>NC_080190.1:82385000-83635000 GCF_030028045.1 Hippopotamus amphibius kiboko | reverse complement strand
ACAGTCACATGTGATCTTCTTGGTTCTGTTTTTGCGCACACAACTTTGAACATTTTTTTTAAATTGTGGTAGGATACACATTGCTTATAATTTACCATTTTAACCATTTTTTGAAGCTTTTTTTATTTTTATTTTTATTTTATTTAATTTTATTTATTTATTTATTTATTTATTTATTTATTTATTTATTTATTTTATTGGCTGTTGGGTTTTTGTTGCTGCACACAGGCTTTCTCTAGTTGTGGCGAGTGGGAGCTACTCTTCATTGTGGTGCGCGGGCTTCTCATTGCGGTGGCCTCTCTTGTTGCAGAGCACAGACTCTAGGCACATGGGCTTCAGTAGTTGTGGCACATGGGCTCAATAGTTGTGGCTCACGGGCTCTAGAGTGCCGGCTCAATAGTTGTGGCGCACGGGCTTAATTGCTCCGCGGCATGTGGGATCTTCCTGGAGCAAGGATCGAATCCGTGTCCCCTGCATTGGCAGGCGGATTCTTACCCACTGCGCCACCTAGGAAGTTCCATTTTAACCATTTTTAAATGTACAGTTCAATAGCTTTAAGTCCATCCACAGTATGGTGCAGCCATCCAATTCCAGAACTTTTTCGTTATCCCAGAAAGAAACTCTACCCATTAAACTCTAACTCCCGATCCCTGCCTCGTCAGCCCCTGGCAACCTCTCCTCTACTGTATGTCTCTGTGAACTTGAGTATTTGAGGTACCTCATTCACGTAAGTGGAATCATACAATATTTGTCCAAATTTTGTGTATGGCTTATTTCACTTGGCATATGCCTTCAAGGTTTGTCCAGTGTAGTGTGTGTCAGAATTTCATTCCTTTGAAAGGATGAATAGTATTTCATCACATGTACATACCATGTTTTATGTGCCCATTCGTCTGTTGATGGACATTTGGGTTGTTTCCACCTTTTGGCTCTTGTCACTAATGCTGCTATGAACATGGGAGTGCAAGCGTTTGGGTCCCTGCTTTCAATTCTCTTGTGTATATACCCGAAAGTGGCATTGCTGGATCAGATAACAATCCTATAGTCAACATTTTGAGGAACTACCATACTGGTTTCCTTGGTAGCCGTACCTTTTTTCATCCTCCCCACCCCCAGCAATGCCCAAAAGTTCCAGTTGCTCCACACCCTCACCAACACTTGTTATTTTCCTTTTTTAAAATAATAGCCATTCTAGTGAGTGTTAAGCTCACACTTGATTTTAAGCACTAAACACCCTTTGCTTCAGGACACAGGAGGGCTTTGGGGGGAAATCTACTGGATGCAACTCTTTGGCAAAAAAAAAAAAAAAAAAAGGTGTGTATTGATACCAATTAGCCAGACAATAAAAACAGAATGTGGAAAGAAAGAATCCATCAAGGATACTTCAAACTGACCTTGATAAGGACCTTGAGGAGGGAGGAAATAGGAAGAGCATCACCAGAGAGAAAAAGTGGCCTTTCTAGGGTGAGTGAGAGTTCATTGCAGGAGACGAAGAAGGAAAACGGGAGCCTGGGGGTAAATGACAGAGGGAAGCTGTGTGGAAGGAGGGGAGGAGCAGTACCTAGAATTTACTGACCACATGCAAACAGTGAGGGGAACGCCAGGCCCAGATGCAGGAAAACAGGACAGGCTGACTGCGTGGTGAGGATATAGAAAAAGCGAGTGTGCTGTGCCTTCTTTGGGGCCTGGAGAGTGGGATGAACAAGGGGAAACAGCTGTAGGACCCGTAGAAGGATAATGAGTCCCACGGAGCCAGCTCCCAGGTGGAAGCACAGCAGAAGGGGACCCGGCAGACAGACCGAGCAGGACACGTATCAGGCGTGAAACCAGGAAGGAGCCCCATGGCTTGCACAGTGTGTTACCAACTGCAGAGCCCACGTCCAGGCTTCGTAGTTGACTCTGCTTGGAAGAGCATCTTGTAGGGGAGGGAGGCAGGAAAGGATGGCATTTGCAGCACAGGGAATAAAGGAGAGGCCTGTTAAGGTGAGAGAAGGGAACAAACGACTGCATTAAGCAGTTGTTTGGGTTGCAAAGGTAAGCAAAAGTATTAGTGTGAACTCAGAGAGGTTTGGGCAGTCCGTCGAGGAAAAGTGTAGAAATATCCACTATGATCTTCAAGTCCTATCACCCTATAACATCATCTGCACAAAAGCACTAGTGCCAACATAGACTTTGTTCCAGACTTTGCAGGACGTAGAAGAGAGGCTTCACCATACAGCCCACAGCCAGCCCTTAAACTCTGCACACCACTGGGTTCAGAGACCCTCCCCACACACACCCTCAGCATCCTTCTTGCCTCTGCCTGCTGTTACCGTATCCGGTCCAGCTGCTCGCCGCTCAGAAATCAATACTGGAGAGAGAGACAAATGTTGACAGAGAGGAAAGTTGCCTTTAATCAGAATGCCGACAACCTGGGGAGACAGTGGACTCAGCATCCCCCCAAAACCGCCCCCCGAAGATTCTGCTCGGCTGTGAAAGGTTTTAAAGGGGAACAGGGAAGTCATCTCAGTGAGTCACTGAGACAGGGGTCAGAGTCCTCGCCGTCCCCCACTGCGTGCAGGCTTGTGTGCAGGCTTATAGGTTCCTTGTGTTCTTTAGATGCTGTCCTGTTCACACAGTTTGTTGGCGAGAGTACTGAAGGGGCGGCTAGGGACGAGACCTGGTCATCTCTTCATTACTTATTCCTCATTTCTACTTCTTTGATCTATGGGAAAAAAAAACAACAGATTAGGCAAGGTATTATGTGGTCAAAAGATTTAAAAGATGTGCTAGGGCCGGAGATGAGTAGAGCATGGGGGCGCCTGGTGTAAGGTTAGTGAGAAGATAGAAGGTGGCCCTGTAGAGAGCTCTTTCCTGCCAAAAGCTGCTTACACTACCTTCATTCCTTTAATGTTTACTGTCTGCCTCCGCACAACTAAGCCCTCTCCCCCAGCATCCACATGACGCTTCTCCATCCCACCTCAAAGCTCACCAGGGCATTTCCCAATAAAGCTGGGTGTTCCTCTCTGAGAACCTATATCAGCTGCTTTGACATATACACACTACCATATATAAAACAGATAACTTATAAGGACCTGCTGTATAGCACAGGGAACTCTATTTAATACTCTGTAATGACCTATATGGGGAAAGAATCTAAAAAAGAGTGGATATATGTATATGTATAACTGAGTCACTTTGCTGTGTACCTGAAACTAACACAACATTGTAAATCATCTGTACTCCAATCAAAATTTTAAAATAATAATAATTTTTAAAAAATCTAAATGTGCATCTTGCATTATAAGCACAGGGAAGATTCAACATGTATGGCCTCCCCAAAAGCAGAAAGCTTAGCAAATAATACTCAACTGGGCATATACCCAGAGAACACCATCATTCAAAAAAACACATGCACCCCAGTGTTCATTGCAGCACTATTTACAATAGCCAGGTCATGAAAACAACCTAAATGTCCCTCGGCAGACGAATGGATAAAGAAGATGTGATACATATATACAATGGAATATTACTCAGCCATAAAAAGGAACGAAATTGGGACATTTGTAGAGACATGGATGGACCTAGAGACGGTCATACAGAGTGAAGTCAGAGAAAAACAAATATCGTATATTAATGCATATATGTGGAATCTAGAAAAATGGTACAGATCAACCATTTTGCAAGGCAGAAATAGAGACACAGATGTAGAGAACAAACACATGGACACCAAGGGGGAAAGCAAGGTGTGGGGGGGGGTTGGGGTGGAATGAACTGGAAGATTGGGATTGCCATATATACATTACTAATAAGAAAGAATATATCAAATTGTACACTTAAAACATATTCAGTTTAATGTATGTTAATTATATCTCAATAAAAGTCCTTTAAAAAAAAGAAAGAAAATAATACTCAGGATCCTAAAAAATAAAGAAGCACATAAAAGATGACTCTTTTGGAAGCTGTTTTGGTCCGTTGGAAAAGAACACCTATAGCCTCATTCTCTCTCTCACCCATTAGAGGCTCAAGCAAGATAAAGTTCTATCGGAAAAGCACATATATGACATGGATCACCAAATAGGAAAACTTTGTCAAGAAATTATGGCAGATACGAGCCAACCAAAGTATAAGAGGCTTAAGTGGAGAAAATGGTCTCCAGAGCTGGCCTGTCCAGCCCAAGAGAAGACTTCAGCTGCAGAGAAGGCGTTGTCCCCTGGGGGAGATACAGAGGCCCTGAGAACAGGCCAGGTCCCAGGCTCCCAGGAGGGCTTCAGGGAGCTGCCTCTCCACTGGGAACCCCTCAGGGTGCCGTGATTCTCCTGACACTGGGCCAAACCCTGGTAGGCTCTGGGGATGGACGGACGCCTAGAGCAAACCAGTAGCTCTCAGCCAGGGAGCAGGAAGCCAGCAGACTTGCCAAGCAGCGTCAGGCCCCGCCCTCTCGCTTGCCTTGGGTAGATAACCTAAACAGCTGTGGATGTGCTCGCAGCCCCAAAGAGGGCTGCTCTTAGGCTGAAATTAATTTTGTCAGCCCAAGCTTGATCTGCTGATTATTGATGGGCAGATTACCCCGTTCTACATCAGCCTCCCTTCTATAGACTGCTGAAAAAATGAGGGCAGCAAAAGAAGGATGGCAGGTGACAGATGTGCTAAAAGTCACGCCAAGAGATGGCAGCAGTAGCGAAACTAGTGCTGAAAGAAGAAATTGACATTAAAAAAAAAAAAAGAGGGATTCTATCTTGGGAATTAATGACAGTTGTTCACAACCCTTCTCCATGAAAGGTATGAAAAATTTGGAGAAGACAGTTTGGAAAAGGGGAATAGCTTTGGAGAAAGGAATATTCCCATTTACTTTTGGTGTTGGAGGTTTTCTCATTCGGTGCTTAAAAGAAAAGCGAATACATGACCAAAAAATATTTTGGTTAGGAAATACAAGGACACAAAAACTGACTTTATAGGTGTTCAAGATAGAGGTCACATATGCTCTACCTACTCCACTTAGAACTTTTTTTCAAACCATAAGTATGTGAGAGGGAATTAGGCATATCCCAAAGCATACTTAAGGCTCCTCAAAGAGAAAGGGAGAACTTAAAGTGAGAGTGTGAGAAAGTAGTTATCGTTATCTGGGGGCGTTAAATCTTATTTTGCAAATAATGCAATTTTTCTGTTCATAAAAATACCACTCATTTAGTTCAGAAAATTTTGGAAAAGATAGGAAAGTATAAAAAAGAAAATTTAAATAGCCTATAGCCGCCACATTTGCATCTTTTTCCATCTAGCTGTTTACCTAGTTTTCTTCTTATAAAATTGTAGTTATAATGTACATTTTGTTGACGAAAGTTCAACTAACAATGAAGTTAATAGTGTATGTCAATTATATCTCAATAAAAGTTCTTAAAAAAATAAAATGAAATGAAAAAAAAATCAAGAAGGAAAAAAGGGAATCTTATTTGAGCCAAACGGAGGATTATAACCCAGGAGACAGACTCTCAGAAAGCTCTGAGAACTGTTCCACCTATTAGAAGTCAAAGGCACGGTCACACACATTTTTGAGATAAAGGATCGTACATCAAAATGACGTATTGATGTTTTACATAAAGTTCACCAAGGACATAGTCCAGGTAAACAGGTGAAAGGGAGCGGCAAGTCCCCATGACCCCCTACAGCGCTGGGACAGAATGCTATGCTTTTGAGAAGTTACATTGCTAGTGTGAGAAGAAAGGAAAAGAAATTCATCTCTGTGGTTGAGCAGACACACCCATCTTTGAGCGCTCTGGGTAATGTGTAACGCAAATGCACACTGCACGTTAGGGAGGCAGGGAGGGAGGAGGCCCAGACAGAGAGAGAAAGAGAGAGAGAATTTTGTGTTTAATTTCTCTTATCCTGCCTTAAAATATAAATTTTATTTCATCAATGTATTACTTTTTGCAGTCTGATTTATCACTGCAGACTGTATTGTGATTATATACCCAGGTCAGTAAATACTCTCCTAATATGTGGTTTTTAATATCTTCATCATCTGATGTGCAGTTATTTAACTGGTCTTCTATCTGTGAGCATTTCCATTCTTTCCATTTTTTTCAGTATTACTTCTTTTATTTTTTAATTGAAGTAGGGTTGACTTACAGTATTGTGTTAGTTTCAGGTATA
This sequence comes from Hippopotamus amphibius kiboko, assembly GCF_030028045.1. NCBI lineage: Eukaryota > Metazoa > Chordata > Mammalia > Artiodactyla > Hippopotamidae > Hippopotamus > Hippopotamus amphibius. The sequence continues at coordinate 83,628,871 of NC_080190.1, read as the reverse complement.
CAGCAAAGTGATTCAGTTATATAGATATATATTTTTTCCCATTATTTTCCGTTGTAGGTTATCATAAGATATTGAATATAGTTCCCTGTGCTACACAGTAAATCCTTGTTGCTTATCTATTTTATGTACAGTAATGTGTATCTGTTAATCCCATACTCCTAATTCATCCCTCCCACCCCTTTCCCCTTTGGTAGCCATAAGTTTGATTTTTATGTCTGTGAGTCTGTTTCTATTTTGTATATAGAGTCATTTGTATTATTTTTTAGATTCCACATATAAGTGATAATATTTGTCTTTCTCTATTTGACTTACTTCACTTAGTATGACATTCTCTAAGTCCATCCATGTTGCTACAAATGGCAATATTTCATTCTTTTTAATGGCTGAGTAATATTCCATTACCTAAATATATTCCATATATATTCCATATATATATTCCATATATGTATTTTTTTTCTTAAGCCAGTTGTTTATTGATGGGCACTTGGGTTGTTTCCATGTCTTGGCTATTGTAAATAGTGCTGCTATGAACATGGGGGTACATGAATTAGAGTATCCATCTTTTCCAGATATATATGTCCAGGAGTGGAATTGCTAGATCATATGGTAACTCTATTTTTAGTTTTTTAAGGAATCCCTGTACTGTTTTCCATAGTGGCTGCACCAATTTACATTTTCACCAACAGTGTAGAAGGGTTCCCTTTTCTCCACGCTCTCTCTAGCATTTATTATTTGTGGACTTTTTGGTGATGGCCATTCTGACCATTCTGGTGAGAGTGGACATCCTTGTCTTGTTCCTGAATTTAGTGGGAAGGTTCTCAGGTTTTACTGCTGAGTATTATGTTGGCTGTGGGTTTGTCATAAGTGGCTTTTATTATGTTGAGGTATGTTCCCTCTGTACCCACTTTGGTGAGACTTTTTATCGTGAATGGATGTTGCATTGCGTCAAATGCTTTTCCTGTATCTATTGAGATGACCATGTGGTTTTTGTCGCTCCTTTTATTCACGTGGTGTATCATATTGATTTCCTCGTTCCTACCCTTGGCCCAACTTTCTACTGTGGTACTTGTCTTTTTTGTATTGATTAGTAAGAATTTCTCGCATTTTACACATTACCAATAGTTTTCCCAGTTTGTTGTTTGTCTTTTAATTTAGTCTTTGACTATTTTTGGTGTACCAATGTTTTAAAGTTTTACTATCAAAACTGTCAATATTCCCTTGTGTACTTCTCTGTTTTATACATAAGCCTTCCCATGCCGAAATTAGATAAATTTTCACCAGTGTTTTTTCTAATTCTTTTATTATTTCATTTTTTACATTTAACTAACCCATCAAAATCCATTGTCATTTAGTTAAAAAGTCAAGATAAGGATTTTTTCCAAAAAAAATTTTTTTAATTTAAGCCCGTTCTTATCATCAACCTGTAATTCGCCCTCTTGATCTGAAATGTGGTGAGTGATTCTGCTGTCCCGCTTTTGAGCAGATTCTGACTCTCCAGAGTGTTTCTGTTGCTACCTCTGCTCACTCGTCCCTGTCTCCATATTACCACAGTGGTCTCCAGTTTTATCCCTAGCCCACTTCTCTTTTACACCTTCAGGGTCTTCATGGGTAAACTCATCTACTCCTGTGACTTTTTAATATATTTGTGGATCCAGCCCAACCTCCTGAACTTTTATTCTACGTATCTAGGTGCCTACTGGTCAATCCCCCAAAGCCTTAAAATCGGCACATCCAAAACTGACCTTTTTTTAAATTTCCTCGTGTTCTTTTTGTGTATTCTCTCTCTCATTTCATTATACTGGTACCATCCACCTGGTCTCTGAAACCAGAAACTCTCTTTCATCCCGCATAGCTAATATATTTCCAAATCCCACCAGTTTGGCTCCCTGTACATTTCTGAGATCTGTCCCCTCACCTCCAACCTCAGGGTCACAATTTATTACCTATAATGCAACCACCTGCTTCTTTTCTTTAGCAAAATTATTTCATTGTATACGATTGAATTGCACTAAAGGGGATACAGATATGCATAATTTGTGTTTATTTACACACGGTGATGTTTATTAGGACTGTAAGAAAGTTTCTGGGGAGATTCCCTCTAGGTCAGGAGTTCCTTCCAAGAGGGGCTGAGTGTCTTCTTGTCTTGGGATCCCACACACCACTTGGGTCATAGCAGGTCATACTGAAGGATGGACTGGCTGAGAACAGCCCAAATCAGTAGCAGAGAATCAGGGTCAGGTGAGGGCATCCATGCATCAGAGGCTTTGTTCCTGCCAAAAAGCCATAGGAAACCTGCACCTACACTGACTCGGACATCGCAAATAAACGACACAACACCTGCAGGCGTGCTTTTTTGATCAGGGCTGTGAAACAAAGGCCCTGCTTTGGGGCGGCTGTCCACTCTTGCCTTGTGAGCTCTCTAACTTCGTGCTGAGCTGCTCAGACCACTTCAGTGTCATCTGCCCTACAGATCTTCTGGGCAAGGGTCCTTCAGCTGAAAGCCCAGCCTCTTAAAGGAGCTGAACTTGCAGGGTGAGCCCTCCAAAGAGCCTGTGCCCAGCCCAGTGAAGAGCTCTTCAGGACATCAAAAGCCCCATGTTCATTGATGAGGCAACGACTAAGGTCCTCTCACCCTCAGTATCCCTTTTGACTGCACTGGTCACTGCTACTGGATGCCCAAACATCTGGTCATTCTTGATTTGTTTCTTCAAGTAACTGAAGCCCTTTTTCCACCAGCTTCAGAGTCTCCTCCATGTAAGCCTTTGGTGAGGATGGACCTTGGTGAGGTCCATCCAGCTCTGTCTTTGGGGTCCCGCTTGCATTGTGCGGGTTCTGACAGTAGCAACAAGCTCTACCACAGGGGACATGGGACTAAAACATCAGCATTTGGGGTAAAAAAATGTTTTTTCATCATCTCTTACCCATCAGGATAGCTGTCACCAAAACAGAAAATAACAAGTGTTGATGAGGTTGTGGAGCAACTGGAACAATTGTGCACTATTGCTGGGAACGTGAATGGTGCAGCCACTGTGAAAAACAGTATGGCAGTTTCTCTGAAAATTTTGTTCTAATTACTAATAGGATATATCCATTCCACTTCTGAGTATACATCCCCAAGAACTGAAATCAGGCTCTTTGAGAGATGTTTTGTACACCCAGTTCCTAGCAGCGCTATCCAGAAACGCTAAAAGGCAGAAGCAACCTAAGTGTCCATCAGCAGATTAATGGATAAACAAACCCTGTACAGGCGTACCTTGGAGATTCTGCGCAGTTTGATTCAAGCTACTGCAGTAAAGTCAATATCACAACAAAGTGAGTCACACAAATTTTTTGGTTTCCAGTGCATATAAAAGCTATGGTTATACTACACTGTAGTCTGTTGAGTGTGGAGGAATATCATTGTCTTAAAAAAAAACAATGTTACATACCTTAATTTTAAAATGTTTTATTGCTAACCATTGTCTGACAACCCATGGTTGTCACAAACCTTTGATTTATAAAAAATGCAGCATCTACGAAGTGCAGTGAAGTGAAGCACGATGAACAAGATATGTCTGTATATCCACACAGCAGAGTATTGTTAGCTTGAAAAAGGAAGGAATTCTATCACTGTTTATGAAGAAAGCAAACTTCAAATTATTGTAAATTTCAATTAGATAAATAAATGTGAGGGTATCCAGGAAGTTTATGCTTTTTAAAAAAAGAGATATATATTTGAAGAGGAAGATATGTAGAATATTCCTACTAGGTGTTAAAGTTTATTATAAAATCGTAGTACTTAAAGATTTATGATACTCCTTTAGGAATAGACTAATCATCAGAAAAGAATAGGAGGTCCCTAAATAGACCCAAATGTAATGGGAATTTGAAATACAATCCAGATGGCATCTCAAATCAGTAGAGAACGGATTATTAATAAATGTTGCTGGAAGTTGCTAGCACTTTGGTAAATAAAGCTGCATACACCACTGATTTTATCCAGATAGACATCAGATGGATGGAATTTGTCTGCTAGGGCCAGCACCACAGACTGTGTGGCCTAAATGATAGAAATTTATTTTCTCACAGTTGTGGAGGCTGCAAGTCCAAGATTCAGGTGCCTGCACGGTTGTCTGGTGAGGCCTCTCTCCTTCGGTTGCAGACAGCTGCCTTCTCACTGTGCCCTCATATGGCCTTTCCTCTGTGCTCATGTGAAGAGAGAGCCTTCTAGATTCTCTTCCTCTTCTTATAAATACACCCAAACCTATTGGATTAGGGTCCTCCCCTTATGACCTCATCTAGCCTGAATTTACAGTCAATCTTTGGTATCCTTAGGGGGTTGGTTCCAGGACGCTCCTCAGATACCAGAATTCAAGGACGCTCAAGTCCCTTATATAAAATGGTGTAGTATTTGCATATAACCTACGCATATCCTCCCAAATGCTTTAAATCACCTCTAGATTACTTATAATACCTAAGACAATGTAAATGCTATGTAAATAGTTGTAAATACAACATAAATGCTATGTAAGTAGTTGCTGGTGCACAGCAAATTCAAGTTTTTTTTATTTTAAGTTTTGCTTTTTGGAACTTTCTTGATTTTTTTTTAACATTTTTGAACTGTGGTTGGTTGAAGATGCTGTTACAGAGCCCGTGAATACAGAGGGCTGACTACCTGCATGAAGGCACTATCTCCAAATACAGTTAGACTGGGGGTGTTGACCTTAAAAATAAAAGTCAGCTATTTTACCAGCAAAGATGGGTTTATTTGGGAATAGCAGAGACTTGCAATTCAGGACAAGCATGCTACAGCAAAAACTATAGGCAAGTCCAACAAACAAAGGAGAGGAATGTTATTTCATAGAGAAAAAGGAGGAAGGGGCTGTTTTGAATGACAGTCCATTAGAGAAGAGTGAGAGTTCGGGGTGATGATAGTTTCTCACTGGCGGAGTTGCTGGGGTAGTCGATTTCTTATAGGAGATGCCATGTACCTCTTTTCCTGTTGGGGCTTGTACTTGATGATTCTTTCCTGTTGATGATTCTTCTGTTGGGGTTTGCAGTTGACAATGCTTCCTGTAATTGACTTGAGTGGTACTGCATGAGAGCTCCCCCTGCTGGCCCCCTCACTGCATTTTAATGAGGCTTCCCTTTATTAATTTTTTACAGGGGTTATGGCTTCAACATGTGAGTTTGGGAAACACATTTTAGTCCCTAACTTCAATCAAAGATTTAAATAAAACCGTAAAAGTACTAGTAAAATAGGAGCAAGTATTTTTATAATATGTGTTTGGGAAGACCAAGCATAGTACCGAATCCACAATTCATTAGGTAAAAGTTTTGACTGCATTAAAAAAAAAAATTCTATATGGTAAAAATCTCCCAATCAACAAATTAAGAAAAACATTTGCTACCTGAATAACAAAAGGTTGATTTCTTTCATTCCTCTGAAAAATCAGTAAGATAAAAAAGAGCCCCCTTTTCTTTAAAAACATGCACAAAGAACATGAATAGGCAATTTAAAAAGGAGAGATGTAAAGGTCAAATATATGAGGAGACAGTTACCTTCAAAAATAATTTAAGAATTGTGCCTCCAAAAAACCCTGAGATCCACTTGGAGAAAAACAAATTTTTTATTTTTTGCTGAAACCCAGTGTCATCCATCAGCTGCTGTTAAAGGAAGTGAGCAGTTGTTTTGATAGTTGGAGTGGAAACTGACAGAATCTTCCCAAAGGGTAGTTTGGAATCAAAATATTTATTGTGTACACTCTGACCCAGCATTCTCACTTCTAGGAATTTACCCAAAGGAGACAGTTTCACAAGTAATGAAGGACAGTAGGAATTTCATCAGAGCACTATTATAATGTCAAAAAAGTATACTTTTGTGCATCAGTAGGGATTGTTTAAATAGTGTCGATGAAAAATTAATCAGTCGATCTAAGAAAGAAATGGAAATTTTTATTGGAGCCAAATTGAGGATTATAACTCAGGAAGAGCATCTCAGAAAGCTCTGAGAACTGTTCCATCTTTCAGAAGTCAAAGCATAGTTGTATAAGTTTTTTGAAACAGAAGGCTGTATGTCAAATGACGTATTATTGACGTATCTGCAGGTACAAAGTGGTGGGTCCTGTGGCCCCTTACAAGATCAAGAAGAAATGTAATCTTTTAAGGAGTTGTCTTGCTGGTGCTGGGAGAATGTTGCATTTTATGGTTGAGCAGGTATTTCTGCCAGTGGGGAAGGTTTGTGCAATGTGTAATGTACCGAGAGAGCACAGGGTGCGGGAGAGAGACAGCCAAATGGCAGAGAAAATTTTTATGTTTAAGCTTTTCTTGTCTTGCCATAAAATATGAATTTTATTTCACATAAGTTATATATAGACAGTGTTATACTATATTGTCATTAAATGATGTACATCTGTGTGTACTGAGTGAAAAAAAGCATATTGCCGAACAGCATGTGAGATTGTATGTACAAAGATGAAGAGTAAGATGTCTGTTCACCAAAATGTTCCCTCCACATGGCAGGGTTTCCGTTGATTTTTACTTCCATCTTTGTACTTTTGGGGTAATTTTACAAACAAATTAGGATTGTTATTGTAGTAAAGACAATAAAGCTATTGCAAAAAATAAAATTCTTCCTGGGAATCCCTCCCCCACAGAAGTGTTGCCACCCCAAGGACTCAGTTACTCACTCCCTCCTCCGAAGGGGGAGGGGGGTGCCACGTGAAGTGACCACACAGTGCAGGAAACAGAGAAAGGGACTCCTTTTCCTCCCAGGATCTCACCACTGCACCATCAGCCTGAGCCTCTTGTATTTCAAACCCAGGAATGGTTTTTCACTACTGTCAATGAAGTTAAACAAATTTAATGATTTGCATGTACATTATTTATAGAACCTATGTCTTCCTACCTCTTGGGTATTAACAGCCAAATGCAAAATATGACCATATTTTTATGTAAACACATGGCATAACATAATAAATAAACATAAATTAAAACATCATAAACAATATTCCAGATTTAAGTGTAAATTCAGTTGGGATTGTCTTTATACTAATGATTTCCTCCAACAGCCCGGACAACCCAGAGCTGTTTGGGGGAGCCAAATGGTAAGTGTCCGGAAGTTTGCTGACACAGCCCTTTGGGCACCTACGTTGTGACTCTTGCTTCACATTCGTATTTGAACCAGGGCTTTTTCCTCGTGATTCTTCTAACAGATTTGTCTTTAACACATATTATCCTTATTTTTTTCTAGTGCTTCCTAAGAGTTGTGGCCGTGCTGTCAGTCTGTGAATTCTTTGGAAAGAACAAAATGTGTGTTTTTTTTTAATTTAAAACATGAGCTTTTAATTATTCTTAATTATATGCTATCATATGACATTTAATGATTTCAGAGTAGTTCATTATACGATTATCTATTATCAGTCACCTATTAGACATTAAGATAGCGTTCAATTCTTATCTTAATAATGCCATATATAACATGATTGGATAGAAATACTTTTGGTAATCTATAACTATTTCCTGAATATTAAGTCCTCGAGAAATATTTGGTATGAATATTTTCATATTCCCTGACAAATATTCTCAAATTTCCAAAAAGAAATATAAAAACATGAGAATGTTTATATCAGAACATTCTAGCCAACACAAAGCACAATCCCTTATATTCAATTTTGCTGTTCCGATACTTGAATTTTTTTATGGTTTTATTTTTCCAAAAGGTAAAACGTGCCCCATTACGTTTCTGAAGCCAAAGCAGAAAACTCTGAAACCAACGTTTTTCACACAAAAGAAGAGTGAGGCTCGAATGTCATGTTGTTCCCTGTGAACAAGGAAAAAGAGCAGAGCTGGGGAGACCGTCATGTTCTGATTGGTTATTGACGGACTATTGAAAGGGTCATGGACGGGCGAAGTCCGGGAAAGGGATGTAATTAAGACGATACATGACATTAAGGTGAAAAGAATGGCATTTGTAAAAGGAAATAAATATAAATTACGTGATATGACACGCCAGAAGTCTAGAGGCAGTGCTTACAGATTTTGCCTTTTCGATATGTCTCGTCTGAACTCCGTAGCATCCCTTTCTCACTCCAGCTTCTGCTAGTTCAGCAACTTTGGTGTAACCTTTTCTTCATGTTCCCATCCTCTGCCAGAAACGTTTATAGCCCTTGCCCAGACATTTAGAAATAAATTGATTGAGGTGATGACTTTCTACACTCAAGTTTAGAAATCAAGAAAGGGGGATATGAGTGAGCCCTTCTAACAGGTATCAGACAAAAGGAAAGAAATCTTTGAATGAAATCAAAGAGTAGAACGTGAGTAGTAGAAGAAGCATGTGAAAAATGCATCCCATTTCAAGGGGACGTTTTAGGTGGGGCACCGCAGGCATCAAATTGCCCCGATCATTTCTGAGAAACGACTTCGTCTGTGGCTCAAACACCCTTCCCACCCTACCAGAAGGTAGCCAAGTGAGTGATGAAATAATACACTGTATGTATAATAGCATCTATTATATCATTTAGCCACAAACCACCAGGTATTTCTTTTCCCATTTACAGGAGTGGAAACTGAGTGCCCAGATGACACAGCTTGGCAGTGCCGAGTGCAGCTCCGTCAGCGACGCTGCTTTCTGACCCACAACCCCATGCTTCCTCTCTAAGAGATGCTGCTGGCTTTCTAGAATCCCTAGAGCTAGAACCCAGTTGTTATGTTCATCTTTCACCCCATGTCAGTCCCAGAAACCTCTTGACTGACTCACTAGTTTCCATCACCAAATTAATTAGTCTGTTGGTGAACTTGTGGAATGACTAAATCACGGCTTTCGTTGTGGGAAATTGTGATATATCAAAGCTGAGAGGTGGTCAGAGTCATATAGGACACATACCAACCTGTTGAAACAATTTGGTTAAGTCAAGGTCCAGGGGACACCTGGGTGAATCATTGTAAACAAGCTGAGAGTTTTGCAGTCCTGGTGGTGAAGGCCATGTAATAAGCAGCTCTTACTTAGCTTAACTTGGAAATATTAAAACTCCCTTTCAAGCACCTTAGAATTACCTCTTAATATACAGTCAGCTTTTTTTTTTTAACAGTAGGCGCTTGTTGGTTATCTGTTTTAAATATAGCAGTGTGTACATGTCAATCCCAAACTCCCATTTTATCCCTACCCCCAACCTTCCCCCCAGTAACCATAAGTTCATTCTCTAAGTCTGTGAGTTTGTTTCTGTTTTGTAAATAAGTTCATTTATATCTTTTTTTTTTCAGATTCTGCATATGAGTGATATCATATGATATTTGTCTTTGTCTGACTTAGTAAGATCATCTCCAGATCCATCTATGTTGCTGCAAATAATGTGCAATCAACATTTGATGTGAAAAAAACCCTTTATGCTGGCAATAGTAAACAGCAGCTAATCCATTGTTCTGGACATTTGACGTTAGAAGTCAGAGAGGAGCTCTCTGTTGTGTTATTTATTTATTCACACATATCTCCCACCCACTCTGGTTTCCTCCCAACTAGATGCTATTTGTGACCTGGGACTCAGTGACTGAGAATTACCTATATTGATCTGGGTCAATACAAAATAGTTGCTGGGAACCGCTGGAAGGCAAATGTCTGCTATAACAGAATACCATAGGCTAGGCAGCTTAAAGAGCAGAAATTCATCTTTCACAGCTCTGTAGGCTGGGAAGTCTGAGATCGGGTGCCAGGATGGTCAGGTTCTGGTGCGGGTCCTCTTCCTAGCTTACAGATGGCTACCTTCTTGCTATGACCTCACATGGAAGAGAGAGAGAGAGAGAGATTATCTCTCATATCTCTCATAAGGGCACTAATCCTGTTACCGACCAGGGTTCTTGCCCTCCTTAATCAATAGAAAATGATCAGAGGCCAGACAAGGAGTTCAGGCAAGGCTTTATTGGGGCCCCTGCTGCAGCAGGGGAGGAGCCGGTGAGAACAAGTGTCAGGTCTTCCTGGCTTGCTCCCCAAGGAGGGGTGAGCTGGTTCCTTATATGGGGTGAGGGTAGGGGGAGTGACTTAGGTGTTTTCCCCACCCCTTTGGTGGTGGTGTGTGCAGGGGGCATTGGCAGTACCCTGCTTTTGCTCCCAGCTCTTCAGAAGCGGCAGTTGGGTTTTTGTTTTTTTGTATCTTGTTGTCCATAACTCGCCCCAACTGCACACTGTTCACTTTTAGTCCCTTATAGTTTCTTTGTATTTAGTTGCTCCAGGAGACGTATTTCTCCAGGTGCAGACATGGCAGCAAAGGGTCCCAGGTCCCAGTCTGTCTCGATCCCATTCATGAAGGTTCAACCATGACCTAATTACCTACCAAAGACCCCACCACCAAATACCATCACATTGAAGGTTTAGGCTTCAACCTATGAATTTGGGGCTTGGTGGGGGGGATTCAGCCCATAGCATAATCATTTGGAAGGATCTTGAGAATGCCTTTAACAACTGGTGTGTTGATCTCAAATACTACCCAACATGAGAGGAAAGAAGAAATTCACAGGCATTCACCCCATAGTGTTAGCTCAGAATTTAGGGGTGAGGCATAAACGCCATATATTTCTCCTGTTGGAGCGCGTGGCAACTTTGACCTTGTGAAAGATATCATTGCACAGTGGGGGCTGCAACCTGGCTGTGCTCCTCACTATAATCCTGCTTTGTTTTCTTGGGGTGGAGGGAGGAATAGGCAGAGCTCTCAAGGATGCTTGTAATTGATTCCAAGTAGTGTTGTTAAATGGACCAGGATTGCTGAGAAATAGGTGTGAGTGGCTCTACTTTAGATGCAGAGGATAAATGCAGTGGGTGTCAACAGCCAGAATAGTAATTATGTCATCTGTCTTGTCCTGGAATGTGACTTAGTAATTGCTACATTTTCTCCCCATGGTTGAAGCTTGTAATTATAGTGCAACTAACAGGATTATGTGCGAACTTGGTCTGTTTTAATCACCCCTTTTACTCTGAAACATAATGGTAAAATTCCACAGTTATTTCCAGGCTTTTTCACATCTGTTATCTTGTAACTCTTAACAGAGTTCAGTACTAAGGAGAGGAGGCAAAAATGCTCTGAGCATTTCATAACAGAGGACTTTAGGCAAAGCTGACTTCAGGCTTGACAAGAAAGTATAAGCAGTAGGGGAATTTTACTTTTCCAACCAGAATAAAATTTTCCCTTTGAAAGAGAACTGCCTATTTTATGTGTCAAGGATGGCAGATGCTTCTGGAATGTGGCAAAGCCTGCAAGCCATATTTTATATGCATGAAGAAAACTTTCAACCGTGAAAATCAATCTAGGTCCGATTAAGGAAACCCTCCCTTTCAATCTAAGGAGCAGATTTAGGTTAATTAATGCCTACATACTAAACTGTGTGTTAGGATGTCAGCTTTCATGTGGAAGGCTCATTAAGATGTTCATTACATGTGCATATCTTTTCAGGTCCCATTACAACAACATTCAGGAGTTTTCCAAGACACTTGGGTTATACAGGAATAAAGGGACCTCGGACACTGCATAAAATAAAGCTGATGGCACAGGTGGAAAACTCCCTTTTGTTGCAAGATGACTTACATGCTCGTATACTACACTGTACAGTGTTCTCAATAATCTGAGTGCATCTAGGAAGCTAATATTGTGTGGAGCCAACCCAGACTCACACATTTGGTCTCAAACTGGGCGCTCATTTCTTGGCGCTAATACTAACTTAATTCCGATTTCATGCCTGTCGTACAGGTGCACAGATGGAACTGCAATCCAGCGGCTTGCAGTTATAACTAAGCAAACACATCTGTGATCCTAAAACAACCACCACAACAAAAGGAGGCAATCTAAGAACAGTTTGTTTTCTTGAAAGAAAAATCGTGGCCTCAAGTGCAGTATCACCTTTCGAGGTGATAGAAAAATCCCTAAATTAGACCTGCTTGGAGCTAGCGAGGCCAGACGTTAACAGCATGGTTTTCCGGGTGCTGTGGACACGGGGCTGGGAGGGGAGCAAATACACAGATATGAGACCGGGAGGAGACCCAGCCCCATCTCGCCTCCGCGGGGCGACCCCCAAAAGCCCCAGTTTTTGAACCCCCTCCTCCCATTCCTGGCCTGATGGTTGACGATGCAGCGCCGCCCTTGCGGTTGCTCTTGGGAAATTACACTCGTCGAATCCACCCGGGGTGGATGGATGTCCAGAAGCTGCTGAACAAGTAAACTGATCAAGGGGAAGGAAGCTGTAGTGATAATTTAGCAAGACGACCTCGGGCCAGCTGCATCGTGTTGTTAACAGGTAAGCTGAGGTGCATTCACAGTTTTGAAGAGTTTATTTAGGCATACGTGGAGTTGAATCCGGCAACGCCAAACCAAAGGTAGTTAGCAGCGGTCCACCGACAGGCATAGGTCAAGGTGTTTATAGAGAAGATGCTGAAGCAAAGCAGATATTTGATTGATTTAGCTTAAGCAGGTGCTTTGGGTGAGAAAGCCTAGCCGGGTGTTTGTGATTGGTTGTTCTTAAGTTTCATTTTCTCAAATTCTCTGGCTTGGGGTTTGGTTAGTTTACAAAGGCTACTAAGGAAATTAGAGCCAACTCAGTGTAATAGCATCCTTGTTTAATATTCTAACAGTATGTGGGTCACAGCCTAGAGGAAGTCCAAGTCTCAGGGCGACATTGGCAGCGTCCCCGTGGCACGAGGAGAGGAAGCCAGCCCCAACTGAGGACACTCATCTGTTACGGTTTCCTTGTCAAGACTGTCTCTGGATTAAACAAATGACCTAAGAAACTTTAGTTGCAAGACTCTTCTCCTTCCAGTCACGTGAGTTCCCAGGTAGCTGGTCTACAGGGAGAGTATGCTGGCCCGGCAGAGAAGAACTTTCCAAGACACCTTACAGTAACAGTTTTCATGAACGTTTAATTAATCAGGCAGCTGCTGTAGCGTTTAGCTCCTGTGGCCAGACTGCTTAGCTTCTAATTCCGGTCCTCTCTCCTACTAGTTGTATGTGACCTTGGGCAGATTTCTTAACTTTCATGCCTCGGTTTCCTCATCTGTAAACTGGCTTTAAGAATAGTACTTAGAAGAATTAAGTGAAATTATACAGGTGATGTTGCATTTAGTACAGTGCCTGGCATGTAAGAAGCACTCAGTAAATGTTAGCTATTATTTTTACTAACGGTTTCATACAGCTGTCTCTTGAACTTGTTTAATATGGGTCTGCCACAAGAGACGAGCCCCTCTTGGCGTGCCAGAAAATCGTGTTTCTGGGTTGAGGTGGCTAGAAGCAGCCTCTGGATAAAGGAGGCAGGTTGACCAAGGTAACTGCCCCCGTGTGGCACTGGATGGGGTACTCAGACACCCCTGTCTCCCTGCTCTTGTCCGTGCCCCTCAGTGGTGTGCAGCTGTTCTCCTGTGATGTTTTAGCACATGCTGATTATTATAATAATTTTATAATTTTTGAGTCTTCTCAGTTAGCTCTCTAGAGGGCAAAAATCCTGCCTTATTTTTTCCCCTATGCCCTCAATTGGCTAAAAGATAGACACTCAGTAAATACTTCCCAGATGAGATTATAAGGTTTATAGAGAATTCGGAACACATGGAAGCATGTCCCCAAAAATGAAATAGATGGGAAAAATGAAAACTAGGAAACGGGATAGTAAGATATTCTTTTTTCTTTAAATTTATTTATTTTATTTATTTTATTTTTGGCTGTGTTAGGTCTTTGTTGCTTTCTCTAATTGTGGCAAGTGGGGGCTACTCTTCTTTCATGGCGTGTGGGCTTCTCTTGCTGCGGAACACCAGTTCTAGGTGCACGGGCTTCAGTAGTTTTGGCACGTGGGCTTAGTAGTTGTGGCACACGGTCTTAGTTGCTCCACGGCATGTGGGATCTTCCCAGACCAGGGCTCGAACCTGTGTCCCCTGCATTGGCAGGCGGATTCTTAACCACTGCACCACCAGAGAAGCCCAGTAAGACATTCTTAAATGAACCATCTGCAAGAGCTCACTGAAGTCAGAGATAAGAGGACAGATGGCTCTTAGGGGAGGAAGGTGGTTGTCCCAACACCTGCCGCCCTCTTGTGTGTGCTGGTCTGGGCAGCAGTGAAGACCAGTTCGCAGTGGTTGCCAGAGGAACCGCTGGATGAATTCCATGGTCACCCTAAGAAGGTGGCCACGGAGGAGGCCGCATGCCTCTCTGGGCCTGGGGAGAAGCCTGGAGTGGGGGGGAGTTGTGACTAAGGCAGTCAGGGGAGAGCACTTAGCTTTGGTTCAGAAGGTGACGGCAAGTGAGCTGCGTGCTGGGCTCAGTCTCCCAGGCTCCACACCCACGTGCTCACCGTGTGATTCTGGTTCTCTTCGGTGTCCATCACAGTTTTGTGGGCCTCAGGGTCAGCTTCCCTGCTCCTGTGCTCTAGTCCCTTGTGATGGCTTCACAGGTCCCCTGCAGGCCTATATTTGTGGCCTCACCTGGGAGATTCCTGTATGGGTGTCCTGTAAATCACTGCAAACTTCACTCTCATTCAACCCAACATCCATTTATTTAAGATCTAAAATACTGCCATGGTGCTGTTAGAGCTACAATTACAGACTGTTTAGAGTAAATGGGATCTGGGAGATTTCTAACTCTCCCAATTTTACCAATGAAGAAACTAAAGCTCAGAGAGTTTGAGTTGCTTACCCAAGGTCACACAGCCATCTTGGGGGCAGAGATGGACAGGGAAGCCCACTGTTCCGTTCCACACTCCCAACAAATGTAGACTTGGTCAGGATTTAGGATGACTCATTGGCTCAACTTTTGGTTGTTTCATTAGAAGGAAAAATTCATTACGTATCTCTACTGGAATTATTTGTAGGATTTGAGCCGCTGCTAAAATAGGTAGGTCTGGGCCGGAAATCAGAAGAAGAATTTCTGTAAAATTTTGGAAGATGGGCCAGTTTTTAAAACCTGGATGGAAGGTGTGTGGCTTGTATGTACTGGGGGCTTTCAGACATTTTTCCAGTCACTTGTGGTATGTGTTTATCATTCTGGAGAAGACTTAGACGTTGAATGTACGAGAAGGATTTCCTTTGACTGCTGTATACTTACCCCAGCCTGTAGCCTCTAATAAGCACTTATAGGCAGAACAAGCTAACTGGCAGGATGTTAATTCACAGGCCACACCTTTGCCACACATGTGACACCGGCCACGGGTAAAATGAGCTGGTCACTTCCTCTTCCCCTTCGCGAATGCTTCTCGGCGCCTGGCCTTCTCCCAGCAGCTCCTCCCCTGGAACTCCTGGGGTTGAGCTGGAGGATAGTTCGATCCACAGTTGCCAAGTGTCAGCAGGCTTCAGATACTCCTGGAAGGAACGTGGAAAAGGGGTTCTGGCCGGGAGCAACTGTCTCCTCAGGAGAGTGGCAGTTCTGAGTTCAGCATGTGCTTGTAGGTGTGTTCTGTATAACGTGCTTATGGTCTGTGTTCTATTTTTTTTTTAAGCTCTTTATTGGAATATAATTGCTTTACAGTGTTATGCCAGTTTTTGCTGTACAACAAAGTGAATCAGCTGTATTTATGCACATATCCCCATATCCCCTCCCTCCCGCAACTCCTCTCGGCCTCCGTATCCCAGTCCTCTAAGTCATCACCCATCCTCGAGTGGATCTCCCTGTGGTATGCAGCAGCTCCCCACTAGCTCTCTGTTTTACAGTTGGTAGTGTGTATATGTCAGTGCTACTCTCTCACTTCATCCTGGCTTCCCCTTCAGCCCCCACCCCCATCCCCGCCCCCATGTCCTCAAGTCCGTTCTCTGCATCTACGTCTTTATTCTTGCCCTATCAGTGGGTTCATCAGTACCGTTTTTTTTAGATTCCATAAATATGAGTTAGCATACGGTATTTGTTTTTCTCTTTCTGGCTTACTTTGCTCTGTATGACAGACTCTAGGTCCATCCACCTCATTACAAGTAACTCCATTTCATTCCTTTTTATGGCTGAGTAATATTGCATTGTATATTTGTGCCACATCTTCTTTATCCATTCACCTGTTGATGGGCATCTAGGTTGCTTCCATGTCCTGGCTATTGTACATAGTGCTGCAGTGAACACTGGGGTGCATATGTCTTTTGGATGATGGTGTTCTCAGGGTATATGCTGATCTGTGTTCTACTGAGGAGGATAAAGTGGCTGTGTTGGTCATGAGAGTGGACTGCAATAAAACAACGGCAGTGATAATAATAAGTATGATCACCCTGGCTGGGCCAGGGCCAGCACTCGGCTTTACCCACCTAGAAATGGTTTTGCAGAGTAGCTGTGAGGCTACTGGCCTGGAGCCTCCACGCATCACCGAGTTGAGAGTAAGACGAGGACGTCTGGACCTTCCTGCTGGCTCCTCATTGCCTCTCTCGGTGTTGGTGGACTCTGCCACTGGGCGATAGCTCTTTGTGTTACAGAGTCCAAGCTTGTACTGCTTGCTCGATGCACAACAGGCCCCTAAATCAAGAGAAGAGTTCTTGGGGCAAGGAATGGCAACTTTATACAGAAAGCCAGCAGACCGAGAAGGCGGCGGACTCCTGTCCCAAAGAACCATCTTCCCGGATGGAGAATTCGGGCTTCTCTTAAACTAAAGGGGGAGGGGGTGTGGCTGGTTGTTGCATACTTCCTGGTGTAGGAATCCTTTGTTCTTGCAGCTGTTCCCATAGGTCAGGTCACGGTGTTCCTATAACCCTCCAACAAGGCAAATGTTATTCTCTGTTCTGTAACTTTTTATTTCTATGTGAATGGAAAAGTGTTTTACCTTTAAAGGTCAGAGCTTTGAAAATAGGCTCTCCTGTATAGTTCAGGCTGTAGGCAACATTCTTTTACAAAAGGGCAGAGCCTGCATGACAGGCAACAGGGCACAAGGGTTAGAGCTAAAGGAATAGATTCAATATGGAGTCAGGTTTGTTCTCTGTTACATTTCCTCAGAGGCAGGTTTCAAAACCTGGCTCCTCTGGGTTTGCACAAGCCCTTTCTCCAGGCCTCGGAATGGCCTTGTTATTGGCAGTGCACACTACACAGCCTGTGCTCGAGCTCGTCCACTCTCCAGACGGGCACCTCTGCCTCGGCTCCCCTGTGAACTGGCCTCTAACCCTGCACTGTGCTGTGTCCCCCCCACCCAGGTCTCCCAGGCAGCGGCGGACCTCCTGGCCTACTGTGAAGCTCACGTGCGGGAAGACCCTCTCATCATCCCAGTGCCTGCGTCAGAAAACCCCTTCCGAGAGAAGAAGTTCTTTTGTACCATCCTCTGAGTTCGTTTGTTATGAAAATGTCTCCTTTTCTGTCTGTAGAGTCCTTAGTGGAGAACTTGCATGCTCATAGCTTTGGGGAGCTCCACTCACACCCACCACTGCCCAGCCAGGGTTGCCCAGGCCTGCCTCCACTCTTTTCATTGAATTTCTTCACTGCATTCGATTTCACTTTTTCTTTTCATTTTCATGTTATTTTCATGATTCGAAAAGGAAATAGACATTTTTGTAGCCAAATAACACATGTGCCAAGTAAAAATAAGTACGGGTTTAAGGGCTTAAATTTTTTAAACATCAATTCCCAAGTTTAAATCGGTCACGTTTATACGTTTCCGTGGATCATATATTGAGAAGAGAGCATGTACTCAGCAGTCGCCCACTCACAGTCATGCAGTGTCAAATGAGAGCATTTTGACCAACTGAACTATATGGGTAAAGCTTCCATCTCCCTGGAGAAAGCAGTTCTGGAAATTCTCTGTTTCCTGCTTTTCCTTCATCCTATTAAAAAAGAAATAACCCACATCATCGGGTGGTTTTCTAAACGTGGGTCATCCTGGGGCCTTGTGGCCCAGCCCCCGATGGAGGGCCCAGGTCCCTGTTTCCCACCGATTGTCAGTGATTCCTTTGGAGGGGATCCTTCTACACGTGTGAGCGCAACAGTAAATGTCGCCCCGTTACACCTGTTTATGTGCTCCAGCCAGGCAGGCCAGGGGCACATCTCTGCTCTCCAAATGCCACCTCATCCTGCTCCCTCCTGTTCTGGCTCCTGCTCTGCGTGGGCTGCATTCATAAGGGCCTGCTCTGGGCACAGCGCTGGGCCCCGCAGGGTTGCAGCAGGGTGGCCCCTGCCCCAGAGGAGCGAGTGAGGGGCAGCATCTCACCACGTAGCATCCACTGATCGGAGCACTCACACGTATCCGCGTGTTTCACCCTCCTACAATCATTAAATGATGTGAGAGTACATCTGTTCTAAAGAGGGAAGCTGAGATGCAGAAAGACCACATAGTTTCCCCGAGGTTATAGATAGTGAGCTGGAAGACTGGGACCCGAGTGCAGACAGTGACCCCTGAGTTCCACTGCCTTCCAGGCCTGCCTGTTTGCAGGTAGGTAGGTAGACCTGCAGACAGCCTGAGCCACTTGCCACAGAGCACCGTTGCTGGGGTCCACTTAACGGCATGTGTCTCTTCCCGTCTGCGCCAGGAGCAGGCATGCACACTTGTCTTCTGACAGCTTGTGGAAGATGAAACATGGCTGCCCCCATGGAAGGCCAGGCAGCTCTCAATTTTTCCGAGACAAATTTGCAAGCCCCGTCTCAACAAACTCCTGCCATCCCTGATGAAGGAAGGGAATAAACCACAAGGGCAGAGAGCACTCTGTGCAAGTTTGTCCTGTTCCATGTGTTTGGAAACTGCCTTCCTCCTTGGCAGCGGCTTCACTGTGTGATACAGAGCAAGCCATCGTGTGCCTGGAATGTTCCAACCTGCGAATTGGTGATAATGATAGTTGCTCCTCCTGCCTTTTGGTCGAGGACAGAGGGACGTGCTACATAGATGAAAGTTGTGATTATCATTTAAAACAAATAAATGTACTAGATGCCAAGATACAGTATAGGGGAGAATGAATGCATGACTTCAAAGATTCACGGTTCAGTTGGAGGAATCATGTAAAATTGCCTGCAAAGAGGCAGATGTAATTTTCCGCTCAGTTAATGACTTGCTACCCTCGTAAATGGTTTTAGTAGATTTTTATTCTTTGCTTCTTTTGTGGAAAGCCATTCTTCATTTCATGAAAGCTCCCTGATTATACCCATGTTGTTAGGAAGCTGTGTGCTCAAAATGTAGCAGAACGGTACGCTGTCTGTGATGATAGGACTTCTGTTTTGGTTTATGATGGGGATCTCTTTATTCTGTCGTCCGTGTCAACATCATTAACCTGATAAAGCAAAGCACAATCCATAAAAGCACATCAGAGAAGCTGGGAAAGTGGGACAGCACGGAAACCCGCTAAATCAGGTCAAGGAAAAAATGTGCTCCTGATCTTCACCAAATGTCCTCCCCTTTGTTTTCAGTGTCACCATCCCTCCACATTCTGCCTCCCCTTTTTCACTCTCTTTCCCTCTCTTCCTCGCATTCCCCCAGGAGATGCTTTTTGTCCTTTCACGACACCTTTTTCTTGCAAACCTATGGTGTTTTCTGTGGCTTGCCCCTTCTAACGTATTCCTGAACTCAGCGCCGCCCTTAAAGGCAAGTTCATGAACATGGGCTGTGAGACACGCGAACAAGTGGATGACCACCCCCGCCTCGCCCCAAGCAATCGCTGGGAGCTGACGAAGCTGCTTGTAGTGGGCCGTTGTCATGTGGTGTTTTCCACTTGGCTGTCCAGCCCCTGACCCCTTTCCTAAAGGGGGAAGTCATGAAATCAGCCCTTAGGTATAAGTGTGGTGGGATGCAGTGCCCCCAGCGTAGTGGATGCTGAAGTGGGGATGCTCAGGTGCACCCCCTTTTCCAGCACCAGACTGGCCAGGGAGCAGCCAGTGACCCAGGGTGAACTCCTTGGACTCCCATACTTGGGATTGCAAGCTTGGTGCAGATGACACAAATTAAGGGATGCTGAGACTTGTTTCATGGGAGCTATGGTGGTCGAGGGGTGGCAGGGTCCAGCAGGGGAGGTGTCTAGGACTGGCAGGCTGCAGGGGTGGTGTGTCCACAGGTAGTAGTGTCCAGGGATGGCAGAGTCCTGAGCAGACCATTTCTGCTTCGTTCCTGGGCCCCACTGAGCTGTCTCGGCCCCTGCCCATCTTCCCAGGTCTCCTCTCTAGCTTTCTGTCTATTCTGTGAGTCTCTAAGCTCCATCCGATAAATCCTCATTCTTCCATGAAATAGCTTGGATCGAATGTACATATCATATGACCTAAAAACTCCATTCCTAGGTGTCTACCCAGCAGAAATGTATACGTATAGTCACCAAAAGAAATGTACTAGAATGTTCACAGACGCACTATTTGTAATAACCTCAAACTGGAAAGTACTCAAATGCCCATGTTGAATGGATAAACAAATTCTGGTATATTCGCACAGTGAAGTCCTTCACAGCAAGAAGGGATGCTCCTGCAGCCACACACACACGATACTGTGTGAGTCTCATGAGAGGAGGGCAAGTTCCTACTATATGGTTGCATTTATCTCAAGTGTGAAACCCAGCAAAGCTCACCTCTGCTGTTGCAAGTAGGGATGTGAGTTTCTCTTGGGGGGATGGTAACCAGAAGGGCACGAGGGAGCTTCTCGGGGGTTCTGTTTCTTGATCGGGTTGCTGGTCACCTGGGCGTGTCTAGTTTGTGAAAATTCTTCGAGCTGCACACTTGTGGTTTGTGCACTTTTCTGTATGCATGTTGTACTTCAATAAAAAGTTGCTTTTGTGCCTAGCAATCGAGACTCCTACATGGTTTTTCTAGCCCCCCCCCCTTTTCTTTTGGCACTTTGCTCAACTTTTTACTCCTCTTTAGGTGTAACATCATTAGTGGGGCATTTAAGTGTATTTAACAACATTCTGAAATACGGAGTACTTGTCATCCACAGCTCTCTGGACAGAGAATAGCTCTCAGAGCAACGCAGATGCTTGCTTGTGAACGGGGCACATGAATGCCATGCGTAGAGTCTGTGTCTGGGGAGAGCAGTGAGG
Organism: Hippopotamus amphibius kiboko; assembly: GCF_030028045.1. Taxonomy (NCBI): domain Eukaryota; kingdom Metazoa; phylum Chordata; class Mammalia; order Artiodactyla; family Hippopotamidae; genus Hippopotamus; species Hippopotamus amphibius. Next base: position 83,607,975 of record NC_080190.1, on the reverse strand, counting down.
AACCCCCCTGGGATTTCCCACTGTCAGTGAGGCTGGTGATGACCTCTCAGCATTCTGATCACTGGAATGAATGGAGGGGTTGCCCGGCCACAAAACACTATTATCAGACGCCGCCCCTGGAGGAAGGAGCTGCTACAGACACCAGCTGGCTTTGAGATGATGCATCTTCTGAATGCAACCCTGTCTCCCAGGCCACCCATCCCAGAGATACGCCGAGGGAAACAAGGCTCCCTCGACTCTGCTCCCACCCCCAGGGGCGCTGGGTCCCCTTCCAAACCTCTGATTGATTCCGAGTTCCCCCGGGGCTGTCTTCTTGGCTCTCAGCTCCCAGGTGGCCTCAGCATTCTTCTTGCAGCTCTGACATGTTGAATCCCAGGGTGATCACAGAGTCGCTTCACACTGGGACTCCTGCGACGTGAATCCACATGTCTTACTTTGATTCTGAGCTCCAGGCCCCGTGGAACTCAACAAGGAGTCTGAATTGTCAGTGGCCTCCCTCCAAGGGAGCCGTGGGAGGGGAGCCAAACCAGAGGTCAGAAGGATTTTTGTTCTGATGGCTGTTCCAATCTGACATGAAAATAACGAGAACAGCTAGTGTTTGGGGAGCTCCCTGGTTGTCCAGTGGTTAGGACTTGGTGCTCTCACTGGTCTGCCCCAGGTTCAATCCCAGGTCAGGGAACTAAGATCCCACAAGCCCCGAGGCACAGCCAAAACAAGCAAACAAAAAACAACAACAAAAAACAAAAAACAACTAGTGTTTTGACCTGAGAAGAAGATGGGCTGTGGTCATAGATTAGACAGAAGTGACCTACTCCTCCATCTCCTTCAGCTCTTCAGGGTGTCAAAGAAGACACCAGGTCACGGGCAGTTTTTATGGACAACCAGAAGGATGCTCTCCATTCCCCCCGCCACGTTTCAGCTCTGTCTCCCGGGGGCACACCACTCTGCTCTCCCCAGATGTACAGCCAGAGCAGCAAGGGTGGGGGATAAGTTGGGGGCCTGCCCAGTTTCAATGTTTCTGGAGATACGTGTGGATGAGCTGGTGATAACTCCCACTGGTCAGAACCTGACAACCCAGCCAGTTTCTAATAAAACCCTTACACTTGAGGCTGCATTTGTTGTAAATAAGTTACTGACTTGTAAGATGTTCAGGCCCATGCGTGGTAGTTAACCAAATGCTGGAGTTATTGTGACCACTTACCTTTAGAATGGGTAAACAACAAGGTCCTACTGGATAGCACAGGGAACTATATTCAGTAGGCTGTGATGAACCGTAATGGAAAAGAACATGAAAAAGAAAGTGTATATATGTCTAACCAAGTCACTTTGCTATACAGCAGAAATTAACACAATGTTGTAAATCAACTATACCTCAATTTTAAAAATCTAAAAAAATAAAAATTCCCCAGTGACATAGAGTGGCCTCTGAGGCCCAGCCAGCTCTGGCCCTACTTACTCACCAGAGTCACTTTCACACCTCACTCCCCGCAAAACCCTGTGCTCCACCCACACTGGCTGTGAGTCAAGCCTACCTCACTAGCCCTGTTCCCAGCTGCCACAGGGCCTTTGCACCTGCTGCTTCCTCAGCCTAGCATGTTCCTCATTCCTCTCTTGCTCAGGTCGACTTATTTTTCAGATCTCAGCTCTGAAGGTGCAAGCCTGCCCTGAACTCTGACCAAGTTAAATCTGTTTATAGGTTTTTCCTGCACAATGAAGCAATCTGTCATTGCTGCAATTTTACATTTGTACAAGTAATCCCTCAATGCCCATCTGCCTCCCGGACTACACCATCAACACCATGAGGGCAGAGGTTTTATCCCCAACACCTAACATATCACCTGGCACAAGATGGGCACCCAATAAATATTATCCCGATGAATGAGTGTAAGTCACCACCAGTCCCGTTGTGACCCTGAGCGCTTCTCCTTAGAGGTTCTCATAAGCTGTAAACCAGTGCGAATGGGCCCTCAGAAGACACTGAAATAGTAGCCAAGGGACAGAGTGAAGGAAACCATCATTTGTTGAGTGCTTACATGTGGATCATTTATTGCAAAGAAAAAAATGTACTCAACCAAGGAGTCCACGTTTTAATCCTCACAACAATTGTGTTGTAAGATTAACTACCCTCATTCTGGAGATGTATATTCCTCACATGTACATGAGGAAGCTAAACTCAAATTAAGTAACTTGCCCAAGATCAGACAAGTCCTAAGGGACTGGATTTGAATCCCAGTCAGTCCTCCTGACTTATCACCACCCTAGCGCCTGTAGTGAAATCAAGGCATCTAAGAGCCAAAGGTTTTCATACCCTCCACCCCACAACTTTTTAAAAAGCTACCAGGAAGCCAGGGAGAACGCTCTTGACTTTATAGTATGATTATGCCTTCCGGCCATTTAAAGACCATAAAGCACCTGCATGCTATAAACCCACCTTCACACTGTGCAGCTGGCTTAATTGTAGTAATTCAGGCCAGGGGAGGGTGGCTCCTGGGGAAACCATGAAAGAACAGCTTGAAGAGGAAAGAAACATTGTCCCCTGAAGCATGAAGGGAACATTAGTCAGATTAGCTCATGCCTAATGCCCGTTGTTTGGAGTAGGGGGTATTGAAGTGTTTCTGTGACGAAAATGACCTATTATTACCATGGCCAGGTGTGTGCACAAGTACTAATTCTCTGACTTTTCCTTCCAAGGCATTTGGAAAATTAGTATCATTTGCTCGGAGCTTTCACATTTTTGTTCTCTTTTTTTAAGTTAAACTTCATTTAACTCAATTTTAAGTACAAACCAATCACCAGGCAGAATATAAGAAACCATTGCTGGGGGACCTCCTTGGTGGTCCAGTGGTTAAGACTGAGCTTTCAGTGCAGGGGGCGCAGGTTCGATCCCTGGTCAGGGAACTAAGATCCCACATGCCTTGCAGCTTGGCCAAAAAATTAAAAAATTTAAAATTAAAAAAAAAAAAAAAAAAAGACACATTGCCCCTGATGAAGTCACTGCTTTGTAGTCGATGCCACTTGAATAAAACCTGTTTTCTGATCCAATAATTTATCGTATTATCTTAGCTCTGCCTGGTCTCATACTCAGAAGTACAGGTTGGCATTGACACAACTTGCTGAAAGTGAAAATTACATGAGAACAAGAAAATGCAAGAAGAAAAGAGAGGCCCCACTTGGTCGACAAATAGTGATTGAGCCAGGAGGTATTTGGGAGACCAAAAAAAAACAAAAACAAAACCACTGAGTGCTAAGGAGCCAGGTCTTGGCGTCAGAGGAACTTGGGTTCAAATCCTGGCTGCGCCACTTAACCAGTTCTGCCGCTGCTCTGAGCTTTTATTTCCTCATCTAGTAAAATGAGTGTAAAATACTGACCTCAGAGGAATTCAGTAAATATTTAGCATTGCCTCGGACATAACACATGCTCAATAAATAGGGACTAACTGTATACACCTTTTATTACTGTAGAAACAAAACCAGCTTCCGCATTTAAAATAAGGCTTTGTCATGTATTGTGGAGACAAGACCAGTTTCAGTATTTAAAACAAGACGTTGTCATTTACCAAAGATGCACCAAAGGAAGGAGAGAAGGTAAAACTTACCAGCCAGTAGCTGAGCACCCATCACACTCCAGCACCTTGACACATCACAATTACAGGCTTTTCCATATATGAGTACAATGTAGGAGGCCCACATTCCAGGACCAGCCTTGGGGAGAAGAGACCTCATGGAGGCATGGAAGGTAAGACCTGGCAATAATGACCAGTGGAGCGGGTGGTCAGGCCTATAGTTATAAGTTTGCAAACTTCAGAATTGCTATTTAAAAAGGCGATGATAATATTCATCTGAAAGAGATCAAAGTATTTGTCTGGTAAAACCTTCAGGGTCCCTGAAGGGACCACAGTATTCACCCAAGGAAGTAAACCATTAAGGGTCCCTCTGATGGCTGGAAGCTTCCTTTCTAACTATGACCTGGTAGTGCTGTCTTTGTGTGGTGAGGTGATTTTTCTCTGTTATCTTCTCCTGGTTTTTACCTCTGTCAATTTTGAATCCACACTGGACCAAGAGAGCAAAGACTGGACCCCTGCTCTACGATGCCAGGTCATGCAGGGCACAGAGAAAGGGCTCTTGTAGGCCAGGCTGGGCTGGTGAGGAAGGTCCCCCTGCTGCCCCAGTTGGATGCTGGAGGAGAGATGGCTAGAGGAAGAAACCAGGGGTTCTCCCAGGGAGAGTCAGGGGGCTTGTCAGTGTCCAGGCACAAATAATTTCACTATTGTTACAGGCCAAATTGTGTCCCCCTAAAGTTCATATGTTGGGACTTCCTAGGTGGCGCAGTGGTTAAGAATCCACCTGCCAATGCAGGGAACACAGGTTCAGTCCCTGCTCCAGGAAGATCCCACATGCCGAGGAGCAACTAAGCCCGTGCACACAACTACTGAGGCTGCACTCTAGAGCCCGTGAGCCACAACTACTGAGCCCATGTGCCACAACTACTGAAGCCTGCACACCTAAAGCCCATGCTTCGGAACAAGAGAAGCCACCACAGTGAGGAGCCTGCGCACCACAATGAAGAGTAGCCCCCGCTCCCTGCAACTAGAGAAAGCCCATGTGCAGCAATGAAGACTCAACACAGCCAATAAATAAATAAATAAATAAAATTATTTTTAAAAATTCATATGTTGATGTCCTAACCCCCAGTAACTCAGAATGTGACTATATTTGAAGACAGGGTATTTACAGAGGTAATCAAATCAAAATGAGGTCTTTAGGGTGGGCCCTAATCCAATATGAATAGTGTCTTTATAAGATGAGGAGATTAGGACACAGATGCACACAGAGGGAAGACCATGTAAGGACACAACGAGATAGCCACATGCAAGACAAGTGGAGATGCCTTAGAAGGAACCATTCCTGCCGACGCCTTGATCTTGGACTTCTATCCTGCAAAACTGTGAGCAAATAAATGTCTGTGGTTTAAGCTACCCAGACTGTGGTACTTTGTCAATGGCAGCCCTAGCAATCTAATGCCATTTTCAATTTTTTTGGGTGGGGGAGCTTGCAAAATGCTTTATTTAATTTTTTAATGTTTCCATTTTCAAATTTTTATATAGAGCTTACAAGGTGCTAATACACCTTCCAAGCACTTTGCAAGTATCAATTTACAACCCCTTTTAACAAATTTAGGGTACTATGATTATGCCCATTTTCAAGACAGCAAAATGAGCTACAAAGAAGTGGAGTGACTGTCTTGTCACCTGAGCAGAAACAGGCAAAGCTGGAAGCCAGGCACTTTAGTGCCGGAGTGTATTCTCTTAACTACTTTGCTCTGCTGCCTCTTGGAGTAAGTGGGAAATAGTTGATATCCAGAGTTCAAATGAAAACAGTGGGCCGCTGAACAGGGGCCAGAAGATCCAAGTGGTGCTGAAGAATCCCAGAGTCACCATGGGGACAGGAGACGTGGGGATAGGGAATACATAAACCTTCACATACCTGGGACAAAGCCACAGGGCAGGTCACAGGGCCAAGCCCCAGGTGTGATCGGCTTGGTTAGAGTAAGATCTGGATTCATGTAATATCCAGAGAACAAGAATTTTCCAGAAAGGAATTTGGGGTAGAGACCACAGTAGAAGCCTAATCCTGCAAACTGGGACACACCATAGGCAAAACTCAGGCCTGGGGACTCCAGGGCAGAAGCTTTATGAGCAGAAGAGGTGGTGGGCCATGATCAGAAGAACATCACAGATTTCAGCCAGCTGACAGGTACTGTGTTCCAAGTCAGCCACATCAGGACGGATTGGGGATACAACTCTACAGGTGAGGGCAAGGCTACTTGAGCACAGATTGGAACTGACTATATGGGACTCAGGAAGCCCCACTCTGGGGACCAGAAAAAGCAGGAGGAGGGAAAAGTGGGAGAAAAACTTTTCCAGGGGGCAGCCAGCATCCTCTGGGAATGTCCTTTCATGCCTATGGAGAAGGAGACACCTATTTATATTAATTATCCTGAAACTTATTGCTGAAGCTGGACTCAACTCCACTAACAGAGAAAGGCTTGGAAAAGGTTTACTGCTGCCAGAGAGAGGATTTCCAGAAGCAAACAAGGCTGGCATCAGAGCATCTTGAAAGAGAAGGAAACAGGATTCTGTGTCTTCCCAAATGCCATTATCTTTCTCCATGTTGACATCTGGCATTTTGCAAACATCATACAAGCAGTCTATATTTTTTTTTCTGAAGAAGGGAACCGTTTGAAGAGATGGCCTTCTAAGCATCTTGGTTGAAGAGTTCTCCAGTACAAAGTATCCTGGGTGCAGAATCTAAAATTTTGTGATGATCAACTATGCATTAATAACACTTTTCTCCCTAGAATGCAAATGTTGATAAAGTTAAGATGAACATATTCCACTAGTCGTGAAGATGCAGAGAAAGTAAGTTCCCCCAAATCTATTGAGGATAAACGAAGGACTCATTTAAGAAAACATTGAACTTAAGCTTTGCTAGTAGAATATTTAAATTTAAATACACATACGTGATTAACTCATTAGCGATCAGAATCAGGTATTTATAATATATATTATATTTTTAGCACTCAGATAACAGCAATACATTACCAAGAGTTTATGTGCTCACCGAAGTCTTGACTAACTTGTATATAATTAATGTGAATTATCAGCAGATGTTTTACTTCAACACAGCTATTTGCATTTTTTAGAACACATTTGTTTACTGGTCTACCTGTGATAAGCTGTGATAAACTATCTTTATAGCCTTTGCTTTAATTGGGAGAAGAAAAACAGAAATTCCAAAGAAGAAATTCTAACAGCTAGCCAAATGAAACGTATATAACAAAAGTAATCAACACTAGGCTTAGAAAAATTCTAATTTTATAACCATCAGTGTCTGCCTCATAAGCTTTAGACCACACATTTCCTATCAATTATGAGCTAGTTGTTTTAAGGCACTAATCAATCTAAGTGATTTTTTAAAAAACTTATTACCAGTGTATGTGCTGGATCCGGCTGGTAGAGTGTTTAAAGTCATGGCAGAAAGGCCATGTAAAATGTGAGAAACACCCAGAGAAGCTCATAATTATTGAGTATTTGCCAGAACAAATAAGCATATGTAACTCAACTCTCCCAGAATCCTCTATGACCTATGCACTGTTATTACTCGTATTTTACAGATGCGAAACTGAGCAGGGGTGAGCTGGTAAATGGCAATAAGGAGGTTAGGGAAAGAGACAAGTACCGATCTGCAGCATTCACCAATTTCCATGATGTAAATATTTCCATCAAGGCTGATGTCAAGTTACCAACACGACATCAACAGGCTTGCAATGTTCCTGAACATTTAACAATTGGCTGTCATTAGCCAGTCAAGTCACTTGCTCAAGTTCACACAGCATCATCAGTAAATGGAAGAGCTGTGATTTGAACCCAGGAAGTCTGACTTCAGACTATGTTCTCAACCACTGTGTTAGCCAGTTTTAAGAAAGAGTAATTCACAAGGGTAAAAAGAGGACAGGAAAAGGACCCCACTGTCCCCAGAGCTGCACCTGAGCCAGAGGTATGATCAGGAGTAAATAAGTGTCTAACAGCTCTAACTGGAGACTAAGAAAAGGGACGAAAAAGTAGATTGTATAATATAATGAACTCTCCGAGGAAGAAAAAGTGACCAATTTGACAGCCCGGAAGTTCGAAGTGATGTTGTATTGTTTGTTTCTATTTTGTCATAAAAATCCTGTTCCTGGGAGGTCCTTAGATGGTGGGGCGGACAATTAAGCTGCCTTTATTTGTGGACTTGCCACAATTCCTTTAACCTGTAAGAAATGGAACACAATCAGCAGCGCTCTGCAGACACCTGCCAGGGCAATGCTCTGGAATTTTCTTCTTGCTAGTCCCCACTCTTCACTCCTGTCAGGGGTTTTATGGAATACCTTGGGAAACATAAAAGGCATTGTTTCCCCAAATCTGCTTATGAAGGGCAGATACAGGCACACCTCAGAGATATTGTGGGTTGGGTCCCAGACCACTGCAATAAAGCGAGTCACATACATTTTTTGGTTTCCCAGTGCAAATAAGTTATACTGTTGTCTATTAAGTGTGCAGTATGTCTAAAAGAACAGTGTACCTACCTTAATGAAAAAATAATGCTATTGGAAAAATGGCACCGATAGACTTGCTCGATGCAAGGTTGCCATAATCCTTCAATTTGTAAAAAAGGCAATATCTGCAAAGCACAATCAAGCAAAACGCAATAAACGAGGTATGTCTGCATCCGCCACGTTTTTATTTACTATCTACTATGCACTTTACAGCTTGGCATTCAAATTGCAATGACAGATAAGATTCCTTTTCTTTGCGAGTTTCAGGGCCAGCACGGTATGTAGGCTATCATGGTCAGAGCTGTCCCAGGGGGGCATGCGATCAGTGGACCCATGTAGGAGATCAAGATCCCCATTTTAAGGAGTCAGGAAGGGGGGATTGTCTACACTGAGAGCCAAAAAGAGATTTGGGTTTTGTGAAGCCCAACTAAGTCTTATACGACTTTGGAAGCCCACTTTAAGAAAAGGAATACCAGATTACAAATTAAGTACAAGGGCTTGGCACAGACCTTGAAGTTTATGCTCCATTTCTGCTAAGTCTTGAAAAATAAGTAGGAATTAGCCAGGCCAAAGAGCTGCAGGAACAGAGAGCGGCCCGAGGACGGGACAAATGCGGGACCTTAAGTCCGGGTTCGGGGGGTGGGGTGGTCTGGTTGCTGCAGGCAGCTTTTGGAGCTCTGGACGAGGAGTTAGACGTGGGGAAGTGGTCAATGGGGAGCTGAGAGAAGAATGGTGATGAGAGGCCTGGTAAACCGAGACAGGGAGTGTGAACTTTTTGCCGAGGGCAACGGAAAGCCACAGAGAGGTTGTGACACGGTCTGATTTGCATTTTTTGCTGTTGTTTTTCTGATTTGCGTTTTGGACCCTCACGGCCACCACAGTAAGGGGTGAGGACTGAAAAGCATGTGAATATTCCCCCCGACCTGACCTCCATTTTCTCTATCCTCCACTTAAGTTGATCTTTGTCAGCACAGAAGCTGAGTAACCTCGGAGCCGGGCACAGGGACCCACGCTGGACCACGAGACCCTCCAGGTGGCCCTGTGCTCACATGTCCTGAAGGAGCCGAGACTCCTCTTACCGGGAGGAAGCAGGTGGGTGGAAAGTGGAGGGAGAAAGAAGCAAAGTGCTCAGGACATTCTTCAGGTGTTTCCCATGTTTGGGGAGGGGTTGGGATGGGGGAGATGCGGCCAGGATACTAGGTAAGGTAAGTGATGCTGGCAAGGTAGGGGATGCGCATGCGCAGGGCCTCGCTGTGCCATTATTTGCCTGGCAAGTGAGCTTCCCCGGCCTGAGAGGTGGAGCTGGCCTCCGGAGCGAGTGGAGTTCCGGCAAATCAAAGACAAACCCCAGAAAAATGTGGACAAAGAGGGTTGTCCGCGGAGATGCCAAAAAAGATCCAAAGGAACTTGAAAGCGGACAAGTGGGAGAAACTGGAAGGTAGGAACTGGTCGTACCCAACATGGGGAACTTTAGAGCCGATACTCCTTTTGTGTGTGTGTGTGTGTGTGTGTGTGTGTTAAAAACACATAATGTAAATTTATCCTTTTAACAGTTTTTAAGTATACACCAAAGTCTGTCATATGCACATTGTTCTACAACAGATCTCTAGAGCTTTTTCATCTTGCAAGACTAAAATTATATATTCCCATTTCTCCCTGGCCCCAGCCCCTGGCAACCACCATTTTACTTTGTTTCTATGACTTTGATTAGTTTAGATGCCTCATAGAAGTGGAATCATACAGTATTGTTTTACTGCACCTGGATTATTTCATTTAGCATCATGTCCTCGAAATTCATCCATGTGGTAGTGTTGGCGGAAATCGGTCCATTGAGAAACCAAGCAGCACACTCACAGGGTTGGAGAACTCAGGTTTATTATGCTAGTGGCACCAAACAAGCTAACACTCCAAAGTTCTGAGCCCGGAGCGCAGGGTGAGTTTTACTTTTATAGTGCACATGTTTACAGAGGATGGAAGTTTCCAAACAGAAACTTACAAGAGCAGGTGCAGAACATTCCATTTTTATTTTTTATTTTTATTTTTTTTTATTGGCACACGGGCTTAGTTGCTCCGCAGCATGTGGGATCTTCCTGGAGCAGGGATCGAACCCATGTCCTCTGCATTGGCAGGCAGATTCTTAACCACTGCACCACCTAGGAAGCCCGAACATTCCATTTTTAGCAAAACATCTTAAAGTTACATTGGATTGTTAGGTCATCCTGGTTTTGGGGGCGCAGCAAGATATTTCACAAAAGCAAAACAAGCATGAAGTTATTTTTAGCTGAGTGTAAGTTTCTAACTTTCCTCTTCAGTAGCATAAGACAGGATTTACTTCTCTTTTAAAACCAAATAACATTCCATTGTATGGGCATCTCTCTGTTTATCCATTCATCCCTCTGTGGATATGAGGTTACTTCTGTCCCTTGGCAATTGTGAATAGTGCTGCAATGACAAGGGTGTCAAGACTCCTCTTACAAAGCCTCTAGGCATGTGTCAGAATGGAGTGACCGGTCAAGATCACTGTTATAATCAGGACAGTATATTGTAGGCACCAGTTCAGCTACAAGTGCTCCTCCCTTCAGAAAGGAAATATCAAAGTATCCACCCAGCAAGACTATGCCTCTGGTAACCTACTTAGAAATTAAGATTTCTTCTCTAGCATTATGTGTACACAAGTACACACATTTATTTCCCCTACTGCCGAGACCAGCTTGGCGACTGGAGGTGAGTGACGGGTGCCGCAAGCTTGAAGAAAACACAGACACAGACTGAAGAGAAAAGTGGGATGGGGGACTCAAGACCTCTCGGATCAAGAGCCCTGCTGACTCATCCCAGGTTGCTTTTATTGGTTTCTCGGCTAACATTCTCAGGTTACTCCCATAAACAATCCAAGGCCTCACATGACTGGGGCAATTATCTTTGTTTGCCTCCTGGGTCCAAGTTGAGCAGGTGTGGATTTGAGCTCCATGTGGAGAGCAAAACAGCCCTGGGGGCAGGAGACCTCTCTCAGATATTAGGGGTCTGTGCCCCACCTCTGTTGGCCCCTCTGCGACTGTGCCTGTCTTAGGTTGTTCCTCCCTTGAGGAATCTTACCCGTCTCTGGCTAACCAGTCATCCTCCAGGGCCAAACAGGGTGATATAAGGAAGGCTCTATGCCCCACCCCTGCTGGCCCCTCTGCAGCTGTGCCTGTCTTAGGTTGTTCCTCCTCTGAGGAATCTTACCCGTCTCTGGCTAACCCGCCATCCTCCAGGGCCAAACAGGGTGATATGAGGTGTGCAGTGAGAAAGGGGCTGCGCCCCTAGAGACGGCCAACCCTCTGCCTATGCCCCCATAGTCTCCACGGCCCGCACCCTCAGCTCCTCCACTGCTCAAGCAGGACATTCTGAATCCCATCGCTCGGCCCACATACTTTAACATTTTCAAGGTTTCAGAAAGGCTCCTGAATGTCTTCCCACACCCTACTGTGAGCAACTTGAGAATAGGGACGTTGGGAATTTAGCAAATGTTGAATCGATACATGAATTTTCTAGTTAGTCAATAAAATGGTGGTATTATCCCTATTTTACAAATTAGGAAATGACAATTTGCAGAGATTAAGTGATTAGGATTGTTACTGACCCCGGTCCTTGGACTCTTTAATCAATAGAAATTGATGAGAGGCCACTCAAGGAATTCAGGAAAGGCTTTATTGGGACTGGTGCAGCACGGGGGACCAAATACAGTAACAGGTGTCTTTGCTTGTGCTTGGAGGGTGGGGCGGCCGGCTGGTTCCTTAAATGGGGTGAGGGTGGGGGTGGGTCCAGGGGTCAGGCTGAAGGGGTGGCTTAGGTGGTGCTGTGTGCAGGGATCTTGCTCAGGACCCTGCTTTGCTCCAGACTTCTCAGAAAGGGCAGTGGGTTTTGATCTTTTTGTATCTTGTTGTTCATAGTTTGCCTCAACTAGGTATGTGCACAGTTATTTTTAGTCCCTTTTTGTTTCTTTGTATTTTGTTGCCAGAGGAGATGTTTGTCCAGGTGCAAGCACTGCAGCAAAACATCCCAGGTCCCAGGTTTTAGGTCCCAGCCTGCCTCGAGATCACTCTACTGGTGAGCTGAGAGCCAGCCTTCAAACACAAGCCCATGGAGGCAGGATGTACCTGATTCAGACTCACAATCAGTTCTCTCCCACGTGCCCACCGCCCCCAGGCGGCCCGGAAATGGACCAAAGAGGGAGAAACAGCGAGCATGGACTTCACTGTTTCTGAGGTGCATGTTATGGTCTCTGTGTTTGCTATTTCAGACTCAGCCAAAGCAAAACACCGTCAGAAAGGGTTAACAAAAAGCTTCCGATTCTATTTCCATTTGATGTCTAAGCTCACTGGGGACATCTCATTTGTAAGACAATTTTGTTGAATTTAATGAGTGCCCTTGGTGACTATAGCAACTCGTGTGCTGGTCCTTTTCAAACGAGGATGCTATAGTATGTCCCCGAATGAGGAAGAAACAGTGGGAAGGTAATACCTAAACAAACATTCTCAAAGACCTACACCAGTTGTCCTGGATATTTATAAAACCAACAGCTATTCTGTTCTTACAGTGGCAATATTGCAAAAATGTGTTGAAAATTGTTGGTTTAAGCCAATGTATAGGGGGATATATAGAGCAATATAGAATCCCCTAAGTGGTTTAGCGGGCTAATAAGTGAAATTTACGGGTTGAAATTATACAGGGGAAATGTCCAGTTCCTGGATAGAGCGGGGAGCAACATGCAGTTGTGTGAAAGTGCGTCTCTGATGAGAAGGAAGCCGTTCAGAAGAGTTGCTGATTTGACGTGGTCCATTCTGCCTTCTGTCTTCTCTCAAAATATTTTTGTAGTTTATTAACCTCCTCTTGGATGATTACAGTGACAGAAAAGAGCCTGTAGTTAAGGGCTGGAAAAACATCGAAGAATTATTTAACTGCTTTGAATTCTGTCAAAGCCTCAGAATTGTTCCTCTGATGCGTTATTCCTCAGTCTAGTTAATGCCGTAAAAACTCATCACGATGAGAGATCTCATCGGGACCCAGCAATCTCAATTCTAGGAAAGAACCACCACTCGTGGGCGTAAGACAGTAGGCATGAGAATACCTACGAGACTTTCATAGGGAAGCACCTTAAAGAGGCAGCACAGCTCAAGCGTTACGACAGAGACCCTAATGTGACAGATAAGCTGGGTTTGAATCCTAGTTCTACCACTTAATCTGCTGTGTGACCTTGAATATGTTACTTAGCCTCTTTGAGTCTCAGTTTCCTCATATGTAAAATAAAGAGGATAATAATACCACTTGCGATGAGGATACATGAACGAGAATTTGTAGCGCCCTTAGAACTGTGCCTGGCAGATTGTAAATACTGTACACATGTCCACCCCACGGGGAAATGCCAAAATAGCCTGTGACATAGTCATCCAATGGTGCAAGCTCCTAATAAACAGCAGCCAAAATGAACGAATTAGGTCCACACATATCAAATAAAGTACTGAAAATAGAATGTTCCATGAGAAAAGCAAGTTATAGGACAATAATTAAAATATGCTGTTTTGGTAAATTTGGAAAGCAAAACAATATTACGTATTTTGATGGAGACACACAGAGACATAGTTAAAGTGTAAAAACCTGAGCCAAGGCTTCCCTGGCGGTCCAGTGGTTAAGACTCCACACTTTCAATGCAGGGGGCGGAGGTTCAACCCCTGGTCAGGGAACTAAGATACTCCACATGTCACGTGGTGTGGCCAAAAGGTTAAAAATATGTATGTGAGCCAGAGTCTATTCCCCAAATTTACTATATTGGATAACTCTGAGAAGGGAACAAAGCTTCAACTCTACCTGTGACAAAGTTAGCATCCCCTGGGACAGAGGGTGTGGTGTGCTCCGAGAACCAAGAACAAGATAGACTCAAAGGGCCAATATTGCCGGAACAAAGAGCTACAGGACTCCTCTCACTCTGTACTATGCAACAGTTGCAGTGTCCCAAAACTTTCCCTAGCAGCATGCCATGTCCCTTGCCCATCCCATATAAGGAAAGATGTTTGCTCCATTCTTCTCCCACTCAGCACACTAAAAGTATACTTACTCTGCCCGGCCAGCAGATAACTGCAGGTTCCCTGGCTATAAAAACAGGTAAGCCACCCATGCTCAGGGTCGACTTTCCCTGGCTACCAGGAAGTCAGCCTGCTGTTCTTGCAGCATCCCTTCTCTCTAATAAACTATCTTCCTTGCATTGTGCCTTGTGTCTGGAAATTCTTTTCTAACCCATGCTCAGACCACGACACAGGGTTTCAAACTTGTATACGTAGATGGGCTGCTTTGAAGGTGGTCCTGAACCTGAGTGGCTCTACCTTTATCTGCTGTATGTATTTGCACGTAACTTAAGCCCTCACCTCAAGACCACTGCCTTAGCACCCTGCATTGTGTTTCTCTTTTCACCATTAGACCCAGGGCTTGCCTCAGTGTCTGGCTCTGAGCAGCTACTTAATCATTTGTTGAATTAAATTTTAAAAGAGGACATTTGATTTTTTTAAACTTTCTTGATTGAAGTATAGTTGATTTACAATATTGTGTTAATTTCTGCTGTACAGCAAAGTGAATCAGTTATACATATGTATACATTCTTTTTTTAATATTCTTTTCCGTTATGATGTATCACAGGATATTGAATATAATTCCCTGTGCTATATATACAGTAGGGCCCTGTTGTTATCCATATATATACATAATTGTATATAATAGGACATTTTAATAAAATTTTTAAACAACTTGAATGTCAAGACATTTATAAACGTGCAGTAAAATGAGTGGAAAGATACGAAAGCTGTGAGTTAGCTGTGTGATGGGTTAATCACAAAGGAGGGGGTGATGGATTCAAAACTGTGAAGGGTGCCGTAGCACAGTGGATTTCTAGCCGCTACAGAGACACGGAGTGAAGTGCTGAGAACTGAGCGCCAAGATGATGGAGGTGTCATTAAGGCAATTCCGAACCTCAAGTGTGTCATCACTTCAAGGTTATATGATAAACACAAGACCCACATTCAGAGAGCTCCTTCCCACCACAGTCTCACATCCTTCTGGCTTGTCACACACAGCCACATTCGTTGCTCTTCTTCACCCCCCTCACAGGGGAGGCCTCCAGCACACAGATCCCTGACTTCCTCCCACTCACACAGTCCTTTCTTTTCCTCATTTCTCTGCCTCCTCAGAGTCTGCGATCCATCGCTTCAACCACCCTCTTGCCAACTTCCTAGGTCCCCGGATCCTGCTTTCTTTGAGCCCACCTGGCCAAACCCCAACGCAGGGTAAACCTACCGATAATCTTTTCAGTGCCCTTCACCCTCAGGCTGCTGCTCTGTGGAAGAAACTCTCGAAGCACAATGCGATGCAGGAAATTACTCTGAGGTGGCCGCCCGCCCCGCTCCACGCAGACCCTCCCAGAGGCCACAGAACAGAAAGCCTCACACAACACATTAAGGAGCTTGCATCACGTGGGTTATCAGGTCCACTTAAAAGACACGGGAAGAAGCAAAGGGAAAGACAGAGGGTTGATTAGCACACTTAGAATGGGGGAAAGGCAGGGCAGAAGGAGCACACCACCTGAACCCTGTGTTCTGCACATTTGGTTGTCTTTTTTTTTTTTTAATCATTTTTAAAGTCTTTTTTGAATTTGTTACAATATTGCTTCTGTTTTATGTTTTGCTTTTTTTTGACGGGGAGGTATGGGGGATCTTAGGTCCGCAACCAGGAATCAAACCCGCACCTCCTGCATTAGAAGGTGAAGTCTGAACCACGGGATGGCCCCGGAAGTCCCGCCATATTTGGTTGTCTTGTTTCTCCCTCTGCCACACCAGCCTTCCTTGCTGATTATGTGGTTACGAGGACCAGAGTAGCGGTTGGACAAGAGGGGTCAGCAGATGACGGGTGCCTGGAGCCAACACGCCCTTCCCTGTTAGAGAGACTCAGGGCAGTGCACCCAGCCAGTGGAGCCCACCGACAGCCTGATCATCCTCCAGGCCTTTTACCTGCACTTTGGGGGCAGAGCATACGTGGGGCAGGGTAGGTGACACCAGGTAAGGCCAATGAAGGAATGACATCACTGCCAGCCTGGAGGTGGCAGGACTTGTGCCTTATGAACATGTAAGGTCTGTTTCCGTGCTCCCAACCCTTCTGTGTGTCACGGACACTGTCATTTTCTCCATCCTTTTTAATCTGTGTTTAGCACACATGCGCTTCATTTATTCTATCTTTACTATGTCTTACAGGTTGATGACTTAAAACATCTTATAGTTTCTGCCTCTGCTTCATGAACTAATTGCTTACTTTCTATCCCAATTGCTTTTCTTGTTTTCTGTACAGCAGAATTGGATTTCCTTCTGTAATACTTCAAACACCTCTATTTTGGGGATGCTCTTCCCTTGCCCTTCTTTACTGAGCTGGCTCCTTCTTCCTCTGCCAGCCTTTCTTCATGCTCTACTCGTGGTCATACGCCCTAGCTAGAGGCTCACAAGCACCCTGTCCTTCCTCCGTGGTGACACTGATCGTCCTTTCCTGGACTGGCCGAGCTCCATGAGGGCAAGAGCCATGTCTGTCGTACACTTTGCTGGTGCAAGGCGCATGATAATTGTTAAATGATTGAAAAGGAGTTAAACCTATGAGAAGTGGCCAGGCATATAAACAGGAGGTATTACATCTGAGTCCCTGTTCTCTTTTCCTGTTAGAGTTTATGTCCTGTCACTTTCTCATTTCTGGTGTGCATGGGCTGTGCTCGAAATCTCCTAAAACATTTCACCTTTTCTCACGACCTAGAACTTGTACTCAACTCTCATACTGACTTTATGAGTCACACCTCCTCTCCGAAGCCTCCCTTCACCTACCCAAGGTTGGTGTATTCTAACAGCACCTGGGTTCCTTCTACCTACAGTGCTGATCACATTATTTTGTGATTGTTTATTAGCCCATCTCTCCACTAGTCTTTGCCTCACGAGTCTTTCCACTCAGTACCTGCTACACAGCAGGTGCTTGGGTCAGCGTTTACAGAGGAGTGAGCAGAGGCAGGCCTAGGCATCAAGCCTCCTTTCTCTTGGGCTTCACCATGACCCTGTTTGCTTTCAGAAGACCAACCTCTCCTGCGCAGAAGGCACCCCAGCCCAGAAACTTCCCTGGTGGTCCGGTGGGCAAGATGCATGCTTGCAGTGCAGGGGGTCCAGGTTCGATCCCTGGTCAGGGAACTAGATCCCGCATGCATGCCACAACTAAGAATTCTGCATGCTGCAACTAAAGATCCTGCATACCTCAACGAAGATCCCACATGCTGCAACTAAGACCCAGCGCAGCCAAAATAAATATATATTTTTTAACTTTTATTAAAAAACAACAACAAAAAAAAGACACCCCAGCCCAGCCTTGTCCCTCCCAACTCCTGGGCAGCTCAAGAGAAGCCCAAGTTAAGGAGGGGAAACAGTGGCCCGTTCCCTCCTCCCGCCCAACACTCCGACAGCCGCAAGAGCATCCTGGCATGTGTCCTCCAGAAGCTCGTGTTTTTCCCTTGGGTCATATCAGAGTTCCTCCTGGGGAGTAAAATGAGGGGTCAGAGGGAGGCCTTTATGTCCCCCCTGAGGCCAGATCCAAAGGAAGAGAATCTCTGTGTGTCCATTAATTCAGGAAGCAGGTACTTACCATCGCCCTCTTTGTGAATGTCATGCGATGAATGGGTGTTCCAGCAGAAAAGTGATTTTCATCACCACCATTTGTGTATTTTTAGACCTAGGAGCTCATCTGACATTGCAGATCAGTCTCGCTGTCCCACTGTTTACAGCTTTGCAAATGTGGAGTGGCTGACACTTTCACGCCACCCTGTATCTTTGGACCACACGGGCCTCCTCCCTGATCCCTTCGCTCCTAGGGGACAAAGGCATTTTTCTAGCCTGTCGTTGACTGGCCCAGTCCCCTTCCCATGAGGTCTGGGGGCTGTTCTTGCTTCCCTGAAAGGTTGCTTATTTTTCCCAACTCTCACCCTTGCTGCAAACGTGTCCCCTGCGTGTAGCTTCACAGCGTCCCCTGCTGGAGGTGGCATATATTGCGCCACATCCTGACACGGGTGGCCTGTGGGAGGAAGTGACCTCAGCCCAGTTCTGAGCCTCGACCTTGAGAGACCTGGCATGTTTTTCCTCAACCCTCCTGTGGTTCTGACTCTGCCATAAAAGCGACAGGTAGTGGCTGTCCCTTCAGCATGGACCCCAAAACAGGCAAGGCAGAGCCACCCCAACCAACTCACAATCTACATTGGTCCCCCCTGCTGACTTGTAGGTACATAAACAAGAGGAAACACTGAGGTTTGGTGTGGTTTCTTATGCAGCAGTTGCTAACTAATACAGCTCTCTACCCTCTGTGTTCCTCTAGCCTTGTAGAAGAAAGGAAACTGACATTTTCTAACCACGTGCCAAGTATTTTCACATACAGCACTATATTGAATTTTTCAAATGTCCTGTGAGATAGGCATCTTTTTTCATGTTCTACAGACAAGGCAACTGAGGCTCAGAGAAATTAAATAACTTAACGGAAGTCATAATTTTAGCAAGTGACAGAATTAGGATTCCAAACCAGGTTTTCTGGCTTCATGAGAAACGCCACTTGCACTGCTGAATCCTTTAAAGAGATCAGATGGGGTCGCTGGAGCATCTGATTGCTGTCTCCATGGAACGTAATTATAGGTTTTGTACCTCAACACGAGTTCATCAGGGGAAAGAGACATTCACCTCATCGTATGTAAACCAGAAGGAAAAACTGTTTAACACTGTGTAAGATGGAATCCGGCACCGCTGTCCCAGAGGAAACTCGCCCTAATACTTATGCCAAAACACATAATGAATCCCATGCATAATTAGCTACTTGGAATTACCCTTTTATCTTTTAAGATCAAAATATCATTCTGTCCTCTGACTCAGAATGGCTCTAAGATATGCTTGCTGAATTTATGTAATACCATTTTGGAAACCTACTACCATCCTCCCTGCTAGCATTTGAAATTAATTTCTTGTAAAATTATCACTGTAATTTGCCACAAGGCTTCTCTGTACAGATTTTGGTCAAAAAGCTTTGAAGTAATGTTAATGGTGTATCTTGGGCAAATATAAAACAATGTTGATTTTTAACCCAAACAGAGCACAAAAGTGTGGGAGAAAAACTTGTTTTTCTTTGCACTCCTAAAAGCAAGATTCCTAACATATCTCAAGGTATCGAATGAACAAGGTGGGACAAGATGAAAAACTCAGGGCAGAGAAGAGTACAAATGAATCTCTTCCTATGTACATAAACCCAAGTCACTATGAGGGTATTAAGTTATGGAATTTTGTAGTTTAAGAAATGTGTACAGTAGTCCCCCCTTATCCACAGGGGATTATGTACCAAGACCCCCAATTTCAGCGGCCTGAAACCACAGCTAGTACCAAACCTTATATGTGCTATGTTTTTTCCTATACGTATATACTTGTGATAAAGCTTAATTTATAAATTAGGCATAGTAAGAGATTAACAAAATAGAACAGTCATAACAATATACTGTCATAAAAGCTATGGGAGTGTGGTCTCTCTCTCTCAAAATATCTTATTGTACTGTACTCGCCATTCTTCTGCTGTGATGACGTGAGATGATAAAATACCTACGTGATGAGATGAGTGAAGTGAGCCAGTAGAATTTCCTCAAATAAGAGTATTTCAGGGAGTCTTGCAGAGACAGCAGACACTTCTTGTTTGTTGTCAAAGCTGTTAGTGACTCTAGCTTTGCCAATTCCAGACTGGCCGAAGGATACATTTCAACAACCATGACCTCTGTAATGTAGTAGGGCATTGGTGCGGGGTAGACTCTTCCAGGACTGAGACCACCACCCATGATGTTTGATATGGTCGATATTGTGGATGGCTTTTAGCATTTCCGTTAAGCTGAAGAGGAAATGGAGGAAGTGACAGAGTAATACAGTTCATTCAATTTAGAAAAGGCAGAAGACAGCACTAGGAGTTTGAATTCTGGGCCTAATCCAAACATTGCAATTTTTTGTCCCCAAATTCCCTTGTAGGGAAACGTCTCCCAGGGTCAAGATGTTACCTGGATAATTGGGGTCAAGTTGTAAAGCTGAAAAAAAATATGAGTTAATGTATGTCCGATCCTTTTGGGGGTTTTTTTGTTGTTGTTTGTTTGTTTGCTTGTTTTAAAGCAACGGTTAGGATTAATTTCATTTTCTTAAACTTTGTGATATATTTTCCAAGGGTTGTTTGCATTAGCGTCATTTTAGTCTAGCTGTCTTCATATTCATGTTTAGAGGAGATCAGGAAACACATTTACCCATATGTTTTCTTATTTAATGTTCAGAGCAACTCACTGACGTGCGCTCTGTGAGTCTCATTTCACAGATTAGGAATCTGAGACCTGAAGAAGTTAAGTACTTTCCTTGCTCGAGGTCGCATAACTCATACATGCAGATCTGGGTTTTGAACTCAGCTTTGTCTGATGGGCCTGCAGAGAATATGCTAATTCTGTTTTTTCTCTTCCAAAATTTTCTGAATTTTAAGTCATATGATATTAGATTCTGCCAAGATGTCCTAAATAATGTGTGCCCTTTCACTTCATCATTCTCAGCTTTTAAAGTTTTTTTTATCTTTGGACATCTCTAGTCTCATCTTTGATAAGATTTTGGGATCATTTAAGAATATTTATCATCTCTCAATAGCAAGGTCCCCCAAGATCTCTCAGAATTGGACTTGACTAGAAGTTGATATATACAAATAAGAAATGTGTTCATGTAGCAATGCATGTACTGAAACTGAACTGGTGACATTGATGGAAATTATTCTGTATTAGGAGGAAGAAAGAGGTTCATCTTTTAAAGGTAGAATGACTCTGAAAATACAACACAACTAACATATTTTATAATTGCTCAAATATTATTTCCTCTTTGAGAACTGATAGAGATGTTTCTTTTCATGAAAGGTACAAAATGACTTTTCCCAAAGTAAAATCTAAATTAAAATCTCCTGTTTCGAGCATCTGTCTGGGGCTAAACTAACCTTTACCAAACCTTAGTTGCCTTTTCAAAAAAATAAAAAGGCAAGCGAGGCAAGCTTTTTACTGCCACCTACTGGTAGAAAATGCAATCGCCTGCCAAGTGTGAGGAGGTAGGACTTAGAGAACCTGAGCTTTGGATGGGGTGACCCTATGTCTGCATTTACAGAATGTCCCTGGTGTCCTGGCATCTATCCAATTTACCACTTGTTCTGCTCCCTTTTTCTCTCAAAACTCTGATGTGGATGATAAATTATATTACTGGCTCTTTCCATACATCATATAAAATGCTCAACTTAGTCTCAGCCTTCCACCTAAATGCACACACAGTTCTTCATTCTGAGCCCTCCTCCCAGCTCCGATCTTCCTCATTCCTGTCTTCACAACCAAGGTTCTTGAAAAAGTAATCTGTACACCATTTCTACTTCATTACTTCTTATGCTTCCCTCATCTCACAGGACCCTCCCTTCTGCCCTAACTAGTTTAAAACTGCCAGTTACCTGCCAACATTAAATCAGTAGACATCTTTCTGTCTTTGTCTTAGTTAGTTCGGGCTGCTGTAACAAAGTACCATAGACAGGGTGGCTTGTAAACAACAGAAATTCATTTCTCACAGTTCTGGGGGCTGGAAGTCTGAGATCGAGGTGCCAGCATGGTTGGGTTCTGGTGAGAGCCCTCTTCCTGGTTGCAGATGGCCAACTTCTTGTTGTAGACATTGGTAAAGAGGAATGACC
Organism: Hippopotamus amphibius kiboko; assembly: GCF_030028045.1. Lineage (NCBI taxonomy): Eukaryota > Metazoa > Chordata > Mammalia > Artiodactyla > Hippopotamidae > Hippopotamus > Hippopotamus amphibius. The sequence goes on along the minus strand of NC_080190.1, from coordinate 83,586,083 downwards.
TAGCTCTCTGGCCTCTTCTTCTTCTTTTTTTTTTCTTGATTTGTGCTTAGTCAAATATTTAGTTGATATTTAGGTCATAGTAATTTGTTTTATTTTTATTTATTTATTTTTTTCTGGCCTCTTCTTATAAGGGCACTAATCTTATCACGAGGGCTCCACCCTCATGACCTTAGCACCTGCCCCCCAAAGGCCCCACCTCCAAATACCATCACTGTTGGGGGGTAGATTTCAGTATATGAGCGTGGGGGACGCATTCAGTCTGTCAGTGTTTCCCGTGGTTCAGACCTTGACAGCACTCTTCACTGTCGCTGGTCCTCCCTCCCCACCGCGCCCCCATCTTCCATGACGCTGCTCTCCTCCTGTGTCCCGACTTCCTCTCGGTGTCCTCTGTAATTTACTCTTCCTCTGCTTGTACCTAAAAGCTCGTGTCTCTGCCGCACTATCCTGGGTAACCACACGCCATAGATTACTGCAGTCAACTGTAGTAAGGATTTCTACATTCATTCATTTGGTCATTCATTCAGAAGTATTTATGGAGCACCTACAGAGGGCTACGTCCTGGGATATGGCAGTGAACAAAAGGGAGGGGGAAAGCCTCCTGCTTTATGTGGGACAATTAAAAAAAATAAGTAGATTGGACAGTATGTTACAGCATGATAAGTGATGTAGAATAGAATAATGGAGATGAGGGGTGGTGGGGGGAGGTTGTAATTTTCAGTGGAAAGGATGGGGAAGGGTTCCTTGAGAAGGTAGCAATTTATCTGACTTGGAGGAGGAGAAAGAGTGAGGCATGAAGAAATCTGGAGAAGGAGCCAAAGGAACAAACCATGCAAAGATCCTGAGGCAGGAGTGTACCTGTCATATTCAAGGGACGGCAACGAGGCCAGTGTGCCTCTGGAACAGAGGCAGTGAGGGGGAGGGTCATAGGGGATGAGGTTAGAGGACCCTGTAGGCCATTGTGAGGACTTTTGTTTCCCTGTGAGTGGACTGATGAGCCGGATTTTAGGTTGAGAAATGGGATGGTCTTGTTTACGTTTTAGCAGAATCACTGTCTTGGTCAGGTTTCCCAGGAGACAGACTCAAACTCAGGTTATGTGCAGGAGGTTTATACGGGACTGCCCTTGGAGGCGCCTGTAAGGGAGAGAGGGAAGCAGGACTGGGCAGAGGAAGAAGTTGAACTGGGATGCAGTTGCAGCAGAGGCTATGGGATGGCTCTTTGGTTATCCCAAATCTTTTTACCCCTATTTAACTAGTCATTGGATGCAGGTTGCCCCAGGAGAGAGAGCTGTACCCTTGGGCAAGGCAGCACCCTTCAGCTGAGAGCAGTTCCCAAAAGGAGATTCCACTGAGAGCCATCAGCAGTCCACTCTCCGTCCAGAAGAGGGGATCTGGGTGGAACGCCACTGCATCCCCTCAGCCCTCCCTTTGCACCTCTCAGCTAGACCTGGTCCATTTAGTTCCCATCTGGAAATGTTCTTCCACCTTCTGGTTGGCGCTTGCTGCTGCAGCCTGTCCCAAAGTGCAAGTGATACTCATCATTTTCCTCCCCTACTACCCCTGATAGACACCCCTCATGCTCAGCCAGTCCATTCTCAACACAGCAGTGTAAGTGACCCCGCTAAAATGTGAGTCACATCATGTTACTGTTCTTCTCAAAACCATCAAGTAACCATTCTGCATTTCTGAGTGAAAGTGAGAATCCTTTTCATGATTTATATCATATTGCTGCTGGAGATGACATCTCTAACCTCATCCCCTCTTCATCTCCCCCTTATTCATGCTTCTCCCGTTACATCAGCCTCCTTGCTCTTCCTTGAACACATTTTGTGAGACAGTTCGGCAGTATCTGTTTTCCTACTCATCTTGCCCTGATCAAGTAGGATAATCATAATACGAGAGTCAAGATGGTTTCCTTGGGGAAGAAAGTGAACGATTGAAGAGCTGCAGAGAAACATTAATGATAAAGAATTAGAGGGAAAAAATTCCACAGATTTTTGCATACACAAAATCACACATACTATATACTTTTTTGGCTATTTAAGAGATTTTCAAGGGTAATTTTTACTTCACTGTTGGCAAATAAGAATTGGACCCTGTTTTAAAAAATGGGCAGAGACATCAAAGCAAGATCCTTTTTGACCCACCTCCTAGAATCATGGAAATAAAATCAAGAATAAACAAATGGGACCTCATGAAACTTAAAAGCTTTTGCACACAGACATGTGTACACTACCAACTGTAAAATAGATAGCCAGTGGTAAGTTGTTGTATAACAAAGGGAGTTCAGCTCGAGGATGGAAGATGCCTCAGAGGACTGCGACGGGGAGGGTGGGGGGGACTCGAGGGAGGGTGGGGGGGAGTCAAGGGAGGGAGGGAATACGGGGATGTGTGTACAAAAACAGATGATTGAACTTGGTGTACCCCCAAAAATAAATAAATAAATAAATAAATGAAATTAATAATAATTAAAAAGCTTTTGCACAGCGAAAGAAACCATAAACAAGACTAGAAGGCAACCCTCAGAATGGGAAAAAATAGTTGCCTATGAAACAACGGACAAAGGATTAATCTCCAAAATATACAAGCAGCTCCTGCAGCTTAATACCAAAAAAGCAAATAACCCAGTCCACAAATGGGTGGAAGACCTAAATAGACATTTCTCCAAAGAAGACATACAGATGGCCAACAAGCACATGAAAAGATGCTCAACATCACTAATCATCAGAGAAATGCAAGTCAAAGCCACAATGAGGTATCCCCTCATACCAATCAGAATGGCCATCATCACAAAATCTGGAAACCACAAATGTTGGAGAGGGTGTGGAGAAAAGGGAACTCTCCTGCACTGTTGGTGGGAATGTAAATTGGTACAGCCACTATGGAAAACAATTTGGAGGTTCCTTAAAAAACTACAAATAGAACTACCATATGATCCAGTAATACCCCTTCTGGGCATATACCCAAAGAAAACCATAATCCCAAAAGAAACATGTACCATAATGTTTATTGCAGCACTCTTTACAATAGCCAGGATATGGAAGCCACCTAAATGCCCATCAACAAATGAATGGATAAAGAAGATGTGGCATATATATACAATGGAATATTACTCAGCTATAAAAAGGGATGAGATGGAGCTATGTGTAATGAGGTGGATAGACCTAGAGTCTGTCATATAGAGTGAAGTAAATCAGAAAGAGAAAGACAAATATTGTATGCTAACTCACATATATGGAATCTAAAAATGGTACTGATGAACTCAGTGACAAGAACAAGCATGCAGATGCAGAGAATGGACTGGAGAACTCGAGGTTTGGGAGGGGGCGGGGGGTGAAGGGGAAGCTGAGACAAAGCGAGAGAGTAGCATAGACATATATATACTACCAACTGTAAAATAGATAGCCAGTGGGAAGTTGTTGTATAACAAAGGGAGTTCAACTCGAGGATGGAAGATGCCTTAGAGGACTGGGACGGGGAGGGTGGGGGGGAGTCGAGGAAGGGAGGGAATACGGGGATATGTGTATAAAAACAGATGATTGAACTTGGTGTACCCCCCCAAAATAATAAATAAATAAAATAAAAAAAAAAATGGGCAGAGGATCTGAATAGATGTTTTTTTCAAAGGAGACATGTAGATGGCCAATAGTTATATGGAAAGCTGCTCAGCATCACTAATCATCAGGGAAATGCAAATCAAAACTACAATGAGATGTCCCATGATACCTGTGAGAATGGCTGTCATCAAAAAGACAAAAAATAAATGTTGGCGAGGATGTGGAGAAAAGGGAACCCTTGTGCTCTGTTGGCGAGAATGTAAATGGATGCAGCCACTATGAAAAACAGTATAGAGTTTCCTCAGAAAATTAAAAATAGAACTATCATATCATCCAGCCATGCCACTTCAAGATAGTTATCCAAACCGGGAGTTGTCAGATGATGGTTAGCATTTTTTTGCGACAAAGTATTTTTTAATTAAGGTATGAATATTGTTTTTTTTTTCGAGATAACACTATTGCACACTTAATAGGCTACAGTATAGTGTAAACATAACTTTTATATGCACTGGGAAACCAAAAAATGCGTGATTCATTTTACTGTGATATTTGATTTGTTGCAGTGGTCTGGAACAGAACCCACAACATCTCTGAGCTATGCCTGTATTAATCAGATCTCATGGTTAGAAATGTCCTAAAAGATGGGAAAAATGAAAAATTGATCATTTCAATTAATAAAAATTTTAAATGTTTTATGTCTGAAAAGTCATAAAATTACAAGACCAGGAAAATGAGAAAAATACTTTTAACAAATATAAAGGATTAATATCCTTAATATATAAAGGGCTCCAAATAGATAAAAGGCAAAATACACACATAATTTACAAAAGAAGAAATAGAAGCACCTAATAAACATAAAAAATTTAATCTCTCTAATGAAAAAATGTTTTGCCCCTTGAATTAGAATTTTTTTTAATGCAAAGGTGGGTATGATGAGATAAAAATGTACTTGTTAAAGGCAGACGTGCACATTGATGTGATGCCAGTGTGTACAAAGAACATTAAAATAATATTTAAAAAGGAAATTACCTGAAATTTCCTTTTTAAGTAAAATATGATGCACAGAAGTGCCAATGTTATTTATTATAGTAGAAAAATGGAAACAACCTACACATCCAGTAAGAGGGGACCAGGTAAGAAAATTATAGTGTGCACAAATGTTTATACAGTTAAGTTATATTTTCTAAGAGTACTAATTAAATGTGCAAATGCTTATGTTATATGTTAGGTGAAGATAAATGGATATAAATTTGTATTTACATTATGATTGCAAATATTTGTAATGGAAAAAGCAGTATATGACTTGTATTGTTGTGTTTTAATTTCTTCCTTATATTCTTATAAATTTTCCAAATTCCTGTTTATAATTATGTATTACTTTTGACGTCAGAAAAAAAAATCCTCCCCAGAGCCTTCAGGATAAAATCTAAATTCCTTAGCATAGCATACGATGCTCACCTTCTCACCATTCCCCAGGCCTAATTTTCTTAAGGTCCTACCAAATTGCTTGCATTTCCCTAATTGCCATGTCATCACTGTCTTGGGGTTGTTTTTATTATTTATTTTTGCCTAGGATGCCCTTGAATGCCCTTCCCACCGTCTGGTCCCTTTGATTTCAAGCACACAGCCATGCTATGGGGTGGGTCAGATACCTGCTCCTCTGTGCTGCTATCATAATCTGTGATTCCTTTCTCATAGCACCTCTCACACTGAATTGCAGTCAGAGTGACCAACCATCCTTGGTTTGCGCCTCCCTAATTCTAATTTTCTGTTAACTTCTTCACGTCTTAGACTATGAGCACCTTGACTGCATAGACTGTTTACATTATCTTTGGGTTTTAAATTTTGTATTCTTTCCACTATACCTATTGTCTCTCTTACGATCTTTACCACTAAAGTTTTTCAGGTGATAACAGATAACAAGTAGGTGGAATGATGACTGCTGATCCTATCAAGAGTTGATACAGGCAGCTCCCACTGCGGTGAGAGATGAAGATGCTAAAAAGGTCTGTCAGGCGCCAATGAAGTTTCCTCTGTAAGTTAAAACGTCTTGGCAATTGGAAGGAACATTAGTTAAAATATTAGGGTGGTTTTGTTTATTCGTCCCTTTAGTGCTCCTTGTAATTCTCAACAGTTGTTTAAACACTGCTATTTAATACTGCAATCTGCCCCATTTCAGTCCTGCATTCCCAATTCCCATACACTGCTCGACTTTTCATATTTTCTGTAGCACTTTTTCATCTTCCACGTGCTGGTAAAATGTATTTCTTTATTATATCTATAGTCTATAGTCTGCCCTTGTGTGGGAAAACATTCAGAAGTCTTTCTGAAGCCTTGAAAATGTTACTAAAAGTAATTAAAATATGTGGGCTGAGCAACTGGGTGCAGGATGTCCTGCTTGAGCAGCGGAGGAACTAAGGGTGCTGGGCGTGGAGACCATGGGGGCATAGGCTACCATGGAAACAGAAATTGACCCTCTCTGGGGGCGCAGCCCCTTTCTCACTTGCACACCTCATATCACCCTGTTTGGCCCTGGAGGATGGCTGGTTAGCCAGAGACGGGTAAGATTCCTCAGGTGAGGAACAACCTAAGACAGGCACAGTCGCAGAGGGGCCAACAGGGGTGGGACACAGACCCTTAATCCTTTTGAGAGAGGTCTCCTGCCCCCAGGGCTGCTTTGTTCTCACTGCCCAGCTCAAATCCACACCCTGCTCAAATCCCCACCTTGCTCAAATGGACCCAGGAGGCAAACAAAGATCATTGTCCCCAGTCATGTAAACCTTTGTTTGTTTACTTCAAAGATAACCTTGTTTGTGGGACTAAACTGGGAGTGTTAGACACTTAGGCTATGCCAAGAACTCAGTAAAAGCAACGTGGGATCAATCAGCGAGGCTCTTGATCCTAGAGGTCTTGAGTCCCCCAGTCCCGTCTTTCTCTTAAATCTGTGTCTGTGTTTTCTTTAAGCTTGCGGCACCCGTCACTCACCTCAAGTCGCTGAGCTGGTCTCGGCACCCTTGCCCCCATCATCACAGGACAGGGACCTTTGTTTTGTTCATGGATTTATCCCGTGGATGCCCGTCTCTAAGATGACCCCCTATCACCCTTGGTATTCACACCCTTGTGTGGTCCCTCCCACAGTGAATCAGGGTTGGTCTGTGTGACCTATAGAATACTGCAGAAGTGACAGTGCATGTCTTCCAAACAGTCATCATGAAAGGCATTGCACCATCTGTACCCGTCTCTTGGGGAAGCAAGTCGCCATGGTGTGGGGACTTAAAGCAGCTCATTGGAGGGACTTCCCTGGTCATCCAGTGGGTAGGACTCCGAGCTCCCAATTTAGGGGGCTCCGGTTCGATCCCTGGTTGGGGGATTGGATCTCGCATGCATGCTGCAACTGAGTCCACCTGCTGCAACTAAGAGTCCACCTGCTGCAACTAAGACCTGCTTGCCACAGCCTAAATAAGAAAATAAATATTAAAAAAAAATATAAAGCAGCTCATTGGAGAGACCCCCTTAGAGAGGAACTTAAAGAGGCCAAAAGGCAGCACCAACTTGACAGCCATGGAAGTGAGCCACCTAGGAAGCAGATTCTCCAGCACCAGTCAAGCCTTCAGATGACCACAGCCCCAGCTGACATCTGCCTGCAACGTTATGGCCCTGAACCAAAATTTAGCTCCCCAATTCCTGACTCGCAGAAGTTGTGAGACATAATAAATGATTATTGCCATTTTAAGAGTTTGGGAAAAAACTACGACCCCCCCCCCCATAATAACTGAATTATTTTTATTATTTTACTGAAATAGTACAAACGTACAGTATAACCTCCTTAGCCTTATAGCTTTTATACAACTATTGAAACAAATTTTAAAGTTAAATGTCATACAGACCATATTACAAAACAAAAAGTAATTTCAATTTCTGCTGAAATTAAATTGCCAAAGAGACTACGGTACTGACAGTGCCTAAGACGTCTCCTCCTGGACTGTTCAGTGACTTTGAATAAATCACCCTTTTTCCCCTTAAGCCTGTTTGAAGTGGGTTTTCTGTGGCTTTCAACCAAAACGTTCCCCAACAATATAGTTCACTTCTGTTTCCACAATTTGGGAAACCTTAAAAACAAACGGTACACCATAAGCCGGGCGCTCGTTTTCATCCTCTCCTTCATCTTCTTAACATCGGTACCCTGACCGTCTCGCCCCTTGACTTGCTGTCTCAAGCAGGGCACTCGAGCGTTTGGCCGCAGGCGGGCCGGAGGGGACAAGTCCTCGGGCCATTGGGCAGCACTTTATTCTTAAGCAGCGCTGCGGGGGTCCTGCCCACAGGTGCGTCCTCTCGCCTCTCCCGGCTCACGTCTTGTAGCAGGTGTGCGTGCACCTCCTCTATTCGCAGCTCTCCAGTGCTGGCTGGAAACCCGGGCACGTGGGATTTCACACTTGACCGTGGCTGTCGTGCTCCACAGCTTAATCCCCTGCGTGCGTTCTGACGCATCCCGAGCTCCTAGAGGACAGGACCGGGCGAGGAGCCGGGTACACACTGCACCACAACGAATACTTGATGATTCACAGCTGAAGGCAACGGGGCTGCCTCGCCGCGATCTCCGAGCCGGAGACGTCAGCGAGATCCCATCTCCCACACAAGGCTAGCATTCGGCGTAGGGAAGCTCTGCGTGATTGAAAAAAGAAAATTCCCTGAGATCTTCTTCAGATCTTAGGCGATCAGCACCATTCACCTCAGCTGTCTTTCCCTCCCGGGGTTGGGGCGACCCCAGAACGCGGGGCCCGCGGGGCCCGCGGGGCACTACCTCCCTTCGGCCGTCGGGGGGCAGTAGACGCCGAGATGAGTAGCGCATGCTCCGTGGGGTGCCTCGCTCTCTGCCTCCGCGACCGACCAGCGATGGAGGCGAGTGCGTGGGATTATGGGAAATGTGGTTTTCCAGTCACTGGATCACTGGGGTATTCCCTACTTGAGCCCAGAGCGGGACTTCAGCTCCCGGCTGGCTGGCGGGAGCGGGAGGGGACGCGAGGGAAGGGGGAGCGGTGAGCGGGAGGAGACGGGTCGGGGCGGGGTCGGGGGGAAGGCCCAGCGGAGGGGGCGGGGCTCCGACCGGCGGAGCCGTTGCCGCCCGCGGTCTGAGGAGCCTGAGGAGCGGGGCCCGGAGCCGAGAGAGAAGCTGCTGGACGGCGTCGGGCGCGAGAGGGCGGTCGTCCCCGGAGCGTTAGTACGGGAGTCGGCCGCCGCCCCTCGGCCTCCCTACTTGCAGGTCCCCTATCTCTCCGCCGGGACGCGGGAGAGCCCGGCGTGCGGCGGGGGCGCGAGGTGGAGCCGGCGGGGGCGGCCAATGCGAAACTGGCTGGTGCTGCTGTGCCCGTGTGTGCTCGGGGCCGCGCTGCACCTCTGGCTGCGGCTGCGCTCCCCGCCGCCCGCCCGCGCCTCGGGGGCTGGCCCGGCAGGTGAGGTCCTGGGGCCGGGCCGGGCGGGGCGGCCGCGAGGCGGGGGAGGCCGGCTCCGAGAGTCCCGGGCGGGGGGCCCGGCCCGACACGACGGTCCCCAGAGGAAACAAATGGCCCTTTTCATCCCCCGGGGCGTTCGCAGCGGGCAGGCTTGAGGGCGCTTCTCTGGTTTCGCGTCTCGGCCGCTTCTCACCTCTCGGCGTTTCTTAATGGCCACCAAGCCGGTGGCCGCGACCGCAAGCCCTCCGGCTGTTCCCAGGCCCGGCGCCTGCCCGGGGAGCACAGCCCCGAGTGTCCTTCAGCCCTGAGCCAGGGGTCGGGCTGCCGGGTTGCTTCCTTCCTCCCAAGTTTGGTGGTCTTACTGGGTCAAGACTTCGGAGGTCTTCGGGCAGTGGATCACGTGTGTGCGTGTTCTAAAAGGTGGCTGGGTTTTGCTTTTAAAGAATAACTTTGCTTTAAGAGTGTACCGTACTTTGGTACTTTGTATTCTTTGAAAACCGTGATGTAAGCCGGTTGAACAAATCTAAGCATGAAGTAGGGCATGGCTGCGAGTGGAGTTGTTCCTGGGAGTTGGGTTTGCAAAGCCTCCTCGTGAAACATACACGAAAATATCAAGTTCTTTAACGTTCTTATCCATTTGCTCTCAAAGTTATTTTCTCGTGGGAAAGAAACCTTTGTTCATGTTCACGTCACAGCCTGATACATAGGATGCTTTGCTCACAGCCCAGTGGATTTTCTGTTGTTGTTAATGAATTCCACCGCTCTGAAGACTTCTTAAGGTTTCCCTTTTTTTCTTGTCTTCTTTTTTAAGGGCTTGCCCTAGGACATATAAAGAAGCCTAGAAGGCTGTTTGAAAGATGAGGTAATAGTCGTTTTTGTTTTTTAACTACATTGGGAATTTTTTTCTCACCACTTCTCCCGAAGACAGTTGTTTTCTTTTGCAATATTTTTAAGAATTAGAATTGAGTATTTGCAATTCTGAGATGGCTCTGTGCCTTAACTTAGAAGTAGAAAGTATAGAAACTAATTTGGCAATCCTCAAGGCAATCTCATTGTTATAATTGGAGTTCTTTATTCTGGTAACAATCTCTTAAAATCCTTTTCTATGAGACAAGCTACAAGCTCTTTGAAAAGGCTATTTGTGTGACCTGAATAGAATTAAGATACTATTTAAATGATTTAATGAAAGTACAGTGTTACAGGGCATTTAACTTAACAGGTTAGGTTTTTTGTGGGGGGGGGTTTGTAAACAGAGTTGAGGAAAGAGTGCTGTATATATATATATAAAAAATGCTCTGTAACATCTGTTGGGTTTGTATTTTACAAGTTTCTTTTTGTATGATGAGTGAGCTTTACTGCAGTTTACTTGTAGAGCATACTTAGGATAGTTACGACCTAAATATCTTTTCGAGTCCATAAACAAGCAAAAACCCTACCTTCAAGCTTAAAACTTAGTAGGCCTGCCTGACAGTTTCTTAGGTTTTTTTTTTTAATGTTTTTATACAATTTTAAAAGATTACTTTCCATTTACAGTTATTACAAAATATTGGCTTTATTCCCCGTGTGGTACAGTACATTCTTGAGCCTATCCTACACCCAATAGTTTGTACCTCCCACTCCTCCAGTCCTATATTGCCCCTCCATTGGTAACTACTAAGCCCCTCCATTGGTAACCACTAATTTGTGCTCTACGTCCGTAAGTCCTCTTCTTTTTTGTTATATTTACTAGTGTGTTGTATTTTTTTGATTCCACGTGTAAGTGATATCATACAGGATTTTTCTTTCTCTGTCTGACTTATTTCACTTAGCATAATGCCCTCCAGTCCATCCCTGTTGCTGCCAATGGCAAAACTTCTTTCTTTTTTATTGCTGAGTAGTATTCCATTATATATATACCACATCTTTTTTATTGATTCATCTGTTAATGGACACTTAGGTTGTTTCCATATCTTGGTAATTGTAAATAATGCTGCTGTGAACATTGGGGTGCATGTATCTTTTTGAATTAGTGTTTTTGGGTTTTTTTGGATATATACCCAGGAGTGGAATTGCTGGGCCATATGGTAGTTCTGTTTTTAGTTTTTTGAGGAATCTCCGTGCTGTTTTCCACAGTGGCGGCACCAACATTCTCACCAGCAGTGTAAAGGGTTCCCTTTTCTCCACATCCTCCGCAATATTTATTTGTGTTCTTTTTTATGATAGCCATTCTGACAGGTGTGAGGTGATATCTCGTGGTTTTGATTTGCATTTCCATGATGATTAGGGATGTTGACCATCTTTTCATGGGCCTGTCGGCCATCTGCATTTCCTCCTTGGAAAAGTGTCTGTTCAGTTCTTCTGCCCATTTTTAAATCAGGTTGTTTGTTTTTTGATGTTTAGTTGTATGAGCTGTTTATATATGTTGGATGTTAATCACTTATCAGTCATATCATTTGCAAATATTTTCTCCCATTCAGTAGGTTGTCTTTTTGTTTCTGTTGATGGTTTTCTTTGCTGTGTAAAAGCTTTTACATTTAATTAGGTCCCATTTGTTTATTTCTGCTTTTATTGCCTTTATTTTAGGAGATGGATCCAAAAACATATTGCTATGATTTATGTCAAAGAGTGTTCTGCCTATTTTTTGCTCAGAAGGTGTTATAATATCCAGTCTTATGTTTAGGTCTTTAATCCATTTTGAGCTTACTTTTGTATATGGTGTTAGAGAATGTTCTAATTTCATTGTTTTACATGTAGCTGTCCAGTTTTCCCAGCACCACTTATTGAAGAGACCATCTTCTCCTCATTGTCTCTTCTTGCCTCCTTTGTCATAGATTAATGGACCATAAGTGTGTGGGTTTATTTCTGGGCTCTCTGTTCTATTGATGTGTGTGTCTGTTTTTGAGCCAGTACCATACTATTTTGATTACTGTAGCTTTATAGTATAGTCTAAAGTCAGGGAGCCTGATTCCTCCAGTTGAGTTCTTCTTTCTCAAGATTGTTTTGTCTGTTTTGGGGTCTTTCATGTTTCCATACACATTTCAAAATTATCTGTTCTAGTTCTGGAAGCCTTGTGGCTTTACGTCCAACCCTTTGCCTGTGTGCCTGGAGCCAGTCCCACCATGCTTGCATTTTCTCCTGTAGCGCTCACAGCTCCCAGCCCCAGTGGCATTTCCTTTGCCTTGAGTCTGCACTAGGTCTTGTTTCTGCTTCCTTCCCCTCAAGTAGCCAGTCTCCCCCTGGGCCACTCCTGGAGGTGATGGAGTTACCCCTTTGCAGTTTTTTATTCCTGTGGGGCTTACCTCCAAGTATTAAAAGTAACTTTGTAAAAAAAAATTTTCTCTTTAAGTTTTTCCCTCTCCATGAGCGTTTTGATGATGGCTTACCTGCCATCCTGTGAGATCAGGCTAGATTAAGGAAACTAGGAAGTAGACCTTGGAAAGGGACAGGGCTATGGGTGAAGAGATCAGTATTAGTTGTGTAAATTAACTATGACTTTAGATGGATATTGTGCATCTAGTCAACTAATAGAGTATTTTAATCTAAGTGAAACCTTGTAGAGTACTAATTTTCCTTTTGTACTTTTGGTACTTTCAAAACTAAAAACAATGGAAGCATCCTGATTGCTAAAATTTCCCACAAATTCTTTTCTCATTGTATTGTCACCAGTTCAAACTAAAACTTTTAGGCATTTTTACCTTTCAGCCCTTATATCCCTTAAGCTAGAGTGAGAGAGAAAACCCAAGATTTTGTTAAGTATTCTTTCCTCGAATTTCCATTTTAAGTTTTGTTTTTGTTCTCTTTTCTTTTCTGCCTCTTTGTCGTCACCCTTATTAAGTCATGGAAGTATTTTTCAAAAGGGAAATTTTCCTCCCCTGAATATTAAAAAAGGCCCTCTGACTTGCAGTTGATTCTACAAATATTTGAGAGCCTCCTCTGCCAGCTCCTGTTGTAGGTGTGAAATTACAGCAGTAATCAAGATAAAGTCCCTGCCCTCATGCCGTTCACAGTTTAGAAGGGAAGGCAGAGCATAAGAAAATAATTGTTAAACGTCATAGGGGAATAAGCATGGTGACAAAACTAAAGCAGTGTAAGAGGCTGGAGAGGGTTGTGCTGCTGCTTTAAATAGAGAGGGCGGGGGAGGCTGCTCTGAAGAGGTCACAGCTGGGCAGGAACCTGAATGAAGTCAGTCAGTTGGGTTAGTACCTGGTGCTGTTCTAATGCAGTAGCTCACCTTGAATAGGTGAAACCCAGTCAGGGGAAACATCTGGTGAGGAGCAAACAGATCTCCTCTTGTGAAATCCAGCACACCTAGGGGTGAGGAGAGGAAGGTGGAGGCGGAGACAACCATTTGGGCTAGGGAGTAAAGATACAGGATATCTCCATCACAAGATATTGCTTTTGGGTTATGCCTTAGCAGGAACTATTTAACAGTTAATTTAGAAAAGCCATGTGACAGAAGAAGCCTTCCCTTTCTAGAATATTTGGAAAGAAGGAAATGAAAGAGAAAGGAAAGAAGCATGTCCATTCAACAGATGCTTAGCTCGCTAGGTACTTAGTCCCTGCTCTCAAGGTGCTCACAGTTTGTTTAATGGGAACCGACATGGGGCAAGTAGAAGGTCAAAGACAAATTGAGCTTGCTTTGCAGTTTTGCCTAGGGCTGCCTCGTGCAAAATGATCCCTATATGCTAATCTTGTCTCTGCTTGTTTCCTTATTTATAAAATGATGACCTCATAGGGTTATCGTGAAGATTCAGTTAATAAAACACCCAGAACAGTGCCTGATTCTTAGTGAACACTCCATGAATTTTAGAGAGGAGTGACAGTGTGGTGGGGGGGGGGGTGCCCGTGCTAATGAGGTGTTTTTTTTGGGGGGGGGGGGGGCAGTATCTGAAATTGGCGAGAGCATGCTGGTAGCGTGTATACTGATTGTCCCGATCAGTAGACCTGGGTGAACTTGCGTGTTTTCTTAATTTTCAAGATTTCTATTTGTGGTTGGTGTCATCTGAGAGCATGCTCATGAGAGTGGAAATTTTAGTCTAATTTTTAAGAATCTTTGGGCTTATTTTGAACAATCAGTTTGGAAGTCTACCTCTGCTGGTCTTTAATAAACTCTTGGTTGTCCACTTTCAGTGCAGAGTCTAGCGGGTTGCCAGACTCTCAGGATACACCACAAAATAAAGAGAAACGGTCATTGCCTTCAGAGAGCTTGTATGGAGTTTTAGTTGTTGTTGACATTTTGAAGATTTGTTTAGCGCTATATATTTGCTATCTAAAGCAGTGAATGTAGGAGGTGCTAAGTAATTTGAAGGAATGAATTAAGAGGGTAAACCTGGGAATGTATGGATGAATTTGTCACCTACAGATCGTTCACGTTCCACGATTTAAATTTTTTTCTTATAAAACAAGTTTTGTATAGAAAATTTTGAAATTATTTTTAAAAAAGGAAAGAAAAATGATCTGTACTGGGCAGTTTTTGAATGTATCATGCATACATATGAAACATGTTTGGGGGTATTATTTAGTATGAAAATTTTTTTTGATATATAATGTACATTCAGAAAAGTACACATCAATGTGAGCTTGATGTAGCTTCACAAACTGAATATACCCAGCTAATCAGCACCCAGATTAAAAACAGCAAAACTACCAACACATGAGAAGCTTCCTTTATGTTCCCTTCTTATCACTGCCGGGAGAGGTAATGGCAGAGATTTGCCTGCTTTGTACTTTATATAAATGGAACCATATAGTATGTACATAGTTCTTATAGACTGCCAATCTTACTTAATAAGATGTAGAACAACATTTAATGATCTGTTTAAGACATAATTTTAATGGCTGTATAGTATTCTAACATATAGACACACCATAATCTATTTAACTAATGGCTTGTTTGTGCATTTATATATTTTGCAGTTTTTCACTATTAAGAAGTGACAATGTGATGAATCTTTTAGTGCATCACTGATTATTTCCTTAGAATATATTCTTTTTTTAAAGAATATTTATTTATTTATTTATGGCTGCATTGGGTCTTGGTTCCTGTGCATGGGCTTTCTCTAGTTGTGGCAAGTGGGGGCAGTGCCCAAGCTTCTCAGTACGGTGGCTTCTCTTGTAGCAGAGCACGAGCCCTAGAGTGGATGGGCTTCAGTAGTTGCAGCACGTTGGCTCAGTAGTTGTGGCATGAGGGCTCTAGAGCACAGGCTTGGTAGTGCATGGGCTTAGTTGCTCCGTGGCATGTGGGATCTTCTCAGACCAGGGATTGAACCTGTGTCGCGGGCAGATTCTTAACCAGTGCGCCACCAGGGAAGCCTCTTAGAATATATTCTTAGCTAAGGACAAAAGTTATACAATTCTGAGGTATTTGATGTATATTGGCAACACTTCCTGCAGAATACTATACCAAATTACATTCCTGTCAGCAGCATCGGAGAGTAGCCATTTCCTTCAAATAACTACCTGTATCAAAATATCAATCATTTGGGTATTATCATTTAAGAAGATATTTGTTGGACTTCCCTGGTGGCACGGTGGTTGAGAATCTGCCTGCCAATGCAGGGGACATGGGTTCAATCCCTGCTCCGGGAGGATCCCACATGCCGCCGAGCAACTAAGCCTGTACACCACAACTACTGAGCCTGCACTCTAGAGCCCGTCAACCACCACTATTGAGCCCATGTGCCGCAACTACTGAAGCCCACATGCCTAGAGCCTGTGCTCCACAACAAGAGAGGTCACCACAATGAGCCTGCACACCACAATGAAGAGTAGCCCCCGCTTGTCACAACTGGAAAAAGCCCTGCTGTGCAGCAACAAATACCGAATGCAGCCAATAAATAAACAGATAAATAAATTTATTAAAAAAAAAAGATATTTGTTAGTTTGAATGTAGGAGAAAACTGGTATCTTAATGCTCTAATTCAAACTTGACTTCTGTTGAAGTTGAACCGTTTTTCATAGATTTGTTGGCTATTTGCATTTCTTTTTCTGTGAATTATCTTTATTCTTTTTGTCTCATGTTTACTTCTTGGTGTTTTGGTGATGTTTGTTGTTCTTTTTTTGTTTTTCCTGTTTTCAGACACCAGTATCAAACTAGGTACCCCATACTTGCAGCATTGAGCAGAGGATGATGAAAGTGTAGAGGGAAAGCTGGGCAGCATTCTTGTGCAGTATCCACTTTGAGGGTTGTTTTGTATGTTTGTTTTATTTTTTTTGGTTTGTGTGTTTGTTTTTTAATCTTGGCTGTGTCACGTGGCTTGCGGAATCTTGGTTCCCCAACCAGGGACTGAACCTGGGCCACAGCAGTGAAAGTATCAAATCCTAACCACTAGACGAGCAGGAAACTCCCCATTTTGAGTTTTATACTGGGTAGCACGCTACTCACAGGTCTGTTGGACTAATTTACATTGATGGTATGTGGTAGAAGAAACCAGTGTTTTTTAAAATTAAGATATAATTGACAGATTACATTGGTTTCAGGTGTGCAGCATAATGATTTGATATATGTGTATATCTCTAATAATCACCACAGTATGCATAGTTAACATCCGTCGCCACACGTAGGCATTTTTTTCCTGTGCTGAGAACTTTTAAGACCTACTCTCTTTAGCAACATAACTAGAAGTTTATACCTTTTGACCCCTTTTACCCATTATGCCTACCCTTTACCCCCAGCCTCTGGCAAACACCACTTTGTTCTCTGTATTTATGAGTTTGGTGTTTTGTTTTAGATTCTACATATGAATGAGATCATATGGTATTAGTCTGTCTTTGTCTGACTTATTTCACTTAGTGTAATGCCCTCAGGATCCGTCCTCGTTGTTGCAAATGGCAAGGTTTCCTTCTTTTTTATGGCTGAATAAAATATTCCATTGTGTACAGAGAACACGTTTTCTTTCTTCATTCACCCGTCAGTGGACACGTACGTTGCTGCCCTGTCTTGGCTACTGTTAAGCAGTGCTGCAGTGAATGTCATGCATATCATCCGCATGCATATGTCTTTTCTAGTGAATGTTTTCATTTCCTGCAGGTAAATACCCACAAGTGGTTTTGCTGAAGCATATGGTAGTTTTTAATTTTTTGAGGAACCTCCATACTGTTGTTGATAGTGGCTGCGTCAGTTTACTTTCCCACCAGCTGTCAGTGAGGGTTCCCTTTTCTCCACCTCCTCCCCAGCACTTATTTCTTATCTTTTTGATAATAGCCATTCTGAGAGATGAGGTGATATTTCACAGTGGTTTTGATGTGCGTTTCCCTGATGATTAGTGATTTTGAGCACCTGATGGTAGTCTGCATGTCTTCTTTGGAAAAAGATCTATTCAGATCCTCTGCCCAATTTTAAATGGGATTCTTTGGGTTTTTTTGATATTGAGTTGTGTGAATTCTTTATATATCTTGGATATTAATCAGATATATGATTTGTAAATATCTTCTATTTGGTAGGTTTCTTTTTTGTTGATGGTTTCCTTTGCTGTGCAGAAGCTTTTGAGTTTGATGTAGTCTCACTTATTTTTGCTTTTGTTGCCTTTAGCTTTTTGTGTCAAATATAAAAAAACTATTGCCAAGACCAATGTCAAGGAACTTGCTGCCTGTGTTTTCTTATGGGAGTTCTATGGTGTCAGGTCTTACATTCAAGTTTTTAATCCATTTTCAGTTGATTTTTGTGTAGCATAAGTTAGTGGTTCAGTTTCATGCTTTTGCACATGGCTGTCCAGTTTTCCCAAGATCATTTATTTAAGAGATTGTCCTTTCCCCGTTGTATATTCTTGGCTCCTTTGTTGTAAGTGAATTGACCACATACGCATGGGTTTATTTCTGGGCTCTCTATTCTGTTCCATTGATCTATGTGTCTGTTTTAATGCCAGTACTGTAGCTTCATAATATGGTTTGAAACTAGGAAGCTTCCAGCTTTATTCTTCTTTCTCTAGATTGCTTTGGCTATTCGAGGTCTTTGTGGTTCCATACAAATTTTAGGATTGTTTTTTCTATTTCTGTGAAAAATGCCATTGGAATTTTGATAGAGATTGCACTGAATCTGTAGATTGCTTTAGCTAGTATGGACATTTTAACAATATTAATTCTGATTCGTGAGCCTGAAATATCTTTTGTTTCTGTATTCTTCAATTTATTTCATCCATGTCTTATACTTTTCAGTGTACAGGTCTTTTACCTCCTTGGTTAAATTTATTCCTAGGTATTTATTTTTGATGTGACTGAAATTGGGAGTTTTCTTAATTTCTCCTTTCTGGTAGTTTATTACTGTATAGAAATACAGCTGATTTTTGTATATTGATTATGTATCCTGTAACTTTACCAAATTTGTTTATTAATTCTAACAGTTTTTTTGGTCAAATCTTTAAAAATCTATTTTTCAATATTTCTTGAAGTAGAAGTTCTCTGAAAGGCCAAAATCTGCCATGTAATTCTCTTCTGCAAGAAAAAGAGAAATAGATATAAAGTAACACAGTTCAATAGAAGCAGCTTAGATGTGGGTTAGAAGCAGAGAGGATTGGCAGGGGCAGAGAGAGGTGGAATATGATCAAAAAGTACTTTACAGTGATAATCCATGAGATTTTCACATACTGCATTGTTATCTTCGTGTCTGTTTATTTATTTATTTATTTTTAGAAAAACCTCATGGAGAAGTCTGGGAGAAACCATTAGGATAGCCTTGTAGGTCCAGGTGAAAGATAATCTGAACTGAAGCTGCAGCTAGAATTAATGATAAAGAGGGAGGTTTGAGAAAATTTTTAAGAAGATTTTGTTGTCAAGAAAAGGTTAAATTATGTTTCATGTAATCCATCTCTAAAAGATTTGTTTTGATTACCCATCAAAAATAAGGTAATGATGTTTGGCATTTAAAGGGATGTTTCAGTTATTTTGAAATTTGCTTTTGTGCAGTGACCTTGTTTTCTCATGAAGTTAGATAAATGAGGTCTCTGGGATACATAAAGTTTTTGCTGTTCTAAGCTTTTAAAGCTTTTTAATCTTTTGAGAAGACATTTTGAAACAGATGAAACAGTATCTAAAGGCTGCTTTCAGTATCAGTTTTCTCTGATTAGGATACTGAGGCACAAGGATTTGAATAACTTCTTACTGATACTGTGCAGCATGTTGGCTACAGAATCAGTGTCAGATATGTCTGGTTACTGCAGTTGCCTCACTCCTATCGATAAAATATACTTACCACTAATATTTCTCTGTGAAAAAGTAGGTAGAGGGAATGGGTTGTCCCTGCCAGTTTTACATAAGCATTTAAATTATTCTCCCGTGAAGAAATATCAACATGTTTTTGTTGTCTTTTGAATACTGAGATCCTATGGCATATAAAAACATTTCATGTAACGTAGTAAAGCTCTCTGGCATTCAATAATTTATTTTTGGAAACGTTTTTGGATCTGTTTCTACCACTGGAGAAAGAGATGAAATGGGATCCCTAATCAGAGCTATGTATAAGCTTGTAGCTTTCAAGCTTTGAAACTGATGAAAAACAGGGACAAAGTATCTTTCCCTCTATCTTTTTCTAAAGACAATTTTTGGGGGGTGGCTTGTGGGATCTCAGTTCCCTGACCAGGGATTGAACCGGGGCCCTGGCAGTTGAAAGCTGGGAAATCTAACCACTAGGCCACCAGGGAACTCCCTGTAAGGACAGATTTTAAAAATGTAATCCTGTCCATTAAATATGACAGTAAAAAATGTTGTAAATATGACAGTAAAAAATGACTTGTCACTTGATTTTTTTTTTTTTAACTAGAAATGTTGTTTCCCCTCCTTCATTCTTTGTGTTAAGAGAGAAATGTTTGCTGGCTGTAGAATTTATTGGCATAAATAGGGGTCTGATTCTTTCCAGCGTGGTAGTCCTTCAGCTTCATCTCCCAAACATAATAACTGATATTGATGTAGGACTTCAGCTTCGAAAGCACGTTTGTTGTTGTTGTTGTTAGTTGCTATTGTCTGGTACCAGACCAGAACCTTTATACACATCATTTAACTTTTCCAACAACTCTATGAGAAGTATTATTACACCCATTTCTACTTAAGGATACTGAGGCTCAAGAAGTTAAATAACTTTTATAGCTAATATAAAAAGCCAGGATTCTGACTATAGCCTGATTGGCTCTGTTGCCTACTGTTGTATGGTTTATTCCACATTGACCCTCCAAACAGATTCTTATCAGAAACATCTTACTTGTTTTGAAGAATTTACATACATACTTAGGTGACCATGAGTACATACATAGATGTGGAAGCAGAAAGGCTCTACACCAAAATGTTAGTGGCGGTTATTTCTGAATGGTAAGTTTATTCGTGCTTTCAATTTTATTTTTGTATTTATTTATATTTATATTTTCTGCAAACATGAACATATGTTTATATTATCTCATAATAAACATTTTTATGTTATATATTGAACTTAACAGTAATTGAGACATTTCTAATGTATTGTTTCTTATTTCTAGATCAGTTGGCCTTACTTCCTCAGTGGAAATCTAGTCACTATGATGTGGTAGTTGGTGTGCTGTCAGCCCGCAATAACCATGAACTCCGCAGTGTGATAAGAAGCACCTGGCTGAAGCATTTGACACAACATCCAGCGTTAAGTCAGCGGTAGGTTTCTTGAGTTCGCACCTTGCATGACGTGTTGAATAAGTTAAGTGTTCTCAAAGACCTCCTCTTGGATAGTCAGAGATGTTAATTCAGATACGTGGCTTCTTTTCCTCCGAGAAATGACTATTTCATTTTGCTTTTCCTCCATGTAGTTGAATCCCAAAAGTAAATTTAACTGAGATTTTAAGCCAGAAGATAGTTGGAGAAGAGTATATTCTATATTCATTGGTTAACATACCTAGTTTTTATAGATACCTAGTTTGGATTGTTTGCTTCTGTTTTTTGGCTTTTGGGGGTTTTTGCTTTGATTTAGAAAAAAAGTTCTGTTCCAGAGTAGTTCTCTGTTAGGCGCATTTGTGTCTGAATATGCTTTTGACTGACTTCTCAGAGATACACTTAATTTTTTTCAGTTCTGTAGTGCCATTCAGTTGTGTGATCTGCAGTTTGTATAGTTTGCCATGCCCTTTTTCCCTGACATCCTTCCAGGCCTGAGCTTCGGTAGCACGTCCCATGTTGACATTAGATGGCACGGTTGTTGGTCAGGAGCCCAAGGCCATAGTCTTCTCAGGGAAAACAGCCTCTGAAGATTATGCAGTGAGGGGCTAGTGGAAGCGAAGCATGGAAGTTTGGACTTCTAGTTTTGTGAAGATACTTCTCTGCTTATGCGAGGTCACCGATAAGCAGAGAAGGCCCTCAGGACTGCATTCAGCTGGCCCACTTGTGACTGAGTAGCTAAGCGAGAGAATTGCAATTGTGAATTTTCTTGTCAGCAGTAGTGGACATTTACAGATTTCCTATCTTACTCATAGCAGCTTTCATTCCTTTTCAAGACAGGTTTCTCTAGTTCATGATTGCAATAATAATAGAACCTATTACCCAGCAAGTGTACGGCCTCAGAGTCATCACTACCATCAGGACCACCTCGAAAACCTGCACTTCCTGTAGCTTTTCCCGTCTCAGAAAATAATGACCCCTTTCTTCCAGTTGCTCAGACCAAAAACCTTGGTGTTTGTGTAGTGAATGGAGGAGTAAATCCCCCTTGTAGGGGCTTTAAGGATCGTTCCAACACAGCAATAGAATTTACACTGGGAGAGGAATAGGAAATGAAAGGATCTATATACTCACAGGTCCTAGAGAAGGAGGCACGGCACAACACGCAGGGGGCCAAAAGGGAGGAGCGTCCAAGGAGTGGGCTCAGCCAAGCAGGTGGGGAGCCGAGAGGGGAGGGACCCGTGGGCAGGGGTCTCTATTTGGGGGCAGGCTGGAGAGTACAAGCAAAAGATAGGAGGGATTTCACTGTTGTGTTTGAACGTCACTGGGTCATGGCAGGGGAGGGCAAGAAGGGGACCTTGTGGCAGGGACCAGCCTTGTCACCCGAGTGCACCTAGTCATCTGGGCGGGATGCTCACAGCTGTTGTGGGGATGTTGAGGCATCGGGAAAATATGAGTATTTTACAATTTACAGTACAGTGTTATCTTGATCCTTCTTTGTCCCGTATGCCACATCCAGTCCATTAGCATATCTTCTCGGTGCTACCTGTACATCATATCCAGAATCCAACTTCTCACCACCTTTACCACTACTATCAGGACCACCGTCCTGGTCTAGGCCACCGTTGCCTCTCACCTAGGTTATTGCAGAAGCCTCCATATCTGAATTTCTTGCTTCTATCTTTGATTCTTATGTTTTATTTTCCATGCAGTAGCCATTTTAAAGTTAGTCAGATTATGTCAGTTTTCTGTTCACACCCCTCTTCTGGCTCAGAGTGAAATCCCAGGTGTTTAACGTGGTCTTTGACCTTACCTACGTCTACTTCCCCTGCACTGGCCACCTCACTGTGCTTCAGTACCCTAAATGTGCTCCTGCCTCAGGGCTTTTGCACTTGCTGTTCCCCCTGCCTGTACACTCCCCCACTGCATATCCTCATGGCTCACTTCCTCACTTTCTTCAGGTCTCTGCTTAGATACCACCTTGGCAGGCAGTGCCATGTTAAGTAGCATTATTCCAGCTGTCTTCCCTTACTTGACTTTACATATCAGCAGCTAGCATGTTTATTATATTTAGTTGTATATTTATAAATTGTTTGTCTTTCCCCACTGGACTACGTTTTATGGTCATAGGGGCTTCAGCTTTTTTCACTGATGTATTTCCAGCACCTAGAACCCAACTTGGCACAGAGTGAGACACTCAACAGCAACTGAGGGAATGACTCAGATCTGACTGTAATGAGTAGGATTAACATTCGGGCATTTACCAGTAATTTGTTTGTTATCATAGCATTCTTGCTTTAAATTCAGTTAGCTTGGTGATTTGTTTTTAAAAAATGATGGGATATTTATATAAAAATAGATATTAGCCAAAGACTTCTTCCTGGGACAGAGTAATTTTGTGGACTATTTAAGATACCCTAAAAAAACAAATTTGGTAAATATCTACAATAATTTAATTAACACATTTATTCATTTCTATGTATACTTTTATTCTGAATGCCAGTTGTTTGTAAAAGGTATTCTACCTTAACTGGCCCTTAGTAAAAGAAAGTGTTTGCATTTCTGTAGTTATAGCTTACTTTCAGGTCTTGCATTTCACTGAAGGAGCCAGACTCCACATACATTTCAAGGACCCTATTTAATTAAAAGCCTTTGTAATGAAGCTGTAAGTTGTCAATTTCACAAGTACTTATTAAGTATCCTTTCTATATAGGGAGTATACTATGTATAGATAAATATAGTATAGCCTGAGTCTTTATGGGGGCTCAGAGTTTAGTAGAAGGAAATAGATGTAATAGTGTAATAAAATGTTATATATACTGTGTATAAATAGATATAAAATAATATAAAATAGCTTGGGGTGTTTGGGAAACTCCGTATAGTTCTGTGTAGCTGGAGTGCAGAGATTATGGGGTAGGGGGTGTATGTTTATTTGTGGGTGAGTGTGAGAGCACTAGAGAGGGGAAGAGGAGCAGAGAGGTTATCATATAAAGAGGAAAGGAGGGAGGGCTTATAACTGTGAGAGGTAGGCAGTAACCAGATCGGGCGTTCAGGGGGCAGGTGAGACCTATTTAGACAAGGACTGCTAAGGAGCTGAGCTAAAGTGGTGACCTTTTAAGAAAATAAGGTAATTGAATGTAGAAAGAGGAGGAGGATGCTAGGAGGATTGCTAGCTTTCTAACTTGAAGAGTAATGAAATCATCAATCAGGACAAAAAGTACTAGATGAGGAGAGCACTTTTCATGGGAAGGGGGCTCTAGATTTGTTGATTGAGGTACCAGCAGGCAGAGGTGTCCTGCTAAATGTTTATCCACCAGCTCTCTGAAGAAAAGTATGCTTACATGTATGTATATGTTTATTATAGATGTTACTGATATAAAGGCTGTGTAGCATATAATTGACAGATAATAATGTATATGATACTCTCTATTATAACTTATATATAGCCATTTGATTCTTAGAATGCTTTCAGTGTTTGCCAGACTTTCGTATCTATAACCAGCTTGTGGCTGCAGTTGACAAGAGTGTAATTCTGATGTGAATATATTTCCTTTAAGTTAAAGACTAAGACGGAAATGACAACTTCAGTCTCATGTGGCAGAACTCTACTCTTAGTCAATGATGTGAGTGACTTTCCTGAATCAGATCATAAGTTTTGAACAGTAGCAGAGTATAGGCTTAATTTTTTTGTACTATTCACAATGGAATGGCTACAAGCTTTTTTTCTAAGGATATTTATTTTATTTTATTCTTCAAAAAATTTTTTTGGAGTATAGTTGATTTATAGTGTTGTGTTACTTTCTGCTGTACAGCAAAGTGAATCAGCTATACATATATCCACAAGTTTTAAGCTTAATCTGCATTGCAAACATTTTCTCCATCACTTTAAGACTAGACAGTCAACAGAACAATAAATCAAACCCTTGTTTGTAGCGCTTGCCAGTTTCCAGGGTGTAAGTGTTCCCACTGTGCCAATTTCAGGCAACTAATGTGACGCTTCTGAACACAGAGTGGGGAAGATAGGCAGTGGCTCAGCGTTAGAATATCCCCACCGTACAGATACAGTAGATACGCCTTACCTCAAGAGCAGAGATGATAGTGAAATAATTAAGAAATGATGAATTTGAGCATTTGTTCCCTTTGTTTGTAATATAATGTATTTAATTGTAAGTTTATATAATTTGTTTTTTAATAAAAGCTGTGCTTATTAATCAGCTCACAAAATTCTTAAAAATTTTGCAGTTGGCCCTCATGACCCAGTAGGAGCCACTTGTAGCGCACAGCTGTCTGTGGGCTGTCTAGGTGAAGACGTACGCTGAATTTGTGGATCTTTTCCTTAGAGGATGGGTCCAGGCTAGAGGTGCTAATTCAGGAACCATTCCCAGGCTGGTTAAAGCCTTGGGAATAAAAATGGTCCAGGGAGAGTAAGTGGAACGAGTGAGTCGAGTGAGAAGAGATCCCAGGGCAAAGCCCTGGAGTGATATCCACTCTGATGGATGAGCTGGGCGAGAGGAGCTGGAGAGCCCACTGAGCAGTGCCACGTGAAGAAGGAAGAGAGCTTTCTAAGGAGACCTGCACTGTCGAACCCCAGAGATGCCAAGTAGGGGAGGGCTGAACAGTGCTGACTGAGCAGCAGCTCTCTAGTTATACTGGTGGTAGACATCTCAGTGGAAGTGCTGGGCACTGAAGCTAAAATTTATGTCTGATAAAGTGAGCAGGAAATGAGAATCCAGAGGCTGTAAATTTTAGTTTCCTTGTAGGACCTCACTGTAAAGGAAAGCATGGTAGGCAGACAAATTAATGTCAGGACTTCATCGTGTTTATAATGTGTAGGGAAGGAGCCATGGGTTACAGGCAGCTAGGGAAGCAAGGTCTAGGGGAGGAGAGGTCCTCCTCTGGGATAGAAAGACTACTTCTGAGCAAGAGGACCGCTTTCTGAAATATCAGGAGAAGAAAGCGAGTGAAGGAGGTTGCAGATGTACATGTGTTTTTAGGTGTGGGCATGAGAAGTTGACTTTACCGTAGTTTGCTGTTAAGTGGTGTGAGTGTTTGCTGGTGGCCAGGCCAGACGTACTCGGCTTGCTTTAATGCGGTCCTGCAGGAGAGGGCTTACGCATTAGTCACTCGGTGGTTAGCAGCTTCTACTTTGCCTGTTCTCCCTTTTTGCTAGACTAGAAGAATAAAGTTAGCATTAATCATAATAAATACTTGTGTCTCAAAGTAAAAGCTGTGAATTGGGCATGAGGAGACGTGCGTGTGCCAGGTGAAGGTCAGTACGTGATGTTAATGCCAGCGCATTTGTCAGTGTGCTTGTGAAGTTCATCATAGGTGCTCGTGGCTGTGACGTGCCCGTGGAGGACAGGGAGGATCCTTACTCCTGCAGACTACTCAACATCACGAACCCAGGTAAGTCTTCTTTTCCCTCAGCCTATACAAGACTGCCCTCTACAGTGGTCCTCCCTTATCCACGGGGGATACATTCCAAGACCCCCCACGGATGCCTGAAATCTTGCATAGAACCAAACCCTGTGTATACTGTGCTTTTTCCTGTTCATACATACCTATGATAAAGTTTAATTTATAAATTAGGCACAGTAAGATTAATAACAGTAAGTAATAAAATAGGACAATTATAACAACATACTATAATAAAAGTTATGTGAATATGGTCTGTCTCTCAAAATATCTTATAGTACACGTTTAATGCCTTTTCCATTTAACTAAGCACTTATCACACACGTGGCCATAACTTTGACAGTTTGAAGTGTGACAGCACAATTAGCACAAATTTCTTTTTCCTTCTTCACAGTTTCATGGATAGAATATTTGTTCTTATGGGAGATCTTAGCATCCTCAGCATATGATTTTTTTTTCTTTCCATATTAAGTGGGGAACTTTCACCTGTTCA
Organism: Hippopotamus amphibius kiboko; assembly: GCF_030028045.1. Lineage (NCBI taxonomy): Eukaryota > Metazoa > Chordata > Mammalia > Artiodactyla > Hippopotamidae > Hippopotamus > Hippopotamus amphibius. Next base: position 83,559,594 of record NC_080190.1, on the reverse strand, counting down.
CTTAAAGGAAGTGCTTTATGGCTTCTCTTTGGCACATCCAAGTTGCCAACACACTTTGGGGCCTTCTTTAAGTAAAATATGGGTGACCTCAACAAAAGCCCTGCAGTGCCTCGAGGGTCAATCTGATAACTGAGATGTGGCTACTAAGTGACTGAGGAGTGGGATGTACTGGACAAAGGGAGGATTCACATCCCAGGCGGGAGAGAGCTGGATGGAGTGAAATTTCATCATGCTGCTCAGGACAGCACACAGTTTGAAACTTATGAGTTATGTCTGGAATTTTCCATTTAATATTTTTTGGACCATAGTTAACTATGGGTAGCTGAAACCTCAGAAAGCAAAACTGCAGTTACGGGGCGGGGAGAGGGGGAACTACTGTACAAATTTGATGTTATGGAAGAATTGTTCAGCTGAATAGTACAGTGGTTTGTTTTTAGCAGACTAAAATCGAACTTTCATCAAAATTTACCTTTCATCCTTTCTGACAGAGTAACCACTCTGGGCATCTTTAAAGATTCTTTATAGATACATATGATTTTAGGGTCCAGGAGAGTTAATTTCTCAGTATGATTCAAAAACATCTGGAAATGCATACTGAAGTTTAAACTTAATGGAAAATGCTTATTTCACCAGCCTGCTGATTTATAATAACCTTGATACAAATATTGTGAATCAACTCTCTTTAAGAATTATTGCCTGTTTCTATAAAAGAATTAAATAATAAAAAATTGAAAACACAAGTAATTTTTTTATTCCTTACAATTAAAAATTTGGTAGTTCTGATGAGGGTGAAGAAAGGTGATCCTAATTTGGTTCTCTGTGTTATCAGGGGACCAGTTTTAGAAAGTTGATAACTGTGTACCTGTCTGTATTTATTAGCATTTCCCAGTATGTTCAGCTGTGGTTCTAAGGGAGATTAAGCTTTACCAAATCTTAAATGTACTAATTATGACTTCAGGTGTTTTAAGATTTGTCACACCTGTATAATTAGGTGCACCTTGCCTTTGTAGGCAGCAGTAGTGTAATGGGTAACAGCATGGGCTCTGGAATCAGGCCTCCTGGCTTTAAATCTAGGCTGTGCCGTTTTCCAGCTGAGTGACCTTTGAACAGTTAGTTACCGCTGTGTGCCTCAGTTTCGTCATCCGTAAACTGGGAGCAAAAGTACTTACCTCATAGGGATTGGCATGAGGATGAAAAAAGCTGATGCATATGAAACATGTAGGACAGTTCCTGGGACACGTTTGGTGTTAATATTGTTAATTTTAAAGGGCCTGCCTTTTTATAAAATTGGGCTGCAGTCAGCTTTTGTAATAAATTGGATCATATTTTCAGGTCTGTATTGTGAAGCAGAGGTTTCTTACTTAGGATGTCTATGAATTTAGTTAACATTGTAAGCAAAATTTTGTGTGTGATTTTGTATTTCTTGGGAGAGGGTCCTTTAGTGGGGTCCCCAAGGGACCATGAGCCTAATAAAATGTTGTATTACTGATGATGTGAGAGTAGCCTAGAACAAATTATGTTTGAAATCCAAAACGAAGCCAAGCCAAATTTAAAGAAACCTTTAAATTAACTGGACTTTTATTATTTTAAGTGCTATTATTCACTAATAGTAAAGGACTGGGGTTTTTCCATTAATAGAAAATTTTCATGTATGCAATACCTAGGTTACCAATTTTAAAAATAGTTGTAACTAAATTAGTATTGAACCTAATTTTATCTTTTTGATGATTTAAATGGCATTTAGATTTATTTTGATACCTTAAGGTCATCATGAACATTAATCATCATGATACTCTGATATATAGAAGTTTAATTAATAGCATTATCAACGTAGCAGGCTGTCTTGTATTCAGATAGCTTCAGGTTTAAGGAACATTTGTTTTAGATAGAAAATAGGTAGTTACGTTATAATGTGCTTAACCTATTGCCTTTAGTGGACATGCTTCACTTTGGATATCCTATTTACTGACTATATTAAAGAGAAACATTTTTGTGATTGTCCAATATATTTGGAGTCCAGACTCTCTGGCCAGTGCTTGCCCAGCCTATGACAAAATCTGTATCCTTCTTTTGTCCCTCCTGCTCATGTATGTAATTGGGAAGGAGCCATCAATCCCGTTTAGTCACATTTTATTGAGCGTCTTCTGAGTGTGAAATAGCATCCAGGAACGCTAAAGTACGGGTCCAAATGATCCTCTGGAGTGTGGGAAGAAAACAGAATTTCTGTTAATCTGAAAATAAAATGTAATCTTTATTAATATTGAATATATTAACTGACAATAATATGTGTATATTTTGTAAATAAATATGAGTATGTGTACAGATGTTTTTAACTGATGGGGTTGTGTGATCTGCAAAGTTAGAAAGGCAGAGTTCTAAAAAACATAAAGAACATTGATAGAATGATCTTTTTTTTTTAAATTTATTTATTTTACTGGCTGTGTCGGGTCTTTTTTTTTTTTTTTGCTGTGTGCGGGCTTTCTTTTAGTTGCGGTAAGTGGGGGCTACTCTTCGTTGTGGTGCACAGGCTCCTCATTGCTGTGGCTTCTCTTGTTGTGGAGCATGGGCTCTAGGTGCGTGGGCTTCAGTAATTGCAGCACATGGGCTCATTAGTTGTGGCTCACGGGCTTTAGAGCACAGGCTCAGTAGTTGTGGTGCACGGGCTTAGTTGCTCCGCGGCATGTGGGATCTTCCTGGAGCTGGGATCAAACCCGTGTCCCCTGCATTGGCAGGTGGATTCTCAACCACTGCGCCACCTAGGAAGCCCTAGAATGGTCTTTTAAAATAAGTTGCTATTTTATTTCTCAACAATGGCACTGATATTCTCAGCCATGTTAACTGCTTCATGTAATCTATCCTGATTCATTTATGGTAATTGAAAAAATTATCTGAAAAGAACTGTTTTTGGCTTTGATTAGATAGCTCTGGGGGAATAGAAAGAGCACTGAATTTGAAGTCAGTAAATCTGGATTTGATTCCTGGCTCTGCCACTTCCTGTGACCTTAATTGAATACATCTCTGGGCCTCATTTTCTTAATCTGTAAACTGGAGATAATGTCACAATCACATACAGTAGTTGTACAGATTAAATATGATGGGACATGACACATAGTGGGTGGTCAGAAATGCTTACTGTGTTTGATGTGCTTATCTTTTATCAGTACTGTATAGCAAGAGTTTTTCAATGTTATTTGAAGTGATTTCAGTTACTTTTGTACTATGATAATTGCCTGACATCACAAAAATTGCTCAACGAGAAGTAGTATTTTTGGAATTCTCAGAGCAAGACTAAATTTACTCATTTATAACTGCGATTAGTACTGTTCTTAATTTATCCAACCGTTCCTAATAGATGCATTTAAATTTAATATTCCCCTGTAGTGTTTATACATACAAATGCACATGTATATGTAAAAGTTTATTAAGGTAGTTCCTATAATTAAATATTTTACTTGGATGTGGCTGAAAACTTCATTCTTAAATTTCAAAATAGTTTTTTTTTTCCTGGGAGCAGCCATATTTCTGAAGCACTTAAAAAATTTATTGCCATTTGTGAAAGAATTATATAAAAAATAATTATCTAGATTTTGTTTTCAAGCCCACTTCATATTAGTAAAATGAAAGATTGTTTTTGTTTGATATGTAAAACTCCTTTCCTCATAACTTCCTTAGTTTTGAATCAGGAAATTGAGGCGTTCAGTCTTCCTAAAGACACTTCATCAGGGCTCTCTGAGGACCGAGTGGTCAGCGTGAGCTTCCGAGTTCTCTATCCGATCGTTATTACCAGTCTCGGGGTGTTTTATGATGCCAGCGATGCGGGTTTCCAGAGGAACATCACTGTCAAGCTCTATCAAGCAGAACAGGAGGTATGCACTGCTTCATACAGGCTTCTCCCCATTTTTCTTTTTCAAGATCAACAGCTTTTCCTCATGGCAATTAGTACATTGGGAGACTTCCACCTCTCTTCCCTTATTGATTGGACACATTATAGTGTGATGTATTATAATGCTGGTTTGAAGAGAGAATATTGATGAGTAAACATGTTATATCTAGGAAATGAGGAGCTGCACCAGATTAGTAATTTCCAGCCTAAAACCTTCTAAAGCCTAAGGAATTTCCAAAGTCAGTAATGAACATTAAAAGTTTGAGACTCAGGTATTACTGCTGCTGTCTTCCACCCTAAGAGTCTGTCACCATAATACAGGCTAACAGCTGCTTCACGTCTTCTTTATGATAAGAGTACAGAGGAAATAAAAGTTTAAAGCAGCTGGGGTTACTGTTCCTGATATTTGGGGAAACCTGATTTGTTCACAGAGTGTATATAAAGGAGCATAACAAGGAATTGTATTTGAAAAGATCTGTCCCTGGGTTTTAAACTACAAAAATCTTGACAGAATTATACAGTGAGCACCCATAGATCCACCAGCTAAATTCTACAGTAGTTAACATCTGTAGTCATTCATCAGTCTGTCTTTTTTTTTTAATGTATTTTAGATTAACTTGCAGACATCAGTACACTTCAACCCTAAACACTTTAGTGTGCATATCATTAACTAGACTTTAATATTTGTTTATGGTTTTAATAAATTTCCATACTGTGTAATGTGCATTCAGTTTTTCTTCCATCTTATGCTCTCCCAACTGAACTATTCTGGCCACTTTACATTCAGTTTTTAAAACGTCATAAACCTGTGTAATCTAGACTTCTGTCACCCTCCCCCATTCCCTGGAGGCAGCCACTGTTCTCTTTTTTTTTTTTTTTAAACTATGGACTAGTTTTTCCTGTTGTAGGACTTCATATATAAATAAAATCGTATACTAAGCATTCCCCTGAGTAAGGCTTCTTCCGCTCAACGTAATGGTGTTGAAATTCATCCATGTAATTACATGTATCAGTGATTTCTTTTCCTTCTTTTAATTGCTAACTTGTATTCCAACAATATATGATGTTTAGGTGTCCTGTTGATGGGCATCTGAAGTGTTTCCAGGGTTTTTCTCCTTTATTCTGTTACTGTGATAAATTACATTTATTGACTTTGGAGTGTTAGACCAATTTCTTGTTCCTCTCAATCACAACATAGTATTCTTTTTATATATTGCTGGAAGTCGTATTTCTTGTGGATAGCATATAGTTGGGTCTTCCTTTTTATCCAGTCTGGGAATCTCTGCTTTTTACATGGAGGGTTTATTCCATTTGTATTTAATGCATTTATTAAAGTGGTTGGATTTCAGTTGTTCATTTTACTATTTGTTTTCTGTTTGTTCTACTTTTTAAATTTGTCTGTTTCTCATTTCTTCCTTTCCTGCATGCTTTAGGGTTGGGTATTTTTTACAATTCCATTTTAATTTTTCTGTTGTCCTTTTAGCTACAGCACTTTGTACTGTTATTTTATGGGAGTCTGGTTGACATGGAATTAAAATATATATCCAGAACTTTCCAGTCTTCTTTAAGTTAACATTGTACCCCTTCATGTGAACTATAAGAACCTTGCAACTATATGATTCCATTTACCACCCGCCGTCTTCTTTGCTCTAGTTGTCATATGCCTTATGTATATGTGTGCTATAAATCTCACAACACAGTGTTATAATTTTTGTTTTAAACAGCTGACTGTATATTAAAGTAATTTAGAGGGAAAAGTCTTTTATAGTTGCCCACTTACTCTTTCTGGTGCTCTTCATTCCTCCTGAATGTCTCCTGTAGCCCAAATCATAACCTTACTCATTCTTATAGGGCAAGTTTACTGGTGATGATTTTGCTTAGTTTTTAATTTTCTGAAAATGTTTTTAATTTGCCTTTATTCTTCCCCTCCTTTATTCTTGTGGGATATTTTCTGGATATTGAAATTTTGGGTTGACTTTTTTTTTTCTTTTCAATATGTTAATGATGTCATTCCAGTGTTTTCTGGCCTCCATTTTTTCTGATGAGAAGTCAACCTTCCTTCATATTATCATTCCCATGTATGATGTATGTAATGTGCGTTTGGTATTGTTTTATTCTTTCCTGGCTACTTTTAAGATTTTTCTCTTTATATGTATTTGGTTTTAAGCAGTTTGGTTTGTTGTACCTTGGTGTGATTTTTCTTTGTCTATTCTGCTCAAGGTTTGCCAAGTTTTTCAATCTGTGAATTTGTGTCTTTTACCAAATTTGGGAAACTTTCAGCTATTATTTCTTCAAAACTTTTTTCCCAACCCCATTTCTCTCCACTCATTCTGGGATTCCAGTTACATGTGTGTTAGACCTTTTGGTGTTGTCCACAGATCACAAGACTGTTCTTTCCTTTTTTTTTTCTTCAGTTTTTTCTTCTTTTCAAATTTGATAATTTGTTAATCTCTATTCAGACTTATTGACTCTTCTGTCATCTCAAACCTGTTAAGCCTAACCAGTGAGGTTTTTTTTTTTTTTTAGATATGGTACCCTCTAGTTCTAGAACTTCCATTTAATTCTCTTTTGTAGTTTATATTGCTCTAAAATTTTCTATTTCTCTGAACTTCCTATTTTTCTAAATTCACTTTGAGCATATTTCTTCTAATAGCCTTGACCTTAATTATAGTATCGGTGTTAAAGTCCTGTCTGCTCTTCTAAATTCGAGTCATGTTGGCCTGCCTTTGTTGATTATCGTCTTTTCTGCTGAGTGTGGTAACATTTTCCTGTTTTATCTCATGTCAGGTAACTTTGGATTATATCCTAGATATTGTGAATAATTCATTATAGGGTCTCAGGATCCTGTTACATTCTTTGAGGAACATTGATTTTTTGTTTGTTTCTTTTAGCAGTCAGTGAAGTTGGCTGGGCACAGACTCTAAACTCTGTCTCCCTTGCAGTGAGCAGCAGCTGAAATCTCTAGTCTGTTCCTTTGGACTTTAGATGGGCTGCTTGGATTCTGCTTTGAATGTGTATTTCGTGAGGCAGCCACAGATTAGGACAGAATTTATATGAAGAATTGAGAACCCTTTCCTTTCTGGGGTTTTCCTCCTCGCTTGTTAGCCGATATGTTTGCCTCCACCCTGTCTTCTGATTTGCAACCAGAAAGACTGCAGTTTTTATTTCAAAATTTTAGTTGCCCCCAAGGTATATCTCAGATAAAGAGCCATTAAAAAAAAAAGTGGGGGAAGCATACCCAGGATCTTTCTCATCTTCTTGGTATTGCTTTTCCTCCACTCTCCGCCTGCTTTGTGTGCGTCCCAGTGCCTTCAGGTCTTTCTTTTTTAAAAGCTGTCGTGGCTGCCATCCATAATTGTTATCTGGAGGAGAGCTGGTCTGAAACCACAGGAAGCAGAGTGCTGCTCAGTTTCTTAGGCATCTTTAAAAGTGTTCTTGTGTTATTGTGTTATTGTTCACGTCGATTGTTACTCACAGTGTTAGTCACCAGGAAACGCGGATCAATTACAATCACATTTCTTCTTCGCGGTTTGGCCTATTCCTTTGTCCTCTAAAGAATTTGTGTAGTTTGTAAGTGTCCTTAATGACATAAATATAAACATGAGAGGGAACACATCTTAGTGATGATTCCAGCCATTATGATTCTAGTGAGAAGAGCCTTATCATGTTTCTCAAGTATAGGAATTCATATATTATTGTGTTCCAAGGTTTCATTGATATCGAACAGCAGTACTCTGAATTCCACTGTCAACCTTATCTAGATATTAGGATCAATCTTGAATTTTTTTGATACTAAATTTTTGATACTCTGATTAGTATCAAAAGAATAGTCTTTTTGTAAAGTGTTCATAATGTGAATTGTCACTCAGTTAGTTTGATTCAGATGTACGATATTTTGTTCATGTTGATTTAACTTTTAGTTGCCACATTTTTACCCAAGGAGAGGTTAATCCTTTTCCTCAAGGAAGGCCTAATGTCAGGTGGATCGTAATGGTTCACAGGTATTCACAATGTAAAAGGTATTACCACGGCATTGGCAAGAACTGATGTTAGTGAAAGAAATACACATAATTCATTAAAACCCCCTTCATTCTGAACTTCTGCATGGTCCTGATAGCTTTAACAGAAGCATCTCCTGTGGCAAATTGGTATCTAAGAACAAGTATGAGAATAAGGAAATGTTCTTGCCTGAAACAACAAGGAAGGACCCAAAGAAAACAATAGACACGAAAATCAGTTCTCTTTTATGTCCCCTTTTTTGTTTTTGTTTGTTCTTCTAAAGCTTCTCTTCGAAGAGGGGTTCCTGAGTACCTTTGTTCTATGTAGAAATCTGTGATCTTTCAGTTTATTCCTAACCCTTTGGGGTTGAGCCTAATAAATTGGCTTAATTTAGCACCTTACACTTCCCCTAATGCTCCTCATTTCAAGGTGTCTTTTTTTTTTTTAAGATTATGTGGATTATATTTAGTGTTTTAGAACTCCATGACAACTTCAATAGCTTTATTTAATAAGCATGATTGCACTAGAAAACCCAAATGCTGCCTAAACCACAGTAGAACAATGTTGGTAGCCATGGTTGGGGCCACCGAGAATTTAGCTGACCAAGATGTAAGCTTTTGAAAACTTGCTGCGTGTGCCGTGTCTGAAGTATTTCTGCTTGTCTTTTCCCCCAAATCTGTAGGAGGCCCTCTTCATTGCTCGCTTCAGTCCTCCGAGCTGTGGTGTGCAGGTGAACAAGCTGTGGTACAAGCCTGTGGAGCAGTTCATCTTACCAGAGGTACAGGCTGTAGTAAAGAGACCCTAGTCCCAGTGCAGGCTGCTGTTGGCCTGGGGGTGTGCTTCCAAAGGCGGGCACTTGATATTCTCCTGCCGGGACGGCTCTCCAGAGTGGCGGGTGAGGTTACCAGCAGGCGTGTACTAAGCTGTAGCACTCTGCGTTCCTCCCTCCAGAGAGCTGCACCATGCCCAAAGGTTCCGAACCACACTTTGGGAAGCGTTGCATGTTACCACGGTTTGTTTAGTGGAGTAGAGAACCGCATGAGTGCTTTAGTGACAATGGATACTGGTAGGTGTGGTCAGTAGAAAGACCACACAGGTACCATTTGAGTAAATCAGATAGTTTGCTTATCTAAAGAATAGGGGGTGGAGGGAAGTGCAGGCAGGATAATGGCAAAGAGATCGGTCACATTTCCAAGATAAATAAAACTTCACCAGGTGTGCTGAGACCACCTCAGCTGCCAGGTGCCCTCATCAGCCCTGGAGTTAAGCCCTGTGATTATATTACACATGTATAACACAGCTGGACATGCACAGATTGTTCATCCATCACCCTCAGCCTTTCCAGGCTGTTCCAGGCTCATCTGAGTCCATTTCTGGACAGAGTGCTTTGGACCCACAGTGTAGGGGTCAGTGTTGCGGTCATCTCTGGCAGTCACTTTAGATCAGCTCTAGAGTTCACCAGGCGACATTAGCACTGAGTTAAGATGTGGAAGCTGGATGGTTGACCAGCCCTGCTAGCTAGCCAGGAAGCATCTTCCTACCACCAGTCGTGTGAGGTGCTGTTCACATTTGTGCAGCAACAAAGTCACACATTTTATAAGCGGCTGGGGATCTTTGGAGTTGCGCACAGGTAGTTAAACTGTGTATGTTAATTCTGTGACTGTCAAAGGGAGCTCCTGTATTTCACCTACATGTGAACCTCTGTTTCAGAACATTTGCCAGAAAAGCAAAACTACAACAAATCTTCGTTTCTCAGTTTTATAAAAAAAGACTGTACTGAACATCCTTACACTCTCTTTTGTGTACATAACTGGTTCTTTTCTTAGGATGAATTGTTGGTTCAGATTTCTACACATTCGAAGGCAGATAATTTGTTCCTGGAGGACAGCTTAGCAGTTTGTATCAGTTTGAATAATCATCAGCATTAAATGAGAATGCCTGTTTACCTATACGTCCTTTTGAAATTTCATATATGAACTCTTTTCCTTGTTAAATGAAGTATGTACTATCAAAGGTATCTCTTTTAATTAAGAGTAGTGGCTCAACTAAGTAGTATTGGCTAAGTTTTGGATCTCAGTTTTTGAAGGAAGCCCTTCTTTGGTTTGTTTACTCATTTACTCTGAAAACATTTAGTGAGAGCTTAGTATATGCCAGGCACTGGGTCTGTTTGAGGCATAGTACAAGGATCCCTGCCCTTAACGCAGCTTGTTATCCCAGTGAGGCTAGAAGAGCTGACACTGATGTTCTGCTTGACTCGCTGTACCCCAGGCACAGCTGTAAGCAGGCTTCCTGCACTCACTGATTGGTAGCTCCTTTGGGTTGAAGCAAGTCATCGATGAGAGTCCTGCTTTTCGACTCAGAACCAGCATGGGCAGAACCTCACTCAGACTTTGTGGGTCCCAAGAGAGAGGAGTGTGATGCTCAGGGGGGCAGGAGCACGAGCACTGTGCTACGTGCTCTCCAGAGAGGTCCAGAGCCTGCTGGGGGATTGGTTTTTCGCAGACGACTCATGAGCGTTGGCTTGAGCAGGAAAGGAAGAGCTGCTGTGCCGCGGCTGAGCATGTAAGGGCACGTTTGGGTGCGGGTGCCTGAGCAGGCACCTGTGGGTGCGTTTGCGTCCCTGCTCCGCCACTGAGTGGCTCTGTGGCCTGGCGCAGGCTCCTTCACCTCACTGTGTCTGTTCCCTCCTCTGTGATATGGACCCAGTTCAGGGGGTTACTCCAGGGCGTAAAGGATTTCATAGATGTGGAGTTTTACAACGTGCCGCCACACAGTGAGCATTCAGTAAATAAATGTGTGCTGTCTTTGTTACTGCTGGTCCTCATCTGGACTTGTGGCTCCTGTTCTTCAAGAGTAGTGTCTTTCCCCCTGGGCGGTTTGCCCCCCAGGGGACCCTTAGCAATGGAGATGCTTTTAGTTAGTTGTTCAGCTGGGTGTGGGGTAGTGCTGGCATCTTGTGGGCAGAGGCCAGGGATGCTGCCGGACATCCTGCAAAGTTCAGGACAAGCCCCCACAACAGAGAATTAACTGGCCCCAAATGTCAGTAGTGCTCAAGGTGAGAAACCCTAAGAGGAAGGAGTCACAGTGTGAGGCCAAGAGGAAGAAAATAAGCTTTCATATTAACTTCAGCCTCATCACCATTTTATGGGGTCTACTCCATTATCTTGGTTAGCCTTGCAGAAAGAATTACAATTTTTGATCAGTCCACAAAAAATATTTCTTTCCCTTAGAATGTCCTTGTCCTTAGGAAGTACAAGCTGAACTCAATGTGAAATGCATTTTACTTTCAAGAGATTCAACAACAGAACAACAGAAAAGTGTATGTGTATAGGTAAAGCACACGTGACCAGGGACTGCCCCGGTGGTCGAGCTTCCACTGCAAGGAGGGTGCAGGTTCAATCCCCGGTCAGGGAACTAAGATCCCGTGTGCAGAGGTGCGGCCCAAAAGTTTAAAAAAAAAAAAAAAAAGTACATGTGGCCAAATGTTAACACTTGGTGAGTATAGGGGATTTGGGTGTTAATTTCAGCTTTGCTATAGGTTCGAGGTTTTCAGAATAAAAATTACGTTGGGGCAGGAGGCTGCCTTCCTTGCCAGTGTTCAGGATGGTGTATAAGGCAGTAGGGACTCATGATGGAAGGACTGAGCCAAGTCAGGGAGTGGCCGTCTTAGTTTTTAAGACTTTTACTATCTGAAACCTTGTGATCTTTATTTCCCTTGGAGCTTTAAGCCAAGTTGGCTTTTGGTTTTTCATTACATCTGAGTAATGTTTTTTCCTTTTATAAACACGCAGTTATTTAATAGTGTCTACATCTGGGGGAGTGGGATTATGGGTGATTTTTATTTTCTTCTTTCTGTGTATCTGTTTTCTAAATGTTCTGAAATAAATATACATTAGCTCTTATTAAAAGAAAAAAATAAACTTTTAAAAATAAAATGTCCTTTCCTTTTACACAAAATCCTATTTTTGTTGAAAGCCTGTTTAATTTTATGTAGATGCTCGTTTTTGCTTCATCAAGCCTAACTGGGCTTACACAGAAAAAAATGATTGTGATGAATGGGTTTGCCTGTATATCATCAGCAGAGAATGACCGGAGAAAAACAGATCGTTGGTCCCGGTTGCGAGGGAGAAGTGGATGATTTGTTCATCATCTTATTCCTCCACACTTCACCGTCGGCTGGAGTAACATGTCAGCAGTGTGGCTTGTCAGCTAAGCAGGCTCTTGCACTGTTTTCATTGTGTGACTCACTGAAGCATAAATCTCAGTGGGGGCCACCAATTTAAATGCAGACTGCTGTGTGTTTCTCTTAAAATGTTTATTTCTCTAATTTCATATTTCTCTTAGTAGTGCACCGGAAACCTGCAACTAATTTCAATAAAAAGACTACTTTCATTCAACCCAAGTCACTAGAGACAGTATTATTAGCATCATGGGTACATACATACTTATTTTTTATGAAAGGCGAAATTCTTTAGAGGTAGTCATTTCTCCAGTCTACAAGAAATTGTTAATGGTTACAGGCACAAAAGTACTGTGTATGTTTAAGCTACTCTGTTGGCTGGGATGACGAGTTAGAAATAGAACACAGAAGAATGGACGCATGGCTTGCAGATAGCTCGCTTAGGTTATGGGTGAGAGGACTTAGCTCATTTTTCCAGCCTGTACCGTGCTGTTCCTTCTTATCTTTTACTTTGGTTTTATGATCTTAGCAGAGAATTGCCATAGACAAGCTGTTTCACATCTGCAGAGATTCCTAGCTTTGTGACTACTTTGTGTGAGAGTAGAAAGTAGGCATGTGAGAGAAGTGGGGAATAGAAATTTAACTGTGACATGGAGCAGGTAAAGGAGAGGTGGAGAAGGTAGAGCTCCTCTCTCCCCTCATGACAGAACAACTGGAGGGTCGCAGAAGTTGAGTGAATAAACCGGGATCACTTTCTGGGCCAGTGAGTTTTTCTGGTAATTACTCAATGTAGTCAACATTGTTGATATTATATCAGGACCCAGTCAAATAAAATGGAGTTGAGGGCCAGGCAGGAGAAACAGCAAAGTCAGGTGTTGAGTGTCAGTTGAATGGACTGGACAGAGATTTACTTGCTTTGCCATCATATTTGCCAGATTTGTAGTTTCAAGGTGAAGCTTTTTGGGGGGTCAGTTTGCCTTTTACTTTGGTGTGGTTCATTTGGAACTACAATAGCAAAGATTCCCAATGACCTAATCTCCACCTCCAGGGGACACTTTGAGCCCTTACTCTAGTTGACTGCAGTTTTCTCTTACCTTATATGATATGCATTCTTCTGGTTCAGCTTAATCTGGCCCAGTCCTTCTTCCCAGAGCATAACTTCTCCCTCTCAAACATTAATCATTAGGATCTGATACCCAGCCTTCTGTTTACTTCACTCATTCTTCTTAGACAATTTCATCTGTTACCACCTGTATACCAGTGGCTGTTAGTCTGACTGCACCCCAGATTTCTTATGAACTCCATACACACGTCAGCTGCCTGCTGAACTCCTGCACTTGGAGTGTCCTCTGGGCATCCTAGCGGTGATAGCGTCTCCAGCCCACCCATTCTCATCTCCTCCTGTGTTTTCAGTCTTGGGTCATAGTATCTCCTTTTTCTCAGGCACCCAAACCAGAATTGTGGGATTTATCATCAACTCTCATATCTAAAGCACTCACTAAGTCCTGTATCAATTCTTTCTCCTAAACATACTTGGTATCAGTCCTTCCAAACTTTATAACTATTAAAGTTTTAGAAGAAAGTAAAGTATCCCAAGGGGAAGAGGTTGTTTCCAGGAGAAAGACACATGATTAACCCAAAGCAGCCTCATGTAGTCAAGAGTCTAGGACTTAGCTTTCAGGTCCTAATGCTGACCTTGCAGAGTGTATAAACCAGAATGTCTGTTGATTCATGCTTAATGGGTATTGGCTAATTAGAGTGGTTTGAATGCTTGTGGCCACTAGCTGGGAACCTCCTTCCTGGTATGTCAAGGCACCTAAAAAACAATCTGAACCATACTTGGTTTGGCATTGAATTTGATTACAGTAGTGGGAGGTGGGTGTTTTTGAGAGCTGTCTCATTCAAGTAGGATGTGATCAGAATGCTTTACATCTTCCAGTTATTGTCTTTCTCCTCTTAGACATTGCTACTTGTTGCCAAAATTGTGTCTTAGACCAGCTTTCCCATAGTCTTTTAAGGTATTGATTTTACTAATTAAGCTTCAACTTTAGAGCTCTTCCCAGTTATTGGAAACATTGTTTCTTTTACTTTTTAGTTATAAATTCTTATAGTTCAACTCAGAGGGCACTCTTTGGATTTATTTATTTACTTACTTTAATTTAGATATAATTGACATACAATAAAATGATTCAGTATTTGTATATGTTGCAAAATGATCAACACAAGTCTAGTTAATATCCATCACCAGACATAGTTACAAATTTTTCTTATGATAACTTTTAAGATCTACTCTCTTAGCAATTTTCAAATATACGATACAGTATTATTAACTATAGTCACCAGGCTGTACGTTACATCCCCAAGACTTATTTTTTTGTAACTGGAAGTTTGCACCTTTTGATCACCTTTCACTCATTTTAGCCACCTCCCACCACCCCCCCTAGCAACCACCCATCTGTTCTCTGTATCTGTGAATTCAGTTGTTTTGTTTATTTTAGATAAGTGGGATCCTTAGGTATTTGTCTTTTTCTGTCTGACTTATTTTTCACTTAGTGTAATGCCCTCATGGTTCATTCGTATTGTCACAAATGGCAAGATTTCATTCTTTTTTATGGCTAGTGGTATTCCATTGTATATAGATACCATATTTTCTTTATCCATTCATTCATTGATGGACACTTAGGTTGCTTACATGCCTTGGCCGTTGTAAATAATGCTGCAGTGAACATGGGGGTGCATATATCCTTTCGAGTTAGTGTTTTCATTTTTTTTGAACAAATACCCAGAAGTGGAATTGCTGGATCATATGCTAGTTCTGTCTGTCTGTCTGTCTGTCTATCTATCTATCTATTGTGTTGGGTCTTCGCTGCCATGTGTAGGCTTTCTTTAGTTGCAGCGAGCGGGGGCTACTCATTGGTTGCAGTGCCTAGGCTTCTCACTGCGGCCGTTTCTCTTGTTTCGGAGCACAGGCTCTAGGCACGCGGGCTCAGTAGTTGTGGCTCGTGGGCTCCAGAGCACAGGCTCAGTAGTTGTGGCACATGGGCTTAGTTGCTCCGAAGCATGTGGGATCTTCCCGGCCCAGGGATTGAACCTGCATTGGCAGGTGGATTCTTAACCACTGTACCACCAGGGAAGTCCCTGATAGTTGTATTTTTAATTCTTTGAGGAACCTCCAAACTTTTTTCTATAGTGGCTACATCAATTTACATTCTCAACAGCAATACACAAGGGTTCCCTTTTCTACATATTTTTACCAACGCTTGTTATTTCTTGTCTTTTTGATACTAGCTATTCTAACAGATATGAGGTAATATCTCATTGTGGTTTTGATTTGCATTTCCCTTATGATTAGTGATGTTGAGCATCTTTTCATATACCTGTTGACCACCTGTATGTCTTCTTTAGGAAAATGTCTTCAGATATTCTCTCCATTTTTAAAAATTGACTTCTTTGGCTTTTTCCTGTTGAGTTGTGTGAGTCATCTATATATTTTGGATATTAACCCCTTATCAGATACATGATTTTGCAAATATTTTCTCCCTTTCAGTAGGTTGCCCTTTCATTTTGTTGATAGTTTCCCTTGCTGTGCAGAGCTTTTTAGTTTGCTGTAGTCCTACTTGTTTATTCTTGCTTTTGTTGCCTTTGCTTCTGCTATGGAATCCAAAAAATACCCCAAGACTGATGTCAAGTAGCTCACCGCCTGTGTTTTCTTATAGGAGTTTCCTGGTGTCAGGTCTTACGTTCAAGTTTTTAACCCATCTGAGTTGATTTTTGCGTATGGCATAAGTTAGTGGTCCAATTTCGTTCATGTTAAGCATCTGGCTGTCCAGTTTTTCCAACACCAGTTATGGGAGAGATTGTCCTTTCCCCATCGTGTACTCTTGGTCCCTCTGTTGTGAATTAGTTGACCACACACGCATGGGTTTATTTCTGTTCCACTGATCTATATGTCTGTTTTCATGCTGACACCATATTGTTTTGATTACTATAGCTTCATAATATACTTTGAAATCAGGACACATGATGCTTCCCACTTGTTCTCTCTCTAGAGTGCTTGGCTGTTTGGGATCTTTAATGATTCCATACAAATTTTAGGATTGTTTGTTCTGTTTCTGTGAGAAATGCCATTGGTATTTTGATAGGGATTGCACTGAATCTGTAGATTGCTTTGTGAAATATGGACATTTTAACAAGTTTTAATTCTTCCAATCCATGAACATGGAATATCTTTCCGTTTATTTGTGTCTTCATCAGTTTCTTAGAGGGTAGTCTTAATTCCTAAGATATGTGTTTACTTCTTCTCACCTGGACTTTTGAAATAGACCAGTTACCATTCTCCCTACCAACCTCCACTCTATTGCCACTCTAGTGTGGGAGTGACCTTTCTAAAATTGCAAATATGATTGTGTCACTCTTGTGCTTGTCACCTTCAGGCTTCCCACTGCCTTCAAGGTAAGGAACAGGCTCTATTATAGCAGACAGAGCTGACCTCAGTCTACCTTTTACTCTCCTGTCCTCAGCCTTGTGTGTCAGCAATACTACACTATTTAACATTTTCCTGAATATCCAGTGCTATTTCAAGTCTGCCTTTTCATGTGTTATTTTATCTGCTTCCTATTTTTCTGACTCAAACCCCTTTAAGACATAGCTCAGCCCTTACCTCATAGTCTTTGAAATTCTGTCTGACTTCCGCAAGCAGAGTGACTTTCCTTTGTTATTGAGCCTGTTATGGCAATACTATGCTTACTTAAAGATAGGGCTGTTTCCCTTTTTCTTTTAATCTTCAAATACATAGCCTACAGCCTGGTATACAGTAGACACTCAAAAGTTTAAATAATGGCTCATGTCTGAAAGAAGACTGACCCCAAATTTACTTAGCTGTATACATAGGTTTAGTTTCAGAATTTTTTTTCCTGATTATAAAAATATGAAAATATATGAGAGTAATACATATTCACTGCTGACAAAAATATAGAAAATTTAAAAGAATATGATGTCACCCATCTACTACCCAGCATAGTTGGTGTATTTCGTCCTAGTCTTTTAAAAATTCTTCTGTATATGTGTCTGTTTGTGAGAAAGTTTTTTGTTTTCATAAAAAGAATTGAGGTTAATGAACATCAAGTTCAGTAAAGAGCTAAGGCCACCCAGGGGAAGTGCAGAAAGAAGCAGGCCCTATTTCAAAGATAAGGAAACGGAATCCTCTAAAGAGGCACTTCACCGTCTGTGCTCCTTCTAGTGGTACTAAAGCTGTATTTGCTGAGCAGAGACACCGCACCATATATATTATCACTGATCCTCAAACAGCCCTTGGAGGCAGGCATCATCTCAGTTTTAAAGGTTTGGAAATGATGACACGAAGTTATGTCTGCAGGATCTGCTCTGAGGAACCCTGGGGCTCTGCAGAGCGCACCAGGAGTTTCACAGATAATGAAGTGTAAAGATACATTAGCTCAATATAAAATGACACACTGCCCGAGGAATCGAGATTCTTCCACGTTTTTATCTTTTTTGGTAGAGAAGTTTTATTGTCTTGGGGGAAAAAAAGCTTGCAAACCATTGACCTGGTTTATTGGAGAAATTCAGTTTTGTGTAGTTCCTTTATAATGCTGGCTGAGTGAGACATTACTGTAAAGTACTTTAATTGTAATACATGAAATGTTTTTAGAATATTAATACTGTATCTTTTATTTCCTGCTGTATACCAGAATTCTACTTGATTGAGTTCAGTGTTATTATTTACTTGAGTGCCTGTTACATCAGGCATTCTAGGTGCTAGTTGATAAGACAGACAGGAGCGCTGTTCTCGTGGTGCTTGCAGTCTAGTGGGAGCAGTTAAGTTTGGCAGTAGAAAAATAAACAAGTATAAAGAGTGGTAAGTGGTTTTAAGAAAATAAGACAGGCTGACGTGTGATAGAAACTGGGAGTTGGCTGCCTTCTGATGGGCCTCTGGAGAAAGCCTCCCCGAGGAGGAGACCGTGCAGCTGAGACTGGGCTGTGGTGACGAGGCAGCTGAGCACAGGTACTATGTGGGAACTATAAAGAAATGAGAAGACATCAGCATTCAAATGGGGGACGGGAGTGCAACTTTCTAAGCTCCAAATTTAATAGTAATAATCACAAAGGAAAAGCTTATCAGATTTGACAAAAGTTATGGACTTCTGAATTTCAAAAACCCTGTAATATTAAGTGGCAAACAATTCTAAAAAAACATTCTTAGTGTATAAAATATGTAGTATTAATTTATTAAAAGCTCACATAAATTAATAAGAAAAATATAGAACTCAGTAGCTAAATGGCAAAGAAGCATGACAAGGCAATTCCCAGAAGAGACAGTATAATTCATACACATCATTAGAAATCAAAAGAAACACCAGTTAAATGAGGAACCGTTTCTTTCAGTCTACTAACTTAGGGACTTCCCTGGTGGTCCAGTGGCTGGGACTCCACACTCCTAATGCAGGGGGCTCAGGTTCAGTCCCTCGTTGGGGAACTGGATCCCACATGCCGCAACTAAAGATCCCACATGGTGGCATTAAGGATCCCACATGCCACAACTAAGACCTGGTGCAGCCAAATAAATAAATATTAAATACATAAATCTAGTAAATTAGCTTAAACTTCTTTTCTTTTACTAATATCCCATACTGAGATGAGGACAATGCAACTGGCATTCTCATAAATTGCTAATGACCCAACAAGTAGATTTGCTTTTGAAAAGCAGTTTGGCAGTGTGTGTCAAAATCCATGTAAAGTATCTCTGTTCCTGTCCCAGTAATTTCATCCCTGGGAATTTATTTTAAATAAAAAACAAAGTACTGGGGAAAAATAAACATTTACACCAAAACATGCCTCACATTATTTTAGTAACTATTTGGTAGCATCCAAATGTCTGATGGTGGGGAGATGTCTGAGTGAATCAGGATGCAGTCACTCCGTGGCATTGTTACAAGTATGTGAAATAGAGCGATTGTAACAGTGGCAGTCGCGTAAGGAAATGCCTTTGATGCAATGGGAGACGACAAACAGCAGCATGTAAAAGTGTCTGTGAGGTCTTTGTAAGTGTTGTTTTAGATATGCATGAAAAAAAATGACTCCAAGATACACACCAACATGTTAGCATTGGTGCGTTACTGGGCAATAAAAGTTTTAACCAACGTGTCTTAGAAAAAATAAACTCCTTTCTAGAAACTTACTTAAAATCTAAATGGCAGAAATAAAGAAACCAACTCACTGTTCATCTTTCCACAAAAGAGCTTTGAAGGTACAATCGTGTGGGAGAGCCAAGACCTCCAAGGCCTTGTGTCAAGAAATCTCCACAAAGTGACAGTCAATGATGGAGGAGGAGTTCTCAGAGTCATTACAGTAAGTCGTTCTTTTTTTTTAAGGTTGTTTAGCACAACTTAACATTTTTTAATATGTAAAAGTGTTTTTAAGTTTACTTTTACATCAACACATATGGAACAATGAATCTTAGGTGTTTTAGAACATATATAGTAGAAAATGTTGTTGAGTCACCACAGTAAAGATAAAAAACTCAAATGTTCTTTGATTTTGGAAACTTCAACTTTAGTAAATATACAGTTTTGCCTTAAAGTTAGTGCATTTTAGAAAGTGTGATGTTTTATTTCTCCATAGTTTAACGTTCTTTAAGTTCACTTACTCAATAGTATTCAGAGTATTCACGATCTCACCTTGGTAGTATGACATCAGTTACAATACTATAGATAAAAGTATTAGAAAGTCAGGTTGAGTATTCACTTTCATTTATATTGCTGGGATTTATGGCTTTTATTTTTTATTTACCAAATTTTCTTAAAATTTAAAACAGTTTGACGATAAATTTCTTAAAGTAAGTGTAGGATGATAAAGAAGGTGTAGGCAAACTTAAAATGGTGAACTTTAAGTAAATAAGTGGTGTGTGTGCTGGTGTCATAGACAGAATTGTTCTCCTTGATGCTCTGGTCTGATGATTAGGAAAGCACTTGGCATTTAAATGCACAAGCTTAGCACATTTCATTCAATATTAACCTTATTCACATAAACAAACCCCAGAATTTGAAATCAAATCATGCGGTTTGTTATTGCACGTTCAGAAAACATTTAGTGCAGACTTGCTATGAGCCAGGCACAGCCGTGGGCAAAATAGGCCCATTACTGGCCCACAGTGGAATTTACAGTCCAGTGAGGGAAAAATACATAAGACAGAGAGACCCACAAATTCATGTGTAATTACAGCCTTGGCCTTGTAGGCCATGCTTCAGATTTCATCCTTGATTATGAAAAGTCCTTTCTTTAAGGTATAGTGTTTTATGAATTTAGTTTTTTTTCTTTCCTTATTTTCAAAGCAAGTGCCTTTAATATCTTGCCTCCTTTTCTGTGTATGAAACTTAAAAACATCCTAGACATGCCAGAATTCTATACTGTTCAGTTGGTTGCACAAAAGGAAATCAGTTTACTTCTGAACTGAGGGCTAGATTTAAATGTAAAGACTGAAATGATCTGCTCTAGGGGTGACTGTGGTTGTGGAGGGCTAACAATGGCTTAAACACTCAGCTAACCTAAAAAAAAGTCAGAGAACTTAGTAGCCTATTCTGAGAAACGTATGTGCAAATAAAGGTTTTCATCATAAATGCGCAGAGCTGGAAGTTTTCCTAAGTCTTGCTCCCTTGCCAGCAAGTAATAATGTCAGAAAAATTTCAAAGACAAAATGAAAGCCAAGCTGTGACCTTTCAGACAGAAGTTAATAAACATAAAGTACTGTTAAGTACTAAACAAGCCCGAACAGTAGAGTATACAATTTAAAAGAGTGTGCAGTCTTTTATGGACCTATAAAGTTGGAATCTGTAGCATTCACCTGTCAAAACTTCCTCTGCATTCAGCTGCAAACCATATTCTGAATTAAATGGTGATTTACCACCATCACCTCAGAACACTTGTCTCTCTACTGGCCTTAAAACATTGCTTTGTACAGTGCAGCTCTGCTAGAAAGATCTGTTCAAAAGGGGACTAGCCAGGCAGTAAGCCCTCCTGATGAGTGAGTGTGTAGAAGAAATACTGTACACGTGCTGAAGCATGGCTGTGACGGTCCCATCCAGCCCGCAGCAGCTGGATCGCTGGTAGGTATGTGAAGTTGGAAGGCAACACACGGGGTGAAGCCCCTCACTTCGAGTAACGGCCTTGGGTAACCTGTGAGGTAAAAAGACATAAGTCTCTAATAACAAAAGATCCTCCAAACCTAAGAGTTAGAAAGGACTGTTGTTGGCTGTTGGCACAATAGTCACTGGACACCTTCAGCAACATCAGTAATCAGTACGGCTCCGGCTGAACTGTTTGCCTAGAGGGCTTTTCTCTGTGTGGGAGCAGTCACTTTAAAATGTGCCTGGGTGATACAGGGATATGTGTATAAGAACAGATGATTGAACCTGGTGTACCCCCCCAAAAAAAAAAAAAAAAGTGCCTGGGTGTATTTGAACTCGGGTATTTTCAATCTGCAAGAAATCAGAGGTGGTAGTAGTTTTTTTTAAGTGGTGGAGTTCAGATGTAAAATAAAACTGGTTTTGGTAGTAGTGTTGGTAACAAGTTCAAGAATACATGCTTCTGTGTAAGCCGGAACTCTGAATACTGATCCATAGATTACTGTGTGTCCCTGATCTTGGGCACTGGAATTAGACTACAAAAGTAGGATGCTGATGCCATCCTGATAGCGTGAGTCTAGTGTGTCAGCATCTTAGATGGATTTATGTGCTGTGGAGTCACATTATGAGTTTTGCCAAATCAGTTTTCAAATATAAGAAATGTATTTTTAGTAATAAAACACTAAGCACTTCTATTCTCGTTTCTTTCAGGCTGGGGAGGGGGCCTGGCCTCATGAATTCATGGAAGGTGTGGAGGGAGTTGCAGGTGGTTTTATTTATACTATTCAGGGTAAGTCAGCAGGTTAAAAGTTGAAAAACATACGGAATCTCACCTACCTAATCTTCATACTTTTGACGTCAAAGGTAATCTTTTTTTTTTTTTTGGTCATTAAAAATAATAGCTCTGTTGATACATAATTCACATACCCTATACTTTACCCTTTTGAAGTGTTTGATTCAATGGCTTTTAATATATTCAGAGTTCTGCAACCATCTCCACTAATTCCAGACCATTTCCATCGCCCCAAAAAGAAGTGGTTGTGTGGTCTTCTTGAGTGATGCTCCTGAAAATATCCACATCTGCGAATTCCTGAGAATTCTGTGTCCGTGATCTTTAAGAAGAGCTGTGTTGATGTGGTTGCTGTTGGTCATTTGCCCTGATCATCACTATGGAACAAAGGTGTCCGGTCATGCATCATCTGGCTTCTCAAAGCTCTGCAGATCATGGATTCCTATAAAAGAATTAGGACACAGCTTCCCTGAAGGCTCACCGTGACTGGGGAAAGCAGAGGCTTTATTCTGAGAGGAAGGTCTTCAGGGGCCTCCCTTAATAGTGCAGGCTCGAGAATGGGGCAGACCCCTCTGTTCGAGGCCATTACATGTAGTTTGAAGATGTGAATGGGCTGTGGCTTTTTTTATTTGTAGCATCTTTATTTATACAGTGTTTCCTCACAGAAGTATTTCTATTCTTACATCACCCCAAGGGTAGGCTGGAATAGGTACACAGGCTTTGCCCATAAACCTGCCATTAACAATAGAGATTTCAAATTTAGGGATCCAGGACTTAGCTGGTGGCACAGTAGTTAAGAATCTACCTGCCAACGCAGGGGACACGGGTTTGATCCCTGGTCCAAGAAGATCCCACATGTCACAGAACAGCTAAGCCCGTGCATCAGAACTACTGAGCCTGTGTGCTGCAACTACTGAAGCCCTTGTATCTAGAGCCCGTGCTCCACAACAAGAGAAGCCACCACAATGAGAAGCCTGCACACCATAATGAAGACCGTACGCAACCAAAAATTTTTTTTTAAATTTCTTTTTTGGGATCCTTAATTTTAGTCCAGAGATTTTTCATAAAACTGTGCGATGACTCTGCCAGGGAAGGTATCGACTTAGCTCACCACAGGCTGCTAATGGCTCAGCCCTGGGGAAAACTCAGACCAGGAGGTCAGGCCAGTTTCATAAAACAGCTCACACTGAGGGGCCAGGTACAGGTGTAACACACCATCTGACTTAATGCCTAGCAGCTTCCTTTCTTTTGCCAGTTAATTCATGTATGTACTATCAAGAGTCTTTAAAAACTTGAGGGGCCCCTGAGACTTCTGGCACTAAACCTTTCTACAGGGAGCAGCTACTATACCCTGCACAACTGTCTTAAGTTTTCTCTCACTGAGGCTAGAGGATTAAGGTTTGGGTGAGGAAAATTCCTTTCAAACAAGTGTTAGGCTAAAGGAATTAAAATGAATATAGTTTTCTTCTCATGTACTAATAAATATATCTGAAAACTGACTAATTTTTTTAAAATCTGAGGATCTACATGCTGTTTAGAAGAATCAAGTGGTACACAAATTCTCAAATTTTGTTGCATTAGCATCCCTTGCTGGGCCCTACCTCAGTCTACAGAGGTAAGAATCTTCAGGATTGGAGCTCAGATACCTGTATTTTAATAAGCTCCCTAGATGGATTCGATGCCTCCAAAATTTGAGAGGCTGTAAACCACATGATTCTTGCAAATAGCACCTAGACAGACGATCAGATTTAAAACACACACTGATATATTACTTTATACTTTATTACTTTATAGTTGTATTTTTCAGATATATGCAGAATAAACCAATATGTATAATTTGTTAATGAAAAAGCCTGCATTTAATTTCTGCTCTTGTTATCAACCGTTCCTATTGCCACAATTTTATAACACTTCCCTTTCCTTCAGGTGTTAAATTGTGTGTATTTATCCTTATCTTTAAAGTGGAAGGATGTTACAGTAGAGTTTGTAAGAGTTGGAAGGGGCCTGAGGTCATTTAGGCCTGTGCTTTTCAAGGGGTTGTCTGTGGTCTACCTGCATCAAAGTTACGGCAAGTCACAGGTTAGAAATACAGATTCCCGGGCTCTACCCCAGACCTGCTGGATCTTTAGGCTTGGGGCCTAGGAATCTATATTTCAGTAAGCATTGCTGAGACTCACAGATTCAGTCTAGCTCCTCCTTTTACAGATGAGACTGCTGAGGCCCCAAAACGTGTGACTTGTCCAGTGTCTCACAGATAGCGGCGGAGGCGGAAATCAAATATAGGTCCTCAAGCCCCAAGCCCAAGTCTTTCTGCTTGCAGTTACAAAGAGTGCAGTGTTCAGTTACTTCTTGGTTCCCTTCCCGCACCCCTCCGCCACTCATTTTTTTATTTTTCAGAAATTTTCTAATCTGAGACAGTTGAGAAAATCCTGTGCTAGTGAAAGAATTGCTGCCTTATTTGAGGACAGTCCCTGTACAAATGCAACAGATGATTCATTAGTTTGTGAGGGGGTAATTAAAATGTCTTCTAAGCACACTGGTAATAAGTTTTATTATAAAATATAAATAAACCAAAAATAGAGTGCTGTAAGAAACACCCGTGGACTTGTGTTGCTCAGAATTAACAAATGTTTATATTTTGTCATATTTGCTTCCTTTTTTTTTTTCAGAGAAATAAAGCATTACAGATTCAGTTGAAGCCCTCTCCTTCCCAGTACTTCCTACCCCTGTTCCTCTTCCTTCCTCTCAGAGAGGATACCACTGTCCTGAAACTCACGTGTACCCTTGCCATTCTTTTTTTTTCTACTTTCTACCATATATGTATATAACTTTTCATAAGTTTTGATTAAAGTATGTTATAATTTATACCTGTGGTATCATATCATATGTATCAACTGGCAGTATACTTCTCTCACTCAGCATTACTTTTGTGCCATTCCCCTTAACATCAAAGATCAGGTTAATTTTTTTAAAATTTATTTTATTGAAGTATAGTCGATTTATAGTGTTGTATTAGTTTCTGCTGTACAGCAGCCTGATTCAGTTATACATATATATACATTCCTTTTCATATTCCTTTCCATTTTGGTTTATCCCAGGATATTGAATATAGTTCCCTGTGCTCTACAGTAGGACCTTGTTGTTTATCCATCCTGTATATAAATTAGTTTGCATCTACTAGTCCCAAACTCCAAATCTATTCCCTACCCCACAACCACAAGTGTGTCTGTTCTCTGTGTCTGTGAATCTGTTTTGGAGATGAGTTCGTGTCATATTTTACATTCCACATGTAAGTGCTATCATATGGTATTTGTCTCTTTCTGACTTAGTATGATCATCTCTCGGTCCATCCATGTTGCTACAAATGGCATTATTTCACTTTTTCATGGCTAATACTCCAGTGTGTATGTGTGCGCGCGTGCGTGTGTGTGTGTGTGTACATACACACCACATCTTCTTTATGCAGTCCTCTGTTGATTGACATTTAGGTTGTTTCCATGTCTTGGCTATTGTAAATAGTGCTGCTATGCAGTTTAAATGTTTAAACTGCTGTATTCCATTATATGAATATACCACAATTTAATGATTCTCCTATCGGTGGGCATTTTCACTGTCACAAACAATGCTGCCATAAACACCCTTACTAAGGTGTAAAATAATGTCTCTGGGGATGTCTCTGCAAGTGGACATAGCAAGTCAGACAGTCTGCACATCTTCAGCCTAACCAGGGGTTGCTGCATTGCTCCCCATAGTGGGTGTGTCCGTTTATCCTCCCACCAGCAATGGGTGGGAGTTCTGAAAAACTGTATTCAGTTAGGTTACCTTGGGAGGAGTATGAAGGCAATAATGTTACAAGTTCTGGGTCTTAAGTTTGCAGTAGCCTTTTTCTCCAACTCTGGTTTCCTTTTTAGAAGGTGATGCTCTCTTAAAAAACCTTCATTCTCGCCCTCGAAGACTTCTTGATCATATAAGTCATCTCCATGAGGAGGATGCCTTACTGAGCAAGGAAAGCAGCCTCTATGATGATATTGTATTTGTGGATGTTGTTGACACTTATCGAAATGTTCCTGCAAAATTACTGAACTTCTATAAATGGTAGGTTATAAAAATGCTGGGTAGGTATTGTTTTATTCTTTTGATGTAGAAACAATTTATCAACATCAAACCACTGAGATTAAAAAACAAAAAACCTACGAGCCCTGAGCACCTGGGCTGTGATCTGTTGTGTCCTGGTTGGTTGTGAGAACTGATCTTCTAAAATGCTGCCACGTTCTTATTTCGATGAGCAGATCCATAACGTGAACGCTGTTAATCTCTCAAAACCAAGCAAGGCAAAAGTGGATTCTCTTTGAGTCACTCCTACTTGCCGTAGTTGTCTTGAGCCAACATTAGATGAAAATCAGTGAGTTTGAAAATGGCCTATTTTCAGTCATTTTCATACCCACCCACCTATATCCCCCATTCACACCAGGTTACTAATCTGAATTCCGTGCAGCTGAACATCCACATTATATTTCCGTTCTCTCCTCCAACCCATTTAAAAACTACCTGCCCTAATTCCAGAACCTTTCATTTTAAATACGAAATTCAGCAACCCTTAGCGTCTACTATATTGTTACTTCCCAGACCCTCCAGTGGATCTTGGTTGTAACTCCTACCTTTATGATAATACCAGCAACAATAACATATAATAACAATAACTGTTCTTAACCGAATACATGTAGTTTTTAATATTATTAAGTTACTCTAGGGTCCCATAACTTGTGAGCCCCCTGAAACTGCCTCCCCTGACTGTAGAAGTGAAACCTTCTATTTGTCTAGACCAAACCCATAAAATATATTCACACCTTTGTCCTTTCTTTTTAAGAACTTGGTCAGTGAGGTGATTGCATGGTGAGCCCCAGAGTCTGTCCTCTATCTTCTCTGTTGCCCTGAGAGGAATGGGAAACTACCACGTCCTTTATGGATACAGTTCCCTGGTCCTGAGGGGTAGACAGTTTCGCTTATGGGAGGTAGTTTCACAGCCGGGGCAAGTCAGTACAACGGAGTCATCTTGTGCTAGAGGGTGAATATAAAAATGGACTGGAAATGTGGTATGCCTACACAGGATTAAGTTTGATAGCTGTGGTAAGAAAAAGCATCTTCTTTCAGCTCAGGGTCACTAATGGGGTTCCTGTTGTGAGTGGGGCCAAGGGGAGGATGTCAAAAGGTGGAGTGGGAATGGAGGTCCAGGCAGTGGGAGGTCAGGACTGCAGAGTTCTAGGGCTTTCTACAGGGAGCTGATTCCCAGTTGTGGAAGGTCCATTTGATCGAATTACTACCTTCAGTTTGTCTCACCTCTTCTACTACTTGTATTTCACTGCCATCGTGTCCACCTGGAACACTGCAGTGACCTTCTGACAGGCTGTGCGTCTGGACCCGCTTCCCAGTAGCCCATCCCCCCTTCTACCCTCCACATTGTAAATGACATCTTTGTTATTCATTCATCTTTATTCAAGTGATGTGTCAGTGACCTCAGTGTCCTTTATCACAAAAGTTTGTTGCTAATTAGCAAATAAATATTACGTATGGCTTATGCTGTTAACTAGAAATAGACTTTAGGAACACAGGGTTATGCTTTTTGTTGTGGACCCGTTGTTAAAGTCACCACTTTGTGGCCTAATGAGACTTTCTCCAGATTTCTTTAATTCAAGTTTCTGTCATCTGACTGGTTCCCTAGCAAGACTCTGGGTTTTTTAACAAAGAGGTATAGAGATTGGCAGTGTGAAATCAAAGAGTCAGCTTTGTCTCTAGTTGCCATTGTATATTTTTTAATGTCTAGATAAATGAAATCACCTTCTTGTGCCTTCCAGAAGGTCATTTGTAATAGCTGAATTACTGGAAATAATTTCCAAGGGAAAATGTATTTCATTGTTATAATTCAGCTTTTTAAGCACAACAGAATACCTGAGTGCACTCTAAATAGCAGCACAGAACACATTCTGTGACAGTGTTCTGTGTGAGAGGCCAGGTTTGGCACCTGTCCCCTCATCCGGGTGGTCCTCTTATTAAGAGCGCAAGGGGCAAGGTTCAGATGCTTAATAGCCGTGCTGGCCTGACCTGTGCAAGGCCTAAGAAGCATTTGTGTTATTATATGTTCCACAAGCCAAATCTTTTTTCATTGTTTTTTTTCCCTTTATACCTTTTAAAATCGGCGCCTGTGTGTTGTGCCACTTTGTTAACATTAAGTGAGGACTGTAGTTGGCAGCAGCAGTGTTCTGTTAGGGCAGATGCCCCCGAGATTGGAGGGGTAGAGGCTGCACAGGCACACAGGTAGTGCAGAGCCAGTCTTCACTAGGACGTGAGCAGTGTCACCACAGTGCTGTTGCTTTGTTTCCTCGTAGGGACGCCCTGACATTCACATCCCTCTTTTCACCAACAGGACTGTGGAGACAACCAGCTTTGATTTGTTGCTAAAGACGGATGACGACTGTTACATAGACTTGGAAGCTGTATTCAATAGGATTGCCCTTAAGCATCTGGATGGGCCTAATTTTTGGTGGGGAAAGTAAGTTAAACATTGTTAGCCCATCGGTGTTCATTTCATGTACTGAGCAAATGCAGCTAATTTAGAATGAAACATACAGTCATTTATCATAAGAAAAATGTGGTTGAGACAGGAAACGTCCCTCTTAGGCCCCCAGGTTACTATATTTTATTAATCTACAATTAAAAGGTAAAAAACTCTCTTAAATGGAAAGCCTCAGGCTGCTGTAATGAAGGAGGGATAATGTGGCTTTTCTCCTCGTGCCCCACAAATAAGTGCCACTCAGATTAGAAGCTACTGTACATTAGAATAAATTTGTGACACATTTCTGAAACCATTTTCTGTGTCTTTAGGAATGCAGTATGGATTGGTGATTTCTTTTTCATTTATTTTTAAAATGTCTACACAAGATGGTCGAGAAACTCCACGAACATGACTTCGAGAGAATTTAACATAGCAGTCTTTTATAAAAAAACACCACTAGATAATTCCTTTCCTCAGACTAAAGAAATCATCTCTCATTCTTCTCTTGCTTCTACAGCTTATTCCTTTGTAGTGATAATTAAGGACTCAAGCTTAACTAGCGGTAGGATAGGTGTGAGAACAACACAAAGCAGCAGCTCACGTTGCGTCTCAGTTTCAGACTGAACTGGGCTGTTGACCGGACCGGGAAGTGGCAGGAGCTGGAGTACCCCAGCCCTGCTTATCCCGCCTTCGCGTGCGGGTCAGGGTACGTCATCTCCGGGGACATCGTCCACTGGCTGGCCGGCAACTCGGCGAGACTGAAGACCTACCAGGTAATTAAGGACGTCTGACCTGACAGTACACTCATCGAACGCCTTTTATCCCACCCAGTATTCCATCACTGAAGGCGGAGCCAGCTGGCCTTGGGGAAAGGCATGTTACTCTTTCCAGATAGGAGTCAGCCCTCGAAGGTGAGGGATACACTCCTGTCCCTCAAATCTTGGCTCTACGTTCTATTCCTCAATCTTGGAGCCTTCTGTTATGTCTTCAGCCTATATTTAAAGGTATATTCCCTAAAGGAATGTAAAGATTTATATTCATAAGAAAGAAGACTAAGCAAACTTAAGACTAAGCTTTCTTTTTTGCTGATTTTGAGATAGCAAAAAATAAGATAAAATAAAACAGCTCTGCCTGGTTCTTAGCTTGACTGTATCTTTCATGCTGTCAGTGCTGGAAGTTTAAGGCCCACGGGAAGAGGGGCTGACTGCTTACTTAGTGTGTAGAGTCTTACTTCATTGTGGTGTGTGCGGCCTGTTAATGGCCAGTAGCTTTTACTTCGTGTATCAGTGTTAATGCAGGCTCGGCCTTTCATACTAGAATAATTACAAAACAAAGTAGAAGAAAGATTATTTATGGGAACGGGCGTGGCATTGTTTTTGCAGATGAAGTAGCATTTACGTTTTCACATGTAACCTTACGGGGCCTGTGCAGGGTGAAGATGTAAGCATGGGCATTTGGATGGCCGCCATAGGACCTAAGAGACACCAGGTAAGCAGGCCTGAGCGGGGCTGGCCTCTGGGTTCTGAGTTGAGTGAGGTTCCTCTTTCAAACCTTCAGCAGAACAGTGAGTGGAAGGGCTTCTAGCATCATAACTGTGCTCTTGATTCAATTCACAATTATCGGCCTAGATCTCATACAATATTTTTCTGAGTTTAAACCAAAAGGAAGTGTTTTGGACGGAAGGTCTGCTACTCACCAAGAAATTTTAAGTTTTTATACGTTTGATCAGAAATTCTTTGCAGCTTTAAAACTTAAAAGAATCCGCTGATGTCAGATTCTGGCAGTGAGGTTGGCTCCACAGGTGATGCCAGCCGCTGCCCCCTCAGTGCGGGCGTGGGTCCAGCCCCCCCCTCCTCCCCAGGGTCCAGGCGGAGAAAGACAAGCCTCCTCGGTTTCCCTGAATACCCTGGAGGCTCTGGGTACTCAGGGCACAGCTCTCTGTAGGAGGGAATCTGGTCAGTCCCCATCCCCGGGCACGGCCTGTCCGAGGCACACGCTGCCTCCAGGGCCTTCTACTCTCAGGTTTCCTCTCCTTTGCCGCCAATTCAGCCATCCTTTAAAAAGACATTTTTTAATGATATCCCACCTTTTTATGTTCCCACATTGAATGGGCTCTGTATTCTGCTACATTGCGGGAAACAAGCCAGTCGATGGAGCTGGAAAGTAGGCTGGTGGGTGAGAACTCGGGCTCTGAGTGGGACAAGACTCCATCTTAATCCTTCCTACTCAGCCTACCAGCATGAACCTCACTGTGACCTTGAGCAAGGTTCTTCACTCTTTGTTTCTCAGTTGTAAAAAGGAAATAATTCTTACCTCACAGGGTTATGGTGAGAATTAAATTGGATCGTATTTATAAAGCACTTGGTATTGTCCCCTGAATGTTGTAACCATTCCCTCAGAATACTTGCTGTTGTGCTACCTCTTCTCCAGTAGCAAATACGAAACTGCATGTGTGGTCTCCGCACCCTCTCTCCATAGAACTCCCGCTGTAGACTCTTAGCGCACAGCGCACGGTTTCTCTATTCCACAGCCTCGGGGTCACTGGCATGTGCTCTCCCTGCGCCCCCCCCCAGAACTGAGTGGGTTCACGCATGCACTTGTCTTTGAACTAACTTCAGCCTCACTGGGGTCTTGAAGCGCCTGCACGCACGCTTCCTGTCTGCCTCCAGCAGGGTGTCACGGCTGCCAGGTCAGCTTCTGTCTCATCTTCCAACAGGACAGCCTGTGGCTGTGTGAGAAGACCTGCGAGGCAGGAATGCTGTCCTCCCCTCAGTACTCTCCGCAGGAACTCGCACAGCTGTGGAGACTGAAGGAGTCGTGTGGTGACCCTTGTCGGTGTGAAGCAAGAGGATGATGAGGTCAATTCGCCGTGTGAAAGGTCGGGGGGAGGGGGGCGAGTGACGATCGGAGCGCGAGTCTGAGGAAAGCTCAAGGTTTGGCCGCAGATTATATGGTCTTTCAGGATAGTTCTCGGCCAGCACTTTCACTTGTCACCAATGTGGCATTTCGTAACATTTGCACAAAAAATTTCCTTTTTAAAAATCAACAGATACTGTAGCATAAGAAAAAATTTACTTATATGTTGGAAGATGATTTGAAAAATACCAAATTGTTTATAAAAGAAAAAAATATTTCCAAGTCCTGGTGCATCATTTCTAGTTAGTAACTTATTACCTATCATCTTTGGTTAAAACTTGGCCTAGTTGAGAAATCTTGAGTAGTAACTGGAAGTCTAAATTTCAACTTGGATTGCAGAATAGCTCTGGGTAGCATAAGTAGGATAATCAAGGGCCAAAAAGAACTCACAGAAGTGCTGTGTGATCTGTGATCCCTCCTGAGCAGCGGTCACTTATACCAAAGTCTGGGTTTCTGGAAATCGTGTCGGATTTTGTGGATCTCCAAATGAAGTGAGCAACTTGAAGAGGAACCAATCTAATTCTCAGTTTTGGACTTTGTTTTTCAAGTTCATTTTTAAGTGGACTGATTCCACCCAAGTTTTCTTTTGCCATTTAACACAAATCCTAACGATCACAGCTTAGCACTCCTAATTTAAGTGCTAAAGTTTTGTGAATATAAGTAAAATCAAATACCTCTCAGGGTTTTAATGCCATAGGGAAGGATATTTCTAAATCCTTGGCATGAAAGAATTTTGCTTTCTTCCTTTCATTGCCTAATGTTTACCCAATATGAGTGAATTTCAATCAGAGCTGGTAATCTGTAGAAAAACGTATGCTCAGTTTAGGTATAACTGTAGGGAAAAGCATGTAATTAATTTTTGTAAGTACTCTAAAAACACTGCAACCAAGAAGAGAGATCATAGCGTACACATTTGCATAGAGATGTGCTTCCTTCAGTTTAAGGAACATTTCCCAATATGACCAACCAAATCATTTTAGTACTTTCAGTACTTTTAAACCAGTAGTATCGATAGAGGATTCCATTAAAACTGGTCTTATGAAGGCATTAACTGTGTTCAGTTTTTCTTAGACTAGCAAGATTGTATTTAGTATTGAAATCTTCTCATAATGAAATACAGTCATGAACTATGAAATAAAATCTGCAAATTGTTAGTAGGTGCAAAGCCTTGATTATTGCTGTTATATATACAAGCCTAGAAACGGTCTCTTCCCTATGAAAAAAATATAGCTGTTTTATACTTAAGGCAAGTTGTGAAACCTCATTTTTTTGGACAGAATTGTCCCAATAAGTCATTTAAAATGAATCCCAGTCATGATAAATGGTCTAACCTCTGAATTTATTAGTTGGCTGTTACCATCGCACTAACAGACAGTCTCCATTTTCCACAGAATAAAACTGTAATGACTGTTGGTCATTTTCTAGTTCAATCTCTCTGCCCGGCATCTAAAATTAGAACAAAGGGATGGGGGTGATTAAGACAGACGTGACAAAACACATATATATACCCACCTCCCTCCCCCAACCAAGATGTATGGTTTCCATTTAGAATCAGCCCAGGTTCCACAGAGATTTAGCTTAGCAGTACATCACACTGCAGGGAACTCAGCCTGACTTTGTGTTTTGCTGGGCAGCTTACTTTGGGACTTTCATAGGACAACAGAAGTTCTGACACAGGAACTTTGAGAAGACGTGACAGCAAGCCTTTCACCTTTTGAACTGTCATGGATTCTGTCAAGGAAAAGAAAAACCATCAGTTCTCTCAGACAACAATTACATGTAAAATGAGCTCATGTCACAAGACCACAATTGTAATGACAGCTGTCACTGTCACTTCATACCATCAAGTTTACCCAAGTAAATGATCAGGGAATGGCTCAGCCACCACGTGGACACCAGATGACGGTGTCGCCACTTAGGGGGTTCGGGAGACTGGGAAACGGAGCCAGTGTTTGACCTAAGTGCCCTTTGATAATGAGTTTTCATACCATTCCAGTGGTGTTACTATTTCCTCCTTAATCTGAATAAACCAGAAATCATATTCTCAGCACAGAAGAATAAATGTGAGTGAAATCATGAACATTTTAAGCCTTTGTATTTACTTGTGCATTACTGAAAGAACACTGGTGTGCGGCTCAGGTGCTGGGAGGCCCTGTCTCAGTCTCTCTGGCCTTAGTTTCCTCCTCTGTAAAGTGAGGTGTAGACTAATGAGCCACAAGCCCCCTTCTGGCGCTCACAGTCTGTAATCATCGTGGTGTGTAACGTGCGACACACACATACAGGGGACCCCAGGTACGGGGATGTAACAATGGGGAGGAAATGCTTTGGTTTGTTCAGAAAACACTATGAACTTCTTTCCAAAGATGGGTTGGGATAAATACTGAATATTTTGATGACGAGAAATAGTTTCTTTGAAGCTTTAGCTGGTGGTACAGTGATCGTGTGGTGTTCCTACAAATCACATGTATTCACACAAATATTTTTCTATCAAAAATAATTTTTGTAAAAGCTGTCTGTTTTTATGCAACTTGTGATAATAAATGTTATCTTTATTTTAGAATAAAAACTGGCCCTTTTCTTGTCTGTGTATTGAATGTAGACACTAAATAGACATTTATGTCAATTAACATAATTTGCTCTTTTATTTGTGAGACTGATAGATAATCTTGTCCTTTCAAACGATCTAGGTGGACTGGCTTTCCTTGTTCAGAGGGCGGTTAGTGCTGGGTTAACTCTGACTGCTGAGTTGAGAGAATACAGGACTCAGATTTGGAATAGCTGAAAGTGTAATTATTACACATTTTTAATTTCTCTGGATTATTCTAATCTCTGCTATTTCCACCTAAGGATTAATAAAACTCAGAGCAGGAACGGTGGGTGTTCCAATGGGAAGGATGGGACCCAGTCTGGTGTGCACTGTGGGGGTGGGGGAGGAGCCACCAGCCCCATCGGCCCAGGTTGGCGCTCACTCCCACTCACCACTGTCCTTGACCCAGGGAGGCTGGGGGGGAGGGGGCATCCTTCATGCCTTCCCAGAGGAAGCCCTGAAAAGGAAAACTTAACACAGACCTAATGAGAACATTCTTGAGCATGTTCCCACAAGTTGATTTCATGTAAAAGAAGGGGAAATGGAAACACATGCAAAGCTGACTGTATTAACAAAAAGTTCTGGTCCTCCTCCACTTGTCTGTCCCCATGCGCGCCCTTACTGACGGTATTTAAGTTTGAAAACAATAATGAAGGGGGAACTGCTAATTTTAATTCATCATCATGTAACAGTAGCAAAATTACATGTCACAGGCATAGAGACTGGATTTCTAGTAAGTAAAAATGGAGCAATACTGGTAAATTGATACTAGGTGATGGTTTTAAGTCATAAAGGTACTTCTTTGGGCACAACCAAAGCCTTCCATAAGCAATACTGTGATAAGCTTGTTTTACTTGATGAAAATGAATTAGAAAATCAATGTGAATTCACTGCACTGACAGGGAAACAGAAAGGTATTTCACTAGAGTCATTTACAGTGATTGATATTTTATTTCTTCAGATCCTCACTGTGCTAAATTTAAGCTGTTTATATTTTAGTATTTAACTGTGAATCAAGTTTAATCTTGCGATACAACGATCATTTTTTTTTGAGTGAAAGTTTAGGTACATTACATTGATCTAATTTGTTGACATAAAAATATTTTCCAAATAAAACGAATTCAGTTCCAGTAGAATCAAGGTTTAAAATTCTGAAGTAGCTTTTTTTTTTCAAAGAAAACCATTTTAAGTGTGTCCATTAAAACAGCGGCCAAGAGCTGTCTCTGCAGGGGCTCCTGGCTGGTAAGGAATGGAAAGCAGCCAAGCCCAGGCCACAAGGTCTCTGGCCGAGGAAAGGCCCTGGAGCAGCAGTGTGAGGACTAACCAGCAGAGGGCCTGGGGGAGGCCCCGGAAGGGCCAGGGCTCCCTCGCTCCTGCCTCTGGCTAAAGAGGCAACCACACCGCAGCTGCTCCTTCCGGGGGGAGGGATGTTAGCATGATGTTAGTATTTTAGAACGTAAAAGGCTCGTGAAAACCTGTAAGCTGTAAAAGCCCACACTTGCAGAAATGATTGAACTATTTTACTTTCAGCTGCCTGGCCAGTGATTCAGAAGCATAAGGAGTGGAGAGACTCATTCTTACCTGGCAGTTGTTTCTCTGTGACTTTCTGATCAAGTTGATTAGGATATTTTATCTTCAGTGCTTGAAAGAAGAAAGGAAAGAGGCGAGCTGAGCCCTGCCGCAGGAAGGATTTAAATCACCTGCACATTAACAGTGATGGCCAAAGGATGCAGCTCTTCAGTACAACTTGGCTCAGATCCCACTAAAGGAACAGGACTTACGGATATTTAAAATTCCTTCTGTTAACACTTCACTGAATTACTAACAACAACAAAAAGAGCTGGACCAACCTTTTACTGCTTTCCCTTTTCCCCTCAGTACTTCTTTCCTGACAGTTTATCTAGGTTTTCAAATGTAAAAGTCACGAATTTCCAAATCACAATTCAGTTCACCACCCAGATAGTTTCCACATTCAGAACACTGTTAAGTGAGTGTGAAGAATGGGGATGGCTGACATGCTCAGCGTCAGAATTTAGATGTGTCTGAGACTCCTCATTTCTTTAAAAATTGAAGTACTCATCTAGGCACTTAAGAGAAACAAACAATCCCTGTTAGGTCACCACTGTCTGTTTCAGCATCTACAGACCTGAACACAAATAAGCTGTCTTTGAATGTGGGGTTCTTACTTAGTAGCTGGTTTTTGAGCAAAAATGGCTGTTGTGTTCTGAGTTCCCCATCTTCAGGTGCACCATATTCTGTTTAAGAAAAAGGAAATGAAAAAGGATGAATAATACACCAAAAGGCCACTACTGTAAGGGGGAAAAAATGTATAGGTAAGTGTCAACCTAGCCTTTTCCTTTCCCAGGACGAAGCCAGCAGCAGCTGGGATGCGAACCTGGGATCTGCTTCCTTTTATTTGGTTACTTGTTCAGTGTATTTTTGGAGGGATGGACAGACAGCAACTGCTTCCAAAAAGCCTGGCATCCTTCTGTCTCCTATGTATCACATCACTGAGACAAGATGAGGCTGTGCTTGCAAATACTTAGAGCACTGATGCTAAGTTTCACCTTTGGTCACAGTCCCCTTTCTTTCCGGGTCCTGAGAGAAACGTGACCCACAGACACCTTCACCAGGCGGCAGCCAGTTCATGCTATGCTGACCTGGGCACTCAGAACCACCTGCTGCAAACCAGGTCCCCCGCCAGGAAAAGCGGCCTCTACGTAAGGTGTAAGGAGAGCAGTCCCCTTCTGCTCTCACTTCTGCCAGACTCGCCGAGGACAAAACGTCTATAAACACCCCACACACATCTGCTTTGTCGTCTGCATTCTTAGCGGGGAGATGCTGAGCCCTACGTGCAGGGCTGCTTCAGAGCCTTCCCTTCCCGCCCCCGGGTGATTTAGAATTCACCTCAAGTGGCCAGGAAATCGGGCCAGCTAATGGAGTCATTTGAAAGCAATTCCCATGGGCAGCTTTTCTTCCTCAAAGATAATGTTCCAGCCTGAATCGTTTATGCAGTGAGCTTCTTACATTAGGAAATATATAAAAAAGAAAACCGCATAAAAATGAAATTTGGAGTAATAAGTCAAAATAAAATGGAAAGTACATCAGGGACAAAGAGTCCTGAAGTCAGAGCTTCAATGTCCGAGGACCAGGCTGGAGAAGGTCGGGAAACACCTTGCACACCAGGTGCCAGGACTGGTGAGTCCTTCGAACAGAGCGCCCAGGAAAAGTGCACTCAGCTCTCAGGAACATTAAAATTACCCGGGGAGCTTAAAAAATACCAGTGCCTAGGTTCCACATTAAATGCTCTTCATTTAAAACACTGTCCAGGGTATAGCCAGGGTTGAGATGACCTAGAGTGCTTTCTGCCCTTCCTACAGTAGGAAGTGGGACCCACCTCCCGAATCCAAAGTCTGGTGAGTAAACACAAATGAGAAGACCGTCTGTTTAAGAGCTGTTTTCCCCTCCCCAAATGCCATGCTCTCCCTTCCAAAAACCTAGAGACTGCCCAGCTTCCTTCTGCTGAGAGATGCTGATTTCTCTAAAAAGAACTACTGAATTAATGATCCGCTCCCAACGAGCTGCAGGAGCCCCTCTCGTCCCCTGAGCTGAGCACAGAAAAGCCCCAGTGCAGAAAAGCAGCAACCCCGAGGACTTCCTCTGACACCCAGAGGAAGCTGTGTCCCGGGGCACAGTCCCCGGGGCAAGGGCCCTGGCGCACAGCACGTACTCAGGCAGAGGGATAGGTATCTAGGATGGGCTGCAAGAAACTCCTCGTTTGGTCTGTTTTTGTCTGGATCCTGATGGCCACCAGCCTTTTTCCAGTCATTTCCAAATGCTTTTCGGTAGTCCAGCTCAGCCCCACGCCTTTCCTCTGGCTGAATCTATATGGATATGAAATAAAAGCAGGTCTCTTAAAGCACTTTTCTAATGAGTGTGTCTTGAGCCCTGGCCTTTCTCCACTGCCTACCTGTAGAGAATAATCAGACCGAGAGGGACAAGACAATATATTTCTACCTTTCCTTTTTACCATCAACAGAATCCAGTTTATTCAAAAAGAAAAATGGAGTGCAGTTTTATCCTTTTCTTCTTGAGAATATCTACCCACGAACCAGTTTCTGGACTATGCCTGGGGCCGAAGGTTATGGCACGAGGCCCTCGGCCTGGAGGAGCTGACTTGCTGAGAGAGTACCCAGTATTCCTCCCCCGCCTCAGAGGACAAAAACTGGGCCGGGGCAGCTGAGCAGCAGCTTTCCCTGCAGGCATCCGGGTGTGACGCCACCTCCTGAGGAGCCGGAAAGAACTGCCATGACTCAGCCGCACAGGGACGATACTCACCACTTGGAAACGGTATCTGATACCCTCTACCATCTTCCACTGTCGCGTCTCTTTACACTGGACTGTTTGGTTTCTAGTTTAAGAAACGCCTTGTCAGGACACCAGCACTCACCTCACACTTGTTCAGGGTCCTCAGCTGAGCGATCCTGGCGATGAGGAACTGCCGTGTGGTCTGAGCGTCTTTGCTGCCTTCCGTCAGGGGGTTTCTGGTGCAGGACAGCGAGTGCAGACTCTGCAACTTATCCAGCTCATTGATAGAGGACCACTGAAACCCAACAGAAGAAAACATATGAAAATAGACGTTTAAGGCTAATTTTTCAGATTATTTGGACTAGCAGCCGAAAAGCAAAAGTCCCCAGTTCCAATGGAGGCATGGAATTTCATCACGCAGCTAGCACCCACCAGGAAGACCACATTCTTTACGACCGTGCCGTGTAAACTGACAGGCGGGCTGCTTAAGTGTGAATTAATCTAATTTCTTTTTTAATATTTTTGGGTTTGTGTGAGGAGTTTCACTCTGAGGAAGCATTTCTCTTTAAATTTAAAATATTCTTTAATAACAGCAACCTACAAACCCCATCACGAGAGTGGAAGTAAGTGATAATATAGTACGTACGTTCTGAAGAAGCTCTTACCTGTGATATCCGATTGTCATTTAGTACAAGGTATTGCAAGGAAGGAAACATTGATGTTTTGCACCCTAGAAGAAGAATTAAGTTACATACTAGAAGAGAAAGAAAGCTGAAGCATGGGGGAGCCGGGGGAGGGGTTACTGAATAATCTCATATACCAATTCCAGCGTCCGGAAATCGTATAGAAGAAAGTCCAATGTCAGAAAGGATTAGTTGTTCTAATCTGAAATGTAAAAATGTTAAATTTGATTACATAGAACAGTATAAAATGTATGGGCTATCAACCAGACTAGACTTGTAAATTTTTTCCTACACCCTACGTTTTCATCCCATGTAAAATGCTTGGAAACCATAAAGTCCGATTTAGGGCACGCAAAGCAGACTCTGTGTGCTACATTCTGATGATGCTGCCGTCATCAAACAATTCCTGGTGCCTGCTGCTGTGCTAGGTGCTAAATGGGTCTCAGAGGAAAGAGACATGGTCTTACCTCCCAAAGTTTATTGAATGAAGACTTGATATTAGCACCAGGGCAAAGTTATTCATTCTTCAGTGATCTAGTACAGACACAGACTACACTGTATGTGGTTCACAAGTCAATTCTCTAAATGAATTCAAATCAAAATTTCCCAGAGGGAATTACTCAATTTGGGAATTCCATCATCATCATATTTCCACCGAGAAAGTGTACATAGCGCAGGACCCACTGACTAAAGATGCACCAAGCACTACTGTAATAGGCATTTCAGGAGCCGGGTTACCTGGGCAGGTACGCTATTAGAAGCAGCTGGTTTTCATCAATTAACTGATTAGAGGAAAGGTCTAACAATTTGACGGTCTGTAGAACATCAGTTGGCCTGTATGGGAGATAAAATGTTTTCAACATAAACTTAATTGTTTTCAAAGATCTAGCCTTAACATACCTGCATCTGGTGTTAAGGAGAGGTCGAGGGCTGGGAAGCAAGTGTATGATATGACTATAAGAGGGCACCACAAAGGATCCTAGTGGTGATGGGAATGTTCTGTGTCTCGACTGGACCAGTGTCCT
The DNA here is from genome assembly GCF_030028045.1 of Hippopotamus amphibius kiboko. NCBI lineage: Eukaryota > Metazoa > Chordata > Mammalia > Artiodactyla > Hippopotamidae > Hippopotamus > Hippopotamus amphibius. The sequence goes on along the minus strand of NC_080190.1, from coordinate 83,519,536 downwards.
GGCTGTGATATTGACCATAGCTTTGCAAGATGTTATTGGGGGGGGAACTGGGTGATGGGTACAGGTGATCTCTGGGTACCATTGCTTATAACTGCATGTGAATCCAAAATTAACTTAAAATTAAAAGTTTAATCTTTTAAAAACTGCATTGCCTGTATAATAAATAAAATTCTGAAGAGTAAATTTTCAGATTTGAATCCTTTGAGAATTTGCTGTAAATGTGTCCATGTTTAAGTTTATTTTACATACTAATTTAATGATATCAACAAAAGAGGAAGATTAGGCAACAACATATTTAATCTACATAAGAAAATAGGCTTTTTACACATACAGTCATCCCTCAGAATCCGCGGGGGATTAGTCCCAGGACCCCCATGGACACCAAAACCTATGGATGCTCAAGTCTCTTATATAAAATGACACTATTTGCATATAACCTACACACATCTTCCATGTATTTGAAACCATCTGTAGAGTACTTATAACACCTAATGCAATGTAAACAGTTCCAGTGCACAGCAAATTCAAGTTTAACTTTTAGGAATTTCTGGAATTTTTTTCCAGAATATTTTCCATCTGTGGTTGGTTGGATCTGGGGACACAGAACCTAGGGGTATGGAGGGCTGTACTTTTTGGTACACGGACCTTAAAAAGGTAATTTAAAATCCATATTTAATCCTTATAGCGTGTCCTACAGAACTTCCATTTAGAAGCAGAAGTTAAATACATTAAGTAAAACTAATACAATTCATGGCTTCAAAAATATTTAATTCAAGGTTTTCACTCTGGTGGGGTTTCCTCATTTAGAACCTCTTAGTGACGTTTGAACTGACATTCTAATTTGTGAAGGGAGTGAATAATAAACATTTCTCTATCTCTTGTTTGCAAATCCTCCTAAAAATTAATGTTAGGTATAATTGAGACCAGTTATTTATTCAGAATGACTAAATGATACACAGGTACTTGTCAGAGAGGAAATGATTATGCCTCTTTACCCTTGAAGTTTGGAAAAACTATAATATTTTAATACATAAAAATGCTTTTGAACTAATATAAAAAAAAGAATGACTAAATAGTGACAGATGCATTGATGTAAACCCTGGTTACCTTTCTGAAATGACGATATTGTTAGACTCAAGGTACAGTTTTTCAAGGACAGGCCACCCAAAGGCACAGCGGAGCACCTGGGGGGAAACTCAAGTCAGGGTGAGGCGGCCTCGCTGGTCATTTTCCCCGGGTGTTTATTACTAGAACCTCCAAAGGAATTCAGTTCAGCTACTGTTTTAGAAAACAGTGCCCTTTGGGGCTTCCCTGGCGGTTCAGTGGTTAAGACTCTGAGCTTCCACTGCTGGGGGCACAGGTTCAGTCTCTGGTTGGGGAACTAAGATCCCGTGAGCTGCGCAGCACGGCCAAAACCGAAAATAATTAAAAAGAAAAAAAAGAAAAGAAATGCCTTTGGACATCCTGTTACAGACTTTATCTCAGGCCAGGAGTGCTGGTGGGCGGCTGATTAAATTACAGTGTTGAAGGGCCAAGCTTGAATGGCACGGAGCACTCACTACGGCCACCTGGGAACAGCCAGGATAGGTATCAGCCCATCGTGCAGGTACACCCTGACCTGTCCAAGGTGGAGCTGGAGGTGGTGACTTCACACACTCTCATTAGCGGATACAGTTTAACAGAAGGAAACTGATGTTAAATACCTTTCCTCACTTCTCAATGCCAACCTGGGTTTATAAGGAACGTACTAATAGGACAAACTTTCTCAACAACTATTTCTACATTTTCTCACTGGACCTTTACTGCCATCTCCACCGCCGGAGTCTCTCTGGGCCGTGCCCTTCCTTCCTGTTCTGGAGGGAGCCGCTCTCAAGGAAGGAGCCCTAGGAAGGAAGGCGGCCGGCTGTGGTCACAGATGGCCCAAGTGAGAGGCCACTTATCTCTTGTGGAGGTGCCTGGGCTGTACTTCAGATGAACAGCTTTGCTGGGATATGCTTATCTGCACTTGGTTTGAAAGTGGAGTGTTCTGGGTGTGTGAAGTCAGTAAAGCTCTGACAGAGCCGAGCAGCACCAGATCTAAGTTCCAGAGGCTGCTGGGCCCAGGACCCACGGGTCCGCTCTGGAACCCAGCTGTGTACGTGAGCACTGGCTTCTAGGAGCTCAACTGCAAACAGGAAAAGGTTGTGAGAACTTGTCTGCAGGTTGGCCAAGGCCCTAACAAGAACCCTCGTGGGGAAACTCAGGCAGCTAAAAGCTCAATCCACAGCCAACTCTAAGGCTTTTCAAAGCCCGGTGCGCACTTGCTGCAGACCACCAGCAGAACCACGGCTCGGGAGACACCGGAACTAGTCAGAGGCACCGAGAGAGAGGATGGATTCTGAGATATAAACTTCTACTAACTACGAGGATTTCGTAACTCCTTTCTGTAAGGCTGTTTAAAGAACCCTATTATCTGGATAACAGGATGATTAAAATGAAGTCACTGGTGGACTTCAATCCCCCTTTAAACCAAGAATTTAAAACTGCTTATTACTGGGTAGCAAACCAAAGGAATACAATTACCTCCGCCCATGTTATTCCTGTCCGGTTAAGGACCAAAACCTTCAGTGCAGAAAATGTTCCAGTTGGAGATGGTGAAGAGGAGGGAAATTTTAGTTTATTTTCACTGTGTAGAAAAAGAGACACAATAAGCTTATTGCAATAGAGGAGGCCCAGCTGAGACAGTTACAGAAAGCAACAATTTGGGATTTGATAGGAGTTGTCTGGTTTGCTTCAACCTTAAAATGCAATTACATTAAAAACAAAGTGAGTCAAGACTACCTAATTTTTAATAGTTACAACATACAACTTGTTGGTATCTGACATGCAGAGATGTGTTCACGGGGTTAGGGCTGCCATGAGGCTGCAGATTTCCTGAAACACAAGGCTCAGACATGGATGTGTGAGGTCAGCTTCTGGGTTCACAAGCTGCAGCCCTGAACGCTGTAAAATCCAGTCCTGCTCGCAAGAGTCTTACTGACATGTTAGAATTTTGCTTCTAAACAGAGCCTGCCCTTCTGCTGTCAGAATGGATGAAATAAATTACTGCCCTTTAAGTTCTCTCTCAAGATCCTCATCTTAGAAGGTACTGCATCTTGACAGTCATTGTGAAAGAAGATACCATAAAAGCACATTAGCTCTTATTTCCAGAAGAGGTGACACCATGGTTCCAAGGACACTCTTTGTTCTATTTGGAAGGATAACTAATTTAGGCCTGTCCATCTGATCCACTGAACCTGCCTGAGCCAGGAACAACTCACCTGTATGTGTAAAGTTGGCTCAGGTGTGAAAGGGGGAGCCTGGCTGAGCCCTTGGAAAGTTAGGGTCTGAGATTACAACAAGTCAGATACTCGAGAAGCCCTGGCAAACTGTGACATTAGTCAAATATGGAGCTTGGTGAAAAGTCTTTATCAGAACTGAATTAAACAGCATTCCAATGAAATGAGTCATTCCTAAAGCAATTCCATTTTGGGCACTTCAGAAGGAACAAGCACCTTTACTCACATCTCCTTCTCCCCAGTTAAATATCAAGCTCCCCAGATGGCCCATCGTCTATGGTCAGGCCTACAAGAAACACGAAGACCTTCCAGCTTGATATGGTAACCTACCTGCCCCCCCATCAAAAGTAAAATACATTCCCTATTAATGAATTGCCTCCATGACCATTTGAAAAACCAGAATCATCCAAGAATATTAAAGAATAAGTTAAACTTAGGTAAATTCAACTAAGCTGTCCTCCCCACCTCAGTCTCACAGAGATGCTGACAATTAGGCCATGACGAGTTCGTACCTGAGGTTAAGGACTTCCAGGCGCTTGAGCTGCTCAGCAATATCTGTGACTTCATCCCATGATGACAACAGGTTTTTTGACAAATCTATGCTTCTAATATCTAAATGCACGTGTTAAGAAACAGTGATATGGAAAGATTCATAAAAGACAGGATAGTAATTACCTCAATTCTAGAACATGGGATTGTTACTTTTCACTTTACACCTTCTATTCTGCTTGAAATTTTTTCTTGAGCGCACATAACTTTAACCCATTTTAATCAGCCAGCTGTTCACCCAGAAACCAGAAAGTTCATTGTCACACACTGCAAACTTGAGACAGACACAGACAATCAAATGAGTGAGAACCGAAGGTCATAACGCCAAGATTCTAGCATTATCCGATGAAAAGAGAAAAACCAACAGTGATGGTAATTTTGATTCACGAAGCACCTCAGGTGCACCCACAGGCCTTGCCCTTGGCGCTGCGGAGCCCTGCAGTCTCACATCAAGCACAAGCATCTCCCCCCGGGGGCACTGCTGAACTCTGTGCTGTGGGAACCCCCAAGAAAGGAGAGGCACCTCCAGGGGGTCAACAGGGGTTAGTGTGGACATATGTTCAAAAGTGTTAGGAGTGACCTGGGACTCAGAGGGTCTCCTATAGACTGGATGGAGTAAGTGTGACACCCACCGTCCCTGGTACAGGAATCCAAAGGGGGTAAACCAGTAGGACGGAAAAAGAAAGGCAGCTGATGCCAGAGGGGAGTGGTGACAGCGCCATCAAGGGGCCTAACCCTGGGCAGAGAGGCAGAAGAGGAGCTTGGAGCAGCACTGGACCAGCTCAAGGAGATCTTACACACCGCTCTGATACATGCGGAAACTGTTCAGTTCATCCTCTATTCTGCAAGTTAATGACTGGGGGCCAGATGTCCAGCAGTGAACATGCCCATCAGTAAACACATGCATCTCTGGTGTGCTAGATACAGACACGTGCTCAGAGTAACAGAGCCAGACCTGCAGCAAAGGGAGTGTGTGGGGAATTTATACACGGTGCCCACGAAAGACCACTTTCTCTATAAGGTGACATGTGAGCAGAAAACTAAAGGAAATGAGGGAATGCCATCCTGGAGAAGAGCACTGGGACAGAGAGGATGGCATGAGCAAAGGCCCTGAGATCGGAACGGGTTTGGCCTGTGGCCGGGACAGCAAACTCCCATGTGCCTGGGCAGAGGGCGTGGGGCCACTAGAAGGGAGGTCCCAGAGGCCGCGGGGGCCAGGCCAGATCACAAAAAGCTTTGCAGGACCTTTGTTAGTCTCTGCCTGAAAGGGGAGCTACTGGTGTGAGCTGACCTAGGCCTTGAGAAGGTCACTCTGCTGCTGTGTGAAGGAGCAGACTGCTGGGAAACAAAGGGCAGAAAGAGGGGGCGGGAGGTTCCTGAACAATCTGGGCTCGGACCAGACCAGGGCACCAGAGGGGATGCGGATGTCAGACTTGATATCCTGATAGGAAAGCGGAGCTGATGGGACTTGGGGATGGATTTAGACGAGAGACGTGAGAAAAAAAAAAGAAGAGTTAAATTAACTCCAGGGCTCCTGGCCAGCGCTACTGGAGCTGCCCTTTACTGACCCAGGAAAGACTACAGTTGAGCAGGTGAGAGGGGACTTAACGTCCTGCCGTGTCCCGTTGCAGATGACTGTGAGACACCCAGAGTATCAGACACACAGTGGACAGAAAAGTCTGCAAGCGGACAGGTCTGGCCGCAGTGCAGGAGCCCGGCATCTGCAGGCTGGAGGCGTCTCCTCGGGAGCGAGCGTAAACAGAGAGGCCGAGGGCCAGGGCCTGAGCCTGGGGCGCAGCAACCTCTGCAAGAGAGACTGAGGAGGAGCGGCTGGTGAGGGAAAGAGAATCAGGATCAAAGAACAACAACTGCCCGTGTGCCCCACCACCCACTGCGCGCCGGCAGCACTGCCCCTTATTACGGAAGGAAACAACAGAGGCACAGAGCAGTTAGTAACTGTGCCGCCTGGTGCAGACCAACAGGTGTGAACTTAAACCCAAATCAGCCTCAGTCCAAAACCCATTTTCTTACAACCCACAATGCAACAGGGCGTCTTTACACATAAAGCATGGAGAAAGTAGCTTTTAATAAAAATAGTGGTGTCAATCGACAGGGCTGGCTGCAGAGGAAAGCCTTTCAGGCAGGTACCAGTTAGGAAGCTCCAGAGGTGGCAGGAAGAAGGGAAGGAAGGTTGTGGAAATGCACAGAAGGGGATGACCCCACCCAGCGGCAAAGCAGAGCCTGTGCCCGGCTCCAGCTGGCCGCGGGAGAATCGGGCTGGGGGCTGAGGTCGGTTTGGACGGTTTTAAATGGTTACATCTTAGGTGGTTGTGTAAGCACCCACACGACACCCTCCAGCTTGTTGGCTGGCCGTAGGCCCAGGTTTTCACTCTGTGACTCTTAGGGAACAGCTTGCCGGCTCCCGACCTAAGGAGACTCTAGAAGAACACAGTAGGGGCGCAGTAGGGACTTGGAACTAACGCCCAGAACGCTGGGGGCAGAATTCTTGGGCCCTGACAACGAGACGAGGGGCAGCACGGCGCTCGTCCAAGCTCTGGGTCCCATTGCCGGAAACAGGAGAGAAAAGCTGGGCTTCTTTTCTCCCCCTAGTAGGACAACTACCACCTAAAGGTGTCAAATCAAACAGCAGGAAAGCTGCAAGCACGGGCCCACTACTTACTAGCCAGATACAGAGCATCCTCAGTTCCCTCGGGCTCCTCCCCAGCGACCCGGCCACCCACTCCCTCTGAGGGGCTCTAGGCTGCCGCAGGAGCAGGGGCTTGACCCCGACACGGGCCTCTCCTCCTGTCCCTGCAGTGCAGCGCCTTGTGCTGCCCTGTGTCCCCACGGCCACTCCATCCTAGACACGCCGACCTCCGTGTGATGGCTGAGCCGGGCGCCTTTCATGCCTGGCGGTCAAACTCCAGCCGCCCTTCACTTCCACCAGCCCTGCTAACTCTGGGCCATTATGCTGGTGGGAAAGGGTTCAAGTCCAGTAATTCTCCACTCGCTCACACTTCCCACTGTGTAGCTAGAATTATACATGTTCCCACTAGTCTGTGCAGAGCACAGGGACAACCTGCATTCTGACACCAACTCCAAACAATCTGACAGTTGTGAACACAGTGCCCCCCTCACGTGTGCACACACGCACACACACAGTCCAGGGAGTTCCTGGTGCTCTTGCTCCTGCGGGCAGAGGTTCTTCCCCAAGTTTACAGCCAGCTGGTGAGGCATCTCTTCCCAGCGGAGCTCTCTGACCTGACACGCTCCCACTGCCTTCAGTCCCGGCTGAGCCAATGACCTGAGAGGAATGAGCCTAAAAATGATGACTGGATTAAACACAGCAGGCAATCCTTCAACTCAGGGCAAGAATTCAATCAGCAAGTCCCAGGCATCCATCACTGGGTCTGCAAATATAGGCCATGACTTGATTACCTCACCAAACTTCACTGCCTCACATCATGGGTGGACGTTCCTCCCCAGGAGAGAGCGGTATACAAGAGAGACGCTGACTCCCTAGCACACTGCCGACAGGTCCAATCAGCCACACAATCTACACGCCCAAACCCCTCTGCTGACCCGATCAGCGGATTCTGTGTGTTGAAAAGGAGCCTTGTCCAAAGAAGACATACAGATGGCCAAGAGGCACATGAAAAGCTGCTCAACATCACTTAATTATTAGAGAAATGCAAATCAAAACGACAATGAGGTATCACCTCACACCGGTTAGAATGGGCACCATTAGAAAATCTACACACAGTAAATGCTGGAGAGGGTGTGGAGAAAAGGGAACCCTCTTGCACTGCTGGTGGGAATGTAAATTGATACAGCCACTATGGAGAACAGTACAGAGGGTCCTTGAAAAACTAAAAAGAGAGTTACCATATGACCCAGCAATCCCACTACTGGGCATATACCCAGAGAACACCATAATTCAAGAAGACACATATGCCCCAGTGTTCACTGCAGCACTATTTACAATAGCCAGGTCATGGAAGCAACCAATATGTCCATCAACAGAGGAATGGAAAAAGAAGATGTGGCACATATATATAATAGAATATCACTCAGCAATAAAAAGGAACGAAATTGGGACATTTGTAGAGACATGGATGGACCTGGAGACTGTCATACAGAGTGAAGTAAGTCAGAAAAACAAATATCATATATTAACACATATATGCGGAATCTAGAAAAATGGTACAGATCAACTGGTTTGCAGGCAAAAATAGAGACAGATGTAAAGAACAAACATATGGACAGCAAGGGGGGAAAATGGAGGGGGGAGTTGGGCTGGGATGAACTGGGAGATTAGGATTGCCATACATACATTACTAATTAGAAAAAAAATCAAATTGTAGTTTACTGTATGTCAAGTATATCTCAGTAAAAGTCCTTCAAAAAAGAGAGAAGAAAATGAGCCTTAAACCACCCGATTCCCAGTCTTCCGAAACCACTGAGGAGGAGGCCAGGCAGACTACACAATGCGCCAGGCACCTCTGTGGCACTTTGCTCCCTCCAAGCGCCACTCCACACCCACGTCAACGCCCCAGCTCTGCCCCCTAACCTGCAGAGGGAGCCACCGCATCTGGGGCCAAGGCGGGGTGGGAAGCTGCTCACAGGCAGAAGTGACCCATGGTCCCAGGTCCCCACAGACCCCCAAGGCGCAGGGGACCGCGCCTCCGACACACTGGCTGGGGAGCGCCCCTCTAATTCTGTCACCACAAGGCAGGTACTGTCAGGGTGGCCAGAAGTATTCTGCTAAAGTAAAGCTACTCACCTGCCATCTCTTCAGCGGAGAAACCTGAGTATAAGCTGCTATCTTTTGCATAAACTATTATGTAGGGACTAGGCAGACTTAAGGAATTGGGAGAAGACCTTTTAAAGTTAGAGAAAGTCTATTTAATTCACCACCTGGTTTTGTTTTTTGGGGGTTGTTTTTTTGTTTTTTTTAAGGCCAAAAAAACCCCCACCAGCATTTATTTGGGGTTTGTTAGGACGGCAGCCCAGGAGATAGATCCAGGAAGTACTTGAATTGTGTCCCACAGACTACAAAACGGGGCACGTTTATTGGGAACGTTTTTAAACGTACCTCCTATATTTTTAGTTGTGGGCATACGAGCTATACAGGGCAAAAAACCCAAAAAACACACTTGTAAGAGAAGGTACTCATAAGAGATGACAAACCAGAAAAGCCTGTTTTGAGGTATTCTAACAAAACTGCACCCAGCTGCATGAACAGGAAACTTACTAATGGAAAGAGCTGACTTTCCTCCCTCGCAGGAAGGCAGTCGGGGCTGGCACGGTGGCCTGGGTACCAGCCATGATGCCAGCCCCTCCCATCCCTTCCCTCCCAGCCCACCCTGGACGGCCTTCTGCCCACAGGTCGCCTGCCGAGCGCTAGGCCTTCTGTCTGCGCTCAAGGCAGGGGGCACAGAAGGCAACGGACAGAAGCAGACCCAGCCGCATCCGTCCTGCTTGAAGGAGCCCGGTCCAGAAACTCCCACTTTACATCTCCCTGGCCAGGGAGAGTCACATTGCCTCACGTACCTAGACCAGGAAGGTAACAATCTACCTGGGCAGTGACAACCCCAGGTGAAACCGCATCCCTGTTAGAAGAACGGACACTGGGCAGGCAACCAGGGTGTTCAAGTGTCAAATCCATCCAGACCCCGGGGACGAGTTCCCATTGGAAAGGATACTAGGACAAGCTTTGGCAATTCCTCCTTTGTCACCAGCACCATTTACTGCGCAGTTCCTCAAAGACACTTCTTGCAACTTGCTCAGCTGACTGCATGAAAAACACATAGTTCACACATATGCATAAATAGGTATGCTATCCACCCATCATTCAAAAAAATTGAAAAGTGTTTCAGATGTGTAAAAAGGCACCAAAAATAAGTCCCAGTACGACCCACCACCCAACTTAAGAAATAAAGCATTACTGAAAAAAAAAAAAAGAAAGCAAGCATTACAAACACCACACATGTAACTGAAGTCCTTTGAGCTCCTTTCCACCACCCCTTCACCTCCTCCTCCACTCCCCACAGGAGTGTTTATTTAATGTTAAGCATTTCTTAATAGTGTTACTACATATTTCCATGTCCCTAAACAGTTACAGTATCTCTGTATATTATGAAACTTGACATAAATGGTAGCATACTGCACATATCCTCCTGCAACTGACTTCCCCTCAACAGTACGTCATGCAGCAGTGAAATGTAGCTATGTGGACATGTGCTCCAGAACATGCGTCTTCACACCCTGTAGTCTGTTACTGCATGGAGAGACCACAGGTGATTTATGTCCTCCACTGGGGACAGGTAGATTCGTCCCAACAGTGCCGAAGGACACACTACTGTGTAGTCTTTGCACCCACGTGCGAAAGTCTCTCTAGGGATACAGCCTAGAGAGTGTGTGTGCATGTCTTCACCTTTTTTAGATACTCTCAGAAGCCACTTAAAAAAAAAATTTATTTATTCATTGGCTGCCTGGGTCTTTGTTGCTGTGTGCGGGCTTCCTCTTTTTGTGGAAAGCCGGGGCTACTCTTCATTGCGGTGCATGGGTTCCTCACTGTGGTGGCTTCTCCTGTTGTGGAGCATGGGCTCTAGGTGCCTGAGCTTCAGTAGTTGTGGCACGTGGGCTCAGTAGTTGTGGCTCAAGGGCTCTAGAGCACAGGCTCAGTAGTTGTGGCGCAAGGGCTTAGTTGCTCTGAGGCATGTGGGATCCTCCCGGCCCAGGGCTCGAACCCGTGTCCCCTGCATTGGCAGGCGATTCTTAACCACTGCGCCACTAGGGAAGTCCCAGAAGCCACTTTTTAAGTGTAGAGAATCTGTGTTTTCTATTCACTAAAAGAGCCCATGGGGGAAAAGAAAAGTTTCCATAGTGACGCCTGTTGTCAGGGTCACTGCCGCCTCTTCTCAGACCATCCTGTCCTCCCCCCACTGCCCACCCGTCAACCCCATCCCTGCCCTGAGGCCGGAAGGTGGTTCTGGCGCCAGGACTCAGGTAGAGTCGGTAGAGACAGCCACCATTAAAAAAAGAAAAAAAAAAAAAGAGAGAGCCCACGGGTCACAGTGCCAGAGAGTTCAGAACGCAGGATCTGGAGCCAGACTGCCTGGGCTGAAATCCCAGTTCTACCCCTCTTCTGGCCTTGGGTGAGACCACATCTACACACCCACGTTCACAGCAGCGCTGTTCACAACAGTCACGTGTAAGCAAAGCAAGTGTCCAGTGACCAATGAATAAAGTGTGGTCAATCCACACGACGGACTATTACTCAGCCTTAAAAAGGAAAGAAATTCTGACACATGCTGCAACACTTGTGAACCTGGAGGACATTATGCTAAGTGAAACAGGCCAGTCACAAAAGGGCAAATACTGTATGATGGCCTTTGGATGAGGTACCTACGTGGGCCTCAACTTCACAGAGACAGAAGTAGAATGGTGTTGCCAGGGGCTGGGGGAGGGAGAGATGCAGAGCTGTTCCTTAAGGGCTACAGGGTTTCAGTTTGGAAAGATGACAAGATTCTCAAGACGGAAGGCGGTGATGGTTGTACAACAATGTGAATGTACCTAACGCTACCGAACTATACACTTAAAAATGGTTAAGATGGGGGCTTCCCTGGTGGAACAGTGGTTAAGAATCCCCCTGCCAATGCAGGGGACATGGGTTCGATCCCTGCTCCAGGAAGATCCCACATGCCACGGAGCAACTAAGCCTGTGCACCACAACTATTGAGCCTGCACTTTAGAGCTCGTAAGCCACAACTATTGAGCCCATGTGCTGCAACTACTGAAGCCCACGTGCCTAGAGCCCGTGCTCAGCAACAAGAGAAGCCACGGCAATGAGGAGCCTGCGCACCACAACGAAGAGGAGCCCCCACTCACCACAACTAGAGAAAGCCCGCGCACAGCAAAAAAAAGACCCAACACAGCCAATAAACAAACAAACAAACAAACAAATAAAATGGTTAAGATGGTAGATTTTGCGTGATGTATATTTTACAATTTTAAAATGCTATGATAGTTTAGTGAGTATTTGTGAAGCTCTCAGAATACTGCTGACATACAGTAATCATTTTATAAGTACTTATAAAAATAAACATAAAACTGACAACCTCTGGGCGGAATACGAAGACCAACACGCAAGGCATGAACTATTAGTCATCAGAAACTAGGGGGGAAAGGCAGGAGCAAAGTTCCAGGGCAGAGGCTCCCAAACTTTCCCAGTGCACAGGGCCCTTTGTGTTTCAGTAATTTTCCACAGTGCCCCTAGGCCAAAAGAAATACCTCACAGTTCCATTTACTAAGCAGTGAGGGCCAAACAACTTAAAAATTATTTATGTCCCATCAAACTAATGTCTGTCGGACACTGCGCAACTTTCCAAACTCTGGAATCAGACTGGACCCCACCACCTCCTTTTCCTGTTCCGTGATGATTTTCAGGACATGCTTCCTTTTCTTTCAGCACGAGAATGGCCAAAACGCCAGCTATGCAAGGATATGACACCATGGAAAGGAACAGCAGGAATAGCATGAAACTGAACTACCTCCAACTAGCAGTTTGCACTGTGTCCGACAGATGTCACTGTTTCCCTCTAAAATTAAAAATATCCTGCTGTGCCCCAGCGAGTTCCCTGCAGTGCTTGAGAAACCTTGGTACAAAGCTTAGGGATCCGGGTCTCAACACAGACATCATTCCAGGGCCACAGCCATCTCCAAAGAGAAACCATAATGGTCTTTATTTGGGTTTGATTGCTTTATTATGCATTCCTCAGTGCAACAAACTCAAAGCTGGTCAGCTGGAATTATTACGTAGATAAATACAGTGGCTTAAAGTAGAGGTTTCCGTCTCCAACAGTGATGCCTACCGTTCACGGCAGGATCTCAACAGCTATTCCGAACAGCTCTAAGAGCTTAGGTGTTGTTTTGGAAATGAGGAAACTGAGGCTCAGAAGCCCGAATTAACTAGCTCTAACTGGTGTCAGGGCTAGAAAGTGTCTCCGCTGACATCTGAACCCAGCCTGACTGACTCCAGCATTGGATCCTTTCCAGGGAAGACACCAGGTAACTACTGACCGCACTGATACTCAGGCAGCAGAGCCATTCACCAGAAAACTCCATGAGCTGTGTGCAGTTGCTCATACACTAGGGGAGGAAAATCTCTTCCCGTCTGTTGTTAATAGTCACAGACCCCATGGTGTTCTCTGAAAGAGATTAACCAATAGGGGGAAAAATGCCTCTTTTGGGTAAATGATATTTAAATATTTGCATTTTAAATGGAAAAAATAAAGCAAAGCACTCTAACCCTATGAAGCACATAGTTCTATAAATCAACAGCAGAAACCATTCACGTTAGTTCTCTCTTGACTAGTCACGACTCTTGTTCAATTTATATCTTCTAAATCCTCAACAATGAATATATATTGTTTGTAATTAACCATCAAGTTATTGCTTTTTCAAAAATCTTGATTTATTTTGAATCTTTTTTTTTTTTTTTAACGGCTGGTCATCTATGCTAAAAAGCAGAGGCATCAACACATGAATTTACTGGGAGTTCCCTGGCGGTCTAGTGATTAGGATTCAGTGCTTTCACTGCCATGACCCAGGTTCAATCCCCAATTGGGGAACTGATACCCCACAAGCCGCACGGCATGGCCAAAATTTAAAAAAAATTAAAAATAAAAAAAAGAAATATATTTACTCTTCAGCATTATCCCCATGTGCACTTAAACCCTGGATCATGTTAAACCTTAGTAACAATAATAACAACAAGAGCAACAAAGGGATAGCAGAGAATTTTACTGAGAACAAACCCACAAAGTGAAAAATCACAGGCCTACGCCAAGCAGCAGCAAAGCTACTCTCCAGAGTGGCCACCAGGGGGCACTACTAGGATGCCTCATCCAGGTCAGGGTCAACCACCAGGCCCTGACCATGGCTAACCCAGTGCAACCTGGGAGGTTCTTGAGCAGTCGTGGGTGGTTCTGTGTGAGTATCAGCTTCCACTCTCTCTGGTTCACGGGGTGCATCAGAATGAGCTTCTCTGCACAGCATCACTGTGTCCAGAGAGTTTGAGAGGACAGAGACAGTTCAAACGAACCAGTTTCAAAATGCACTGTGTAGTGCCCCTCAGACTGCTACACAGTCACTTGGGGTACTTCTTAAAAGCAAGAGCCCATGGTATTCGGATGCAGCAGGTCTGGGATGGGACCCAGGATTCTGCATAGTGCAGAAGCAGCCCCGGTGATGAGGGTGTGGAGCCAGAGATGGGAGCCACTGGGTTCTAGAAGGTGCCAGTGCTACACGGCTACAATGTAGACTTCTGTTTCCAATTCTGACTTATCACCCAGATGTCAACCTATCAACCTTAGTTTCGTCCTAATTAGTCAATACAACAGAGCATTAATATTAATAATGGGCAAATCAATGTTTTATATGCAATCTAGGACAGTCCTATGCTAAAATAAGGATTTTAATTTCCCTAAATACTCAATCCTTGGATTCCTCTGATTGCAATCTGCTGCTTTGTGGAAAAGACAGACCACTTTGGGAGCAAAGTTCTGAGCACTGACATACTGTCGGGTGAACTTAAATCCTGAACTGTGATAAAACTGTAAAAGCTGGCTCTACCATTATCGGTTCCACTGACCTTTGCTGTTTCACAACGGAGTCAAAACCAATGGTTTCTACAGGTTTATTTCCAATTGTAACAATCTGCTCTTTTTCCTCTTCCTCCGGTTCATCTTCTAACACATAGCGATTCTTAATTGCAGTGAGAAAATCTACTCCAAAACTGACCTTGTTTGGACGAATGAAAGATCCTCCTGTCGGGTGCCTGGAAGAGGAGAGAAACGCAACAGAGGAAGTATCACCCATGGGAGCCTTTAAATAAGACCACACACACAAAATCCTTTCTAAACTGTCCGTCTGCCACAAATGTAAAATGTCTGCATTTACAAATATATTAGCAAAGAAAAACAATTAATTTTTAAAAAGAAGGAAAAAGAAAATATCATCTTCCATGAGGCAGTGTTCTAAAGGTCTTCAAAATTTTCTGTATGCTGAAAAAGTAAAATCAGCATAAAAGGGAGGGTGATATACTAAAAAAATGTGTAATTGATACAACTGATTACAAATGGTTGTGAGCTGATGGAAGCACATAAAATCCCAATAGATAGACAAGAAATATGGAATAGATGATTCAGGAAAAAGGAAAGAGAAGTATTAAATCCATGGGGGAAAGTTTTACCTTGCTAATGATTAAGAAATGTAAATTCAAATAATGAAACTATTTTCAACAAAAATGACAAAAAATAAAGTCCTAACACTCAAAGACTGCAAGGCTGGGTTAGTTCTTGATTGATTGTATAATCACACTCCTGGGAATCTATCAGCAGGCAATGATTTAAAAATAAAAACAAAATTGCATTTACAAAGATTCTATATAATAGCATTTTTCTTTCTTTTTTTTTTTGGTAATTCAGCACCTCTGGAAACCATAAAAATGCCCAGCTGGACAGGAACTATTAAGTAAACCAGATAGATGTAGTCATTAAAATATTCTAGCTGTAATATTCAATAAAATTACTTACAGAATAACGTTGAGAATTCTAAAAATTGAACCAAATTCTACATGACACAACTGCGGTAGAATCATATCTACAGCTACAAAAAGATCGAATCAGGGCACAAAGAAATGAAAATATTTGTGGATAACAGGATTATATACAAAAATCTTTTAAATGATAATTTGAACTAAATGAAAGTTCAAATATGGGGCCGAAATAGAGCATGTGGAAAGAATTCTACAGAAATATAGGATAGTTTGCCACAATTTATATTTAGGTTTTATAGCAATTTTTGGTAATAATCTCTAGAATTTAATAAAATATTAATCATATTGCTGTATGTAATGACTGTTGTCAGGCTTTCCAAGAGATTCAAAACAGATCTTTAGACACATTAAATTTCAGCATTCAGCACCGCATCATGGCAACAATAGGTTACTTTCAGGGAAATCTAAGTATGCCTATAAAATGGCTGTAAATGTTAATATCATCATTTGATCACAGTAGAGAATAAATGAAGAAATATATGAATTGCCAAAAATTGTATGATAAACACTATTTTGGCTTACATCCTTTAACTCTTAAAGAAATCAAACTTCCCTAGAAGTCACCATAATTAAAGAGGATGAAAACAATCCTGATGATAAATTTTCTCAATATAAACATATATACTTTTTTCCTGGGAAGTGGGTCGATAGCGATTACCAGATTGTGAAAGGAATTTGTAATCCCAGGAAGTCAGAAGTCATGCCACAGGCAAAAAGAAGTGGCCCAGAGGTCGTGAGAACCCCCCGAGAAGTTGGTGTCCTGGAAGGCAGTGAACACCGAGGACAACCGTGTCCAGGGCTATGAAAGCCCAGACGATGACAGCTGAGTTTGGCCAGTGACTCTCGCACGTGGAAAGTGACCCTGGGAGAAGCGGCTGGGGTGGGGCAGTGGGGCAAGTTCCAGAGTGAGAGGAGCACGGGCCTGCACTACTCTTGCCCCGAGGAGTTTTACTGGAAAGGGGAGAGGAGGGATGGATAGGGAAGATGTTTTCAGATGGGAGAAAGCATCAAACTTGTATGAGATGAAAACAACCCAATGGAGAGGGGGAAACTGTCGATGCAGGAAATTAAATGTTCTATTGCAGCAAAATCAAGGGTCTGTGTCATCTGCTGTGATATCAGAGGATCACTGGCTTCCAGAAGCTGCCTAGAAAATATTTTGTTTTAACCATAGCAAAGGCTCCTAGTGTAAAGAACACAGTTCTGTTTTAACAAGCACATTTCCGTCACTCAGCTAAAGAGGTTCAATGTAGCTAGCCTCATTCTTTTTTTAAAGTTCAAAGGGATCTACCTAACAGATTACCTAGTCTAGGACTGCTCAAACTCAACCCGAAATGCAGTCAGTCACCTGGAAAGCTTACTAGAAACCACCCCAGGAAGTACATTCAGTGCACTGGGCTGGGACCCAGGTTCTGCTGGCTAAAACAATGCGGATTCTGATGTAGGGAGGCCTCGTGTTAGCAAACTCTGATCTAATGCAATCCCGTTTCAGCTGGGGATTCTGGGGTCACCACCACAGAAGGCAACACAGCCAAGACCTGGATTCCTGGCCACCAATGCATTCCTTTCCTGTGTTTCTGTCTTCATTCTCCTCACTACCACAAATTTTAGTAGTTATTAGATCCATCAGTAGGTACTATTTTAATGTTATTTAGTAAATAAATATATAACTGGAGCATAATTTTTAAATATTATTTTTGATTACTTCAATGTGACTAAATTTCCTCTGTAATGCAATGTATTTTTTTTCCCCTGTTTTTAAAAACATTATGTTATGCCTCCCGAAAGGACACACAACATAAAGAGAGTCCTGGTCTAGCGCGTATTCCACAAAGAAGTAGAATCTGAGCTGGACCTTGAAACACGAGTAAGAGTTTGATGAAAAAGTGGTGGTCCTTTTGTCCTACAATAAGCATCAAACAGGATCCTACAAGAAAATCCCTATGAGAAAAGAGAAAGTACAGCAAAAGCAGTACAACTTAAAAGAAAACATTTCTAGAACCGTAACATGTTAAATACAACATTATGTTTTAAACAAAGATGCTTCACCCCCAGTGTTCACTGCAGCACTACTTACAGTAGCTAAGACATGGAATCAATCTAAGTCAATCAACAGATGCATGGATAAACACACACACACAGATACTACTCAGCCATAAAAAAGAATGAAAATAATGCCATTTGCAGAAACGTGGACGGACTTAGAGATTATCACACTACGTGAAGTAAGCCAGACAAAGACAAATATGTGATATCACTTATACGTGGAATCTAAAAAAAAATGATGCAATGAACTTATTTACAAAACAGAAATAGACCCACAGATAGAAAACAAACTTATGGTTGGTTACCAAAAAGGAAGGGGGGGGGGAAATTAGGAGTGTGGGATTAACATATACACACTACCATATATAAAATAAACAACAACAAGGTCCCACTGTATAGCACAGGGAACTATACCCAATATTTTGTAATAACCTATAAGGGAAAAGAATCTGAAAAAGAGAAAGTATGTACATATGTATATATGTATATATGTGTGTGTGTGTATATATAGAACTGAATCACTGTGCTGTACACCTGAAACTAACACAATATTGTAAATCAACTATACTTTAATAAAAAATAAAAATAAACATAAAAATAAATAAAGGTGTTTCTTACGAAGTAAATTACAAAGATCACTTTTAGGTTGTCTCGTTTAATTTTCCATTGTGACTGCACATAAGCCAATCTTGTGTTTACTGACAACTAGATGTCATGTTAAATGCTTTCCGTGTACAAGGCTGAACTAAATCCCAAGGTAGGTTGTTAGGTGTTGGAAAAATAATTCCAGACAATTTAGAACACTAGTTTTTGTACCTCAATCTATCTAAATGCATACAAACAAATGAGTTTTGCATCTAACAGACTATTCCTAGATTCTCACGTTTATGAAATAAGCTTGGCTTATGAAACAGTGAAATTTAATGAAACGAAATCATGAAATGTATGAAATAGTATTAGTGTTGCTTAAAGGAATAACATGGGAGGAAATAGAAGTAGGAAAATATGTTGCTCAAATATTATGTGATTTAAATGTAAAAAGAAGTATGAGAGCACAAAATTTAAAACTAGCACATTTATAATAAATGAGAAAACAACAATGCAAAAACAAATATCATGGTTTTCATTTCTCTCCTAAACTTACACTTTTTAGAACAGTGGTAATGGACAATTCAAGAAGAGACTTTTATTGCCATTTAGTTTGCTGCAGGCAGAAGAACGGAGTCAGGAATGGTGTTAGGTGGGTGCAAAGCAGATGCTGTGTCCTTTACAGATCAAAGAATAACATCAAAGATCAGTCTCCTTTGGAACATTCCTGGCAGGTTTCTCAGAAAACAAAACAGCCCAGCAAATAATGAAAAATGCTAGTTGAATGAGTGCCCACCAATAACAGTAAATCTTCAAAGATAAATAATTCATAGATTTCACTGAGATCTTATTGTCAAGATGTTGCATCTGAACACTGAAATCCTGAACCCTGTCTAAAAGAGAAAAAACTGGGGGAGGGGAGGAAGTGGAGGGGGGAAGGGGCTGAAATTTTTTCTCTTATAGGCACTGTTCACTTCCTGTCTCCTTCTGCCCACCAATTACAGATGCAGCTAGGAAAATCCACATCCTGACCATGGCCCTTGCAGAAATGGAAGTCTCTCAGGAAGCCCTGAAAACAAGACTTAATCTGCCCAATAGAGTTGTCAGATAAAATTCAGGTGCCCAGTTAAATCTGGATTTCAGTTAAAGAATCTGAAATTTGTTACATACTTACAATTTCTCACTACAAGGATGTATGGTGCACGCCCCATGCTTAAACTCACAAATGACTGACTGCTTATCTGAAATCCAAATTTCACTGTGCATTTTGTATTTTTATTTGCTGAATCTGACAATACTACTCAAAGGTAGAAGGGTCCCCAACAGATTCCAAAACTCCTATAGTAAGCATCTTTCTCATTGGGGCTTGTTTAGATGCTGGGAAAGACTGGGTCTCTGGGGAGTTGATGAAAAATGTCATTGATCTTGATACCCTGTTTGTTACAGGCACGTGTAGATCCTTTTCAGCAAGATTGCGTAACTAACCATTCACCAGGAGAGGAGGAATATTCACTCTCATTTAATGCACTTTGCTATATCTATCTATTTTATTTATTTATTTGTTTATTTATTTATTTATTTAATTTTTGGCTGCATTGGGTCTTTGTTGCAGCATGCAGGATCTTTGTTGCAGTGCACAGGCTCTTCGCCGCAGCACATGGGCCTCTCTCTAGTTGCGGTGTGGGGGTTTTCTCTTCTCTAGTTGTGGCGCACAGGCTCCAGGGCATGTGGGCTCTGTAGTTGTGGTGCACAGGCTCTCTAGTTGCGGCACGCAGCCTCAGCAGTTGTGGTGCGCAGGCTTAGCTGCCCCACGGCATATGGGATCTTAGTTCCCTGACCATGGATGAACCTCAAAACACTTTACAACAATCTTATGACACACACAGGATAAGTAACCAAGGGGCTTCCATCTGTTAAGCTGATCAGTACTGTGGGCACAGTCTGGACACCACGTCCCCTCTGATGCCAAGTATTAAAATTACACTCCATTCATGGTGCTGAAGGAAAGGAAGAGTTTAAGATTTCTTGCTCACCAGGAAAAAGAAATCATATAATTACTTAGAGGACATTTTCAATAAAAGCTGAGGGTAAAATAATGACCCACGCAGTTCTAAGAGTTTAGAGTATACCCTTTAGTTTAGGTTGAAAGAAAAGAACTGGAAATCTAAAGGCCAGGTAGACAGAACTTCAAGGTTCATTACTTTAATTAAACCTCTCAATTCCCTAAAAGACAAGAGATGGAGAACAGAGGCACCTGGGAGAAACACTGATGATTGATTCACAGCCATAAATTTGGGATAAACCTAGGTACTACTACTGTAAACAGTTCACAAACATTAATTATGGGTAATTAAAATTATAATCAGGAGACTGCCATATTTACCTTAGGTTATATATGAGATCAGATTGAAACTAAAGAGTGACATGAAATATCAGCACCCATGTTCAGAAGGGAACTTACAAGGTAATCTGGTTCACTCCCTAAACTTCTGTCAATGTCACAGCAACTATTCCAGTAAAAAATTTACCCTGTTTTTAGAGACCTACACTAAAGAGGAGTTCATTCATAGCCAGGATTTGAGCTTGACTCCGTTTTTCATGCTCTACCCATAACCCACTTGGTCACCAATACCTGTCATAACCATCTCAAGGAGTCAGAGTAAGGAACAAATGTGATAACATGGAAACACTGAAAGCTAGCAGTGAAAACATTTCTTCTCTGGGTTAAAGCCCATCTTATATTCTTCTTTAAGGTCACTGTTAAAACAGAAATTAGACCTTTGCAGATGTTATTCTATTCTAAACTAGAATCTCCTGAGATCACCGTGAGCTGATCAGTTGGGAGAAAAATACACAGGGGAGAAGGTATGCCCTGAGGCAGGCCTTGAAAACCACCCTGTCTGTTCCCAAGTTCTGTCCTTCAGTGGCAGGACCTAACCCTGAGCAGCAGGGGGTCATCCAGCAATCTGAGATGCTGGAGAGACTCAAGAAGGAGCTCACCAAACACCCCACTCAATACACCCTGATACCCTGCATGCAACACAGAGGCTGGCAAACTAAGCCTTGTAAGACACACAACTGCACTGTACACTAGGTCTAACACACTCTCAGCCACTTGACATGAACACATGCTTCTGAAGAGATGGGGATCTGAGTTCTGCTATAAAAATGACAACTTTTGACTCATTTCCCTCATTTTGCCATTTACCTATTTCACAAGTATAAGATGGGAACATTTATGATCTGACAACTTTAAATTGGTTTGGCTTCAGGAAAATAGCATCTAGGCCTTAAAAAGAAATGTTTACTGTGGTAAAATACTTATTGTTATTATGACTTTCCAAGTAAAATCTGAACTGTAAAAGAAGACTCCAATGAAGTTAGTAAGAGATCTGAATTAGCTTCATAACAAGTACATGTGATATAATCTATTTTGTCTGATTTAGAGATCCTAAGATATTGGTATAATCTTTACTAGCTGAAGCCATGTTCTAACTAATACCAATATAAGCATTAACAACTATACAGGATAAAGTAATGCCTTTAGTCTAGACCAGTGCACATCAGAGCCAATGCTCCCTTTTATACTGCCCCCAAAGTGAAATGGAATTTCCTACCCATATAGGATCTCAAAGTCAACAAAATGCCCATTTCACTGAAACAAAAGTAATTTATAAGAAGATAATATGTATTTCAACATGCAAATGCTCAGGCATGTCTGCACTAGGAGACACAGCAAAGCAAGGAAATGCTTATTCCAAGGGTAAGAACCTGAACACTAAGTCTATGCCCATCAGCACTTCAGGGCAAATCCCAGCTCTGCCAGGACTGACACGGTCTTCATTTTCCTACTCAGAGTAACCAAGACTGAAAATACCACCATATCCAGAGACCATGAAGGATACGTAACCATGGACGATTTGGGAGGTGCTGGGGCAGGCTCCACAGGGAATGTTCCCTCACTGGAGGTTTTGTGAGGTCATGGTCCAGGCAGGTAAGGGATCAACAGGCCAAGCTAAGAAATTTCTGTTTTCACACCTCTCTAAACACATAAATTGCTCCCTTCATCCTCCACGAACTCTTGACAGATTCTGAGCTGGCCTCATGCCATGTCTGTCACCATCGCTGGCCTCTAGGAACACGCCAACTCTTCTTCTATCCTGACTTCCCAAAATTACAGAATGCTGCACTTGAAAACATATTTTGCTATTATCTGATTTTGACCTTCATTTTAGAGGTTAGTAAATTTAGCCTGGTTTAGGGCCATAAAGATTGTTAAAAGCAAAGCTAGAGGCCTCTGGATTTCCAGGCCAGGTGTGTGTTCACTGTACTACATGTAAAGAATGATAAGCTCAATATTATGACGTTCTTCCAAGAAACTGAAACTTAGGGAAAACAAACAATAACAAAAAATATAAAAGATAGACTCTGCCTGAAATTCCCCACCATTCTTTTCAGAGCTTCACGCAGTTTCTCTGAAATCAAGCAGGTAAAAATATTAGTAGATATGCACTATGAGGTGTAATTCTTTTCATGTAAGAGCTTTTTTTTAAATAGTGGCCTAGCATTCCACTATTTGGATGTTCTGTATTTTGTTTAATCAGCTGCTTCTTATTGGATCTCCAGGCTATTTCTCTTTTTTACTATTCATTTAGTGGGTAGTAAATTGTTAATGAATCAATGAGAAATGTTTGTATCCATCCAATTAAAAAAAAAAAACTCTCACAAAACAAAAGCACAAAAAGGACAAAAAAAAAACACCACTTGTAAGGTTAAGACTCAGAGTTTTAAAAACAAGGAAAAAACTCTACAAATAGAATTGTCTTTTTAGAATACACCAAATTCTATATTATTACTACCCCAAGAGTCACACATGTCTTCTTCTCCACCCCCCTTCATTCAGCTATTAAATATCCTCCTAGATAACCGTGTCAATTCATAATGGAAAATTACCTGCATTTAAAATACACAGTCCCTTCGTGGCTTCCATCATGCTTTCCCCTCTCAGGATTGTCCCACTCTACTCCTAACCAGAGTCCTGGCAGAAGAAGAAAAACCAAAAGGGCAATAGATTAGGACAGAGATCATGCTCCATTTTTCTGCAAGCAAATACAGTCTGCAATGGAAACCATATCACACAGATACCACTGGAGGAGACAGGAACGTCTTTAGAAAAAGACAAGTTAAGCTCAGGCTCAGGACTTCATCAGCAAATGCAACAGCAAGTTTGGTTCAAAAAGCCAACAAAAACCACAACTGCAGAAAACAACAGCAGCTAAAATTTAAGCACTTACCAAATGTCAGAAACTTTTCTTTGCTTATCTCATGTTATCCTTACAACAGACATTTCATGTTTACAAAGGAGATATTATCATTATCCTCTTTTTTAACAGTTCCTGGACAAATACATGCTTTTTTGAGTTCTAGTCTAGTAATATGCTGTTCATAAAGTAAAATTCTATATATAATTACTATTTTTATTCAGTATAGGTAAGCTAACACCCAAAGTTACACATCTTCAGTATACGTAAGATAACAGCCAAAGTCACACATCTTCATATCTAGGTCATTCTAACTCCAGAAGCCAATACTTACCCACCATACTATGCCACCTATAACTCATATCTTATATTTGCAAACCATCTTACAGTTTCCAGAGTATTTTCTTTACCTTGCCTCCTCTCCTCCACCTCTATTTATTAAGTACCCACTACGTATACAGAGCTGTGCAAGGTATGAAGGTAAGACAAAGAGTTTCACTTCTGGATCTACCCTCCTGCTAAGAACTAGAAAATCTAGATAAACTATTTTTAAAATCACTTTATACCAATTAGGACAGCTCATGTCAACAAAACAAAAGGGAAAATAAGTGTTGGCAAGAATGTGGAGAGAGTGGAACTCTTGCGCATTGCTGGTGAGAATGTAAAATGGTGCAGCCACTATAGAAAACAGCTAAACACAGAATTACCATATAATCTAGCAATTCTGCTTCTGCATAAACACCCAAAGAACTGACAGCAGGAACTCAAATAGGTGTTAGTATACTCATGCTCCTGGCAGCATCAGTCACAACAGCCAAAAGTGGATGGATGGATGGATAAACAAAGCGTCCGATGATGGGTCAGTGGATAAACAAAATGTGGTCTATTCATACAATGGAATATTCAGCCTTAAAAAGGAATGAAATTCTGACACATGCTACAAGATGGAGGAACCCTGAAGACTTTATGCTAAGTGAAATAAGCCAGACACACAGAAACAAATAATACATGATACCACCTACAAGAGATACCTAGAGTACTCAAATCCATAGGGACAAAAAGTAGAATGGTGGTTGCCAGGAGCTGAGAGGAGGGAGAATGGGGAGTTACTGTTAAATGGGTACAGAGTTTCAGCTTTGCAAAATGAAGAGTTCTGGAGATGAATGGTGGTGATAACTGTACAACAATGTTATTGTACTTAATATCACTGACCTATACACTTAACTGACTAAAATCGGAAGTTTAGTTATGTATAACTTACCACAATTAAAAAAAAAAAAAAAATATATATATATATACACACATATATCTTTTTCAAAGCACCACAGAGCCAACAAGGAAATGAAGAATTACAAGGCCAAAATCTGAGAGAAAAGGGGAAACCCAGAGTTAAATGAAGCCTTTAAAGCAAACTTTTTCCCCTCAAGGCATCTGCTGATTTGGTTAGAAAAGGCTGAAAAGCTAAAAACCTGAACAGAGCTTCGGCCAGAGCTTTTGAGGGACTAAGAGATCAATAATGAAAATTACAGCCTCCCAAGGAAGGTGGAGGTCGTAAGAAACTCTCTAGGTTTTGTACTGGAGCTTGAAGTGTCTTCATCCCAAGAGTAAGAAGGAAAGAACTCTAGATAGACTAGCCCTTGTATGGACTGAAGGTCAACTTCAAACAATCTCATTTCTAGATTTGTTTAAGTGATCTGGGATTGCTACAGACCCTCGCCATCTGCCAGAGTTAACTTCGGTCTTCTCTGGAGGAAGCTAACACCATTGCAAAGGTCAAATTATAACTCTTCACAATCAATATCTGGCACTCAAACAAAAAAGACCAAGCACAGAAAAAGTCAAGCGTCTATGACTGAAAACCAAACTGCAAGGAAGAGTAGCCCCCGCAAGCAACTAGAAAAAGCCCGCGTGTAGCAACAAAGACCCAACACAGCCAAAAAAAAAAAATCTCTAAGAATACACAGTACAAATGCAAAATACGAAAAAAAACAACAAAAAAGAAAACAAAACAAAACTCCACCAGCTGCCACACAACAAACAGAAAAATCTTAAAACAGCTCAGGGTGAGAGAGAGGAAACAGATTATCTTCAAAGGAAAAAAAGCCATAAGATAAATGAATGATACCTTCAAAATACTGGGGGAAAAAAAGTTAAAAAACAAACAAAACAAAAACAAAAAGTAAAGGTAAGCAAGGGGCCCTAAATACCCAAAACAATCCTGAAAAAGAAAAACAAAGTCAGAGGGCTCACCCTTTCCAATTTCAAAACTTGCTACAAAGCTACTGTCATCAAAAAACTGTGGTACTGTCATCAAAAAACTGTGGTACTGTCATAAGGATCAGATCAAAGGCGTAGAATTGAGAATAAAGAAATAAGCACATACATGGTCAACTGGTTTTTGACAAAAGTGTCAAGTCCACTCAATGGGAAAGGACAGTCTCTTTAACAAATGGTGCTGAGACAACTAGATACCCACATGCAAAAGAATGAATCTGGACACCCAACTCATATAATAGATAAAAAATAACTCAACAGATCAACAACCTAAATATAAGACCTAAAATCATAAAACTCTTAGAAGAAAGCTTAGAAATAAATCCTAAAACTTATACATAAATCCACAAAACCACTGATTTGGCACTGGGTTCTTACGTGGCGCCGAAAGCTCAAGCAACAAAAAACAGATAAACCAGAATTCATAAAATTTAGACATCTTTGTACATCAAAGGACATTATCAGAAATGTGGAAAATGTGCCACTCTGGTGGGGGATGTTAATAACGGGGGGGTTATGCATGTGTGGGGGCAGGAGGTATATGGGAAATACCTGTACCTTCCACTCAACTTTGCTGTGAACCTAAAGCTATTCTAAAAAACAAAGTCTATTTTTAAAAGGTTAAAATGGTGTGTAACTGACAAAAATATCAAATCACTATGTTGCACACCTGAAACTAATAGAATGTAAGTCAACTATACTTCAATAAAAAGAAAAAGATTAAAATGGTAGATTTTGTTACATATATTTTATAACAATTTTAAAATTTTAATGGAAAAAATGGATAAAATGGCAAATTTTGTTTTATATATGTGTAACCACAATTAAAAAAAATTTTTTTTAAGGCAACATAAAGGTAACTTCAACAAAGACATATCGACAGGGGTGATTTTCAAGGAAAAAGAAAATTATCTCAGAAAGAAGCCTGAGGATACAGAGGGGAATGAAGGGGAACAAAATGGAAAATATATGCTAAGCCTAAATTAATACTGAAATATGAAAAAGCAGTAATATCAGCTCTTCAGGCTTAAAATACACATAGATTAAAATACCCAGGGACTTCCCTGGTGGCTCAGTGGTTAAGAATCTGTCTGCTAGAGTGATGAAGTATCCTTAGGCATGGTTGTGGCCGTCTTGGTCACCTGTGTGCCACTTGCCAATGGTAGGACTTGTCATAGTTACACTGACTGTTACCTCCGTCCAGTCCGGGTTCCCTTCCCTCTCTCCAGCTTGTCCTTGATAACCCAGTTCCTGTCTCCTTAAAAAAAAAAAAAAAAAAAAAAGAATCTGCCTGCCAATGCAGGGGACATGGATTTGAACCCTGGTCCAGGAAGATCCCACATGCCTCGGAGCAACTAAGCCTATGTACCACAACCACTGAAGCCCACTCACCTAGAGCCCACGCTCCGCAACAAGAGAAGTCACCATGATGAGAAGCCCGAGCACTGCAACGAAGAGTAGCCCCCACTCGCCGCAACTAGAGAAAGCCCGTACACAGCAATGAAGACCCAATGCAACCAATAAAAAAATTAATTAATTTTTTAAAAAATCCAACATATGGATAAGGAAACAGGTAAGTGGAATTAATGTTCAAGTGTTCTAAGGTCTTTGCATGAGTCCAGGAAGAGGTAAAATCACTAATTTTTATTAGACTTTTGTGAGTAAAAGACATGTTTTAATCTCTAGGGTAACCACTGAATTTTTTAAAAATGTATAACTACCAAATGCATAGAGAGGGAAATTTTAAACTAATCAATCCAATGAAGGAAAAAAGAACACAGGCAAGACAAATTTGAAAGTAAATAATCAGAGGGTAGACATAAATCCAAATTATCAACAATTAAATAAAACAGTAACAGACTAAATATTCTAGTTAAAAGAGAGCTTGCAAAAACTGTCCTTGGGATTTTGAGAGGGATAGCCATTGAATCTGTAGATTGCTTTGGGTAGTATTGACATTTTAATAATACTAACTATTCAAATCCATGAACATAGGATGTCTTTCTATTTATTTTCTTTAATTTCTTTCAGTGTTTTATTTATTTTGTTTTATTTTATTTATTTGCTTGCATTGGGTTTTCATTGCTGTACACGGGCTTTCTCTAGCTGCTGTGGGTGGGGGCTACCCTTCATTGTGGTGCACGGACTTCTCAGTGTGATGGCTTCTCTTGTTGCAGAGAACAGGCTCTAGGCATGCAGGCTTCAGTAGTTGCAGCACACAGCCTCAGTAGTTGTGGCTTGCACGCTCTAGAGCACAGGCTCAGTGGCTCTGTGGCATGTGGGATCTTCCCAGACCTGAGATCAAACCCCTGTCCCCTGCATTGGCAGGCAGATTCTTAACCACTGTGCCACCAGGGAAGTTCCCTCAGCAATGTTTTATAGTTTTCATTGTACAAGTCTTTTACCTCCTTTGTTAATTCCTAAATATTTCATTTTTTGATGTGGTATAAACATACAATGGAATATTATTCAGCCTTAAAAAGGAAGGAAATTCTAACACATGCTACAGCATGGATGAGCCCCGAGGATATTATACTAAGTGAAGTCATCCACTTACAAAAGGACAAATGCTGTATGACTCCACCTATATGAGGTACAGTAGTCAAATTCATGGAGACAGAAAGTAGAATGTGGTTGCCAGGGACGGAGGGGAGGGGAGAATGGGAAACTACTGCTTAATGAGAATGAAGGTTCAGTTTGGGAAGATAAAAAAGGTTCTGGAGATAGATGATGATGGTGGTTGCACAATATGAATGTACCTAATGCCACTGAAGAGCACACTTAAAAAATGTGAAAAATGTAACTTTCATGTGTATTTTGCCATCATAAAAAATAAATAAGAATTTAAAAACTGAAATGACAGAGTAGGTTCTCTCAACACAGTAGAATTCAGCAGGAAGTCAATAACACAAAGTTTATTAGAAAATCCTCATATATTTAGAAATTAAGCAATATCATCCTAAATTACCTTGCATCAAAAAAGAAAGCACAATGTCAATTAGAAAATATTTTGAACCAAATGCTAATGATAACACTACATGTTAAAATTTGGGGAATGCAGCTAAAAGTTGCATTTTGAGAGAAACTTACCAACCTAAATGTATATGTTAGGTGGAAGATGGAAAATAACCATTTGTCTCAAAATGTTAAGGGGAGAAAGACAAGTGAATTAAACCTATAGAAAGTAGAAGGAAGTAAATAATGAGTGAAAACTAATAGGACAGGAAAATAAATAAGACAGTTCTTTGCTCCAAAACATCTTAAAGTTTTCTAATAGGGATAGATGTGTAAACTAACAGTTGTTACATAAAGGATCAATCTTGGAGTAAAAGTAAACACAGGTGTTATGGGAGCACAGATAAGAAGACAAGTTAATACTGTTGGGAGTGGTTATGGGAAAGACATACAGAGGTAACATGTGAGGTTAGCCTTGAAGTAAAAATGTGCCAGGTGAAGGCTAGTGTGAGATTTCATAATCTGTTTAGAAGACCTCAAAATATCTTAAGTAGCTAAAGCTAAAAGTGTTGCCCAGAGGTTGCACAGGAGCACATAGCTCAACAGAAAAAAACTAAAGGTGTTAAAAGAGACTGCACCTGTGTCAAAAGAGGCTGCAACATGGTAAAGAGTTTGAACTTTACCCTCCTTCTCTACAGAACCCTACTTAATAAGCATGGAGAAAAGACGACATACAGATGGCCAAGAGGCACATAAAAAGCTGCTCATCATCTAATTATTACAGAAATGCAAATCAAAACTACAGTGAGGTACCACCTCACACCGGTCAGAATGGACATCATAAAAAAAATCCACAAATAAATGCTGGAGAGGATGTGGAGAAAATGGAACCCTCTCACACTGTTGGTGGGAATGTAAATTGGTGCAGCCACTACAGAAAACAGCATGGAGGTTACTTGAAAAACTAAAAATAGAGTTACCATATGACTCAGCAATCCCACTCCTGGGCATAGACCCAGACAAAAATATAATCCAAAAAGATACATGCACCCTATGTTCACAGCAGGACTATTTACAATAATCAAGGCATGGAAGCAACCTAAATGTCCATCACCAGATGAATGGATAAAGATGTGGTACACATATACAAGGGAATACTACTTGGCCATCAAAAAGAATGAAATAATGCCATTTGCAGCAACAGAGATGGACCTAGAAATTATCACACTAAGTGAAGTAAGTCAGACATAGAAAGACAAATACCAGATGATATCACTTATACGTGGAATCTAAAATATTGATACAACACAAATGAACATATCTACGAAACAGAACAGAAAAAGACTCAGAAACACGGAGAACAGACCTGTAGCTGCCAAGGTGAAGGGGGCTGGAGGAGGGAAGGATTGGGAGTTTGAGATTAGCAGATGCAAACTATTATATATAGAATGGATAAACAACAACGTCCTACTGTATAATATGGGGAACTATACTCAATAAACCATAATGGAAAAGAACATGAAAAAGAATATGTGTATGAGTCACTTTGCTGCACAGCAGAAGTTAACACAACCTTGTAAATCAACTATACTGCAATACAATTTTTTTAAAAAGCATAGAGAAACATGATCTCAATTTTAAAGATAAAAACTGACGCTCGGGGGAAATACGTGACTTGTTAAACGGAAATCTCTGTTTCCTCCTCTAATCTCACAACACTTCTGACACCAGATGTGTGGGTTTTCCTACACCAAGCAATGCCCCAGTTCTTGGTGCACATGCAGGGGGTGCTGCAATTCAACTCAGTTCTGACACTGACTGCCTGGAGTTCGTGCAGACCCCCCAGGTTAAGGCCTCAGTCCCACAAGACTGCCCCCACTTCAGATGCCAGTCTCAAGTCTGTCACCTGCACTTCTCACCAATGGCCTATAAATCAGGGGTCTCCACATTCCTTCCTCAGGTTCAATTATTTGCTAGAACAGCTCACAGAACTCAGGGAAACATGCTTACTGGTTTATTATAAAGGATGTAATAAAGGATACAAATGACGAGGTACACAGGGCAAGGTCTGGAAGAGCTCTGAGCGCAGGCATCTCGCCCTATGGCGTTTGGGGCACCACTGTCCCAGCATGTGGGTGGGTTCACCAACCTGGGAGCTCTCCAAATACACAGTTTAGGGATTTTCACGGAGACTTCAACATGTAGGCATGATTGATTATTAACTCAATCTCCAATCCTCTTCCCTCCCCAGAAGGAAGGAGTGGGGCTGAAAGTTCCAACCTCTTAATCATGCTGTGGTCTTTCTGGTGACTAGTCCCGACTCTGAAGCTATCTAGGGGGTCTCATCAGTCTGGAGATTCCAAGGGCCTTAGAAACTCTTGTGTCAGGAACTGAGGTCAAAGACCAAATATTAGAACAAAAGAGGCTCCTAGCATCCCCACACTCGGGAAATTAAATGGGTTTTAGGAGCTGTGTCAGGAATCTGAGGCAGAGAACAATATCTATTTCTTATTATGTCACAATTGCCAAAATAACATCGGCAAAAAGAACAGGATCCTATACTAACAAACACACAATTCTCGTGTCCTAATCCACTTTTTATCAAAGGCCTTTATATAAGAAGTAAATACAGTTAATGTTATTCATCATAAAAGCCATCAAAATGAGTGAAGCTGATGGTTGTTACCAAGAAGAATGCACAACACAAGGCCACTCTTTCACGTTACGAAGAACAAGTCACAGCTCAAGCTAACAAAGGTGGAAAGAGCAAGGCCAGCATTCAGTTGTGATTCCTGTAACTCTGATGAAGAATACCTATTGTTTGGCAAGCTACTACCCAGAGGCCAGTGCATTAAACACAGAGTAGTGAGCAGAGAAATCACTGTAGTACATTGGTGGGGGGCGGTGCAGTTGGGCAGGACATCCTCATCAGTCAGCTCCCAAAAGCGTAAGATCTGGCTCTGCCTTCTACATGCCAGGGGTGGTAAGACCCTGATTAGCCTCAGTCTAGCAAATTCAAATGCACAAAAGGCTGAAGCAGACACGAGAATATAGGTTTCTTAATTTACAATGATAAATAAAACTGTCACACACAAGCCAAATCTTTTGACTAACCTGAGTACTCCATTCTCTTCCTGGACAGCAAGACACATGAAAAACCAGTTGTAATCAGACCCAACCTCACTGAAATCACAAGAATTAAAAACAATGACTCCAACAGTCCAGCAGTCACACTTCTTGGTATTTACCTAAATGGGCTGGAAACGTACATCTACACAAAAGCCTGCACACAGATGTTTATAGAAGCTTTATTCATAACTGCCAAAACTTGGACACATGGACAAATATTTCACCTCGACAATGGAATATTATTTAGTGCTAAAAAGAAATGAGCTATTAAGAAATGAAAAGTCATGGAGGAAATTTAAACACATTACTAAGTGAAAAAAAGGCGATGTATAAAGTCTACATATAGTAGGATTCCAACTATATAAATTTCTGGAAAAGGCAAAACTATGGAGACAGTAAAAAGATCAATGATTACCACAGCTTAGTGGGAGAGAGAAATGAATAACCTGAGCACAGGAGATTTCTAGGCCAGTGAAACTATTCTATGTGATAATAGTGGACAAATATCACTGAACACTTGTCAAACCCCAGAGAATGTACGACAGCAAGAGTGAACTCTAAAGTAAACGCTGGACTCTGGGTGATGATGATGTATCAGTGTAGGTTCATCAGTTATAGCAAATGTACCGCTCTGGAGCTGGGTGTTGGTGCTGGGGGAGGTTGTGCTGTTGTGGGAACTCTCTGCACTTTCTGCTCAATTTTGCTGTGAACCTAAAATTGCTCTAAAAAAGTCTGTTTTTAAAAAATAATGATTCCATATATATGACTGATATATTCTACTCCTGTAAACAGACTAACACAAGAAGCCATACCATAAATCAGGAGATTGCTTGGTGAGCATGAAATACAAACTAGAGGAGTTCAATAAATGAAATATTTAATGGTGTTTGGTAACAGTATCTAGACCTATCTATCTCATAAGGTCAGTAATCTTAATAATGAGACAGGAATCATTTCCAGTCCCCTGGCTATAACCCCTGGCTCCATCTCCCCACTAGGGCTGCGCCAGGGACAGCGTTCCTTCGCCTTCCCACTGAGAAGTCCAGGATGGGTGCTGGCAACATCTGCCTTGGTGAGTCTTCTGCTCCTTCCTTCCTGGACTGACCAACTCCTGAAATAACTGACCCTTTTTTTTTTTAAAGATATGTAACTACACTCAAGTCATCCAAGTCTGAGAAATTCAGAGAATCTTCCATCTCCTTTAAGTGATGCCGCTAATGTGATTCACTGTTAACCTTTATAAAATTATTCTCAGAGAGAGTACCAGCTTAGAGCCTCCAAATGCTGTCCACAGCTCATAGCTGAAACCAAGTCAGAGTTTCAGTCCTCCAACAGCTGGAATCACTTTACTACACAGTCTAAAAAACCTTGGGTCTTTGAAATAATGAAGTAAGTTACTTTTAACACTACCCTAGGCAGTCTTAGGAATATTCCAGAGCCTCCTGGAGGTAGGCTCTTGCTTTTAAGCTGTAATGTGTAACTTGAGAGTGTCCTTAAAAGATTTACAATAACATCCAATTAAAAAACATTTCAGGGGAGAGGGCTCCAATCAAGATGGTGGAGTAGTAGGATATGGAACTCACCTCCTTCCACAGATACATCAAAAATACATCTACAAATGGAACAATTCTCACTAAATACCTACTGAACACCAGCAGAAGACCTCAAACACCTGAGAGGCCACAAAAGAGCTCCACCTAACCAGATAAGATGATAGGGGAAAAAAAAAAAAAGAGGATGTGGGACCTGCACCTCTAGGAGGGGGCTGGAAAAAAGGAAATGTTCCTGTACTCTGGGATGCCCCTCCATGGAGGGGAGATCAGCTGGGACAGAAAAAGAGCTTCAGAGGCTCAGAGGAGATCCTAACAACCAGTCTGCGGCAGGCAGACAACAGAGAGACCTACACAGACAGGCCATGCCACCACCCTGCAACCCCCAGTCTAAGACGCACATCCACTGGTACCAGCGGGGGCTGGGTGCTGAAACTCGGTGTTTAGAGGACAAACCTGGGAAGAGGACTGGTGTTGGCTGTGCAGAGACAGCCTGAGGGGCTGGAGTGTGGTACAGCTGCAACCGGGGTGGCTGCAGAAGAAGACTGGGCCCGCCACAGAAGCCTAGCACCACTGTTAAGTGGTGTGCGGAGGGAGGGAGGGGCAGGGCCACCATTATAGCCGCTTTCTCCACTGTCAGGCCCCCGCCTCTGTGGGCTTTGGGAGAGCACGCCCCAGCCACCACCTTGGCTGGCTCTTGCCTGGGCAAGCTCGTTGGTCCCAGCAGCCACCTAGCCAGGCTTCCATGCCAACCACTGCCTTGGCAGGCCCCAGGAGCAGATGCCAGCCCCAGGGTTACCCAGGCACAGAGGTGGACCAGAACCACAGCTGAGCCCCAGGGGCTGCCTAACTCAGGAGGCAGGGCTGAAATCTCTCCCCGTACGGATTTACACCTCTGTCTCTGGCTTTGTAAATTCAGCACCTGTGAGACATCTGAACGGACAATGGGTGCTCCCACAGCTGGGACGGGTATGGCCTTAGCAGCCGTGGGCTTTGTGGGCACGTGACAACGGGGGCTGGGCCAGGACAGGGTCTGAGCTGCCTCCACAGCTCCCACAGCAGGTCTGGGTGCACAACTGCTGCAATCCTGGGACCTGACTTAAGCAGGTCTGCATGGGTGGCTCTGTGAACACAATGCCTGAGAGATACCAGGGCCAATTGCCAGCATACCCAAGGCTGAGGCAGTGCCAAGGGCAGTGGTAACGCCAGTGTACTTTGTGAGCTTGCACAACAGGTGAAAGGTGACACAACAGAGCAAACTCACCAGTGAAAACCTCTGGTGCAGGAATATTTGGTGGCTTCCCTCCCAATAGGAATGCTCCAATCCCACCTATCTCACACTGTAGCTCAGAAACACAGCTCAGAAACGGATCTGGGGCCTTCTAATCCAACAACTAGGGAGCAGACCCTGCCCCTAAAAGGGCAGTGACAACCACAGAGCAAAGAGGAGGCCCCACTCAACATCCAGTGCAGGCTCTGGTGACCACAACACCAGTCACACCATCTATCAATGGGATAATGGCCAGCATACACTGAGGAAAGCGGTGTCAGACACCTATAATGAATACAATCCTTGCACCAAAAAAATCAAACCCACGCAGGCTATACAGGGACACTCTCACATAAAAATAGCCTCCAAGATGAACAGTCTCCTCTAATACTCTCCTACCATTATTATCCACTCACATCAGTGGACAGATCTTCTAGATAAAAAACAATAAGGCAACAGAGATTCTAAATGATACAATAGAACAGTTAGACTTAATTGATATTTTGAGGACATTACATCCAAAACAAACAAACAAATAAAACCAGAATACACATTCTTTTCGAGAATGAAACATTCTCTAGAACCGACCACATACTAGGACACAAGCCTCAACAAATGCAAGAGTATAGAAATTATCTTAAGCATCTTCTCTAACCACAATAGCATGAAACTAGAAATCAACCACAGGAAAAGAAATGGAAAAAAAAAAAAAAAAAGATTACATGGAGACTAAACAACACACTACTAAAAAAAAAACCAATGGGTCAACAAGGAAATTTTAAAAATTTAAAACACCTTTGACAAATGACAATGAAAAAAGAACCATACATAAAATCTATGGGACAGAGCCAGAGCAGTTCTTAGAGTGAAGTTCATAGCGATACAGGCCTTCCTCAAAAAACAAGACAAATCTCAAATAAGCCAGCTAACATACCACCTAAAAGAATTAGAAAAAGAAGAACACACAAAACCTAAAGTCAGCAGAAGGAAGGAAATAATAAAGATTGGGGAGGAAATAAATAAAATAAAGATTAAAGAGCAACAGAAAAAAAAAAATCAATAAAACCAAGAGCTTGTTCTTTGAAAAGGTAAACAAAATTGATAAGCCTCTGGACAGGCTCACTAAGAAGAAAAGAGAGAGAACCCAAATTAAAAATATGAAGAAATAAAAACAGATAAATCTCAACCAATAACACAGAAATACAAAAAAACATAAGGAATACTATGAACAATTATATGCCGACAAATTTAACAACCTGGAAGAAATGGACAACCTTCTAGAAACTGAATTAAGAAAAAATAATTAATTTGAACAGATGGATCACTAGAAGCAAAATAGAATCTGTAGTTTAAAAAGAAACTCCAAACAAACAAAAGTCCAGGAACAGATGGCTTCTCAGGAGAATTCTACCAAAGACACAAGGAAAAATTTATACTGATCCTTCTCAAACTCCTCCAAAAGAATGAAGAGAAGGGAACATCCTGAAGACATTCTATGAAACTACCATCACCCTGATACCAAAATCAGACAGAGATACCAGCAAAAAAGAAACTTACAGGCCAATACCTTTGATGAACATAGATGCAAAAATTCTCAACAAAATATTAGCAAACTTAATCCAACAACACATAAAAAACATCATACACCATGACCAAGTAGGATTCATCCCAAGTTTACAAGGATGGCTCAACATACAAAAAGCAATCAATGTAATACACATTAACAAAAATCAAAAACCACAGGATCATCTCAATAGATGCAGAAAAAGCATTTGACAAAATTCAACATCCATTTATGATCAAAACTCTTACCAAAGTGGGTACAGAAGGACATATCTCTAGATAATAAAAGCCATTTACAAAAATCCACAGCCAATACAATACTCAATGGTGAAAAGCTGAAAGCCTTCCCACTAAAATCTGGAACAAGGCAAGGATGCCCACTCTCACCACTTCTATTCAACATGGTATTGGAAGTCCTAGCCACAGCAATCAGACAAGAAAAAGAAATAAAAAGTATCCAAATTGGAAGGGAAAAGGTAAAATTGTCACTCTATGTAAAAATGATATGACACTATATATAAAAACCCTAAAGATTCCACACAAAAACTACTAGATCTAATAAATGAATTCAGAAAAGCAGCAGGATACAAAATTAACATACAGAAGTCAACTGCATTTCTTAACACTAACAATGAAATATCAGAAGGGGAATGTAAACAAGAAATCCCTTTTAAAATCACATCCAAAAAAAAAAAAAAATTTGGGTGGGCCAAAAAGTGCTTTTGGTTTTTTAAGTAAAAATAAAAGACACATACTTCATTTTCACCAAAAACTTCATTGAACAATGTATTCACCCTTTTGTTCCACCACCTTCTGCCATTTTTCAGGCAACCTCATAATTTCATCTTCCCAAAACTTTTTATCTTTTTGAGCAAAGGACCGTTCCAGGTGTCTTTTAGTCTTCCACAGAAATGAAATTTTCTCCACTAAGAGAATTTTGTAAAGACCAAAATAAATGGAAATCTGGTGAATATAGCTGATGAATCAGAACTTCCCAGCCAAGCTGTAACAGTTTTTGCCTGGTCATCAAAGAAACATGCAGTGTTGCATTATCCTGATGGAAGATTATGTGTTTTCTGTTGACTAATTCTGGAAACTTTTCATCGAGTGCCACTTCCAGTTGGTCTAACTGGGAGCAGTACTTTTTTGAATTAATTGCTTTGTTTTCTGGAAGGAGCTCATAATAGAGGACTCCCTTCCAATCCCAACATATACACAACATCACCTTCTTTACATGAAGACCAGCCTTTGCTGTGGTTGGTGATGGTTCATTTCGCTTGCCCTGTGATCTCTTCCATTCCACATTACCGTACAGTATCCACTTTTCATCGCCCAACACAATTTGTTTTAAAAACAGAATGTTTTAATGTTTCAGTAGAGAACTGCATACAGGCAATCAGAGAAGAAAAAGAAATAAAAGGAATCCAAATTGGAAAAGAAGAAGACTGTTTGCAGATGACATGATACTATACATAGAAAATCCTAAAGATGCTTCCAGAAAACTACTAGAGCTCATCAATTAATTTGGAAAACTTGCAGGATACAAAATTAATGCACAGAAATCTGTTGCAATTCTATACACTAAAAGCAAGAGATCACAAAGAGAAATTCAAAAAACAATCCCATTTATCATCGCATCAAAAAGAATAAAATACCCAGGACTAAACCTACCTAAGGAGACAAAAGACCTGTACTCCAAAAACTTTAAAACGCTGATGAAAGAAATCAAAGATGACACAAGCAGATGGATAGATATACCATGTTCTTGGATTGGAAGAATCAATATTGTCAAAATGACTATACTACCCAAGGTAATCTACAGATTCAATGCAAACCCTATCAAATTACCAACTGCATTTTTACAGAACAAAAAAGTTTTTTAACTTGGATGGAAACCAAAAGACCCCAAGTAGCCAAAGCAATCTTGAAAAAGAAAAATGGAGCTGGAGGAATCAGACTCCCTGACTTCAGACTGTATTATAAAGCCATAGTAATCAAAACAGTATGGTACTGGTACAAAGACAGACTCATAGATCAAAGGAACAGGACAGAAAGCCTAGAAATAAACCCATGCACCTGTGGTCAACTAACCTATGAGAAAGACAAGCATATACAATGGAGAAAAGACAGTCTCTCCAATAAGTGGTGCTGGGAAAATTGAACAGCCACATGTAAAAGAATGAAATCAGAACACTCTCTAACACCATACACAAAAATTAACTCAAAATGGATTAAGACCTAAATGTAAGACTAGAAACTATAAAACTCCTAAAGGAAAACATAGGCAGAACACTGTTTGACATAAGTTGCAGTAATATATTTTTGGATCCACCTCCTAGAGCAATGAAAATAAAAACCAAAATAAGCAAATGGGACCTAATTACACTTAAAAGCTTTTGCAGAGCAAAGGAAACCATAAACAAAATGAAAAGACAACCCACAGAATGGGAGAAAATATTTGCAAATGAAGCAACCAACAAGGGATTAATCTCCAAAATATACAAACAGCTCATGCAGCTCAATATAAAAAAAAAAAAATTAACCCAATCAAAAAATGAGCAGAAGATCTAAATTAGACACTTCTCCAAAGAAGACATACAGAAAGCAAAATAGCACATGAAAAGATGCTTGACATGGCTAATTATTAGAGAAATGCAAATCAAAACTACAATGAAGTTTCACCTCATAGTAGTCAGAATGGTCATTATCAAAAAGTCTACAAACAGTAAATGCTGGAGAGGGTATGGAGAAAAGGGAATCCTTCCACACTGTTCGTAGGAATGTAAATTGGTATAGCCACTATGGAGAACAGTATGAAGGTTCCTTAAAAAACTAAAAATAGGGAATTCTCTGGTGGTCCAGTGGCTAGGACTCGGTGCTTTCACTGCCGGGGCACCAGGTTCAACCCCTAGTCAGGGAACTAAAATCCTGCAAGCTGTGTGGCACAGCCAAAAAAAAACAAAAACAAAAACAGAGCTACCATATGATGCAGCAATCCCAATTCTGGGCACACATCCAGAGAAAACCATAATCCAAAAATGTTCACTGCAACACTATTTACAACAGCCAAGACATGGAAGCAACCTAAATGTCCATCAACAGAGGAATGGATAAAGAAGACATGGTACATATATACAAGGGAATATTACTCATCCATAAAAAAGAATGAAATAATGCCATTTACAGAAACACAGATGGACCTAGAGATTATCATACTAAGTAAAATAAGTCAGATGGAGAAAGACAAACATCATATGCAGAAACAGATTCACAAACTTAGAAAACAAACCTATGGTTACCAAAGGGGAAAGGTGGGTGGAAGCAGGGTGGGATAAATTAGGAGGTTGGAATTAACATATACACACCACTATATATAAAAAAGGGAATCAACAAGGACTTACTGTATAGCACAGGGAATTCTATTCAATATTCTGTAAAAACCTATATGGGCAAAGAATCTAAAAAAAGAATAGATACATGGGACTTCCTAGGTGGTGCAGTGGTTAAGAATCCGCCTGCCAATGAAGGCGACACAGGTTCGATCCCTGCCCCAGGAAGATATCACACGCCGTGGAGCAACTAAGCCCGTGCACTGCAACTACTGAGGCCAGCACGCCTAGAGCCCGTGCTCTGCAAGGAGAAAAGCCACCACATCACAGTGAAGAGTAGCCCCTGCTCGCCACATGTGCAGCAATGAAGACCCAACGCAGCCAATAAATTTATTTTAAAAAAAAGAATATTAAAAAAAAGGATAGATACATGTATAACTGAATCGCTTTGCTGTATACCTGAAACTAACACAATATTTAAGTCAACTATACTCCAATATAAAATGAAAAGAAAAAAGCTAGTGTAGAATTTTGATGGCATAAACGGCAGATTAAAAAACCTAACATTTTGGGGGGCTGGGGCACCTGCCTCCTGGGAAAAAAAAAAAGACCTATAATTTTGAAGGACCATATGATGACCCATATTAAAGAATGTACCTACTCCATCTTGGGATTAATCTTCAAGGACTGTAAACCAAGAGGTTAATAAGGACACAGTTTTTCTATAATCTGGTTTATCTACTGGTTTAAAAGAACCCTATTCACCAATATGACAACATGAATCAAAATTTAAGTTTAAAGTATACATAGTATTTTGTAAGAAAATGTGTTTATTTTTTAGAGAAGCATAGTGAAGTGTTTAGGGATGAAATACCACTATGTATATCATTTAATTTAAAATGCTTAAGCAAAATATAAAGAAATGTAGCAAATATGGCAAAATGTTAACTGTTAAATTGACAAGTATACACAGGTGTTCCCTATACTAGTCTATCTACTTTTCTGTACGTTTGAAACTTTTTATAATGAGTACCAAAAAGTACACACATCCTCCTTAAATTTACCCTATCTCTAGGAATCCTACAAATACAGTTCTGTCCACTAAAAAAGGCCTAGAAACAATGACCAACCCAGTAGCAATGACCAACCTCAGAGCTCAGACTGAGGCCTCCAAATGCTATTAAAATGCCACTTAAAAAACAAAAATTAGGCTCTTGGAGAAATGGCTGATTGTGATGTGAGGCAAAACACATGTACGATGAACCTTGCATATTTGATTGTTTCCTTATCCTATCAGGAATAAAGAAGCTATCAAAAACCACTGGGTCACATCAAAAGTACTGAGGAGCCAGTGTGAAAGGATTCCTACTTGCCAAAGATGGGATAATATGAGCAATTAATAAGAATAATAACATCAGTAGACTGAAACATAGCAAATATGTTTAAACCCATGACTTTATAAAGCTTTTTAAGTTCACTGGTCTTCTAGGGAATCATCTCATTATTACACAGACTGATCAATAAATGGAAAGAATCAACCATTTCTCCTGCCTTTCAGTCACCCAATTATTTTGGAAAGTAAGCAATTAACACAGGGAATTTTCCCATGATGCAATCTGTCCAGCTACTTGTCTCATCCACCAGAAGAATGATGATAAGAGAAAGAAAATTATCAGAATGTCACCACTTTACAAGCCCAAATGGGATAATGGGTTTAAGCCATATACACCAACAGCTGCTACTGTAGCAAAGAGACACAGCCAGACATTATGCGCTTTCTGACTGAAATATACATCACCTATAAAGTATCTGCACAAAAAATAAAATATCAAATCTGAATCTAATCAAGCCTATACGTAGCTACCAACTTACAGGGAATGTAGGGGACAGAAGAACATATTAATGACATCATGGGGATGCAATCAGAAAAATCCAGATTATGAGAAATTTTACAAGACAAACAACACAATTTTTTCAATAAATAAGTTGTAAGGAAAGAAAAAAGAGAGAGAGAGAGAATCAATCCAGGAAATCCTGTATGCAACCAACAGAACTGCCAGAAAAAAAAACAAAGCAGGTATAATGGAAGGGTCAAATTAATCAAAGGTTTTTTTTTTTTTAATTTATTATTTATTTATTTATTTATTTATTTACTGGCTGTGTTGGATCTTCGTTGCTGCCCAAGGGCT
This sequence comes from Hippopotamus amphibius kiboko, assembly GCF_030028045.1. NCBI lineage: Eukaryota > Metazoa > Chordata > Mammalia > Artiodactyla > Hippopotamidae > Hippopotamus > Hippopotamus amphibius. The sequence goes on along the minus strand of NC_080190.1, from coordinate 83,477,893 downwards.
TTCTCTAGTTGTGTCGAGCGGGGGCCACTCTTCGTTGTGGTGCGTGGGCTCCTCGTTGCCATGGCTTCTCTTGTTGCATAGCACGGTCACTAGGAGCATGGGCTTCAGTAGTTGTGGCACATGGGCTCAATAGTTGTGGCTCATGGGCTCTAAAGCACAGGCTCAATAGCTGTGGCACACGGGCTTACTTGCTCCGCAGCATGTGGGATCTTCCTGGAGCAGGGATCGAACCCGTGTCCCCTGCATTGGCAGGCAGATTCTTAACCACTGCACCACCTAGGAAGCCCAATCAAAGGTATTTTAGGAGAAAACTTCTCATAACTGAAGAAACACTATGACCTCAGACTGAGCAGGATTAACCAAGAAAACACCAAGGACAATGAGTGAAGAAATACCCGCAGCTGGGCACAGCTGCTTTCATCACAAGCCCTTTTCTACTGTATTTTTACCATGGTCATGTATTATGTTAATAAACACTAAGAAAAGAGAAAGAAAACACAGCAGCAAGGCTTCCAAAACGTCCCAGAAGATCTAACACCCACCCCAGGGCCTGTATACTCTGGTTTTCAGTATCTATGGGATGCCCACAGTATCAGCCCCTGCGTTCCTGGGGTGAAGTGGATTTGCTGAGTTTCACAGTTTAATAAAGGCTGCCCGCTAGGTGGCCCTCTGAGCATCAGGACCACCCAGGGGAGTGTGCAGAGGGGCTGCAACCAATCCCGCCCCCAGTGGGTGGTGAGGGAGCTCACCGCTAGCTTAAGTGAAGGGTACAGCCGGCTGTTCACACTGAGGTGAAGGGAGGGGTAAGGGACTGACTCCGAGTCCAGTAGCATGAGGGGAAAGAGGGATTAAGTAGGGCCTCTGGGCCCCCACTACCCTATGCTGAACATGGCCCAAGGCTCAGTGGGGTCTTCCAGGGTCATCCTCATTCTTCTGGGTTCCACAGCTTGGGAGAGAGCATGTCCCAGGCCCCTGAGCAGCCTGGTTCCCACCCACCCTTTCTCCCTTCTCATCTGCCTCGCACTGAAGCTGGACTCTCCCAGGAAGAGGAGGCAAAGATGTCTCCATCTCCCAGCTGCAGAAACTGACCTCCCTCAGCTCCTGTTTGAAGGGCAAGCAGAACAAAGCCAGTTCCCCAGAGAAAGTGGCCTGGCCGAGCAGGTGGGGAGGCCGTGGATGGACTGAGGGACGGAGCCCCTCAGCCGTGTCGCTCTCCTTCCATGGGTGTCGGTGCCTCCCGGGTCTTCCTCTAAATTATGGCGGCACCATTTGTCAAACGTTCACATTCTGTGACTTTAGCAGATGAACCGAAGCAAAGGAGTGAAGGTCTTTTTTGTGAACAGTAACTGTTCCCCCAAATGACAGACCCAAGATACCAGTGGGAGCCACACCCCCTTGGACTAAACTGGACTCCGTGTTAACAAGATTAAGGCACGCGCACCCCCCTCCCGCCCCCGCCCCCACCGACCCAGAGAGGAACCAAGTCTGCTGAGGCAGATGGGGCTAGGCTGCTTTAGCAAACAGCCCGGCCAGCTCTGGAAGCCCCACCCAGATCCTCTGGGGAGTTTCCAGCCCACGATCACCTGGGGAACCAGCTGGTGAGAGCTGGAATCCGTGCTCATAGTTCTGCCCACTGCACCGCTAAAGCAGATAAACGGCAGGGCCCAGAAACTGCTAGCACACAGCAGCGGATCAATCCCCACTGCCTGGTTCATTCCTTCCCCAGAACTGACACCTCCCTAAGAACTGTTAACCCTTCACAGCTCCGAATATGCCCTTACTCTGTGTTTCTTCCGCATTTTACTCAGCACAGGGGTTAAGAGTCAGAGCACCTGTGTTAAATCCTGCCTCATCAATTCCTAAACAGGCCTACTTAACCTTTCTGTGCCTCAGTGTCCTCATCCAGAAAACAGGGATGAGTCTGTCTACCTCATTGGATGAGAGATCATTCAGTCATTCAACAAACGTACTGAGCAGCTACTAGGCACTTGGTGGTCAGTGTACACCAGTAACTGGTCTAAGTGCCTTTAAGCTTTTAACTCATTTAGTTGTCACAGCAGCCCTATAACAACATCCAGTGAAGTAATCCCAGGAGTAAGTACTAAATCTGTGTCCAGTTTCTCTATATCTTTGTAGTACCATCCCACAGGTGATCTCTAAAAGAAATCCAAGAGTAGCACCAACTGAAGTAACGGAGAGAATGCCTCATACGATATAATTAATAAAGAGTAAATACACAGTAGCTCCCTCTTTGCAGAATTATAAGTTTCGGGGGAAAATGTCTAATACACACATGAAGAAAGTATCAAAATCACAAGCAATTTAATAAATAAAAATAATATATATCACTTCATATTTGCTAAACTACCATTAAATAGCTTCCATCTAAGTTACTGTATTTGTGAGGTGCCACTCCAATCTGCCTTTAGGAATTGGAACGTATTCACCCCAGCTGCTGGGAGTACTGGTTTAGGCAGTTCGCACTCAACTATGGGCCCTCTTTGAGAAGTGTCTCCGCTGAGAAAAGCACCTTGCCCCAAAGAACACCTCCTTCCTAAGGCAACCAGAACCCACTGATAGATCATCACACCTCAACTACGAAAGACTCTGAAGGGCCATCCTATCTGCAGAGTTCCCCCATGGGGTCAGCTGAAACCTGTATTTAGAATAATCATGGCCCAACCTCTCTCTCCACCCAAGCCAGCCCCCTCCCCTTCCCCTTCCTTGCATTAGTGTCAATCCTAATTGACACTAATACACTTTTTGAACTGTAAACTTCCTAAATGTGGATCTCCATCTCAGTTTGCTTCCCAGAGAACTGGGGTATTAGGAATTTCCAAGAACTGGACATTGATCCAATATTTTCAGACAGCAACTTGGCAATATATATCAAGACTCTCAAAATATTCATATTCTCATATTCTTGAGAAGCAACAGCATAGAAAGAGTATGAGCTCTAAAGCAGTTTCAAATTCCAGCTCTTCATGAGAAAGCTTTGAGACCTGAGACTTGGTCTCCTCATCTATAAAAATGGGACAAATAACATCTACATTTTAGAGTTGTTATAATTTTAGGGTTGCAATAATGTTCTTGTTCAAAGTGGAGAGCATATGTAAAAGTACCTGGTACACAATGACTGCTTAATTAGCAATTAAGTTTGCTAATCAGCTGATTTTAAATGTTATTTTCTCTTCTAATTTACCAATAATCCAAGACAAACAAGGCAAGAAACCCTCTCCATACTAAATATCCTAGTAAACCTTAGGTCCATGAAGGCAGAGTCGATATCTATCTAGGTCAGTGGTTCTCAAATCTTAGTGAACTTAGTAAAATATCCTGGAGAGCTTCTTAAAACACAGATCGCTGGGCCCCACCTCCAGAGTTTCTGATTCAGTAGTTCTGGGGTGAGGCCCAAGAATCTGTATTGCTGGGACTTCCCTGGTGGTCCAGTGGTTGAGAATCTGCCTTCCAATGCAGGGGACACAGGTTCAATCCCCGATCGGGCAACTAAGATCCCACATGCCCGGGGGCAACGAAGCCCACAAGTGCCTGCCACAACTAGAGAGAAGCCTGTGGGCTGCAACGGAAGATCCTGCATACAGCCAAATAAATAAATAAATATTTCTTTAAAAAGAATTTGTGTTGCTAACAAGTAACCAAGTGAGGCTGATACTGGTCAGTGACCACACTTTGAGACTCTCGGGTGTAAGTTAATCACTGAATCCCTCTGTATTGATTCAAGCCAGTTCCAAATATATAGGAGATACTTAAATATTTGTTGATTGACTAAAACGTATAAGTCTACTATACTGTTATAGTAGACTTTACAAAAGTAAAAAACTAGAAATTAATGTCTAAAAGGGGGGAATGAGTAAACAAACTATGTACTGTACTGAATGTAACCATTAAGAAACACAAGTAAAATCAACAAAATGAAAAGGCAACCTACTGAATGGGAGAAAACATTTGCAAGTCATATATCTGATAAAGGGTTAATATCCAAAGTATACAAAGAATTCATACAACTCAATAGCAAAAACAATCTGACTTAAAATTGGGCAGATGCTCTAAATAGATATTTTTCCAAAGAAGACATACAGATGGCCAACAGGTACATGAAAAGATGCTCAACATTACTACTTATCAAGTAAATGCAAATCAAGACCACAATGAGATATCAACTCACACCTGTCAGAAATGCTATTACCAAAAATACAAGAGATAACAAGTGTTGGTGAGGCACAAAGAAAAGGGAATCCTTGTGCACTGCTGGTGGGAATGTAAACTGGTGCAGCCACTATGGAAAACATTATGGAGGTTCCTCAAAAAATTAAAAACAGAAGTACCACAGGACCTAGAATTACACTTCTGGGAATTAACCCAAAGGAAACAAAACAGTAATTCAAAAAGATATTTGCACCCCCATGTTTATTGCAGTGTTATTTACAATAGCCAAGACATGGAAGCAACCTAAGTGTCCATTGATGGATGAATGGATGAAGAAGATGTGGTATATATATAGAATGGAATATCATTCAGCCATAAAAGAAAGGAAATCTTGCCATTTGCAACAACATGGACAGACTTTAAGAGCATTATGCTAAGTGAAGTAATTCAGAGAAAGACAAATATCATATGATCTCACATGTGGAATCTAAAAAAAGAAAAAAGAGAAGAGAAGAAAAAAGGAAGGGGAGGGGAGGGGAGCGACGGGAAGAAAAGAAGGACTTCCCTGGTGGCACAGTGGTTAAGAATCTGCGTGCCAATGCAGGGGACATGGGTTTGAGCCCTGGTCCAGGAAGATTCCACATGCCTCGGGGCAACTAAGCCCATGCACCACAACTACTGAGGCTGTGCTCTAGAGGCCACAAGCCACAACTACTGAAGCCCACGTGCCTAGAGCCCGTGCTCTGCAACAAGAGAAGTCACTGCACTGAGAAGCCCACACACCGCAACAAAGAGTAGCCCCTGCTCTCCACAGCTAGAGAAGGCCCACACAGAGCAACAAAGACGCAATGTAGCCAAAAATAAATATATAAAATAAATAAATATTTTTTAAATTTTATTTATTTATTTATTTATTGGCTGCGTCGGGTCTTTGTTGCTGCACACGGGCTTTCTCTAGTTGCTGCGAGCGGGGGCTACTCTTCATTGTAGTGCGCAGGCTCCTCATTGTAGTGGCTTCTCTTGTTGTGGAGCACAGGCCCTAGGCACGTGGGCTTCAATAGTTGTGGCACATGGGCTCAGTAGTTGTGGCTCACAGGCTCTAGCGCATAGGCTCAATAGTTGTGGTGCACGGGCTTAGTTGCTCCGTGGCATGTGGAATCTTCCCAGGGCAGGGCTCGAACCCATGTCCCCTGCATTGGCAGGCAGATTCTTTACCACTGCGCCACCTAGGAAGTCCAATAAATAAATCTTTAAAAAGAAAAGAAACACATAGATACAGAGAACAGATCAGACTGCTGGTGCCAGAAGTAGAGGATGAGGGGTGGCTAAAACGGGTGAAAGGGGTCAAAAGGTACAAACTTCCAATTATAAAATAAGATGTAACATTCAGCATGGTGACTATAGTTAACAGCAGCATATTGTATATTTGAAAATTGCTAAGAGAGTAGATCTTAAAACTCTCAAAAATGTGTAAATATGTGTGGTGATGTATGTGAGGTAGACTTATTGTGGTGATCATTTTACAAAGTATACAAACATTGAATCATTATGTTGTATACCTGAAACTAATACATGTCAATTACATATCAATAAAAAAGGAAATACAAGTAAAATAATGCTATAGAAACAGATAAATATATACCAAATCACAAGTGAAAAGTGGTAACACAAAATTGTATTTATATCAATTTAAACTACACATACAAATGCATTAATAAGAGAAATTTCAAAAATATTACTCCATTTTTGAGCTTAGGATTATGGGAATTCAAGATTTTTTGTTATTGCTTAAATTTTACTTAATATATTTTAAGGTTCACTTAATATAAAATAGCAATAGTAAATAATTAGATACGTCTGTAATCAAATAAAGCCATGGAGAGCACAGGATATTGTCACCAAAATAAAACAACTTATATCAGAGGCATACGTAACTTGGTTGTTTCCTCAAAACTGGTGTTATAAAGCACTACTGAGAAATCAACCCAGAAACAACTACAAAATAAACACACACACACACACACACACACACACACAGAGTCATAAATTACCTGCCATGGGAGGGATAACGCCAGAAAAACGCACTGTTGCAAATTCTCCATTAACTTCAACTCTCCGACCAATGACATCTGATGTCAAAGTGTCATTCATTATAACATAGCCAGAATCCAAAATATGAGGAGATCTAGAAAGAAAACACAACATTGACAAGAATTTAATAAAATTCTTAAAAAAGATTTTTTTTTACCTGTAGATACTCATGAGGTCCATGCTTCTACCCAATTTAGTCTTCATATTTTGGTGAAGAGAAGACCTAAAGGTTTATGTATCAGACTCCCAATACTTGATTTCACTTTACTGTCTAACTATATTTGATAATTTAATGCATTTTTTAAAATCCTGCTTAACTCCAGTTAGGTCATATCACATGACTGTGTATTTTATCGTTTACTGAAGTGGGTAGGAAGGGAAGGAGACTAGAAGAGAGGGGAATAAAGGTTACAGAGAAAAGGGGAAGGAAACAGGCAACATGGGCATCGTTCTCGCCCCAGGAAGGAGAAACACACACATCTACAGGTGCAGGAAGGAACGCAAATAATGAAAAATTCAGGGAATTCCCTGATGGTCGGGTCAGGACTCTGTGGAGTTGCACAGCACAGCACAGCAAAGCAAGAGAAGAGAAGAAGAAAAGGAAAAAAGAAAAGAAAAAAAAAAAGAAAGTAAAAAAAAAAAGAAAAATTCAGAACCCTAAAAATAAGGAGCACAAGAGAAAAGTATCATCTATGTAGGAATGATCACTAGATCCAACTCCAACAAATCGGTTACTTCAAATGAAAAACAATGAGATGGGAGGAAAACAAAGAAATTAAAAGAAATTTAAGAGATGTCAAGCAGTTGCAATGTATACGCTTTATCTGGAAACTAAATTCTTAAAAATTGCATATAGGGACTTCCCTGGTGGCGCAGTGGTTAAGAATCTGCCTGTCAGTGCGGAGGATGTGGGTTCAATCCCTGGTCTGGTAAGATCCCACGTGCAGCAGAGCAACTAAGCCTGTGCACCACAACTACCGAGCCCGCATGCCTAGAGCGCATGCTCCCTAACAAGAAAGCCCACGCACTGCAACGAAGACCAGCCCCGCTCGCTGCAACTACAGAGAGCCCGCGTACAACGAAGAATCAACGCAGCAAAGAAAAAAAATATTAAAAACAAATTTTTTTAATTAAAAAAAACTTAAAACAGTTAAAGAATTTTTTAAATTTAAAAAAATTAAAAATTTTTTAAACTGCATATAATTTTCAAAATAAACTAAGAGAAAATTGAAAATGTGAATGCTGACTAGATAGTTGATGATATTCAAGAATAATTGTCTCCAATAAGGCTAAGACAAAGTCAATTTATTTTGGGGAAAAAAGGGAAAGAATAATTGTTAAATGTTTAGCTGTGATAATGGTATAGTGGTTACGACTTTTTGAAAGACTTGATCTTTCAGAAATACACAATAAATTATTTACAGATTTTTAAAAGTTTATTTTAGATATATCACACCAGTGGCAGTATAGACAATACACTGAAAAGAAGTTAAAAGCAGAATAGCCAGTTAGGGAAATAGTGCTGAAATTCAGGAGAAAACAATAAGACCTTGAGCGAAGGCAATGGCCTCCATTCATTCATTCAACACACACTAAGCACTGACCACATACTGGCTAATACGTTGGACCTCACATTGCACACATAAACCCTACATGTGTGATTCCTGACTCAGAAGCTTACAGGCCAGTGGCAGTTAGACCTGAGAGAAGGGTATGGATTCTAGAGAAAGTTAAGAGCTAGAACAGGGTCTGGAGATTAAATGGATAGAAATGGTGAAAGCGAAGACTAGGAAGACAAGATTTTATTCAGGGTAGATGGTGGTGCCAGACACCAACAAGAATAATACAAGAGGAGGTTTAAGCCTGGGAAGGAAGAGTTTGTTTGGGGTGCCTACAGAATGTCATGATGGACGTGGGTCTCTAGTTTTTCAAAAGACATGTTTTCACTAGAAATGAGTATTTGGGAGTCATGAGCACAATTTGTAACTGATTACCATGACAGTGGGTTAGATCAAAAGTGTATTAGGTAGAAAGCAAAGAGTATCACTGACAGAACTAGGGGGAAATAAAATATTTAAAAGAGAAAGGGAAGAAACCCCTAAGAGAGTCAGAGGAAAACCTGGTTTCCTTTTACCCTTTCTGGCTTTTCCTCCTCTGACTCAGCAAGTGGTGCTGGGAAAGTTGGACAGCCGCATGTAATAAATCAATTAAGTCAGAACACACCCTCTCCATACACAAAAATAAACTCAAAATGGCTTAAAGACTTAAGATATGACACCATAAAACTCCTAGAAGAGGTCATAGGCAAAACATTCTCTGACAGAAACTGTACCAATGTTTTCTTAAGTCAGTCTCCCAAGGCAATAGATATGAAAGCAAAAATAAACAAACCTAATCAAACTTAGAAGCTTTTGCACAGCAAAGGAAACCGTAAACAAAACAAAAAGCCTACAGAATGGGAAAAAATATTTGCAAACAATGCGACCGACAAGGGCTTAATTTCCAAAATTTACGAACAGCTCCTACAACTCAACAACAACAAAAAACAAACAACCCAATCGAAAAAATGGGCAGAAGACCTAAAGAGACATTTCTCTAAAGAAGAAATACAGATAGCCAATAAGCACATGAAAAGATGCTCAGGCGCTTCCCTAGTGGCGCAGTGTTTAAGAATCTGCCTGCCAATGCAGGGGACATGGGTTCGAGCCCTGGTCCAGGAAGATCCCACATGCCGTGGAACAACTAAGCCCGTGTGCTACAACTACTAAGCCTGTGCTCTAGAGCCCACAAGCCACAACTATTGAGCCCACATGCCTAGAGTCCATGCTCTGCACAAGAGAAGCCACTGTAATGAGAAGCCTGCGCACCGCAAGGAAGAGTAGCTCCCATTTGCCACAACTAGAAAAAGCCACGTGCAGCAACAAAGACCCAACACAGCCTAAAAATTAAAAAAAAAAAAAAAAAAAAGCTCAACATAGCTAATTATTAGAGAAATGAAAATCAAAACTACAATGAGGCACCACCTCACATCAGTCAGAAAAATGGCCATCGTTAAAAAGTCTAAGAATAACAAATGCTGGAGGAAGTGTGGAGAAAAGAGAATCCTCCTACACTGTTGGTGGGAATGTAAGTTGGTGTGGCCACTGTGGAAAACAGTATGGAGGCACCTCAGAAAACTAAAAATAGAATTATCATATGATCCAGCAATCCCACTCCTAGGCATATATACAGACAAAACTATAAAGACCCATGCACCCCTATGTTCATAGCCGTACTATTCACAATAGCAAAGACATGGAAACAAACTAAATGTCCATCAATGGATGAATAGATAAAGATGTGGTACATATATACAATGGACTACTACTCAGCCATGAAAAAGAACTAAATAATACTGTTTGCAGCAATACGGATGCAACTAGAGATTATCATACCAAGTGAAGTCAGAAAGAGAATGACAAATACCATATGATATCATCTATATGTGGAAACTAAAATATGACACCAATGAACCTGTGTATGAAACAGAAACAGAATCATGGACATAGGCAGACTGGTAGTTGCCAAGGGGAAGGGGGTTGCGAGGGATGGAGTGGGGGAGGTTGGGGTTAGCAGATGTAAGCTTTTATATATAGAATGGATAAACAACAGAGTCCTACTGTATAGCAAAGAGAACTATATTCAATATCCTATTTTAAACCATAATGGAAAAGAATATTGTAAAAAATGTATGTATATGTATAACTGAATCACTTTGCTGTACAGCAGAAATTAACACAACCTTGTAAATCAACTATACTTTAATTTAAAAAAATATTGATTAAAAAAATAAATACATGCAAACCTCTAAGATATTGTGTGTTTGGTTCCAGAACACCATAATAAGGTGACTATTGCAATAAAAAAAGTGGGGGGAGCTGACTTTTGATGGTTTAAATATGTGAGGACAAAAACAACAACAACAAAAACAGAGAAAGATAAATATAGGAGGACAGGACAGTCGGGAAGGGGCCAACATCTAGATCTAAACTTGCCTGGTAGGGCTGAAAGGCAAAAAGGGTATCAGCCCAGAGCCTAAAAATTGGTGGGAAAAGTCAGAACAGTTCAGATAATCTGATGATAAAGTCAACAGGAGGGTGGGGCAGGTGTGGGAAAGCCATGTTTCAGTAAGCTCAGACACACGTGGAGTCTGGTCAGTAGGTAGGGCCCTATTCACAAGCCTGCGGTCAGATGTGAAGTTCTAGTCCCTGAGGAGACAAACAGATAAGATCACTGTAGAGTGCCATTCCTACAAGAAGTTAAAGTAGTAGGCCGAATCTTGGTTCCATGAACTAGAGTGCACGGGGGTTATCCAAATTCAGAAACTCACAACCAGGCCCCACAATCAGTCTGAAAGCTCTGGCCCGGGCTCAGCCTAAGGGGACCGCCTTGCAGATCAGGCCTACAGCGAGAATGTCTTGGTGAGAATAATGGATCAGTGGTCAACTGGTGATAGGAAACCAAGTGGCATAAATGGCAGAAGTGAGGAAAGAAGACATTAGGAAGTCGTCCTCATTTTCCTTTAACATATATAAGTAATTGATGAATTATACAGTTCCTTCACCTGCTTGATCCTATTTAATCTCTTTATTATTATTTTATTTTATTTTTTTGGGGGGTACACCAGGTTCAATCAACTGTTTTTATACATATATCCCCATATTCCCTCCCTTCCTTGACGCCCCCCCCCCTCGATTCCCCCCCACCCTCCCTGCCCCAGTCCTCTAAGGCATCTTCCATCCTCGAGTTGGACTCCCTTTGTTATACAACAACTTCCCACTGACTATTTTACAGTTGGTAGTATATATATGTCTGTACTACTCTCCCGCTTCTTCTCAGTTTCCCCTTCACCCCCCGCCCCCTCCCATACCTCGAGTTCTCCAGTCCATTCCCTGTATCTGCTTCCCTGTTCTTGTCACTGAGTTCATCAGTACCATTTTTAGATTCCGTATATGTGAGTTAGCATACAATATTTGTCTTTCTCTTTCTGACTTACTTCACTCTGTATGACAGATTGTAGTTCTATCCACCTCATTACATATAGCTCCATCTCATCCCTTTTTATAGCTGAGTAATATTCCATTGTATATATATGCCACATCTTCTGTATCCATTCATTTGTTGATGGGCATTTAGGTTGCTTCCATGTCCTGGCTATTGTAAAGAGTGCTGCAATAAACATGATGGTACAAGTTTCTTTTGGGATTATGGTTTTCTTTGGGTATATGCCCAGGAGTGGGATGACTGGATCATATGGTAGTTCTATTTGTAGTTTTTTAAGGAACCTCCAAATTGTTTTCCATAGTGGCTGTACCAACTTACAGTCCCACCAACAGTGCAGGAGAGTTCCCTTTTCTCCACACCCTCTCCAACATTTGTTGTTTCCAGACTTTGTGATGATGGCCATTCTGATTGGTGTGAGGTGATACCTCATTGTGGCTTTGACTTGCATTTCTCTGATGATGAGTGATGTTGAGCATCTTTTCATGTGTTTGTTGGCCATCTGTATGTCTTCTTTGGAGAAATGTCTATTTAGGTCTTCTGCCCATTTGTGGATTGGGTTATTTGCTTTTTTGGTATGAAGCTGCATGAGCTGCTTGTATATTTTGGAGGTTAATCCTTTGTCCGTTGTTTCATAGGCAATTATTTTTTCCCATTCTGAGGGTTGCCTTTTAGTCTTGTTTATGGTTTCTTTTGCTGTGCAAAAGCTTTTAAGTTTCATGAGGTCCCATTCGTTTATTCTTGATTTTATTTCCATGATTCTAGGAGGTGGGTCAAAAAGGATGTTGCTTTGATGGATGTCAAAGAGTGTTCTGCCTATGTTTTCCTCTAGGAGTTTGATAGTGTCTGGCCTTATATGTAGGTCTTTAATCCATTTGGAGTTTATTTTTGTGTATGGTGTTAGGAAGTGTTCTAATTTCATTCTTTTACATGTTGCTGTCCAATTTTCCCAGCACCACTTATTGAAGAGGCTGTCTTTTTTCCATTGTATACTCGTGCCTCCTTTGTCAAAGATAAGGTGCCCATATGTGTTTGGGCTTACTTCTGAGTTCTCTATTCTGTTCCATTGATCTTCCTTTCTATTTTTGTGCCAGTACCATACGGTCTTGATCACTATGGCCTTGTAGTATAGTTTGAAGTCAGGAAGCCTGATTCCACCAACTCCATTTTTCCTTCTCAAGATTGCTTTGGCTATTCGGGGTCTTTTGCGTTTCCATACAAATCGTAAGATTTCTTGCTCTAGTTCTGTGAAAAATGCCATTGGTAATCTGATCGGGATTGCATTGAATCTGTAAATTGCTTTGGGTAGTACAGTCATTTTCACGATGTTGATTCTTCCAATCCAGGAACATGGTATATCCCTCCATCTGTTTATGTCATCTTTGATTTCTTTCATCAATGTCTTAAAGTTTTCTGCATACAGATCTTTGGCCTCCTTATGCAGGTTTATTCCTAGGTATTTTATTCTTTTGGTTGCAATGGTGAATGGGAGAGTTTCCTTAATTTCTCTTTCTGCTCTTCCGTTGTTAGTGTATAGGAATGCAAGAGATTTCTGTGCATTAATTTTGTATCCTGCTACTTTACTAAACTCATCAATGAGTGCTAGCAGTTTTCTGGTAGAGTCTTTAGGGTTTTCTATATATAGTATCATGTCATCTGCAAAGAGTGATAATTTTACTTCTTCTTTTCCAATTTGGATTCCTTTAATTTCTTTTTCTTCTCTGATTGCTGTGGCTAACACTTCCAAAACTATGTTGAATAACAGTGGTGAGAGTGGACACCCTTGTCTTGTTCCTGTTCTTAGAGGGAATTCTTCCAGTTTTTCTCCATTGAGAACAATGTTGGCTTTTGGTTTGTCATATATGGCTTTTATGATGTTGAGGTAATTTCCTTCTATGCCCATTTTCTGGAGAGCTTTTATCATAAATGGATGTTGAACTTTGTCAAAAGCTTTTTCTGCATCTATTGAAATGATCATATGGTTTTTATCCTTCAATTTGTTGATATGATGTATCACGTTGATTGATTTGCGTATATTGAAGAATCCTTGCCTCCCAGGGATAAACCCCACTTGATCGTGGTGTATGATTTTTTTAATGTGCTGTTGCAGTCTGTTAGCTAGTATTTTGTTGAGGATTTTTGCATCTATATTCATCAGTGATATTGGTCTGTAGTTTTCTTTTTTTGTGACATCTTTGCCTGGTTTTGGTATCAGGGTGATGGTAGCCTCATAGAATGAGTTTGGGAGTGCTCCGCCTTCTGCAATATTTTGGAAGAGTTTGAGAAGGATAGGTGTTAACTCTTCTTGAAATGTTTGATAGAATTCGCCTGTGAATCCATCTGGTCCTGGGCTTTTGTGTGTTGGGAGATTTTTAATCACTGCCTCAATTTCTGTACTTGTGATTGGTCTGTTCATGGTTTCTATTTCTTCCTGGTTCAGTCTTGGAAGATTGTATTTTTCTAAGAATGTATCCATTTCTTCCAGGTTATCCAATTGATTGGCATATAGTTGCTTGTAGTAGTCTCTCATGATGTTTTGTATTTCTGAGGTGTCCGTTGTGACTTCTCCTTTTTCATTTCTAATTCTGTTGATTTGCATCTTCTCCCTTTTTTTCTTGATGAGTCTGGCTAATGGTTTATCAATTTTGTTAATCTTCTCAAAGAACCAGCTTTTAGTTTTATTTATTTTTCTTATGGTTTCTTTCCTTTCTTTTTCATTTATTTCTGCTCTGATCTTTACGATTTCTTTCCTTCTGCTCACTTTGGGGTTTCTTTGTTCTTCTTTCTCTAGTTGTTTGAGGTGTAAGGTTAGGTTGTTTATTCGATCATTTTCTTGTTTCTTAAGGTAGGACTGTATTGCTATAAACTTCCCTCTTAGAACTGCTTTTGCTGCGTCCCATAGGTTTTGGGTTGTTGTGTTTTCGTTGTCATTTGTTTCTAGATACTTTTTGATTTCCTCTTTGATTTCTGTAGTGATTCCTTGGTTGTTTAATAGTGAATTGTTTAGCCTCCATGTGTTTGTATTTTTTGCAGTTTTTTTCCTGTAATTGATATCTAGTCTCATGGCGTTGTGGTCTGAGAAGATGCTTGATATGATTTCAATTTTCTTGAATTTGCTGAGGTTTGATTTGTGACCCAAGATGTGATCTATCCTGGAAAATGTTCCGTGTGCACTTGAGAAGAAAGTGTAGTCTGTCGTTTTTGGATGGAATGTCCTATAAATATCAATTAAGTCGAGATGGTCTAATGTGTCATTTAAAGCTTGTGTGTCTTTATTTATTTTCTGTTTGGATGATCTGTCCATTGATGTAAGTGGGGTGTTCAAGTCTCCCACTATAATTGTGTTCCTGTCGATGTCCCCTTTTATAGCTGTTAGCATTTGCCTTATGTATTGAGGTGCTCCTATATTGGGGGCATAGATATTTACCATTGTGATACGTTCTTCTTGGATGGATCCCTTGATCATTATGTAGTGCCCTTCCTTGTCTCTTTTAATAGTCTTTACTTTCAAGTCTAATTTGTCTGATATGAGTATTGCTACTCCAGCTTTCTTTTGACTTCCATTTGCATGGAATATCTTTTTCCATCCCTTCACTTTCAGTCTATATGTATCCCTTGGTCTGAAGTGGGTTTCTTGTAGGCAGCATATAGAAGGGTCTTGTTTTTGTATCCATTCAGTCAGTCTGTGTCTTTTGGTTGGAGCATTTAATCCATTTACATTTAAAGTGATTATTGACATGTGTGTTCCAATTACCATTTTCTTAATTGTTTTGGGTTTGTATTTGTAGGTGTTTTCCTTTTCTTGTGTTTCCTACTTAGAGAAGTTCCTTTAGCACTTGTTGTAAGGCTGGTTTGGTGGTGCTGAATTCTCTTAACTTTTGCTTGTCTGGAACGCTTTTGATTTCTCCCTCAAATCTGAATGAGATTCTTGCTGGGTAAAGTATTCTTGGCTGTAGGTTTCTCTCTTTCAGGACTTTCAGTATATCCTGCCATTCCCTTCTGGCCTGCAGAGTTTCTGTAGAAAGGTCAGCTGTTATCCTGATGGGTTTTCCCTTATATGTTGTTTGTTGCTTTTCTCTTGCTGCTTTTAATATTTTTTCTTTGTGTTGAATTGTCGTTAGTTTGATTAATATGTGTCTTGGTGTATTTCTCCTTGGGTTTATTCTGTATGGGACTCTCTGTGCTTCTTGGACTTGGTTCATTATTTCCTTTCCCATGTTGGGGAAGTTTTCCACTAGAACCTCTTCAAATATTTTCACAGACCCTTTCTTGTTTTCTTCTTCTTCTGGGATGCCTATAATTCGAATGTTGGTACGTTTAAGGTTATCACTGAGGTCTCTGAGGCTTTCTTCTAGTCTTTTTATTTTTTTATCTTTTTCCTGCTCTGTGGCGTTTATTTCTTCCATTCTATCTTCCAACTCACTTATTCGTTCTTCTGCCTCAGTCATTCTGCTGGTTAGAGCATCTAGAGTATTTTTAATTTCCGTTATTTTGTTATCCATTGCTGTTTGTTTTTCTGAGTTCTTATGAACTGTTTCTTGTACTTTCTCTAATTTGTTATCGAGATTTTGTATCATTTTTAGTATCATTACTCTAAATTCTTTTTCAGGCATTTTTCCTATTTCCTCCTCATTTATTTGGTCTTGTGGGTTTTTTTCCTGCTCCTTTGCCTGCATGGTGTTTCTTTGTTTCCTCATGGTTGTCCAAGCTTTTGGGGTTGCTTGTCCTGGTGATAGAGGTGTTTATAGAAGACTGTCCAAGCCTCAGACTAATGTCCAAGTATTGGATTAGACGAATATTCAGTCGGCTATGTCAGGTTCTCCACAGCCCTTTCCGGTGTCCGAGGCCGTCTGCTGGTGTTCAGCTGGTTCTCTGTGGGAATGACTGTGTCCTTCCGTGCATTCCCAATGCATCTGTGGAGAGGGATGCCTATTCTTCTATTTAATCTCTAGTAACAATTCCTTTCATTCCCATCTGTATGTCGTGCCCATAGGACCTGAGATCATTAGGTAGAAGGTATTTAAGGTCAGTAATTAATTGGCTCTGCATCATGTTTTTGTTTTGTTGGTTTTTTTTTTTTCCTGGTCACACCATGTGGCTTGTGGGATCTTAGTTCCCCGAACAGGGATTGAACCTGGGCCCTAGGCAGTGAAAGCATGGAGTCCTAACCACTGGACCACCAGGGAAGTGCCTGAATCATGTTTTGTTTTTTTTTTTTTAATTTTTTTGGGGGTACACCAGGTTCAATCATCTGTTTTCATACACATATCCCCGTATTCCCTCCCTTCCTTGACTCCCCCCCCCTCGAGTCCCCCCCACCCTCCCTGCCCCAGTCTTCTAAGGCATCTTCCATCCTCGAGTTGGACTCCCTTTGTTATACAACTTCCCACTGACTGTTTTACAGTTGGTAGTATATATATGTCTGTGCTACTCTCTCGCTTTGTCTCAGTTTCCCCTTCACCCCCCGCCCCCTCCCATACCTCGAGTTCTCCAGTCCATTCTCTGTATCTGCATCCTTGTTCTTGTCACTGAGTTCATCAGTACCATTTTTAGTGAATCATGTATTTTTGATGATCCTGTCTAGTCGCTTGACCCTTCTAATAATTGTTTCTTGACAGTGTGATCTTTTGTGAGGGTCTAGAAATTGGATCCTTGTATTGGTGACCTATGCCTTGATTCTCTCTCCCTCTGGCCAACCACCCAATAAGTACCTGTATTCTGTAGTCAGACCCTCTTGATGCCAGTTATTGGTCCACCCTGGACCTCCACAGCCTGTTGCTAACACCGCCACTTCGATTACCCCCAATCCAAGCCCTCCTTGTATGTTAGTGTCTAGTCAAACTGTCCTGAAGTCAGGTGCCCACCTAGTTATGAGTGGCATGTCACTGTTCCTTGATTAGGTTCATCCAGGTGCCAACCAAGCCTTGGTTTAAGCCTTTTATTTAAATATACATGCTCACTAACTAACGAAGTTGGCCCATTTAATTTTCCAGTGACTCCACTTGCTGGATAGTAGTTCTTTAAAAAGAGATGAAACATGCCACCCTATCATTTCCACCCACTGATTTTCATACTGCTCTCTGCAGCTACAGAGAATCAAACTATTCCCTTTCCAGCTGACGTTTAAATATTTGAAGGCCACCATTATGTTATTATTTCTCCTCTCTCCGCTTCCTGTCCCCACTTCCTAAAACTCTTTACCAGCGTAAACATTCCCAGCTCCATCCTCATGTGAATTTCAAGTTCTCCATAATTCATTTACCAATTCTTTTCTTAAAAATACAACACCTAAATGAAAACCATGTTCCAAATGTGACAAACTGTGTGTGGGTTCAACAGTCTGAACATCACACATCTAATAACGTAGCCTAATATTACAATTCACTTTTCCCCCTTTTCATGGGAAAGACTGTTGCTTGCTATTAAGATTACAATGAAATAAACTCCAGTGATTTTTGAGTTACTATCACTTTCTGATCATAAAATTAAAATGCTTAAATTTCACTATAATTACATTACCCTTAAAAAGTTTTCAAGAGTTTTAAATGCCCCTTCGAATTTAATTAACATGTAAATAGAATTTTATTACAATAGAAATAGATATATAATTTCTGTTCTACTTCTTTTAACATTCTATAAACATTTTCCTATACAGCCACACTATCATATTAATCACTTTATTATTGACATGTATATACCACAACTTAATCTTTTCTCTATTGTCATGTTTTTATTGTTTACTATTCCAAAGAAAATAGCTAAAAAATCTTTCATTTTTAAATTATTAGTGTTCTTTGAAGTATTTCCTTAGGAAAAATTCTTGAGACAGTTATTCCAAGTAAATAAATATGTTTAAGATTCTAGAAAGCCATGACCAAATTGTCCGTCAAATTGACACCAACAGAAAATCTACTTGTTTACTTCTTTCTACAAAGTCTTAGGAATTCTCATCAAGAGTGTGATCAAGACAGTATGGTACTGGCACAAAAACAGAAATATAGATCAGTGGGACAGGATAGAAAGCCCAGAGATAAACTGTGGTCAACTCATCTATGACAAAGGAGGCAACGATATACAAAGGAGAAAAGGCAGCCTCTTCAATCAGTGGTGCTGGGAAAACTGGACAGCTACATGTAAAAGAATGAAATTAGAACACTCCCTAACACCATACACAAAAATAAACTCAAAATGGATGAAAGACCTAAATGTAAGGCCAGACACTATAAAACTCCTAGAGGAAAACATAGGAAGAACACTCTTCGACATAAATCACAGCAAGATCTTTTTTGATCTACCCCCTAGAATAATGAAAATAAAAACAAAAATAAATAAGTGGGACCTAATGAAACTTCAAAGCTTCTGCACAACAAAGGAAACTATAAGCAAGACGAAAAGACAACCCTCAGAATGGGAGAAAATACTTGCAAACGAATCAACAGACAAAGGATTAATTTCCAAAATATATAAACAGTTTATCCAGCTCAATATCAAAAAAACAAACAACCCAATCAAAAAATGGGCAGAAGACCTAAATAGGCATTTCTCCAAAGAAGACATACGGATGGGCAAGTGGTACATGAAAAGCTGCTCAACATCACTCATTATTAGAGAAATGCAATCAAAACTACAATGAGGTATCACCTCACACCAGTTAGAATGGGCATCATCAGAAAATCTACAAACAGTAAATGCTGGAGAGGGTATGGAGAAAAGGGAACGCTCTTGCACTGTTGGTGGGAATGTAAATTGATACAGCCATTATGGAGAACAGTATGGAGGTTCCTTGCAAAAGTAAAACTAGAGTTACCATATGACCCAGCAATCCCACTACCTGGCATATACCCAGAGAACACCATAATCCAAAAAGACACATGCACTCCAATGTTCCCTGTAGCACTATTTACAATAGCCAGGACATGGAAGCAACCTAAATGTCCATCAACAGATGAATGGGTAAAAAAGATGTGGTACATATATACAATGGAATATTACTCAGATGTAAAAAGCAATGAAACTGGGACATTTGTAGAGACATGGATGGACCTAGAGACTGTCATAGAGTGAAGTGAGTCAGAAAGAGAAAAACAAATATTGTATATTAACACATATATGCGGAATGTAGAGAAATGGTACAAATCAACTGGTTTGCAAGGTAGAAATAGAGACACAGATGTAGAGAACAAACATATGGACACCAGGTGGGGAAAGCAGGGAGGGTTGGGGGGAATTAACTGGGAGATTGGGATTGCCGTATATACACTACCAGTACGAAAAAAAATACCAAATTGTACAATCTAAATATATGCAGTTTATTGTCTGTTAACTGTATCTCAATAAAAGTTCTTAAAAAAATAAAAAAATAAAAAAAATTTAAAAAAATAAAAAAGCTTTCAAATCAGGTCTTCTCTATTCTATACTTATATGTTTGAAGTACATGTTAATATATTATTATATTTAGGACTTTATATTTATATACATTAAATATTCAATAATCCAATGTATTAACTATCTCTCCCAGCTGTGTCCTGTGCAACTTTTGTGAAACAAGGACAAAAAAAAGAATATAAGACACTGACCAAAGACAGAAACCCATGGGTAAAATTGTTCAGTTACAGGGTTTCCAGCTCACATTTAAGAACGTCATGAACTTTATGAAAATTTTCACTGAAATAAAAATACACTGTCAGTCAGAAGATATACTCTTGTCAATCAGATAGAGGAGGAATGGGGTAAGAGAAGGAATACTTTCAATTGTTAACTTACCTCTGAGTTGTATGAATATTTTTGGAACAAGTAATTGTTATTTTTTTTTCTATTAATGAGAAGGAGGAAAAGAAGGATGATTTTGAAAAGAGGGAGGAATAATGCACTGTTCTCACTGAATTCTCCTGACTTGCCTGCTGGTCACTTAGTGGCCATCTGGTTATCCAATCAACTGTTGAGGCATCACAGTGCCTGTGTTCAAGTCACCCTTATTTTACTTAAATAAGGCCCTAACGCACAAGAGTAATGATGATGGCAACTCAGGTGCCCAAGAGCAGGTGGTAAAGTGCTTCCTTTAAGGAAGAAATGAAAGTTCCCCACTTATTAAGGAAAGAAAAATAAATCATATGCTGAGGTTGCTAAGATCTACGGTTAAGAACAAACCTATCCAGGAAACTGTGAAGAAGGAAAAAGAAATTCACACTAGTTTTGATGATACCTCAAACTACCAAAGTTATGGCCACGTCCATGATAAGTGTTTCCATTTAAACATTGAATTTGTAAGGCATTGAATTTGTACAGTAAGATATTTTGAGATGAAATCACATTCACATAACTTTTATTATTTTTATATGATTATAATTGTTCTATTTTATTATTAGTTAGTTAATCTCTTACTGTGCCTAATTTATAAATTAAAATTTATAAATTTTAGGAAAACACAGAGCATAATTACGGTTTGGTACTATCTGCAGTTTCAGGGATCCACTGGGGGTCTTGGAACATAATCCCCACAGATAAGGACTACTGTATTTTTCTCTTTTTTTATGTTTAAAAATGTTTATGATTTTAAGTTAAAAGGGAAGGAAGGGAGGAAGGAAATGTATTACTATACCTAAGAAGTAGCCTTTCTCATACTACTTTTTAGTCTAAATCAATCCTAAAAGCTTTATTTTTCTTGTCTTCACATCTTTTCACATGTTAATTTTGAGGTTCATTAAGAGGTCTGTTCGAGGTTCTAAAAGTCATTGGTTTAGGACTATCTGCTTTTCCATTTTAGTACTTCCCTTTGCATTTTTCTATGCATATCTTTTCCACCTAATTTTCTATTTTTTTAAATAAATTTATTTATTTATTGGCTGCATTGGGTCTTCATTGCTGCACATAGGCTTTCTCTAGTTGCGGCGAGCAGAAGCTACTCTTCATTGTGGTGTGCGGGCTCCTCATTTTGGTGGCTTCTCTTTTTGTGGAGCAGGGGCTCTAGGCATGTTGGCTTCAGTAGTTACGGCACAGGAGCTCAATAGTTGTGGCTCACGGGCTCTAGAGGGCAGGCTCTATAGTTGTGGCACACAGGCTTAGTTGCTCCACGGCATGTGGGATCTTCCTTGACCAGGGATCGAACCTGTGTCCCCTGCATTGGCAGGCAGATTCTTAACCACTGCGCCACCTAAGAAGTCCCTCACCTAATTTTTGAGTGGGTGATACTTGAAAGTACAAAAAAGGAACACTCTGAAAGTTCCCCTTCCACTCCAGTTAGTCATTTTCCCTTCCCACTGACTACAGCTTTATTCATATCTTATAGATATTTCCATATATATTCTATGCATATAAAAGCAAATATATTCTTTTCTTTATCTACACAAATGATGACGTACTATACATGTGCTTCTGTTCCTTGTATTTTCACGTTCAATAATACATCCTAGAAATGTATCCACAGCCGTGTCAGGAGCTTTTAAATTTTTTATGGCTGCATAGGATTTGTACAGACATAACAATTTATGTAACTAGTCTTCAAACTGATTGACATTTAGGTTATTCCCAAGTTTTTGCAACTGCAAACAATACTGCAAGGATTAATCCTGCTCATTTATCCCTCACACTTGTGCAAAAATATCTCAAAATGGGCACTGCTAAGTCAAAGAGTATGTGCATTTCTCATTTTATAGAGTAATGACAAATGTCCCTTTCTAGTGGCTGAACCAATTTACAATTCCATCAGCTGTGTATAAGCCTCCACATCATCACAACCTTGCCCTTCACACAATACTGACACACTTTTAGTCACCTGTCAGTCTCATAAATGAAATATGTATTTTATGTGCATTTCCTTTTATGAGGGAAGCTAAATAAGCACATATTCATTTTGATCTTTTCTGTCAACTGTATGTTCAGAATCCTTTGTCCATTTCCTATTGGTTTGTGGATCTTTTCTTAATTTGTTTTTAAAATCTAAACTCTGTTTCCTATATGGTCTTGATGAGATACGACATAATTCCTCAAATAAAATAATCTGAAAAGAATTGAAAGGAGGGGGACTTCCCTGGTGGTGCAAGCGGTTAAGCATCTGCCTACCAATGCAGGGGATGCAGGTTTGATCCCTGGTCCGGGAAGATCCCACGTGCCGCCGAGCAACTAAGCTCATGTGCCACAACTACAGAAGCCTGAGCACGTAGAGCCTGTGCTCCGCAACCAGAGAAGCCACCACTCTGAGAAACCTGCACACTGCAATGAAGAGCAGCCCCTGCTCGCCACAACCAGGGAAAGCCCATGTGCAGCAACAAAGACCCAACAGAGACAACAAATAAATTAATTAAAAAAAAAGAATTAAAAGGAGTGACTCAAGCAGATGTTTGCACACCCACATTCACAGCAGTATTATTTACAGCAGCCAAAGGTGGGAACAACTCAAATGTCCATGTTTGATCCCTGGTCAGGGAACCATCCCACATGCTGAACAGTGTGGCCAAAATACTGGGAAAAAAAAAAAAAGAAGAAAAAGAAGATAAAATAAAATAATAAAAAATTAAATAGAAATGGTTAAGATGGTGAATTTTATATTATCTGTATTTTACTAGAATTAAAAAAATAATTTGAAATTTAATTCCCAAAATTTCAGATTCAGGTTTTAGAGAACTTTGATTTGGTTCAGCTTTAACTTGGACACTGAATCTTAAAAGTATGATAATTCTCCATTTTTCAAAATATACTTTCCTGATACCCAAGGAAGCAGTTTGACTATATTCAGCATTTTATTTGTTTGGGGAGACTCTCAAAAAATAATAGTCTCTATTTCCACAATATTTCAGGGTCTTCTACTTCACCTGTTTCTTCCTCCTTGTTAATGAGATTTCAAACCAAAGGAATCCTTCCTCTCATTTTGTTTCTTCCAAGGAACTTAAATGGTCAAAAACGAAAACAAAAACAAAAAAATGGTCTTCTCCCGAGAAAGGAATGGGCCTCTAGCAGAATTTAAGATAGTTGAAATCTTCCATCACAACTCTATCTTATTTTCGTGTCACTTTTACAATCTGGTATTAGGAGAACAACAATCTTATTCTCCTCCTTACATATGATCTATAGTGTGATCTACAGATTTCTTCCACTTCTTTCTCCTTTTGTCATTTATGCTTTATACTCTCATGCCAATACTCTTGGCTACAAAGAAGTATATGTATCTTCCTGATATACACTACCCACCTCACAAATCTTATATTGGATTGTTCTGAACAAAGACATATATTTCCACTCAAATAATAAGCCTATCCCAGCAAAATTTTAGTGATATTCATACTATTGCATATATTTTCTAGAAAGGACCCTTGAGGCCACAAGTTCAGTTACCATGGTTTTGCCACAATATCTCTTCCTAAATAAAAGTTTTTGGCTATTTCCTCCACTGCTTTGGTTATCTATCACATTCTCTCTTCCCAACAGCACCCAATTCAATGGTTCACAGGCAATTTTTTCCCTCTCCATAAAATGTTAGCATCCATTCTTCTCAATCACGTTTTCTTGATTCTTACTGAAAACTATTTTTCCCAATGCCTGTGAGAGGCAAAATGAAGCTGATCATTATCTGGGAAGACAAGAAAGGAGGAGAAAGGCCAGGATCTGAGTTACTATACATATTTATTAGAAATAAAAGATGGGGAGTTCCCTGGTGGTCCACTGGTTAGGAGCGTGCAGTGAACCCTGGTTGGGGAACTAATATCCTGCATGCCTCATGGCGTGGCCAAAAGGAAAAAAGAAAAAGAAAAAAAAAAGATGGAAGAGAATATATCTCAGTGGTTAAGTCTTGACCACCAGAAATTTAGACTGGAGGCAGGTCAAGGTTAATATCTGGTATCTATGGATTCAAGAAAAAATAGATGACTCTCCTCAAAAGAGGGGAGAGAACAGTAACCATCCAGGTGGATGATTCTCAGAAACCCAAAGCCAGTATCTAGGAAGGCTGGTCAAAGAAACATAGCACAAGTCACAAGACTGGGGATCAGGGGCAACTAATATGAGCAAAGTGGGACCAGGAAGTTACAGTGCTAGGCTGATCACCCACACAGAGCCTAAGCAAGGCGTTCTCTACCTGAGGTCCATGAACTCTCAAGGTATCTCCTCACTGAAGAATTTCACTAACTTCTAACTGAAATTTAGCATCTCTCTAAATTATAAAAATAGGAAAAAAAAATCAGGTGGGTTAGCAGCACCTACGATCACAAGTATTTATAATATTATAGCCATTACAGATACCTCAAAATAAACTTTACATTTACCACTTCAAAATTACAATATTTATTAGACCTGCCACCAGACTGTTATTTAATATATTTATAAAGAAACACACACACACACACAAAAGCGACTTCCCTTGCAGTCCAGTGGTTAAGACTCCACACTTTTGCAGGGCGCATGGGTTCAATCCCTGATGAGGGAACTAAGATTCTGTGTGCTGTGCTATGCAGCCAAAAACCGAAAGAAAGGAAGGAAGGGAGGGAGGGAGGAAGAGAGAGAGAAAGAAAGGAAGGAAGGAAAAGAAAGAAAGAAAGAAAGAAAGAAAGAAAGAGAGAGAGAGAGAAAGAGAGAGAGAGAGAGGGAAAAACACATATACTATTATAACTTTTAAAGTATTTTGACATTTTGATAACTTCATGTAAATGGTTTCATCTGAAATCCTGTTTTTCTGTATTTCAAAACATTCTAAGGAGTTCACAGCCTTTATCAGACTGCTAAGGGGTCTTTATCCTAAATAATTAAGAAAACTGGAGGACATGAGAGGAATTTAGTGGTGAGTCTCTCGTACCAACAACAAAGCATGTGATTGAAAATAAATTATGGCACCGTACAAAGTTCTTTCATTTTCCTTATCTTAACTGCACAACATTCATTCAAAATTTTAACAATTTGTCTAAGAATAACTGTGTTACTTTTTAAGAGTGGAAAGCTCTTAACTTGGGAAAGGCACCTAAACAAAGAGCAAGAGTTGCCCCTATGCTGCCAAAATGAGTCTCCCAATTTTCTGTTTCTTTCAACTCAGTACCTTCCCCTTTGGGGAAGTGCATTTTCTCCGACTAGTGGGCTACCTTTCCCTCGCTACAGGAGTAGACACATGGCCCAGGACAGCCAATCTGATGACTCTTCAACCCCATTTCCTTGCACACAGCAATTGATCCATGTGTGAAGATCCTAGCCCAAATGGAGCCAATCTTTCAGGAAATGATACTGCAAAAAAATTAATAAACAGAAACCTCAATTAAATAGTCAGGAGACCAGAAAGGGGGAGCTCTCATGCCCTGTGACCCTAGCAGAGCGCAACGGGAGGAAAGACTCCTTTTCCTGAAAGGCCTCAGCCAATGGAAAACCATGGACACTGTTTACTCAGCCCTCCCAACTTCTTTTCTCTCTATAAAGCCTTCTCCTTCCCTTGACATGTGGGGATTTGCACGTGGCCCACCATGGTTGCAGACCCTGAACTGCAATTCTCTGCTGATTCCAAATAAACCCATCTTTGCTGGAGAGATAACTGGCAGTCCACTTGTTTCAGGTCAACAACATGGACCTTGAAGAGAGGACTCATCTTTTTCATTCCCAAAACCTTAAAACAAAAGGACCACTGAAACAGCTGAGGAACACCTTTGCTATTATGTGGAAAAAACTGTCTGAAAATAAGGCCAAACAGAAAAGCAGAGTTGACCCAGCTATGCCTAAAGCCTTTCATTAGCCCAGTTAAATGAACCATGAAATTCCTCTTCTGTTTACATCAGTTTGACCTGAGATTCGTTCTCCTGAAATTGAAGGAATTCTCAAAAATAAGTAAGAATTTAGGTTATATTTGTTCCTATTTAATATTATATGGACATTATATGCAGATAGAAATTCTACCTCTCCAACTACATGCTATTATGGGAGACTGGACAACTTAATCTGTGTCAGTTTCCCCATCTGCAAAATGTAGATAATATTAAGACCACAGGGCTGTTTTAAGAATTAAGTGAGTTACTATGTGTAGAATTGTTCAAAATATAGTAAACATGTTAGTCATTTAACATCATAACTCAGATTGTATATTTTTTTAATGTTTCCTTATTGTGGTAGAAGTCACATAGCATAAAACATATTATTTTAACCATATTTAACAGTAGAGTTCAGTGGCACTAAAGGACATTCACATTGTTGTGCAACACTCACCATCATCCATCTCCCAAATTTTTCACTTTCGTAAACTGAAACTCTGTCCGCATTAAACACTAACTCCGCATTCCCTCCCCACCATCCCACTCCCCAACAACTACCAATGTACTTTCTGACTCTATGAATTTGATTCATTTAAGTGGTCAGGTTCCATATTTAGGAAAAGGAAAAGAATTCCACAAATCAAAAGAAATACAAGTTCAAAATAACAGTAGCTGAGACTGGAGACAAGATGGCAGAGTAAAAGGTGCTGAGCTCACATCTTCTCATGAAAACACGAAAATGATAACTACCTGCTGAACAACCACTGACAAAAAAGACTTGCACCTACCAAAAAATATATTCTACACCTAAATACAAAGAAGAAGCCACAACA
Organism: Hippopotamus amphibius kiboko; assembly: GCF_030028045.1. Classification (NCBI taxonomy): domain Eukaryota; kingdom Metazoa; phylum Chordata; class Mammalia; order Artiodactyla; family Hippopotamidae; genus Hippopotamus; species Hippopotamus amphibius. The sequence continues at coordinate 83,451,051 of NC_080190.1, read as the reverse complement.
AGATGGTAGGAGGGGCAGTTTCGAAATGTAATCAAAATCCCATACCCGCCAGGTGGGTGAACCACAAACTGGAAAATAATTACATCGCAGAGGTTCTCCCACAGTAGTGAGAATTCTGAACCCCATGTCAGGCTCTCCAACCTGGGGGTTGGGCATCAAGAGGAGGAGTCCCCAGAGCATTTGGCTTTGAAGGCCAGAGGGGCTTCAGTGCAGGGGCTCCACAGGACTGGGGGAAACAGAGACTCCACTCTTGGAAGACTCACACAAGTTTTTACATGCACTGGAACCTAGTGCAAAGCAGTGACTCCCAAGAAGCCTAGGCCAGACCTACCTCCAGGTCTTACAGGGTCTCCTGGGGAGGCGGGGGTTGGCTGTGGCTCACTGTGGGGGCAAGGACACAGGTCGCTGATGTCCAGGGGATACTCACAGGCATGAACTCTCCCAGAGGTCACCATTTTGGCACTGAGACCTGACCCCACCCAAAAGTCTGCAGGCTCCAGTGCTGGGACACCTCAGGACAACCAACAGGGTGGGAACACAGACCCACCCGTCAACAGAAAGACTGCCTAAAGTCATCCTGAGCCAACAGCTGCTTTGAGATGGCCCTACCCACCAGAGGGGCAAGACCCAGCTCCACCTGCCAATGGGCAAGCACAAGTCCCTTCCCACCATGAAGCCTGCCCAAGCCCCTGGACCAACTTCACCCACCAGGGAGGAGACACCAAAACCAAGAAGAATTACAATCCTGTAGCCTGAGGAACAGAAGCAACAAACACAGAAAGGCAGACAAAATGAGAGAGCAGAGAAATATGTTCCAGACAAAGGAACAGATAAAACCTCAGAAGGACAACTAAGTGAAGAGGAGAAAGGCAATCTATCTGAAAAAGAATTCATATTAATGATAGTAAAGATGATCCCAGATCTCAGAAAAAGACTAGGGCACAAACTGAGAGGATACAAGAAATGTTTAATAAAAAGCTAAAAACTTCAAAGAACAGAGATGAACAGTAAAATAATTAAAATTAAAAATACACCAGAAGGAATCAACAGCAGAATAAATGAGGCAGAAGAACAAATAAGTGAGCTGGAAGACATTGGTGTAAATCACTGCTGTGGAACAGAATAAAGAAAAAACAATGAGGGACTCTCCTGGTGGTCCAGTGGTTAAGACTCTACGCTCTCAATAAAGGGGACCTGGGATTGATCCCTGTCAGGGAACTAGATCCTGCATGCCACAATTAAGAGCCCACACGCTCAAGAATGAAGATGCAGGTGTAGAGAATGGACTTGAGGACATGGGGCTGGGGGAGGGGGCGCGAAGGGGAAGCTGGGACAAAGTGAGAGAGTAGCATAGACAGAGATACATTACCAAATGTAAAATAGCTGGTGGGAAGTTGCTGTATAACAAAGCAAGATCAACTCGATAATGGGGGATGCCTTAGAGGGCCAGGACAGGGAGGGTGGGAGGGAGTCATGGGAGGGGGTATATGTATAAATACAGCTGATTCACTTTGGTGTACCTCAAAAACTGGTACAAGGGTGTAAAGAAAATATATTCCAATAAAGAGCTTAAAAAATAAAAAAAGAGCCCACATGCTGCAACTAAAGACCCTGCATGCCGCAACTAATAAAAAGACCCCACGTGCTGCAACTACAAAGATCCCACATGCTGTAACAAAGATCCTGTATGCCACAATGAAGATCGCACGTGCCACAACTAAGACCCGGCACAGTCAAATAAATAAGTATTTAAAAAAAAAAAGAAAAGGAAAGGAAAAAGAGTGAAAAGAAAGGAGGACAGTCTGAGACCTCTGGGGCAATATTAAATGCACCAACATTCACATCACAGGAGTCCCAGAAGGAGAAGAAAGAGAGAGAAAGGGCCTTCGAAAATATTTGAAGAGACAATAGCTGAAAACTTCCCTAATATGGGAAAGGAAACATTCACTCAAATCCAGGAAGTGCTAAGAGTCCCATACAGGATTAACCCAAGGAGGAACACACCGAGACACACATTAATCAAACTGACAAAAAGACAAAGAGAATATATTAAAAGCAATAAGGGAAAAAAAACAAACAACATACAAGGGAATCCCCATAAGGTTATCAACTGATTTTTCAGCAGAAACTCTGCAGGCCAAAGGGAGTAGTACAATATATTTAAAGTGAAAAAAGGGAAAAATGTACAACCAAGATTATTCTACGTAGCAAGGCTCTTGTTTAGGTTCAACAGAGAAATCAAAAGCTTTACAGACAAGCAAAAGCTAACAGAATTCAGCAGCACCAAATCAACTTTACAACAAATGCTAAAGGACCTTCTCCAGATGGGAAAGAAAATGCCACAACTAGAAAAAAGAAAATTACAAATAGGAAAGCTCACTGGTAAAGGCAAACATACAGAAAAGGTAGCAAATCATCCACACACAGATATCAATGCCAGCAATAGTGAGAAGAGGAGAGTACAAACACAGGATATTGGAAACACATTTGAAATTAAGAGACCAACAACTTAAAACAATCTTGTAAATGTATAGACTGCTATATCAAAACCTCATGGTGGGAATTACCTGGTGGTCGAGTGGTTAGGACTCTGTGCTTCCACTGCAGGGGGCTCAGATTTGATCCCTGGTCAGGGAACTAAGATCCTGCAAGCCATGCGGTGTGACCAAAAAACAAAACAAAACAAAAAAACCACATGTTAACCACAACCTGAAAATTTACAGTAAATATACACGAAGAAAAAGGACTTCTCTGATGGTCCAGTGGTTAAGACTCTGTGATTCCACTGCAGGGGGCATAGGTTCAATCCCTGGTCAGGGAACTAAGATTCCACATGCTGTGTGACACAGGCAAAAAAATAAATAAAGCCATTGCCAAAATTAAAAAAGAAGAAGAAGAAGAAGGATTCCAAACACAACACTAAAGTTAGTCATCAAACCACAAGAGAACAAAAGAGGAAGAGAAGAAAAAAGACCCACAAAAACAAATCCAAAACAATGAACAAAATGGCAATAAGAACATACCTATGGGTAGTTACCGTAAATGTAAACGGATTAAATGCTCGAACCAAAAGACAGACTGGCTCAATGGATACAAAAATAAGACCCTTGTATATGCTGTCCACAAGCGACCCACTTCAGATCTAGGGATACATACAAACCGAAAGTGAGGAGATGGAAAAAGATTTTCCATTCAAATGGAAATCAAAAGAAAGCTGGAGTAGCAATACTCATATCTGACAAGATAGACTTTAAAGACTGTTACAAAGTACTTGGTGATGAGGAAATGACATGCATCTTTAAACTTGTTATGGAGAAAATTTAATATAAAACCAATTACAGAAAACCCTCAACTTAAGAAGAGAGCTTGGAAAATGGCACTGCAGCTGCCTTTTAAGGGACTGGTTTTCCAGATCAGTTAGTTGTGTGAAACTTTATGTTGTCATTTCTCTTTCTATACTGTAATCCATGTTTTAAATGAATTTGCTAAATGAAATAATGCCATTATTGTTCTTGACAAATATATTTTTTATTTTGTGTATGATTTTTCTAATGAAACTTTAAACCTTTGCAAAAAAAAAAAAAAGAGAGAGAAACAAAAAAGGACACTACATAATGATCAAGGGGTCACTCCAAGAACAAGAAATGATAATTGTAAATATATATGCACCAAACATAGGAGCATCTCAGTATATAAGGCAAATGCTAACAGCCATAAAAGGAGAACTCAACAGTAACACAATAATAGTGGGGGGACTTGAACACCTATTTACATCAATGGACTGATCATCCAGACACAAACTCAATAAGGAAACACAGGCCTTAAATGACACATTAGACCAGATGGACTTAATTGATATTTATACAGCATTCCATCCAAAAGCAGTAGAATACACATTCAAGTGCACATGGAACATTCTCCAGGATTGATCATATGCTGGGCCACAACGCAAGCCTTGGTAAATTTAAGAAAACTGAAATCACATCAAGCATGTTTTTCAACCACATGGTATGAGATTAGAAATCATCTACAAAGGACAGAGTCAAGATGGGGGACTAGGATGACATGGAATTCACGTCTCTGCACAACTAGGGCACCTGTTAAGCACTGGTGGGGGACCACGGACACCTAAGGTGATGGGAGGAACCCCCAGTGACCAGGTAGGATGTTGAGGGGAGTGAAGGGGTAGGAGAAGTGGAAGCAGGACAGGACCAGTGCCTCTAAGGGGCAGATTGGGGAGTGGAAAGGATCCCACAACTTGGCGGGGAAAGAAGAGAGACCACTGGGAGGGCAGAGGATTAGAAGGGAGCATGCCCTGCATTTCCCCTACCTACCTGCGCTCCAGGGCCTGCTGAGATCCTGAGCTGGATCCTCTGCCCACTGAGGCCCCCTCCAGCCACATGTGTCCTTAGGGAGTGGGAGGGAGGGAAGCAGGAGCAAAAGTAAAGGCCGACTGATGAGACCAGCACCCCTGAGGAGTGGCTTGGGGAGAGGAAGAGTTCCCATAACCAGTGAGACCCACCCACAGTTCCCTGGTGATAGGAGAGGCACTCGGGAGAGCATAGGAACAGAAGGGAGCATGGCCAGCACTTTCCCTGCCCACTTGGGAACCAAGGAGCCTGCTGGGCTCCCAGGCCTAATCCGATGCCCTTGGAGGCTTCCTCCAGCAGTACAGAGCTTAAGCCCCACCCCTACAACCCCACCCAGGGCCCTACCTCTACACACACTCCAAGACCCCCACCAAATGTGCTGGGCTTAAACCCCGCCTGCACACACTCACCCAGGGCCTTACTCCCAAAGTCAACCCTCCAAGGACCCCCTTCAGGACATGCTGCCTTTCCCCTGCTGCTCAGGTCCTAAGCCTAGACCCCACCCCACAGCTTGAAAGTCGCCCCACCTAGGCTCTGCCCCAACCCTAAACCCCACCCCCAACTAAGTTCCACCCCCTCACCCAAGCTCTGCCCTTCACAGATAGCCAAGGCCTTTTCCAGCTGTTTTTTCCTTCTGTTTCTTTTTTTTCCCTTTTTTCTTCTTTTCGATTTGGTCCTGTTTTACCTTGCTATTGTTGATTCATTTATATTTCTATTTTATCTACAAAATCTTTTATTTTTCTAATTTTATTTTATTCTTTATACTTTTGTCATTGTTCTACTCCTTTTGGGTTGTTCACTTTAAAATTTTTCTTTTTTCTGTTGTGGTTCTGCTTTACCTTGCTATAGTTGTTTCAATTATATTTTTAAATTTTTCCTCATTTTTTTTATCTTTCGAATTTTATTTTCTGTTTTATTCTTTGTTACTGTACTGCCATTTTTTCTTTCTTTTGTCACAATGTACCATGTGGCTTGTGGGATTTTGGTTCACAAGGCAGGCAGGCCTGAGCTCCTGTGGCAGGAGCGCTGAGTCCAAACCGCTAGACTAACAGAACCTCAGACCCCAGGGAATATTAATCCAAGTGAGGCCTCCCAGAGGTCCTCACCTTGGTACCAAGACCCAACCCTACCCAACTGCCTGCAAACTCCACTGCTGGACATTTCAGGCCAAACAACCAGTAAAACAGAAATGCAGCCCCACCCATCAAAACAAAAATGAAATGACACAAAAATATGTTACAGACAAAAGAGCAAGGTAAAAACCAACAAGATTAAATAAATGAAGAGGAAATAGGCATGCTACTTGAAAAAGAACTCAGTAATGATAGTAAAGATGATCCAAAATCTGGGAAATAGAATGCAGAAAATACAAGAAACATTTAACCTAGAGGAACTAAAGAGCAAACAGTGACGAACAACACAAAAACTGAAATTAAAAATACTCCAGAAGAAATCAATTACAGAATAACTAAGGCAAAAGAACAGATAAGTGAGCTGGAAGATAGAGTGGTGGAAACAACTGCCATAGAGCAGAAAAAAGAAAAAATAATGAAAATTGAGGACAGCCTCAGAGAGCTCTGGGACATCATTAAATGCACCAACATTCAAATTATAGGGGTCCCAAAAAAAGAAGAGACAGAGAAAGGGTGTCTGAGAAAATATTTGAAGAGATTATAATTGAAAACTTCCCTAATATGGGAAAGGAAATAGCCAACCAAACCCAGGAGGCACAAAGAGTCCCATATAGGATAAACCCTAGGAGAAACACACCAAGACACTTTTTTTTTTTTTTTTTTGCTGCATTGGGTCTTTGTTGCTGCATGCAGGCTTTCTTTAGTTGTGGTGAGCAGGGGCTACTGTTCGTTGCGATTCATGGGCTTCTCAGTGCGGTGGCTTCTCTTTTTGCAGAGCATGGGCTTTAGGTGCACAGGCTTCAGTAGCTGCAGCACACGTGGTCTCAGCAGTTGTGGCACATGGGCTGTAGGGCTCATGTGGGCTTCAGTAGTTGTGGCACATGGGCTCAGTAGCTGTGGCACATGGTCTGTAGGGCACATGGGCTTCAGTAGTTATGGCTCACAGGCTCTAGAGAGCAGGCTCAGCAGCTGTGGTGCACAGGCTTCATTGCCCTGTGGCATGTGGGATCTTCCCAGGCCAGGGATCAAATCTGTTCAGCTACACTGGCAGGCAGATTCTTAACCACTGCACCACCAGGGATGTCCCACCAAAACACATATTAATCAAATTAACAAAAATTCAGTTCAAAGAAAAATATTAAAAGTAGCAAGGGAAAAATGACAAATAACACACAAGGGAATTCCCATCAGATTATTAGCTGATTTCTGAGTGGAAACTCTACAGGTCAGAAGACAGTGACAGGATATACTTAAAGTGATGAAAAGGAAAATCCTACAACTAAGATTACTCTACCTAGCAAGGATCCCATTCAGACTTGGTGGAGAAATCAAAAGCTTTACAGACAAGCAAAAACTAAGATAATTCAGCACCACCAAACCAGCATTACAAGAAATGCTAAAGGAACTTCTCTAAGTGGGAAACACAAGAGAAGAAAAAGACCCACAAAAACAAACCCAAATCAATTAAAAACATAGTAATAGTAACATACATATCAATAATCACCTTGAATGTAAATGGATTAAAGGCTCGAACCAAAAGACACAGACTGGCTAAATGGATACAAAAACAAGACCCTTATATATGCTGTCTACAAGAAACCTACTTCAGGCCTAGGAACAAATAAAGACTGAAAGTGAGGGGATGGAAAAAGATATTCCATGCAAATGGAAACCAAAAGAAAGCTGGAGTAGTGATACTCATGTTAGATAAAAGAGAATTTAAAATAAAGACAGCTCCAAGAGATAAGGAAGTACACTACATAGTGATCAAGGGATCAATCCAAGAAGAAAACATGACAATCATAAATATTTATGCACCCAACACAGGAGTACCTCAATACATAAGATAAGTGCTAGCAGCCATAAAAGGGGAAATCAACAGTAACACAATAATACTGGGAGACTTTAACACCCCACTGACACCAATAGACAGAAAATAAGGAGACACAAGCTTTAAATGACACAATAGACCAGAGAGACTTAACTGATATTTATAGGACACTCCACCCAAAAGCAGAAGAATACACTTTCTTCTCAAGTGCACACAGAACATTCTAGAACGTTCTCCAGAAGAGATCACATCCTGGGTCACAAATTAAGCCTTGGGAAATTTAAGAAAATTGAAATTGTATCAAGCATCATTTCCGACCACAACACTATGAGATTAGAAATCAATCTCATACAGGGACTTCCCTGGTAGCTCATTGGTTAAGAATCTGCCTGCCAATGCAGGGGACATAGGTTTGATCCCTGGTCTGGAAAGACCCCACATGCCATGGAGCAACTAAGCCCAGGTGCCACAAATCTAGAGCCTGTGAGCCACAACTATTGAGCCCACATGCCACAACTACTTAAGCCTGAATGCCTAGAGCCTGTGCTCCACAACAAAAGAAGCCATCATAATGAGAAGCCCACACACCACAACAAAGAGTACCCCTGCACACCGCAACTAGAGAAGCCCACACACAGCAATGAAGCCCCAACACAACCAATAAATAACTAAATTTATTTAAAACAAACAAAAAAACTTCCAACAAAGAAAAGTCACAGGCAAATTCTATCAAATGTTTAAAGTTAACACCTAACCTTCTAAAACTCTTCCAAAAAATTGCAGAGGAAGGAATACTCCCAAACTCATTCTACGAAGCCATCATCATCCTGACACCAAATCCAGACAAAGATATCACAAAAAGAAAATTACAGGCCAATATCACTGATGATCAAAGATGCAAAAGTCTTCAACAAAATACTGGCAAATCAAACCCAACAATACATTAAAAGGACTGTACACCATGAAAAAGTGGGATTTATGCCAGGGATAAAGGATTTTTCAATATCCACAAATCAATCAGGGTGATACATCACATTAACAAGCTGAAGAATAAAAACCATATGATTATCTCAACAGATGCAGAAACTTTTTGATGAAATTCAACATCTATCTATGATAAAAACTTTCCAGAAAGTGAGCACAGAGAGAACTTACCTCAACAAAATAAAGGCGATATATGCCCACAGTTAACATCATACTCAATGGTGAAAAGCTGAAAGCATTTCCTCTAAGATTAGGAACAAGACAAGGATGTCCACTCTCTCCAGTTTTATTCAACATAGGTTTGGAAGTACTAGCCACAGCAATCAGAAAAGAAAAAGAAATAAAAGGAATCCAAATTGGAAAAGAAGTAAAACTGTCACTGTTTGCATATGACATAATACTACACATAGAAAATCCTAAAAGATGCTACCAGAAAACGACTAGAGCTCATCAATTTGGTAAAGCTGCAGATAAAAAATCAATACATAGAGATATTTTCCTGATGGTCCAGTTAAGACTCTGTGCTTCCACTACTAGGGCATGGGTCAGGGAAGCTAAGATCCTACATGCCACACAACACAGCCAAAAACAAAACAAAACAAAAACACGCTAACTTAATACACAGAAATCTGTTGACTTCAGACTATGCTACAAAGCTATAATAATCAAAACAGTATGGTACTAGCACAAAGACAGAAATATAGAACAATGGAACAGGATAGAAAGCCCAGAAACCCACAAACCTATGGCCAATTAATTATGACAATACAACAAAGGAGGCAAGAATATACAATGGAGAAAAAACAGTCTTTTCAATAAGTGGTGCTGGGAAAACTGGTACATGTAAAAGAATGAAACCAGGACATTAACACCATACACCAAAATTAACTCAAAATGGATTAAGACCTAAATGTAAGACTGAATACTATAAAACTCTTAGAGGAAAACAAAGCCAGAACACTGTGACATAAATTGCAGCAATATCTTTTTGGATCCACCTCCTAGAGTAATGAAAATAAAAACAAAAATAAACAAATGGGAACTAATTAAACTTAAAAGATTTTGCACAGGAAAGGAAACCATAATAAAATGAAAAGACAACCCACAGAATGGGAGAAAATACTTGCAAACAAAGCAACCAACAAGGGATTAATCCCCAAAATATACAAACAGCTCATGCAGCTCCATGTCAAAAAAAAAGGAACAATGCAATCAAAAAATGGGCAGATCTTAATAGACATTTCTCCAAAGAAGATACACAGATGGCCAAAAAGCACATGAAAAGATGCTCAACATCTCTAATTATTAGAGAAATGCAAATCAAGCCTACAATGAGGTATCACCTCACAGCAATCAGAATGACCATCATCAAAAAGTCTACAAACAGTAAACACTGGAGAGGGTGTGGAGAGGAGGGAATCCCTCTACACTGTTGGTGGGAATGTAAATCAGTACAGCTGCTATAGAGAATAGTATGCAGGTTCCTTAAAAAACTACAAATAGAGCTATCATATGATCCAGCAATCCCACTCCTGGGTATATATCCAGAGAAAACTGTAATTCAAAGAGATACATGCACCCCAACGTTCACTGCAGCACTATTCACAGTAGCCAAGATGTGGAAGCAACCTAAATGTTCGACAGAGGAATGGATAAAGAGGATGTGGTACATACAGACAATCAAATATTACTCAGCCATAACAAAGCATGAAATAATGCCATTTGCAGCAACATGGATGGACCTAGAGATCATCATACTAAGTGAAGTCAGACAGAGAAAGACAAATTTCATATGATATTACTTACATGTGGAATATTAAAAAAAAAAAAAGATACAAATGAACTTATTTACAAAATAGAAACAGACTCCAAAAACAAATTTATGGTTACAAAAGGGGAACGGTAGGGGGGAGGGATAAATTGGGAAATTGAGATTAACATATACAGACTACTATATATAAAATAGGTAATCAACAAGGACCTACTGTACAGCACAGGGAACTTTACTCAATATTCTGTAATAACTATATGGGAAAAGAATCTGAAAAATAGATATATGTATAGCTGAATAACTTTGCTGTACACCTGAAATTAATACATTGTAAATCAACTATAATATAAAATAAAAAAATAAATTAAAAAAAGAATAACAGTAGCTGACATGGGGAAGTTTAAACCCAGTGTGGCTACTCCTACAGTAGGTCAGGATTCAGTTCCCACGTTTCCTACCTTGTAGCCACCAAGGGATCCAAGAGATCAAAAAACAAGTTTGATGCACAACAGAAAAGATGAAAACACTGGCACTTTGTGAATTAATTTTAGGAAAAAAGTTGTTCATGTATTCTGTTATCTAAATGTATTTTGCTTAATCTTTCCTAATATTTGTTCAAAACTGTACCAAAATAATTGGCATGAGATCTGAAGTATCATTCACAGACTGACACATATCAAGTAGAAAACTCAACATGAACGGGAAACAGGCTTCACTGAAATTAGAAGCTCTAGGTAGTAATCCTGGCTTATAAGCTATGAATCCTGATATTCATTAATCTTTCCGTCATGAAGTACACAAGCAAGTAAAAGACATGCTCTTATAAGGAACTTAGAGTTTAATTAGTAGAGATAACAGCAAACAATTAAGACCTATACTTAGCAATGTAAGGATCAGATTCAGTGACGGAGAAGAAACAGGTGGGTTAAGAGTGAGGAGGACTTGGGGAGGGTGGGGGGGGAGTCGAGGGAGGGTGGGGGGGAGTCGAGGGAGGGAAGGAATACGGGGATATGTGTATAAAAACAGATGATTGAATTTGGTGTACCCCCCAAAAAATAATAAATAAATAAATAAAATTATTAAAAAAAAAAAAAAAGAGTGAGGAAGACTCCATGTGGAAATCATTCCCTAGGTAAACTGATGGATAAGGGCAGCATAAATGAAGAGAACAAGCTTTCCAGGTAGGGAAAGGTAAGAGGTGTTTCACTGAGGTTTTGGAGGTTCATGCTGGGAGATTAAAGAAGGAGAACATGCAAGGGCAAAAAATGACCACCTAAAATGTAACAACTTCTGAGTATTTAATAGCTCAATTTTAAACAAACACACCTTTTTCTCCTTTTAAAAAGAAATTTAATTGTCATAAAAAACACATACCATAAAATTTATCATCTTAACCATTTTTAAGTGTACAGTTCAGTGACATTCACACTGTTATGCAACCAATCACCAAAACTTTTTCGTTTTGCAAAACTGTAAGTCTATATCCATAAAACAACTCCCCATAACCTCCTTTCCCCAGCCACCACCTTCCATTTCTATTAACTCGACTGTTCCAAATATCTCACAGAAGTGGAAGCACACAGTATTTCTCTTTGGTGACTGTCTTATTTCACTTAGCATAATATCCTGCTGTCCTCTGGTGTGTCATACCTAATGTCAAAGCCTGTGTCCAAGTTCTTCTACATCTTCACAGTAGTTCCTTGGCTCTCACACACTGAACTGCCTCACATCATTTTCAGTAGCTCCTCCAAAAAGCTGTAGGCTTTCTGAAGAGGCTGTAGACATATCTTCTCTTTCAAACACCCATGACTTAAATCTACACCGAGCCCAAAATTTTTATGATACAACTATATGAAACAGAAAGAATAAAATTAATGAACCCATCAGTTTGTGCCTTTTCTCTACACACTTTCAAATACAACCAAATCTTCCCAAATCACTCCTCCACAAATTCATTCCAGCTGCTCCTAATAACCAGCAAACTGTTAAATTCCCTCCTTTCTGATAGTCTCTACCTACTTTCTGGGCAATATTCATTTCACACTTAATAATGTCTATCATATTTTCTAATGGACTCTTTTGCACATTTCCCAGCAAAATGCTAAGGTACAGAAAGTATCATACTCTTTTTAAAAAATAAACTTTGGAGTGCTCAGTACACAGTAAATATTCTATTAAGATGTGTGATAAATTTAATAAACCAAAAAGGAAAACAATCAAAACCACCAGGAAATAGCAACAACTACTAGTTTTATTGTTGAACATTTACATCTTACAAAATTAAGTACTGAGATGATCCAGGAAGCCTGATAAAATCAGTAGCTTATAGGTAAAAACAATATTGTTCTGCAAGGTTAAGATTCTGATTAGCTAAATTAAAAGGTTAACCACTATAAGAACAGAAATAAAGTATATAGAGTAACGTATCTTCCAAACAAGTAGAAGGGAAAAAGTGAAAAGAGAAGACAAGACAAAACAAAACCTCAGTTCAAAAATAGGCAAGAAAAGAGAAAGAAAAAGTATAAGATGGTGAAAACAAACAAAAAAAAAGGCCAAATCTACTTACTCATGGAGAGCCCACTAAAAGCCAGATATTGTTTCAAGCACTAGGGATACAGCTGTAAACAAAACACAAAAAAATACCAGCCCTCATGAAGCTCCTATCCCAGTGGGGTAAACATTAAAGAACCAGAGAAATGAGTAAATCACATGGCCCCCTGTCATACGCTGCTAAGCACAAGGGCAATGAATACAATGGAAACGTAAGGGAAGTCTATTTCAGGGAAGACCTCACTGAGAAGGTAATATTCAAAAAAATATGAGGGAGGTAAGGGATTAAATCCTGTGGACATTTAGGCAAAGGAACTGCAGGTGTAAACATCCTGAGGTTAGGATGTGCCTGAGGCAAGAGGAGAGCAAAGGGGGAGGGGAGCCAGGGATGAGATCAGAGCTAAAGCAAGGGCCGGATCACACAGAAACTTGACAGCCACTGTGAAGAATCTGGCTTTTAATCTGGGTGAAACGGGTAGTCCGTGGAGGATTTTTTGAGAGGAGGGAGATACTCTGATTTTTTTAAAAAGAAGAATCACTCTAGATGTGATGGAAAGACTGAGAAAAAGCAAACTACTTAAGTGGCTACTGCAGAAATCCAGGTGAGAGATGCCGGTAATGTGAATAAGGGTAAGTGGTGAGAAGGGCTCGGGAATCTGGGTAGATTCTGAAGGCCGAGTTCTTGCATTTGCTGATAGATTACATGTGCAGTGAGAATGAGATGCGTCAAGGATGACTCCAAAGGTTTTGGCCTGAACAAACATCTCAGTAATGACAGTGAATGTAAGTACAATAAGCCTGCCAGTCAAAAGGCAGAGACTGTCCACTTGGATTTCAAAAGAAAAAAGAAAAAATCTCTAGCAATATGCTATTTACAAAAGCATACGTAAAGGTTAATACTAAAAAGATGAAAATAGTTGAGACAAATATCAAACGACAGTGGCCATGGCTATATTAACGTCAGACAAAAGGGAAGTCTGTTCTCTTAATCTGTCTACTCTGTCCTTCTCTAACACTTTGGCATCTGTGAGCCCTGCCTTCCCGACGGGGCCGTCGTTTCTTTGGCACCAGGGGTGTCACACCTGCACTGGGATCCACCCACAACCTAGAACAGTCCCCGGTTGGTAGTGAGCCCTGTGTAAAACTTGTAAACGTCCTCCACCTACTTCACGTTATTTCTCCTACATCACAAATGGTAAAGGATTTGGAAAGCCAGGGCTGTTTCTCTAACCTAACACCAAGTCGCTGGTCGCCTGTAGCAGTTTCACCTCTTCCAAAGTGACAAGTCAATAAGGCTTTTCTGGGAAGTGCAGTGCGATGCTCCCGCTCCCGCTCGCCAGCCGCGGGCCCAGGCCCGGTACCCCGCCCGCCCCCACGAATGCATCCTCTCGACCTGGCGCAGCTGGGTTCGGTCAAATCCCAGGGAGCAGGCAACGCCCGGAAACCTGGGAAGTTTCTAGGAAAGGGAAAAAAGACCGAGAGCCCTGCAGGTTTGCACCGGTCACAAGCCAGCTAGCAACACACGGCTCCCTCCACTTCCCGGATCCTCGGAAGCTCACCTGCCAGCAGTCCGCCAGGGTGGTCAGGGCGGCGGCCCCTTGCTCGCGCCTTGCCCCAGGGCAACTTCCGGCCCTGGACGGAAGTGCTCCTTTACGGAGACAGGAAGTCCCGCCCCCCCCCCCCGCGAGAAGCGGCGGCGGCGGCTGGAGCTCGGCAGTAGTTATCAATAAGAGTCTGGGTAGCCGCAGGTGTAGTTGGTCCATCCAGACCCAGCGGAGCTCACTGCTCCTGTACTGCCCGAGCAGTTCCTCCGAAACCTGGGATGACAGAACGACCCCAGGACCGCGCATGTGCCAGTTTACTTGTGATCGCGGAAGCGCTATGTCCTGTATGAGATTCAGTTCCATGTTCATTGAGGATCTACCACGTAGGAAGTCTGTGGTGGTCACAGAGAAGGATGTAGTGTTGATTCCACAAAAACGAGGGGAACAAAAATTAACTCGCTGAACCTTAAAGCAGAATGAAAGTGAAGGCGGTAATAGAAAAAGCAAATTCCGTAGACATGTTCATTTCTAAGGCTTTTCTCATATCTCAAGAGTTGTGAGGGTCAAATGAGACGACGCATAAATAAACATGTAGCCGTGGAGCCTGGTACATGATTAAAGCATACAATTAATACCCGCAGTATTGTTATTGTTGGTGAAAATAAAAGAGGCCTTTAACCCAACCAAAGGGAAACTGAGTAACACTCCATAGAGGTAGCCTTCAAGCTGAATGTTAAATTTTAAGCAGAATTTCAATACATGGAGATACTCGTTATGAAGCTGTAAAAACTGCTTTTGTTGATTAATTAAACGACATAGGCTAAAAAAACACTTGTTCCAAAAAACAAACTTTCAGTAGCTTTGTTGTTTGAAATCATATGAGTAATAATGGAACATCCCAAGTCCTGGCAGAGCTGAGTCCTGGGGATCATTTTGACACGTGGCGGGCACAGGCATAGTGCTTCAAATAAGGAGTTTTCAGATGTAACATTCCACGTTTATTTTAACTTCATAGTTTTCAAGGATACATGGCCTTGGAGTCAGCTTCACAGCTCAGGCCTGAGCCTACTTAATTCTTATCTATTAATACACTCCACCAAATCCTATGCTATGTCTGCCTCTTCCTTTTTTTCCCCCCATTTACACTGCCCCAGTTCCTTTGGTGTGTTTTCCTCGTTTCGGCAACTTAATAAATTTTGTTAGACTACAGGTTTGACTCAGATGGCTTTATCAGATGGACTTTATCATTATTTTGATCGAGCCTCCTGTAGTCATGAAGGTTGGAGGACAACTTTGGCCCCAACTTGGACAAAAACTGAAACAGAATAAAGGTAAGTTATTTACTGACATTCATCTGTGTCCTGAGAAGAGCTGTGCACTTTTTAACTTGAGAGTTTGAAATTATCTTTTGGCAGAGAATGATCACAGTTTTTGAAAATTATTGGCATCCACCAAATTCAGACCAGCCCCACAACAGATACAGAAAACATGTGTCTTCCTTTTCTTTGTAAAATACTTTCCTGTCTCCACTGAGTTGCAACAATACTTGCCTGGTTTTGCCTAGAGTGAAAGAATGATCCCTCTCTGCCTTCAGTCCTTTTCTCAAGACATTGATCCCCTGCACTGCCACCTCAACCACATTATCTCCTTGAAGTGCTTTCTCTGCTACATTTTTCCGTAACAGAGATCTATACACCCTGTCTCTCATTCCTCACCCTCCTCTCACTTTAATCCTTTCCAACCTGGCCTTCTGGCTTCTCTCTTCCCTCCAGTTCTTCCACAATTATCTTTCAAATATCACCACTGACTTCAGATCACTAAGGTGGTTTTTTAGTCCTTATATCCCTTGATTTCTCTATAGCATAGGTTGATAGGGTTATTTATCCCCCTTTGTTGTAAAAATCATATTTAAAGCAGTGTATTAAAAAAGCACAAACTGGACTTCCTAGGTGGTGCAGTGGTTAAGAATCTGCCTGCCAATGCAGGGGACATGGGTTTTTGATCCCTGCCCCAGGAAGATCCCACATGCCGCAGAGCAACTCAGCCCGTGTGCCACAACTATTGAGCCTGCACTCTAGAGACCGTGAGCCACAACTATTGAGCCCATGTGCCGCAACTACTGAAGCCCATGCGCCTAGAGCCCGCACTCTACGAGAGAGGCCACCACAATGAGAAGCCCATGTACCACAATGAAGAGCACCCCTGCTTGCCACAACTAGAGAAAGCCCATGTGCAGCAACGAAGACCCAACACAGCCAATAAAATAAATAAATAAATTTATTTTTAAAAAAGCACAAACTTAAAATATCAAATATTTGCAATGCAATTCATTTTGAGTTTCATCATTCATGCATCAGGTAAATAGATGCGAGATCTGCACCAAACACTGTTTTTAGGCACTGGAGATCTAGCAGAGAAAAAGAGATGCAATGTTCCAGTCCTGGACAAATGTATATCTTAATGGTATGAGATAGATGATATATAAATTAAATGCAGAAGATAATTTCAGATTGTGTGAGGTATAATAAAGGAAATAGATGGTTCTGTGATAATATGTTACCAACTGAAAGTAGGACCGTAAGGGGAGGATAACTTTCAAGGTGACATGTGAACTGACAGCTGCAAGATAAGAAAGATCAAGCAATGTAAAAAAAGAAAAAAACTGGAGGAAGATCTTTCTAGGTCTATTGGTTAACAAGAGTGGGAGGCAGGGCTGAGGGAGGCTTAAGAAGGTCACTTACAGGGAATTCCGTGGTGGTCCATGGTTAGGACTCAGTGCTTTCACTGGCGGGGCCTGGGTTCCATCCCTGGTCAGGGAACTAAGATTCCTCAAGCCACATGAACAAAAAAAGGGGGGGGGGTCACTTTTGAACTACTGTAATCATTTCATCTTGGGCACAAAAGGAAATGGTGACTTAAGCCTGAGAGGTTGGAGCAAAACTGGAAGACTGTGGGGTCACCACTGCTGAGAAGTCAAGTAAGATGAGAAGAGAGAACTATTCACTAGATTTCACAAAATAAATGTCAGTGTCGTTGACAAGAGCAATTTTGGTAGAGTAGAGGCCTCAGAAGCCAGACCGCAGTGAGTTGAAGTGGAAAGGAGATTGAGGGAGCACAACCTAAATGGCTCTTCAGAGAAGAGCCCTTCTAATTGCCATACTGATTGAACGTTTTTCAGTCAATATCCTATTGGGTATCTCTACTGCATTATACTTTTAAGGGTTCACTCCTTGAAACCACATGGTTTCTTTCCAATGATTACTTTTTTTTTTCTTTTTCTTTTCTTTGTTGTTGTTGTTGTTGTTGACAGGGAGTTAAAAATCACTTTGGAAATCTGATGAGAGGTATCCACATACATGCAAATCTCGCATATAATTTCAGGGAGTTAATTAATCCTTTGAAGACTATTAATGGGCCCCAGAGAAGTCCATGGATCACAGATTAAGAACCTTCTCTCTTTTCAATTAGCTAGTCTCTTCTTCCTTCATGGTTTCCTTATTCTTTTAATTGTTCTCTCCTTGATAACTGTCCTTGCCTGTTCCCCTTCTTGTGCTACATACTCTCTCAGTGACTACATCTACTTTCTGGATTCTTGATATCAGGACCATGACACCTATTTTACTTTTTTATATATGTATATAAATTTATTCACTTATTTCTGGCTGCATTGGGTCTTTGTTGCTGCGCACAGACTTTCTCTAGTTTCCATTAGTAGGGGTTACTCTTCACTGCGGTGCACGGGCTTCTCATTGTGATGGCTTCTCTTATTGCAGAGAACGGGCTCTAGGTGCGCAGGCTTCAGTAGTTGTGGCACGAGGGCTTCAGTAGTTGTGGCTCATGGGCTCCAGAGCACAGGCTCAGTAGTTATGGCTCACGGGCTTAGTTGCTCCGTGGCATGTGGGATCTTCCTAGACCAGGGCTCGAACCCGTGTCCCCTGCATTAGCAGGCAGATTCTTAACCACTGCACCACCAGGGAAGTCCTATTTTACTTTTTTTTAAATTTGTTTTATTGAGATAAAGTTGATTTACAATGTTGTGTTAATTTCTGCTGTACAGCAAAGTGATTCAATTATACATATATACATTCTTTTTCAGATTCTTTTCCGTTATGGTTTATCACAGGATATTGAACATAGTTCCCTGTGCTATATAGTAGGACATTGTTCTTTACCCATCCTATACATAATAGTTTGCATCTGCTAACCCCAAACTCCCAATCCATCCTTCCCCCAATCCCCACCCCCTTGGCAACCACAAGTCTGTTCTCTATGTCTGTGAATGTGTTTATGTTTTGTAGAAAAGTTCATTTGTGTCATTTTAGATTACACATATAAGTGATATCATATGATATTTGTCTTTGTCTGACTCACTTCACTTAGTATAATCCCTAGGTCCATCCACGTTGCTGCAAATGGCATTATTTCATTCTATTTTTATGGCTGAATATTATTCCATTTTATACACACACCACATCTTCTTTATCTTTTCATCTGTCGCTGGGCACTTAGCTTGCTTCCATGTCTTGGCTACTGTAAATAGTGCTGCTATGAACACTGGGTGCACGTATCGTTTTGGGGTTTTTTTTGGCTGCACTGCCCAGCTTGCAGGATCTTAGTTCCTTGATCAGGGGTTGAATCTGGGCTATGGCAGTGAAAGTGCCAAGTCCTAACCACTGGACCACCAGGGAATTCCTAATTATTTTTAGTTTTTTGAAGAACCTCTGTACTGTTTTCCATATTGGCTGCACAATTTACAATCTCACTTGTAGTGTAGGAGTGTTCCACCTTCTCCACAGCCTCTCCGGCATTTGTTATCTGTAGACTTTAATGATGGCCATTCTGACTGGTGTAAGGTCATACCTCACTGTAGTTTTGATTTGCATTTCTCTAATAATTAGCAATGTTGAGCACCTTTTCACGTGCCTGCTGGACATCTGTGTGCATGCCACCTACTTTCGTACAGAAGCCCTTTAGAGTTGTGGGGTAACTTAAAAGAAAATCAAGATCAATTAAGCCCACTCAATATCTGGAGATTTATTTGATTTCATAGTGTCTCACTGGACATCATAGGAGTTGAGGCTGTGAGTAATTGTTCATAAGGGCATCCTGAAAAAGATTTTTATAAGAAAAAGAAATCAAAAGCTAAGTCTTTTATTATAACATTTTACAATCTTCTTCCATATCCGTCTTCCTCACAGCTCCATCACAAGGAGTCAGCTTTCCACTGGGAACTTCACAGTGGCAGATGTTTACCATGCAAAGTTCCCTCCACTCTTCTTCTTAGGAACTTTTGGTACCTTCTGATGCAACTTTTCATCTTGGCATGTGGTTGTGAAGATTAATTTTACATGTCAACTTGACTAGGCCACTGTACCCAGATATTTGGTCTGACACGAGTCTCCATGTTGCTGTGAAGGTATGTTTTAGAGGAGAGCAACATTTAAATCAGCAGACTTTGAGTCACGCAGATGGCCCTCCATAACGTGGGTGAGCCTCACCCAATCAGTTGAAGGCCTTAAGAGATAAAGACTATGCTTCCTCAAGGAAGAGAGAATTCTGTTCCCCCTGAAGCACATGGCCATGCAACATGGGGAAAATATCAGGGTTTTTTTTCATAAGGAAGAAGTGAGGGATGGCTGTTAGGTAGATAAACAACATCTGCCATAGATTCAATTCAGTATCTCCTCAGATCTCACCAATGATACCACTTACAGATTATGGTTTGTCTTCTTTTGTTTTAAGGTGTTCTCTGTTCCCTTAATTGTCCCTGTTTCCTCTAAATTAAGTTGTTCCTAGAAACTTACTTCTAGTTCTCTAAAAAAACACATCTTACTTTTTTGCTTGGGGATTAATATCCGGCTGTGACGATTTAGTTTGCTCAATGGTGTATAAGAAAGAGGTAGTGTGGGGGGATGTACCCTTCCATTTACAGACTATCAGTTAATTTCTGTTTTCATCCACATTTATCACTCCAGCCCTCTTTCTTGACAACCATAGAGCTGTTCCAGTTAGTTTCCTACTACCACAATCTTAGTAGCTTAAAGCAACATACCTTTATTATATAGAGTTCTGTAGAAGTCCAACACTTCTCAAGGTATCAGCAGGACTGTGTTCCCTTCTGGAGACTCCAGAGAGAATCTGTTTCCTTGTCTCTATAGTTTCTAGAAGCCGCCTGCATTCTGTGGCTTGTGGTCCCCTTCCTATATGTTAAAAGTCAGAAACGGTAGGTTGAGTCCTTCTCATCACACCACTCTGACTTTGGTTCCAACCTCACATCTCATTCTCTGACTCTCCTCTTCGGCCTCCTTCTTCCACTCAGAAGAACCTTGTAGTTACTAGTGGGTCCACCTGGATAATTCTAGATAATCTCCCTATTTTGAGATCATTGATTAGCAACCATAATTTCTCTTCAACCTTAATTCCCTTTTGCCATATAACCTAATATATTCATCAGCTCTGAGGATGAGGACATGGACATCGCTGGGGACCCCTTATTCTGCCAACCACTTCTGGTCCTCCTGAGCCTGCTGGTCCCATGTCAGCCACAACCCCTTCTCTACATAGCCTTAGCTCTGGTCATATCCCCACTGCTTTCATCAATCAGTAGTTTTTCTGCTTTCTGTATTACAGACATTTTTTGAAATTTCTCTCCTACTAACAAAGCCCTTCCAATTCTCAACAAAGCCCTTCCAATTCTCAATGTTATTTTGATATTTTAACCTTCTTATTCTTTCCCTTTCCTTTTAGTATTCTCAAAAGAGGGAGAAAAGATAAACACGTACTCAGTCCAGCATCTTGAAAAGGATGTTTTTTCACCTCCTTCTTGCAGGGCTAGCAGAAAATTTAATCTCAGTCAGTGTTGAGGCCTCCTTACCTCTCATAGTTAGAGCGGCTTCTAGATTTAAGAGGTGCCTAAGGGCATCTCAACTCCAGGCATCACAGACACCACAGGCAGGTTTACTGTTGAAGCTGACAGTGATCCCTCAAAGCCTGGCATTTTTCTGTTTCCTGTCACAGGAAGAGAGCGGGAGTGTTACTGCCTAGTCCATCCTCTATGAAGTCTTGCTCACCTCCTAGAGTACTACCGACAACCATGGGAACTTCTGGCTTTTGTTCCCTTCCCAAGAACATCTCCTCTCTCCTCTGTTCCATTTGCCCTTAAAGTCACTGCTCCTTTTCTCTGTGTCTCCCTTCCAGTACACCTAGCCTGATGTCTTCAACAGGCTCAGGTTGTAGGAAAATTAATTCAGAAAGGGAAGTGTGTTACAAGAGACTTCTTTTAGCTTTATCACCATAATACTTCCCCGAGGCAAGAAAGCACAAAAAGGCCCTGGGTAACTTTCTGTAACCAAAGATGGAAAAATAGAGGGAAATGGGGAATTCCCTGGTGGTCCAGTGGCTAAGACTCTGCTCTTCCACTGCAGGGGACATGGGTTCAATCCCTGGTTGGGGAACCAAGATCCCATACGCCACATGGTGTGGCCAAAAAAAAAAAAAAAAAGTATACAGTTTTGCCGCATTAAATCACCAAACTGTGATTTAATCAATTCATATTGATGAACATTTGTTACTTTTTTCTATTACAAATAATGCTGCAATGAATATACTTTTATGTACATTTTTCTACAGCTAAGGGATTATATCTTAAGAATATACTCCCTCCTCAAAATGTGAAACAAAGGTACCATATGGCTCAGCTAGGTATTTAACTTTCTTAGTTGGCTTGGACTGCTGTAATAAAATACCACAAATTGAGTGGTTTATACAATAGAAATTTATGTTCTCACAGTACTGGGGGCTGCAAATCCAAGATGAAGGTGCCAGCTGATTTGGTTCCTGGTGAGGGCTCTCTTCCTGGTTTGCAGGTGGTCACCTTCTTACTGTGTCCTCACATGGTGGAAAGAGAGAAAAGGGCTCTTTTGGGTCTCTTCTTGTAAGGAAATTAATCGTATTGAATAAGGTTCCCATCCGTATGACTTCATTTAACCTTAATTACTTATATAAAGATCCTATCTCCAAATGCAGAGATACTGGAGGTTGAGGCTTCAACATATAAATTTTGGGGGGACACATTCAGTCTATAATATTACCCAAGAGAAATGAAAATATATATCCACAGCAAAGCTTGTACACAAATGTTCATAGCAACATTACTCATAATAGCCAAAAAGTAGCAACTACTTAAATGTCCATCAGCCAATGAACAGATAAACAAAATGTGGTATTTTCATACAATGGACTATCGTTCAGTCTTAAAAATAACTGAAGTTATGATATAGTATGGATGAACCTTTAAGACATTATACTGAATGAAAGAAGCCAGTCACAAAAGACCACATAGTGTATGATCCATTTGTATGAAACATCTGGAACAGGCAACTTTATAGATACAGAAAGCAGATTAGTGGCTGTCTAGGGTGGGGGTTGGGGTGGAGTGGGGGAAATGGGAAGTGAATTCTAATATCTATGGCGGTTTCTTTTAGAGGAAGCAAAAATGTTATAAAATTAGACTGTGGTGATGATTGCATAACCCCATGAATGTACTAAAACCCATGGAATTGCATCCTTTAAAAGAATTACGTGGTGTGTGACTTAATAAAGCTGTTTCCAAAAAATTTTATATATATACACACATATATGTGTGTATACATATATTTAAGTATATATATACACACATACTACATGTCAGTGGCTCACAAATCCAGCTTCCAGCCTTGCTTGATCTCTCTACTCAACTCTATCTAACCTTGTGCCTGCAGATACCTTCTTGACATCCCCTCTATATCTCATACACATCTGTAATTTCCCCCTAAAAGTTGCTTCTCCCCTGTCTTCTTTAATCCAATTTATGGTACCACTATCTATTCAATACCTTAAGAAAAAAATCTCACAGTCATCCTTGATTCCTCTTTTCATTAACTCTGTGTTGTATCCACCAGTAATTCCTATCAACTCCACTTTCAAAATAATCCCCAATTTAACCTCTTCATACTGTGTGCTGTGCTACCACCCTTGTTTCAGCTACCATCACCTCTCATAGGACATTCTAACACCCTCCTCACAGGTCTCCTCACCTCCTCTCCTGGCCCTGTGTATGACCCATCCTCTACTCAGATGCCAGAACAATCTTTTATAAAGGTAAATTAAATCTAGGTACTCACTTTCTTGAAATCTTCCACTGGCTTCCCAATTGCACTTAGATTAAAGCCTCAAGTCCTCATATGGACACCAAGTGGGGAAAGTGGGGAGGGTGGGGGGGAATGAACTGGGAGATTGGGATACCAAACTGTACACTCTAATTACATGCAGTTTACTGTATGTTAACTGTATCTCAATAAAAGTTCTTTAAAAACAAATAAAACACCTCAAGTCCTTCCTCTGCTTTACAAAGTCCTACATGATCTGGTCCCTACGTTATCTTGTACATATTGGCAAAGCTCTTTCCTGCCTTAAGACCTTTGGATTCCTTTTGCTTCCAATGCTCTTCACGAAGATTGTGGTATGGCTTTTTTTTTTTTTTTAATCACTCAGAGCTTAGTTTATATGCTACTTCCTCAGAGAGGTCTTCCCTGAACACCAAATGTTAAGTAGCTGGAAAAAACTATGTTTAGCACTTTTTGATATTTCTTGTCTACTGCTTTTATGACTTTCAATATTTGAATAGATAATACATTCCCAAACTTCAAAGGTCAAAAGTAGTAAATGGGTGTACAGTGAAAAGTTGCTCTTGCTACTCTTATTTTCAGTCTCTGTCCCTTAGTTCTCACCCTAGAGATAATATATGCCAATATTTTTCTTTTATTCCATTCTTTGTCACACAGTTGGTAACTTACTATATACAGCCTCTTTAACAACCTTGTGTTTTTGTGTTTTTCTCTTCCTATATCTTAGAGATCTGCCTAACTTAAGAACGAAAGGGATTTCTTGGAAGGATGGATACTGGATAGCTCACAGCATACCAGGAGGGTTGGAGCAGCAGCTTCAGGTTCAGGACAAAGAACCAAGACAGAAGAAGAAGCAGAGAAGAAGCAAAACAGCAAGTACTACTGAGTGAGTCATTTGGTCAGTTTCCTAAAAGGTGAGTGGACTCCAAGTTTTCTCCATTCAAGAGTCCCCCTGGATGGGCTTCCTAGGTGGTGCAGTGGTTAAGAATCCGCCTGCCAAGGCAGAGGTCATGGGCTCAATCCCAGCTCCAGGAAGATCCCACATGCCACGGAGCAACTAAGCCCGTGTGCCCAAAAAAAAAAAAAAAAAAGGAGTCCCCCTGGAGACAGAATACAGCTGGCCGAGATTAGGTCATGTATCACCTTTTGACTGTAGCAGGGCGGTGAGAGGAAGGATACAGCAACGTCCTAGGATCCTGTGGCTTGCGTATGGGAAGGCAAGGTACCTTGGCTGTAAACAGTTGGGGACAGGTAATTCACCGGAAGGAAACAGGAACGGGATCAGGAGGAATTAGGATAGGAGAATGGCTAATAAAGGTGTCCCCTCTAGGGGCTTATACCTTGTCTTATTTTACATACATAACAGCGTTCAACAAAAATAATGTAGGTCAACAGTACAGGCCCAGGATAATTTTCTTTTAAAGGAGATGGTACATTATTCAAGTTAGAGAAGTACTGTTACATATCCCTATTAAAGAAACGTTTCCCTGCTGTCTTACAATGGAGTCAGCACCTCACTTACTATCAGAGAGCACTGCGTCTGCTGAGAATAACAAAAAAAGTCTTTATCGAGTCAATCATATGCCTTTTAGTGGCAATTTATTACCTCAGTTAACTAAAGACCATATTTAAGCTTTGCTTTGGAAGGTCTCTACTAAATACTTAAATACTTAGCTAACGGCCATCCTCTTACTCATTTTTTACCTGAATGGTGGGAGTGCTTTGTTTCGCCTATTTGTATCGTTATTTTCATCAGTATAAAGACATTTTGATTTGGAACAAAAGGCTTCAGCAAGGAAATATCAATACAACTTTAAGTTAGACTTTAGAGAGAGAGCAAATTTAATGGGTGGCAGGGGAACATTTCAGAATCAAGTATGTAAATGTAGGCATGAAAGTGGGAATGTGTCCAAAGCCTTTAGGTGAGAATGAATAGTCAGGCTTAGGTGAAATGAAGGGATGGTGGGAGATAAGATGAGAAGCAGGGAGCTTTGACTGTGAAGCGAAAGTGTTTGTTCTAAAAGGAAAAGACTTATGAATAGAGGCATAAAGTGAAAGCAAATTAATTAAGGTTAGTTTGGCAGTTCTGTGCAACATGGACTGAAAGAAGAAAAGGGATTCCAGTAAAAGAAGTTAGGTGACAGTATTTATCTATATATGCTATGATGATGCTCCAAGGCAGGAGGAAATTATTGCTTTGATCTTTTGTTTGTTGCAGCTGTCACTAGCTAAGTGATATTCCTGTCTGAGCCATGATGTAACACAGTAAACTGCAATAAATTCTCCCAACAACTTCCTCATTAAATTGATAGTCATGGGACTTCCCTGTAGGTCCAGCACTTAAGACTCAGCGCTTGCAATGCAGGGGCGTGGCTCAATCTCTGGTCTGGGAATTAAGATCCCACATGCCATGCAGTTTGGCCAAAAATAAATAAATAAATAAGTAAGTAAATAAATGTCATAGGTGACTTGTGGTCTCAATAAAATGAGAATTTCTCCTAATATTAATGACATTCTTTTGCTGAATCCTCTCCTGGTTTCCTCTGAACTACCAGCAATTATATTTGAGTTTTTTTCTAAGCCTTATAATAGTGTCTAAAATTATAGATTTTAATCTTTAGTGCTAAGTGATTTAGTGAATGCTATAATCTTATTTTTGTTCTCCTTCAATCCAAAGCTTTACAAAACTTAAATTGGCCAAGTTTCAGGATTCAATAAATTGAACAAATTTTTTAAAAAATTACACTTTCACGTCTGTTATCAAGCAACAAATGCATTTTCAAAAAATTTTAGAAAATCTATTAGTTTGTCTCAGAATAGCTGCTTTGGTTTGTTTCAAAGGGCTTATCATTACTTGTTTCAATAACTTTCTGCTTCATTTTCAGGTTCCTTCAGTTTTATACGCCTAATTCTTTTTATTTTTTAATTAATTAATTTTTTGGCTGTGTTGGGTCTTTGCTGTTGAAGGCGGGTTTTCTCTAGTTGCGGCGAGTGGGGGCTACTGTTCATTGTGGTGCGCAGGCTTCTCATTGCAGTGGCTTCTCTTGTTGTGAAGCACTGGCTCTAGGCTCACGGGCTCTCAAGTGCAGGCTCAGTAGTTGTGGCACATGGGCTTAGTTGCTCCAGGGCATGTGGGATCTTCCCAGAGCAGGGATCAAACCCATGTCCCCTGCATTGGCAGGCAGATTCTTAACCACTGCACCACCAGGGAAGGCCCTACAAGTGTAATTCTTTATGGTTAATTGACAATCTGTCAACTTTGATAAATCATTTCTTTCTTGTAAAATATGGATAGCTGTTAGAATATAATTTACTAAAGCTAAATCTTTAAAAGTTTTTTACTTTTCAAAATTTAAGTATTCCCATTTTGTAATTTCTATTATGTGACTTTACAAGTTTTGGTGAGATTTACAAATTACTTTTGTAGCTTACCGTTAGTACCGCTTTGCCCATTTAGGTCTAAATATCTTCCATTATTCACTATACCAATTTTCAAATCTTCAGATATATTTTTCTTTCTGTACAGTAACAAATATAATTCAAAGATAAATTGGTCATTCTCTTAAAGCACAGAGTGCTTTACAAACAACATGCATGACATGGCAGGTAGTGCTGTAAATGTTTCCCAGATATTTCTGACAAGATGCCCAAGACATTCTCCACAGTTAACTTTAATGGGTTAACACTGAAGCTTGCATTATGAATATTTTTGGTTATTGCGCTTACTATTATAATCTTTACTGGGAATATAGTAAAATTATGCCATATAACTGTGAGGTCCGATATATTCAAGCACATAAAACCTGAGGCTGCATTATTACAAGATTTAATGAAATAATGAGAGCAAGTCTGCAGTTAGCCAACAGGAGGTGGTGGGAGGCTGAGAAGCCAAATGCCAATCGTATTCTGAATCACGTTATTACTGTGTGGTTCATTACCATGAGTCCTCTTCTGTATTCCAATCACCAAATATCAGCTCTGCGTGTACGGCAATAAAGGCTGTTCTAAGTGCCACAGCGAAAATGAAAAGGAAGTGAAAACGGAAAGTAAGGGACACATGAGAGACATCTCAAAGGACAAGTCTATAGGACTTGGGAGGGCTGGATAGGAGGCAAGGGTAAGAAATAAATCGAAGACACTCCTGGAGCACTTTAAGAATGACAATGGTGACAGAACAGGCAGAGGCAGAAATGGTTTCATTCCATGATTTAGATCAGTAAAGTGACAGGGAGGTAGAAGTTGGTTTTAAATATGTTGATTTCAAGCTGATGACAGAAAAACTCAGATGAATAGTTAAAATATAAGACTTGAATATGAGGTCAGGGTGTTGATACAATGGTAATTATGGACAAAACTGAAAGTAAACAGTCTAAGAATGCTTTCAGAAGGGGAAACATTGAATAAGAATCATTAGAGAAAGAATTAGAGGTAGAAGAACCACATTAACATAAAAGCTAACATTTGAAGTTTATGGTATCTTTTCACATACATTATATTTAGTGGAACCCTTGAGAGGTGGGAGATTAATTTCAAGTAGCTTTGTTCATTCATAAATATTTATTAAGTGCTACTGAGAACAGGAGGGTAAGTCACAGTCCTTGCCCTTAATGAGTTTCCATCCCAATGGGAGAAGCAGGCATGTAAACAAGTAATTAGGGGCCCTGATTCCAGCACTAATGATACTGTTTAATAATTGGCTATTTACTTCCCGGTCTCCATTACAGGAAAATCACATGAGGCTAAGAGATAGTGTCTATCACTCTTCTAACTCCAAAGCCTAGCAAAGGATCTAATTTATACGCACTCAAGAAGTATTCTAGATGAACTGAATGAAAACCAGAATAGTGTCTCAGCAATGACGAGCACTATTTTCTGGCAGAGTACAAGGTGTGTGGGGAGAGTAAAGTATTAGGAACTATGGTTGGAGATCAGATTTTGGAAAGCTTTATAAAATTATATCAAGGAATTTACAGGTGGCAGTATTGAGGATTCAGAGAATTTAAAACATGGGAATGACATAATCAGAATTGTGCTTTGGAAAGACAATTTTAGCTGGAGTGTGAAGGGCAGACTGGAGTGGGTAGAGATTATAGAAACTGTTTACTGTATTATTACAACAGACCAGTGCTTTCTAAACTTTTAAACATATTTAAGTGTGCACTCAGAATAGGAGGTCAACAGAAGAGCAATGTGCTTTGACCTATATTCAAGGTCCTGGCTCTGCTCAGTCAGTGCTTGAAGAAAAAACATAAAACAGGTGGTACCTAACAGGTACTTCACAAATGTACATTTTCTCCCCTCTTTCCTTCCTCTCAGTATAGTGATTAAAAAAGAGCCAATGGATAAATCTTGAGGATATAAGGCAGGGAATGAAATAAGGCCCTCAAGAGGCAGACAGAGAGGGAATCAAAAACAGGAGAGCTTGTTTGGCCAAGAGCAGGACAAACAACTTTTCTTGAGATGAAAGGCAGACCTGAAGAGGTAGAGGGGAGGAAAGTTCGAAGAGTTTACATTTAATGGGAGAAGAATGGAGGAAGCACAGGGGATGCTAGATTGACATTTTAAATCTCCATCAGGATTAGATGAAAAATAGAAGGGCTATTGAGGCTGTAATACATTGAACTTGCAATGGCTACAGCAGTTGTGAAAACGTTCCCCAGCAGCACTCAGCAACCGGGTAGGAGCAAAGCATGTAGACCAATGCATTCACCCAGGATTGGGAACTGGCAGGATGAGACGGGCCTAAAGAAAAGAGGAAAGTGATCTGAGAAAGCTCTTGAAAGGCTCCCTGAAGTGAATGACTATAGGGTATAGGTTAGGAAGAGAAATAAGTTAAGTCAGGAAGTTGTCTGATAGAGTGGTGTAAGAGAAGAGTTGATGTATTTAAAATCTTGCTGAGGTCTGAAAATCATTTACGGCAACATAACTGGCCTTCATGCTTTTGATTCTGCCAACAAATAAAATCATTTTGGTTTTTTCCTGTATTAATCACCATGACTACCGTTCAAGTGAAAAGAATACATTTTTAATTATTTAATACATAACTTTTTATAAGTCCCCAATTCAATGCCAAGCATTTCTGTCACTGAAAGTCAAGATAAAAATGACAGAAGAATCATAAGTAGCACCAGGCCAAAATTAATTTGATTAGATAAGGAATAATCTACTTAAGCAATTTTTATACTTACAGGTAAATAACTTAGTTTCTGTCTATATAGGTAGCATTAGATCCTTTTGAATAATCAAGTTTAAGTTATAGGTTCATAAAAACAAAGTTCAAATATCCATAGTATAGGACAAATATCTATGATTTTCAGAATATGGGTTCTTGGATCAATTAAATTGGAAGATTCAAATTATTTTAAAAGTTAGTAAAGGCAAGATCCAACTTTTCAAAAAAGATTTAGGCTGAGTGCTTTGGTGAGAAATTCTCATACCAGTAATATGGTGATTTGATCTGAGATAACATACTTTACAACCAATCAAGCAAAACGTAATGTTACTGAGAAGTAGAATCTTTCATTTGGAGATGTCAGCGACATTTCTCATACAGAAATCAGGGTCTCTCTCTTTTCTCACACCTCTTGTGCCACAAGACGGCTCCAGGGGCTTAGGGCTTAAAATGAAACAAAAGGGATAGTCAGGGTTAAGGCACTATAAAGCTAATTGTGCCTGATAGTGTAGCCTTTGGCTAATTTTCAGTTAGGCACTAGCTCTCAGGTTAACACTTTTCTTTCCTTTAATCATAGAGATTAAAGATGCCTACTTCCTTTTCCATTCAAGCACCAATTGCCTTCAGCAGGGTTAGTGATGTGGGTGGGAAGGAAAAGGACAGTTCCCCCGGCTTTTGTACTTGTGAGCAAACAGCTCTTTTATGATTTTTACTACTAATGATAAGAGAATAGAAAGAGGTTTAAAGGCTCCTTCTTAAAATACTTTTTCCATGTACCATTTTTTCCCCCAAATGGAAAGATACTGCTGTACCCAATACTAAATAGTTCTGAGGCACAAGTTGCATTAGAAGGAAAAAAGAACTTGGGCTAGCATGTAAATTTCATTCAGTGGCAATTCCTTGGTTAAACAGCAGAATTTTCTGGGTTGGGAGGAACTAAAAGAGGGAGTTGAAAAAAAGGCCCAAAATGCTTACTGCTTGTCACTGTCAGCTTTCTCATGGAAGACTTTAGTAAGGGAGTTTCCAGGGAGAACGAGCTATTCTAAGCAACACCATTTAGGAAGAAAGAGCAGGTCCTGTGCTCTTTGGGCCAGTTAGCTATGGAAATTGGTCCCAAGTTGTCAATGGCTTGGAAATGGGGTAGTTGAATTGCAAACTGCCAGTACAGTACAGTCAGGAAGTATGTGGATAAAAGTTCCTGGAAGCTGAAGTCTTCTTTATTGACAGAATCAACAGAACACGTGTGGCAGAGCTGGCCACAACATTCCAACATAGCACATGCTGACATTCAGATGAGACATTTAAATGTGGCTCCTTGTGATTCCTTCAGCTTGGTACTATGATGATTATCTGTACACAGGGATTCTCAAGTGAAACAACCTCACTCACACCACCATCACTCAGTTTTTGGAGACGAACGGCTTGGTCCAAATTTTTTAAAAAGGTAATAAGCTAAAAGACAAATAAAAGTCAACTAAGCTATCAGGCCTAATCAAGAATGGCTTACTATTATTCATTCTCTTCTTTGAACATTTTACTTAAGTGTTCTATTAGAGCTACCAGCTCAGGGTTTCCACCACGTGCATCAATTTGTTTATAGGCTTTAGATTCAAGCTCTTTAAGAGTATTCCGAGTGTATTCAAAGGAACCTACATTCTCAAGATAATGTACACAGTACTTTTTAATATCGACGTTTTCGGTTCTCTGGCGCAAGATATTCTGCACCTGGGTGCTTTCAGGCCTTGACCAAATAGCATGAATAGTAGGGAATGAGAACTTTCCCTCTGTTAGATCTTCACAAAAGCTTTTGTTTTCACTATATTCTTTGGAGTGTAAATTAGCATAATCATCCCTAATTTGGAAAAAGAGCCCAAGTGTATTAAGTAGTGGCTTTAAATCTTCTTTGTAATCAGAGAACAACTGCATGAGACCTACTGCTAACCCAAACAGTCCACCTGTCTTCTGCAGCACCATTGCTTTATATTCTTCTTCAGTGGGGCAAGTGTAATTATCCCTCCAGTAGATATCTAGGCCTTGTCCCTGATGGAGCTCTAAAAGCTGGCGGGTAAAAAGCTTTACCGCATCTGGGTGATCTAGGGTTAAGACTTTCTCTAGGCCAAGAAAATATACATAATTGGCAGAATTGATGACAGATGGAATTCCATAGATGCTGTGTGCCACTGGAAAGCCGCGTCGGAGTTTGGAGTTGTCTTCGATGTCATCGATGAGTAAACTGGCATTATGCAGCATTTCCGTCACTTCAATGATAATCTAGTGAGAAATACAATGAAAAAATTTCATTTTATTTGAACTATTCAACAGAGCTTATAAATACTTATAGCATATTAACAGATGATCAAACTGTCAGGTGTCTTAGTTTTTACAACTAATTATTGTCTAGTGACCTCAATATAAAATATTGTATGATCATTAAACTGCATTAAGAGCTAGGAGTATTTTCACATGACATCTATTTAAATTTCTTGAGGATTAAGAATAAGGTTAGAATTGCCCAAATACCTGTAGCTTGTCTTCTGGAACTTTTAGCCAATGATTAAACGCCTGTGAAAGTTTGGTCCTCACTTGTTTACCTGCATTTAAAGAATAAAATGTGGCAATAAATTAGTATTTTTAATTATAAGAAACACATTCAGAAACTTCCTCTGAAACTAATGAGACTTGATAAATCTAGCGCCACCAATCCATTACCTACTATAGAGCTTGCCTTCCACTGCTGGGCCCCTACTGCCTCCCTCTGCCAAAACTCATATCCTAAAACACACAGCCTTGTAAAATCAGGGCAGGTAAAAGACAATTCTGGTACTCCAGTGACTCATCAGTAAACTCACTCCTTTCATCTTAACATCTTAACTTTTGGAATGGAATGTGCTTTTAAGGAATTATGACCTCATTCATTCCTTTTTTGAAAAGGGAGCCAGTCTAGTTAGTGGCAGTTAATTAGCATCATCCACTTCAGAGGCTATAGGTTTTTTTTTTTAATTGAAGTATAGTTGATTGACAATGTTGTGTTAATTTCTGCTGTATAGCAAAGTGATTCAGTTATACATATATAGACATTCTTTTTTAAATATTCTTTTCCATTATGGTTTCTCACAGGATAATGAATGCAGTTCTCTGTGCCCTACAGTAGGACCCTGTTGTTTATCCATTCCATATATAACTTCAGGTATTTTTCAGTAAATGTACTTTGCTATTGAATTACCTTACAAAATAAACACTTAAAATTATCTACCATTCCTTTAAATTAAGATTTTAGAGACTGGACAGCTCTACATTTTTTCTTTTTTTTTTAAATTTATTTATTCATTTATTTATTTAATGGCTGTGTTGTATCTTCATTGCTGAGCACCGGCTTTCTCTAGTTAAAGTGAATGGGGGCTACTCTTTGTTGTGGTGCACAGGCTTCTCATTGTGGTGGCTTCTCTTGTTGCGGAGCATGGGCTCTAGGTTCTCGGGCTTCAGTAGTTGTGGTGCACAGGCTTAGTTGCTGCGTGGCATATGGTATCTTCCCAGCCCAGGGCTCGAACCTGTGTCCCCTGCACGGGCAGGTGGATTCTTAACCACTGCGCCACCAGGGGAAGTCCCAGCTCTGCTTCTTTCCTATCAAAAAGTAAGATTACTACCCCATGAAGTATTCCCTTTTAATATCCTGAATTTAGTCAAAAGTTAATCTCTTTATTTTGGCTGGGGCCATTAGCTTTTCTTACACAGAGAGGTCTTTGGATAGCAGTCACCACTAGAAGTTGTTTTTAGCCCAAATATAAAGGAATGGTAGATAAAAACCACAACCAGTTCATTTAAGAAAAATGTTTTTTCAATGAGCTTCCTGATACAGTGGATACACAGTAACATCCTAATTTCAGATTAGGCTTCAGGAAAATAGTTACATAAAAAGTTTAGTAAACAAAAACATTATTCTCTGAGTCCTATCTGTGTTTTCTCTGCACCAATCATCCAAACAAATGAATACACACACCCTCATCACATACCCAAATGGAACAAAGTTTCACTTTCTGTGAGAAGTCTAAAAGGGAAGATCTCTTAGGGTTCTGGAAGAGTATCCTCTGTCTACAAATCTGTAAGGTGAACATGGTCTGAGTAGCAATTATATCCTTTATCCTTCTGATTTACTTTCCAGTTTGACAAAGGTCAATCTGGGCTATACTGAGAAGGCACAACTGTGCAAAGCAATCCTATCACTTAAAAAAATAAGTTTAGAAGATGAAGAACAGAAAATCAACATGCAGCCCCATTTTCCCCTTCACTTCAAAATGTATTTAGAAAACAGTACAATAAATGGCTTAACTTACAGGTACTCAGGTTTTGTTCTAATATTACAATAATGACCATTTCCTCTTTAAGACCTTAACATTACTGACTCCCGTTTTGCAGGCCCTCTCCTTCCTCCACTTCCAACCCCACCCTCCACCTCCCACTGCAAAGGCCAGGGCACCTACACTTCTACACTAGCATAAATAAACAAACATAAATAAAAGTCATTTCTACTTCACTAATTTCAGAACATCCTAATATCAACAATTATTATTATAACCTTTTATTAGCAAGAGTAACTTTACAATAGAATAAATGGTCTGGCCCACCTTTAAGTCACTTTAGTAACTCTGAAGCTGTGAAAAAAACTTGACACATAACACAGTTTCCTGTTTCTTTAGGAAAATCTTTTGAGGTTATATTCTATCATGGATGCAAGAGTATATTTGATTTCTAGATTTCCTAGGTGGCGCAGTGGTTAAGAATCCGCCTGCCAATGCAGGGGACACAGGTTTGATCTCTGCTCCTGGAAGATACCACATGCCTCGGAGCAACTAAGCCCGTGAGCCACAACTATTCAGCCTGTGCTCCAGAGCCGGTGAGCCACAACTATTGAGCCCATGTGCCACAACTACTGAAGCCCATGTGCTTAGAGCCAGTGCTCCACAACAAGAGAAGCCACGGCAATGAGGAGCCCACGCACCACAATGAAGAGTAGCCCCCACTCGCCGCAAATAGAGAAAGCCTGTGTGCAGCAATAAAGACCCAACAACAACAACAACAAAAAGAGTATATTTGATTAAAAAAAAAAAAAAAAAAAAGATGGGATACCTAAGGAGAGTCTTAAATATGTTATCTAATAGCCTAAGATATTACTTCCAAATAATAAGGATTAAAAAAAAATGTTATCGAAGTAGTTCATGACATAGGTAAGCATTATTGTTAAAATGTAACTAAAGGCAGTCCTTGCTTTGCACAGCAGTGGAGTGGGAGACACTGGGTGATGCGGGTTTAGACACCTGTCATCACTGACAACTGGTGTGTTTTATGGTAGCCCAGCTCCAACCAGTGTTTGCCAACCTCTAGCAAAGTTAAGTCCACAAACAGACGGAAAGAGTGCAGGAGAAACAGTGCTATCTTTCCCTCCCTGAAGTAAGTGAAGTTACTGGCTGCTGAATAAATGTCACGCAAAAGCACTCTCTTGGCTTTTTCTTAAACAGTAGGCACCTTTCCCCTTGCATTCTCCACTTCTGTCTCCCCTCCATTCTTTTGAAGCACTGACATTAGCAACTGTACCTCCATAAGGGCCTGCCAGAATAGAAATGACACTAATCATGATGGTTTCCACGGTGGAGGTAGGGAGCTACCACTCTTCTGGCTTTGGAGAACCACATTTATTCTCCCCAGGCTCATAAAGAATAGAAATGCCATATTACGGATGAGGTGGGCTCAACAAGAAAAGTGTGCACTTTAGAACAGAAACGAAAAACGTTTTATTGTACTTGAGTTGAGATCAACATTAGAATATAGTTGAGCCACACTATGGGCTAAATAGGTTTCTATGGTTGTCAACTTATCACCTTATTTTATTTTTTAGCAGCACTGTGAGGCTTGTGGGATCTTAGTTCTCCAACCAGGGATGAAACCCAGGCCCTCGGCAGTGAAAGCTCACAGTCCTAACCACTGGACTGCCAGGGAGTTCCCAACTTATCACCTTTTAGTAACTGGTTCATACGTGAATTTTTATTACAAGAAGCCTTACCATATGCATGAGTTTTTACTTCCTACTATCATTTCCCAGAAAAGCTAAAAAAAAAAAAAAAAGCAAAATCAAGCAAGCACATACACATGATCAGGCAGGTGTTTCTTTAGGAAGCCATGCCAAGTTACTCACCTTTATATAGGAATAATGTGTGCTATGCTTCCAAGTAATGTGCTTCAGATGCGTAACTGTGTCTCTTAAAGGAACTAGTAGTATAAGAAATGCAGTGTATGTGATAATGGAATACTTGAACAGGGAACTTAAGTGAAGCTTTTTGTTGTCATAGAAATTGGTATAAACAGTAGGGAATAGGAACGTGTGGTAGCCGTAAAGAATAAAACTTCTAATGAGATACTCAAATGTTTTAAGTATTTTTATTGTTTTAGTTATGTTATAAAATTGGATACTTTTAAAGTGGTGACTCAAAAATGTCCCTTTTAAGAACAAAAAATTGTAAAAGTTTGTTATTATTTTCCTTATATGTATCTCCTTAAATAAAAAAATCTCTAGAGCTGGCAATTCTAACCTTTTCTGTATGCTAATATTTAAATGACCACTACTTTATATAAACAACCCTATATGTACTATAACTAAACTGTTACCTGGTA
The DNA here is from genome assembly GCF_030028045.1 of Hippopotamus amphibius kiboko. NCBI lineage: Eukaryota > Metazoa > Chordata > Mammalia > Artiodactyla > Hippopotamidae > Hippopotamus > Hippopotamus amphibius. Next base: position 83,414,869 of record NC_080190.1, on the reverse strand, counting down.
ACTGAAGTAAGTATTTGTAAGGTTCTAGAAGAATTCTTTGGATTGTTTCTTGAGTCTTCTCCATTATTTTTAAATTTCAAACCTGACCTGTAAAAAAGGAGAAACATAAAGATGATGTAGTTAACTAAATTACCTGAGTATCATAGTGCAAAGGAATTTGTATTTCAAGGTGTTTTAATAAAGGTAAACTTTCAGTTTGGTTTTAAATGAATATTCTACACCTATGAAATCTTGAAAATGTTATGCTAAGTGAAGGAAGACAGTCACAAAAGATCACATGTTATACGACTCCATTTATATGAAATGTTCACAACAAGCAAATCCACAGAGACAGAAAGTAGATTACTGACTGCATAGGGCTGGGGTGGGGGGAAAAGAGAGTGACTGGTAATGTGGTTTCTTTTTGAGGGGGATCAAAAGGTTCCAGAATTACACTGTGCTAATGGTCGCCCAACCTTGTGAATATAATAAAATACACTGAGTTTAATACTTTGAATGGGTAAAGTATATGATATGTACGTTATGTTATACCTCACTGGAAAAAAAAAAGCGAACTCTTCATTTAAGTGATTGTATTGGTCAAAGTGTTCACCTGGATTTTAAGTGGTTTCCTTAGTTACAAAACATATTAAAAGCCTCTGCTATTTTATCAACCATGAAAGGCTTAAACTGTTGACATCAATGTCAAAACAAATCCACAGAATTAGATACTTCTATATTTCACTGATCACACAAATTAGTAGACATACTTTTTTCTAAGAGCATTAAATGAGTATGTTTTACACATTTGACCCTTAAACAACACTGGGGTTAGGGGCACCAACAACCCCCTCTCCCCCCCCGCAGTTGAAAATCTGAGTATTACTTAACAGCTGAACCTTCATATCCCTAGTTCTGCAACCACAGATTTAACCAACCGTAAATCATGTAGTACTATCGTATATATTAGAAAGAAAAAAAAATCCCTGTGTAAGTGGAGCCGAGCAGCTCAAACTCACATTGCTCAAGGGTCAGGTGTATATTTAAAATATAAGGAGAAAGATCCTCTTCTGTATTTTCTTGATAATCAATCCATTTTAGACATTCTGATTAAGACATGCATTAACTTGAGGGCAATTATATTATTAAAAATATTCTCCTGGTGGTCGGGTGGTTAAGAATCCACCTTCTAATGCAGGGAACACAGGTTCAAACTCTGGTCAGAGAACTAAGATCCCACACGATGTGCCCCAACTACTGAGCCAGAGCACTCTAGAGCCCACATACCACAAGGAGAGAGAAGCCTGCGCATTATAACAAAGAGCCCGCGCAGCGCGATGAAGGATCCTGCATGCTGAAATGAAGGTCCAGTGGGCCACAACTAAGACTCAACGCAGCCAAATAAATGAATAAATGTTAAAAAAAAAATTGCCCTGTAGCAACTTATTATTCTCAACTTTATATTTACTTCAATATTTCCTAGAACATCACTCACAGTTTTCCTAGAATTCTCCTTTACTGTTGAATCTCTACAACTTCGTTGTAAATATCTGTTGCTAATTTTGTCTGTTCTCCTATTAGGAGTCTATTTCTGTTTTTTTTTTTTCTTTTTTTGGGGGGAGGTGGAGGGGAGCCAGCCTGCCTGCCTTCCTCCCTCCCTCCCTTCATTGGCTGCACTGGGTCTTCGGTGCTGCGCAAGGGCTTTCTGTAGTTGTGGTGAGCAGGGGCTACTCTTCGTTGTGGTGCGTGGGCTTTTGTTGTTGTGGATTACAGGCTCTAGGAGTGCTGGCTTCAGTAGTTGTGGCGTGTGGGCTCAATAGTTGTGGCTCATGGGCTCTAGAGCAAAGGCTCAGCAGTTGTGGTGCACAGGCTTAGTTGCTCCATGCATGTGAGATCTTCCTGACCCAGGGCTCAAACCTGTGTCCCCTGCATTGGCAGGCAGATTCTTAAGCACTGCGTCACCTAGGATGTCCCTTCATTTCTTTTTTTTTAAAGAACTTTTATTGAGATACAGTTAACAGACAATAAACAGCATATATTTAGAGTGTACGATTTGGTATCCCAATTCATTCCCCCCCAACCCTCCCTGCTTTCCCCACTTGGTGTCCATATTGCCCCTTCAATTCTAAGTGGCACATTTTAGAAAGTTTCTCACCTCTGTCTAGTTTCTTTTGCTTCTGGGGACAATGATTTGGTCTCTAGGATCACGAGCCTAAAGGATTGAAAAGTGTATTTTCTGTAGTCTACTCTTAAGTATCTAGGTGAAACAATCATAAAAAATCAGCACTTCCCAAAGGAAATCCTTTCAGCAATATGCATCCAAAGAGAAATCTTTACATATAGAAAATTTCTACATCTGCCTTGACCAACAATTAATATTAAGTATGTCTCAAGGGGAAAAAGTTCAGAAAATATTTTGAAATAATCCAAACACCAATTTAGTAACCTATTACCTATACTGTTTAAAGTTTGACACACATTACCTTATTCTTAAGAGACTAAAGGAAGAAAAGATGATGCACAGGAAGAATAATCCCTTAGGTAAAAGATTACGGAACAGAAGTAAAAGTAGAATTAAAAAAAGCATCTCTTATATACTACTCTATTTAAACCAGTTAGTAGCCATCTCTGCCCAACTTGGTTGAGAAAAAAATTACGTTTATTTTTTTCACAGCCTCCAGAACACATCTGACTTGCAGTCATTCTTTTGTCTCTGTCTGGATCAGTAATGACTATACGTTACTGGACAGGTAACAGAGCTCATCTGTTTCAGTTCTTAGGGCTTTGGTTGATGTTTTTTTCGACTGAAAATATTAGCTATGAACTTTAAAAAATCATTCTTTCCTTTGCTCACTCAGGTAAGTTTAAGAATACTCACTTAAATAAGTCAATTAACGTTCCTTTTCCAGAGAATGTTTATACGCAAGTATTCGCAACACTGGGAAAACAGAGAAGCCTCAAACTAAACTGTTTTCCCGTCTTCTAGAGTCTAAGGGTTTCTACGTTACAGTGGCATACACTGTGACTTGCCTCTTTCTTTTTTTTTAACCCAAAAGACTCCAATTTATCACACCTACACATTTCAGCTAACACATACTAGACCCAAATATAAAGAGGCATTAATGTGTTCCATGAACTCTACTACTTTGCTTTTCAAGAAATTAACTAATTTTTAAAATAATTCATTGAAGAATAGTTGATTTACAATGTTGTGTCTAATTTACTTTTAGAGTGAACAACAATCACAGAATGCCTCTGTGAGAGTCTGAAACCACTCATTTTCAAAACTAGGAAACTGCCTTAAATTTGTTCAAATAATGGATGATGAACGTTAACACCAAATCAGATTCTCTCCTCCGGGTGGACTAATAAAGCAATAACCCCCTGGCATTCGCCCCTCTAATCTAATCCTCTAGTCTTCAACCAGCGACCTTTTGAAATTCAAACCTGGTCCTATCTCCCTTCAGATTGGGAACGCTTCGAAACTCACCCGTGGCAATTAGTTAAGAACAAAACTCCCTAACAAAGCGTATCAGGTTCGGATAGTCAAGCCCCCACCCCGCCAGCCTCAATTCCTCAGCTCCCTTCTGGCACAAGGCTATTCTTACTGTCTGGAATGTTCCTTCCTTAGTGAACTCCTGCTAAGCCTTCCGCTCTCCGCTCGATCCGCACTTCCTCGGGAAAGCCTCCCCTCATCTCTCTAGGTCAAATCCCTATTTCCAGTTCTCATATCACTCTGTAGCACTCACACCTGTTGCAGTTTCACAATGACTTGTGTGTCCATCCTGCTCAATATCTGCTTGTCTCACTAGGCTCAGGTTCTTGACAGCAGGGACCACACCAGTTTTTTCCACACGGTGGGCCCTCAAACACGTGAAAGGCGAAAGGAACGAAGGAACGAAAGGTAAGTAAGTGCCTTTCAACGCGTTAGAGGATGCATTCAGGGCACACCTTTGCATAGAAAAGTGAAAATATCATGCAAAGTTTTTTTTGTTTTTTGTTTTGTTAAGGGAAGGGTCTAGTTTCAGGATTGCTAAATAGACGTACAAATGTAAGGGCGGCTGTGAAGCGGGACTGAATCCTTCCACTCAAACTCCGGGAGGTGATGGATGAGTCTGAAGAAAATTGTCGGAGAGGTACAGGGAGGGGATTTAAATAACTTCGAAGCAGATTTTCCACAAAGGCTTGGCAAAAGGGCTTCAAACGTCGACTCCGCTAGCACAGAGCCCGCAGGGTCGGTGAGGTTCCTGCTTCCTCTCGGCTTAGAGGCCCCCTTCCGCCCCGCCGGGTCCCCCACAGCTCCTCCCCTTCTCCAGCGAGAGGATGGAAAATTCATACACAATCCGGTTCAGCATCCGGGTCCTCACCCTCCTTTCTTTCTTTCCTCTCGGCTCCGCCTCCCAGCCTCCCCCCGCCCCCTCCCCATCCGGGTTCCCCCCAGCCGCCACCACAGCCACTCACCGCACGAGGATGATATCACAACTTTCACGCCGCTGGCCCGGGAGTAAGAAGCACCCAGCATCAACTTCCCACTTTATAGTTCAGAACAAGTCTCCCCACGACGCCTACATGAATCCCTCCCCCCACTTCACCAAAGAACTCTCCGCCCTCCTCAGCCGCCAGCGACACCGCATTACTCGGTGCAAGAAAATGCGCCATCCCGGTCACACTGCGCAGGCGTCGTTGCCACCTCCTGTCTGCTTTGTGGCCCCGCCCCTTTTCCCTCTCCCCTCCCGTTTCACGTAGGCGCGGGGCATTGCGGGTCTTGCAGTTCTCAGGGGCAAGGCCTCGCGCATTGCCCCCGGAGGCCAGACTACATTTCCCGGGGAGCTTTGAGGCGTAACTTTCTGTTTCCATAGAACTGGTGGGAAAATGGCGTCGTTGTTTGTACCTTGGGGGCCAATAGGAACAGGGTACAGGCGGGTTCTAAAGAAGTCTGACCAATCCGAGGTCGTCTAAGAGGCCATCCGGGAAAGAGGTAGGGGAGGGGGGGAAAAAGTCTAGGGGAGGGGAGAAAGGAGGGAAGGGGGGGACTTGGGGTGGGGGGGAAGCGATGTTTGCCCGTCAGTCGAGTCCGGAGTGAGGAGCTCGGGCGCCGGAGCGGAGGGAGACTCTTGAGCTTAAGCTTGCCGCCGCCACGGCCACCGCCTGGACCTTTGCCCGGAGGGAGCCGCAGAGGGTCTGTCGCCGCCGTCCTCTGGAGGGCAGAGCGACTGGGGGCCCGGACCTCCAGTCCGGGAGGGATTTTTCGTTGTCCCCCCTCCCCCCAGCGAGGGAGCCCGAGCGGCCGCCAAACAAAGGTACCAGTCGCCGCCGCGGGAGGAGGAGGAGCCGGAGCTTCAGCCTCAGCAACCGCTGGACCCGCCGCCCTTCTTCCCCCATCTCTCCCCCGGGCCTACTGGTTTTGGGGGGGAGCAGGGGAGGGGACCCCAGACGTGCCAGGGTCGGAGCTCGTCTCCCAGGAAGGTAGGGACCTTTTCTGAGGCTTCCGCCGTCTCGTGAGGGGGTCTTTGGGGGAGTCGCTGGGCCCGGCCGAGGTGCCGGGGAGGATCGCCGTGATGGGCTCCGCGGGCGCCCGAATTCGGGGCCTCGGTCTCCGAGGAACTCCCGCCGCCGCCCCCTCCCCCCGCAGTTGCCGAGTCCGAGTCGCCCCCCGGCCTGGCGGCCGCACACTCAGCGCCTTAGCGTCTCTCGGCCGCGGTGGGGGGTGGGGGGGCGGGGGGTTCTGCCCGCCTCCCGGCCCCTCGTCAGGCTCGTCGTCCCCGCGGCCGGCTGCCGTGGGTCCCGCTCCCGCTTGTCGGGTGTCCGCCTCGGAGCGGGACGTGGGCTGAGGCTCTGCGGCGGGTCGGTGCAGCCCGCGGCCCTCCGGCCCGTCCGCCGCCCCCGCCGCGCTCCCCGGGGCCCTGCCCGCGGCCGCTCGGACTCGGGCTGCGCGGCCCCTCGGAGCTGGGAGCGGCCGGGCCGGCGCGGAGGCCCGCGGGCAGGAGGGCGGCCGACCCTGCGCCGGCCCCCGGGCTTGTTGTGAGTTTCTTCTCTGACAGAAATGGCGTCATTGTCGGAGACGGGAAACTCCGTCGGTCCCGACAATGGGGACGGGAAGCTGTCGAGCGGTGTCGGGGGTCGGGTTCGCGGGGATGGCCGGCCCGGAGGGGGCCCCGGATCGGCGTCTGGTGGCTCGGCGGCCGACGCCTCTTTCGGCTCTTTTTCGGGGTGCGGGCTGCGCCCCGGTTTCCTCCGCCTCCGCCAGTGCAGAGGGGTGCCGGTGGTGTTGACGGTGTGTCTTTTGTTTCTCCTCCAGGTGCAGGTGAAGCTGGTGTTTTCGAGGGGATCGCGGCCCCAGGATCATCATGAAGGTAAGATCGCTTCCAGAAAACGAGCCTCGGGGGCCGGAGAATCCAGGAAGTTGGGGGGTTTGGTCGGGGTCGGTGAGGGGCCTCCGAGGTTTGCCTAGGAAGGTGTGAGTGGTGGCTTGGGGCCCGAGCTCGTCGCCGGAGACGATGGGGGTAGCTGGTGTGGATCTCGGTGGGCTTTTCTGTGGAGTTGGAGCCAGTTATAGGATATCTCGCTGAGGATTTTTTTTCCCCATATAGAACTTGTCTTTTTGCGGGGAGTGGTAGGAATAACTGCGTAAATTTAAGTGCTTTAAAAGCAGGTCAAGTAATCTGACTCTAGAAACTGAGCTGTATTGTGGTTCTATCGGTTACACTGATGAAAGAACATCTCATTTATCGTGTGAACAGTACGGTGAATTTTCAGCAGAAAACTTATTTGATTAGTATAATCAAATATAATCTCAATTGAAAGATTTTTCAAGAAAATGTTGGTGATCTTTAAACAACTCAGAGATAGCAGTTGTTCCTTGTATTTCAGGAGATTTAGGATTATATGTTGTTTTTCTCCACTAATCCATTTGGTCTCTAAGTTATCAGAATCTCTATTGCATTGTGATAAAACCGACGTGGAAAACCGATGGCCAGGTTCCTCTTAAATGTAAACATGTTAACTGAATGGAGGATATTGTCTAAAAAGTACAGTTTGCTTAAATGGTGTAAGAAATTAGTCATAAAAGTACAGGTTGTTTTTTCACTTTAGAGAATATGTAATTGAATGCTGTTGTATTTTTTAACGCACTTTAGGATGAAAAGCCTTAGGTATCTGAAATGTCTAGATTCAACTGGTGGAACTTAGAGACTAGTAGATATTTTTTCATCCATTACAAATTCACAAGTGCCTGAAAAGAGTAGAGGGTGTTCACAAGGATAGGAATGCAACAGTTAGCATGTTAAAATGTGAATGTCATCTACTTTTGACAGTTCCTTTGAATTATTTTTTAAAAATTTACTTCTCTTCAGAATCAGGACCACTTTCATAGTATTTAATAGTACTACGTCCAAATTAAGATTTGCAATACTTGTGTTTATGGTAGAAAGTGAGAGCTGTGGCTGCTTATATATTTGTCAGCTCTACAAAGTAATTAAACAGTCCAGTTTTTTTGTTTGGTTTTAGATTTTTTTCTTCTTGAGTTTGGGGTGGTATAAACTACTTGAAACAGTTTATATCTGCTGAATTACTATTTCACCATCATGTAAATGAGAAAACAATCAGTGATGTTTCAGAAATGAATCCCTTTTGTTAATCACAGATGTTAGCTACACCTTCTGTGACCTGTATGAATCAGTGACAAGTAAATATATTAGGAGAAACTATATATCATCTTTGGTGTTGGACAGCAGTTTCTTAAGTGTTGGGTTGAATAATGTATAATAAGTTCAGAAGCTGAATAATGCAGGATTTAGTTTGGGATAAATGTTGTAATCTGTCACAGTTTCCAATGTAGTGCCTGGCACATCTAGGGCACTCTGTTAATGTTTGGTTAAAATAAATGTAGTAAGTTGAAGATTCTTTAGATTTTAGATTTTCTTTCCTTTTCTCTCTTCCTTTCATTTCCTTTTTTTTTTTCTCAATTTATCTGTTTGAAAAAAATGAAAGTTCGTTGGAAACTTCAGCCTTGAAAGTTTCATAGTATTAGGCAAATGCAAATTTTGGGGTATCATTTTAGAACTACTCATTTTAAGGGCTCAGCATTTCCATTATTACTGGCTTATAAAAAGAAGTTATTGGTAACGTTAAAAGCAAAGAATTGTTAAAGTAATCTTCTAATTTTATAAAGGAAGAACTTCTGTTATTGTCAGTATGGTAAGTCTTCTCTTGGGGAATCTACTAGTAGTAATCAGAAGTCCTAAAAACTTAGCTTCTTGCTTTCAACTTAATTTTTTATGTTGTAAAAGTTGAGAGGCTGCCCATGAGTGATATTTCACTTTAACAAATTGCAGTTCAAAAAGTATGTAGTATTGATAGTATTAGGCTTAGATTTTCTTTTTTTGTGTGTGTTCCCAGTTTCTATATTGTAATGTGACAGCTGAGCTGTAGAAGGATTTATGCCAATTATCTGATCTTACCAAACTGATTTGTACTTTGTAGCATGATTTTAAGTTTGTATTATCTGTGGTACTAGTCACAAATTTAGATTTTATTAAGTGGCGGTGTATTGAGGTAATTGAAAAAGTGTGTAGGAATACACTTTTTTGCTTGCTGCTTTAAAGTCCCCAAACAAGGAAAAATATATGTATCATTTTAAGTACTGTATGTTTTAGAATCAGTTTTCCTGTAAGAATTTATTTAAATAAAGTCCCTTTACTGATTATTCTACTTCGTGGTATTTCTTCCCAGTGTGTTTTTGAGAAATATGACTGTAACAGGAAAGCAGTTTTGTGCTTTAACGTAAATCATGTTGTTGGTGTTATGTTAGGTTTATTTTTCATACTTTTGATAAGCCTTTCAATGTCACTGATAACACATTATCAGGAAATGATTATTGAAATTTATAAATGATTCTAAGAATTATGTCAGACACATTTCCTACTTTTTTTCTAAAAATTTTTTTTTTTTGCTATTACATCGTGCTTGTTATTAACACCTCATTACACTGCAGTAAATTTTCAAGTGGAAATGGGCTGGATAGAGTAGAAATTTCAGAATCTTTAGGGGATAAGTGATTTAGATGGTCGTACTTAGGATCTGGGAGATGGGCTTTTTCAAATGTACCATTCTCTCCTCAGTAATCACAGCCTGAGATCACATAAAAACAATGGATTGATTACAGGTGCCTTTTTTGATATCCTTTGCTTGTGTGAGTGTTCTCAGTCCCTCTCCCCTTCCTCCCCCCACCTTCCTTTTCCCTTCCTTCTCTTGGGCTCTTTCTCTCCCGTCTTCTTTCCCTTCCACCTTTCCTTCCTCTCTTCCTTTTTCTTTCCTCCCTCCCTCTCCCTTTCTCCCTTTCTTTCTCCCTCCCCCCCTTTTATAAATCATTAATTTAACAATAACACCTTCCATGTGTCAGGCAGTGTGGCGTGAAGGTAAATATGCTCTCAGAGGTGCTGTCAAGGAGCTCACAATTTAGTTGAAGACACAAAAATAAACCAAACAGTGCATATTGAATTATAAGAGTATTTTTTTGCAATATGCAGTATTTGTGATAAGAGCAATGGGAGGACAGAAGAGGACACATAAAACAGAGAGCCATGGAAAGTTCTCTGGTGGAACTGGCATCTAAGCTGAGTTAAAGCTTTTGCTAGGCAAGAAGAGTAGAAAAGAGTGTTTCAAAGAGGGAAAAACATGCAGGAAAGTAGAGGAAAAATACAAGATGATGTGTCTGGAAACTGTAAGTAGTTCACTATGGCTGAATTAACTTAAAGTGTGATGTATTTCGGTTGGGAATAGGAAAGCAATGATGGGAGATGAAGGTAAGTTAGGGAGTTGAAAATTTTCGGAAAAGCTACATGGAACCGCTGAAGGTAAAAATACTGGGTTTGTACTGTAAAGAGATCACTTTGGTAGTATTATAGTGAATACATCAAAAGGGAGATCTGAATGGAAAGTCTGGAGGTTCCAGGTGTTAAGTCAGAGTGAGAAATGAATAAGGACCTGAACTAATTCGATGGGAGTGGAACAGAGGGAATAGATCTGAGATATCTAGGAAGTAGAATACAAGACTAGTAACTCACCCTGGGGTAGGCGGAAGATGGAGGTTTCTGTCTTGGGGCGTGAGAGAGATGTTATCATCATTTGAATCATGTTGTCACTGGAGTAACATGAATCAAGGTTTTGAGTATTTAAGGGAACTGTAGGAGGTCCACATCCAAGTGGACTTACTAATTAAGAGGTAAGAGTAAGCGGGTAGAATGAAGAGAAATCAGAGACTTGGTTAAAACAGTGTGAATGTTAACCTATAGTTAACATTTATAATATTTCAAGGGATTTAGACCCATAATATGGCAAATGTTATTTTGTGCTATAAATTTGCAGTCTTTTTGATGAAAAGGTGATTTTGTAAAATACCAACTTGTTTGCTGTCCAAATTTCTAGTCCTTTGCTTATTGTAATTTTAAAAAGTATGCTAGAGGAATACATATTACACTGGAGAATGTTTTTGCTAACTTAGTTTGTAAATTCAGTCACTGAAGAGATATTGTGTGCCTTCTTTGTACCAGACATGGTTGTAGGTATTGAGGATACAGCAGTAAACACAATAAGAATTCTTACCCTTGTGGAGTTTACTGTCTGCAGTTGACCCTTGAACTGCACTTATATGTGGATTTTTGATAAATCATATATGTAGTATAAATGTATTTTCTGTTTCTTATGATCTTAATTTTTTCTCTTTTCTAGCTTTATTGTAAGAATATAGTATAAACTATATGTAACATACAAAATATGTATTAATTGACTTTTTATATTACTGGTAAGGCTTTTGGTTAATATTGGACTATTAGTAGTTAAGTTCGGGGGGAGTCAGAAGTTATACATGGATTTTCCACTGAATGGGGGTAATGGCGCCCCTAACCCTTACGCTGTTCAAGGGTCAACTGTATTAGGATAGACAGACACCAAACCAGAAAAAAAAAAGTGGTAACTGCTTTGAAGGGAAATGGAGCAGAATCAGGATAAGAGGGTAGAGTGACCAAGAGTGTTGCTTTAGATTAGATTGTTTGACCTTTATGTGTTTAAGGAACAGGGAGGTGGCCTTTAGGGCTGAAGTGGAAAGGAGATGAGGCTTGAGAGGTCACAGGGCCAGAACAATGTAGGGCCTTGTAGGCCATGGTAAGGACTTAGAGCAAAATCTGAGTGTGCTAGGAAGTCGTTGAAGAGTCCTAAGCAAGAGAGTGAAGTGATTGTGTAGAGAATAGACTGCAGGGGAGCAAGAGCGGAAGTAGGGAGATGAGTTGCAAGGCAGTTCTGGGGCGAGATGGTGGTGGACCAGGTGTGGGAAATGGTCGTGTTGAAGGTGGGGATATAGAACTCTGATGGGTGGGGTGTGAGGGCGAGGTTCTGCTTGCTGCTGCTTACAGATGACTAACCTTCCCATCTCTAGCCCCTTTTTTGCTGTGGTGAGTTGGTGGATGGGATTCTTGGAACTGAGTGTGAGCAAGAAGTGGTTCCCAACTCTCAGCCTTCCCCTACCGGTGAGCGGTGAACATTGAGCTGAGCAGTCCTTTCTGGTTTTGTTTCTGAATTTTAGGAAATGAGGTAAAATTCACCCTTTAAAGTATACAATTCAGTATTTCTTAGTCTTTTCACAAGATTGTGTATCCATCACTAGTCTTAACTCCAGAACATTTTCATCTTCCCCCAAAGAGCTCTCTCTTCCCTTTATCCCTCCCCTGGCAATCACTAATCTACTTTCTCTCTCTAAGAATTTGCCTATTCTGGACATTTCCTAACAGTGGACTCATAACAATCTGTGGCCTTTTGTGTCTGACTTCTTTTACTTAGCATAATATTATTAAGGTTCATTCATTTTGTAGCATATGTGAGTATTTCTTCCTTTTTATTGCTAAATAATATTCCATTTTCTGGATACACATTTTGTGAATCCATTTATTAGTTCTTGGACTGGATTATTTCTGTGTTTTGCCTATTATAAATAATGCTGCTGTGAACATTTGTTTACAAGCTTTTGTGTGAACATATATTTTCAATTTTGGCGGTGGTCCCAGGAGTGGACCTTTTAGTTTTCAGGGTGGTAATACTACCTGTGGTAATCCTGTTGAGAGCTGAGTGTTTGACTTCAGGTGTTTTGTGTTGTGGCAGATGGCCACCAAGAAGTTAGACATTTTAAGAATTCTCTCCGGACTTCCCTGGAGGTCCAGTGGTTGACTCCACACTTCCACTGAAGGGGACACGGGTTTGATCCCTGGTTGGGGCACTAAGATCCCACGTCCCGCACGATGCAGCCAAGAAGAAACAAAGAATTCACTTAACATTTATTAAACACTTATGTGCTAGTCTCTGATCTAGCTGTTTAGAATACATCAGTGAGCAAGACAGGTAGAAAGTCCTGGCCATGTGGATTTTACCTTTTAAGGTGTGGTGGGGGGCAGACCAATAAGAATAAAAACATAGTAAATTATCTAATTTGTTAGGTGGTTAGCAGTAGGGAAATAAGAGGGGAGCTTGCTAAGGGGGATAGGGAATGTGGGGTGGGCAGGTTGTAGCACTAAGTAAGGTGGTCAGGTAGGCTTTATCGAGAAGACGTTTGTGCATGTACTTGCTGGAAGGATGTAAGGGAGAGAGTCATGTGGCCTCAAAGGCAGCTGAACATGTTCGGTGATCTGCACAGAGGCCAGGGTGGCTGGAGTGGAAGAAGGAGGGAAGAGATTGGGAGTGGATGGGGTCAGACAGGAAAAGGGGGACGCAGGCTGGGGGTGGAGCAAATCAGATCGCATCACCTAGGACCTTGAAGGCCTTTGTGAGGATTCTGGCTTTCTCTCTGATAGAAATAGGGAGCAGTTGTGGGTTTGAAAGAGTGGCAGATTTTCATTATATTTTTAAAGGTTCACTGACTGCTGAGTTAAAAACAGGCTGTAGGCAAGTCTACGAGATAGAAGCTGACCAGGTAAGAAACTGTAGTGATAACGGATGGTGGCTGCCACAGTGAGGGAGGTGTGGAGTGGTCAGATTCTAGATGTGGTTTGAAGGTAGAGCCAAAAGGAGTTCTTGTTAGATTGAATGTAGAGGAAAGGCAAGGAGGATACCAAGATGTTTTGGCTGAATAACTGGGAAACTGGGATTTTATAGTGAAGTTAGGGCTGCATAAGTTTTGAAACTAAACAATTTATATTTAGTAAATTTATAGAATATATATTTGTGAAAAATGCTGACTGATACATTGCTCTGTGAAATGTGCTAAATATAAACAAAATATGGATACTCTATATAGTGGGCTCTTGAAGAACACAGGTTTGAACTGCTTGTGTCCACTAATACAAGAGTTTTTTTCAATGAATGCTATGGTCATACTACACAGTGTGTGGTTGGCTGAATCTGAGAATGTGGAACTGCACATACAGAAGGTGGACTGTAAAGTTATACCAGGATTTTCAGCTGCGCCCCTAACTCCGGTGTTGTTCAGCAGTCAACTGTATTAGGTTTTTAGTAACAGACATTTAAAAGCATTGCAGACTTTCATTCTTAATGAATTGTTTACACACAGGACTGCTGCTGCCTTCATTTTGGTGTCACAGAACAAGGATGGTTCTATGTTCACGAGACACATGCACTAGTATTCTGTGTAAGCTGACACCCACAGTCATCTGCAGGTCAAAAAGGCTCAGACTCTTTTTGATATTTAAATGTTGCAGATTCTAGAAGGGGTGGATTTTGATAAGGCATATACTGCGAGTAGAATTATTTAAAATCTGTGTTGGCTACCTAAGTGCAAAACACCACTTTTAGCTTGTAACTTAATTTGAATATGAGACAAAAGAAAATATTAAAAAACCAAATGTGTCACTATTTCTTTCACTTGGGCCTTCTTTAAATTTAGTGGACATTGAATGAAACATGAGCCATAAATAATGAGCTTTTGTTCCCAAGATGATTGAAATATTTTCATTTAATTACTTTACATCAAAATAAAACAGTGTATTTGTTACCTCTTAAACCACTAATCAGTATGTTTAATTTAATTTTAGAAGTGCTTTTGTTATAAAAATTATTACATTTCTGCTCTTTCAGGAGTGCAAGAAATTGTGATATTCACGTTTTCCATGGAAGATAATGTGTTTCTAGAAATCTGATAATTTTCATACCAAAATTGGAGACAGCATTCAAGTTTGGGGAGGAAAAATGAGTTTAAAAAAGTATGTAAACAGTTTACCAAAAAATAATAGATCTGCTAGGGTCGGTTTACAGAGACAGAGAAACCAAACTTCATGTTCATCTTATATATTTACAGTCATGTTTTAGGCTGGTTAATAGGACTAAGGGACAAAATAAAAGAGGCAGAAAAGAAAGTTTTAAAACAACACTTGTCTTACGCTCAGAATAACATCTAACTGTAACTAGATATACCTAGTTTTAGGACAGTTGGAGATTAAGTATACAATTATACATTATTCTGCCTACTGTGTCTTTCCAGCCTAACATTGGTGCTGGCAGTCAGGTGGTAGAGAGGCTGATTCTCTGGACCATTATTATGATTTGAAGGAAGAAAATCTTTACAGAAAATAATGTATCACCTTTAAGTTCTACATTTAGCTGTCAAGAGAATAATTATGTACATAGTCTTTTATTATTAAAATGTGTCAAATTACAGTCCATTTGGGACAATGGGATGGATACTACATAGATTTTTCTTATATAAGCCATTTTTTTCTGATTAATAGATGAAATTTTCACAATGTGACTGCACTCTAGGATATCTAAAGTCTTATGTCGAGGTTTTGACAAGTAACAGACTGCTGTCTCCTAATTTGATAATCTTGCAGGGCCTTATTGCTTATGAGAGCATAGTCATTGATAGCTGTTTAGTAAGTTTCATTTAAAGTCACACTTATTTTTTTTATAAATTTATTTTATTTATTTATTTATTGGCTGTGTTGAGTCTTCGTTGCTGCACATGGGGTTTCTCTAGTTGCAAGCGGGGGCTACTCTTCATTGTGGTGCGGGGGCGTCTCATTGTAGTGGCTTCTCTTGTTGCGGAGCATGGAGTCTAGGCGCGTGGGCTTCAATAGTTGCGGCACACAGGCTCAATAGTTGTGGTGCACAGGCTTAGTTGCTCCGTGGCATGTGGAATCTTTCCAGAGCAGGGCTCGAACCTGTGTCTCCTACATTGGCAGACGAATTCTTAACCACTGCGCCACCAGGGAAGTCCTAAAGTCACACTGATTTTTTATCATTTTCTTTAATAGCAGAAATGAAGATTATAAACTGTCAAACCTTTGGTCAAATGGCATTTAAAGAAAAACCCCCCTTATACTGATAGTAAAAGTTATACTTGAAAATGACTGTAAAAACCTTTGTTTAGTTACAGTACCCAGTTAGTAGTGTAGTTTAGTGATTAAGAGTGTATGGCTTGGAAAGAGAGAGGTCTTATTCCCAGTCCTGTCTTTCTGTGTTCTTTACTTGGCTGTTGAAGTTTGGGTGAAGTTTGTTTGTTTGTTTGTTTATTTTAGAGTGTACAATTTGGTGTTTTTTTTCTTATTAGTAATTATATATGGCAATCCCAAACTCCCAATTCATTCCCCCCCAACCCTCCCCGTGAAGTTATTTATTTTTGAAATGAAAGTAAACATCAGTTTCATTTTTTGCAAAGTAGGGTAATAGTAGTTACAAGGTTGTGTGTGTACTACATGAAATAATGTTTACGCTGTGCTTGGCATTGTTCTGAGCAGTCAGTAAGTGGTGGTTGCATTATTCTGGTAAAAGCGTGTCACTTCTTTTATAAATGGATAGAGAGGATTCTTTCATCAAAAATGCTTGGGATTGAATTGGGACTCTCATGCTTACCAAGTTGTGGGCAGTTTTCTTAAACTTGTCTAAGATGAGGAATGATGGTAGTACTTACGTTATGGGGCTGTTGGAGTGACTAAGTGTAATAACAGGACCTACTTCATAGTAAGTTCTTACTAAATTGTAGATATTATTATTAGTTCATGGAAAGAATGTGTAAACTCTTGTGACTTTAAATAGGCTTTTGGGGTGATATAGTGATTCTAGTCTCTTTTAAAGGTTGATTTGGAAGTTGGGGAAGAAGTTACAATTTTGTGATTAAGATTAAAGCCTGTTATTGCTGTCTTTATGAAATCCTTAAAAACAGACTGTTCAATGGAAGGTGAAAACCAGATTTCTTTATTCCAAGAACTCTTTGCTCCCATTTCAAACCTTTATTTATCCTAGCCCTTCCCGATGCAGAAGCTTCTCTTAGTAAATACAATACTTGTCCTCTCTTCTAATTTGCTGCTGGCTTGCCCAGATGGGATTCTTACAAGGGAAAAGTAAATTTTACTTCCAAGCCTAGAGAGTTGTTACTGGATTAGGTGAGCCACTGGAGATCTTCATTTTCTAAATAGGCATCCACCTCCAGCCTTGCTTATGTGGGGAAATTTTTTTCTTCTCGCGATCAGATCATTGTTCTGATGTGGCAGTTAGTCACCTGGAGCTGCTCTAGCGTGGGGAGCCTATGGGGGTGGGGCGAATGAGTGCTGGGGCCCTGCCAAGCCTGAGTCTCTACTCGAGAGTAAAAGGAAGACCGGATAGGCTTGATGACAGAGAGCTACTATTGCTGTCAAAGTTTAAATGAGGCGGCCTGGCTTACGCCTATTTGGGAGTTTTTAAAAAATTTAGCTTTTTATATTTTCAGTTCTATCTTGGTAAGTATATCTCATCCGAGGTCCTGTTTCAATTTTTTATCTGAATATCCTTGTTGAAACTTGTTCAGTATTTTCCTTTTCTTTTTTTTGGCTGCGCCCCTCGGCTTGCGGGATCTTAGTTCCCCGACCAGGGATTGAACCTGGGCCCCCTGCATTGGAAGCGTGGAGTTCTAACCACTGGACTGCCAGGGAATTCCCATGTTCAGTGATTTTTTAAAAAAGTTGTTCAGTGTCAGAGGTCTCTTGACACTTAGTAGGTCACCTAATTTTGCTCTGTCCCAACTTGGAGAAATACTTTTCTAAGCTAGTTCTATTTCTAGCAAAATTAAAGAAGTTTTTTTTTTTTTAATAGTAAAAGCAGTAGTTTGCTGTAAATATTAAAAATTACAGAAATGTAATGTATACAGTGAATAGTAAAAGTCATTACCTTCCCCAGTCTCGCTTCCTATTGGCAACTTGATTTAAAAGTTTGGGGTATATTCTTCCATACCTTTCTCTTTGCACACATAAATTTATATATGAGTATTTTTTGATATGTTTGGTTTTACAAAAATGGGCTTATACTGTACATGTTGTTCTGTGGCTGTTTCTACATCTTTCTAAATCAGTGTATAACAGATCTATGTCATTCCTTCTTGATGCCTTCAGCAAGATTTTATTTGCATTCAGTATGCTATTTTCTCTGCCACCAAGTGGTTTATTTAGGGCAACACTGTTTCTTTAGCTTTACCTTATGGCAGATATGTATAGGCCTCTCTTAGCAGTTTTCAGCATTCAGTAGGTGTTCAGTAAGTGTTATTAATGTATTTGAATATCTAGTGCCACTAGGTGGTGAATGGTGCCAGTCATCTGTAACATTTACAGTAGTCTCTCATAAACCTATGGATTATTATTACAGCTACTATTAACGAAATCTGATTGCATAAGATTGCTTTTAAAAGGTAAGCCGTGGGAGGTAGCGAGGGAGCATACGGTGCTGTATGGCTGCTTCTAAAGAAGCTAATGTTGTTCTTGGGATCCTTAGTAGCATTTATTAGAAAGGTTAATTTGGGACAGACCACTGTAGGCAGTGACCCCAGCAGATGCTTAGAGTCAGAATATGTGGTTTGTGAAGGATTTTTTAACACTACTGTTAGGTTTTTAAATGGCACATATGTTTGTAAAGTTTCATAATCATTAGTTATTTCTTATAACATCCCTTTGAGGCAGGTCAGCAGCATTTTTCCTTTATTATGGTTGGAGAAGCAGATGCAAAGATGTTGAGTGATTTGCCTAAAGGCACACATTAAACTGATTTGGAATCTGTTCTCCTGTTAGTAAACTGAACTGTGCTGCTTCTCTGCTTCTTGTGAGTGAGTAATAAAGGCATTGCCATTTAGTGACCTTTATGGAACAGTAAGTATAGTTTAGAAACCTTTTCCCTACTTTGATTGAAAGGAACAGTTTTAAAGCTAGAATTTATTTGCATTATGGTATTAAATATTTTAGGGAAGTTTGTCCTATTCTTTTAAAAAAAGAGAAGGAATTATATGAAAATATATTAAAATGAACTACAGTGGACTTAGTTTTCCTGGGAGAAACCTATACTAGCTTGAAAATTAGTATTGTAAATTAGAGGAAAACAGTACAAGACTTTCAAGATGTTTTTAAAGTAGGAGAAAAATGAGTTGTCAGGTTATATTTCCACAAGTAATTTTGAGTTGAAACACTGTGGCTGTGGGTTTAGACCCCAACTGTTCTGCCATGTGACAACATGGACTGTTATCTAGACTAAAAAACTATCTACAGTCTTGGTGGCATTCCTTAAGTTATAAGTTCACTTGTCTGAAACAGTCTCTATTTACTTGTTATGACTTGATTCTATCATTCCATAAGTTGCTGTCGTATTTTAAAAGAATATTTTAAAATTCAGGATTAATTCCTGTGTAATTTTTTTTTTAAAGTCAAGAAACTGTAAGAGTATACAGGTTGAATTTTGAGGCATTGAATGGGACACAGGCTTTTATAAACAAGTCATTGCTAAATTTTACTGCTTACTACCTGTGTTCTTTACAAAACTGGCAAATTCTTGCAGATTGGTGACAGATTTAGGCTGAATTTGTTTCGTATTGCTGTTGTAACAAGTTGCCACATATTAGTGCCTTAAAACAGCACGAACTTTTTATTTTACAGTTCTGGATGTCAGAAGTCTGAAATGGGTCTCACTGAATTGAATTCCTTGTGCGGGCTCTAAGGGAGAATGTTCCTTGCCTTTTCCAGCCTCTGGAAGCTGTACATATTCCGTTGCTTGTGTTCTCTCTTCTGTCTTCAAAGCCTACAGCTTAGTATCTTCAAATCTCTCTGGCTTTGACGCTACCTTTTCTGCCTCCCTCTTTCATTTCTGTTAGGACCCTTGTGGTTTCATTGGGCCCATCCAAATAATCCAGTATAATCTTCCCATTTCAACATCGGTTGATTATTAGTAACCTTAATTCCACGTGCAACCTTAGTTCCCCCTTGCTATTTAACAACAATTTCACAGATTCTGGGGATTAGGATACAGACATCTTTGGGGAGGCTATTACTCTGCCTACCACAGACTCTTTAGTTCAGCAAAATCTATTTAACCTTTTAGGCTTTTCTGTCAAATGAGATTAATGTTTACTATTTACCACAAAGGAATTCTATGAAAATGGAAATTATATGCCCATGCATAGAATACACTCAGAAATGTTAACTGACGCTTTCTGGTTGATTTTGTGTGTTAGGTGGATGCTTGGGGACAGGTAGTCTCCAAAGTAACCAGTGAGTGGGCTTGGTAAACTCCAGTCTGAATACCTGGAATTAAGCTTGGCCTCTGGAAGTAGAACAAGATGTCAGTCACTCACACACTTTCTAGAGAATGAGGCTTCACTACTGTTGTTCACTTTTCATATGACTCTTATAAAGGCGGGGTTTTGTTTTAGAATTCAGCTTTTCCAGACCTTTGCGTGTTGAGGATAGTGATAATTTATAGCATAGCATTGAAGAAAATAGATTAATGCTCAACCATAATTTGTTTTACAGTTTGAGTCTGTTTTAGTCTCAAAGATACAACATATTTTTTAAGCAGCAGGCTTTTCTACTTATTAGGATTTTTCAAAGAACTACTGTGACAGTAATTAATGGAGAGGCCTTGAGTAATTGCAGTTTTAAATCTCAATTGCTTATGATTGATTGTTTGGTATGTGCCAAGTTGGTATTCCTTTTTGAAGTTAAACTTGGGGAATTGCTATATTTAATGTTACCATTTCCTAATTTTTCTTTGAGTCTTTCAGCTCTCAAAACTGTGGTGCTGTGAGGCAAGATTCACAGAGTGAAGTGATAGTGGGAATGGCTGTTAGAAAATGCTGACAAAGGGAATTTTAGGGGTTAAAATTTGAGTTATGTAGCTCTAGAATAAATTTAGCAAAGCATTTCTGCGTGATCATTCACTGGGTTATCTTGTAGTTATTACAGATGGAAAGAGAAGTCCACTAATTCTGTCTTATTACAGACCTGTTTCAAGTAAGTAACTGATTGAAGTTTTCTCAGTTCTGTGGTTGCGAAAAATTGTTTTTTTCTACGTTGCATTATCATGTATTTCTTTGCATACATAACTGTTGATTGAATATGGTTAAAGTTAGAATGTGTCTAAAGATTGAGTTGTAACCAGTCATTTGGTTTTTGTAATGTGACAGGATCTTCTGACTCTGATTCTAACCCTTCTCTCCTTTGTTCTATCACTATAACCGTACATATTTCTAGCAGTGCCCCTGTAACACTCTAATGACAGGCAGAGTAAGTATTGGACAACTATTTATTTTCATACATGCATCAGTACAGATTAAGTTCACAAAGAGTTCTGTCTGCCTGGAGTTGTAAATTTATGTTCTGAACGTTTATTTTACATATATCAAATATTTTGCCTAGTGTTTCTTAGAATGTAGATATATGAAATGAATGATTTAAGTTTGATAGTACGTATAGTACTGTATTCAAATTATCTAACTTCTAAAAAATTAGATCTCAGTACCTCATTTTAATGGAGGTAATGAATTCATGCACCATCCTTCACTGTCAGACTTCATCCCAGGTGTCTTAGAAGCAAAAGAGCATGTGTTTCAGGCTGTGCTATTGTTTGCCTCATCACCCTGATGGTAGAGAAGTAGTGGAATGGAGTTGTTAGGTTTAAATCCTGCTCTGCCCCTTAACTAGTTGTAGGACCTCAGGCAGTTATGGAAAATGGGGTGAATATTTATTCCAGATACCTCATACATTTAAAACTGTCAGGGACTCTCAAGACTTCTGCTGGTCCTAAAAGAAGCCTTAGAATCCTTTCCAAAGTAATGCTTTAGGCAGCTGCCACTCATGGATAAGAATTATGAATTCAAACTGGTATGGGCCAGCCCCCTCGCCTGACTCATAATCCAGTGTTCCTTTCCATTATATCACAGAGAACTGCTCTGCTTCTAAACCAGTGCCAGAATTCAGATCTCCTCAAATGGCAAGGTTAAATAGTGATAGGCAAAAAATCTTTTTTGTATGAGAAAATAAATTCCTTGATGTATTAGTGTCTGGTGTTAATTTTTGACCAAGGCTGAACTCTCAGGATTTGTTATTGTTATTAGGATATTAAACTTTTGGATAATTCTAAAAACACAGTTTATCCCCTAGAAAAACACTAAAAGCTTCTTACGTATGTGAACTTGGATTAGGTTCTAGGCTTTAAAATGGCTCTAGAAAGTACAATGAGAGACTTATAAGACTGCAGTTTTTTAAAGGCTTGTGCCTTTTTTTTTTTTTTTAAGACTGCAGTTTTTAATGAATGAAATGCCACTGTGTATGGATAGAAGCCAGCTTTAACAATATGATTTAGTTCCCCGTCTCCATGCCCCTCCAGTTATAACTTAAATTGCCTTGATTGCATCTTAGTTGTGATTAAGTATTGATGAGACAAATATTAGGGTCCTAATTAAGCACAATGAAGATCTCAAATAAAGTGAAGCAGTATATTACCTAAGTAACCAGTCTGCTAAACAAATATTTAACGATTCTAGTGGATAGGCACGGTGACTGTTTAGAATGCAGGTATAATTTATATATGTGTTTACTATGATGTAGTAATTGGCTTTTTTTTTAATTAAAATTATTTATTTATTTATTGGCTGCATTGGGCCTTTATTCTTATGTGTGAGCTTTCTTTAGTTGCGGCGAGTGGCAGCAGCTCTTCATTGCTGTGCGAGGCCTTCTCATTGTGGTGACTTCTCTTGTGGAGCAAGCGCTCTAGGTGCACGGGCTTCAGTAGTTGTGGCCCACAGGCTCAATAGTTGTGGCGCACGGCCTCAGTTGCTCCGTGGCATGTGGGATCTTTCTGGAGCAGGGTTGGAACCCCTGTCCCCTGCATTGGTAGGCGGATTCTTAACCACTGTGCCACCTAGGGAGTCCATACTTGGCTTTTAGATTAATATAAATATATTATTTGAAACAAAGTTTTTTTAATTTTTGGAAAATTGAATGATATTCAAATCTGGGCACTCAATAAAAGTAGATGGTTAGTTAGAGATGAATACATGCTGGTGATACACAGCTTTAAAACTTTATTTTGGAAATTTAAAACATACTAAAATTAAGTTCAGTTAATTTTCCCATAGTTATCACCTAGCTTTAGCTTTTATTCACATTTTTTCATTCTTCTTTTATCAGTTTTACTCTGCTGCTCCTTCTCCCCCTCCCCCTCACCATGCAGCATTTTAAAGCAAATTCCATGTATCATTTCACTGATATCTTTATCTAAAACATAAGCACAAGCTATTGTCACAACTAATAATATTAACAGTTCCCTAATGCTGTCATATCCTATCGTTAGAAATGTTCAGATTTCTGTCTCTAAAATGTTGATTGGATTATTTACATTAGGATCCAAATAAAGTCCTCATGTTGCAATTGAAAGATGTCTCTTAAGTCCAGTCTTTTATACTATAAAGTCCCTCCCTTTTCATGCTATTTATTTGATGAAGGAACCATGTCATTTAACCTGTAGAATTTCCCACATTCTGTGTTTGGCTTATTGCATGTTTTTGATTTTGTTTAACCCCTGAAATTCCTGTAAGCTGTTAATTAGTACTAGAGGCTTTTTTAGTGAGCATTTTTTATAAGGAGGTGCTACATTCTTTCTACTACATATCATGAGGAGGCAGGTAATGCTAGGTTGATTCAGTGGTTTTAGGTGTTGTCAGCCTTATCTGTCTGTTATAAAGTTCCTATCAACTTTTTCTCAGTGATTTTAGTTCCTGCTAATGATTCTTGCTTGATCCATTGTATAAGGATTGCAAAATGGTTTTCTAATTATATCATTCCTACTACATTTGTGAGTTGAAATTCTTCTGTATTTAGTGACTGCAGCACAGAATGCAGGATAAATGCGTCATTACTTTCCCCCTCACTTTGCTGGTTTTTAGAATATGTAATGGGTTGGTGCTCTAGGAATGTCCTAAAATGACCAATGAAGTGTTTTTGCTTTTAGTTTTTTAGTATCATGGATTTTTATGCATTCTTTATGTCTTTATCCATTGTGGTTGCTGTTTAGATACTTTAATTGCCTCATCTTTGGCCATTTGGAGTCCCTTCAAATGGATTCCTGTGTTCTTTTGAATGTGATCCCATTAGGTTGTTTTTTTTTTTTTTTAAATACATCTTTATCAGAGTATAATTGCTTTACAATGCCATTAGTTTTTGATAAATTCCTTACTTTCTGGCACAAGAAGTCTCAGGTTCATCTTGTACATTTCTTGCCCCAAACCTTGAATCAGAGATTTCTTCAAGGAGCCCTGGTTTCCTCAAGTGGGAAATGGTTTTTAGAATTCACAATCAGGGTGTTAGGAGTATTAATTGCTACTGGTTTCATTATTTTGCTTCTAGGTTTTTGGGGTTTTTTTTAGTGTTTAGACCCAGGAAGTAAGATTGTTTTTTGTTTGTTTTTAAAGAGAAAAATAAATGATAACTTTATACTACTTCCAATTCCCATTAAAAAAATTAGTTTTGATTTAACTTATGTTTGTGTCTTTTTTTATGCTAAAAATCTTTTATGCTGAAAATATTCCTAAGAATGTTAGCATATATTACATGTAACATATATACATTTTGAAATAATAATACCAGTCTTTTATTAGTCATAAGACTAATTAATGCAGTTTAAGATTCCTTCATATTTCTTTTGTCCTTAGGCTATATCCCACTAGGGATATAAGAACAGAATACATATTTTAAATTGGCTTGAAATAATTGTTCCTATGTGCTTATCCTACCAACTTGATAAACAGGTCATTTACTTCACGTTGCTTTTAATTTTTAGGGATTACTCTGATTTTTCCTTATTTTTTTGATGTAAAATATTTACATTGTTTCAAAATGCTGGGGGGTATTTTTTCAAGTGATGCTACTGGTTGGATAATGATGTCATTTATCCCATATTCTATCACTAAGTAAAGAAATGAAGTATTATTTTACTCTATGTTTTAAAATTTAATTTATGCTCGTGTAAGTCTTTAAGGTTCTAATTTAAAAGTCCAGTATAAGTTTTCCAAGTCACCAGATGGTTGCTAGATGGCAGTAAATAGTTATTTATATATTGATTTTTTAGAATTTAAATTTACTGAATTTTGGAAATATTGCATGTCATTAGAAGGCAGAGGATATATAATTGCTCAAAAGTTGTGATTGTGATATCTGCAGATAATCAAGAAACAATTTCACCCCTTCCCCCCAGTTAACAACTGTTTAAAAATGTCTTGCAGGCTGATGTATCGAAATTATGACATAGAGTCAAACTTCCAGATTATGTGGCTCAAATTTGCCAGACTAAGCACTTTTCTTTTGGAGGAGAAAGGAGTCTTTTCCTAAAAGTTTTTTGTATGTATAATTTTGCTAAATGCCTAGCTACCATGGAAATAGATGTTAAAATCAGCTCTTGAGTAGGTAGGTGGTGACAAAACTGGCTGTACTGCTGTACTGGGTTGCTAGACTTTATTTGGCCCTATCTTCCTCTCATCCTTCCTCTTTGTTTTTTCAGTATCTGTGCTTTTTAGAATATTCTATATGTTGATTTACCTAAGTTTGGGCAATGGTTTGGCTTTGCTTACATTTGTACTGTGTAGATAAGTAAGATATTTTGCCTCACGGGTTGTTGAATTGGCTTTTTTGTTTTGTTTTTTAAATCAATTCTTGATGGTTTAATATAGTTAAGAGGAATAGACTGGTATATTGACTGTCTTTTTTTCTTTTTTTGTTAAAATAGCTTTATAGAAGTAGGCACCATAATTGTTAATGCTTCTTGGCAAAGGTCTAGAAGAACCTGTATCAAGTTGTTAATAGTGATTGTCTCTAGAGGGTGGGAGTATAGAAAGTGTTTAGTGTCTATTTTGTGCTGTTATAATCCTTGATTTTTTTTATTGGCGTGCACTGCTTTATTAACTATAAAAATTTTCTACTCCTGGGCTTCCCTGGTGGCGCAGTGGTTTAGAATCTGCCTGCCAGTGCAGGGGTCACGGGTTCAAGCCCTGGTCTGGGAAGATCCCACATGCCTCGGAGCTACTAAGCCTGTGTGCCACAACTACTGAGCCTGCGCTGTAGAGCCTGCAAACCACAACTACTGAATCTATGTGCCACAACTACTGAAGCCTCTCTGCCTGGAGCCCATGCTCTGCAGTGAGCAGCCAGTGCTCTGCAACTAGAGAAAGGCCGAGCACAGCAAGGAAGACCCAACACAGCCAATAACTAACTAACTAACTAACTAACTAACTAAATTTATTTATTTAAAAAAAGAAGAAAATTTTCCACTTGTAAAAATTTTAGTGATCAGTAATTCATATGTAGAAAAATCTTAAGGGAGGAAAAGTGGAAATTCTCTGTTATTGTATATATATGTATTTTTGGCCTTGACTCTGACATTTAATTGTGTGATGTTGATTCTTAGTTACTGTATTTAGATACCAAGGATAACACTACCTGTGTGATAGTGTTGTTACGAGATTAAATGGGATAATGTTACAAAAGCATAATGCCTGGCATGTGCTGAGTGAGCAGTGGCGTCTTTGTAGATGCCCTATAGGTCTTGAAAGGCGGTAGTATAGCTGTATAGATACGGGGAGTGTGCTGTGGAATCTTAGAAGAGCTTTGTCTTCATTTGAGCTTACAATCTTCCCTTGGAGCTTCTACTTCAACTTTTCTTCCCTGTAAATACATTCGCAAAGGACTCATTTCCAGTTTTTCTGCCCAGCAGAGACTTTGCCGTCTACCTTGTATAGGTATATAAATTTATTTTGCTCAGTAAAAATTTAAAAAGTCAGAATTCAAGTTTTACATGTATCCTTGATGAATTTACTTCCTCAATCTCAAACTGGGTCATGTGATTTTAAAAAAGTTTTTTGTGTGTTTCTTCCAGATACCACTGTAGATATAACTTGGAAATTTTGGAATTTTCAAGAGCTTTTATTGATACATAAATCAGCAGCATTAGAAATGACTGTGTGAAACTGGAACTGTTCCCGGAACGTTCAGGATACAGGTTTTTGTAGGCATATGCAACACTTCACAAAAGCAGACTCATGAGGACAGTCAGGATGATTACAAGATTATATCATATATAATATGTAATGAAATGCAGAAGCATACAGCTTACATTAGGGGACATATCCATATTGCTGAAGTCTAAATATCCATTTTTTTAATTTAATTTTTCAAGTGGTTAAGACACTTACATGGCTGAAAAGATTTTTAAAAAATACATAAAGAAATATAGTAAAAAGCCTTTCATCCCACTTTTTCCCTCCATCTTTTAAAATTGCCTTTTTTCTGCATAGATAACCACCATTGTTTCTCATGTATCATTCCAGTGTTGCTTATGCATAGAAAAGCAAACACAGATTTGCCACCTTATTTCTCTTTTTTGCCTTCATTTTTTAAATCATACATACTGTTCTGCACTTTTCAGTTTTGTCACTTAGCACATCTGGGAAATGTTTCTATACCAGTGCATGGAAAATGCCCTCATTTGTGTGTTCCTTTAACAGCTTTAAAAAAAATTTATTTATTTATTTATCGGTTGCTTTGGGTCTTCGTTGCTGCTCTTGGGCTTTCTCTCTTCGTTGCTGTGCACGGGCTCCTCATTGCAGTGGCTTCTCTTGTTCTGGAGCTCGGGCTCTAGGCACGTGGGCTTCAGAAGTTGTAGCTCACAGGCTCTAGACCGCAGGCTCAGTAATTGTGGTGCACAGGCTTGTTGCTCCGCGGCACGTGGGATCTTCCCAGACCAGGGATCAAACCCGTGTCCCCTGATTGGCAGGCGGATTCTTAACCACTGTGCCATTAGGGAAGTCCCCTAACAGCTTTTTTGAGGTATAATTTTTATATTACCATTCTTTTTATTGTTTTATTTTTTATTTCATTTTATTGTTTTATAAACTTATTTATTTGTTTCATTGGTTGTGTTGGGTCTTTTTTGCTGTGCCTGGGCTTTCTTTAGTTGTGGTGAGTGGGGGCTACTCTTCGTTGTGATGCGCGGGCTCCTCATTGCCGTGGCTTCTCTTGTTGTGGAACACAGGCTCTAGGTTCGTGGGCTTCAGTAGTTGCAGCACATGGGCTCAGTAGTTGTGGCTCACGGGCTCTAAAGCGCAGGCTGAATAGTTGTGGCTCATGGGCTTAGTTGCTCCGAGGCATATGGGATCTTCCTGGAGCAGGGATTGAACCCTCGTCCCCTGCATTGGCAGGCGGATTCTTAACCACTGCACCACCTAGGAAGCCCTTTGAGGTATAATTTTTACACCAAAAAGTTAAACCATTATAAGTATAAAAGCCAATGATTTTAAAATAAATGAATACATTTATTCATTGTGCGTTCATCACCACAATCCAGTTTTAGGACATTTTTATCACCCCTAAAAAGTTACCTCCTGCCCATCTGCAGTCAGTGCTCACTCCCATCTTTAGCCCCATGTAACCCTAGATCTCCACATTTGCTTTTGCAGTTCTGTGCTAGTCAGTTTTATGGATGTAGTGTAGTTTATTTAACTACTCTCCTATTTTTGGATGTTTGGATTTTTGTTGACCGTTTGCTTTTACAAACAGTTCTGAGATGAGGTAACTTTGTACATATAGTATTTGATACCTGTGCAAGAGTATCTATAGGATAAGTTTCCAGGAGTAGGGTTACTGGTTTAAAGGCTATATCTGTTTTTGATTTTGATAATTATTGCCAGTTTTTCCCCATATAGGTTATACAGATTTACATTCTCCCCAGCAGCATGATTGCTTGCTTTCCCAAACCTTACCAGCCAAGTATGTTACCAGATTTCTGAACTTCTGCCAGTCTGCTAGTGGAAAATGGTATCTTGGAGTAGTTTTATTTGCATTTCTCTTATGAATGAGTTTGAACATCTTTTTACATGTTTAAGAGCCACTTGTATTTATTTTTATGTCAGCTACTTCTTATGTTCTTTTTTCTGCTGAGTGGTTAGTCTTTTTTAAAATTATTAATTTCTAGATGTTCTTTGTATATGGGAGATCAGCGCTTTGCAGAGATATGGATTACAATCCTTTTAGAGTTTATCATTTGTGTTTTGATTTGCTTGCTTTGTGTAGTTTTTGTTATTTGCCATGTAGAGTTTTTTATTGCTAAATTTATTGATATTTCTTTTTATAGCTTCTGAACTTTGAGTTTATTTACTGTGTTAAAGGCCTGTATTGAATATTCTTCCAGAGTCATTAACTCTTCATCACTTTGTTTTTTTGGTTTTTGTTTTTTTCTTTTTTTAAAAAAAGAATTAATTTTATTATTTATTTATTTATTTTGTTCTTGGCTGTGTTGGCTCTTCGTTGCTGCACACAGGCTTTCTCTAGTTGTGGCGAGCAGGGGTTACTCTTTCTTGTGGTGCATGGGTTTTTCATTGTGGTGGCTTTTCTTGTTGTGGAGCACAGGCTTTAGGTGTGTGGACTTCAGTAGTTGCGGCTTGAGGGCTCTAGAGCTCAGGCTCAGTAGTTGTGGCACGTGGGCTTAGTTGCTCTGTGGCATGTGGAATCTTCCCGGCCCGGGGATGGAACCCGTGTCCCCTGCATTGGCTGGTGGATTCTTAACCACTGCGCCACCAGCGAAGCCCCTCATCATTACTTTGAATTCAGTTAGAGATTTAGCCAGATCTACTGACTTGCATCTATGAGGAATACCTTTGAACATAGATTATCTCAAACATATACAAGTATGTCTGTTGGATAAATTTTGGTGTATATTCTTGGGACTGTGAATATATGTATATTTACAATTTTGATAGTTACCATCACATTGAATACATGTTTTTTCAAAGACTGTTAAGATGTTGCATTGTTAATAACTGGTGAGGAAATTAATGGTGATTTGTGTTCAAGATGCCAGATTGTTAAACTCCTCCAGTACTACTGGAAAAGCTGTGGTCAAAAATAGAGTACTTAGCTATAAATAAGAATCTTCTTTTTTCATTATGTATTTCATTATGTATCTTCAAGGCACCAGAATTATATTTTAGAAATTCTTGAAAGTTTTCCATTATCTCTTAAGATAAAAAAAGTGCCTATTCTGCGTTCTCCTTCTTGACATCTGCCCTAGAGCAGCATTTGTACATGTGCACAAGGAAGCATATATTAATACGTTTATTGCAGCCTGTTTGTAATAGTGAAAAACTGGACACCACTTATATCATTAGTAGAGGAGAAGTTAAACAAACCATGGTGAATTCCTGCAATGATTATATCACAAAAGTAATTTGATAGTCAGTGTTTACTGATTGGAAAGATCGCTGAAACTTTTTCTGTGAAAAAGCAAATTTGAAAGGCAGTGTATTAAATATAGTACCAATTATGAAAAACATATTCACAGAAATACTATATATGGACACATATACATGTATAGAAATGGAAAAGTCTTGGAAGAAATCTAGAAGGACATAGCCCAAAATGATAGAAGTGATTACCAATGGGAAGTAGTTGGGATTGGGTATGGTAATTTAGGATTTACTTTAATGTTTTATTATTTATACAAGGATAAGATATTCATAGATTGTGTAACTAAAAACTAATTTTACACATACTTTGGCAGTAAAAATATGTTGTTTTGTACATATATCCTTGTAAATGTAGAGAAAGGAAACTGGAAGGATACCCTAAATAGGTGACAGTAGTTGTGTTGATGAGGGATGTGAGAAGATGAAGAGAGACACATACTTTTGTATAATCTGTATTTCTATATTTTCATAAAGCAAATGAATTCATTATTAATGTACAATGAAAAAAAGACTAAATTTTTTGAGACCAAGAATTCATATGAGACTATGATCTCATTTTGTCAGGCTCATTTAACAGTTCTTAGTGAAAATACTAGCTGCCAGTTGAATCACTAGGTAGAGAATTAAGATATATTTTACTAATTTGCTGATTAATTTACTTCATGTGATACATTTTTATCACTTTAGAGCAAATACAATAAAAATAAGTAGACCTTTTCTCATATACCATCATGAATACTGGTTGTTTCTAATATCATGCCAGATGGTAAACATGGTTTACCCTACACATGCCCTGCACAGATAGAGTAGAGGAAAAAGGAAACAGAAGAAGAATGGAAGTTTGCTGCTGGGTTCTTAGTATTCTATGCCTAATTCTTTTTTTCCCCCCTCACGCTCCAAGGATAAAATAATTTATTATTATTACAAAGAATGGACAGTTGCTATTTCAATTTCAGATTTTTTTGGCAATGATATGGTTTTTAGTTTAAGAACTAAAAAGACTGTGTATGCTGAAGTATTAAGGGAAAGTTTACCGATGTCTGCCTTTTACTTTAAATTCTCTGTCTGATAATTCCAACATCTGCCATAGCTAAGTCTGGTTCTGATACATGGTTTCTTTCTTCAGACTGTGTTAGCATGCCCTGTAATTTGTTGTTGAAGGCTGGACATGATGTACTGGGTAAAAGGAACTGAGGTCTTTAATGTGAGCATTTGTGTTTATCATCTAGGAGTTAGGCTGTGTTTACTGTTCGTAGCTGTAGGTGTCAGAGGCTAAAATTTCCTTTGGTGTCCTTGTTTTTGTCTTTGCGATTTCCTAGAGATTTCTTAACTAAGGTCTGATATATGCAGTTCTTTCATTTGTAATAGTCCGCTGTTACTATGCAGGAGTTCTCTGGATATGATGTCGAGGAGTAGGGGGAGGGGAAGCATTCCGTAGTGCTGTGATCAGATCTCATTCTTTAGTGCACTGGTGTCCCTGGGCCGTGACCTTTGCAGGTGCTTCTCCTCCTTAGAAGAGACAGGAAGGCTTGAGGGGGCTGGAGTTGGGTATTTCCTTCCCCAGGTCAGTTAGGCTCTAGTAAAACCCCAGTAGTTTAGGCTCTGATAAAATAGTTTCTCTTGAGGGCAGGCCTTGCTAAGAAAAGTGGAATGCTCTGCGCACGTTTCAAAATGGCCGACAGGGTTTTCTCTCTCCCTGTCGGAGCCTGAGGGGGATTTTCCTCTGTGAGAACCTGTGTTCTCATTTCATGAGTGCATGAAAGTGTGGGGGCTCCCTTAATACTGAGTCCCCTTGGAGTCTTTGACCCTCGAGCTGTCCACACTGAGTCTCCAGCACTTCATCACCTACGCCTAACTGGCTCCAGCCCCAGTTTCTACGCCGGTGCTGCTGCTTCTCTGATAAATTGTGGTTTTCCATATTTGCCTGCTCCTCTCTCCAGTTTTGGGGGCAGTGGTTTGTTCTGTGATCTTAGTTCTCTAATGGATCTAAGAAGAGTTACTGATATTCAGTTGTTTTTTTTCCTTGTTGTGGGGATGGGAGTGATGACTTCCAATCTCCTTTCAGGCTAGATGGGAGACTGGACGTTTCCAGCCTTTTACTTTAAATATGAATGGTTCACAGATAGGTAGAGGAGTGGTGGAAAGATGTGTCGAAGTAAGTACAGTAAAACACTGATGATAGAATCTGTGTGCTCTGACTAACAAAAGGTAGGACGAATACAGAGACATTGTCTGGCAACTGAGAAAAGGCTTTATATTTAAGCAGAACTTTGGCAAATGAATAGGAGTTTCCAGATGGAAAACTCAGGGGAGGGGTGGTCCAGGGACAGATAGCACTGTGGCCAAAGGCCCTCTGCGCTGGGAGAATTTAAAGTGGTGAAAGCCTGGCATGGCTGGAGCACAGAGCCTATTTCTGCCTGATTCTTACCTCTGAATATTTGATTAGAGTTACACTTTCCAATACCCATACCTCTCTATTTTGTTGCTCCAGGGCCAACACTTGGAGTGCTCATCTTTTACTTTGGCCTTAACCCCCAGCCATACATCTTTATGGGGTTTTCATTTAAAGAAAAAAAAAAAAGCTCCAGGGGCAGTATAGTATGGTATAAAAGTCTTTCAAACTTTTTTAAGCACAAATTTGGTGTAACAACCCAATATGTGTACACACACAAACAACGGAAACACAAATTTCACAAAATAATAATTCTTTCATGTTCATTTCACTCTGAAATTTTCTATACTTTTTCTGCTTCATTTTTTTAAATGTTGATCAGGGCCCATCAAATTACACTCACAATCTGTCAAGAGGCTGTGACTCACAGTTTGAAAACTACTTGTGTAAGGGAATCTTGATATATCAGTACTCTCAGAATGAGAATTTCATCTTCTGCCAGAATTATTCCCAAGTATTTAGTAATTTTTTAATTCTATTGTAAGTGGTATTGTTTATTTTAAAATTAATTAATTAATTTATTTTTGGCTGTGTTGGGTCTTAGTTGCTGTGCTCAGGCTTTCTCTAGTTGCCACTAGCGGAGGCTGCTCTTTGTTGTGGTGCTCGGGCTTCTCATTGTGGTGGCTTCTCTTGTTGCAGAGCACAGGCTCTAGGCGAGCAAGCTTCAGTGGTTGTGGCTCAAGGGCTCTAGAGCGCAGGTTCAGTAGTTGTGGCACACGAACTTAGTTGCTCCGCGGCATGTGGGATCTTCCCCGACCAGGGATTGAACCCATGTCCCCTGCATTGCCAGGCAGATTCTTAACCACTGCACCACCTAGGAAGCCCTGTGTTAGGTCTTTGTGGCTGCTCTGGCTTCCTGTAGTTGCGGAGAGTGGGGGTACTCTTCTTTGTGGTGCACGGGGCTTCTCTTGTTGCGGGGGCTTCTCTTGTTGCGGGGGCTTCTCTTGTTGCGGAGCACAGGCTCTAGGTGCATGGGCTTCAGTAGTTGTGGCACGTGGGCTCAATAGTTGTGGCTCATGGGCTCTAGAGTGCAGGCTCAGTAGTTGTGGCTCACTGGTTTAGTTGCTCCATGGCATGTGGGATCTTCCCAGACCAGGGATTGAACCCATGTCCCCTGCATTGGCAGGTGACTTCTTAACCACTGCACCACCAAGGAAGCCCTCCAGTTATCATTTCTTGTTGATGTGCTGTTGTAGTTTGTGTCTCTCAAGAGATTTGTCGATTTTATCTAAGTTGTTGAATTTATGGCATGAAATTGTTCATAATATCCCTTTATTATCCTTTTAATATTTGTATAGTCTGTAGTGATATCACTTCCTTCATTCCTGATAATGGTAACTTGCATCTTGCCTCTTTTTTTCATGTTCCATCTATCTAGATTAGCAATTTTATTGATCTCGTCAGATACTGTTTATTGATTTTCTCTATTTTTTCTATTTCATTGATATTCATGTTCATTTTTATTATTTCCTCTCTTCTACTTACTTCAGGTTTAATTTATTAAACCTGAATTTATTAAACTAGGAATTTGTGTAATTCCTAGTTTCTTAAGTTGCAAGTTGAGGTCATTGATTTGAGAAATTTCTTCTTTTTTTATGTACAAGTTTAATGCTATAAGTGTATGCCTTGGTACTGCTGTAGCAACATTCCAATATGTTGTATTTTTGTTTTCATTCTGTTCAGAATACTTTTTAATTTTCCTTTTGATTTCTTCTTTAACCCGTGGGTTATTTTGACGTGTTAACTAAATTTCCAAATATTTGTATACTTTTCAGAGCCTCTTTCTGTTATTGATTTCTAAATTAATTCCATTATGATCATACTTTGTGTCATTTAAATGCTTTCGAACTTACTGATACGTGACTTGTGGCTCAGAATATGTTCTTGGTAAGTGTCTTGTGTGCATTTGAAGAGGACGTATGTTCTCTTTGTGTTGGGTGGGCTGCTGTAGATGTAAATCAGGTTGAGTTTGTTGATAGCGTTATTTATTTGTGCTTGGGATTTGTGGAACTTCTTGGATCACTAGGTTTATAGTTTTCATCTAGTTTTGGAAAGAATTTTGCTATAATTTCTTCAAAAATTTTTAGTTTTTTTTTTTCTTCTTCTTTGGGGACTCCAACTGCATGTATTTAGGCTATTGAAAGTTGTGCCCCACCTTCCTCATGTTCTTCTCATTTTTTGTAAGTGGTGGGTTTCTTTTTTCTTTTTGGATAGTTTCTATTACTCTGTCTTCAGGTTCACTAATCTTTTCCTCATCTAGTGTTTTTTCATCTCAGACGTAATTTTCACATCTAGAAGTTTGAGTCCTTTATTTTCCATGTCTCTGTTTGACTTTTTGAACATATGAAATACACTTACAAGTATTCGATGTCCCTAGGTGCTAATTCTAACATTTGTGACAGTTCTGGATCATCTTTGAGTGATTGAGTGATTATTCTCATTACAGATTATGTTTTCCTACCTCTTTGCATAGCTTTTAATCTTTGATTGGATGCCAGACATTGTGAATTTTGCCATGTTGGGTGCTGGATATTTCTGTAGTGCTATGAATCTTCCTGGGCTTTTTCTTAGGATGTAGTTAAGTTACTTGGAAACAGTTTGATCTTCTTGAAGCCATGTCCCCTGCATGGGCAGGCAGATTCCCAACCACTGTGCCACCAGGGAAGTCCCTCTGCTGAATTCTTGAAGGTGACCCTTTGCCCATCTCCAAGGTTCTCTTTCTGCGCAGCCTTCTCTTCCCTGGTAGTCTGTTGTATGAATTCTGGCTACTTTGGCCTCTCTAGACTCTGGCCTTTGCTTCTTCAAAGGAGTGTTATGGCTTTTGCCTCAGTTCCCTCTTATTGTCCCGTGGCCTGATAACTCTCAGGGCAGTAAACTGGGGCAATTGTAGGACTCACCTCATTTGTTTTGTCTTTAGGAGAATCTCTGTCCTTTTTTGCCTGATGTTCAGTGACTTGAAAACCATTGTTTAAAGATTTCTGTTTGTTTTTTGTTTTAGGCTGGATAGTGAGTCTGGTTGCTTGTTACTCCTTTTTGGCTGAAAGGGAGACTAATAATTTCTCTAGAAGAAAGTATCTCACACATTAAAAAAAATCAGTAAGTCAAGATTCCAGAAACATAGAAATGGTGCATCAAAATTTATGTCTAGTGCCTGTTGGAGAAATGATCCATTTAGTTCACTATATTCATGGGATTGGGGCTGATAATGTTTAAGTTTGTGAATTAGACAAAAGGTCAGGTTGTCATTAAGAGTTTCATTCCTTCATCAATCTATTTATTCCTCTGCCTACTTGTACCTTCTTTTATATTATCTCATTGAGACTGTGGAAGCATTTTGGCTAGTGTCATAAATGTTACTTTAGAATTTCATGCTGATTATAGTTAATAGGAGGGTTGCATTTTTTGGTAATATTTGAATAGTTATGTTACTCAAGGATGCTATAAAACATAGGTTTGGGGGAACCTTTGGGAAAGTGAGTCCCTTCTAGATACTAAGTATAATTTGTACCTTTTGCTAACCTCAAGCCTTAAAATTTTTGAATAGAATTCTTCAAACTGTCTTGGTATTTCATATTGTCTAAAAGATTGTTTTAAACTTAATTTAACCCTATTCTTGATGATATTGACAGTATTATTGATAAACCTTAGTGCCCACTTAAATCTGAGGTGTAAGATAGAATAAATACAGTAGTATTTATATGTTGTGTTCTCTGGTTAACCAAATATAGTATTTTAACCTTGTGGAAGAAGCATAATTACTTCCTTTGATAACTATGGAAATGATAATAGGGCCAGTTATGCAGAAAATAGGGAAATTTTGGCAAAGTTAAAATAAAAACCAAATTAAGGTGAAAATGTGTATCACAATTAAATCACTTAATATTTAGTTGAAATAATAGGCCATAGTGACATTATATTTTTAAAAATATGCTTCTCATCTAAGTATAAACAGATGAAAGCCAGTGAAATAAATGTAATTAAATTTCTCTATCAGATCAGTTTATCACATTGCATCTTTCTCTTTTTTTTAATTTATTTATTTTATTTTTTTTAATTTTTGGCTGCGTTGAGTCTTCGTCACTGCACACAGGCTTTCTCTGGTTGTGGTGGGTGGGGGCTAATCTTTGTTGCGGTGTGGGGGCTTCTCACTGTGGTGGCTTCTCTTGTGGAGCACGGGCTCTGGGCACTCAGGCTTCAGTAGTTGCAGTGTGTGGGCTCAGTAGTGGTGGCTTGCGGGCTCTAGAGAGCAGGCTCAGTAGTTGTGGTGCACGGGCTTAGTTGCACCGTGGCATGTGGGGTCTTCCTGGACCAGGGCTCGAACCCATGTCCCCTGCATTAGCAGGAGGATTCTTAACTGCTGTGCCACCAGGGAAGCCCTATCACGTTGCATCTTAAGATGATCTTACAGTGTACTTGAAGGGCAGGCAGTGTTAGGCCTTCTAGAATTAATGGAGGTGCATTTAAAATATAGGATGAATTTCATTTCCTTAGAGTCTAGATAATTTTTTTTTCAAAAGGAAAGTACAGTCTTGGCAAGAAATCTCATAATTGACAGCCTTTAAATAAATATTAACCACTAATGTTTAATACTAATAACTTCATAATAAAAACAAACATTTTATTTGGTTTCTGGTTATTATAAAAAAAACTCATTATAGAAAATATGGAAAATTTAGAAAAGCAGACAGGAAAAAGAATACCCATAATTCAGACATTGCAGAGAGAACTGCTATTAACATTTATTATATCCTTTTAAGTCTTTGTGTGTATGTATTTAAAATAGTTATTAATAATAATTTTTTTAACCATTTTTAACATTGGCTCCTAAATGGGTAGATCAGTTTAATTTATATACTAGTTATAGATAAAATTTTAAATGTTGATAGGTTGTTACTACCTGATAGGCTGCATGGAATAACATTGAGTAGAAATCTGAATTTAAGCTCTTTTGCTGCTTCTGATTAGTTGTGACCTTAAAACCACTTAAAGTTCTGCTTCTGTTTGCTTTATTTTGCCAGTGGATAATAGTACTTTTCCTGTTTGCCTGCAGAGGTTTTGTTTTTGTTTTTTTGATGGAAATGAATATGCTTTGCAAGATGTGATGTCAGATGTATTATTTTGTAATAATATTAAATAATACCTAAGGTAGTAAATATTTCCATGTCTGGTTAAATCTGATTAACTTCAAAGTTTTCTTGTTCTCTCCCTTTTTCCCATTTAATTAGGTAACCTTTATGAAAAGCCATGCTGCAGTAGAAATTCTTAGACTTTTTTGGGTCTGTTGAAAGCACAGACTTTATTGTATTTGTATATATAATCTCCAAAAATTCTGTCTTTAATTGCAGGGTCTTCAGAGACCTACAGAAACACTGTTATGACTTCCAGAATAACTATGCCTCTATATAAAGTAGTCTTCATGCATTGTTCACAGCACCTTGGTTTACCTACTTGTGCTTCCAAAATCTGACACACCCACAGAACTAATTTTTGTATTGACTAAATTTACAAACTGTTATCCCAGAGTCTACCAGACAGAAAATTGCCTTTAGCTGGTTGTATCCTCTGGAGTAATCTAGAGCAAAATACTACCTTCTTTGAGTTAGAGGCAGCATTGAGGGCTAAAATCAGTGCAGTGCTAAAGTAAGGTCTTGGGTTTCCTAGATCACGTGAAAAATTTTGTCTGTTGAGGATATGAGTAAGTAAAGTTAGGGCTGTAAACAATTTCATATGATATCATGTGTTAAGGGCAGACCATTGTTAGGCACCATTATGCTTTACCTAGTGATTGTGTTTTTGGTGATTTTGATTCCTCCAAATATGCCACTAAATTCTGGTATTTCAGTGTTTGTCTTTATTTCATACTAGATTCCCCCCTTTCCTGAATCATGGTATGTATCCTTAGGCTAATATTTTACCCCAAATAGGTAAGTTTTTTTTTTTTTTAATAAACTTATTTATTTATTGGCTGTGTTGGATCTTCGTTGCTGCGCATGGGCTTTCTCTGGTTGTGGCGAGTAGGGGCTACTCTTTGTCTTGGTGCATGGGCTTCTCAGTACGGTGGCTTCTCTCGTTGCAGAGCACGGGCTCTAGGCGCGAGGGCTTCAGTAGTTGCAGCATGCCGGCTCAGTAGTTGTGGCTCATGGGCTCTAGAGCACAGGCTCAGTAGTTGTGGCGCACAGGCTTAGTTGCTCCGAGGCATGGGGTATCTTCCCAGACCAGCGATCGAATCCATGTCCCCTGCATTGGCAGGCGGGTTCTTAACCACTGTGCCACCAGGGAAGTCCAGGAAGGTTTTAAGGACCATTTTTGTGCCTGAAAAATTATTCCATTATTGATAATATTGATACCTAACAAAATTAGTAATATATTACTTTCTCTTCATTTGTCTGTCTCTAATATTTCTATCATTTTCTCCTGGTCTTTTAAATGGTATAAAGAATAGATTTTTGTCAGGTATTACCCAGCCTCCCTAGAGTTGCCGACCACTGAGTTAAATAATAACTCCTGCTCACCGTGTGGCATGCTGTATAGAGTTGCCTTGGTGAGAAGTAGCCTGATGACAAGTCACCCCTTCAATCTGTAGAGTCTGTGACTTTTTATTTTGGGCTCACACTTGAAACCACTTTATTTTTTTCTGTCTTTATGTCTTAACGTATAAACGAACAACTAGAAGTTATTCAGAACTCTTTGTAACTTAGTTTGAACTGTGAGAGGTCATGACTGTCCTCCTTGAGGTGCTTTCCCAATATCCTTGAAGTAAATTTTGTGTTTGCCAAAGAGCCTGATTTTAGTGGTCATCCTTCATTTGGTAACAGCACACCACTTTCCCTTAATGGACTGTCGGTATAGGTGCCCTGGCCTTCAGTGGCCAAGGACCGAGCATGTAATTCAAGTTACACTTACTGGATATGTTAAAAGGAATAAGAAAATAGAAATTAAGTGATATTAAAATATTTTACTTTATTAACAGATCAAGTAAGAATAGTGTGAACATGTCAGATTTGGTGGTCTTGTCAGTGTTATGTGACTGTCAAAGAGCTCATGATTGAAGTAAGGGAGTGTGTCAGGAGTCCTCAGGGATGCCCTCAGGTTTGATAATTGGCTGAGAGAGCTCACAGGAGTCGGTGTATAGTTGTACTTAGGCTTTGATTTATTACAACAAAAGGATACCAAGCATCATCAGCAAAAGGAGATGATGCTTGGGGTGAAGTCTTGGGGAAATCAGGTGCAGGCTTCCAGAGTCTTCTCTCAGTAGTCACACAGGACACACTTAATTCTTCTAGCAGTGAATCATGACAACATATCACAACTGTTAGAGACACAGCACCCAGGGTTTTTACTGGGGGCTAGTCACATAGAAATCCCATACCGGGCACATACCCAAATTTCCAACTCTGGGAATCAAAGCAGATGTTCAAGATAAACTGTATTATTTGTATATACAGTTTAGGCACAGTGAGCCAGCCACTCATCAATTAATTGTGGGAACCCTCCTGAAGTTCAGGTTCCCGTAACTTCCCAGATGCCATCCAAGGGCCAACCTTGCAAGTAGGCGAAAAAGAGCAGTCATGCCTGCTGTGTTAACTCTTCTGTAGAGAAGTTTTAGCTTTCACTTTTCTTAGTTTTTACTTTTTGCATTGATAGTTTGATCTCAGTTTCTGATTTCTTTGCTAGAATCTTCTTAAGCCACATTTCTATATTATTTTTATATTTTTATATTTTGTCTACACCATGTGGCATGCAGGATCTTAGTTCCCCGAACAGGGATCGAACCCATGTCCCCTGCCTTGAAAGTGTGGAGTCTTAACCTCTGGACCAGGGAGGTCTGGATATTATATTATTTTAAATGAGTCTGCTTTCATTGCGTTATTTCATTCTGTGTGTATGTTATCTATTGTTTTCATTATTACCATCCTGGCATCTCAGGTCTTTAAATGGTAGCCATAATTTCCCAAATTGCTTTCACTTTGGCCGTTCCTACCATAGTATCTCCTATATCCGTCAGGAAGCCAAATAGAGAGTCTGTTAGTTGCTGAATGTATCTATTACAAGTTCTTAGAGAAATAACTTCTAGGTCACTGATTTTCAAACTGTGGGGTGCATCAGAGTTCTCCGGAAGACTTGTTAAAACACAGATTGCTGATTCCCTTTTCCAGAGTTTCTAATTCAGAAGGCCTGGGGTGGGGCCTGAGAATTTGTATTTCTAACAAGTTCCTGGGTGATGTTGATGCTGTTGGTCCTGGGGACACACTTTAAAAACCGCTTTTCTAGTTTATAATATAATCCACAAACACATGTGAACAAGCATTATGTAATCTTGTTTGAATTTACATGTGTGAGCACATGTAACACAATATACTGCAAGTGAGTGAACAGTTGACAGCACTGTTGTCAACTCCTGTGTGTTGTGCACCTGCTGCTTTTCTCTCTGGACGTTCATAGGACACACAGGCTCATGTAGATCAACATAAGAAATGCTTATTAGAAAAGCCTTCTTTGTTATCTAAGATAAAAAATTCCTTATTTTTTGTGTGCTCAGTGCATCTTCCCCACACCACTTGGAATTAATCACGACACCAGGGTAATCATAGTTCAGTGGATTCTCTTTTCAGTATTGTCTTGGGAAAAATGGATTAGCAAGGGAAATGCTAGAATTTAAGGGCTTTATTGACTTTTCTTTCCAGCTAGAAATGCTTTATGGAAGGGAGTACGATTGATATATTTTTCATAACTTTGGCGGAGTCAGGGCATCATAAGGTGGCAGAGTTGAGCTGCTGGCATGGTGGGGCACGGTCATCATAAAAGACAACAAGGCAGGTTTGGTTATGAAATTCTGAGAATATTCTGATCCAGCTGGGATCCCTAGGCTGATAAGCAACCTGGTAACTTGTTTGGTATAATCTTTTAAAAAATCCACATTTAATAATGAAAATTTGATGTAAGCTATCCTGTTAGAATGCCTTGATAATTGAGTTGGTTGAAAGAAGTCAAGAGCCGCAGAGCCCATTGAAAGAAGGAAAGGTCAAGTACCCCAGAGGACCTGTTGTATATCCCTGTTTAGAGTGTGCCCCCTCCTACCGGCCTTCACTAACGATACCTTGTGTTCATTTACTTAAATAGCTCTGCAGTGGGGAAGGGGAAATACTCAGTTCCTCAAATGTGGGAGGAACTCTTGGATATTGGCTTTGGTGTAAGGATAATTTCTGGTGACCCAGAAGACTGCCAGTGTGCTCTAGCAGTAAGACTAGGTGCATGTGGAGAGTCAGGAGATAGAGTTTTGACTGAAGTATATTTCTCTACACCTATCCTGAAATTGTTTCTCTTGGTGCTAAGTGAATAGATATCCTCAGCAACTAACAGAGTCTCCATTTAGTGTGATAGAGTATGGTAAGTAGCCAACCAAGTAAAGCCATTTGGTGCCACTACTAAAAACTTGAAAGATGCTGGGATGATGTTGGAGAAAAACAAACGCAAAACAAAACAACAACAAAAATCCCTAAAATATGCACACATAAAAATAAGGTATTAAAAAAGTCTCACTTGTGTTCAGTGTCACGGTTTATCTTGTGTTGTAGACTAATAACCTGTAATAAAAAGAGAATTCTTTTGATGAGATGTATCAAGAAAGTTCTTTCCAGTTTTAGTGATAGTTTTAATACAAATTGAGACTCCATAGGCGGCAAGGACCATATATTGTTATGATTTCATTCTTTACAATTACTGTTTTCCTAGAGCGGTTTCAAGTATCTAACTTTGTGTTGTAGTGAAATATATATACTATGGTTAACAAGTTACTTAGATAAATTATTCAATAAGTATTCAGTCAGTAAGAAATAGCGGATTAATAGACTAGGAGTTAATTTTTCATATTAAGTTAAAATCTTATTTTTGCTGCAGTCTTTCAAAACTGTGGATCAAATTAGTTTTGAGGTTTCTGAGATTTTAATTTGAAGGCTTTGGCAACTCCCCAGCCCCAATCCAAATCATCCTAGCTGAATATACAATATTAAATGTGTCCAACTAGTCTTCTCAGTGTCATAGACCTTGAAGAGTTACTTAAAAAAAAAAATGCTTTTTGACAACATGGCTGAACTTGGAGGGCCTTATGCTAAATCAGATAAACCAGACAAAGAAAGACAAATACTACAGGGACTTCCCTGGTGGGCCAGTGGTTAAGACTCTGTGTTCCCAATGCAGGAGGTGGCTGGGTTCGATCCCTAGTCAGGGAACTAGATCCTACAAGCCTCAACTAAAGAGCCCAAATACTGCAACAAAGATCCCATGTGCTACAACTAAAACCTGGTGCAGCCAAATAAATAAATATTTTTAAAAAAAGAAAAAAAGACAAATACTGCCTATTACCACTTACAAGTGGAATATAAAAAAAAGTAAGTGAATAAATAGATTAATTTGAACTTGTAGGGGGAAAATTCTTTTATCTTTAAATATTGATTTGTACCTTTGCTCATTTTCTTCAACTAGATAATGAATTTTTGAGGACAGGAAAACTATTTGTTTTTTGTATATTCTGGGCACCTAGCCAGGAACTGCCTACTGGCAGTCCATTTTTGATTTGGTTTGATTGGTTGATTCACTCGTTCATTCGTTCACTTAGCTAGTATTTTGTTGAGCAGTTATTATTCCTGCCTCCCCCCCCGCCTCTTTTGGGCTGCGCCTTGCAGCTTTCGGGAACTAAATTCCCTGACCAGGGATCAAACCTGGGCCCCGGCAGTGAAAGCACTGAGTCCTAACCGCTGGACCGCCAGGAAATTCCCTATTCCTGCTTTGCTCCTGGTTAATGCTCTGTTTTTTTCTTCTGATTTGTTGACATTTCTAAGTTTTAAAAAATATGAGTGGAAAAAGGAGAAAAATCTGTTGAAAACAGAAACTATTTTTTAAGTACAGATATATTTTTAATAAGTTGATAAGAGTATAGGGCCAGAACTATATAGTAAAGGCTTATAAGTTGATTTTTAAAAATTGAGAACCAGAGGTTGTTTTTTACTATTTTTTTTAAATTAATTAATTAATTAATTAATTTTTTGTCTGTGTTGGTTGGGTCTTTGTTGCTGCACACAGGGCTTCTCTAGTTGCGGCAAGCGCGGGGCTACTCTTCGTTGCGGTACGCAGACTTCTCATTGTGGTGGCTTCTCTTGTTTCAGAGCACAGGCTCTAGGCGTGTGGACTTCAGTAGTTGCAGCACTCGGGCTCAGTAATTGTGGTGCATGGGGTTACTTGTTCTGTGGCATGTCGTATCTTCCTGGGCCAGGGCTCAAACCCTTGTCCCCTGCATTGGCAGGCGGATTGTTAACCGCTGAGCCACCAGGGAAGTGCTTACTACTGTTTTCTAATGCTACTAATGCTGTAATAGTGACCTGATGACCTTGAATAGCTTTTTTAAAAATCTGGGTTTTCCATGGGAAAGGTAACCAGAATGTAATGGTTTCCTCTGTGGAGGAAGCAGGGTCAGTGGCGTTGGGAGTTTTACAGTTGGCGGTAATCTCAACAACGCTTTATTATGATATTTCTTTCACATCTTAAACATTCATTACAAATATTTCTGTATTAAATAATAAAGTTTAAATGACCATTAAGAAATCTGGTTTTTTGCTTTGTATGTCCATATTTCATTTTCGTTATTGATCTTCTAGGATTTTGTATATTGTGACTGTTTAGCTTAAAATTTTAAACTGGAATTGGTTTAATATTTGTAAGAATAGAATCTAAGTCCTAAATATCCCAGGACATTATGAATGCTCAGTAAATGTTTGTAGAATTGCAATTACATTTTATGTCTTCTTTAATACATTTCTGGTGGGTTTCAATTTAAGGCTGTTTTGGTTACAGGTAATAGAAACCGTCTCAGATTATCAAAAGCAGGAAAGAGAATTTATTTTATGGATAGTGAGCATCCATGAGCAAAAAGTCCAGTCAGGTTTGAGGAGAGATTTAACGTTTGAAAAGCTAGCAGGAACTAAGGCTAGCGGTTCTCTCAGTCACTCAAAGGACACACAATTCTTGCGTGTCCCTTTTTTTCTCTGCATGTCTGTTTGTTCCTTCCCTTCCCCTTCCTTTCCCTTCGCTTCCCCTTCCTTGCCCTTCCTTTCCCCTCCCCCATCCCCTTCCCATTTTTGGTTGTGTTGGGTCTTCATTGCTGCACATGGGCTTTCTCTAGTTATGGCGAGCAGGGGCTACTCTTCATTGTGGTGTGCGGGCTTCTCAGTGCAGTGGCTCC
The DNA here is from genome assembly GCF_030028045.1 of Hippopotamus amphibius kiboko. Taxonomy (NCBI): domain Eukaryota; kingdom Metazoa; phylum Chordata; class Mammalia; order Artiodactyla; family Hippopotamidae; genus Hippopotamus; species Hippopotamus amphibius. The sequence goes on along the minus strand of NC_080190.1, from coordinate 83,370,688 downwards.
TCTTGTTGCGGAGCACGGGCTCTAGATGCCTGGGCTTCAGTATTTGTGGCACATGGGCCCAGTAGTTGTGGCATTTGGGCTCTAGAGTGCAGGCTCAGTAGTTGTGGTGCATGGGCTTCATTGCTCCGCGGCATGTGGGATCTTCCCAGACCAGGGATTGAACCTGTGTCCCCTGAATTAGCAGGCGGATTCTTAACCTCTGCATCACCAGGGAAGTCCCTGTTTTTTTCCTTTTATTATTCCTCCTCTCTCTTGCAGAACTGTTTTCTCTCCTTCTCCTTACACATGCCAGAAAGTGGCTAACACAGGCCATTTGCTCTACTAACAAATTGATTAGCCTTTCAACTTTGAATTTTTAGGAGAGAAAACCTCTTTGGCACAGTTTGGATCAGATGGCTGGCTGTCAGTATAGTCAGCTTCTTGTCAGCAAAGCATATTGCCAGAACATATTGCTTTGTTAAGAAAAATAATCTGGTAACTGATACTTGTCACATTGGCAACTTTTTCTTTATAAAACTATGTGGACTCTTTTTAATTGTAAAAATGTAGTCATCTGGTAAGTTACAAACTGCATTTCAGATTTATCAGCATATGACAGTTTTATGCATAACAGGTTACAACTTTATTACGTTTTACTTATATAATTTATTTATTATATATATTAAATACATATTATATTTTTATTATATTACTGTTATCAAGCCCACTTTGCAAATGTGAAGCTTGGCTCAGAGAAGTTAAATAACATGTACCAAAGGTCACATAGTTAGTACATTACAAACGTGGAGTTTGAACCCAAATACTGTGATTCCAGAGCTCACGCTTCTGACCTCTTAATATCTAAGATGCCTCCCAATATAAGGTGTTTTTGAAATATAAATAATCTTCAGCTTAAGAGAAATCTCATTTAGCAGGGCTTAACTAATGTTTATCTTCTTTGGTTCAATAAATGATTCCTGAATTCCTCCTATATATAGGTGGAATTCTAGGACCAGGGCCTCCAAAAGATAGATAAGATGCTGTTTCTGCTCTAAGTTGCTCAATCCGGAAGAGAAGACAGATACAAATCACTAATATGCAGTGTGAAACTTTCACCTTTACAGAATGTTTGTATCCATTTGGGACAAACAAAGCCAGTATATAGTACAGCAATGGGTATTGTAGCATTGGTTACCAAAGTGGTTTATAGATTAGGGCTCTGAAATTAGAGTGAATTCTGTGACTTAGAATATTTATTATGTACTATGTGAGTCAGTTTCTTTTGGTCACTAGGCAAAGAGTGGATAGATTTTTCAAGCAATCAGAGAGAGATTGCTGTTTCCTTTTGATGGCTTCTTTCAAGGTCATATTCCTCTTTTTTTTTCGCCTCACGCCTTGTGAAAGCGTGGGGTCCTAACCACTGGACTGCCAGGGAATTCCCAAGGTCATTTTCTTGAGAATATAAAACTGAACAAAAGCTTGGTTGGTGGACCAGACAGCCATCAAGTGGGAAAATAGCCATAGCTCCATTAGTGGTCCATTGTTCGTTGGCCCAGGACACAGACCTCTGTGTGAGGCCCAGTCCTCTGGCAACAGGAGGAAATATACATAGGTGGAGTCCTGTGAGCTACAGAGTGATTAGTAGTGCAAAGCTGTGTCTTGTTCATGGGCAGTAGAGCAGGAGCAGAGTCTAAGCAGATTGTGGAACAGGACTTACGTTTCTTGGGTGTTGGTCTGTGGTTTCCCAGCTGCTTAAGAGAAATGGAGAAAATCAGTATGAGATTGAACCTAATATAAAATGGCCAACATTTGACCTTTTTCTGATTTCTGAAAAATAGCAATTTCATATGGTGTAATCTAATATTTGCTGAGTGTTTACTTAGAACCTGTCAGTCTCCTAAAGATTCTAAATATGCTACCAGATTTAATTTAAAACTTGCAAGCACCTTGCAAGATCAGTCTGCAGAGAGGAAGCCAAAAATCAAACTGGTGGGGTGACATACCCAAAGACAGCAAGTTCTTAGGTAAATGAATTGCAGTCTCTCTGGTTCCAAAGCCAGAGAATGTTGAAATTTGCCAGGGTCTTAATGTGTACCTCGAGCCGTTCAAGTGGCCAACAACCATTCTGCAATCAGGTAGCAGATAGGAGATGGCTTGTATCCGGAGAGCTAGTGAACCAAGACCCAGACCCTAAGTCCACATGGCCAGATATGATTCATAACAATGCTAGTTTATGGTTTTTCTTTGTGCTCCTGATTTTTGAACTGGCTGCACCACTAATTTCCAGATTATTAAAGTTTAAATATTATAAATAAGCATGGTATGTTCTGAGAGTGATGTTATGCTAATGCAGATTCATTTGAATAAAATTTTGATCTTATTAGCAAGATAACAAGTTTAACCTCTTCTGAGGGCAAAATAAATTGGCTACCTTTGTGTTACATGAAGTGCCTGTGTTTTTTTGGCACATAGAATAATGTCTTAAATACAGGAGGTGCTTAATAAATGTCCTTCCTAATATATCTGTCTTACCTCTTTGCTGATGATGAACATTCTAGTTAGAATGTCTTTTTTGAGTTAAGTTTCCAGGAATAGGAAAACACCCCTGTGTTAGTGTCTGTGAATATGTAGGTATCTCTGGTTAATAGATGTGGTTCTAAAGTTTACTTATAAATAATTTGTGGTTTCATCCCCCAAAGTAACTAAAATTTAGGAAGAAAACTAAGAAATATATGTACCATCCAGAGAAGATTTTTGCGTTTTGGGGAAGGGGTTGATTTTTTTTTTTGATGTGCAAGAACTTTTATAATCCAGTTTAAAAAACAGTGAGTAACTCAGATAGGTAAAGAACATAAATGAGTAATTCATAGAAAAAATATGCAAATGCTCAATAAATATATACTATTTAAAAATTATTTTCATGTAATTTCAAACTTACAGTACAAAGAATTCATACAATCTATGTATGTGTACATATCTACGTACCCATTCTCATTATCTTCAAACTTTTTGAGAGCAAGCTAAATACTTTCATCCCTAAATACTCCAGAGTGTAATCCCCAACAAAAAGGACACTATTCTTCGTATCTTGCATTCAGCTGCCTAAATCAGGAAGACAGCATTGGTATGATACTACCATCCTATTCTCAGGCCCCTTTCAAATTTCACCAACTTTCCTCCTGTCTCTTTTTTCTTTCTGGCCCATGCTCAATCCAGGCACACACGTTGCATTGATTATCACATCTCTTCAGACTGCTTCAGCTTGAAACTCTTGCCCAGTTTTCCCTTTATTTCATGTCCTTTAGAGTTTTAAGAACTGCAGATCGTACATTCCGTAGATCTAATTTTTCTCATTGTCAAAGTCATTCTTGGCAGGTATACCATAAAAACGATGTGCTTTTGTTCTCAGTGCATCGCATCATTCCATCACTGATAACTGAATAGTATTCCAGGAATATGCCAATATCCTGTTCTTCATCACGCCTTCACTCATCAGTTTAGGATCTATTGACAACTCTATGAAATCAGTCACCTTCGTGATGGCTGCCAAAAGATGATTCTCTGTTTCCATCATTCCTGCTATATTTATTAATATTTTACTGTAAGGAAGAGCTTTTCTCCTTCTGCATTTTCCGTTTTCTGTATTTATTTATTTAGTCATCATTCTGTTATTCGTCAGTATGGACTCACGGATGTGAGTTTTACTGAATGGGTTATAATTTATTATTATTAATTTTTTAAACCAAATATAATTTACTTACAGTAGAATACACACATCTTAAGTCATTCAGTTTTGACATACATATACATCCCTAACAAGATAACAGGACAACCAATATATATTTTGATGCTCAAACTTTCCCCCATTTGGCCAGTAGGAGCCCTTCAAGGTGGCTCCTGTGTCCATTTGAAATGTCCTCATTATTTATTGAGCATTTCCTTACTTTCTGGCACAAGATGTTTTACATTCTTCTTGTACTTTCCCTGCCTAGCTTTGAAATTAGCCATTTCTCCAAGGATCCCTGGTTCCTTTTAATGCAGGATGGGTTTTAGAAATCAAGATATACACCATTGATATGTTCTTTGTTTTTTTGTTTTTTAACATCTGGCATTTCCACTTAACACATTGATTCTGTTGCGATGTCAGAGGAATCAAATGCAGCCAGGGAAGTGGTAGAGTGGCTCTTGTTTCCCACTTGGGGAGCCTGAAAGTCAAAGAACTAAGAGTAGTCAGAGTTGAGCTGTCAGTTGTTCTTAGTGGACAGAGTTAGGAAAATATATGGAGGCATAATATATATGCATACCCACAGACATACATGCAAATATATATGTGTATACACATATACATCTGTAAGTACTTGTTCATTTTTCTGTGTGTGTATATATGTAATACCTATATTGTGTATATGTTTTAAACCATGAATTCATATTTCTAATTCCATTCCAATACCTAAGACTTCTTTTTAGCCTTTCCCCTTCTTTCCTTTTAAATTTCTTTGTCTATGAGAAACATGGCCCCAACTATCTTCAGTATATTTACTTATTTGATCATTCAGTTTACTGACTTGGTCACTGTAACAAATCTTCCAACCCTGCTGCTCATTTCCTCTGTCCCTACTTAGCTCCCAGCACGTTCTCAGCCACAGAGCCTGTCTGTGCTTCCACGTGGCCCCCCCCAGCCTCCTCCTCACCACCTTGTGTACTCCTGTCCCTAGTGCTGATCCCTCACTCCCTCACTACCCCATGTCCTTAGAGCCACATGAAAAGGAGGAGAGGGAATGGCTCCAGAGAAGATTTTAGAGTTAGATTGCACAGTTTCCTTTATTTCCTCAATGTACTCGTTTTTTTGGTCTGTCCCAAAACATTTGCATTTTAATTTTAAGCTTAGTTTTAAAATGATATACCCTTTGGTATATAGATGTGCTTTTCATTCACTCATCTGTTGGAATTATCTCCATTATTGTTTGAACGCCTCTTTGAGATTGTCATATACAAAAAGACTGTTTTCAAAGATTTATTGTCACACTGTGTGTTTAAATACATTTACTTAGTGAGGATTTTAGAATCAAGTTTAATGTCTTGTTTTCTGATTCTCTTGGCTGCATTGGCACTGCCTCAGTAACCAGTTTGAATGCTTACTCTTTTTGAAAACCTACTTCAATAAAATGTCATCTAACATGTTTTGCTTTTTAAAAAATAGATCTTGAATAACTGAATATTTCTTAGGCAATGTCAGCATTAGCCATTTGGAGCATTGATTCAATTGTTACCTTTCTGAAACTTATATATTTGGTGTCCTGTAGCCCCGAGGCACATTAGGGATTACTGTGGGTTCACTTGGGGACATGTATTTCCATGGCATTTTGGCTTCTTGAAGGATTATTATCCACCAATAGCTAATTTAAAAATTGCTTATGCTTTTTAATGTTTCCATGGAATTCAGTGGTTTTTAGGTGCCAGTTAGGGCATTTGGTAGATTGACTAGGAAAATAATTGTTTAAACAATGCTGGGATAAGTGTGCGGTAACTGTTGCCTTGACAACTGGAAAACTGTTCTGTTTGCTAAACAAAGGGACGGTAATTTAGTAGTTTAATTTCCTTTTTGGCATGGAGGTGCTATATAAAAACATTTTATTTTAGCCTCTGAGATGGTCTATATTTTTGACCAAAATCAGAAAAGCAGAACAAAAAGAGACGGTAAGAGTTTTGTTTTGTTTTTTTTTTCCTTTCTGGTGGTGTACATGTACACCTAACAGGGTTGGTGTTAGTCAAACGAATCTTGGTGAACCTGCTGACATGACTGTATATCTCTGCGTTGGATGAAAGTACAGTGGCCTCAGTAGGTGTGTGCGGTCTTGGTTGTCTTTCTACCACACTACAGGACTGTGATAGACTGTGGAGCATCCCCACAGACACTTCACCTCCCTTGCTGCTAGAACTCGGCATGATTACTTTACTTCTGAATTGAATAGGGGGATAATGTTTTAAACACCCCTCCCCCATGTATGCAATTATACTGGCATCTGTTCTGTTTATGTGGGATCTCTTTTGTATAGGACTTAAAATTTTTTTAAACTCACAGTTGTACCCCAGACTATTGAGTAATAATAACAGCCTTTTTTTTTTTTTTCTTTTTTTTTTTTAAGAGCATAGGCTCAGTAGTTGTGGCGCACAGGCTTAGTTGCTCCGTGGCATGTGGGATCTTCCTGGAGCAGGGATCGAACCCGTGTTCCCTGCATTGGCAGGTGGATTCTCAACCACTGCGCCACCTAGGAAGTCCCAGCCTTTTTTTTTTAAAGCTCTTTATTGGAATATAATTGCTTTACACTCTTGTGCCAGTTTTTGAGGTACACCAAAGTGAATCAGCTGTGTTTATACATATATCCCCATATCCCCTCCCTCCCGTGACTCCTTCCCACCCTCCCTATTCTGGCCCTCTAAGTCATCACCCACCATCGAGTTTATCTCCCTATGTTATGCAGCAACTTCCCACTAGCTGTCTATTTTACATTTGGTGGTGTACATATGTCATTGCAACTCTCTCTCTTTGTCCCAGCTTCCCCTTCACCCCCTCCCAACCCTGTGTCCTCAAGTCCGAATAACAGCCTTTAGTTGATATTGTATGCTGGGTCCTGTTCCAGTTAAGCACTTTACATGTAGCATTTCAGTCTTCAGCCCTGTGAGATAGTCACTATTTATTATATCTAGAGGCAAGGTCATCTGGCTGCTAAGTGGTAGATTTGAACCGAAGCATCTAATTCAAGAGCCTGTGCTTTTAATTTCTGTATTATACTGATTCTCATTAATAGAGTCATTCCAAGTACACTGGCGAATGTAGGCAAGTATTGATAAGAACATTAAAAATAACCCATAATCCCAGTCACTACAGATTGTAATACTTTGAGTATTATAATAATTGAGTTGATAATTGTGGGAGTCAGATTATGAGTATATGGGGGAGTTATTATACAGGCCTGTCTTTTTTATAAGTTTGAAATGTTCCTTAGTATACATTTTAAAAAGCAAAGACTACATGCCAATTGTAAAAAAAACAAACAAAAAAAGGAAGCTTTTTTTTTAGAAAAAAAAAAAGCAAAAAACAGGAAGACATACTTTGAATAAAATATTTTTATGTACATACCCTTCCTTTCCACTCCCTTTCTCATAGATTAATTCCTCTTTAACAGTTGTTTTTATCTTTAATATGTATGTTTTTTCTCTTATGTATAGCATAACATATATATCTGTATCTCTGCATTTCTAGAAGTAGAAAAAGTATAATATTTTAAAGACGTATATATATTACCAATTATCCTGTATTATGTTCTCACTAGATTTAATGCTAAAAAATAGTATATTCTGAGGGGTATTGACATTAGTTGAAAAAGTGAGAAAAGTGTCTTAACTTTCTCTTTACACTTACTTATGGTGAGCATTTGTTTAAAATGAGGTTTTGCCTCTCCCATTTTAAAAAGAAAAAGAGAAGAGGGTGCCAAATTTGAATTTACATTGGTTTAATGACTTATTTGCACACACTCTGTTTCGTAATAGTAATTGTGAATACTTAAGTACTTCCGGCATCGTAACTGAGTACTTTCTAATACTGGCCCTGTTTTCCTGTTATGGAAACTGAAGTTTAGGGGGGTTCAGTAGCTTATAAAAACTCATGTAGTTAACATAAGGAACAGAGCTGGGATTAGGATCTTGTCTTCTGCTTTGAAAACCTGTGCCAGTTTAGTCTAACATTACACTAATGATAGAGTGATAATTTATGGTCTACTAAAATTACATGCACAAATCTAACCATGTAGGTTGTGAGTTTCAATTGTTTCTTTTTTTTAGAAATTCATACTTTGGTTAGCATGGTTTCACTTCTAGACAGTTACATGTCTCAGGGTATCCCATTCTGACCATCTTTGTAACCCCAATCCTTTGACATAGGCTAGTTAAACAAATGTATACAGGATTCAGATTATTTTATTCATCTAATGATGAGAAATTCGGGACAGAAAGAAAATAGAGGCAGAAATTAAGATCAGAACATAGATCTTTGCTTTTCCTATGCTCTTTTTGAGAAATTAACACTGCTCTCACAATGTATTTAACAGGTGTTTGTTAAACTTCGGCTTCCCTTTGCAACTATTTTTCTAACAGACATATTCTTTTATATACCTTGCTGATTCCTTTTCATGTATTCTAGCCTGAAGGAAGGAAAATATTACCCTTCAAAAATAATAATTTGCCCTCATATTTGAGCTAATTATTATTCTTTTCTGTCAACATGGATTTTCAGGTTGGTAAGGATGTAGGATGGGCTTAGTTTGGGGGGAAAATCCTCTTTCTCAAATTCAAGTTGAATAAATCTGTTCATTAAGCATATAGTTTGCTGGGATTGGAATGTTGCCAGTGTTTGATATTGAATATTAATGAAAAGAGTACATAAATGGGTTTCTGTATACCAGTAGTCTAAATATATTACTATTCTATTCCCTCTCCCCCTTTTTGGTTCAAAATTCTCTATAATAAAAGTATCTAAAAAGCTAATCACTTCTTAAATATTTATTTGTTCCTGAGTAGGCACAAACATGCACTTTTAGGTGATCTCTTACTCTCTCCTACATTTCACAATTTCTGGTTCCTCATTAATTTTTATTTATTTTAACTATACTATTTGTTTATGAAAGTAAAATTTTACAGGCTAATAAGGCAGGAAGTGTTAATGGGAGAGGTTGCAAGTTGTGGAGAGTAATGAGCCTTACGGTCTTGAAGAGTGCCCCTCCATTTGGGCTTGTCCAGCAGTAACACAATACCAGTTGAACCACAAAGTGGATTGATGTCTTTTTGAAAATTTCCTAAAATTTGTGTGTGAAGTGCTGTGAGTCCCTTTCATATTCTTGCTAAAATAAAGCCAATAGCTTGTCTGGAATTTAATGAAAATATGACCAAGGAAGATGATAGTTTTAGAGGGTTAATCCATAGAGTAGAAATGCGTTTATTAACTTTAGGTGCAAGAGCAGTACAGAGTTATCAAATTGTAGTTAATTAATGATAGCATCAAGTTTTTAAAGTAACAATACAGAAATGATTATCTTTCTATGCGGGTACACTTATTTATGGAATAAATAAATCGAAATATAGGCATTTTCCTAAGTAGATTTAAGAAATCATATACTTGATATGTTTTTAGGGTTTTATTTTTTTTAAATACTCTTCATGAAATACATAGAATGTGAGGCAAATGGCCATTAAGGAGGGTGACCTCATATTTTTAGTTGTAGCACCTTGTTTTGGTTTGTGATACCTCCCCACCTTTCAAAAAGTTATTAAAATTATTTGTATATATTTATGGTTACTTTTGTTATAGCATTAGAATTTTTTTTTTGAAATATATCTCTTCTATGTGTATTAGCCACAACTATTAGGCGTGAATTTAAGATCCAAATGAAATAGATATTTTCATTATTCATTGCTATATAACAGCATTTTTCCAGCTTATGGTCTGTGGAATTTCTGCAGGACGTTAACAGATGTTAATTTAAAAAAGGTTCTTTGGACACAAAGATTGGGAAATGATGAGGCAGAGTAGGAATTCATTCAATAAACCGATTTTCCCAAACTTCAAACTCTTTTTCTTTCTGGTGGAGTGTCTTGGAATATTAGTGTTTCTTGTAAAACACTGTGGGAAAAGTTACTTACATAATCTTTCTTTGGCTATGGAATTGATTAATATAAGTGGAACTCCTTAGAAATATAGATCCTGTGCAGAAAAGTACCTGATTATAAACAGAACAGCTAGATTAGGACTATTAAAAATTAAATCACAAGTGAGGAAACTTAAAATAATATTTATTGTAGATAGGAAATAAACAGTGAACTCATGCCAAAGCAGTTGAGACATTTTGGCTGATTTTTACTTGAGATTTTTCTGACTGGATTTTTTCATATGGTTTTCACCAGTAGTTTGAATACATATGGTTTTCCCCCACCCCCTTTTATGCTGTTGTACCTTAGAATTGTCCAGATAGGGATGTAACAAAGCTATTCTGAATTTGGGTGGCTGCCAAGATATAGCCTAAATATTGAAAGAAATTTTCTTAGACTGAGTTTTAAGGATCTGCATTTTATTTCAGTGGTCATTTAGTAAAAGAATTTTGAATGAATGGGTGGATGGAATGATAAACTTGTGATTGAGTGGTCATATCATGGACCATATATATTTTATAGAGAGAAAAGAGATGCCTTTATCTTTTATAGATGTACATTTTAGTACATTTAAATAGGCTTTATGATCTGTATTTTACTTATTTTTAAGTTAGAATGTTTTATAGATTGTTCTTGTTAACAATACATTCATCTGTTACAACTTTTATAGCTGTAGCAGGATCAGATCTGCCATTCTGAGGTCTGATTGTTGGAAAGACCCAGAAAAGTTAAATCTAATTATATTTGTTTGCGTTTTTAGGCCCTTGATGAACCTCCCTACTTGACAGTGGGCACTGATGTGAGTGCTAAATACAGAGGAGCCTTTTGTGAAGCCAAGATCAAGACAGCAAAAAGACTTGTCAAAGTCAAGGTACAGTATATGTAGATTTTATAAATTATATGTTTAGTATTTGATACTTAAACTTTTATTGGTGAGTGTATTTAAGAATCTGCAAGGTGAGTTTAGTTGCTAGGAGTAATGATTGTAAAAATACCTGAAAACAAAGCATTACTTGTGATTTTAAGTATTCCAGTTGGAATGAAGTTAGATGATCACAGTTGGTATTTTGAATGCCATTTCGTTACAGACTTGGTTTTGTTTGTATTGTTAGCCTTTTAGAGCTGGAAAGGACCTTAGAAGTCTTGTAGTTTAATTCCTTAATTTTATCGTAAGAAAAATTAGGGCTCAGTAAAGGGTTAGTGATTCCTCCAAGGCCATTATGGCAAATTAGTGGCAGAATGAGAATTACCATAGTACATCAATTTTAAGGACCCCACCGTCATTTTAACCATGAAATTGAGATGTGATTTATAATTGATAATGGTAGATCTAGTTGTTGATTCCTTATCATCTATTTTTCTTGAAAAATCTTCCTACTAATTGTTAATTATTCATTGAGTGGCAAACTGCAGTAGGGAGGGAGGATGGGGATAAGAGAATAACCTAATCTCTATTTTCAAGGGGTTTATAATCCATATTAGCAGATACCCCAAAAAATATTGATTTGAACGTCACTGGTTAAACAGGCCATAGAGGTGTTGTACTTTAGGGGAGTGTATCAGAATCTTCTGAAGTGTCTACCGTACTTGTGTGCCTAGGTTTCTTCGTTATGCATGGATATGTTGAAAAAAGCTTTCTGGGTGATTCTGATTTACACTGCCAGTTAAGAACTATTGTGATAAGGCCTTTAAATTAATGTAAACCTGTAGGATGCTAGTCTTGGACCCCCACCGTACCTTCAGTTTTCACATGCTTAGTGCACATGAGCTCTGATAGTGGCCTTTCCTGTTCTGACTTCATACACTGATGTTCCCTGAGCACTCGTTTTTGCCATTACTATCTTAGAGATGAAGAGAAAGCTTTTTTATCAGTTTCCTCTTTCAGACAGAGCTACTGCTAGCACATGTAACACCTTAATGTGAATTAGACAAAGATCTCTCCCTTCTGGTGGGAGACCCTCCTTAGCGGAGCTTGGCCTACAGATAAGCACTTTTGTGCTGGTTAGAAAAGATGTTCCTTTGGGCAAGAGCAGTGTTACTCTAGGACCCATGCTTCACTGGATTTCAGATGTGATTTGTAATCAGCTGGGTGTCTCTGTGTAATGAATGAACCAGCAAAATGACACGTAGCAATTCTGCCATCTCTTGCTGTCAGTGAAAGGAAAAAAACAGTCTGTGCTGCTTCTGCTGTACAGCACAGGGCCCCAACCAGTACCTTGTGCCTTGTAAGTAGTGGCTGTCCAAAATTTGTTGTTAGCTTTCTGGGCCACTCTAAAAATCTGTTTATAATTCAAAGCTAATGATTTTCTCAACAGATAATGGTAGTATATTTCTGTGTCAGTTTAATTTGTTTATGATTCAGAGTAATCATAAAAATTATTCAACAATACTTCTTCCCCATCAGTTTTCATTTGATGAAATGCTCATTTCATTGAGCATTTACTACATGCTAAGCCCTCTATCAGGTATTGAAACTCTAATATTAAGACCTGATCTCCATTCTTAAGGGGCTTACAGTCTAAGTGAATGACACAGATATCTAGACACATAATTTAAACAAAGTGTAATAGTGCTGTTGTGTGAGACGGAGAAGCCTGGGATGCTGTGAGTACCGGACGACATCTTTCATAGCTGGTTTGTAAGCCTCTTACCTAAATTGATTACCATACACATCAGATAAGACCATGTTAATGGTTCAATCCCTGTGAGAACTCCTGCTTTATATAGGGAAAACAACCTTTTCTGTACTGACTACTGGAAGCTGTTTTATTTTTTTAACCAACTAATTAAATATTTAAACTTGATCCCTTTGTTTTAACTTATCTCACATCTGGTTTCCCATTCTCTGATTTCCCATTCTCTCTCTCTGGAAGAGAGTACGGTAAAGTTCTGGATCTAGATGGCCTGAGTTTGAATCTCAGCTCCACCATGTGCTAGTTATGTGATCTTGGACCAGTTACTTGCACTTTCTGTTCCTCAGTTTTCTTATCAACAAAATGGGAATAATCATACCTACCTAATAAGTTTGTTGTGAAGATTATATGTTTGATGCTTGAGCTGATGCTTGGCTCTCAGTAAATGTTTGTTGCTACTGCTTATATTAAGTGAGGCCTTCACAAAATGGTAGAGTACCTAGTAGTCTAAGATCACCACCTCCTTTTTCCTCATTTTTAGGAAAAGAAATTATACAAACTCATAACTAATAGTATTGAATAAAATATGATATGTAAATAATCAAGTAAGTTAGTCTGGGAAATTGTCTGGTAAATAATAAATTTTTCAGTTAATCTACTTCGGGATTGAGATTTTGTATCAACTAGACAGCCATTTGTTTAGATTACTCATAATAAAAATGAATTCATGCATTAATGAGCTTGTGTTGCTTTTTTTTCTTTTTTGGTGGCTAATTAAATTTACAATCTTTAGGTAACATTTAGACATGATTCGTCAACAGTGGAAGTGCAGGATGACCACATAAAGGGCCCACTGAAGGTAATTCATTTACTTACGCATTATTACTTCTAGTGCTTCAATGGGAAACAGTAATTATTTTGGTCTTTTAAAAATTTCATTGGTTATTTTGTTGTTGAGTTGATAAATATGTAATTCTCTCTAAATAGACTAATAGAAAAAAAGTAGACCTAGTGTTCAATAAAACCTGTATGACAGGAAATGCTAACTGTGTTCAGAAGTGAAATGAACATCAGGGAAGCATTGATTGCTTTTTATTTACTCATCTGCTTTGGTCTCACCATGTTTCATTTATTAAAAGGGTGGAATTTCCAGAAATAATAGGTGATAAACTGGGAATCAAGTGATGTAAGTTCCATGATGTGGACGTCGAGAAAACAAAGCAAAACAAATCCTCAGAGCTTTTAAGTCTTTGAAGCAACTATTGGCATATGAAATTTTTTAAGGGTCTTCAAGCAGTTAGAAGTGATAAACATGTTTATGTAGAGAGAGTTTTGTTTCTTTGCATTAGTTTTTCTTCATTGGCCAGTGACATAAGTGCTGCTTTGCTTTCCACTAGTGAGCAAGCTAGAGGGAATGTGTGGCTAGCCACTCTGCTATTTGGCTCTTTTTTTTTTTTAATAAATTTATTTATTTTATTTATTTATTGGCTGCATTGGGTCTTCGTTGCTGCACACGGGTGGGGTCTACTCTTCATTGTGGTGTGCAGGCTCCTCATTGTAGTGGCTTCTCTTGTGGAGCACAGGCCCTTAGGTGCGTGGGCTTCAATATTTGTTGCACATGGGCTCAGTATTTGTGGCTCTCGGGCTCTAGAGCACAGGCTCAATAGTTGTGGCGCACGGGCTTAGTTACTCCGTGGCATGTGGAATCTTCCCAGGGCAGGGCTTGAACCCGTGTCCCCTGCATTGGCAGGTGGATTCTTTACCACTGCACCACCTAGGAAGTCCTATTTGGCTCTTTTGAATGTCTGAAATGGACATTGGCCTAGCTGGGTGAATTTTAAGAAATACTAACAGAATTGAAACATTTGTAGATGCAAGAAAAATCCTTTCCTAATGAAGCTGTACTTTTCAGAGAGTTAGATAGATGTGTGTATTTGCCAGTTTTTGTTTGTGATTGATTTTAAAACTTTTAATTGGATTCCCAGGGCATTAGTACCTTGCATATATAGTAGGCACCATGGAGGACTAAAACTTGTAAGTTTTTTTAATCTTGCCTTGTGGAAATTATTTTCCACCCTTTCTATTTTATAGGTGCCATCTTTAATTTTGCATACACGTGTCCCTACAGGGACAAAAGGACAAACACACACACATGTATAATTTAACGTTAACCACCATTTATTTAGCACTTAGCATTTATTTAGGACTTAACACAATAAAGTGCTAAGTCCTCTGCACATATTATCCTATATAATCTTCATAACAGCTCTTTACAGAAGAGGAACCTGAAGGGAGGTGGGAGGTAAAGTAATCTGGCCAAGGTCTTACAGCCAGTAATGGCAGACCAAAATTCTGATGGACTCACAGCCTGTAATTGAAGCACTGTGCCCCTGGGTGATGAGAACACTCACATCTCCGTGCCTTATTTGTGTTTTTGTCTGGTAAGCACACCAGTGTAACTCTTCACTGCCTGACTACCCTGTTCCCCTGGCACAGGCTAGCTGGTGCCAACTACAAAAAATGTTCAGTGTTGCAAGGGATAGGAAAGACAGTTACTTTGTATCCTCAAGCCATCTTTCTCTCCTGTTGCCCCAGCCTCTTTGATTGTGGCATGGTTGATTTATTTTGCTTGTTTGGTTTTTCTTATTAAAATTTTATTTGTTTTTAGTTAGGGCTTAGGATCATTTTGATTTGGCATAGGCAAGTGTATTAAATTTCAGCGTCAAAATTGTTAAAATATTTCTCTTGCCTGAGGGTTTTTTTTTTTTAATATGGATTTTGAATGGTTCCCTAATATACTTTGTAGCTTTCTATCACCTGGTAGAAAGTATTAGCATTTGGATAAGTGTTTCTCCTAGAGGAAATAAACTTCCCATGGTGATAGTCATTTACTCTCAGTGTATTTCAGGGAGTTCACATGAAAATAATACTAGTCCACTTGAGTATTGAATTTATTTATTTATTTAGTATTAAATTTAAAAAAATGTACCGTGTATTTGTTGACAGTATTTGTTGACAGTAGTCCCTGGTAGTCCAGTGGTTTGAACAGTGTGCTTACACTGCAAGGGGCCTGGGTTCAATGCCTGGTCAGGGAACTAGGATTCTGCATGCCACATGGCACGGCCGGGAAAAAAAAAAAGTTCTGTTAATTCTTCAGAGTTTCCTTCCCTCTTTTGGACATTGTGTGGGGCTGACAGTCTCTTCTCTGAACAAGTTTATTTTTGCTGTCACTGTAAAGACCATATACATTTTAGTTTTATTGAGGTGTAATTGATACATAACATTACTATTAGTCTCAGGTGTACCACATAATAGTTCATTATTTGTATGCATTGCAAAAGGCTCACCACATTAAGTCTAGTTAACATCCATCACAATGCATGGTTGTAAAAAAATGTTTTTTTCTTGTGATGAGGACTTTTAAGACTTATCCTGTACTTTCAGATACACAATACAGTATTCTTGACTATACTCACTATGCTGTATGTTACATCCCCATGAGTTATATATTTTATAACTGGGAGTTTGTAGCTTTTGACCCCCTTCATCCATTTTGGCCACCTCCACTTCCTTCCCTGCTCTGGCAACCACCAGTCTGTTCTCTGTGTCTGTGAGGTTGGTTTTGTGTTTGTTTTGGTTTTTAGACTCCACATATAAGTGATATCATATGGTGCTTGTCTTTTTCTGTCTGACTTATTTCCCTTAGTATAATGCCCTCAAGGTCCACCCATATTGTTGCATATGGCAAGATTTCATCCTTTTCTATGGCTAACTTATATGCACACGCATACACACACACACACACACACACACACACACACCTTTATCCATTCATCCATCAGTGGATACTTAGATTGTTTTCATATCTTTGCTGTTGTAAATAATACTGCAGTGAACTTGGGGGTGCATATATCCTTTCAGAATAGTGTTTTTATTTCCTTCGGATAAATACCCAGAAGTGAAATTGCTGGGTCATATGGTAGTTCTATTTTTAATTTTTTGAAGACCCTCCGTGCTGTTTTCCATAGTGGCTGTAGCGATTTACATTCCCACTAACAGTGCAGAAAGGTTTCCTTTCCTCCAGCGTTCTGGCCAACACTTTTAATTCTTGTCTTTTTGATAATAAGCCATTCTCAATAGGTGTCAAGAGATATCTCATTGTGGGTTTGATTTGCATTTCTCTGATGATTAGTGATATTGAGCATCTTCCCATGTACCTGTTTGCCATCTGTATGTTTTCTTTGGAAAAATGTTCTATTCAGGTTTTCTGTCCATTTTTTAAATTGGGCTTTTTGCTTTTTTGATATTGATTTTTGGAGCTGTTTATATATTATGGATATTAACTCTTGTCAGTTGCATCATTTACAAAGATTTTCTCCCATTCAGTAGGTTCTTTTTTCGTTTTGTCGATGATTTCCTTTGCTGTATGAAAGCTTTTAAGTTTAATTAGGTCTCATTTGTTTATTTTTGCCTTTGTTTCCTTTGCCTTAGGAGACAGATCCAAAAAAATACTGCTACGATTTATGTCAAAGAGTGTTCTCCCTATGTTTTCTTCCTGGAGTTTTTTGGTTTCCAGTCTCATATTTAAGTCTTTAATCCATTTTTTTTTATGGTTATAAATTTATTTATTTATTTTATTGGCTGTGTTGGGTCTTCGTTGCTGCACATGGGCTTCCTCAAGTTGCGTTGAGTGGGGGCTACTCTTCATTGTGGTGTGCAGGCTTCTCATTGCGGTGGCCTCTCTTGTTGCAGAGCATGGGCTCTAGGTGCGTGGGCTTCAGTAGTTGTGGCACATGGGCTCAATAGTTGTGGCTCACGGGCTCTAGAGCGCAGGCTCAATAGTTGTGGCTCACGGACTTAGTTGCTCTGCAGCATGTGGTATCCTCCTGGGGCAGGGATCGAATCCATGTCCCCTGCATTGACAGGCGGATTCTTACCCACTGCACCACCTAGGAAGTCCTCTTTAATCCATTTTGAGCTTATTTTTGGATATGGTGTGAGAACCTTTGCCCCTTTTTGAGTTGGATTGTTTGATTCTTTTGTTGTGTTGTTGCATTGTGTGAGTTCTTTATATATTTTGGTTTTTAACTCGTTATCAGATATGTGATCTGCAGATGCATTTTCTCCCACTCAGTAGGTGCCTTTTCAAATTGTTGATGATTTCCTTTGCTGTGCAGAAGTGTTTTAGTTTGATGTACTTACAAAAACCATATAAACCATATAAATTATCAGCATTTTCTTTTTTCCTTATTTATTTATTTATTTATTGGCCGAGTTGGGTCTTCCCTGCGTGCCGGCTTTCTCTAGTTGCGGAGAGCAGGGGCTACTCTTCGATGCGGTATGCTGGCTGCTCATTGCGGTGGCTTCTCCTGTTGTGGAGCGCAGGCTTCAGTAGTTGTGGCACATGAGCTCAATAGTTGTGGCTCTTGGGCTCTAGAGCACAGGCTCAGTAGTTGTGGTGCACGGGCTTAGTGGCTCTGCTGTATGTGGGATCTTCCCGGACCAGGGATCAAATCTGTGTCCTCTGCATTGGCAGGCGGACTCTTAACCACTGCACCACCAGGGAAGCCCCAGCATTTTCTTGATCAGATGAAAATATTTCAAAGATTGTCATAATTGGTACATTATAACTCTTAAGGAGAACCTCAAAGTTATTTGCTAATATCCCTGCAGCCTTCTTCAAAGAAGAATTGTAACATGGGGCGAAGATAGTCAATTTCACAGACAGGGGGATTCCTAGGCCTGTGAGAGTTCCCAGGGCCCTATCAGGGAGGTTGTAAGGGCAAAACTGTTTTCATTACTAATACATAGATATTATTTGCCTTTTTCACTGTGTTGACATTTTCAGCGTGGTGTAGAAACAGCGGTGCGTAAGGTTGCTGGCACCGTATTACCGCAGATCAGATCAGTAGTTATTTCAGTCTTCACCGTCATGCGCTCAGTTAGTTAAAAGCAACAACAACCAAATCCAGCTCTTAGTTTGTTCCTGTATCTTCTAAAAGCTTTCCTAACTTTTTCGCATACTTTAGGTCGGAGCTATTGTGGAAGTGAAGAATCTTGATGGTGCATATCAGGAAGCTGTGATCAATAAGTTAACAGATGCGAGTTGGTACACTGTAGGTAAGGGAATACACCTTCTTTTAAAAATACGCTTTCAATGATAATATGAATAAAGCAGATTTTTCTTGATTTACTTCCTCCTCTAGATGTTATTACTGTTGTTGGTTTTTATCTTTCCAGATCTTTAAAAAATTTATTTCATAAATATATACATAACATATAATTTGAAGTTAGTGTATGTGTCATACAATTGGATTTCTAGCTTTTTTCACTTCAGAGTATATCTTAGGGGGTTTTTTTTTTTTATCTTCACCACTTTTAAGTGTGCATTCCAGGAGTGTTCAGTATATTCATGCTGTCGTGCAGCAGATATTTTTTTACCTGTAATGTTATGTTTCATAACATTTGATGTACCGTAGTTTATTTTCTCTTACTGATGATGTTGCCAGTCTTCTTGCTGTTATAATAAATGCTGGATTGAACGTCTTTTGTACATGGACATTATTCTAGTATTTCCCTAGTGTGTACGTTGAGAACTAGGCATAGATTGAAGGGAAATGTCCCTTTAAAACTGTAGTAGATTATGAAAACTGCTTTCCTAGTAGACTATTAATTTACACTCCCATAAACAGTATATGAGTGTTGTGTTAGTAATAGTTTTAAATGTGTGCCCACCTGGACACAAAATAGCATCTCAGTTTTGTTTTAATATGCTCCTCGCATGATTACTAGTGAGATCGGGCATATTTTCATATGTTTATTGAAAGGAACATTATTTCATTTGTATTTTCTCTCTTTTGAATTGTCAACTTATAGTGTCTTCCCAGTCCCCTTTTTTTCCTCTTGGGAAGGTTATCATTTTCTTATTTTCAGGATATGAGTTTGTATATTTAAATACATAAAGGGAATGTTAACTTTTGCCACTTCAGTTGCAAGTATTCTTCTATTGGTTTACTCTTATCTCTGCTAACAATTTTCATATGGTAGTCAGTTTTCCTTTGTAATTTTACTTTGAATCTTGTTTAAGAATGCTTTCCTTACATCGTTGTTATAAATCTGTTTTCCAATATATTCTTCAATTTAAAGCTCTGTTTTTGTTTTACAAAGAGCTTTTTATTTCACCCATAGTTTTTTTGAACATTCTGAAATATGATCAATTTTTTTTTTCCAAATAGAGATAAGAGTAATTATCCCAGTATTATCTATTGAATGGGAATAATTCTTACTCTTTAATGATCTCAGAGATGAGAGTAAACATCTAGTAAATGTCTCTGGTGATGTCAGAACTTGATGGAGCTTTGAAATAGTAATGACGAGTTTTTGTGGGAAAATCTGGTGGAGAGGAAAAATTTGATTTTGAAGCATAAGGAAATATTGAGTTTGTGTAGGCTGTGGGACTGTGAGCAATTCTGTGTACTAAGTATATCTGATAATTAGGTGAGATAGTCTTATAAATGTGGCACTTTTATTGTTGAATATTTTAGTTACAGCATTTGTAAAAAGTACGAAGTTATTTATCCAGTCTCACGTAATGTAAAAGTTCACATTATATATAAGCACCTAATTTTGTTTTTTTTGGCGAAAACTTCTATTTCTAAAATCAAGGACTGGTAACTATTTAAAATAGAGGTACTCTCTTCCCATGATCTGTAAGGAATGTAGTATATGCCAAAATTATATCATAAAGTATGCATCTGTGTATATATAAACTTATAATAAATTTGCTGGGACATTTTAGTACTTTAAATAAGTAGTTTTCACATGGGAGCAAATTAGCCACCCAGAGAACATTGACAGTATCTGGAGACATTTTTGGTTGTGACAGCTGGGAAGAGGGTGCTACTGGCATCTAGTGGTGGGAGGCCAGGGATGCTCTTAAATATCTCACCATGCACAGTTCCCCATGACAGTCCCCATCTGGTCCAAAATGTTTGTAGTGCTGAGATTGAGAAACACTGCTTTAAATAATAAAAATAGAGTAATTTTTAGGGGGCAGTATGAATATATAAATTTGTACCCTTATTTTTTGTTTCTTAGGTAAATTTGTCAGTATTTATCAGTAGGAAAACTTGCTTCTTCTTTACCATAGTGAGGAGGGTTAATCAGCACCTAAAAGGTTTCTTTGTGAAATGCTAACTTTGTATTTTCATTTGATGTTTTCTGTTCCAGGGAAGACGTTTTCATTACAGGTATATTATTTGTTTTCCCCTAGAAATTGGAAAAGATACTCTACATTTGAAGTTGTTTGCTACAAAACTTAAAATGTGTACTGAATTTCAGATCTAATCTTTTAAAGCAATAGCTCTGTTTGCACTAAGAAAGTTAAGTGATAATTTATGTCATTTTGTTAATCTTTGAAAAACCCTTCAGTAGTTTCCATTTCTACCTCTTCTCGCAGTTTTTGATGATGGAGATGAGAAGACGCTGAGACGATCTTCACTGTGCCTGAAAGGAGAGAGGCATTTTGCTGAAAGTGAAGTAAGTAATCATCTAACAACTGAACATGTCCTAGTATTTGGTATTGGGGGGCAGTACATTTTTGCTTTCTCAACTCAAGCAGCTTACTTGTTAATCAGGAAAAGTCATTAATATGTAAAAGCATTAGAGTGTAGTTTGTGAAACCTGTGTTTGAATACCAGGTTCTGTATGCTTTTTTTGTCTTAAAAAAATGTATTTTAGCATTTGTCCATGAAGAAAATACAATGGAAATGTTTGTTATCCTCAGGCAACTTTTATATAGAGTCCTTTAATTTGTAAATAATTGTAGGAAAGAGATGTCTCGTTTGTAATCTCCTTGAATCCCATCATCATTAAAGGCTATATCAATACGGCAAGCAATCCCTAACTACTGCTGCTGCCAGCAGCTGACATTTACTGTAGCCTGTCCTCAAGGAAGGCTTGCCTCACTGCCCTGTCTAAAATAGTCCCTTCCATTCCTCATAACCCTTTTAGGTTGATTAAATTTTCTTTACAGCACATATTCTCACCCCTGAAATATGTACATGTGCTTAATTATTTATTGTCTGCCTTCCTCACTAGAGTGTCTCAGTGGCAGAGATTTTGTATGTCTTCTTTACCATGTTGTTCCCAGTTCCTAGAACAGAGCCTGGCACAGAGTAGGAACTGAATAAATGTTGGTTGAAAAAATGAAGTGTTCTTATTTGCCAGGGACTTCGCTTAGTGCTTTACACATGTCCTTGCATTTACACATTATGGAGGAGATACAATTCTTATCTCCAACTTAGAGTTGATGAAAGTGATGGTCAGAACTGGTTCTCAGACCATCACTTTCTAGCACCAAAATCATGCTCTAAAATTGAAAGATATTATTAAGTTACTAAGAGTGGAGGGTTCACAGAGTTTTGTAAATCAGTAACTTGAAATTCAGAATTTTAAAAGTGGACATACTTGTTACAAATAGTGTTATATCCTCTAGTCCAGCCTATAAATATTAATTAATGCACAGTGTGGCCAAACCAAGATTTCTTGTTTTCTAGTAACTATTTAGAACAGTGGTTTTGTAGGGAATTTTAACATTTCTTCTAAATTATTAGACTTTATTTTATGTTTTTTTGTTGTTTTCCCTTCCCTTAAATGATTGAATTCCCGTTTCAATTCAGAATTTGGGACAGATTCTCTGCTTTATGATTCTGGCCTCTTTTCAGTCTCATTCCTTATGCATTGCCTGTACTTCTGACTTACAGGACTATTTGGTATTTCCAGATTATGGTTCATACTTTCTTTTCTTGCTGAGCCCTCCTCCTGTCAAGGCCATGAGAAATGCTTCCTCCTTCATGATGTCTTTCATGAGCTCTCTAACCAAATTTGATCTCTCTATCCTTTGACTCTTCTCCACTTCTCTTTTTATTTTATGATCTTTTTTGGTTACTTTTATCATTTTCCCTATAAAATTGTAAGCTGTTTTGGCGGAATAGCCAAGTTTTTGTCACCTTGATGGGCTCTCCTTTTCCCAGTAGTGTTTTCTGCACAAAAGGTTTCAGTAAATATTTGATGAGTTAATTTTGAAGGTTTAAATATAGGAAATACATATAGCTTTGGGACAAGTACAGTTTATTTGCAGTTTGTTTGGCTTCTTTCACTGATAAAGTAACAGAATTCTTTCTGGGTTGATGTAATTCTTAGAAGTAATTTCATTTCCCTTAGAACATGTGATAATTGTAGTAGGTTAAAGAATTTGGGAGCTTGAAGACTGGATTTTTCACCTAAGTGAAGGTATATTTCTTATTTATTTAATCCAGAGAAATATCTAAGATACTAATTTTGTTTTTACTTGGAGAATTTTAAGTTGGAATAGTTCACAGGACAGTTTTAGTATAAAGGCAGAAGCAATAAGAGCAATTAGCTCGATGTATCCTTCTTAACTTCAGGAAGGATCAGTTTTACTGTGTGTGTCTATACGTGTTAAACTCCGTGTTTTGCTGGAGGGTATTGGAATACTGGTGTGTTATTCTTTATGCGTTGCCATATGCCACGTGCTATGCTAGGTACCGGGGGTACATGGGTAAGCTAGGTAGACATGGAATTTATCCTTGGGTAACTTCTTTTTTGCTTTGGGAGGAGAAAAGGCATTAATTAATCAAAGCTATTTTTAAAATTTAAGAGTATTGACCTGGCCAGGAGTGTATTTAATCTACCATCTGTGTACATTCTTTTGCTTATTTGATATTTCTGATATTTTCAGAAAACAGTTTTGATTTTTCGGAAGTTTGCTGAGAGCATTGTTATTACTGCTAATGACTTTGACGTTTGAGTAAAGAGCCATATCACACTAATGCCATTAATAAGCTACATACCTAAACAAAGACTTAAATTCAAGATTTTCATGATAAGAGTTGGCAATAAGCAGGTCAGTCAGTTTGAATTCCAACACCAAAATCACTGGTTCCAGCCATAACCAGCTGAGTGAGGATGGTGCCCACTTGCTGAAGTCTGTTGGAGTGTTTGGGTATTTCTGTAGAGCATTCATAATTTGAATATTATCCAAAAGTTGTTTTATCAGCTGATATCCTCTCTGTGCATTTACTACATGCATTTGAAAACTCTGAAGAAAATTTAGATGAAATCCCAGCTCCATATTTCCTGCAGCCCATTTTAGGTAACAGGGCTATCAGTGAGTTTCTGCCACGCCTGTGGAATTTTCTTTGAGCCTTTAATATAGCCAAGAATCTCTGATTTTGCTCTATAGGTGTAAGACAAGACAAATTCTACCCTTCTCTTACTCTTTCGTGTCATGTGAAATAAAGGTGCTCCTGCTTTCCAGGATTGAGGCCAGGGACAGAGATACTGCTTCTTATTGTTATAATTCTTTTTCACATCCTAGGTAGAGATTATGATTTATTTGAGAATTCCTATATGTGATTCCTAGATAACACTTCAGAAATCCTGGATATTTTCTTTCCTAAACCAAGTGAAATGACCAGCAGATACTTAACATAGAAATCACAGTACATAGCAGAAATCTCTATTTCAAGAGAGCAGCCTTAAAAAAAAAAAAAAAAAAAAAAAAAAGCAGCCTTAATTTTACGAAAGGGGCATTTAATTCTTTTGTTAGCATGACAGAAAGTAAAGCCAAATTAATTTATTTTCCCTGTTTACCAAGTATAGTACTTTGAAATTTTTGCCCTTGGGAAGCATAATTAAGAGTTAATGACAAGCCACTTCTGAAGAGGTTTTGTCTGACATATTATTGTATTTGGGCCAACTTTTGCCTCCAAATATTTTTTAAATGCCTGACTTAAAAACTAAATTTGAAAGATTAAGTTTTTAGTCTTATGAAAGTAATCATTTTTGTCTCTCATTTCAAGGAATCAATTTTTATTTGATGCTTTATGGCTAGTGCCTTTTTCCTATACTGTTTTCTTTGTTGTTGGATATATATATATATATGTACCTTAAATATATTTACATATATTCTAACAAATTAGGCAAATCAGATTCATATGCTTCCCCCTTTCATGTTTTTAGTTTATCATTGTTTCAACAAAATTATATAAGTTTTAAAAATAAAACTTAAAATTTTGCTTTTAAATATTAGCATTAGTTTGTATTTAGATATCTGATCTTTAAGTTTATGGACATCCTTTCATATGATATTCTTGTTGTGTAACTTTGAGAAGTCTTTATCCTAAGTAGTTTCTCACCCATACTTCCATGCTGACAATTTTCCTGGGATCCCCTTGTGTTCATAAAAGTATCTGTAATAGCAGAGGCTCTGTTGGGGGGCTAAAAGGAGTAGCAAGTATGGAAAATCTTTAAGATGCAGAAAAAGTAAGGATATTATCAAAATTGATATTCAGAGAATTAGTTGGGATAGCATCTTCAGATTGGTACCTTAAATTCTTAGATATGTAAACCTTTTCAAGAAATAATGGCACGAAAAATCCAAGAAGTCTCTAATATGGAGAAATGAAGGGATTTCAAAATCCCCTTTTCTTCATTCTGCTTTTAACCAACAACCAGTTCCTTCACTGGAAATCATTATTTTTGAATGGGATGAGGGACAGAAGGGTTGACATGAATTGCCAGCTGAAAAGAAAGAAGTGTTCATTTGTTGATTATTATCTTCATACCAAGCACACTATTGGATGTTGCAGATTAAAAAGGAAGGGAAAATAAAATATTAACTGTAGAAAAACTAGATTTTACATTTTCTTTAAAAAAGGTTGATTGCAGGGAATTCTCTGGTGGTCCAGTGGTTAGGACTTGGGCTTTCACTTCCAGGGCCTGGGTTTGATCCCTGGTCTTGGGGATTAAGATCCCAAGAGCCTTGAGCCTCAGGGGGTGGAGGGTGGGGGCAGTGGGAGGGTTTATTGCAGAAAATGTTTGCAAAGTCATAATACAGCATATCTGATCCCTTTTTCCAAGCAGTTGATGCTTATCCTGGTAATTTCATTTCTGTTACTTACTAAGAATTCTGTTTTGTAGATTGTGATTCCCTACATGCGAAGAAAAATTTGAGCTGCAGTTGGCCCCAGTCTAGGGGTTAGATATGCATAGGTTTCTTATCTCTCAAATCTATGTTTCCACTGAGCTGTATTTGTTTTGTTTTATATTTTAATCATTCTTAGAAGTCTGCCAATCCTCAAAGAGATAATGAAATTATCTAGAGAGAACAACTAATTTTCTTTTCACTTTTTTTTTTTCCCCAGTCATGGGCTCATTCATCTTTATTCTGATATCTTTGATAGGAGAGTTTTCTACCTTTAGGAAAGTTGTATTTTTGTCTCCCTCAGGGGAAGTTTTAAATCTCAAAATCTAAGCATATTTTTTAACTGATTTGGTTTTAAAAAGAAAAAAAAAAAACCTCGCAACTAATAACTTTTGATGGGTTTATGTTCCTACCCACAGACATTAGACCAGCTCCCACTCACCAACCCTGAACATTTTGGCACTCCAGTCATAGGAAAGAAAACAAATAGAGGAAGAAGATCTAATCATATGTAAGTCCATTTTCATAACTGTTAGTTGAACCTGAATTCATTTCTCCTAGTATTGTTTTAATAGTTATTCATTTTAAAGTGTAATTTGCAAAATGCTAACTGAATCGAAGAGTAATTGCAGACTCTTTGGCATGGGTGCTTGAGATTCTCCACGCTCAGTCAACCTTAACAGCTGTATTATTTATCTGCCTCCCATTTCTCCTTACATGTGTCTTGATGCCATTGTCAAAATGGAATTAGTCAATATTTCCTGAATAATACATCCTCTGTTTTCCTGATATCATGTTTTTTATTCATGCTGGTTTTTTCTGTCTTAAATGCCACTCTTCCATGCTACTGGCTCACTTGTTCTTCACTTCTCAACCAGAAATGCTCCCACCTGTATGTGAAACATTTTGTGCCTCCCCACTCTTTTCTTAAAAACAGACATGTTTTTCTCTCCTCTGAACCCTCTGAGTTCTTTGCATTTATCTAATGTCATAGACAGTATTTCACCTGTTATCATTGTCGTGTTTGTTTTCCCTCCCTGATAATTTAAATCTTCCTGACAAGCCAAACTATCTTACTTATTTTTAAATGTCTTCTTACAGTTGTGACACATATTCTACATGTTTAACAAATTTCAGTGAAATGTGCTTAGGCGTCAAAAGATTTTAAATTAAAAAGGATCACAGGATCAAGGAGTCATGAAATTTCAGGTCATCAGAGACAAAGAAACAGTCTTTAAACAGGGCCAAAAAGAAACAACAATTTATTGCAAAGGAGTGAGAAGCACAGTGGCATCAGACTTCTCAGTAGTAGCACTGGATGCTTGTGGTCAGTAGAATGCAGAATGGAAGACGGAAGTTTCTGTTGAAGGGAGGAGGACTTGTTACCTAGTCTGTTGGAACATTGGGGGGAAATTAAAGATATGATGATAACAAATGGAGTAAAAATTGTAAAGGCATGTCGTTACTCCCCTCAAAAATTATATACAAAAGGATGGAGAGTAGAGAGGTTGCTTAAATATAAAAGTTAAGTCCTTATAACAACAGGAAGTCAATAGAGTAAAATCTACCATGTATAAAGAAATAGCGGTATACGAATATTACTTAGAGATAAGATATTAACTGTTGGAGCTGAAAGAGTTAAAAGCAGTTGCTTCCACAGAGTAGAAGAAATTGGGAAAGGATGGGGCAGGAGAATGTCATTTTTAATTTATTCTGTTGGAAGTTAAATTGTTTAAAAACAATTTTGAATATTTTACTTGGATAAAATTTTTAGAAATTTAATATGCCTGACCCAAATATTGTCAGAGTAGCTATTAAAAATATTGAGTTGCATTATTGAAACTTTTAATGTAAGTGAGTGCTTTCATTCAAAATATAGATTCGGGTATTAAATCTAATAGTGGGTAAGCTTTGGAGATAAAAATTGGGTAAGTACTCTCTATCATATAGCTTAGTTTCAGCCTTACAGAAAACCCATGAAGGTAAGTATTATTTTTATCTGTATTAAAAACTGGGGAAATTGGCCTCAGAGACAGTGACTAATCCAAGGAATACAGGAAGGAAAGGACCAGGACTAGAACTCACCCGTGTTCCATAGGCCTTTTCCCATTCAGTTGATTGACTGTTTTTTTGTTTAGAGTACTACAGTTACTTTCCAAATGAGTTTTAACAGGAAATAAATGATGACTCATTTGAGGGAGGAAATTAAAAGACTAATCCTTGCATTGAAAAAATATTTAATATTACTTATTTTCCTACTAATGATTTGGGCCATGCATTTCTTTTTCTCCCTTAGCTCGCTGAATCTTTAGAAAATGTTTTTCTCAATTAATAGGTGTAAACTTTCTCTCACTTGTGATCTTGTGATGTAGCTTGCTGGTGACTTTATTTTTAGGATACTGAGATTGTAACTATTATTTACTCTCCTTCATATAACATTTAAAATTTGAGTGTTCTAGCCAGAAAGAAAAATAAATGAAAAATGTACAACGATATTATTAGCAGGAAAGAGTCCTGTTGTGATTACTAGATGTTATTGTGATCTAATATTGTTTTCAGTTTTTTCAGAGGGCTATTACATTGCCGTAAAATATTCACTGAAGCACTTATAAGTTAAATCTTTTGATAAATCTTTGAAAAGTAATAACTTCAATTGTGAATTAAAATTTTATCTGCCATTGATCATTAGGGTCTTCCCATAGCTTTATAGTCAACTCTTAATTAACTATGATTGATGATGTCAGAACAGTGAGGTGTGAGTGTTTTTAATGTAAAATTATTTCATTAGCGAAGATTTTCCACTTCTCTAGCTCTTGAGAGTGGAAGTGTGGCTGAGTTAAGAGTGTGAACAGTGGGGACTTCCCTGGTGGTCCAGTGGTTAAGACTTCCTGCTTCCACTTCACGGGGCACGGGTTCAATCCCTGGTCGGGGAACTAAGATCCAGCATGCTGTGCAGTGAGGCCAAAAAAAAAAAAAAAAAGAGAGAGTGAGCAGTGGAGCAAGATGGCATGGGTGTGAATCCTGCCTCTGCCACTGCTTTGCTGTGTGACCTTGGGCAGGATGCCTCAGTTTTCTCGTCTGTAACATTGAGATAATAATATTCCCTGTCTCTTACAGTTGTTGCAAAGGTGAAATGAATTCATATCCTTTAAAGAGTTCATGTAGTAATCACTCTAAGTACTAGTGATGTCATCATCGTGTATTGAATGAAAAACTTTCATGAAATACCAGTAACATGATTTCATTTACATATAAAAATGTGTTTATATGTGAGTATGTAAGAATTCTGCTTACTAGTGTTTATGTCTGACACGAACGACTGTTTTTGGCTATATTTTATGAATTTGAAAGCAATATTCCTGTATTTATAAATAATACGTATCATACGGAAAACAGTTTTTGAATCAAGAATTCTTTTAATTTTGAAAAAAATGCATCTAATATTTAGACATTTTATCTTCCTACAAATGTCATTCAGAAGTGTAAAAAATCTTTTTAAGTAAGGTAATTTATGGAATATCACATAGATTGATCTACAAAAATGACCAAACGGGAATTCCCTGGTGGTCCAGTGGTTGGGACTCTGTGCTTTCAATGCCTAGGGCCTGGGTTCAGTTCCTCATCGGGGAACTAAGATCCCACAAGCCATGCAGCATGGCCCAATTAAAAAAAAGACTGAAAATTATAGTCTATTAAAATATCTGTTATGTTTCTTAGTTTAGGTCTCCCTTTCCTGTATATGAGAAGAAAGCACACAGTTGTCACTGAGCAAGTTGATCTTTGCTTTCTGAAGACTCTAGCAAACATTCTGAGTTCATGATTTTCCTGTTGAGAATCTCTGTGTGTAATGAAAGATTTGCTGTTGGGATCGTGTTGTGCACGTGCAGGGTATGAGGGCGGGTGAAAGGTCGAGAGTGACTAGTGTAGGAAATGAAGCACAGCCCGTCTGCAGTCTTACTTTGCTTGCTGTTCCTGCTGCCTCACTACTGCGGTCATTCTCACTGCCAGGAAAGGTGATTGGTGCTCTCGCTTAGTGCTTTAAGGCTTGGTGTGTAAGTGCCACAAGCAAGTATTGATACCACAGTTTAAAATGCCCATGTTCTTAAATTACATTTCCTCAAAGTTCTTTCTCCCCTTTCTTCAGAGTGATTTTCTGCAACAGAGTCTGGGACCTGGATCTTTAGGTCATTTATCTGATCTTCATTTCCTCTTCTGTTACTCAGCTCAAAAAGGGCTTCATTATGGTTCTCTGATTGCCATTTAAAATTTGTACAAAGATAAATAAGGTTATCTCTTCCCAGGATTCCCCAGACTCCATTGTTGCAATAATATATCACTGCCTTTGTTTTCTTTTAAGAACTGTTAATCCATATACCAGTTACTGTGCCTCCAGCTATTCCAGAATTGATTATTTTTGACACCTTCCTTTAATTGTTTTATTTATATTCTGCTTTTAATCCTAATATTTTCAGATATTTTATTTTTCAAAGATTTTCATCCTCTAGCTTAATTTTTTTTAAAGCAAGTTGTTGATCCTTTTTTTGTTTTGTTTTGCTGTTCGCGGGCTTTCTTTTACTTGCGGTGAGTGGGGGCTACTCTTTGTTGTGGTGTGCGGGCTCCTCATTGCCGTGGCTTTTCTTGTTGCGGAGCACGGGCTCTAGGCACATGGACTTCAGTAGTTGCAGCACATGGGCTCAATAGTTGTGGCTCATGGGCTCTAAAGCACATGCTCAATAGTTGTGACGCACAGGCTTAGTTGCTCCGCGGCATGTGGGATCTTCCTGGAGCAGGGATCGAACCCGTGTCCCCTGCATTGGCAGGCGGATTCTCAACCACTGCGCCACTTAGGAAGCCCTGATCCTTTTGATAATGTATAACTTGAATGAATTTTGCCCTTATAATTTACATTGTGTGCAGAGGTTTTCTTTGACTCTACCTAAAGAATAGAATTCTGAAATTATAGAAATATTTGTGCCCCCTCTCCCTCAAAAGTTTTTTCCAGTAACCGGATGAAAGAATATATACAACCGCTATTGTAGGAAAGCAGTCTACTTGCTGTTATCCTTCAGAAAAAGGATAAAGCATAATAAGGCTTATAATAATATTTGTTAGGGATTATTTGTGGGTACAGGTTCTACCCAGTTATGGTGCTAAGATTTACCCAATAAACGAGTAATTTGTACCTGGTGTTTACAAGTCTACAGAATTTTTTTATTGAAATATAATTCACATATAAAATTCGCCCTTTTAAAGTATTCAGTGTTCAGTGTTTTTTAATGTATTCACAAAATTTTACAACCAGCACCACTAAGTCCAGAAGTCCTTTTTATTATTATTCACTGCTTTATTTTGATAGAATTTGATTCTAGCTTCCTTCTTGATAAAAATTGGGGAAAAAATTAAAACCCTTTTATTAAGTCTGTACACATTCTTTTATTCTGTATGTTTTATTTAATCTCTAAGAAGCTACACATTTTCAGTCTTCCTGATACTAATAGAGATTTTTAATTTACTGTACAAAATTTGAAACTGAGTTAGTTGTTTGAAAGAATAAGGATCATTGAAATCTGAATTGCATTTCAAAGATTGAGCCTCTGAAGTTTCTGGCTCAGTTTTCTATTTGTACTTCATCATTTGATATTCTTTGGCACATGTCTTGTCTAAAGTTCTTACTTCATTTACAATTAATTCACAATTAATAGTGATGTGTGATCAGCTTTAAGTGACTAGCTGTTTGTTTGGTAAACATTCCCACGTAATTAGTTTTGTTTCCAGTGGCATCATCAGATGTTATTTCAGAGACGGTTAGTTATTTTGCTGTGGCTCTATGAACACATACCTGGTACCAGAGAAGCAACAGTGTCAGAGGGGAATAAAGACCAAGCAGATTCTCTGCTTTTCTATCTTTGCTCCCTTAAAATATTTCTGATGAAAAGAAAAAAAAAGAATTTCTGTTGCTCATTTCTTATAGTATATCAGTTTTTTGAATACTTATGTAAACCATTTCCTGGATAAACTCTGCTAAAAGGAAAAGTTAAAGGAGCCTTAGGTAAAATGATATGGTTTATACTGGTTGTATACATTATACTGATTGTATACAGTTTGTGATTTCAGGAGAAATAGAAATCAGAAGTACCACAGTAGAAAGAAATAAACCTATTCAGTTCATTTATTTAGTCAACAAATATTTATTGAGCATCTGCACTGTGCCAAGCACTGTTCAGGTACTTGGGATATATCAGTGAACAAAACAGGCATTTAGAAAATCTCTGGGGGACTTCCCTGGTGGTCCAGGGGTTAAGACTTCACGCTTCCAATGCAGGGGGCCAGGATTCGATCCCTGGTTGAAGAACTAAGATCCCACATGCTGTGCAGCACAGCCAAAAAAAACCCTCTACCTTTAGAACTTACATTCTCTTGTATGGGGGGAGATGGACAATACAGAAAAAAACATAAGTAAATTATGTAGTATGATAGATGTGTAAATGCTGTGGAAATAAGAGCAAGGTTGGGGGGAGATTGGGATGGGCAGGTTGTAAATTTGAATACGGTGATCAGAGTAATGTAATTGAGGTGACATTTAAACAGAGACTTAGAGGAGGTGAAAAAGTTTCCAGATGTCTGGAAATAAAACATTCCAGGCTCTTTCTCTGTGAAGAGGAGTAGTGGCTGGTGGGGAAAGTGAGATCAGGGGTTCTTTTGTTTTATTAAGTGGGAGAAGTAACAGCATTTTCATAGAAATAGTACTCTGCTGGTAGGACTCAATCAAGTAGAGGCAGAAAAGTTGATATGAGAGAGAGAAACGAGCATTGCTGGAACAAAGGCTTGAGTAGGTGAGAGGGGAGAAGGCAACCTAGTCCATCAGTGGGGAATAGTTTTGGAGTGGAACATAGACAGTATGTGAGGTGGGTGGATATTTTATGTGGCCAGTCAGTTTTTATATATGAATATATAACTTCCTCGTGTCTGAAGTCTTCACATTTGTTAAGTTTTATGAAAGAAATTAGAATTTTTATATTGAGGCAGGTGACTTTGTTAGCCAAGTAAAGCCCAGTTTTCTCTTTCTGTGTTTTTATAGATTTGATTAATGGTATTTGTGTCATTGTGACTTTCTGTCTGGCTAATGATAATAACGTGAAGAGTGTCCATAAAGCTCGCTGAGTGAGTCTTCATGACTGCTTGGAAAAAAGCAGTACTTATGGTGTCAAGTTTGGTTGTGTTCTGCAGTCATTAGGAAGTGGAGAGAGAAAAGTCTTTGTCCTTGAGTTCTAATCCAGTAGAAATCAGACTTGTGGTCTCTCATTATTATCCCAGGCTTTGTGCCTATTTGTAAGGTTTTAAATGCTCTGCTAATATGGAGGTATGTTGGTTTTTCCTGCTGTTACCTACTCTCTAAGTAGGGGTTAAACTGCCTTAAGTGCCATTTGAAGCACACTAGTTCTGCTCAGTAGCGAACTTTGAAGATTTGCTTTGTTTTTTTACCAGGGGATAATTTTTAGGTAGAGTGATCACTGAAATCAAAGAGTGAGATTCCCCCATCACTCTAAAATGTTTAATGTGTTTTGCTTCCTTTCTATTTATGTTGGAATATATAAATATAATTTGGAATACATTGGATTATAAAAAGATGACATTGTATTGTCATCTGCTTTGTTTTATAAAAATATTTTTATTTTATTATGTTTCTCATTCTGTTGAACATTCTCAATAGCTTTGCTTATTCTGGGCATTTTGAACACATTTTGTAGAATCTGTTTTCTTTACCTCTGATTGTGGGCTTTCTTGGAAACAGATTCAGAATTTTGTTTTGTTTTTTTCCTTTTCAGTTTTACTTTTTACTGTACTTCCCTCTGGCATCAAATGGGTGGTTTTGGATAGTTCCTTTTTCTTCAGTCTAACCTACTAGTCCAGTATATAATGTAACCGAAAGGAATTTGTAACATAATACAAAAGAACCATGTTGTGTGTCTTATAATACGTCGTTTGTGTATATTTGATATTAAAGACAGCAGTGGTAATCTCTTATCAGATTGCCTCCTCTTCCCAGCCTGACCCCCATTAATAAAGATCCACCTTCCCCCGTTTAAAATTAGCTTTGGGGTAATTCCCTGGCGGTCCAGTGGATAGGGCTCCGTGCTTTCACTGCAGTGGCCCAGGTTCGGTTCCCTGGTTGGGGAACTAAGATCTTGTAAGCTGTGAGGCGTGGCCAAAATAAATAAATAACATTAGCTTTGTACTGGGAGTGTAAAATTACCATCTCTAGAATTCCTTTAATCTGAGAGGAGGATCTAGTATATTTTAGTGCAGTACTGGGATGCTTAATATGGGGTCTTTAGCTTTTTGAGAATTTGGAGACCAGTGATTCTCTGTTCTGATCTTTCCCTTAATCTTTTCAAATAGCACTAAATAAACCCAAACAATTTTTAGGAAGATGGTGTGCTTTCCTCTAATGATAACCTTTTAAAAATTGTTATAATTATTCTTTAGAAATTTAGAAAACTGTTTAAAAATTTAAATTAGCCATTCTGTGGGTTGTAGGAAATGGGGTAAGATCCCTAGAATACCTGTATTCATCAACTTGGCGTGCTTATTCTTTGTGAAGATAAATAGAAATATCTCATTTTTTTTCTTTCCCTAGACCAGAGGAAGAGTCTTCTTCATCCTCCAGTGATGAAGATGAGGATGATAGGAAACAGATTGATGAGCTGCTAGGAAAAGTTGTATGTGTAGATTACGTTAGTTTGGATAAAAAGAAAGCACTATGGTTTCCTGCATTGGTGAGTAACTTCAGTATAAAAGAGTTTAATTTTCAACTGTATAATCAGTTCATGAAGAAAACAGTTGATTTTCTTACTGGTGTTTTTCATAGGTACAAAATGGGGAAATGGTTTTAGCATCATTCAGTTCACACAAAATTACTTTTGAAAGTTGTTTCTGAGTACAAAGAACTCTTGAAGTCACCCGAGAAAGGCAAAATCATAATTTTAGAGGCTAGGTATGTTACACTGTTCAGTTTTGGGTAGAAAATTCCTCATGCGAACTTTTAAACCGTCTAAATTTACAATGCAAAAGAAGAACAGAATCTTCTTTTCTTCTGTTGTCCACAAATGATGTCTATTTGTCATCCTTTTCAGTGGCCATTTTGTATTCTTTATCCCAAGTGTTGTGTTTTGCACAAAACAAGTGCCCAATAATTGTCAGCTCTTACAATTATAGTTAAAACTAATGAGGGCAATTATTTTAAAAAATACAACACCTCATGATACCTTTGTATCTCTCCGTATATCCATCTATCCATTACACATTTATGGGATGCCTGTTATATGTAAGGATTGTGCTAGGATCTTTATGAGGATTACAAGGTATGTATTATTTATCCTCATTTAGGGATAAGAAAACTGAATATTAGAAGGGTTAAGTGACTTCTCAAGCTTTGCGTTGATGGCAAGCTGAAAATTTAAGTGCCAGTGTATGTGATCATTGCTTTTTACCTAAAGCCCTAAGATTCTTTGTAAGAATTTCTTTTGAAAACATGTTTTAAAAGAGCTCCGTGTGTCTTTTTCTAAAACAACAGAAACATTAAAATTTGCACTTCAGTATTTTCAGTATTAAGATTCTCTCATCATAATTTATAGTTTCCTTGATAATGAGACAAATGTGTAAAGACTTTATGATACTGAAAGGTTAGTAATCTGTTTAGTCAACCATTTAATCATGATTTTAAAAATCTTAGCATCATTGATACATGTTATCCTCCCCACAAATTTGAGATCTTTTGGACAGTGATGAATAACTTTTGTCAACTAGAGTGTGAAACTGTGTTTTGAATCACAGTCTTGACATAATCACATAAACAATATTTGCAATTCTATTTTTAAAATTAGTGTTTATAAATTGAGTAAATTTTAACAGGTGTTGGTGATATCATGTTAAAGAACAATCGCATACTCCTAGGAAATATTAATAGCCACCATGCTTTGAGCACTTACCCGGGCCAGGCACTGTGCTAGCTTGTTAACATAAGCACATGGTCTCATTTAATCCTAATTGAGGCTGAAACATAAGGGGTATTTACCTCCATTTTAAGGGGAGGAAATCTTGGCTTTCCTGACTCATGCAGTCCTCTTTCAGTTTCCTTCACCGTTTCTCCTCTAACCAGGCTTTAAATGTTGTTGTTCATGGTTGGAGTATATCATTCTGTATTCTCGCTAAGGTGATCTCATCCCCTTTTATAGCACTGGTTGCACAGATAGTAAAATGAAATGTCTTAGGGACCAAGAAAATCACATGCATGGGTGAGTGGGATAGAATGTGGACTGTTGTTCCTGTAACAGAATGGAGAGTGAACCCACTTACACACCAAAGTCAGCACTGGCCAGAGCTGTCATGTGTGGTTTTCAAAATCCTAAGCTCGTGAGAAAGAAAAAAATGGGTGATTTTTGCTCACGGTTTTAGACCCCTGATATTTAGGCTGTTTACTCCCAAGTTTATGTCTTAGTGTTCAGACCTCTACTCTGAGCTCTGGACCTGGGTATCTACCTACTCATTATCTCCACTTGGCTGTACTTTAGTCACCTCAAAATTTAATAAGCCTAAAACTAAATTTATTCTCTTCCTCGTTCCCAAATTTGACCCTTCTCCATTTTTTCCTCTCCCTGTGAATGACAGCATCTGTATGAGGCAGAAACGTAGGCATCCTTTTCTCTCTCTTCTCTCTGCTTCCCTAATTATCTGTAATATTTCTCGTTCCTTTAATTTGCCATCACCACTACTTTACATCCAGGTCCCCATCTCTCACCTGGAAGATTTTCAGTAGCTTAATCTCTTTCAATTCTTGTCCTTCTTTGGTCCATTTTCTTTATGACAAAGTAATTTTTTTTCCTTTAGATCTTTATTGGGGTGTAATTGCTTTACAGTGTTGTGCCAGTTTCCGTTGTACAACAATATGACTGCTGTATTTATACATATATCCTTATATCCCCTGCCTCTTGAGCCTCCCTCCCACCCTCCCTATCCCACCCCTCTAGATCATCACCAAGCATCGAGTTGATCTCCCTGTGCTATGTAGCAGCTTCCCACTAGCCATCTATTTTACATTTGGTAGTGTATATATATTGTCAGTTCCACTCTCTTACTTCGTCCCAGCTTCCCCCACCATGTCTGTACCCTGAGAAAACCATAATTCAAAGAGATACATGTACCACAGTGTTCACTGCAGCATTACTTACAATAGCCAGGACATGGGAGCAACCTGAATGTGCATTGGCAGATGAATGGTCAAAGTAATTTTTTAAAAGGCAACTCTGTTATGACATTATCTTGCTTTGGATCCTTCCCTTAAAGATTTTGGATTTTATCCTCAGAATTAATATGACCTACAAGATTGAGAAATCTGAACTGTGCTTCTCTCTCTTATTCAGCCCAGGCAGAAAGTTAGCCACATTGACCTTTTACTTCCTGGAATGGGTTCCACTGCTTGCTGTGTCAGGCCCTTCCCATAATGTTTCCTCTGTTTGCAGTGCAGTCCTGTACTACACACACGTGTATACATATACATCCTTTGTCAAACCAGATCTTACTCAGTTTTCAAAGCTGAGCTTAAGTGCTGTGTCCTCAAGAAAGTGGTCCCTGACCACCTAGATAAGGAAGGACTTATCACAATAGCAGTTAAATAAATGTGCATCTACTTGTTGAGTGCTTGTCTTTCCAGCTAGAATACAAGCTCATTGTGGGGAGGAACGGTGACTGTCTAGGCCTGTGTGCTCTAGTACAGTTTCTTGATAAAATAGTTAATATTTGTAGAATGACTGGATGAATGAATGAACAGATAGTATTTACTTCTGGACTTTTGTGAAATGACAGGAAAGTTTTCCTGGATGCTAATACATGTAAAAGACGTTCATCAGTGAATTATTTCATAATGCCATCAACATTTAAGCAATGCTTAATGCAGTGCAATTACAATTATGGAAATTGTTAACCTTTTGAAGACTGAATTAGAACTTACCTGTTTCTGGCTCTTTTCAAACCTGTGTTGAGAATATATGCTTTTATGTACTGTCGTGTCATTTTTCAGAGCTAATGAGACAGTCCTTAAATCTGTCATACTTATTTGGCCCATTTTTCATTAAAAACCATAACTATACTGTTATTCTTGGTATGTGTAGTGGGCTATCTTGGGATTAAAATACTAAAAATTTATAGGTGTCTTGCATTAGTATTACTTTTGGGAAGGCATGTTTTATCTTTACTTTAAATGACAGCTGAGATGACTTCAAATAAAATAAATCTTTTATTTTGTTAACAATAAATCTTACACAGACTCCAGGAAAGTACCCACATTAAAATGCTTACATTTTAGAGTGGGTAGTGTTATGGAGAAATTTTAGTATGTGTTAAAGTGTATATTTAAATGTAAATAATAAGCAGAATGTCATCTCTCTCTTTTTTAAGATAGAGACTGCTCTGATTAAGGTTCCGATACCTGATCCCATTTTGGTCCCTGCGATTCTCCAAGCCCTGCTGCAGACCCTTTGTTAAGACTAGCTCTCCCTCTTTTTCCACCCCTGAGCTACTCTCATTCCAGCTTTCTATTTCTGCCTAGACTTGGTCCACAGCTTCAGTCTAGTCATAGCCACTGTTCTCCTCTCAGCACTGTGCCTGTGTCAGAAAACAATGTGGGTAATCCAGAGAGTGGGAAGGATATAAACTGAAAATTACTTGTATGTGTTCCCATGTGTGTGGAACTATTTACCCTCCCACTAAAATTCGGTTTTAAATTTTAAGCTGAAACTATTTTGAAAAGGATTTAAATAATTGATACTTATGTAACTATCTATAAATGTGCTTTTAGTTATGATACTTTCCACTTTTTTTAAAGGTGGTTTGTCCTGATTGTAGTGATGAAATCGCTGTGAAAAAAGACAATATTCTTGTTCGATCTTTCAAAGATGGCAAATTGTAAGTATAATTCACTTAGTATGAAAAATATGCTGTTTTTCCAGATTGGGATGGTAGATTATAAACTAGTTATTTCCAGTGACCTTATGCTTTTCCTTTTCATCATATAGAATGTTTCAAAGTATGATCATTTTTCATATTATTATTAAGTATAGTACTCTTATAATACAAGAATATGTATGTATTCTTGTTCATTTGGTCTTTTCTAAATGATACTCTCAGTGCTATCTAGTTTGTCAAAATTTGCTGGTATAATAGCTGATTATTTATTGAGGAAAATTCGATATATCTACCATATCTAATACTTGATTGAAATATTAATGGATATATTTATTGTTTTTGAATGTCTAGTTAGGATTTTCTAACATTTTTAATTATGTCTAAATGGGTGTATTGATAACTGTTGTGTAACATTCAACTTCTGCAGTAGTCTGAGGATTAAAATGAGTTACTATAAATGTATGTTAAGTATTAAGAGAGTGGCTTTTCATGTAGAACTTTTTTAGAACTGGGTTATCAATTCCTATGGTTTATTATTTTTTTTCTTTAAGAATTTTGTGACTAGAAAAGCCGTGTATTTTATGTTTTGCCTTATTGGGTGACTATACTTTAAAAGGATCAT
Organism: Hippopotamus amphibius kiboko; assembly: GCF_030028045.1. NCBI lineage: Eukaryota > Metazoa > Chordata > Mammalia > Artiodactyla > Hippopotamidae > Hippopotamus > Hippopotamus amphibius. The sequence goes on along the minus strand of NC_080190.1, from coordinate 83,331,783 downwards.
CATGCTTTAAGATTGGTGTTTGGGTTTTCAAGTTTTGACATGTGATTTTAAAAACAATCTATATGAAACCCACTCTCACAAAACGGGGATAATCAGAGAAATTGGAACATTGAAATTGAATACTGGTTTGATGATGTTAAGAAATAACTGAATTTTTAAATGTGTGGTAGTAATATGGTTATATTTTTAAGAATTTTCTTCTGAAGCTCTATAATGAAATATTATGAATTATATAATGTCTGGGATTTGCTTCAAAATAATCCAGTTGGGTTGGGAGGGGACTAGTAGGGGTATAAATCAAACAGTGACTCTGAGTTAATGATTATTGTAGCTGGATGATGGATACGTGGGAGTTCATTGCACTGTTCTGTCTACTTTTGTATATATTTGTAACTTTTAAATAAGAAGTTCAAAAAAGCAGACTGAAAAATGTATTTGGAATAGTTTCTAGGCTTTGGTTGAAAGAAACCAAGTGCAGAAAAGCTTAATGATGATTTATTAGTTTAAAATAGGAAATGTATGTGATGTATATGATAGAACGAACCTCTCCCAGTTGCTTGCATCTGACCCCTCCTTATGGTTGCTGAGTTCCATGAAAAACCTTAAATTGTGTATTAGAACTTTGCTTGTGAACCTAGAATTCAGTTAAAAGAATATTTTACATTATAAAATAGTACATTTTCTTCCAGTCTTAAATTCAGAAATTTCTTGTGATTGTCCTATGATGATGGCAAATTCTTGCTATTTAACTTATTTTTTATTGGATTGATGCATTCTGCTATGCAAACACTTTATTATTTTCAGTGTTTCAGTATTTTTAGTGTTGCATTTAGCCAAGTACTCTGGTATTTGAGAATACCCGGTTGTTCATGAAACATCTCTTAAGGTGGGGTCCTTCTATGGATGATTACATATTTTAACATCCTGCCTAGCATTTTATTTGGGACTTGCAACCTTTTATGCAATCATTTTCAGTGTAAATGTCAGTATTCCCATGGTTTCAGTATCTTTCTGTGGTAGGTAATTGGACTCTTAACTAATCTCTGTTGTATTTTTGTGGGTTTTTTCCTTTAAAATTAAAAAAAATATATAGTACTTCAGTACCAAGAAAGGATGTCCATGAAATTACTAGTGACACTGCACCAAAGCCTGATGCTGTATTGAAACAAGGTAAGGATAATCTTGGAACAAATTATAGTTAATTTAAAAACTGATGGGGAATTCCCTGGTGGTCCGGTGGTTAGGACCCTGTGCTTTCACTGCCAGGGCCTGGGCTTGATCCATGGTTGGGGAACTAAGATCCTTCAAGTTGCGAGGCATGGTGCCCCCCCCCCCCCGCCCCAAGCAAACAAACAAACAGAAAAACGGTATTTCTGAAGATTAAATATTCTTTTGGTCTTAAAATTTTTTTTTAAGTTAAGTCCAACGAAGTTACATTTGGTTCTTTGTGACTTATACTTTTGTAAACCCATATGCCTTTTGTTATCCTAGATATTCTTTTTCCTTTTTTTAGCATTTAATTGGGACAATCTAAAAATGGGAAAGAACAATATCATCAGTTATTACTGTCGTCTGGCTTTTGCCTAGTAAATAAAATATTAGTTCCTGAGGATGGTAGAAATAGGAATCAAAGTAACTTTGATTTGGCATTTCTTATAACAGTAGTTATATTTTATTCAGGAATATGCTATAATTGCATCTTACTTGATTTTTGGCATTGTAAATATCTGTTTATTTTTTCTTTTGCCCGTGTTCACCAAATCGAATAATATGCTATGGTAGACTGGTTAAAAATGACCAAGAATTTATGGTTTAGAATTTATTTCTATGTGTTATAAAGTAAGAATAACTGTGTCTAGCTAATTTTAGCTTAAGCTAATTGTTAATATAATTTTAATTCAGTCTTAATAAAAAATGTAGAGGACATACTTATAGTGTATTTTCAGGTATATATATTATTACAGTGACTGTGCCTGGTATATGATACTGTTTAATGATCTTTTTTTTTTTTGATAAAACAATTAAAGATTTACCTATCTTAAAGTTTTTTTTACTAGACACTCTTATTTTTTGTTTAAAAGAAAACTGCCCCTTTCTCTTGTGTTTGAACCTAAGTCATCTTCAGATGGTAACAGTTTTGCCATGTATAAAATGAGTGCCTAATGCCTAAGACTATTAAGATTAAGTGAGTTGCTGCATGGAAAAGCAGTGAACCTGATGCTTATTAGCACATAGCAAACACTTTATAAATGTCAGTGGTAGCAGCACAGTAGTTTTTATTTCTTCATCCTGTTAGTGTTGTTGTTTTTTTTTTTTTTTGACAAAATTCAACCTCCTGTTAGTGTTTTTAGACAAGTTAGTTGTCTTAATTTCTCCAGTTGATATAATTTATGGTTTCTTTCCAGCCTTTGATCAGGCACTTGAATTTCACAAAAATAGAACTATTCCTGCTAACTGGAAGACTGAATTGAAAGAAGATAGTTCTAGCAGTGAAGCAGAGGAAGAAGAGGAGGAGGAAGATGATGAAAAAGAAAAGGAGGATAACAGCAGTGAAGAAGAGGTGAGTAAACACAGTTAATGCCTTTTCAAGTGAAAGACAGTTGAGCTTCCTTTGTAAGTTGGGATTTGGCATAAAGTAATTAATCACTTAAATATTTTTAGTATTAGAAGTATTTCATAATACAATTGTACTGTGATATTCATCATAATCAAGTAGTTTGTGTGCTTACTTTAAAATAGAGATATGGTCTTGTGAAATTAAAAATATTAAGTATAGTTATCTCAGTAAACTCAAAAATACTTCTTAATCTTCAGTCCATAATGTATGTGTCAAATCAATATGTTGTACACCTGAAATTAATATCATATTGTATGTCATCTATACTTCAATTTAAAAAAAGAGAAAAAATGTTTCTTAATCTTGCTGTTTTTGGTTTATCAGATGGTTAAGGAAATTCCTACGTAATACAGCAAAACTCTACTTTCATATGCTTTTTACCGTCATGTAGACAGCTGTCACCTCATACTACATTTACGTCTGCATGTTTTATTAAAATACCTAGTAAAGTATAAAATATGTCTTCCATCTAGTATGAAAGGAATAATTAGCAAAAAAGTAAAGATTAACAGCTCTCTGACTCAGAGAATTTTAAATGATTTTATCTAGTACAAATGGGTAGATAGTTCTTAGATCGTAAATAAGACAATCTGTGAATTTATATGGATGGAGGAGCTAAATTTAGATTTTATTGTAGCTGGTACTTTGGGTCTAGCAACGACAGGTGCCGGCAAAAGATGCCTGTAATACTGCTAGTGGCGTTGCACCACTGTGTGCTTTAATGGTTTTTGGATGACTTTATAAGAGTTATTGGGGGAATGGTGCAGATAGTGAAGCTGTGATGTGTGACCATGAAGTGAATTGTATTTAATGTTTTTAAGGAACAAAGATAAATTAATGTCAATATGTAATATTTTAGGTAAGTTATGAAATTCTTCCATTTAACTGTAGTAAACAACTATTAATGAAATAGGATTGTTTTTAGAGTTTATGTTTTATAATATAGTGATCTGTAATTGACAGTGTTAGTATAAAAGTTTCCCCAGCTTTAGTCTTCTCCCCCACTGCCTTCTATTTAAAATGCAAGAATAAGCCATCAGTCCCTTGCATAGAACCTCTTCAGTGGCTTCTTATCACTCTGAAAGTCAAGCTTCACTTTTAGAACCTCCCTTTATAGTCCAACCCCTGCCCTTTTTTTATATCACTTCTCCTGGTATACCCTCCTACTTTGTTTTTGGTGTTTTTTGAGGGGAGGGGGGACCGTGCTGTGCATCTTGCGTGATCTTAGTTCCCTGACCAGGGATTGAACCCAGGCCACAAAAGTGAAAGCACTGAGTCCTAACCGCTGGACCGCCAGGGAACTCCCTACCCTTCTACTTATGAGCATTATGTTGCAGCAACATCAAATTATATACTGCATTTCTACTCACCTCTGCACAAACCAGTACCTCTGCCTACAGTGCCCTTCCCCACCCCCCTGGTCAGCCTGACAGACTCCTGTTCAGTTTTTTAAACCCTACTGACATATCACCTCTATAAAGGGAAAGCTTCTGAGAACCATCACCTTCCTCACCTTAGGAAAAGTTAGTCATTTCATTTGCTAGTCTAAACTGCTGCTGTTCCTTGTAGAAACTTTTGCCTACATATATATATATGCACATACGTATGTACATATATTTATTTTATGTTTGTTTTCTCTCCTACTAATCTATAAGCTCCTCAGTGGTAGGGACTCTGTCTTACTTGTACCCATACTCAGAGTGTCTGTCATAGTGTGTAACATGTAACAGATGATCAATAAATATTATTTACCAAAACTTTTGTTGCTTAGATTGATGTTTCACAAATGTTTTTATAAACGCAGATCTGGTTTCCAGTTTAAACATTTTTTTTAAGTTAAATACAAACTTCACTTAAATTTTTTTGCAACAGGAATAAATTTGACAGTTTATGTAAGTCACATATTGTACCATGGGGGCATTTAAGATAATATCTAGAAAACAGATTTCCTTAGACTTGTATCTGACTACCTTACCAAAATCCAGCATATGTGGACAGTGTTTAAGTTGAGAAGTACAGATTTATCATAAGCAAACTAATATTTGTCATTGATTCTTCTCTGCCCAATAGTTTATCAACATGAGTTCTTGTTGTTTTTAACTTCCTTTTTTTTGCTAGCTTATAAAATACAGAGGCAAATCTCACTCAAACAATGGCTTTAGGCACAAGATTTTATAAATTAAAATGATATATTTAGATTGTCAGTTGAAAAGTATGCTCCTGACTTTTCCTATTAGAAATATATTTGTTTCAGCCAGAGTAACTGGAAAGCCTGGGTGTGTATTTTGAATCACTTCCTCTGCAGTTAACTCCTGATCTGTTCTGTAATGGCAGGCGCCATGGCTTACTTCTCTTATCTGACTCAGCACCTTGCATAGTGCCTGCACTTACTGGTGCTCATTAAATGTTTGTTGAATGGATTGATAGTCACTGAATTGATGAGTTCTTCCATCTCACCTACTACCCTGCTCCTTGCAGGTTGCTTCAGGACCAGCTCCCTACTGCCACAGCCCCTGGCCACAGCAGCAAGAAGCTAGTCCCTCCCTTGTAATTGATAAATCGGGGAACTATTTTATTACTTGAAGATTTCCCTAAGTCTGAATCTTCAGGTATTGTAGATCAAGTTTGTTCCCCACTTTACTGATCTTATAAGCTTGAAGTACTCTACAGTGGGGCTGTATATATAATGAAGGATAATTGTAGATGCAGCTAATGGGACCCACACTTGTTTAGTTCCTTGAGGAGCAATAATAGAGTCGGTTTTGATGTTAAACCCTGACCCAATTTAATGTAAGTGAGAGTAGGTCTTCTTGAGCCTGTGACCCTGATTAAAGACTGGATCTCGGATATGATAAACAGTTCATGAACCATCTTGCTGGTCTCATTTCTTATATGAGCATTTACATTTGGAATTGTCACTATTGAGATACCTTTGAGGACATATATCTCTGTAAAGCATAAAATGTCTAGACTTCCTGGTTTTGAATAGCTTAGTGTTAAGAAATACTGTTTATTTGATAAAAAGCCTTTGAAATATTCTAGTGAGTATTAGTCTTTGCTGTTGGTAGGAAATCTGCTTGTGTTATTAAAATGCTTAACTGAGGAAAATAATATTCTATTCTTCTGTGACTAAAATTAGGAAGAAATAGAACCATTTCCAGAGGAAAGGGAGAACTTTCTTCAGCAGTTGTACAAATTTATGGAAGATAGAGGTGAGTGGTTTTTCTTTTATTCATCATTAGTGTGGGTATCAGATAATTAATACCTTAAAAAACAGAATTCTCTTTATTAGGCTTCATGTCAGTGGTAATCATAGCTGTCTTTTTGATTCCCAATATCACCAGCCCCTGTTCTCGTGTCTGTCACATAAGTAAGTGGAATGTGGAATTCGACAGTATTTTGACGGATATTATGGCCATGGACCCATAAATTACTGTATTCTGTCCTATCTATCCCCCTACCCATTCATGGGACCCCAAAGAACTCTTACACTAGGAAACAGTAGCAGAATGGGAATCATAGTACCTTTTTATGTGAGCCTACATACGTGCCTGTAGAAAAGTCTCCTCTAAAATCACTTTGCTATTCCCAGGATGTGTGTGTGTGTTTGTGTATATGAGAGATAGAGAGAGAGAGAGAGAGAGAGAGAGAGAGAGACCATATTCTAAGATGGGCCATGAGTCTTCTTATAACCCAGCCACATACAACTAAGAACAAAATTAAACCATCCATAGAGAAAGGTGACCCAGTTTCAAGGTGAGACTTGGTGAGCTTTGGCTTAACTTATTGAATCTGCTTTTGTGGTTTAAGAAATAGGAGCACGTGGGAAAGAGGAATGGGTACTAACAGGAACTTGTAATTTGCATTGATGACCTAGTCCTCCAGTAACTGGCCCTGTTACTCTCCTGCTCATCTGCTGTTCAGAGTGTAATTTCTCCTTTCCTAGGAAGGTGCTAGAAAAGGAGTGGTGAGAGGTGTCCTTCTCTTTCTAGCTTGAGAAGGACAAAATGAATGAATAATACTTGGAAGTGCTACTGTGCTCTGTGAATTAATGTTTTTTTTAAATCCAGTTTTGTATTGTTGATGATTAGAAGCTGGCTTGGTCTTCTTTTTGCTCTCATGAATCATAGCAGCTGCCATAATGTAGATACCTTTTTATTCTTCAGTAGAAACTGTCCTTGATTTCTGTATTATTTATTTGTATGAATGGAGGCTTGGCCTAAGAAAGCAGGCCATTTCCTACGGTTTTTGTGTGTGTAAGATAAATGAAAAAGCCGAGAAAATGAATAAAATCTAATACTGTGAAGGAGTGAAAAATGCTATCACGCCAGTCATGCATTTTTTGGAAAGGGCAATAAGTTGTGTATCTCTATACTGTTATTTTCTCTACCACATTCTAGCAGTTTGATAGATTTAGTCCTTCTCCTACATTTTCACATGTTAGAATAAACAATACTATAGCTTTACTCTACAGTATTCTTTAGAATAGTAGAAAATTAGTAAAATACAAAGAAAATATCATAAAGGTAACTTATTTTGAAGCAGTTGCCCATCAATTATCTCAGCACTTTCCAGTTCTACCAAATCTTGTTACTCTTAAAAAATTTTTGTTGGTATTTTATTTTGCTTCATTTAGTATTTATCCTTTTACTTATCAGGGGAATGAAAGTGGAATGAAATCGTATAAATAAGGTTTCAAAAATCTGATATAGGAAAAAAATTTTTTAATAAAATGGGTTTAAATAGTAGATATGTTTTTGATTAACAAGGGATTTTTTTCCTCATATATACACGCTTTGCACTATGTGTATTTGGTGGTAATGTTTGAATCTTTTCAGAGTTTAAATTAAAAATGTAGCATGGTTCTAATATATTTCGTGTTTTCTTTAATAGGCACACCTATTAACAAACGACCTGTACTTGGATATCGAAATTTGAATCTCTTTAAGTTATTCAGACTTGTACACAAACTTGGAGGATTTGATAATGTAAGTATTACGATCAAAAGTGAAACGTGTTTTTCATACAACATGCTTTCTCATCTAAAAATTATCTAAAATTGTCTATTGATAAAAACCTAAGAGTAAAAGGAAAAGAAAATGGAGAGTACAAGTTAGAAGCAGCTAGCTTCCTGAGACCAAATTTAAATTTAATTAAAGATTTTATAAATGAACTTTCTGATTTCCTGTTAAATTTGTCAGACTTTGATAAACTACCTGAGTTGTAACACAACCATATTTAATGGAGATTATTTCTTTCCACGTCTCTTTTCCAGTAGACCATAAGGTTATTGAGAGCAGGGATCTGTCTTAATATTCTTTATATTCTTAATCTCTACCACTGTGCGTTATATGTAGAGAAAACATTATTTGCATATATATGTGTGTATATATGCAGAAAATCTTTGTTGAACTGAAGAAATTTATCTTAAGGGTGCCGTGATATATGGTGCTCATCCAGTTCAGACTATTCTGGGGGATAGAAGTAGTCCATGTTACTAAGATTCATAACATAATGCTTTGATTTATTAGCTTGTAAGTTTTATGGGAAATCATACATCATTAAAAATTTTTTATCTCTGTCTTTTCATTAAGATTTTGATTTAGTAATGTGGGTGTTTTCTTATTTACTATAGCAGGGTTTATTTAAAAGTCAAATGGTGACTCCCTTGACAGTCCAGTGATTAAGACTCTGTGCTTCCATGGCAGGGGCATGGGTTCCATCCCTGGTCGGCGAACTGGGATCCTGCATGCTGCATGGCCAGGGAGGAGATGAGGGGAATCAAATGGCCTAATATTTCAGCATTTGTAATTCTCTGAGATTTGTTGATTACCAAAACTTAATTTACAGTGTTGTGAATCAAATTTTTGATTTAGAATTTATCAAGATTGATATTTTTCATTTCTTGAGACTATAACCAACAAATATAGAAAAAAAAAAGTATGCACACTATATGATAGTATTTATCAAAACTTTATCATATTCCCATATTTTAATTTGGGAGTTTTCATTTCACTTTGTTAGATTGAAAGTGGAGCTGTTTGGAAACAAGTCTACCAAGATCTTGGAATCCCTGTCTTAAATTCAGCTGCAGGATACAATGTTAAATGTGCTTATAAAAAGTAAGTCTATGCACTTGATATAGCTGTATTCAATATTTTACCTAGAAAGCAGGATGGAATTTATCATAAAACTGAGGCTAGTAATTTCTTCTAAGAAGAAATCAAGAAAGTTTTACTAGAGTAATCACTCTATGATAGCATTTTCTAGAGTGTATTCCATGAATGCTAGATCTGTGAGATAGTCCGTGAAGAAAGTGTTTGTGGCCAAGTAAATTTGGAAAGTACTGTGTAGAAGTTACATTGCCAACATTTTAAAGTCAGATAAACCCAGGTTCGAATCCTGGTTCTGCCTGTTATTTGCTGTTTGTGCCCTTGGACGATTTACTTGTTCTCTCAAGTCTCAATTTCCTGGTTCATAGAATTACTCTGATGAGTCAGTGAAATTTTACATGTACTTAGAGGTCCAGTGCCTAGCATATAAGAAGTGCTCAACAAATAGATGCTATTACTAATTCTTCTAATAGCTACTATTGTTACAGTTACTACATTTAAGATAAGTGTCTTTTTACTTTTAGCATCTTTTTTTAATGAATTTTTTTTCTTTGAAAAATGTTTCTGTTTGAGTAAAAAAAAAGACTGGGAAGAACTAAGCTAGAATAAATTAGAATATTAAGAAAGCTCAATATCTGAGACCTTAAACAGAAGAAATGAACACATACTTTAAAGACCACAACTCTACAATAACTTTTTGGAATGTTTTGCCAAATATTCTTTTCGTGTTTCCAGATACTTATATGGTTTTGAGGAGTACTGTAGGTCGGCCAATATTGAATTTCAGATGGCACTGCCAGAGAAAGTTGTTAACAAGCCTTGTAAGGATTGTGAAAATGTAAAAGAAATAAAAGTTAAGGAAGAAAATGAACCAGAAGTCAAAGAAATAAAGATTGAAGAGGAAGAGAATGTAATACCAAAAGAAGAAAAGCCTACTGAAGAGGGTATTGAAAGAAAGGAAAATATTCAGCCCTCTCTGGTAAATAGGATACTGTTAATAGTCCTTTGCCTTCTTTGGTACATTTTCTACATCCTCTGTAAAGATTGCATAGTTAAGTTATTATTTAATTTATACTTTATTGTTCATGCATTTTCTTTTAAGTGCTATTTTTGTATTTAAAATAGCTCTTAGCTATTTTTGCCTAGTGTTTTAGGAATGACAGGAGTTTCTTAAAATAACTTTCTCAATATTAGTATTGGTTGGTACCTCCTTTTGCTAACAAGTAGATAATGGAATTAGGCTGACAATTTTTACTTTTGTTGGTTTAGTTCCTCTGATCTTTTTCTAGGGAAGTAAAAAGAATTTATTAGAATCTATACCTACACAGTCTGATCAGGAAAAAGAGCTTAACATGAAAAAGACAGAAGAAAATGAAAATATGGAAGATAAAGGTGATGAGACAACTGGGATAGATGAATCCCTCAGCATAAAGGTAGAAGCTGAAGAAGAAAAAGCAAAATCTGGGTAAGAAATTTGTTTTTGGTTAAGATGCATTTTGGCCAAATGAATCGTTGTAATTTGCTCTTTGTGTGTGTGTGTGTGTATGAATCTAAATTTGATTGACAAACTAAATAATTGAGTACTTTTAATTTGCATTTATTATGTAAATAGCATTTGCCTCCTTCAGAGACCCTACTATATGCAAATTTATAGCAAAAGATCATATTTTTGATCCATTATTCTTGCTCTCATCATGGAAATTTATGAAACTTTGAGCTAGAGAAAAGCTCTTCTTACTGCATTAACCTCTGCTGGATAACTGAATAACATAAGTTTGAGAAGATGGCTTTCTCCAGTGTTTTATAGATGGTATGTTTGCTGTAGATTTTGAGAGTTGTAATCATTTTTTAAGCAAAAAATAAGAATGGAAAATTGCTAGTAATTAGTTTTTAAAAAGCCAAAATTGTTATGTTGTGTTTTATGTGATAGTAGCATTTACTTGTTTTGGTCAGTTTGGGATGATGAATTACTTAGCAGTGTAATCTCTGTACTGACAGTGGACCCCCTGGATTTTATAGATGATCTTTGGCATCTGATCTTGTTTCTGAGGTTTAAAAAACCTAAACATCCCCATTGTTGGTGGTTCTTTTAAATAAGTACAACCAAATACTTTTTTGATCATTTTTGTATTTTTCTGAAATTTGGCCACAGCATGCAGACAAGCAGGGAAGAGAGAAAACCGTGCTTAGATGAATGTAAAAGGTGTTTATTATACTTTGTAATATATATATATATATCTGTGTGTACAAATGTGTATTTCAGGTATTTGTTACTGATGTTGGAAATTATTGCAACTGTTAAGAAACTTAGTAAGATTTCAGCTCTTTGCCTGAAGTCTCTGCTCATTTTAGGGTTCTGAAATTTTGGCCACAACATGCAAATAAACATGAAAAAATGAAAGAAGACTGAGTTTAGATGAATATAGTATATGTGTTTGTTGGTTATATTTCCGTGTCTGTTAAATGTATATTTGAGGTACTCTTGCTGCTACGTGGAGACTGTTTTAACTATTAAGAAATTTAGTAGGGATTCAGCTTTTTGCCTAAAAATCTGATTTTTAAATACGCAGATATTTCCAGAACATCTACTGTGTGGAAAGCCTTGTGATCAGTCTGTATTCTCTCTGTTACTAATAGTTATCTTAAATTTTCAAGGTGGTACTTCAGCTTATTTTATGGTATAAACTATATTTTGTAGATTTTTAAAAATCCCTCAACTATATGGCCTTTTTATTTACCACAGATATCTATAAATGTATCTTCACAAAGTGAAATTTTCCTGATGTGACCACTTTAGAGGCATTATGGGTTCTTTAGAAGCATTATGGGTTAGAAATGCCCAAAATTGATCTCTGAATTTTATTAGATAAGTACAATAGAAAATTTTATAATTATAAAGAATTAACATTTAGGTATTTTTCTAGTATATAACTCTCTCTAACTTTCTCTAAGTAATTAGCTGCTACCAAGAACTTTCAGTGTCCTTCCTTCACAGTCCAGGTATGGGAGATTAAATAATTTAATTTATGTAAAATGTCCGGTTCAGTGCCTGGCCCATAATAGGTACTAATAAACTGTAGTTTTTTATTTTTAAATTTTTTCATTGTAAGTAAGGAATATGATATCAAACCTGGGAAATTTGATATTTCTTTGTGAGTTTGGATGAAAAGTTCCTTGTCGGTACATTTGGTTTCCCAAAATGTAGTTCTGTAAAAGATAACTTAATGAAATGTGTGTGTGTATGTGTGTGTGTATTTTGTATGTGTGTGTGTGTGTGTGTGTAATGTATACATCAACTTAATTTTTCTAACCTTTATACTGGCTGCATTTTATACTTTGAAAGGCTTGCTTTCTTGGCATTCTATGTTCTGTTTAATTTAGTGCATTTACCTCTGATTGTGCCACTAAGAGGAGGAGGAGTAGAATATTTGCTTTGGGTTGATAGCCAGTAATTGTTGTTTGCTTCTTTAAAATTCAGAGTATTATTTGAGTGAGTCTCATTTCCTTTCTGTCTGAGGTTGACACTAAATGAGAAATTTTAATTTTTGATTGCTTTTTAAAATTAATACAGAGTATTAGACTTTTATTCCAGACTAAATAAAAGATTGCCCTGGCTACCACTTAAAGTCAGGTTGTGCTTGCTATTATTGGCATTTACCAGTTGTGCTCAGTGCATTGTATAATGTTAGAATACAGTTTAGAGTTTTCATTTTAAAAATTGACTTTTTATCTCATATCTCTTTTATCTCTTTTATGATGGTTCAGAGGTACATGAGAAGTCTCTTTGATGCGTAATCAATCTCTGTGTAGTCACCAGAATATACTTCCTTTTCTCCTCTATGTGCAGAGATATATACTCTTATGATTTAAACAAGTATTCTTTCAGAAAAAAGTCTTAACTGTTTTAGTTTTATGTATGTATACTACTTATATATTGTATATACAAATCATTTACTTAAGGTTGTTAATAATAGTTTATCATCCATAGCACCCTTTCTGATAATTTCTTAGATATTTTAGTCTTATTAATAATTTTTTTCATTATACAAATGTTAATTTTTTTTAGTAACAGTTCTTAGTTTTTATCGCAGATTACAGCTGGATTCGTTTAATTTTTAAGTACCTATTTATTTGACTGTAAATTACTCTTTTTTAAAAAAAAAAGTATTTATTTATTTATGGCTGCAGTGGGTCTTTGTTGCTGTGCACGGGCTTTCTCTAGTTGTGGCAAGCGGGGGCTACTCTTTGTTGCGGTGCACTGGCTTCTTATTGTGGTGGCTTCTCTTGTGGAGCATGGGTTCTAGGCACAGGGGCTTCAGTAGTTGAAGCAGCAGGCTCAGTAGTTGTGGCACATGGGCTTAGTTGCTCCGAGGCATGTGGGATCTTCCAGTACCAGGGATCGAATTCATGTTCCCTGCATTGGCAGGCTGATTCTTAACCACTGCGCCACCAGGGAAGTCCCAATGAGTCTTTAAAATAGGAATAATTCTTAAGAATCTTTGTAGACTTTGTGATGTATTTCAGAGAAAATTGGCTCATTTGTTACTTTTGCATATAAGAATATTAAACTAAAGTGATCAATGAAGGAAGACTTTTTAATATAAATATTAATAGCCATTAACTTTTTTTTTAAAGAATTATTTTTTGTTTATTTATTGGCTGTGTTGGGTCTTTGTTGCTGCACGCAGGCTTTCTCTAGTTGCGGTGAGTGGGGGCTACTCTTCGTTGTGGTGCACGGGCTCCTCACTGCCGTGGCTTCTCTTGTTGCGGAGCACGGGCTCTAGGCGCGTGGGCTTCAGTAGTTGTGGCACATGGCCTTAATAGTTGTGGCTCATGGGCTCTAAAGCGCAGGCGCGATAGTTGTGACACACGGGCTTAGTTGCTCCGAGGCACGTGGGATCTTCCTGGAGCAGGGCTCCAAACCCTTGTGCCCTGCATTGGCAGGCGGATTCTTAACTACTGCGCCACCTCGGAAGTGCTAGCCATTAACTTTTAAAGCTTAATTATTTAGTTGTCTTGTGGTTCTGTTTTATGACATTCATTCGTCAGCTATAAAGTGATAGATTCTTTTTGAGAGAAAACTGTTGTAATAAGTATAGACATACTGCAGAGTGAATTAAAACTAAATATAGTCCAGGGTTTCCTATTTTCTGAAAATTTTTTTTTGTAAATCTAGTGCTTGGAAGGATTTATAATTTAAGATTTTCTCCTATTTGTTGAATACAGATTTGTGGCTAATATAAAATGAATATGAATGCTCAGTTTTAGAAAATACATGATATTGAGAAGACCAGAGTGGTTGCGTTGCTGCTTCTAGAATGCAAATGACTTTTAGCTTCATACTATTTCGAGTTGGCCTCTCATATACCCAGAACTTTAAAGTTGAGAGAATTGGTAGAAGAGGACATTCAGTAAATATGTGGTAGAGAGAGCAGAAATCGTGTTGAAGTTTAGACGAATAGAAAGAAAAAAACCTGCTGTGATAGTAATGCAAAGTTAGTAGGATATTCCTATGAGAGGTAAAGTAATGTTTCATTTAGTATAACTTTTGGAAGTTTAGTTGGAATTATTTTAAAGTTATTAAGACTAGCCATTTGGCTAGTAAAAAGTTTTGTTTAAACATCCTGAGACTGGAAATATTTGAATGAAAAATGATATTTAGTCAGAAAATGGCTGTGAGGTATGATGATTTTTGTTTTTGTCAACTGAGATGTGAAACGTTTTACAATACAACATGAGAAAAATGTTACATTCACCCTTACTAGTTTCTTGCTGTTCAGCACAACTTCTGTTCTTCTGGCTGTTGGACATTTTCTTTTAATGGACTTACTTTTCAATTTTCATTTTCTCTGAATGCATCTTTCTGTAACCATCCATGTTCATCTTATACAGTTTTAGTTTTTAATATTAAATTGAAACTCAGAGAATATCATACACTTGGAACCTGCTGTTCCCGGAACAATCACAGCCACAATTTTTATCAGTTTATGTGGTTTGGAACTGAAAAGCTTATGAAGTATCTTTTATTAACTGCAATTTTTTAAACCTTTCAAGAGATGAAACGAATAAAGAGGAAGATGAAGATGATGAAGAAGCAGAAGAGGAGGAGGAGGAGGAGGAGGAAGAGGAGGAAGAGGATGACCACAACAAAGAAGAAGAGGAGTTTGAGTGCTATCCACCAGGCATGAAAGTCCAAGTGCGGTATGGACGAGGGAAAAATCAAAAAATGTATGAAGCTAGTATTAAAGATTCTGATGTCGAAGGTGGAGAGGTCCTTTACTTGGTGCATTACTGCGGATGGAATGTGAGGTAACTTGAGTTTTAGTTAGTGATTACTACCTAAAAACACCTGTAAAATAATTTCCTATTTTAACATTTAACGAATTATAGATTTATTAGTATTCTAACTGAGGTCATAGGATACCACATAAAAAACATATAGTTTTGGCATGTAAGTGCCTCACTCAGTAACTTCCTACTTAACTGTTTTCAATACTTCGAAGATATCCTTAGTGTCTAGAGAAGTGAAGTCTGTGTAGCTGATTTTTATGTTACGCATGTAGATTAATAGAGGCCACATTATTAGTAAAATGATAGAAAAGTTTCTCTAAAAGGTAAAAAGGAATTTGAGCTTCTTGATGTCTACAAGCCAGTATCAGGCTTCTTGCTCTCTTGCATTTTCAGCCACCTTGCCACAGTAACCTCTCCTTTTAATCTTCTTAAGTCATGTTTCTTTCCTTTAGTAGGCAGGGATTTTAAAGTCGCAGTTTCTTAGGAAGCTCTAGCTATTTCAAGAAGGCCTTAATCCTCATTAACAGCTCTTGCATTGCAGCCTTGTTCAGAAGCCTCAGAAATTAATTTTTATGTTTGAAACAATATGATTGAAACATTACGAGCAAGTCTTCTTGACTGGAATAGAGTGCACAGTCTGACTACTCACCTAGGAAACTGAAAGGCGAAACTGAATTTTCTTCTTATACAAGCTTCCTTTGGTTTATCTAGAGAAGTTTTATATTTGAATTTTATCCAAAGTTGGCAACCTAGTTTTGGGATCTGAGCATTTCGATATCTTTTAAGAGAAACCGTGTTCATTTTGGAATGTTTGCTACTATATTTGAAGTAGCCTGTGATAGAGTTGTAGCCCTTAAAGAGGTAACCATTGGAGTTTTCATTGGTGGTTTCATGGTGTACTTAGTGTCTTCAAGGAGGAATACAGTTCTCATGCGTTATATTTAAATTGTATTCTGTGGTTTGGGAAGTTTTTAAGAAAGCATCATCTCAGATTCTCTGTTTCTTAAAAAAAATACACTCTCTGTTTCTTGAAAGTACAGTTTGTGTTGTCCTTTTGTGGCAATAGGAAGTTCTAGAAGCCTGTCTAATCTATTACCTTTCTTAATTTGAAAAAAGTACAGTTCTGATCCATTCTGAATCTTGGAAGAAAATAGCAACTTAAGTCATAAGGAAATGTTTAGGAGCTTTGTTCGGGACTTTTTTCTTTGTTATTTCTAACCGAGAAGATGAACAAAGCTTTGGATTTTAAGCATGCCTGTCATCAGTATTGTCCTGATGAAACATAAGCTTTTCCAGATATCACTTTCAGCATCATGTGTAATTTATCCTTTTGGCAGTTGGTTCTTGTGCTGCCTCTGTGGTGCCTGATTTTCCTGACCTGAAGAGCTGACTATTAATGATCATGTTCAAAGAAAGATACTTGAGATCTCAGATAGGGCTGCTATCAGAATATTTTGCTGTCTTTGATATTTAATCATTTTGATTTTACTAAATGATCTTATGAAATATAAATGTAAAGGGAGTTCCACTTTGGCCTAGGATGTAAATGTAAATGTTGAATATGTTAGTTTAAAATCAGGAAGGAAAAATTGAATCAGCAAAAATTAATGATTACTGAGTAATGCCCACAAGATAGATAATCTGAGCTACATCATCTTTTACTTCTTTTTTTTTTTCAGTTCTTTTAGTTATTTTGCTAGTTTATATAATGAGGCAGTTTTCCTTAGTGGCCTTTTGTAAAATGCTTTAAATTCTGTGACAAATGGATAGAATTTAGGTGTTCTGGAAGTTTCGCTGTGATGAGGCCTTGATTATTTTCTATTAACTATCTCATTAAACAGAAGGGGCTTAGTAGGTGTAAGAATTGAGACATTCATAAAATTATTCTGCAATTAAGAGGCAACTTTCTGTTTTGTTAAGAAAAGACCGACTAAAGGAAAGCATAATCCTATCCTAGGAACACTTGGATTTTTAGAGGGTAGAAAGAATGTTCAGTACTTGAGCTTTGAAATTGATAGGGGGTTGGGTAGGGTAAGGGATGATTTTAAATTGAGGCATTCAAGTTTTTAATAATATAGAAAAGAAAAACGAGACCTAGTTCAACAAGACATGCTTGTGTTAACGAGAAGGATGCCATCTACTCCTGACGACTCACACGCTTGTATGTTATGAATTTTCAAAAGAAGAAAACTTACCATGTTGACGAAGACCTGTAGGGTGGATCTCTACAGACTCCAACATCACAGAGAAAACAATTGTACTTCAGTAGATTAAGCAGTTAATTTTCTTATAGTCAACACAGCAGTATTCCTGTTTCTTTCTGAAATAATAACCAGAGTCTGTCTTATTAAATGAATAAGCAATAATTATGAATTTTGCTGCTCCTTCATGTCTGAAGCTAATCTAATGAGGACCTCAACAAATCCTCATCAGCTCTACAACTGTTTTCCTATAATTTTGGGGGTATTCAGCTTGATCTCTGAATTTACACTTGAGATGTGCAATTAGAAATGAAGATTTATGCATGAAGTTTCATAAAAATAGTTTTATCTTCATTGGCAGTTGTTCATTACAGTAGCGTTTTGGAAATTTTGTATGGAGCTGTTTGAGTTTTGTTTGATCTGAAACATTTTCCAGCAAGCAGGTTTTTCTGAAAGAAAATAAGAATATCTTTCTTAGAAAAATACCGTTTTTCTTGTGATTTCTACACTTTTCATTTTTTCTAAAGTGCTGTATAAACCTTTACATTAATTTTCATTTATACCCCTATTTCACAACTGAAAATCCTAAGTTTTTTGTTACACAAGATAGCGTTTGGGCCAATTTGTTTTTTACTACTACAATGAGAAAAAAGACATTATAACCTACTTGCATCAAATTTACGGAAAACAGCCAGAATTCTGGATCCTAAACCACATAATGACTTCTAAATGGTACAGTATTGGCACAGCATTTTTCAGATGTGGTGACCATATATAAAAATATTGTCTAGTGCTATATAGCATTTACTAAATGTTCACCACATGCTTTTTTATAGAATTTTTAAAAACTCATCTAAAAATAGCATTCAATGTAGAAAAATGAGAAAATACATAAAAGATAGGATCACTATTAACATTGTAATGTGTTCTCTTATAGTCTTAAAAAATGTATCTCCATACATTTAAAACATCATACTTCAGTAATTTTTAATAGTAGGCTCTCTGTTCTGTTTAATTTCTCTCAGTGGTGTTTTCTTCAGATCTTTATTGGAGTGTAATTGCTTTACAATGTTGTGCCAGTTTCCGTTGTACAACAAAGTGAATCAGATGTATTTATACATATATCCCCATATCCCCTCCGTCTTAAGCCTCCCTCTCATCCTCCCTATCCCACCCCTCTAGGTCGTCACCAAGCATCATTAGCTGATTGATCCTTTTCACTCTCAAGTTTCTAGGTCATGCCGTAAAACATGAGATTGATGTCTGAAAATAAAGTTACACTTTGAAATTCACTGGCCATAAACTTGAGTGTGTTGGAGTTCAGTAACAACTATCCTTGTTCAGTAATACAACCAAGTATGTTGGAACTATCTAGACTACTTGGCATGGGATTTAAAATACATCAATATTTTATTATGTATTGATGCTGATTTGTTTTTCTCCATTCATTTCTACTTTGGCTTTCCATAATCAAGGAGTTGGGAATTTGATTAGAGAATTTTTTTTAATATTGGCGATTCCCAACTGTGTTAAAGGATACCCTTAAGTAAAAGAAAAAGAGAAAAGAGACACTGTAAAATTTCAACTGTAAAAGTCTTGAATAAGTAACAACAGTTAGTTCTGTTCCATATTACAAGTTATAGAAGACTAAAAACAAGATAAATTATACTTAAATATGTTATTTGAAATGAAAGAGTATTTCATTTTAAAAATACCTTATTTTTCTAAGCAAACTGGCTCCTCTTTGGAGAGAGTGGGTAGAGTGGGAACTAGTAAAAAGCTTTCACAAACAAATGAGTTTAATCCCATTTTTTGTGAACATTCAACTGCTTTTTATCAAATATATTCCTTTATTTGGTAAACAGAAGTTCAGAATCTGTGGCCAAATACTATTCTTGGCACTAGAGGTACAAAGAAATAGTTTCTATCAAGGAATTCATTGTCCAGGTGAGGGAAGTACCATTCCAGCATTTACAACCCCCCCTTACCCGCCTAATGCCCTCAACCTCTCCTGTGTTGCTTACATTTTTCAGTCATTTGTTATAATTATGTTTGTTTGTTTTTTACCCCCATGTTCTTCTGTTGCTCTTGTGTTGCTTTGTAGTACCTGCTTGACAAAACCACAAGAATGCTGGTTAAATCTAACACTCCTCCTATTCCTTGCCTGCACCTGTACAGCTGATCCTGTCTGGAGGAAAGTAGACAACCACAATGACTGGTCTTATTTTAAATTTGCGACTGTGAACCTCAAGTGGGCAGTGTATGTCCTCCTTCCTATGCCCTTTCTGCTTTCTCAGACTGTTTCATTTTTTTAAGGGAGTAATTTTTAATTATTATTATAATTTTATTTGTATAATTAACATACAATATTAGTTTCAGGTGTACAACAGAATGATTTGGTACCTGTATATATTGCAAAATGATCACCACAATAAATCTAATTAACATCCATCATCATACATAGTTACAGAAAAATCTTTTTTCATACTGTTTCTTATCTCTTTAAATCCCCAGCAACCTCCCCCATCCCTACTTTTAGCTGGTGACCTCATTGAAAAATTGAAAGAAGAGAACTTCTACAGAATTCCACTATATCACCTTCTTATCTGCATCTGCTGCTACACTGGCCTTCTCTTCTTTAGCCTTAGGTGACCAAGCATGCTACTGTCTAAAAACCTGTCTTCTAACTGCCATACCTTCTTGCTTCAATCAGAGATAGGGGCCCAGAAATTCTCCCCTTTTTTCTCAGTTTCTCGATGTGTTCTAAACCATTCCCATCCACATATAGAACTGCAGTTATTTCTCTCATCTCAAAGAAGACTGATTTGAGCTTCCGCCTACTTTCCCTACTGTGCAGTTTCCTTGCTGTACTTCTGTCCAGCAAAAAACGATTTGAGTTATTTACACTTGTTATGCAGTTTGCCCCCTGTAGTTTTTGTGTAAAAGAAACCCAACCCTGTAAGGCTTTTGCCCTCACCATGCCTCCAGAACCATCATCAGGGACCCCATCTAGCCAAATTACATCCTTATTTCTTGACTTCTTGTTACTTGCCTTACCTGAGTACCTGACCCAGCTGATCCCCCCCTTCTGTGATACTTTTCATGTGGGTTCTGGCTGCTGCAGCTGCAACTACTTTTCTTGTTTATTTTCCTTTTCTACCTTTCTCAGAATTAAAAACCACCCCTCGGTCATTCTGTCTTTTGTGTCTTATTTCTTCATGTGTTTTCTCCCTTCTAATTTTTCCCTTCTTTTATTCTTCTGGTATCCATTTTAACTTATTTTACATTGTATTCCTGATTTTCCAGTCCTGATTTGAGTCACTTTTTAAAAAATTAATTAATTAATTAATTAATTGGCTGCATTGGGTCTTTTGTTCCTGTGCACGGGCTTTCTCTAGTTGTGGTGAGCAGGGGCTACTCTTTGTCACTGTGCATGGGTTTCTCATTGTGGTGGCTTCTCGTTGCAGAGCACAGGCTCTAGGGGCAAGGGCTTCAGTAGTTGCAGCATGTGTGCTCAATAGTTGTGGTGCGCAGGCTCAGTAGTTATGGCACACGGGCTTAGCTGCTCCATGGCATGTGGGATCTTCCTGGACCAGGAATTGAACCTGTGTCCCCTGCATTGGCAGGCGGATTCTTAACCACTGCACCACCAGGGAAGTCCCTGAGTCACTTTTCTGATATTGAATTTTTCTAAATTATTTTTCTGAGCCAAAGGGTTTGACTTCCTGGAATATAACTTCCATGTAGGACTGTGGATAAATTTTTTTTTCCATTGTTTAAGCTTTTTATATTGGGACCACCTTACTTTACATTACGAAATTGCATTTAATTTTAAAACATGAAAATAAACCCCTCAATTTCATATTCATTCCGCTAATAGCCCTTTCCACATCTAAAATGTTCTGTACCTGCCTGGCATATGGCAACTATTAAATGAATATTGAACTAGATTGGACCTCCTGGCAGCAAAATGGAAGTAGAGCAGAAGTTAAATCTAAAAAAGGGGGGCTTGTATGTAAAAGTAATACCTGTGGACTGTAGAGACTAGTGGGGGATTGGGACAGATATGGCTTGGCTTTCTCACTGGAATCTCTTTTTTATTATTTTATTATATGCTAGGTTTGCTTAACTTTTTGAGGAACAAACTATTTTTCACAGAGGCTACATCATTTTACATTCTTACCAGCAGTGTGTTAGGGGTTCCAATTTTTCCATATCCTTGTCAATGCTTGTCATTTTCTGTTTTTGAAAAAATGTTTATTTATAGCTAATCTAGCAGGTATCTCGTTGTTTTGATTTGCATTTCCTTAATAACTAGTGATGTTGAGCATCTTTTTATGTATTTAATTTTACATGATCATTTGTGTGTCTTTTTTGGGGAAATGTCTATTCAAGCCCTTTGCCCATTTTTGAATTGGTTGTTTTTTGTTGTTAAGGAGTTGTAGGAATTCTTCATATATTCTGTATACTAATCCCTTATCAGAGATGTGATTTGCAAAAGTATTTTCTCCCATTCTGTGAACCCACAGAATTGTCTTTTCACGCTTAATAGTGTCTTTTTATTTTTGATAAAGCCCAGTTTATCTGTTTTTTCTTTATTGCTTGTGCTTTTGGTGTTGTTTCCTAGAAAACATTGCCAAATACAGTGTTATGAAAGTTTCCCCATTTTCTTAGAAGGATTTTTAGTTTTAGCTCTAATATTTAGGGTTTTGGTCCATCCTGAGTTAATTTTTATATATGGTTATGGTAGTCAGTTTTTTAAATGACATCTTTGGGTCATGTAGAGAGCCCATCTCCTAATTAGCAGCCAAAATGGGATTGATAGTAAGATACTTGAATGAATCTGATTGGAAGTGCTCATACCCTGTGACTTTTCTTCCAGTCCATCTCTCCTTTTGTTCCTTTGAAAAATTTTATGTCACTTTTTCAGCTTAATTCCCCTGCTCTTTCCCTGCCGTACAAAGGCTGTATATGCCTTTGGACTTAGGAATATTGATAAGAGTACAAAGTTGTTCTACTCATATGCTTTGAAATAATTATTCTGGTAATGATAGCAGGGAAAGCAAGGTACTCTAGGAAGTTGTCTGCCTTATTTTTATTGTTGAAAGTTAAAGAACTATAAATGAAGGCCATTTGACAGTGGTTTCCCAGGAAATATCTGTCAGTCTGTTCTGGGGGGAGAAAGGGAATGTTGCCCGTATCCTTCTCACCAAGTCTTCCTCTTGCCTTTGCACGCTCGTCCTTTTGTGTGCCGTTCTTCTTTTCTTGATACCTCACTGCCATCTCCAAACTCTTGTCTCCATAAACCCTTCTGTCACTGTCTCCTAGCCTATTCACTTATGTTCATGCTATAAACCATTAAAATTAGCAACTACAGTGGAAGTCAAAGGGCTATATGTTACTGCTCGTGTGAAAATTCTTTTGCAGCACACAAATGCTTTGTATCAGACAGTCCTACCTGTAGAGAAATTTAAAAGAAAGCTTATAAGCAGTAAGGTGAACAGAAACATAATTTTTACTTAAAAAATGACTTTTGAGTTGATTAGTTTTTCAGTGCAAGTGAAAATAATTTCCTTTGTGAGAAAGATTAATAAACTCAGGTGGCCTCTCTCTCTTTCTCTGTCTTTCCCTTTCCTCTTCCTTTCGTCCTTTTTCTCTCTCTCTCTCTCACCCTCTCTCTGAGTGTTTACTTACCTGGGCCTGTTCCATTCAGTATTTTTTGTAGATTGACAGGTACATTTAATGTAAAGCATTAAAATAATTTAGACCTATTCCATTTCATAGTTTTGTAGATTGGCAGTTACATCAGTATGTATGTCTAAATGTGCACAAAAATACTAATCCCCTACACTTATCAATATTAAGAAAACAAACTTTGGGGATACCTTTAGAAGTCAGCATCTGCATCACAAATACGAGTGGCCAGAGTTGTTACCCATTTGCAGTGGTCTTTATAAGCCTGGTACAATGCTCTGTGATGTGTTCTTAGCATTATATATTGGTACTACCTTTGCCTGAAGATCTATACCTTTGTTTCATTTTACAGAGGTAAATTCTCTAGGAAAACAGATCTGTATGATTAAAATACATTTCTGTTGGGCAGTTTGTGTCAAATCTTTAATATGATGATGCTGTAATATTCATGTTTCTATCATTCTGCTATTCTTTATTACGATGAACACCATTCCTGTTTCTTTGATGTGGATTTTAAGTGTTATATGGAGTGGAAATATGAAATATTAATAGCATGCTTAGAATTTTTTTTAATAATATGATGCTTTTATCTTTGTTTTATCTTAAGTACATGATTAAAAGCATTAAATTGTACTCAGTAGGTTTCTTTATAAATTTTGCTTTAGATATTCTCTCACATTAAAAATAAATGTGTAAATTGAGATTATTATAGAAAGTTCATAAAGTAGGTAAATATTGAGTAAATTGCTTATAAGGTTTATAATTGATAATAACTAGTACTGCTGTTCATCATGACTTGGTCTTTTCTTCTATTACAGTGTCATATTCTTCCCCCTTACTTTCTTTCTCAATGGGGAAAAAATTACTTCCCATGCTAAGAGGGCCTAAATTTCCACTTTAGATGTGAGGTTTTTAAAGGGGACTTCCCTGGTCGTACAGTGGTTAAGAATCCGCCTGCCAATTCAGGGTACACGAGTTTGAGCCCTGAGCCCTGGTCCGGGAAGAGCCCGTGGGCCACAGCTACTGAAGCCCACGCGCCTAGAGCCCGTGCCCCACAACAAGAGAAGCCACCGCACTTGAGAAGCCTGCGCACCACAACAAAGAGTAGCCCCCGCTAGTCGCAACTAGAGAAAGCCCACCAAGACCCAACGCAGCCAAAAATAAATTTATTAAACAAAAAAAAAGCTTAGTTTTATGACATATATCAACTTTTTTGCATGTAGATAGGCTAGATATAAAATACATATTGTTTGGCAATTATGAAATGAGTCCATTACAGAAAACAAAATGCAAATGATTTTAATATTTCACTTGTATTAATGGTTGGTTATTAGACTTTATCTTTTATAATCTGTATGCATATTTTAAATAATGAGTTTTTGAAGTATTTTGTCAGTTTGGTTTTGCTTATGAAGTTATTTGTATAGTATCCTTATTCTGCATGTAATTATTGTGTGTTTATATTAATACATGGCTGATAATATTTCTTTGAAAGTGGTTTAGTTGGGTTTAAGCAGGACCAAAATCTGAATTCTTGTGGACACAGTAACCATTTTGTTATCTTATGTCTGGTTGACTAATGTTCTTTTCCATTTTTTATTGTTGCTAAATGATTTCTTAGATGATTTGCCAGCACATCCAAACAAAAGTCAAAACATTTTCTTTTTAGAACTCTATTTTTCTCTGGTGAGAGCAAGTATGCTGTGGTCTCTGAATGGTTCCTTTTAGCTTTGTATAAATATTTAATTCAACACATTAAAATTTCCACATATTTATGTAGCTACCCTTTTCGGATGGTTCAGGAGGTTTGTATTACTTATGTAATGACTGATTAGTGTTGTCCTCTCTGTTAAATTGTAAGCTCCTTGATAAAGAGCTGTGGTGCATTCATTACCCAGTGCCTAGTGCAGAACCTGTCACGTTACAGGTACCTAAGAAGTATCTGTTGAATGCATAAGTAGACTTTTAGTCTGGGAGTTTCATATAATTTTTTAATTTTGGGGATTATCTGTTCTACCTTCTTCATTTTATGTAGGTCAGGGAGCAGACCGCGAGAAGTTAAATGAGTTGCCCACGCATTTGTTCTTTTGTGTTTATTCCATTAGTTGAATGTTAGATGATCTCAATAGAATATTCTCGAATAAGTCAGTATATTCTTTGAAAATGTTTTTTTTAGTACTTTAAATATCAGATAAGATACTTGTCTAGACCCCATACATTAATTACAGTGAATTTATTGATAACTGAATTGAAAAAATATGGTCTAATCATTAACAGACCTAGTCTTCATTTTCGAACTCAGTGTTTGTTAATATTTGTTTCAGTATTTGTTTTTCTTTGTTTTTTAATATTTGTTTTTAAATGGAAGCATTTAGTAATCTTCTTTTCCTTGTTCCCTGGCAAACTGTATTTCCTTTTGTCACAAACAGGCCAATTACTCTCTTCTGTTCTTAATTTCTAAATTTAAAGTCCAACTAAAGGTAGTGTACAGGGATATATGTATAAAAACAGATGATTGAACTTGGTGTACCCCCCCAAAAATAATAAATTAATTAATTAATTAAAAAAAAGAAAACCTGGCCAACAGCGGCTTACACACACACACACACAAAAGGTAGTGTAGTTTATATCAATAATCCAGACTACTTGATTTTCCTCATTCTCATGAAACTCTATTGCTTGGATTACAGTTGCAGGTCATTTTGTTTGTAGGCCAACCACTTAGCTTAAATTTCTCTCCTGGTTTTCAAGCTACATTATCACAAAACATGGTAGCTGACAGCAACAGCCCTGCTACCCGTGGGGGGAAATCTAGGTATTTATCAATAAAGTGGTTTCCTTGAATACCTGTTCCCCTAAATAGCTGTTAGTAGTCTTGTTCCTGTGCAGTAGAGAGACCCCTTGAGAATACTCATTCTAATGTCTTGATTCCCATTATGGTACTTAAAGCAGAATCAAGAATTAGCCACTGTGACAGGATGACCATTAGAGCTCAGGGAAAGACAGCACGTCCATGTATTTGGGAATGTTTGAGAAAAGGATGGAAGCATTTTAAAACCAAAAAAATTATATTTGACTTAGTTTTTTAAATTCTTGTATTCTTTAAGAATGTATTTTGAGGGATGAATGGGTATCTTACTTGGTATGGTGCCCCAAGGAGAAATTGAGAAATATTTTATGGTCTTCTATTTCTTAGCTGCAATTTTCTGCACTTTGCCAACTTCACTGTAATTTCAGTTTTTATGGTATTATTCTGGATATTTGAATTTGAACTAAATTTTCCCATTTTCTATCTTCTTTGACTACTTTCTTATGCCTAAAGTAAATGTGTTATAATCTCTTAATATATATTAAATATACATATAAAAAGTTTGTTTATATAAAATAAACAGAATCAGTGGCAGGTTTTTCTGTAGTTCTGAACTAAATTCCCTTCATTCAAGTCTTCATTCTTGGTATTTGATAGGGAATCAGAGATTTTAACACACTAATATTACTTTATTTAAATTAACAAGCACTATACTACTAAAATAAACATTAAATTGGCCTATTTCTTATATAATTTAGTGTCAATAGGAAATGTTGAATTTTGGCTTGTATTAGTTTGCTTTTTACCAACATAAATTTGTTTCTCTCCTTCCTGGTCTTTGAAAGTATGCCGTAAAGAAAACAGAACTCCTGAACTTCCCTGGCAGCCCACTAATTAAGACTCTGTGCTTCCAATGCAGGGGGCGCAGGTTTGATCCCTGGTCAGGGAACTAGAATCCCTTGCAGCCAAAAAAAGAAAAAAAAAAAAAAAAAAAACAGAAAGAAAATAGAACTCCTGCATAATACTCTAATGAGTTATTACATAAAGGGAAAGAGCATTTCCTATTTTTAAAATACATACAATGATCAGCTGTAGATGTCAGTTTATTTTCTCATCTTTTTTTTTTTCCTTGTAAGGTTGCTCAAGCAACTAAAGTGCTATTTAGAACCTCATTACATTTTGAATATTTGTCTGTTAATGTTTACCTCAGTGATCTCAACCTCTGTTTGGTAAAGGCATTTGTAATTTGAAAAAGCTTCCTTAACCAAAATTCTCACACATTGTTTTCATCCCTTCTCCCTCATCATGGATTGGTTCATACTGTGCATTCTTTTTTTTTTTTTAAGAACTTTTATTGAGATACAGTTAACAGACAATAAACAGCATATATTTAGAGTGTACAGTTTGGTATCCCAGTCTCCCAATTCATTCCCCCCCAACCCTCCCCGCTTTCCCCACTTGGTGTCCATGTGTTTGTTCTCTACATCTGTGTCTCTATTTCTGCCTTGCATTTCTTCTTTCATAGTTGTTAGCATTTGCCTTATGTATTGAGGTGCTCCTGTATTGGGTGCATATGTATTTATAATTATCTCCTCTTCTTGGATGGATCCCTTGATCTTTATGTAATATCCTTTCTTGTCTCTTGTAACATTTTTTATTTTAAAGTCTATTTTATCTGATATGAATATTGCTACTCCAGCTTTCTTTTGATTTTCATTTGCATGGAATATCTTTTTCCATCCCCTCACTTCCCGTCTGTATGTGTGCCTAGGTCTGAAGTGGGTCTCTTGTAGACAGCATATATATGGGTCTTGTTTTTGTATCCATTCAGCCAGCCTGTGTCTTTTGGTTGGAGCATTTAGTCCATTTACATTCAAGGTAATTATTGATATGTATGTTCCTATTACCATTTTCTTAATTGTTTTGTTGTTGTTTCTGTAGGTCCTTTTCTTCTCTTATGTTTCCCGCTTAGAGAAGTTCCTTTAGCATTTGTTTTAGGGCTGGTTTGGTGGTGCTGAATTCTCTTAGCTGTTGCTTGTCTGGAAAGCTTTTGATTTCTCCGTCGAATCTGAATGAGATCCTTGCTGGGTAGAGTATTCTTGGTTGTAGGTTCTTCCCTTTCATCACTTGAAATATATCGTGCCACTCCCTTCTGGCTTGCAGAGTTTCTGCTGAGAAATCAGCTGTTACCCTTATGGGAGTTCCCTTGTATGTTATTTGTTGTTTTTCCCTTGTTGCTTTTAATAACATTTCTCTGTCTTTAATTTTTGTCAGCTTGATTACTATATGTCTTGGTGTGTTTCTCCTTGGGTTTATCCTGCCTGGGACTCTCTGTGCTTCCTGGACTTGGGTAGCTATTTCCTTTCCCATGGTAGGGAAGTTTTCAACTATAATCTCTTCCAATATTTTCTCGGGTCCTTCCTCTCTCTCGTCTCTTTCTGGGACCCCCATGATGCGAATGTTGGCGTGTTTAACATTGTCCCAGAGGTCTCTTAGGCTGTCTTCAGTTCTTTTCATTCTTTTTTCCTTATTCTTTTCCACATCAGTGATGATCACCATTCTGTCTTCCAGGTCACTTATTCGCCCTTCTGCCTCCGTTAATCTGCTGTTGGTTCCTTCTAGTGTATTTTTCATTTCAATTATTGTGTTGCATATCTCTGTTTGTTTGTTCTTTAATTCTTCTAGGTCTTTGGTAAACTTTTCCTTCTTTGCATCCAGTCTTTTTTCAAAGTCCTGGATCATCTTCACTATCATTATTCTGAATTCTTTTTCTGTAAGGGTGCCTATCTCCTCTTCATTTAGTTGTTTTTCTGGGGCTTTATCCTGTCCCTTCATCTGGTACAAAGTCCTCTGCTTTTTCATTTTCTCTATCTTTCTGTGGCTGTGGTTTTCAGTTCTGCAAGATGAAATACTGCTGATACTGCTTGATACTGCTGTCTGCCCTCTTGTGGAGGAAGTTATCTAGGAGGCTCATTCATGCTTCCTGATGGGAGGGACTCTGGTTCATACTGTGCATTCTTAATGAGGCTTTTTCAGTTGCTGGTGTGGACTCTTGTGTATGCTTATTCCCAGCAAGACCTGGTGGCCCGCCTTCTCCCATCGTCCTAGTGTTACACTGTAGTAGGCAGTCCATTTCCCGTTCTTTAACTCCCCACATAATGCTTTTTGGCACGCCTATAGCTTGCAAGGTCAGTTCACTTCCATGGTTTGAGTTTCTCTATCTTTGAAATAAATTCTTGATAGGTGTTTAAGGCATGTTCTAGTTCTGAAGGATATTAATTATAATGACAATAACAGTCTGTTATTACATTTTATGAAAAGAGCATAAAAATGGCTGAAAAAAGGAAAAAATCTAAAAGAATAATATTAGAACAAGGGAGAGGCAGAACAAATAAAAAGCAATGAAAAAGTAGAATACAAACAGGCAAATAATAAAGGAGTCATAATATAATACTAGGTAATACTTATAGAAGCATATATTGCCATGTAATTACTCCAGGAGGAAACATATGTAAAGAATTTCTCAAGGAATCTCCTAAAACCATACAGAATATTCAGTAATTTTAAAAACAAAATTGTTACATAGACTAGTAGGACCATAGTGTTTAATTACTGCTATTCAGGTATTTTAGAAGCATATATAGTCTGTTCCATCTAATTCCAAAATCTTTCTTTTTTTGTCTCCTGCCTGGCACAACGCTCTTTTCACCCCCAAACTCATTACTCAAGTTCTTCTGATAACCAGTCATCTTACATACTATCCTTAGTTTATATTTGGGTGGAGGAGAAAATGATGACTGTATAGCACCTGTGCTCTGTTGGAGCTTAGGCAGCGAGTGTCAGCCTGTACCATATAGAGTAACCAGTATTTTGTTTATGTATATGTTCCTTCTACCTTGTTCCTAAGAGAATTTCAGCAAAATACATTACCTCTAACTCATAAAGAAATCTCTCTCTTGTCATAATGAACATTGTAACTATGGAGACAGTAACTATTTTAGCTTGTTTGATGTGTTTGGTGCTCCATTAGAGCTACATTATATTGGTGATATTCTGGTATTGAAAGCTACTGTTCTACCCTAATTTGAAATATAATAATTCCTGTCAAAAATCCAGTTGAATTGAGTAGTACTCTTCTTGGCAGTCAGAATGTCTGGTATTACAAAATTCACCATACAGCAGATGGTGTTTGGTTAAAAAAGGTAAAAAACTATTATCCTCATTTAGCTTATGTTATGCTATGTGTCACCGTAATGAACTATTTTTAGTTTATCTCATAAGAAAATAGCTTGTTTTGTTTTTTTCTTAAAATACATAGCATTGATTTCCATAACTATATTCAAATAAGAGCAACTTCTAGAAATTCACATTCAGCTTCACGGAGGGCAGATATTTTCTGTTCATTCTTCACCTTCACTCTAATTTTGGAAGGAAGTAAATTGCTTTCTTCTCAAGCATAATGCAATTTTCAGTATTAATGGGGAAATTAAAATTACTGTTCATATACAGGTAGGTGCTGCTGTGCCAGTATAAATACTAGAGAAGTGTGTTTAGTAGAAGAATAATATTTGCCTTAAGCTGTTTCAAACTACTTATCATATATTTGATCCTCAAAGAGCCATATGTGATACACAGTCTTATTCTTTATTTTATCTTTTTAATGTGGCCTTATTTTATACAGAATAAACTAAGTCTGAGGCTGAGAATGTCTTGACTAGGGCCACATAACTAGTCAGCAAGGATTATGTAAAAATCTCTTTTAGAACTCATTCCATTCTTTCTTCGACTTCTCTAATTATCGCCCTGGCCCTCCACAGTTTTCAGCAGACACTGACATAACCCTTGTGGGGGTTAAGCCCTCACAGTGTTGTGGCAGCCCTTAGTTTGCACTAGCAGTATAGCTCTGCCTGGGATTTGTTACAGATACTTGCTAGGCCTACTCTAAAGCAAGAATATAACTTATTAGTAAGCTAATGATCCAAGTCATTTGTTTTCTGACTTAAGATCTTTATTACTTCACTTAATACTTCTAATGAGGACATTTTAATTTAAAAGCTCATTTTCAGTTGTTCATGTTCTTGAGTTAAAAATGTCAGTGAGTTTTCCATTTTCCAGAATAAATGTATGTAACTTTCAAACAAAAGAGATTAATTTGTTTTTAATGATTCTTCTTTCTGGCTGAGTTTTTACAAAAATAAACTTTGTTTCCCCCTTTAAACAAATAGATCTATTGCAGTCAGTAGTATCTTGCACCCTGTAAAATCATGCTGAGTGGAGAGGCCATCACAGCTGTTGGCTCTCAGCTGTCTGTACATGTAGGAAGCATCTCAGAACACTGAAAACTTGGCAGAGGCATGCTTTCCTTTATAGCTTCCTGATACATTTAGAAAAAAATGGTCTACTTGCTGCTTTAGAACAGAAGTAAACAAAAAAAGTATAGAAATACTGTGGTTTCTCTTAATAGCTATTGCAGGGATTTGGTTTCTCTTTGGGGTAGCAGAGTAAGGAGTGCTAGTCCAGGAGTCCAGAGATCTTGCTGAGTCTTGGCGCAGCCAGTAGCTGACATTGTGTCCTTGGACAGGTCACATCATCTCTTTGAGCTTTGGTAACTTTATTCCTTGAACCAGGAAGTTGAACTAAATGGCCTCCAAGGTCCTTTCCAGTTCTAAAATGTTATGATTCTATATATGAGTTTCTCTCTAATATGGCATAGTTCCTTCTGTGGTATATGTTTTATATTTATGTTAATTTCCTTCAATTTTAGATATGATGAATGGATTAAAGCAGATAAAATAGTAAGACCTGCTGATAAAAATGTGCCAAAGATAAAACATCGCAAGAAAATAAAGGTAAGTGCTTATTTTGCCATATATTATAGCTCTTAATTAAGGAATTTTGCCTCCAAAATGAGTATTAAGTATGTTTGCATTAGTGTTAATAGAGTTGGAAATACTCTCTTGAAATAGCAAATTTATTCAGTGCTAGATTTGGGTACAATTAATATTGTCAGCTTATGGAAAGACATTTTGAAAACACTACTAAATGATCTTTGAGGTTTTTTCAGTTCCAACATTGTATATAAGTCCACTCAGTCAGGTTTCACTTACCCATTTCAACTATTTCCTGCACCTCTGGTCTCCAGCTAGGCGCCATTGAGTAGTGTTGCTGGGAGGCTGGGTGACTGTAATAGCTGTAAACCATTCAGAGGCAGAGAAGGAGGTGTCTTGAAGGCAGAGGAGAGCTTATCTGCAGCTCATCTTTTTGTCTTCATCTTTCTCTGACTATATAGGTAGTGCCTTAGAATGTGTTCACAAGACCTTGTTAGGTAAATTCTACATAGATACCGTGGGAAATATGTTAATGAGCTTGTATGGAAATTAATATTACTTTTAGGTATGACAGAATTACTTACTTATTTTAGACTAAATCTTTTTTTTTTTTTTTACAATAGAACTGGCTTTTATTAAGGTCTGAAAATTACTGGAAATGTTTATAAAAGCATAGTAATGCTCTTCTTTCTCTTAAGCTATTCCACTGTAATGCTGATGGTTACATTTCTAAAAAAGAAAAAGGTCAGATCCAAGCAAAATAGGGCTCTGTGGCCCATTCCCAGTAAACTCCTGCCCCTTTTGCTTTGGAAACTGCTGCTTCTGGAAGGTCAGGGCCAGACAACGAAGCGAGATGAGCGGTCCTTTTGAAAGTCGTGCGTGAGCAGAGCTCACGGGAGGTGAGCAGCAACGTTGCCTCCTCCAGCCCTTTAAAGTATACTCGGGGGGGGGTGGGGGTGGGGGAAGGTCTTAGAAACTGTGCTTCCCCAGGCGAGATATCAGTGAGGCCAGAGGGTCTCTAGGTGGCTCTTACTATAATGTTTGACCTTTTCTTATTTCATTAAGAATTCTACACAGAATTTTAACAGCAGAAAATCCAGTTTACTTTCAGTCTAGACTAAATCTTCTTAATGTTTTATTAGAAAGTAGACCATTAACTAGGTTTTAGAATATTTTTTATCTTTTTAATGGCTTTTTAATACTTTGAATGGTATATATAGTTGAAGTGTTTAATAGTTCTCCTAAATTCAATTTTCATATTAAAAGTGAGGAGCTATTTACTTTCTGACTAAATGATACCCTGGTGGCCCTAAATACTGAAAGTTTTCCCCTAAAGTGATTATTCTTTTCTTACTGTGAAATTGGGTCCATATTTTTAAAGTTTTGGTATAGCAACTCAGTAGCTGCAACTCAGGGCACTCTTGGTCTTTATTACAAAGTGTGAAAGTCATGCTGTATTTAGCATCGTTCTTAGCTACTAGAAGAGTTGTGTGTGTGACACTAAAAAGCCAGTTTCCCTACACTGTTTTAGAAGTAGTATTTCTCAGGTAGAGAATAGGGTAGGGGTAGGAGAAGCAATATTAGAATATTGTTGGGGGAATTTTTTCTACATATTTATTTAGTTCTCAGTTTAGTTCTTGGCCCCTCCCAGGCATTTAAAATTCTTGGCACAGGGAAGAGGCATGTGAATTTTGAAAAAGCTTCCTAGAAAATACTTTATATCGTATACCCATCACTCAATCTCATCTGACTGCGCGAACCACTATTTTCAAGGCTGTCTTCTACAGCCGTCCAAAGCCATATTTGAACTTTGCATGAGGTAGACTATTTCTGCCTTCAGAATGCATGGCATATTGTGATCTCTGATATAAAGTGATGAAAAGACTGGCAAGAATAGGAGAATGAGAACAGCACTAATCATTGAGAGGTTTTGGTAGTCTGCCTACACATAAGCCTTCTCAGTGCATCCGGAGAATTCAGCCCCGGTGCTCTAAGCCAGTGGATCTCACACTGTGCATGTGTCACAGTCACCTGAAGAACTTGTAAACCTCAGATCGCTTGGTTCCATCCCCAGCGTTGCTGATTCATTAGATCTGAGTCTGTTTCGAGGAGTTACCACTTCTAACAAGTTCCCAGAAGATGCTAATGTTGCTGGGCCAGGATCCACACTTAGAAAACCAGTACCCTGAAGAGAGTAACTTCTGTGTATCCAGAATGATACTAATGAGTACCATCTCTGGGAGAACTTTGAAAATAGCCACTCGTGTTCTATATTCTAACCATACAACAGAACTTCAGCACTGTTTACTTCTGCATCATCCTCTGCACTATCATTTAGAAGCTTGTCTAAATCATTTTTCCTATAAATTATTTTTAAAACAAATTTAAAAAACGGTTTCCAGGAAATATATTAACCTCTGCTCATCTATTTGTAAATAGCGAATTTGAGAAAATTTCTCATTTTTTCGTGAAACATTAATTCATCAATGATACAGGGGAGGTTGCCCGCTGACTTGACTTTACAGCAAGTCATTTTTTGAAGAATGACTCCTAGCTGTCAACCGAATAAAGATACTTGATATTTTGTCATTCCCAACCCTCATTTTATATGGATACTCTTACGGGTCTTAGAACTACCAGGTTGAAATTGCGTTTCCTTTTTTTTAAATGAATATTGAAGCCTATTGTGATTTAATGTTTACAGAATTTGTAATACCAATTATTAGCAGTATGGAGGTTTGCTAGTCTTAATTGCCTGATTGCTAATTTTATTTGCACTATTAAAATATGAATATGACAAAAGCTTATTTCTCATCCTGTATTATTTGTTAAATAACTTTGAAAAAACGTCTCTGACTGTTTTGTGGGACTTTTTATATTCTTTTTACAGTTTTTAATAATATAGTCTATAACTTTGAGTTAAAAATGAGTTTTAACATTGTTACCAATAAATGCCTCATAAATTATGACTAACATGGGATATATATTTTTTTCTTAACCTAGAATAAATTAGACAAAGAAAAAGACAAAGATGAAAAGTGTTCTCCTAAAAACTGTAAACTTCGGCGCTTGTCAAAACCACCATTTCAGACAAATTCATCTCCTGAGATGGTATCCAAGTTGGATCTTACTGATGCCAAAAACTCTGATACAGCTCATATTAAATCCATAGAAATCACTTCTATCCTTAATGGACTTCAAGGTAAACATAACAAGCATCCTGTTGCATGCAGGTGTTTCTTTAATTTTTTTTTGTTTTAATTTTTATAAATCAAATTCTATGAAGGTAATTCAGTGACATTATCAAATTCCCTTTTTTAATTGACAGAATTTTGTTGACTGTGTTATTACTTGAAATAAAATCAGCCGCTTGGAAATATTTCTGTTATTAGTAGATCTGAGGGCACCATTAGATTTTAGTTAAAATTTAATATGCAGCCTCTAGAACTATTACTGTGTTTTTTTCAGCTACCACCCTTTCTGGTGCCATGTAAAAGCACAGCTTGTGTTCTGCAGTATCAGACTATAAAATTATACTGAACTTTTTATGAAGAATACCAAACTTTGCTTATCTTGGTTATGTTTATAATGATCTCTCTTATTATGTCGTTATTGCTTAATACTTAAGGCAAAATGAAGTCTAACTAATATAATAAAAGTGATGAGTACTGGAGGGGAAGATTTTTGTAAATCTGACTGGCAGGGAAAGAGAGAATCTGATCTATCAAAGGAAGTAAAAGAATGTATCTCCATAAAAACACTTTACGTTTCTTATGTCTTAAGACAGTTTGGATTTGTATTGATTTTGAATGTAATGGAAATTGTTTTTTGTCTCTTATTTCAGAGGGATATTTATATTTATTATTTGTAAATGTCTAAATATTCTAAAGTTCATTTTTCATAATTTTCTAACAGATATATATATACAGCGTATGGAAAAGTATATATATTAAAGAAAAATGATATGAATACTGTATGTCTACCACCGTGGCGAACAAGTAGTATTTACTTAATTATGTCTCCTTGAAAAGTAATTAATATTCTGACTTAATCATTCTTCCATTTTTCTTTGGAATTGTATTAAGTCTGTATATAGTCCTAAAGAGGATATTATTTAGTTTTTTAAAAACTGTGGCAAGCATAAACCATGCTGTGTAAAAAAAGGCGGTATTTCCACTTAGATGAAGGCTCCCTGAGAGTGTTATCTGAATAGTCTCTAGGTCATACTCAGCTTCTCTGTGCATCTACAGAAGCATCTCTAAGGGAATTCAGTGGGGCAAGGCTGTGAGGGCAGGGCGTTCTGGGAAGCGCCGGGGCTCACCACGTAAGAATATCTGATGTAGTCTCAGTGGACAACCAGAAGGAAGATGCTCGGTGGGAGTAGTAAGGTGCTCTGTATTTTCCTATTCGAGACTTCCCAAATACATCCCTAGGTCAGAATGTTTCTGCCGGGTAAAATGATGTCATTATCTGATCCAGGTGATGGCACATAAGACATTGAGGGGAGAGCTGGAGTTTCATCCCCAAATGGTTGAAAAAAGCTGAAATACATAGAAAGATTGTAGTTGACGGCAGGAGGCGTCTTGGTGATGACGGCGCTCCATATGACTTCCTTTGGAAATCACACTGCACTGGTCTGGACTGGTTTCCTTCTACATCTGGTGCTCACTTCTCTTCCTGGGAGCTTTTAAGAGCTCTCTTCAAAGTAGTCCCTAGAATTTCTTTGTTTTGGGTATCTGATTTTTTTTTTTTTTTAACCTTCTTTGGTATACTCATTGTGGTGGAGCATATTCTCTAGTAAATTTTAAGAACAAGTGAATAAGAGAGAAGATAAATTTTTAGAGGCTGCCCAGATCTGAAAATATCTTTATTCATGGTTTAGTGGGGTTGGACATTTTTCCTTAATTATGTTATTGGCATTGTTCAACTGTTTTTTTGCTTACAGTGTTATTTCTGTGAAGGTCAGAGCTCTTCTAGTTCCTGATTCTTTGTATGTGACTTGTTTTATTGCTTGTTTTTTTGCCTTTCCCTTTCTCTGGAATCTTGAATCTTTGTTTCTAATGTCCTAAAATTTCACAGAAATTATACCTTGTGTGGATGTGTTTTCATCCACTGTGGTGTGTGCTGGCTAAGCTGTTTCATTCTACAAACTTATGTCTTTCTGTTCTGGATAGTTTTCTTGAATCATTTTGTTGATTTCTTCCTCTGCATTTTATTGTTTTCTCCCCCGCTGCCCTCTCCCCCCCCCCGCCCCCCCCAACCTCTCTCTCTGACCTGCCGTTATATTAATATTGAACCTTCTGCAGTATACTCTAATATACTTATCCTTTGGCAGGGACGTATTATTTATTCTGTCTTTTTCTTCTAATTTCTTAGAAATTTTCTCAATTTTATCTTTTAATCCTTTTACTATTTAATTTACTTCTATAATCCCTATTGACAGCTGTAATGTTTTCAGTTTTCAAGAACTCTTTGTTTTCTGCATGCTTTGTACAATTCTGTTCTTGTATAATGGGTGCAATATCTTACATTTCTGATTTTCTTCTTTTTTTTTTTTAATTAGTTAGTTGATTTACAATGTTGTGTTAGTTTCCAGTGCACAGCAAAGTGGTTCAGTTATACATATGTATACATATTCTTTTTCATACTCTTTTTCCATTATGGTTTATTACAGGATTTTGAATATAGTTCCCTGTGCTATACTGGATCTTGTTGTTTAATTTATATATAGTGGTTTGTATCTACTAATCCCTAACTCCTAACCTATCCTCCCATCCCCTTTCCCCTAGTTTGTTTTCTATGTCTGTGAGTCTGTTTTTGTTTTATAAATAAGTTTATTTGTGTAATATTTTAGATTCTACATGTAAGTGATATATACGGTATTTCTCTTTCTCTTTCTGACTTATCTTGCTTAGTATGATAATCCCTAGGTCTATCTGTGTTGCTGCAAATGACATTATTTCATTCCTTTTTTTATGGCTGAGTAGTATTCCATTGTATGCATGTACCACATCTTCTTTATCCATTCATCTGTCAGTGAACATTTAGGTTGCTTACATGTCTTGGCTATTGTAAATAGTGCTGCTGTGAGCATTGGAGTGCATGTATCTTTTCAAATTATAGTTTTCTCCGGATATATTCCTAGGAGTAGAATTTCTGGATCATATGGCAACTGTGTTTTTAGTTTTTTTAAGGGAACTCCATACTATTTTCCATAGTGGCTGCACCAATTTACATTCCTACTAACAGTGTAGGAGGGTTCTGTTTTTCCCACACCCTCCCCAGCATTTGTTATTTGTACACTTTTTAATGATGGCCATTCTGACTGGTGTGAGGTGGTACCTCATTGTAGTTTTGATTTGCATTTCTCTAATAGTTAGTGATGTGTTGAGCATATTTTTGGGTGCCTAATGGCCATCTATATGTCTTTTTTGGAGAAATGTCTGTTTTGGTCTTCTGCCCATTTTTCAGTTGGGTTGTTTTTTGTTTTGTTTTGTTTTTTTTGTTATTGAGTTGTATGAGCTATTTGTATATTTTGGAAATTAAGCCCTTGTTGGTTGCATTGTTTGCAAATATATTCTCCCAGTCCATAGGTTGTCTTTTCATTTTGTTTATGATTTCCTTTGCTGTGCAAAAGCTTGTAAGTTTGATTACATTCCATTTGCTTATTTTTGCTTTTACTTCTATTGCCTTGGGAGACGAACTCAGGGAAACATCGGTATGATTTATGTCAGAGGATGTTTTGCCTGTGTTCTCTTCTAGGAGTTTTATGGTGTCATGTCTTACACTTAAGTCTTTAAGCCATTTTGAGTTTATTTTTGTGTATGGTGTGAGGGTGTGTTCTAAACTTCATTGATGTACATGCAGCTGTCCAGCTTTCCCAACACCCACCTTGAAT
The DNA here is from genome assembly GCF_030028045.1 of Hippopotamus amphibius kiboko. Classification (NCBI taxonomy): domain Eukaryota; kingdom Metazoa; phylum Chordata; class Mammalia; order Artiodactyla; family Hippopotamidae; genus Hippopotamus; species Hippopotamus amphibius. Next base: position 83,293,332 of record NC_080190.1, on the reverse strand, counting down.
AGAAAGTATAACAGAAAGGAGTAGAGATAATAATTAGAGAGAAAATCCTCACTGCTTAATATATTTCAGCAAATGGCATATTATTAAGAGATAATGATAGTAACTATTAGAGAAGATAGTTATAAGATTTTGGAGGCTTGGGAGGGAAGAAAGGAGCTTTTGGTGTTTTTTTATGAGTCTGAATTTGTTTTAACCGTGTACATGTATCACGTGAATAATTTAAAAAATTCAGTTATTTAGGAACACGTAAAGATTAAATGTTTTTAACCATCTTAATTGTATCAGTTATTTTTTACTTTTAACAAACTTAGCTAAAGAACATACATGCATTTCTCAGGGTGTAGTATAGTTAATATTCTAGATTCTGGAGTCCAGTAACTTAGATTTAGATTTGATCTTGACTTATTTTAGCTCTTTGAGGTGGTTTACTTAGCCTCTCTAAATCCTAGTTTTCTGAACTATAAGATGAGGCTGATAACAGACACTCATAGGATTATTGTGAGATTGAGTGAGATGACCTGTGCAAAGCATTTCAAAGTACCTTGCATGTAACAGTTTCTTAATAAATGTTATATTAAAATCATAATAAAAGCTATTATTTTTTATACTTAATTGAATTTATTTACTAAAATGAACATTTAAGAAATAAATTCTGTAGATATGTTTATATAAGGTCTAAGTTACTTAAGTTAATTGTGTTATTCTTTAAAGCATCTATGGTGGAAATACATTGTTCACAAAATCTTTGAATGATCGTTGCTACATTGAAAGTGAAGACTACACTTTTATAGAAACATAGACTTTGGAGTTAGAACAACCTGGAACTGCGTCCTAACTCCACTATTTTCTGCTCATAAATTTGGAGAAGATTCTTTCTTTTTTATAATCAGCCTTATTGAGGTATAATAGACAAACAAAAGTCATGACTTTTATGTTTACAATTTGATGAGTTTTGGCAAAAGTGTACAGTAGTGTAATCACCACTATAGTCATGATATAGAACATTTCCATCATTGGGTGAATGTCTTCACTCTCTGAAGCTCAGTTTCCTCACTTGTAAAATGAGGATAAAACCTAGCAACCTGGGGTGGTTATAAACAGGCGCTAATGCATGTTTCTATTAGCTGGCACAGAGAAGACATTGCTACTGTTCTGATCATACTCATTGTTTTTTCTTTCTTTTCTAGCTTCTGAAAGTTCTGCTGAAGACAGTGAGCAAGAAGATGAGACAGGTGTTCAAGACTTAGATAACAATGGCAAAGAAGAATCTAAAATTGATCATTTGACCCACGTCAGAAATGATCTTGTTTCAAAAGAAGAACAGAACAGTTCATCTTTGCTGGAAGAAAACAAAGTCCATGCAGATTTGGTAATAGCCAAACCCGTGTCGAAATCTCCAGAAAGATTGAGAAAAGATCTAGAAGGATTATCCGAAGATACTGATTATGAAGAAGAAGATGAAGTCACAAAAAAGAGAAAGGATGTCAAGAAGGACACCTCAGATAAATCTTCAAAGCCACCGGTAAAACGTGGTAAGAGAAGGTATTGCAGTACCGAGGAGTGCTCAAAAGCCGGATCACCTGGCAAAAAGGAAGAGAAGGCCAAGAACAAAGAATCCCTTTGCATAGAAAACAGTAGCAACAGCTCTTCAGATGAAGATGAGGAAGAGAAATCAAAAGCAAAGATGACACCAACTAAGAAATACAACGGTTTAGAGGAAAAAAGGAAGTCTCTGCGGACAACTGGTTTCTATCCAGGATTTTCAGAAGTTGCTGAAAAAAGGATAAAACTTCTAAATAACTCTGATGAAAGACTTCAGAACAGCAGAGCTAAAGATCGGAAAGACGTCTGGTCAAGTATTCAGGGACAGTGGCCTAAAAAAACGCTGAAGGAGCTTTTCTCAGACTCTGACACTGAGGCTGCAGCCTCCCCACCCCATCCTGCCCCAGAGGAGGGGCCGGCGGAAGGGTCGCTGCAGACCGTGGCCGAGGAGGAGAGCTGCTCACCAGGGGCCGAGCTGGCTGCCCCACCGCCGGCCAGTGCCGACGGCAAACCCGCTGAGGAAAAGCCGGTGGAGGTCAGTGACAAAAAATCAGAATTTCCAAGTAGTGGCAGCAACTCAGTGCTCAATACCCCTCCCACGACACCCGAATCGCCTTCCTCGGTCACCGTGACGGAGGCCAGTCGGCAGCCGTCTTCTGTGACAGTATCAGAGCCGCTGGCCCCAAACCAGGAAGAAGTGCACAGTATCAAGAGTGAGACCGACAGCACAATCGAAGTGGACAGTGTGGCCGGGGAGCTCCAAGATCTGCAGTCAGAAGGGAACAGCTCGCCCGCGGGCTTCGACACCAGCGTGAGCTCCAGCAGCAGCAATCAGCCTGAGGCAGAGCATCCGGAGAAAGGTGAGGCCATAAGTCTCCGTTGCCTTATTTTAGGATCCCCCACCCTCACAGTTCCAGTGGTCTCATAGCATCTCTCGTTACCATGGGAGGTGTTTACGTGGAGTACTTGTATGAACATGGTAAAAATGGGAATTTGAAGGGTAATTTGTGTAAGGAAGTGTGGAATGTATTTAAAAGCCTGAGAAGAATTGAATGTCCTGTGTTTCCGCCGCCTGTGACGTTTCACAGTGGACCAGACACACGCTAGAAACTGCACGCAGGCCCAAATCCATACCTGTTTGGAAACTCACGATACACTGGTTGGCTATATGGCATGAGCAGCTTAAATATATTTCTGTAACATTGTTTTTGCAGTTGTCATGTGCAGTTTCTCACAAACATTTTGATTTATTGACAGACCCCTCCACCCTTAACCAAATACTGTGTATAGGGGTTTGGAGCAACCAACTCTCCAGGCACTGCTTTCCTCAGACAACCGTGTCAAACTGATTTGCAAGCCTGACTAACTTTGTGTGAGTTTGTAAAGGAATTTGATGCTTTCTCCAATGCATAGCTTCCAAATTGAAGGACCAGTGTCTATGTTAATAGCCTGCAGTAGTACTTTTTTGATTTTCTGGGAAGTTGAAATCAGTAGTTTCCAAAAGCATTAGTGCCATTTTGACGGTGCCATGGCGATACTTCTGTTGTCATTTTTCTTATAAACCACTTCATCCAGGTGTGTTTAGATCAGTATCCTCTAGGCTGACACTTGGCTTTGAAGCACACTTTTCCAGTATAAAGATAGAGCACTAGGGTATGTATTTTATGTAACGTACCAGATTTTATTATGCTAACTTCAGGTTTTTAGCCAAACTTAGATATGATCTAGACCAAATTAGTTAATTCCAAGTTTTCTCACACAGCTCTTTTTTTTCCTTTTTTTCCTTTTTCTAGTTTCCTTGAGATATAATTGACATAACATTATCACAGAAATCTTAACTTAAAACGTTAAAAAAAATGTAAATATTAAGTAAAAAACATAGTTGCAATAAATTTCGATGTTCTTTGTTGTTTTTTACATTCACACACATAGCTACTGGGTTATGTTTGTGTGCTGTACTATCTTATGGAACTGAATTATCCAGGCATAAGTAGGATAGCTTCCAAACTGAGGGACCAATGTCTGTGCTAATGTAATATGTAATCAGAGCATATTACAGTATTTTTTAGAGTTTATATCTCTTTAAAAATAAATTCTTAAGCACCTATTTCATATGGCTCCTTTTAGTAAATTTGTCTGCTGATATTGGAGAATTCACTTTATTTTAAAAGTAAAAATATAAGGGAGTTCCCTGGTGGACCAGTGGTTAAGACTCCACACTTCCCCTGCGTGGGGCACGGGTTCGATCCCTGGTTGGGGAACTAAGATCCTGCATGCCGCACAACGTGGCCACACACACAAAAAATAAGAGTAAAAATGTAAATTTTACAATTTAGATTTAGGATTGCCTTCTAGTTTAGACTACAGTAAGCTTTTTATTTCTTGTAGCTGAAAGATTCAGAATTAGTCTTAGAGAGAAACCTGGCAATTATTTTTAAGATTCTGCACTTTAATATAGGTGATATCCAAATCACTTTCTTTATGTTTCACTTTGTTATATTAAAAGAGCATTAGGAAAAGTTATCAGTTAGGTGTAACCCATAAAAAAAGAAAACTAAGAAGTTGCAAACAAAACATCTCATAGCCTGTTCCATTTTTTACCCACAAAGCCATGTCTTGTGTACTCATGGTTGATTTTACTATTGTAACAAGACTAAGAAACTTTTTAAAACAAATATGGCATAATTTTATCATAGTATTAATTATATTGTGTCATTATTGTATTTGACATTGGAACTGAATAGAGATAAGACTTTATTAATGTCAGGAAGAAGATTACTGTATAGTCTGAGAAATAGTAGGTATAATTAGGGAGATATAGAAACACAGCAGATGCTGAGAATCAGATTAGTAGTTGAGAAACTAGTTTGGAGTAGCAGTTAATCATTGAAGCTTGGGCATCGGGAAAGGTAGGACTTGGGCTAGTCCTTGAAGAAAGGGAGACATTTATAATATTTTAGAATAACTTCCTACCAAGAAGATGAAACATTTCTTAGAACTAAATACTATGCTGGATTTGTAAATGGTGTATGTGTTAACCATCGCCCTGGGAGCTAAGTTATTGTTGTTATAAATTTATAATAAAATTGTTTTTATAATTTGTTAATATAATTAAGTGTGAATTACTACTAAAATTTATTCCATTAATATTATATCATTAAAATTTCATTAATAAGATTATAGTATATATAATTAATATTTTAACCTGTAATTAAATCTTAATATTTTGGTTTTATTGAATTTTAACAAATTGCAGCTTTTATTTTCAACATATATCTGTTTTTTGTTTTATTGTTTTTTTAAATCTTTGGCTGCACTGGGTCTTTGTTGCTGCGCTTGGGCTTTCTCTAGTTGTGGCAGGCCGGGGCTGCTATTTGCTTGTGGAGCATGGGCTTTAGGCGTGCAGGCGTCAGTAGTTGCAGCATGTGGGCTCAGTGGTAGTAGCTGCCGGGCTCTAGAGCGCAGGCTCAGTAGTCGTGGCCCACAAGCTTAGTTGCTCTGAAGCATGTGGGATCTTCCCGGCCAGGGGATCAAACCCGTGTCCCCTGCATTGGCAGGCAGATTCTTAACCACTGTGCCACCAGGGAAGTCCATATACCTGTTTTTGAATTACTAGATTTATGAACTCCCAGTACTATATTGAGAACTATATTCAGTTTATGTCTGATTTTTCTAGAAGGCTGTGCATACTTTATCTGCTTTTTAAAAAACTCTTAATTTTATTATGTGTAATAATTCAACTCCTTAGTGACAATTTATTTTTAAAATTTTAGTAATTTCTATGATAATTTATAAATCTTATGAAGAATGTTTAGTTTCAGAATTCATCTATTCTAAAATGTGGAATTAGTTTATACCTGGGGCAAGCTTGATTTTATTTTGTGTTACTTAATAATTTCTTTCTCATCAAAGCCTGTACAGGTCAGAAAAGAGTGAAGGAAGCTCAGGGAGGAGGAAGTTCATCAAAAAAGCAGAAACGAAGCCATAAAGCAACAGTGGTAAACAACAAAAAGAAGGGCAAAGGCAGTAAGTGTAAAGTCTCTAATTTTTTAAATATAAAGATGGTGGTGGATATATTTTTTCCCCATTAAAAAAAGGGTATTCAGGATATGGGATAGTTAATATTTTGATTTTGTCTCTGCTCCTCGCCCTGCCTCCCAGTCACACAGAAGTCTGTTGATCCTGGGTAAATTCTAGGATCGAGCAATTTATTATTCAGCAGTGGTAATGATTGCTAATGAGTGATCAGGTAATCTTTTAAAAAATAATAGCCAATATAATACAAACAGCATCTTCATGAGTTCTATGCAGTTCTTTTGCCATTATATGTATTACATATTATGAAATGCTTGAATTATATAATGGTTTTATTACAATGAAATTGATTGCTTTGTAATTCTTCTAGGCAAAATCAGCCTAGAAGAGAACAATCAGGACAGCTTTAGAGCTGTATTCCAGTAACTACAGTGTACTACCTTTATCTTGGGTATCCTAAGTGATGTATCCAAGGGCAGCTATAAGAATACTTTGGTTAAATATGTTCTAACTAATGGCTTTAAGCAATGATTCTGTTTATCAACCTACAGGAATATATATACTGTATTTCTCCTGAGAGCTGCACATTTTATCTCTCTTTTGTAGACAAAAGTAAGAAGCAGAAAATATGTAAAGAATTTTTTTTCAGGTGCCCCACACTGACCTCCTGCTGCTCTTCCAGGAGACTCCTGCCACCTCCACTGCCTGACCTTTGCTATCGGCCGGCTTGGCTGCACTTCAGTGCAGAAAAGGGTTATGCGGCCAGCTCCCCGAGGTTCTGCTGAGCCCATATGACTTCCAGGCGGTGAATATGGCATCCTTCGGGGCCCCGGGCGGCTGTGTTCAGCAAGGCCATGAAAGCCAAGCTGAGGCAGACCACTGCATCAGAGTGGGGCCAAGCCTTGGGTGGCTTAGCTAGGAGTTGCCAGGGGTTCCAGAGCAGCAGTGGGGGGACTGGGAAGGGATTCTTTTAAGATATATATGAAAGAGTGGTGGAGTTTCTTTATTCCCAAAATACCACAGTGGGAGGAGTTGTTATGTGTCTTTCCTATCTGGAACACTTTTCAGGCTTTTAGAGCTTAACTATACTTTTTTTTTTGGTAGCTGTTGTTAAATGAAGAATCGATAAATGAAAATCAATAAATTTGATGCCAAATTGATCACTTATTTCGAGTAACTGACAGAATATTCAGAATGTTTTTTTATTACACTATGATGTTTTTATCTTCAAGACTTTTAAATTCTCTAAGAGGGCTCATCTTCAACAAGTTATTAACATATTCATATAATTTAGAGATATAGCAGTTGACCATATATTCTTCCATTTAATTATTGGGTTTACATCTTGGTAAATCAGAATGAAGAAACAGTTCTCTGAGAATAATTTAGTAAAGTGAATTAACTCTTACAGAATCTACAATAATGCTTTGTATCCAGAAAGAGGTAATTTATGGAAATATCAATCCCATCGCCTATTCACCTGTGAAGGTGTGAAGCATTTCCATTCTAGTACTGAGGCTTTAATCAGCAGCAGCAGATGTAACATAATTATTACATAGACTTTTGAATTTTTCATAAATTACTGAATATATTTACCAGGGTAGAAGTGATGGTTTATTTTAGTCAACAAGCTATGATGTAGGAGTTTCTTAAATCATTGTGTGTATTAGAGTTGAGAGTTTATTCCTGAAGAATTCTTTACTAAATATGATGATTGTGCATCACTGTTTGTGGCTGAAGGAGTAGGAAAGTGTCACGTGTACACAAATCTGTACACAATTTAAAATATGAAAATTAAGTTTCCATTATGAGTCATTTTAAAAGATGCTGTATTCTACTTAATATATATCAACGTAATAGAGTTAAAAGCCATTTATATAACTACTGTATATTTGATAGTCTACCAGGTATAATGAAAGATTAGTTTGAGTGTTTTTTAAAAACGTTATTGGCAATTCAGGTAAGAAGAGCTTTTGTTTTTGTTCTCCTTAACTGAGGTACTGCTGTGTTCATACTCGGTCATTTTCCAGGTTTTTAGGCAGGGTCTGTAAAGCAAGTTGTTCATGGTAGCAATAAACTCAAATGGTTAATTTTAAATGGTCCACTAAAATCTGTTACAAATCCTCTTGTTACTTTCGTATTTACTAATGCTTTTCTTTTTATTTTTTTTTCAGCAAATAGTAGCGATAGTGAAGAGCTTTCCGCTGGTGAAGGTGTAGCTAAGGCTCAGCCCGTCAAATCAGTTTCCACTGGAGTGAAGTCTCATGGTGCCAAGTCTCCTGCTAGGACCCAGTCTCCAGGAAAGTGTGGAAAGAACGGTGATAAGGATCCTGACCTCAAGGAACACAGTAATCGATTACCCAAAGTTTACAAATGGAGTTTTCAGATGTGTAAGTGACATACATTAAATCAGCAGTTAAGCAGTGGAAACTTCATCCTAGTGATTCTTGATGCTAGTAATTCTGGAAAAGTGGCTGTAACCAAACTTAGAAACATAACCATTCATTGCAGTGTAGAAACCTTATTTGGATTTTGATTTGAATAAAAAATTGCTAAAATAAATTTTAGGCATTTGAGTCACATACCAGCTTTATGATATGTGATTAGATATTTCTGATATGTCAGAAATTTTCTTTAAAAAATCTGGTGTTGGGTGTGGGGAGTGGATGGGGGTATAAACGAGACAGAATTTGCCATGAATTACTAATCACTGGAGCTGGGTGAGGGGTATATGTGGCTCTGTTATACTACTCTTCATACTTTTGGTTAGATGAGAAATATGCATTAAAATTTTTGTTTTTAAAAAGAGACTATCCCAGAGTTTCTCACACAGGGAAATATTCTTAGGAGATTGAAAATTGCTTTAGAGCATTTGAAAATTTTCCTCCGACTTAAAAGTCATGCATACTTATAAAGAAATCTAAAAAAGAACAAAAAGAGGACAAAAGACAAAAATTTATCCACAGTCCTAACATTAAAAAAATATGCAAATCAGTGATACACTGTGGTGACACTGTACATGAATGTGGGAGTGTGTGTGTGTGTGTGAATGTGGAATTTTTAACATCTGTGTTTGGGTCATAAGATCTTTAATTCTGCAGTCACTCATTCAAAAGACACTGTGCACGTGTTAGTGCTGAGCATTGTTCTAGGCTAGAAGAAAACAGTCTTAGACAAACAAATATTTCCAAGCCTTATTTTTAGTGTATCTGTCTTGGCCTCATTCTACAGCCACATTATATGTTCTGTCTCTTACATATTAAAATTTTGTTCACAAATGCATATTAATGAAAGTTTTAAATTCACAGCGGACCTGGAAAATATGACAAGTGCTGAGCGTATCACAATTCTTCAAGAAAAACTGCAAGAAATCAGAAAACATTATCTGTCATTAAAATCTGAAGTAGCTTCCATTGATCGGAGGAGAAAGCGTTTAAAGAAGAAAGAGAGAGAAAGTAAGTGTTTTTCCCTTCCTTTACATAAACATAAAGCAGTTTGCAACTCTGCAGTAGGGCTCATAGGAGTTGTGTCTGTGTATCTCCAGGCAAGTTCTCTAATCCCTCTGGCTTATTCTCTTCATCTATAAAATGGAAAATTTTATCTAAAGAAACAGTTGTCTCCAACTGTAATGTTCACTTTTCCCAGAGCTTACAGTCTGCTTTCCCCAAAAAACTAAAAGCATTTCAGATAATGAAAAGCACTGTGAAGAGACTAGAGCAGTGTTAAGGCAGTGATTGGGTGGGTTGCGTTAGATTACAAATGGCTGGGCCATTTTCATTGAGACCCGAATGATCAGAGGAAGTGAGAGAGGTTAACTCAGGGAAGGGGGTTGTCTTAGTCTGCTGGGGCTGCCGAAACAAAGCTCAGGCCTGCCTTGGAGATGTTGCGGTTCTTTTCCAGACTACCACAGTAAAGTAGATATCACAATAGAGTCACATGAATTTTTTGGTTTCCCAGTGCATATGAAAGTTATGTTTGCACTGTACCGTAGTCTAAATGTGCAGTAGCATCATGTTGGAAAAAAAAAAATGCACCTCAGTTAGAAATACTTTATTGCTAAAAAATGCTAACCATCATTTGAGCCTTCATTGTGATCTTTCTGGTGGAGGGTCTTTGCCTTGATGTTGGTGGGTGGTGGTTGTTGAAGGTTGGGGTGGCTGTGGCAATTTCTTACAATATGACAACAGTAAAGTTTGCTATATCAATTGACTCTTCATTTCATAAACGATTTCCCTGCAATGCTGTTTGAAAGCATTTTACCCACAATAGAACTTCTTTCAAAGTTGGAGTCAGTGCTCTCAACCCCTACAGCTGCTCCATTAACTAAGTTTATGTAATATTCTAAATCCTTTCTTGTCATTTCAGCAGTCACATAAGTTCACTGTCTTAGGTGGGCATGGTTCATGGCATCCCAAAGCAATTATGATAGTAACATCAGAGCTCAGTGCTCACAGATCACCATAACAAGTATAATAGTAAGGAAAAAGTTTGAAATATTGTGAGAATTACCAAAATGTGACACAGGGACGCAAAGTAAGCAAATACTGTTGGAAAAAAATGGTACTGATAGAGTTGCTGAATGCAGGGTTGCTACAAACCTTCAATTTGAAGAAAAAAAAAAAAAGTCTCTGAAGTATAGTAAAGCAAAGCACAATAAAACGAGGTAGCCAGTATCATCGGCACAATTATCTTGGGAAACTGTGTGTTTAGAGAACCAGCTACTTTTAGTTCTAAGAATAGGTCCCAAGGAAGAATATGTGGTCACAAAGAAGTTTGTTATGGTAGTATTTATAATAGCAGATAGAAATCATTAAATTGTATTCTCCAATAATATATTGCATTGATGAAAAATAAGTAGACATTTAAATTTTTACTTATGATGCTTAAAGTATTCATTTGATGTTGGTAACAAGACTAGGAGTTAAATTAGTTACAATTTATAAATACAGTGGAACACTATTCAGCTTTGAAAAGAAAAAGAGGTAAATCTATATATGTACTGATAAGAAATCATCTCCTCAGATAGGTTGTTTTTTTTTTTTTAGAAATTATGTGGGATTGAACTGATAGGACTGGAACCCAGCCAAAACCCAGATTGAGACTTGAACCCACAGTCTTTTTTTTTTTTTTTTTTAAGAACTTTTATTGAGATACAGTTAACAGACAATAAACAGCATATATTTAGAGTGTACAGTTTGGTATCCCAATCTCCCAATTCATTCCCCCCCAACCCTCCCTGCTTTCCCCACTTGGTGTCCGTGTGTTTGTTCTCTACATCTGTGTCTCTATTTCTGCCTTGCATTTCCTCTTTCATAGTTGTTAGCATTTGCCTTATGTATTGAGGTGCTCCTGTATTGGGTGCATATGTATTTATAATTATCTCCTCTTCTTGGATGGATCCCTTGATCTTTATGTAATATCCTTTCTTGTCTCTTGTAACATTTTTTATTTTAAAGTCTATTTTATCTGATATGAATATTGCTACTCCAGCTTTCTTTTGATTTTCATTTGCATGGAATATCTTTTTCCATCCCCTCACTTCCCGTCTGTATGTGTGCCTAGGTCTGAAGTGGGTCTCTTGTAGACAGCATATATATGGGTCTTGTTTTTGTATCCATTCAGCCAGCCTGTGTCTTTTGGTTGGAGCATTTAGTCCATTTACATTCAAGGTAATTATTGATATGTATGTTCCTATTACCATTTTCTTAATTGTTTTGTTGTTGTTTCTGTAGGTCCTTTTCTTCTCTTATGTTTCCCGCTTAGAGAAGTTCCTTTAGCATTTGTTTTAGGGCTGGTTTGGTGGTGCTGAATTCTCTTAGCTGTTGCTTGTCTGGAAAGCTTTTGATTTCTCCGTCGAATCTGAATGAGATCCTTGCTGGGTAGAGTATTCTTGGTTGTAGGTTCTTCCCTTTCATCACTTGAAATATATCGTGCCACTCCCTTCTGGCTTGCAGAGTTTCTGCTGAGAAATCAGCTGTTACCCTTATGGGAGTTCCCTTGTATGTTATTTGTTGTTTTTCCCTTGTTGCTTTTAATAACATTTCTCTGTCTTTAATTTTTGTCAGCTTGATTACTATATGTCTTGGTGTGTTTCTCCTTGGGTTTATCCTGCCTGGGACTCTCTGTGCTTCCTGGACTTGGGTAGCTATTTCCTTTCCCATGGTAGGGAAGTTTTCAACTATAATCTCTTCCAATATTTTCTCGGGTCCTTCCTCTCTCTCGTCTCTTTCTGGGACCCCCATGATGCGAATGTTGGCGTGTTTAACATTGTCCCAGAGGTCTCTTAGGCTGTCTTCAGTTCTTTTCATTCTTTTTTCCTTATTCTTTTCCACATCAGTGATGATCACCATTCTGTCTTCCAGGTCACTTATTCGCCCTTCTGCCTCCGTTAATCTGCTGTTGGTTCCTTCTAGTGTATTTTTCATTTCAATTATTGTGTTGCATATCTCTGTTTGTTTGTTCTTTAATTCTTCTAGGTCTTTGGTAAACTTTTCCTTCTTTGCATCCAGTCTTTTTTCAAAGTCCTGGATCATCTTCACTATCATTATTCTGAATTCTTTTTCTGTAAGGGTGCCTATCTCCTCTTCATTTAGTTGTTTTTCTGGGGCTTTATCCTGTCCCTTCAATCTGGTACAAAGTCCTCTGCTTTTTCATTTTCTCTATCTTTCTGTGGCTGTGGTTTTCAGTTCTGCAAGATGAAATACTGCTGATACTGCTTGATACTGCTGTCTGCCCTCTTGTGGAGGAACCTATCTAGGAGCCTCCTGTGTGCTTCCTGATGGGAGGAACTGATTCTCAGATAGGTTGTTAAGTGTAAAAACCAAGAGTCAGACTCTATACTGTGCTTCCACTTGTAGTTTTAAAAGTGAAGTTACTAGTGTTTTCATTTTAAATGTGCATATCATATCTCTAGATTCTACGGAAAAATTCCTCTAGAACCAGAGTTGCAGTGATTTTCTCTAGAGACAGATAGTAAATATTTTGGGCTTTGTGGACCTTGTAGTCTCTTTAGAACTACTTGACCCTCTCATTGTAGGTATGAAATCTGCCTTAGGCAAGATGTAAACAAATGGGCATAGCTGTGTGCCAATAAAATTTTCTTAACAAAAACAGGCAGGCCATATTTGGCCCTGGGGCAGTAATTTGCCAGTCCCTGTTTTGGAGTTTTAAAGATTGTGAAGCAGCTGGTAACAGTGGGGAGGGGGATTTGGAGGGTTACGAGGGTCCTGGATGAGAGGGAGATTGGCTTTTCCCAGCACTGAGTGATTTCTTTTACCTTGTGCATGTATTCCTTAAAAAATAAGTTTTCAAACACTGATTTACAGCAATCAGAGAATTTCTTTGAAGAAAATAACTAATGTGTCATTTGCTTTTGTAAACGAAGTGGAGGAAAATGCAGCACTTGTGATGTGATGTGTAGTAGTAGTAATTTTTCCCCAACTTTAAGAAGCAATTAGCCTTCCATTCTCATCACCATGTAATTTCATAAGGAACTCCAGAAGTAGAAAGATACAGGAAACAAAGTGGTGGTGGTGGAGGGGGGAGGTTTGGGGCATAGATTACAGATTTTTCCTATTGAATTCAAAGATGTTCTTGAATTTGTTTCATGTTTTATTACAGAAAGTCTGTCTTCTGTTTTATTTCCATGTCCTGTAGACAGAGAACACGGTTTATTTTCCTCTTTGATTAGCGAAGGAGCGTTCGCTGGTCCGTCCTTTGTTGTTACTTTTCCCATAGTTTGGTAGTCTCTCGTTACTTGAGATGCACTAGGTTTTCCTTTCTTTATGTTATGATCTTGTAAGAATTGACTGGTCTCGTAGCAAGCAAAGTGGTTTTGAAGAATACAGCAGAATTTTAGTTTAAAGGACTAGAGTTTTACTTCTTTCTGCTGTTGCATATGCATGTTATTAAGCTGTTGGTTTCCCTTTCCCTTAGGTGCTGCTACATCCTCGTCATCATCTTCACCTTCATCCAGCTCCATTACGGCTGCTGTTATGTTAACGTTAGCTGAACCGTCAATGTCCAGCACGTCACAGAATGGAATGTCAGTTGAGTGCAGGTGACAGCAGGACTTGCTAAAGCACTTTGCACTTAATGGCTGTTGAGGGCCACGTCTTTTTTTATACTGCACAGTGGCACAAAAAAAAATCAGACAAGCACTATTTTATATTTAAAAATTGTTTCTTGACAAGCTGACTTGGCACTTAAGTGCACTTTTTTTATGAAGAAAAAGTACAATGAACTGCTTTTCCTCAAGCAATAATTGTTTCCAACTTGTCTGGGAATTGTGTGTCTGGTAACTTGAAGGCCTTCCACTGTGGCGAATGGAGGCTTTTCACTGCCTGTAGAGACAATACAGTAAGCGTAGTCATTGGGTGGCCAGAACATGTTAAGATAACTTACTGTATATGTATTCCCTTGTATTTTGTTAAAGCTGGAACATTTGATATTTTTCCATTTATTTATGAAAAAATATGAACCTATTTTCATTTGTACAAGCTAATTGTTTTTTAAAGCAAGTCACCTTAGGGTGGCTTTAATTGTATAAGTCAAGCACATGTAATAAATTCAAAACCTGCAGTTAACAGGATATTAGACACCAGTCCTGATAACCAAATATTAAAGATTCTCTTTAAAAAAGACTGAACATGTTTACAGGTTTGAATTAGGCTAAAAGGTCTTGTAGTGGCTTTTCATGCCCCTTCAAATTGGAATGGAACTACTGTACTTTGCCATTTTTCTATAAATCAGTATTTTTTTTTAATTTTGATATAATACATTGTGTGAAAAAAGAAAATGGCTAATAAACTGTATTAAATCTTAAACAATGTATAAAGATTGTACTTAGCCAGTTCAAAGTGTATATTTATTCATAATGAATTATAACAGTTATATTTTTGTGTTTTCTTGTAAATGTTTCTTTTTCCTTAAATACAGATAATTCATTTGTATTGCTTATTTTATTATGAGCTACAACAAGAGGACTTCAGGAACAAGTAAACTTTATTAGTATGGTTCAAGGCTGTTGCTATGAACTGTCTCAAAAGGATGGTTGTTATTTTAAGTATAAATAGCTAATTGGGGTGGTAGGCCTATACAAATTAAATGCCTTGTATAAAATCCAAAACGAACGCAGAATTGTTTTCACTTGTGTTGACTTTATGTTGTATGATTCCAATCTCTGTTCTGTTTGGCACTTGTATTTAATTCTACACCTTTGTAAGACATTTGTATATTGCGGACGTGTTCATTCAGGCTATTTAATACCTGGCACTGTTAATACATAGTACTTTACTGTACAGACTGTTTTACTGTTTTAATTGTAGTTCTGTGTACTTTTTTTGGATGGAGCTGGCATGTTTTATTTGTTTTCTGGCAATACGACGTGAGAATTTCGAAGCGTTTTGTTGTAGATGCTAACGTGTCAGAATCCTTTACATTCAACTTTTCTAAGAAAAGCATTTTCAGTCTTGTAGTGTGTGCTTACAGTAACTAATTTTGTTGAAAATGGTTTCAAGTTATTCAAATTTGTACAGGACTGTAAAGATTTGTTGACAGCAAAACATTGAAGAAAAGCTTATAGAATAAAAGCTATAAAGTATATATTAGGATCTGCAAACAATGAAGAATTATGTAATATATTGTACAAATGTAAGCAAAGGCTCTGAAATAAAATGCCATAGTTTGTGAATCCTTGATTTTGTTTCTAAAAGATTAAGTAATTTTAGTTCATTTCTGTATATGATGCCTGAATGAAACATATATATCTGTAGCATGTATTATCAGAAAGAGTAAATTGACATACAAAAAAGGTAATATTGTGCCTATAGGGATTAAAAGTCCATTAATCAGATTTATGTATAGGATTTATTAGGCATTCTTATGTCTTTGCATACACTATTGAGCTTGAGTCCGAACATGAATACTTATGACTTTGGAGGTTTGTCTGAAGAAGAAAATCAAATTTTTTTTTTCCTTTAACACTTGAAACCATTATTAGTGGCTTTTTTTTCCTTTATTTTATTTTTTTTGGTCTTTTAATGTAATTGGACCTTTGTGGCTCTCTTACACTTTTTAGCGCACTGTACCCTTGTTACACTTTGGAATCATCTGGGCATTGTTAAAACAATAGTACTTAGGCTCCACCCTCAAAAAGTCATATTTAATTGGTCTGGGATGGTACCTGGATGTTGGCCTTTTTTTTAGAGGTGGCCAGTGATTTTAATACTTAATCTGGGCTGAGAACCACTGCATTACTCCAAACCTTTAAAATCAATAACTCGGTTTTTTGCCCCATTTAATGAACATCCCACCAAGAGAAAATTGTTTCTTTAAAACAGGAAAGAAACTTTTTTAAGGTCTAAAAAGCCCAAATGTGTATTTTTGACACACCTTTGTGATGACCCTTTATTTATTTTCACAGAAATCAGTTTAACATTTAAGGAATGAGTTTTAAAATCTATAGAACAGTGCTTCGCAAAATGAGGTCCTAGAATACTGGTCCCTGGAAATGCTCTGGAAATTTATTATCAGACATATTTTGGAAATGCTATATATAGCACATTCCCTTCTTAGAGCTTGAGTGTTAGCATATTAAAAACTTTTGAGAAATTGTTTTTAAGAAGTTTTTTCCTTTTACCTACTGTTTTTAGGCTTACCTGATCACGTAACCCTGTTTTTCAAGGAACTCCCAATATCTCCTACTTGTGTTACAGAAACAGTCCTCTAACAGAGGATAATTCCAAGCTTTGTTGGAGTTGAGGTTTATACCCTTGGACTTTTCTGCCTATTTCTACCTTCCTCCCAGCTTCTCTGGAGAGTTTGAGAGTTTCATGGCATTACTAGAATTTGACTTAAATCTTTCCCTGGTCCCCTAAACTACATTTTATCAAACTAGTTTACAATCTCTGATAAAATTAAGGTGGTATTTTTTTTACAACGTTCTCCAAAACCTTTTGTTTCCTCCTGAAATAACCTGAGGGTGAGGTCTTGTTAATTTTAGTAACTTGGGAAGGTTGGGGAAGCTGAAGGAGATTTCATGAAACCCAGAACATTTTTTACAAAATGTATTTTTCTTTAATGAAAAGAGCTCTTATAAGTTTAAGGAACTCTTCAAAGGGATTAGTGATCTCTAAATGGTTGTAAAACAGTTCTTAAGAACAGTGGGAAGCCTTTTTTAACTATCTCCAACCACAGATTCGTTTTTATTTGCCATTTTCCTCTAGAAGTATGTGTTTCATTCTTTGTGAGTCCATTTCTCCTCCTTTTGTCTAATTTTAACCTGCTATTTAGGGATTTTGTCTAATATCATACGATGGGTTTTGTATGTATAAGATATAAATCCCCCGGAGGAATAGTTTTATGGTTTAGTTGTGGAGGTAATATGAGACCACAAAATTAAGCACTAAATTGTATGGGCAGGGAAGACACGTGCATTAGAGTTTAAAGAGGGCAGTGTATGCGCACACAAGAAATGTGATGACTGATGCGATGGTGACATAGAGGAGATGCAAACCTTAAATTAGCATTTAACTGAGATTCATCTGGAAATGGGATGCGTAGGCTAGAGTGGAGAAAGGCCAGATTCAATGAGCTTGCGGTGTTTCAGAGAGGAAGTGGTTCTTCGAATAATGGTAGGGAGAGTGAGGAAGGAATCTGATTGGAAGACATTCTGAAAGAAAAATCAGTGTATCTTTCATTGGATGGTATAGGATAGATGGAGATGCTTGAGTTGCAAATATGGACAGTTCAGTTTTTCTTATCTTTGTGAGATACCTCAAGGTCACAATTACAGGAAGCCAAGATAAGGGACTTAGGAATGAAAACCAGGGCCAAGCAGTTGAATATTGTTTTCCTACAACATTATCTGATGTGGACTCTAAAAATGGTCGCATATATTCCCAGTGACTTGTTAAGCAGCTCTCCAAAAATAGCAAGTCTGTTCTCAAGAATTCAAAGTCAAGTGCAATTTTATCACCAAAGCTACTGATTCAATTATTTATCTAATGATAATCTAATATTTATTTTTTATTACTTAAAAGTCAATTTACCACATATTCACTAGGTATGTTGAATGATGCAGAATACAATCTGAATAAGATCTCTGTTGTAAGTAGCAGAGAAATTTTCCTAAGTGAGCTGGGCCTTGAAGGATAGGTACAGTTTTGCAGGTGAAAATGAGAGGTAAAGAGGGGGGCGATTGTGGGGGGGGGGGTTCCGGGGCGGGAAGGAATAACAAGAATAAGAAGGAATGACAAAAGGTGAAGGAATAACAAGGTGGTGGAAAAAAGCAGGCTTTGGGAAGGTAGGCCGAGAAAGCAGCATAGTTTTGAGAGCCAAGGAGCCCATTTTCTTGGAAGAATAGCGCAGAGCAGATTAGTGCTGCGATCTGTGATTATTTTGAAATAATGTCAAATTTCAGAAAAGTTGCAAGAGGCTCACAAAGGAGTCCTGTGTGTCCTTCAACCGATTCACCAGTTAACACCGTGTGACATACGTCCCTGTAACCTCATTTCCTGACAAACCTCCCTCCTTCCTCTTCCAACAACGCAGGGGTTTTCGCAAGTGTTTTCCCTCTGCTTGAATTGACACCCCATTCCCAGCCTGGCTGATTCTTTTTATATATATATAAAAATTTATTTATTTATTTATTGTCTGTGTTGGGTCTTCGTTTATGCACACGGTCTTTCTCTAGTTGCAGCGAGCGGGGGGCTACTCTTCATTGTGGTGCGCAGGCTCCTCATTGTAGTGGCGTCTCTTGTGGAGCAAGGGCCCTAGGCACGTGGACTTCAGTAGTTGTGGCTCAATAGTTGTGGCTCACAGGCTCTAGAGCACAGGCTCAATAGTTGTGGTGCACGGGCTTAGTTGCTCGGAAGCATGTGGTATCTTCCTGGGGCAGGGATTGAACCTGTGTCCCCTGCATTGGCAGGCGGATTCTTAACCACTGCGCCACCTAGGAAGTCCCTGGCTGATTCTTATTCGTACTTCAGCCCTCAACTACTATCGGAAGACTTCCCTTCCAAGACGCGGTCCCTCAAACATAGAAAGGTACAAACTGGTCCCGAAGCCGGGCCGGGGCTCACCGCCCACTGTCTCCGCCCCCACCCGCCGACTCCGCCCCGTCCGTCACCTGCCGACTCCGCCCCCAGCGCGTAAGCGGAGACCCCCGGGGCGGAAGGGGCGTGGCTCCGAGAGCTAACCGGCCGGGACCGGAAGTGCGGGCTCACGTGCTGCCGTCCACTCGGAGGCCTCAGCTAAGGATGGTGCTGGGAGGGAAGAACAAACGGAAGAGAAAGCAGAGCGCGACTGAGGGGTGAGTGGCGCGTGGCTCGTCTTCACGGGCCGGAGTGTGCGTTCGGGGGCGCGGGGCGGGGTGGGGGGCGGGCATGGCATCGTGTCGCTGAGTCTCTGGCGTCCATGTCTAGAGAGAACCCGGAGGACGGCGCTCGTGGGAACCTGGCAGGAGACTATGAGATTGGACAAGTCGCCAGTAGTTTATTCCACGGCAAGCGGCCCTCCAGAGGCAGCACGGGTCGGCTGGCTTCCCTCTTCGGCTCTTTGGAGCCTCAGCTTCACCCCGTGTATGTGCCTGTGCCTAAAGTAAGTCCCTGCATTCTACTCCGAATGGCCCATGAGAACACATTTAAAGGCTGCAGCCTACCTTGCAGGGCGTGCTTTCTAAACTGGGGCAGAGAGGATCGATTTTAAGTAACGTTTCTTTACTGGACGTACCAGTGAGAGAGAAAAGATACTGCTTTAGAAAGACCACTGAATTACTAAAAAGGATGCGGTCTCAAAAATAACTTCAATTTTTTAAAAGGAAACCACCAAAAAAAGGAAACGGGATGAGAAGGAGGAGGAAAGTCCGTCCCAAATCCAAAGACCACTTTTGCGGGAACCTGCCAAGAAAATGAAAGTGAAGAAGAAGCTTTCTGATGCAGACACAAAGTTGGCAGACAGGTTGGTGAAATTCTCTCTTAGTTGATGTTAAAGAAATAAGATGGTGAAGAAATTGACATTCTTATACCTGCAATCTTCGTTTTAATTTATTTTCTCACTTCATAGTTACTTAAAGTTTTGTTTTATGGAAAGTTCCATACATATCCGAAAGTTGAAAAGGATAAGGACCCCTTGTACCCAGCATCAGCAGTTAGTAACATTTGGCCAATTTCATTTCATCTTTACCCTATTCACATGTCCCTCATTATTTGGAAGCAAACCTAAGACTTAGGTTTCATCTATAAATATTTCAGCATGCATGTAAAAGATGAGTTTGGTTTTCTTAAACGTATTCAGTCAGAGATCAAATGTCCCCCATTAGCTTAATTTTTTTTTTTAAAGAGTTTATTTGAATTGATATCCATATAGCAGCACCATGACAGATTCCTAGTTAACGTTTCTCAGTCTGTCAGGCTACTCTCTTCACGCCCTTTGTATCTCTGTTCTCCCTTGGCAGGTAGGTGATCTTGTTACCTATTCTGAGAGGGGGTTTTTTTGTTTGTATTTTGGCGGCATCAAGCAGCTTGTGGGATCTTAGTTCCCTTAAACTTGGGCCCTAGGCAGTGAAGGCGTGGAGTCCTAACCACTGGACCCCCAGGGAATTCCCCTGAGAGTTATTTTTTCATTGCTAACAGTTGTGAATTACTGTGTTTTGTCCTCCTATTGGATGCAGCTGTGCACATCTTTAATTTCTTTTTTTCTTAATTATTTTTATTTTTGGCTGTGTTGGGTGTTTAATGCTGTGCACAGGCTTTCTCCAGTGTCTGTCTCCTTCCTGGTCTCCCTTATCCAGCCCTGTCCGTTTCATAATTATGTTTTGCTCTGCTGCCCAAATGACCTTTTTTAGGCACTCTCAAAGTCTTCAGGGGCTCCCTGTCCTCTGTGGGGTAAAAATCTAAGCACTTTTGCAAAACAGGCATGGTCCTTCTTGACATACTGTCTCATTTCCTTTCACTCCTGCTAGGTACTTTATATACTGTAGTGAAGAAAGGACTAGACATGGACCTTCTCCTTAGTGGAGCTTGTGGTCTAGTGCACGGATGATAATGGTCAGCACTGACAGAGGACTGACCCTGTGCTACACACTCACTGCCTTTTCTCCTCTGAGAGCCTCTCTTGTTTATGTTTCTACACCATGTATTATACATGTTACCATTTTAAGGTGAACCTTGCCTGTCTATCTAGAGACTAGGCTATTGAAAGGCCTCTAATAATCTCTTTATCTTTGTATCCCCAGAGAGTAGAACCGAGTAGTACATATTTATTGAATGAATGAGTTTTATGACTCCTACTACCCATTCTTTCACTTCACTCCTAAGTTCCTGGTGCAGTTCTCTTGTTGGACTGGTGCACTTACTTTACAATATTGGAAGAATTTACTTTTGACAAGGAGTCCTTTCAATATCGCAGTAGGAAATCTAGTGTCTCCTCTTGGCCCGGTCGCTTTTACAAAGTACTTTGTGGGTATGTTAACCTTTATAGAACCCCTGGGAGTGCTGCAGTAACCCTAGAATTGTAGAGCAGAGAATGAAATTTAGTGTAAACTAAATCTCCAAGAGCTTTAAGTGAACCAAGTTCTGTTTAAATGAATTTTTGTTGCTCTGCTTATTACCTGGCAGTTTTAACCTATCTTCAGAAGTTGACCTTAACTTTTTCTAACTCTTTGAGTATCCTGAAGATATCAGTCAGTTTCTGATAATGCTGTTGAAATGTAGATGTATTTGTGAATGGTTAGTTTATATATAGGAGAGCCAGGGGTAGGCGGGAAGTATTTCTAATCAGTGTGCTTTGTCAAATACTAGACCTGACTTCCATGACTTTTTTTTTTTTTTTTTGACTTAAAAAGAGAAAATGCTTTAGCGAGTGCTGATTTAGAAGAAGAAATTCACCAGAAACAAGGGCAGAAAAGGAAAAATTCTCAATCTGGTGTTAAGGTTGCAGATAAAGAAGTACTTGATGATGTAGATCAGACGGTTGTAAATCAAAGAAGGAAAATTCAGATCAACCAAGAAGAAGAGAGATTAAAGAATGAGAGAACTGTGTTTGTTGGGAATTTGCCTGTCACCTGTAATAAGAAGGTGAGTGTGTAGTCAGTATATTGTAAACATGCAGGGAAGCTGATAATTCATTATAAATGGCTGCATAAATCATTCTAGAGATTGATTCTGGTATCCACCTGCTCCTTTCCATTCCTGACGTCACTGCCCTAATTCAGGCTTTTGCAAATCTTGTCTGAGCTATTGCAGTGGTCTCCTGTTTTTTCCCTCCAGCTTTATCTTCTGTGGTATGCCGCTAGAACGGAAGCACCATACGTGCAGGGATGTTTATCTCTTTTTTTCACTGCTCTATCCCTCACACTTGAGACAGTGGCTGGTGTGGAGTAGAGGCTTGATGAATATTTGTTGTGTAAATGAATGCATACATGCTAAGTGTCTTTCATTATGTGGGGTTCACTAAACCAAGACTTACCCTTTATCTTCTGCGTGTTCATGTGATCGTCACCCTGGTGGCAATCCCTTGGGTCGAAACCCTGCTTATCTTTTTTTTTTTAATAAATTTATTTATTTTATTTATTTATTGGCTGTGTTGGGTCTTCATTGCTGCACATGGGCTTTCTATAGTTGCTGAGACGGGGGGCTACTCTTCGTTGTGGTGTGCAGGCTCCTCATTGCCATGGCTTCTCTTGTTGGGGAGCACGGGCTCTAGAGCACAGGCTCAGTAGTTGTGGTGCACGGGCTTAGTTGCTCCGTGGCATGTGGAATCTTCCCAGAGCAGGGCTCAAACCTGTGTCCCCTGCGTTGGCAGGTGGATTCTTACCCACTGCGCCACCTAGGAAGTCCAAAAACCCTGCTTATCTTTTGAAGAACAATTTCAGTTCCACTTTCTTAAAAACGAAACACTACGAGAAAGTTGCCTCCTGGTTTTTCCCTTTGCCCCTTGGCCTTCCGTCCCCTAGCATGTGATGTGCGGTGAACTTACCTTCCTCAAAGGAAGTGTGTGCGTGTGGCACTTTACACACTTAATAAGTTGTTTTAGGATTAAAATTGCATATAGAAATTATTGTGCAAGCTGTAAAACACATACATTCCTCACATTCTGAGCCAGTCATAAGAATAATGTATAAAATTCATCCTAAGAGTTTTCTTCAATCCAGTGGTCGAAATTCCAGACAATTGGGGAATTTCCCATAGTGACATAAGGATCCTTAAAATTCATTTCTGGTTTAAATAAGCCAATGTGAAAAGATGAGAGAATTTATGGAATATATAATCTTAGTTTACATGTCGTAAAGATTGTAAAAGATTGAAAGACAAAAATGTTATGTACTTTATGGATACTCACATGAACTGAATTGTTTTCTTTTTATATAAGTTTCAGTAAAAGTTTGTTGTCTTCTAACTGAATACTTACCTACTTTTCCTGAAATATTCTGAAAACATGGCAGGAAAAGATTATCAGACAGTTTTACTTAATTCCTATATGTTTTGTTTCAGAAGCTGAAGTCATTTTTTAAAGAGTACGGACAGATAGAATCTGTACGATTTCGTTCTCTGGTATGTGCCCCCCCCCCCCAGTTGCATAATCTTAAAATGTACTGCATGTAAATCAGACTTATTCATGTGTTGGTTTTAGTCAGATGGAGGAGCCCTTGACTTTAACCTTTAGAATCAACAGGCACAAATCTAGCCCCCCAAAAGAGTCACGCATCGTATCTGTTGCTGACTCTTGGACTTTGTTAGGTAATTTAATGAGTTCACATAGTAAAATGATACCCTTACTAAGTGTATTTTGGAGGGTGAATGGGTGACTTTTGTTTGTGCGTCCGTTGAGTAGGTGGAAACATTCATACCTATTGAGTAGCGTTTCTGAAATCATAGGTGTTCGTATGAGGGGTTTGCGTGACTGTGCAGAGCAGTACTTATGCTCCGACATAGAAAGATAAAGTACTTTTGAATTGATTTAATGTTGAAACTTTATAGAAGTAAATGTCTGATTTCACCAACTGAGCCTCTGTAGACCTTGGGTCATGAATGAGCGTGATTAATACGTTTTGTAAGGTAACGCATATGTATTAGAATATAGGAGATGTTTGTTCCTTGTTTCAGACGGCTCTTTCTCAACGTGATTCTCTACATTGGGGGCTCGCACCCTCGGCACTGTTGACGCTTGGTGCTGGGTGATTCTTGGTTGTTGGAGGCTGCCCGGTGCCATGCAGGAGGTTTAGCAGCATCCCAGGCCTCTGCCTGCTACGTGCTGGGAGCCTCCTCCCCACCCCGGCTGTAGCAGCCAGAGATATCCCTAGACATTGCCAGATCTCCCCAGAGGGCAAAGCTGCCCACTTCTCTAAAAGTAGACATGTTCCAAGGCTTTGGCGCCATCTCCGTAATTTCTATCCTGGTGTTTGTTTTTCATGTTCGTCACACGTATATTCTGTCTGCCTTTCCGAGTCCCGTTTTCCTCATGTTCGATCCTTGCCGGACACATCCATTTGGGTGTCCTGCCAGCACCCCATTTTCAGCCTGTGTGTGCTTACCTCCATCACGCCCCCACCCCAGCCTATGCCACCTGCTGATGTTCTCTGTCATTTAGTGCCTCTCAGACGGCGAGCCTGTGACGCTCTTCTTTAGCCCACCCAGCCTGTTGTTGGTCATCCCTGCCTGATTTCTAACTGTGGTTTCTTCCCAAGATGAGTCATTCCTTTCTTTTTCCATTGTTCCACCTAAGTGTTCACTACCTTGTGCCAGAATAATTGCAGAGGCTTATTGCAGGTCCTGCTTTGAGTCTACCTCAGATGTATCCAACCCACCGCTGGCAACTTAATCTTCCTAAAGTACTTCTTCCCGGAACTCTTGCCGGAAATTCCTCTCCTTCCTCAACCCTGCTCCTCCCCTCCCATGAACATTATACACACGACCGCCCCTGCCGTGGCCTGATGTTCCCTTTGGGGGGCTGCCCTGATTCTTCCCTGCCCCTGGGTTACTGGTAGGCCGGGTGACCCAGCTGGGTGCCCTCCAGTGCCCCGCGCTTCACTGTAGTCCTTGCCGTGCGGCCGTGTCACTGTTACGTGGTTCGTCTCTCTCTACCAGACCAGGAGTGGTGATCACAGATACCCGTCTGTCTGGCTCCTTAGTTCACCACACCTGCACCTGGTGCACATCAGACACGTATGGAGCTGCCTAAAAGCTCTTCCTTTTCCTCGCTGTCAGTGTCCTTAGTTCTTCACCTGGCGGCCTGTGCAGGGTGGCCCTGGGGCCCTGCGTTCTTCCACATGTGGCTGTCCCGCAGCTGGGAGCTGCCCTCGTTGCCGATCACATGCTTGGGCTTTCCCACCCTTGTCCTTTTGCTCAGTTCATTTGTTTGTTTTTTTTCTAATTGAGGTAAAACTGGTATAAAACATCATGTTAGTTTCAGGCGCTCAGCAGAACAGTTCAGTCTTTGTTTACACTACAGAGTGGTCACCACAATAAGCCTAGTTACTGTCCGTCACCATGCACTTGACCCCCGTCACCCATTTCACCCACTCTCAACCCCCTTCTCCTCTCGCAACCACCAGTCTGTTCTCTTTATCTCCGAGTTTTGTTTTCTTTTGTTTTGTTGGTTGGTTGGTTTTTGGCTGTGCCTCACCACTTGTGGGATCTTAGGTCCCCCACCAGGGATCAAACCCAGGCTCTCTGCAGTGAGAGTTCAGAGTCCTAACTACTGGACCTCCAGGGAATTCCCTGCTTTGCTTTTTTGATTGCACATATAAGGGACATCATGCAGCGTCTGTATTCAACATTTCACTTAGCATAATACACTCAGCCTCTATCCATGTTGTTGCAAATGACAAGATTTCCTTCTTTTTTGTGGCTGAGTAGTATTTCACTGTATATATATTCTGGGAATCCTTCTTAAAGTCCCATTTTGCCTGTCAGGATAATATGTATTTTTCAGTAGGTAGTTAAAATTGTCAGTTATTCAAAGCTGATACCATTAAGTGGTATTTTTTCCCTCTAAATTGGTTTTGTACTTTACTGCCTTATGTTATATTTATTCATTCGTATCTTTAATAACAGGGCACAGGTCCTTGAGAGCTCCTAGAAGGTACCCAATAGATGCACTTTGATGACCAGCATTCACCTGTTGATTATTCACGTGGGCAGTTCTCATGTGTTGTACTGGTTTTCTGTCTGTATTTTGAGAGTTTGACCGTATGTTAGCTTGCGCAGGACAGACTGAGATGAAATAGTTCAAATTTCTTGGTTTTACTATATAAGCTATCAAATGACTAAAAGGAAAAAGTCTTCCAGAGGAGATTTATAGTAACTTTCCTAAATGAGATTGGCACCCCTGGACTGTGAACTTGCAGTCTGTATCTTTTCACCTTTGTGTTCTCAGTACTTGGTGGTATTTGGCACGTTGCCGGCAGTCACAGTTGTTGACTTGAATTTCCACCTCTCTGTAAAGTTTTCCCTATCTGCTCCCTTCACTCTTAGGTGCTGACAATAAAGTGATCCTGGAATATAAAAGAGGTTCCCTTATTTGTCCAATTACAGATACTGAAGTTTTTGTTTGTTTGTTTTGCTTTGCCAGCTGGCATATATAAACTCTTAGAGATATGGATGAAGTGATGTCTTCTTATATTATTTATCAATTTAGACATATTTAAAATCATATAGCATATACAGTAAAATATCAGTTTAGAAGTATCTTTTTTCCATGCTCATTTTATAAAACAATTTTCCTTAACTCTTCACGTGTGTCTTCAACATCATCACCCCTCATGACCAGAGACCCCCTCGAGTCATCTGTAGCTTCCGCCTAGTGTGAGAGTCACTGCCTGTGAAATCTGAGTATGGCACGCTCATTGGAAATGTTTGTCCTCAGCCATCAGGTCCTCTTCATACACTATTAGGACAGTTGTTTCTGATTCAGTATTTCCTTAGAATGCTTTTAATCACATCATATCAGAGTTAGATATTTAGAATTCATTTAAAACATAATTATTTTGAAATAGTATGTCAAATAATGACTAATACTTTTCTTTTTCTCTTGAAAGATTCCAGCAGAGGGAATTTTGTCCAGAAAGTTGGCAGCAATAAAGTAAGTTTATAATTAGAGAAAGGGAGTAGTCGTAAATTCTCTTCCATTTCGGTTAAAATGAGATCTTTTCTTAACCTCATAGATTTTTATATTTGGATAAAACATCATTTTTATTGTTTTCTTATGTCTGTAATAACATATAAATTTGTCAGAAGTTTGTCTTCAAGCCTCAATGTAAATTGTAGAGTCATGGAAAGAATTGCAGAATAATGTGCCATGAGAAATGAGAAATTTCAAGGACATTTAATCAGTGTTTGAAGAGAATATGAAAGTTTTGCATCTAAAAATTCTGTTATAATTCATAAGTATCATATTTCATCAATTCTGAGGCCACATTTCCCATACCTAGGTGCCTCGTGGTTACCGTTGGCTGTCCAGGTTTTTCCAGGGAAATTCTACAGGTCAGACCATAAGATAGAGAGATAAATGGGGAATCCTACAGATTAAACAGCATTCAAAAGACTTTTCAAGTTGAAAACTGGACAAGACCAAAGTTTGTCTAGGATCGGACACTTGGGTGATAAGACCACATAGACGTGCAGGGATGTGGTTCCTATAATAATTCCCTAAACTGTACATGCTTATGTAGTTTTTATTTTACAGTAAAAAGGAAAAAGCAAGTTTGTGTGTATGTGTGTGTGTGTGTGTGTGTGTGTGTTAGATACAGAGCTGCAGCTAAGGTCATAGTTTGTAGTGTGGGAGCTGCCTGGGGGCCTCCTTTTCTCTCACAGTGATAACTAGTAAGAAGGCCTTGGGCCACATGTATCAGCCAATATCTGTATAAGTTGTGTATTTTTTGAGTTATTACTAAATACTTACTAAAAGAGATGAAACTCCCCCCAGAAATTCTTGTCATATGTGTCGAGTGAGAGTGGAAAACAAGCTATATTTATTTCAGTGACTTTGAGAGTAACAAATTTTACATTGTCTTTTTTTTTTTTTTTTTTTTTGGTGTAGACGTAAAATTCATCCCGATCAGAAAAACATTAATGCTTATGTTGTGTTTAAGGACGAGAGTTCTGCTACAAAAGCACTGGAGAGGTAATTTCATCTCTTTGATGTTTGGACAGGATTATTGTATTTAAGTATGTGTGAGTCCATGCTTTAGTCTTTGGTTTCACTTCAGAGCAATATCCCAGTAACTCAGTGCTCATTTTTAATGACAATTTTCCCTTCATATTTATAACAGAAATGGGGCCCAAATTGCGGATGGATTTCGTGTTAGAGTGGATCTTGCATCTGAGACCTCATCCGTAAGTGCTTCTTGAGCTGTCTAAAGCACTTCGTTGGAGTCGTGTAGAGAGAAACGTTTTCTTCTGAGCTTGTGCTGGGAGAGCAGTGGGGTCAGCTAGGAGCATGAGGGAGGCACAGAGGAGACAGCCTTTGCCCTCTGTGGTCTCAGTGTGGGTGCCCAGGGTGCCGCGAGGGCTGAAGTCAGCATTGACTTCAAGAAATAATCCTATCTCTAGGATCCTAATCCTAGAGAGTGAGGCCAGAAGTTATGTTAGAGAGCATCTGGGCTAGTGCCTTATCTTACAGACTGAGGTCTAAAGCTGAATCAGTCATTAAACCGTTTTTGAGTCCCTCCTGCGTGTCAGGCGTTCAGTGCTGAGATACAGTCTCAGTTCTCCAGGAGTTCACAGGAGAAAGGTAAAGATGAGCAGACTATTTTATGATAAATACTCTCATAAATGCACAGGATGCTTTGTCGGCTCAGGAATGGGGCACTTGATTTGGGGAGTTGCCTGCAAGAAGGGACAAAGGAGGGTTTCCAGGAGAACAGGTGTTCTGTGAGTCTTGCAAGAGGAGTCAGCGTTATCCAGGCAAAAAGTTTGAACAGTTTAAGTGGTGGGGACCAAAGCCTAATTTGTTGAGGGAATGGCAAGAGCTTGATACAGTTACTAGTGGGTAGAGTGTGAGGAGGGGCGGGAGTAAGAATAGCTGTTGGAGAAGTAGCTGGAGGCCAATCTTCAACACCCTTGTGGGTCGTGTTGAGGAGTCTGGGTTTTGTCCAGAAGCTGTTCCTCGGGGTCTCTTGAAATGAATGAAGCATGAATTGCAAGAACTCACCGCAGAATCAGAATGCGTTACTGTCCGTGTCAGGGTGACTCGTTGAGAAATGACAACCCTGGCTTTGATTGTGGACTTGGCACGGGGTCAGCAAACTGGCCTGAGAGTGCAATCTATTTGCTGCCCATTTCTGTTGATAAAGTTTTATTGGCACACAACCACCAGCCACTAGTTATGTGTTATTTTGCTGTAAGAGCAGAAGCAAGTAGGTACAGCAGGGACCACGTGGCTCACAAAGCCTAAAATATTTGCTTTCTGGCCCTCTCCAGAAAAAGTTTGCCCACCCCCAACAGAACAGGCCTTTCTTGAGCGTTGCTGTGGGTCAGTGCCAGCTGTGAACAGAAATACTCCCCAGTCCCCGGCTCGCTCACACCCCAGCAGGGAAGACAGAAGAAACGGAATCAAACGGGCCTGGAGGGTGGGGAAATCAGGAGGTGGAGCCCATGAGATAGTGGGGTGAGGAGAAAGGTGGCCTCTAGGGTGACTTCCATTTCTGCTCCATGAGTGACTTTTATTAACCCTCTTTGTGTTTCAGAGGGACAAGAGATCCGTATTTGTGGGGAATCTCCCATACAGTAAGTCTGTTTAAACACATTAAAGTACCTGTTTATTGCTCAAATAACATCTGAGTGGTAACATGTTTCGCTTTAAGACTAACTTTAGTGGAGTGTAACTTGACTTCCACCAGGCTTGGTTTGCTTTGCCTTATTAGTAAACATCTCCAGCTTCCTGAGGCGATTCCAGGTCCTCACTTGCACTTGGGTTGAATCTGTTTTTAGAAGTTGAAGAATCTGCAGTTGAGAAACACTTTTTGGACTGTGGGAGCGTTGTGGCTGTAAGGATTGTGCGGGATCAAGTTACAGGAGTCGGCAGAGGCTTTGGCTACGTGCTCTTTGAGGTACGGAGGCTGATGCATCATCGCTGTCCTTGAAATGTGCCTGCTGTCCCATCATTCAGACATAACTCTTGCTGTCACCCTCAAATTCCACCTTAGGAAAACTAAATTCATAACCTGCCATAATAGATGACTTTCTGTAACTGTGTCCAACCAAGAGATGTTTTGGTTATTTCTCCTCATTAATGTCACTAAATGTTTTAGATCCTGGATATTAAAGGTATTTAATCTCTGAATCTTTACCTTCTGTAAAATGGAGAGAATTGATTGTTCACTCAGGTAGAAGAAAATTTTAGTCTTTGTACAAAATTGGTTATATTTAGTGCACTAACTATTAACCAGTGTCTCATGCCTAAAGTTATTAGAATACACATACGACCCAATGCACTTAGGTTTTTCTTCCCTCCACAACAACCCATTCATATATTTCCTTTCAGTTTTTAGCTGTGCCTTCTTTTTTATGGTCAGACTTAATATTTGTGAAAATAAGATTCTGCAGCCTGCTTTATGTTGTTTTCTATCATGTAAGTGTGTTCCCTTGAGCAGTGTAACATAATTTATACTGTCTTTTCCCTAGTGTTTCCCAAATGCTGCACATTTGCAGTCTTCTTTTTCTCTGTAATAATGAAATTAGAGGCGTTATGTTTTTCCTTTAAACGTTTGCCTCCATTTTTGGGTTACTACCTCTTTTTTTCCCCCCCATAAATTTATTTATTTATTGGCTGTGTTGGGTCTTCCTTGCTGTGCACGGGCTTTCTCTAGTTGCAGAGATCGGGGGCATCTCTTGTTGTGGAACGTGGGCTCTAGGGGCACGGGCTTCAGTAGTTGTGGCACTTGGGCTCAGTAGTTGCATGTGGGATCTTCCTTGATCAGGGATTGAACCCGTGTCCCCTGCATTGGCAGGCGGATTTTTAACCACTGCGCCACCAGGGAAGCCCTGGATTACTTCTTTAGGAAAGCTCCCTAATGGGTCGTCACGAACTGGGTCCAGATATATGATCATTTTTTAAGGCTCTTAATTAGTATGTATGACCAGAAGCGCTTGAAGAAACGTGGTCACAGCCTGATGCTGTCATCGTTACTGTGATGTCATTATCTCACTGTTGCTCTGCTGTCTTCTGACTGTTGATAAGTTTGTAAAGCCCTTTAACAAACATGTCATGAATATTCAGGGTGGTTAGCATTTAGTGGCTCCTTTATTATATTAGAATAAAAGAATAATATAATTTTGAACTTAAAGGGAACCCTACAAGGCATCTAGTGCAGCATCTCAAGGACTGTAATAGAGAGTTCTCTGCTTTCAGATCAACTAATACAGGAGGGGCTTCTGCAGGAAGAGCCTTGTGAGGAGGAGGTTTATTGGTTTAAAAGACTGCATAGGACTGATCTCATTAATTGAAACTTCATTTTACATTGAGAAAAATGAGGCTCTTGGATTGTGACTTATCTGATTATTTGACAGGGCAGCTTGAATGCTTCCTGGGAGAAACTTGTGAGGGAGCATGATTAATATTACAAGCACAGCTGCTGAAATACTTGGGATTGGACTTCTTGGCTGTGGAAATGACAGGGGTCTCTACATGCAAGCTTGAAAGTTGTTCTAATCCAGAAAAGTCACCATTTTATTAGTTTCTTTGCGGATGAGTTTCTGGTGAAAATTTAATATGTTGATTTTTATTGCAGGATACAGATGCTGTTCATCTTGCTCTGAAATTAAATAATTCTGAACTGATGGGAAGAAAACTCAGAGTCATGCGTTCTGTTCATAAAGAAAAATTAAAGCAAAATTCAAATCCTAGTTTGAAGAAGGTCAGTGAAGCTAAGCAGGGACTTAATTTTGCTTCCAAAAGTACACAACATTCTAAAAGTTTGTTTATCGGAGAAAAAGCTGTTCTCACGAAGAAGAAAAAGAAAGGACAGAAGAAAAGTGGACGAGCTAAGAAACAGAAAAAACAGAAGTAGCTATCTGAAGCTTCCCCCCCTCCACCCCCAACTACTGGTAATAAAATTGTGGTAAATCCATGTATTGAGCTGAAGAAATTTTTATGTATGTGAAACACAGATACTTGTTCATTTATTCACATTGTAATAGTATCTTTGAAGTGTTTGTTTTAGGATGTAGGCATATCAATCACCATGTAATAATGCCAATGCTATAAGACATGATTTTGATGTAGGGTGAACACTGAGAGTCTTAGTGGTTATGTGTTATTTTACCGTATGTTGGAAATACATGATTAACACTTCAGAGAGTTATTTTAAGAATTACTTGAGATGAGACTAAATTTATTTATTTATTTAATTATTTTTTGGCTGTGTTGGGTCTTCATTGCTATGCGCAGGCTTTCGCTAGTTGCGGTAAGCAGGGGCCACTCTTTTGTGCTTGTGCAGGCTTCTCATTGTGGTGGCTTCTCTTGTTGTGGAGCACAGGCTCTCGGTGGGTGGGCTTAGTAGTGGTGGCGCGAGGTCCCTAGAGCTCAGGCTCAGTAGTTGTGGCACAAGGCCTTAGTTGCTCTGTGGCATGTGGGATCTTCCCGGCCCAGGGACTGAACCTGTGTCCCCAGCACTGGCAGGCGGATTCTCAACCACTGTGCCACCAGAGAAGTCCCAGAAGTAAGGTTTTTGAGGGCTGGTATATAATAGCCACTCATTTTTCCTCCCTTTATCTTGCACTTAGGATAAATGGAGTTTTGGGTTTTAATTTTATTTCATCAACCTAATAACTAACCAACAGGAATTTTATATCAAATGTTGCTCTGATTTCTTATTCTTAATTGGTGATCAGACTGGTTATTGAAGTCCTTGGTAAATTAGCTATAAAGCAGATTTTTACTTTTACTTCTGTTTTTAATTTGAAA
The DNA here is from genome assembly GCF_030028045.1 of Hippopotamus amphibius kiboko. Taxonomy (NCBI): domain Eukaryota; kingdom Metazoa; phylum Chordata; class Mammalia; order Artiodactyla; family Hippopotamidae; genus Hippopotamus; species Hippopotamus amphibius. The sequence goes on along the minus strand of NC_080190.1, from coordinate 83,260,851 downwards.
AATATTCTCCCAGGAAAACGTGATTTTTAATGTCACCCAGTAAAATAAAACAGTATTTTTAAAAAATCATATTTAGAGGAAACATTTTCTGGAGAAATATGATAATGAAGTCACAAAGTATAAAGTTCAACAAGGGGAAAGACTACCATTCATTCCCTTGGGACTTAATCTTGTGATATACAGCTGGTGCCCCCTCCCATAAATCTTACCAACCTGAGTTTGTATCCAGGAGGGAGGAATGGGAGTAAACCAGGGGGGCTGATCTGAGGCAGGCAGATCTGTGGTACATGCATCTTACTACTTAAGTGGGTAAGGGAATTGTGGGACAGTGAGTTATGAGCAGTGATTTTGAACACTCTTGTCTTTTGGGCATGGGACAAAGAAAACTTAATGGATCTTTAAAATGTAGCTCTATGGAAAACAGAAAGAGCTCCATTTTCCTGTGTCCAAGAACTGGGTATTTTATGCTTAGTATCCTCTACGGTGTTTAGAACTTTGTTTTTCGTAAGTAAGGTTCAGTGAATACTTATCACTTGATAGCTCTTGAACATTTTTGCATATATTTCCAGTTAAATTTATAGAAAGATGCTTTATCTGCAGACTATCTTTATAGGCTTTAATTTCACCGTATATATTTTCTTTATAGTGTATATATTTTACTGTATATGCTTTTTAGTGTATATATATTTATAAAATTTTAGTGTCCTTAACAGGTCTTTAGGTTTTCATGTAAAGAGCCCTGCAGTGGGGTGTAAGGACATCTGATTCTTGAACCAGCTCTCTGGCTGTGCATGCATGACCTTAAACAAGACTCTCAAGCTCTTCTTCTAAATATCTTGATTGGTAAAATAAGGGGCTTGGACTAGCTAGCTCAGTGGTTTCCCACTTTTTTGATTATGGTCTGCAATAGCTTTAATTTTACAGTGTGATCAGTACAAACGGGTATATTTAACTGACATGCAAGTTCCACATGACAGTACTGGTCCTTACTACACGTGTTGCCACCAGGTATTTTTTATTCTATTTTACTTAAAACACTGGTGATGTTCCACTAAGGTCATTCCACAACCCACTAATGATTCCACTCACAAGCAACATGCTTCAGGGATTTCCAGGCTTTTTCTGTTTCAGGATTCTATGCTTATAGGTATTTTACAAATGTAAAAAAAAAAGTATAAAACTGTAGAGTGGTTGAGAGATTCAAAGGCACAGGTATTGCCCTAACTGGGCTTTGTATAAACAGGTTGCCTGGTCTGTTGTACCTCACAGCAGTCACCTCTACGTTTACGGCATTTACTCTGCACAATGTAGGGAGAGAGAAGAACACCATGTTCTCTGTTGGCTCAGAGTCATAATCTAGTGGACACACAATTTCAAATTTCCACCAAGTTCATGCTTCCATGTCCAGAGCTTTTATTTGGGTGTCACTACGTAGGTCATGAAGTTGAACTCCATGAAGTTGATCTCCAGCCTTCTATTGTCTCCAGAAATAGCGCTGATAGCACCTGGATCAAAGTTCTAACCCTCTGGTCTGGCCAGCCCCCATCACGAACCGTCTCCTTAGAGCATAAACCGTCAGGACTCACTGTGAGTTAACACAGTCCCACCACTCCAAGGTTCTAAGAGGATCCTGCCCATGTCTTTTTAAATTCGAACTACGTACATAATGTTTTCAGCGGCTATGACAACTTGACAACTCAAGTTTTTCGTTTTTCCTTCAATCTCTTACCCCGTTACACGCTTCCAGGAGTCGCTCCATTTAATTTTCTTCCACTCCTGAGGCCACACTGTAACATGCTTTTGAAATCGTATCACTAAGATTAATGGTCCCTGGCACACAACGGATTGTGCTAGAACTTAAAAAGCAAATTCAGTTAAATTCAAACAAGAGTCACGGATTGCCTCTGTTATACAGAAAGACGAAGCACTTGTAGTCAGCGACCTCCCATCAGTGATGCGCACGAGGAACTCAGCTACACACGCTAGGGCGTGTGCGTCCCACGCCACGTGCCGTCCTCGTGACGTCACGCTCAGCGGCTCCTAAGGAAGTGCGCGGCCTCCCGCAAAATCCGGACTCCTACGCGAACAGCGGCGGGAGGCGCCCGGGCGGCGGCGTCTAGGCCCACGCGCAGGCGCAGAAGCAGCGCGGGAGCCTCCGCTCAGGCACTGCCGCGGACATCCCGGAAGGCCTCGGCGCCAGCGGCCGGAAGTGACGCATGCTCCGCCTTTCCGCGTCCCTCGCGGCGGGCGTCGGGAGTGAGCGGCGTCGTCCGCTCCGACGGTTCTCGGTCAACGGAGTCTTCGCGGGCCCCGCCGCCGCCGCCGCCGACCCCACTCCTTGGTGGACAGAAGATGGTGGGCCGGAACAGCGCCATCGCCGCCGGCGTGTGCGGGGCCCTTTTCATCGGCTACTGCATTTACTTCGACCGCAAGAGACGGAGTGACCCCAACTTCAAGAACAGGCTGCGAGAACGTGAGTGGGTCCCCTGGGCCTGCACCTCCCTCCGCACCCCCGGCGTCCCCATGACCCCCTGCCCTTCTGCCCTGCGCCGGGCCGCCGCGCGCCGGGCGACCGCGTGGTGCTGCTGGGCCGGGGGCGGCGAGCTACCAGCCAGAGAGAGGGGATGGCGCTGGCCGCGCGTTCCCCGGGCTGCTCTCCCGGTCGTTGTGTCCCGCACGAGTCCCTCCATTTTGGAGGAACGATTTTCCCATTTTGTGTTCCCCAAACGCTTTTGCCGTGTAAATGCAGACTCGTTTGTATTAGGGTGGGTGTTGCGACTTTTTGCTGTTTATCTTTCCAGATTTTTCCTAACTCGAAAGTCGCAGGGGCTTTTTGTAATTTACAGATTTTTGCCTGAGACTAAATCTGCACATCCAGCTCGGTATCGTTCTCAAAACGATAAGGTTGCATTCTTAAACCCTCTTGGTAGCTTCGCTCTAAAGGCTACCAAGATATGAGTGAATGCTATAGAAATTGCAGGGGAGTCCAAAGCGCTGCGCTTCTCCTGTGGCACAGTCTTATTTCATACCTGCGACATCTTTTAGGAGAGGTTTCCGAGAGGGAAATCGTGTCACCAAAACCTTTGTGATATTTGAATTTCGGAGGTATGCTCGTCTTGCAGCAATAGAAGAGCAAATTTGTTGCATTAAGAAATACTTTTGTAGCTTACCTAGGTTGCTTAGTCAAAATAGTTCCTAAAGTTAGAATTTATATGTAAGTTATTAAAGCTCAGAAAGTACAAAGAAGTGAGTATCCTATTTAATACCGATTAATTAAGCTAAAATAAAGCATTTCGCGTGTTGTGTAGTCACACGTGGCTAGTTGACTACCTGACTGGAAAGTGCTACTCTTATACCATCTACAGTATGATAATCTGGTTCTAGTTCTCTTATGTCTCGGGAAGAAAGGAATATAGAGGTAATTTATTTTATTTATGGTTAGGTAGACTAATGGAAATAATGCTGTTTTGGATTCAGACACTGAGTTTCCTGGCCCAGGTTAGTCACAGATTAGCAGCATAATCTTGGGCTTTCTGAGTCTCAGTTTTCTTAGCTTGCAAAACCAGGTAATGCCTCTAGTTGGTTTTGTGAAGGTTAAAACGTTTGAGGTGCCCAGCACCATTGCTGACCTGGCAAAGGCCCTATAATGCTGGCTGTAAGTGTAACTATTGGAATTTAGGTCATTTTCCTGTAGTTGCAAAAATAGTTGTGGGGTGGTGCGGTGGATGCAGAGCTCTGTAAAGAGTGGATTATTAACCTTTTCTCCTTTGGAAAAACTGCAATCCCATTGTCGAAAACCTTGAGAAAACTAATTTTTGGTTTAAGAAATCATAACAGCTATCATTTTGGACAAATTGAGAAATCTGTTATTTTCAGAATTTCTTTCCCATCATTCTCAATCCATAATTTTTTTTTCAGGTTTCAGCAGTAGCCTAGTGACTTACGTGGTCAGGCTTGAATTAGTAGCTGCATAACCTTGGGCGGCCGATTTCAAGCTTTAGTTTCCCTCTTTTGGAAAATGGTATAAAAATGTATGTAGAGTTTAGTACAGTGCCTGGCAAATGGTGATTGATAAATGCTAATGATTGTTTATGAATAGAATTATTACTTGATATTTTCTTTAGCAAGTAAACCTTTTTCAGAGTAATTTTGCTGTATGTATGGTTGACTGATTTTAAGAACTTGAGGGCATAAACTGTGTCTGGGGTGGTTTTTTTTATTATAATTAGGAAAAGAGACTTAAAATGTTTAAAATAGGTTTGAGGTTAGATCTGGGATTCTAATTTATTCAGATTTTTTTTTTTACCTTCCATTAGTAAGAGCAGATTACCAGAACTTACAGCATAATTTTTATCTAAATAATCACTAATAAATGAAAATTAACCTACAAATTAAAGTGCCAACTACAGATGTTTTTCATTATACAGCACTGTATAAAATGGTGCGTCATTTTAAAAATACATTAAGTAATCATTTCATTTAAACGAATGCTTTAAGAATGATTTAGATTTGGGACTTTTTGCAAGTTCATATTTTATGTGTATTTTTTTAGTCTGTTTTAACTTAGGTTTACACAATTAGCACTTTGGACTGATTTCTGGCAAATATTGAGTGAATGTGTAACTCCTTTGTTTTTCAGTCTGTTATCTGTCCTTTTATCACAGAGATACTGTTTGATATTGTCTCTGAAAATAAGTTACTATAACAAGTTAATTCTTCTAAAAGTAAAGCCAGAATTTTAATCTTATAGCTATAAATTTAAAGCAGCTAAGCAGTCTTAAATTTGGTAACTATCAAATATTCAACGACAATCATGCGTTCTCCACGCCATTAAAAAAAAACTATAAGATTGGAAACTTTCTACTGTTTCATTATCATTTTTGTCATTTTTCCATAAATTCTGACTTAGCAAATTGTATTTCTGTTTATTCCACAAACTTGCCAGGTTTATTTCTGAGGTGCCTATTATGTTGATGGGCATGTCTTCACTCTACAGTGTATAGAGGTAGTGTAGAGTACTGAGTACACGGGCACTGAAATTTGGCTGCCTGGATGTGAATAGCTACTCCACCACTCACTAGTTGTGATCTCGGTAAATTTTCTCCCTTGTAACATGGTGATGATAACAGTGCCTTTCCAAGTGTTACTGTGAGGATAAGAGAAACTAATAACATTTAGAATTGTGTCTGGCATGTAGCATGTAAAACAAGTGCTTCCCTTAGCATCCAAGTGTTCATGTCCAGTTCCTCTGTGGGGTCTCTGTTTCTCTTCTCATCTCCCAGCACTAGTCTGTACCGTGATAGTGATTAGTTAATATAGTCTGGTATCATTTTTTGCCTAAAGAGGGCTGAACGAAACCCTTAATTAAGCAAATTGGAGGTAGAATATGTTAATGCATTCTGTTTCCCCACAGTTGCCCAGTGACGAACACCTGGCAAAGGTAGTTGTTTGGAAAAACAGGCAGTCTTCAAATTAATAAGTAAGATAGCTTTAACCTATATATTTTTTGTTGTTGTTGAAATTGCTAGGACAGTTTTTAAGCCTTAGGGTTGTAGCACTCTGTATAATCTGGGGGCTAGAGTTGGCCAGAGATGCTGGTGGGGGTAAAGCTAGTGTGCTAGCGTAGCTAAGAAGAGGTTCCCTGACCATAGTAAGTCAATCATCTGTCTGCACATAGGCAGACAGGTCACTGCCTCTTTAGTCATTTATTGAAATTTGGATTTATAGAATGCTTTAAGGTTTTAAGAGGACATCTGCACTGTCTCAATACTGAATGCATAGATCTCAGCGATACCAACCAGGCACTGTTTAAAAATGCATTAACTCATGTAATCTTCATATCAGCTCTGTGGAGCAGGTATTATTCTTACACCAGTTTTACATACAGAGAAAGAGAGGCACAGGTTAACTGTAACTTGCCCAAGGTCACACTGCTAGTCAGTGAAACGTCTGGGATATAAAGAAAATGGAGCTTCCTTGTGCCAACACTCTTTCACTCAGGGTATACAATTAAACAGCAACTTAAAATACTGTTAGAGTCCTATTACTGATTTGGTTTTAAGGGTTGACTGATTTAAACAACATCACTTACTCCTAAGATTTGTAGTGTTTCTATTTCATATCAAAAACAAAACAACTTACACTGTAGGCAGAGGGGTTTTATTTTCTTAACTAGCTGGCAGTAGTTGAATTAAGAATCATTTCTGAGTGCTACCCTTCTCCCCCCCTTATTTTTGCCAAATGCATGAATACTATGCTTTTTTTTTTTTTTTTTAAGAAAACTTGCGCAAATGCTGAAGGGTTTTTTTGTTTGTTTTGTTTTGTTTTTTTCCCTATTTAAGAATGCCAGGTGGTAGGACTTCCCTTTTGGTCCAGTGGTAAAGAATCCTCCTTCCAATGCAGGGGACGTGGGCTCAGTCCCTGGTCGGCAAACTAAGATCCCGCATGCTGCAGGGCAGCTAAGCCTGCACGCCACAGCTACTGAGCTCAGGCGCCTCAACTAGAGAGCCTGCAAGCTGCAGACTAGAGTCCATGTGCTCTGGAATCCGCACACCACAACTGGAAAGGAGCCCGCGAGCCCTATCTAGAGAGAAGCCCAAACACCGCAATGAAGATCCCACGTGCCCAACCAAGACCTGATGCAGCCATAATAAATAATAAATAAATTTTTAAAAAATAAGTAAAATAAAATTGAGAATAAGTTACAAGAATTTTTTTAAAATGCCAGATAGTTTTCAAAATTTAGTAAAGATAGAATCTGTTATATATTTCAGTAATAAAACTCCGGAACAGCAATGGCTTGATTCTTGTTCATGTTTCATGTCCTGTGTAGGTTGGAGGTAGGGGAAGAGAGGCTTGCTCTGCTTATGATAATTACTCAGGAGACCCAGCTGTTGGAACTGTCTCCATCTTGTGAACTGCTGATGCTGGTGCCCAAGAGGGAAGGAAAAAGTTCCTGCCCAGAAATGTTCCATTGCCCATAGCATTGACCAGCACTATTTTTATGACCCGGACAAATCACAAGAAGAGAGCCTGAGTCAGGCATGTTTTTGCAAATAGAATGAATGACTGCTACAGCAGTTAGACTTCCTTTGATTCCCATTTTAATAATGGTAAAATGAAAATACTCCCTTTCTTGCAGGAAGAAAGAAACAGAAGCTTGCCAAGGAGAGAGCTGGACTTTCCAAGGTAATAAACTATTTTAGAGAAACAATTATTTTGCAGTCTACTTCAAGTATGTACTTTGAGAAAGCTGATTGGTATCAGACATTGGTTTTTCTATTTTAAAATGTAATTTGTTGTCTTTAAGAATACTTACTAACTCTGTTCAACTGCAGATTTTCCAGTTCTTCCTTATTTCACCTTTGTCGGCCATCACAGCAGACAACTTACTATTCCAGCAGTATTTAAGGGGCAGTAAGATGATAGGCCCCAGAATACATTTATACCAAAAAGTTCAAACTTTCTCACTTAGCTGCTCCATAATAATAAAACATTTATTATTGATTTAATTTTCCTTTCTCCACACTTTCTTTAAAAGATCCACATGTTACTCATTTCGAAAGTTACATAAGATTATTCACACCCACTGATCCAGAATCCCAATACCTGTCAGATTTTTACCTTGTAATATGTAAATGTAGACCTAAGTCTTTTTATTCATTTTTTTTCTTTTCGTAGATCCTGTGTTCATGGTTATTTTCAGTGACTGTATAGGTTTTACCTGCTTTATAAAAAATGTTATGGGATGTGTAAGTAAATTAAGTAAACCTTGATCATTGTGCATATAGTTTTTCTTTTTTATTGAAATTAGTTCCATTGTCTGGATGCCCAGGAATTGGACCTACTGGATCAGTAGTGGTTCTTTTTTTTTTAAGTGTTCCCTGTCCAGTTGTATTTAATTTTTATTTATTTATTTATTTATTTATTGGCTGTGTTGGGTCTTCATTGCTGTGCACGGGCTCCCTCTAGTTGCAGTGAGCGGGGGCAACTCTTTGTTGTGGTGTGCGGGCTCCTTTTTGCCGTGGCTTCTCCTGTTGCGGAGCACAGGCTCTAGACTCATGGGCTTCAGCAGTTGCAGCTCATGGACTCAATAGTTGTGTTGCACGGGCTCTAAAGCACAGGCTCAGTAGTTGTGGCGCACAGGCTTAATTGCTCTGCAGCATATGGGATCCTCCCGGAGAAGGGATCAAACTGTGTTCCCTGCATTGGCAGGCGGATTCTCAACCACTGCACCACCTAGGAAGCCCAGTAGTGGTTCTTTTTAAAGCAAGTTGAGGCAAGGAAAAAATTAAATCAATAAATGTTATATTTGAATGATTAACACTGCTAATTGACTGATAATAAAGAGGTGAAACTGGGAGGCAACCACTTTGTTTTCCCATTATTTCAAATAAGTTTCTGAAATATGTAATGTGTTCATTGTGTTTTCAGTAGCCTTTTCTAGAGATGTAGGAAAATGGATATATTACAGGCATACTTGAGAGATACTGCAGGTTTGGTTCCAGACTGCTGCAGTAAAAGGACTTTGTCAATAAAATGAGTCACGTGAATTTTTTGGTTTCCCGGTGCATATAAAAGTTGTGTTTACACTATACTGTATTAAGTGTACATAGCATCATGTCTAAAACAACTGTACATACCTTAATTTAAAAATAATGCTATTGAAAAAATGGTACCGATAGACATGCTTGGCACAGGGAACAGCACAGTATCTGAGAAGTAATGAAGTGAAGCACAACAAAACAAGACATGCCTGTATAGCCATATGCATCAGTGTGTATTTTTAGATTCAGGTATAATCATATTCTTGCCATATGCTGCGGTAGTCAATGAAAGATGCCTCCACTTTTGGGAATTAAAATTTTTTTCTTTCACCTATGTTGGTAATGAGAGCATACATAATAATATTCAAGAATCAAAAACTTCCGTTAATGGAAGTCTAGGTTTTTAAATAAAAAGGGACTTTTTAAGTAATTGGTTTACATTTTGAAAAAGATAGTGCATACAGCTGGTGGCTTATGTATCATCACAGCCAGTCTGGCACTGCACCACAAACTACAGAACAGCAAAGAAACAGAATTATTTAAGGCTGCTTGCTTGTAATAGCAACACAATTAGAAGCAGCTCAAATGCCCAACAAATACATCATGGTTATGCGATCATATGTTCCTCAGTGGTATGTTCTATGGCCATTTAAAAATAGCTAATCTTAGAGATGCATGTGAAATCTATACAAAACAGTGTTGGATGAAGAGAACGAATTGATTATACTTACATAAAAATCTATTGTAATGGCCATTACAAATTAGTGTAGATTGTAAAGTGCATATTTTATGGTAAAGATATTTGTACTCTTATTTTTTTGCTTTAGGTTTGATTTACAGTTTTCTAAGAACTGTTCAAGTACCAGCTTGATCAAAACGAATTTTTTCTTGCATTTATTTGAATGTAGATACGAAACTAATCCTTGCGAGTGTTGTAGAAGTGTAAATTTCTTTCTGTCAGTTTTCATAATGAGCTATTCAGTTTTGTTAGTGGCATGATTTTTTGTATTGTTTATACCCCTGGAGTAATTTTGGTATCAGTTACTAAATATTCTGTTTCTAAACAGTTACCTGACCTTAAAGATGCTGAAGCTGTTCAGAAATTCTTCCTCGAAGAAATACAGCTTGGTGAAGAGTTACTAGCTCAAGGTAATTGATAGTCATTAAGAGACTGGGAAAGAAGATAAATTCTTCACACTAATATAAATTTATGGTGATAAGGGGGCTTTTTTTGGTGTAGTGTGGCTATTTTTAAAAAGATACTCTAAATATTTTTTTTAGGTATTTAATAATGAGGCATTTAATTTAATAATATGAGGACAATAAGTAATCTTTACAAATGAGGTTGCTTTTAAGTCTAGAGAATGTAGTTATTATATGATATATAAATAGTAACTGAAAGAGTATCTGGGCATATAATTCCCTCGACTGCTTCATCTAATCGTCAAGTCTTTTCTAGCACTTATAGGAAGGAATGGTTAATATACTAAGTCCCAGAGAAGGTTAATTTACCTGATCAAGGTTACACAGTGAGTTCATGGCACGTGGTTTCAGAACCAGTGATCTAAATCTGACCCAGAGTTTAGGCTTTGTGCTATATGTATTCCATTGATAGGATTAAGAGTTCTTTCTGAAAAATTACTATTATGATTAAAGTGATCAAATTTTCAGTAATTTAGTCTTAAAGGTATTTATAAATATTTTTACTGTTAAATTATTATCTCAAAAGTAGCTTTGAAGTAGTTACTGTCATTAAGATATCAAGTGTCAACTTGTTTTTATTCTTACTGTTTTGTCATAATAGGTTTAGACAGTATTCAACCACAGGATGCAGGTCATTTGTGGATTTTTTTTTTTTAATTGGAAGAGAGTAAAGGTTTATGATGGTGATATCATTACTTTTTATCATGTCTCCCCTTTCCCTGCGTCACAAGAAATAATTGCTTGAGGAGGGTAAGGGAGGCAGTAATTGTTTTTTATTTGCTGCTACTATTTATAAATTAAAATGAAAATGTCTTGCTAAGAAATAACTGACTTTTTTTCACCATATAAGAAAAATATGAAGTTTAATCATAGAGCAAAGTAAAGTACTTAAATCCTCATAAGGATCATTTGAGAGACTATGATTATATTAATATCTGAAAAATAAGCATGTATAATGATATCTGTGTCTGAGGATAGAACTTATGTTTGGGTTATCTTGGATATCCGTGTACTGTTGGCAGCTATTTGTCTTGAGCCTTTAGATCCAGATAGAAAAGAAAAGTTAACTCGTAGGGGGAGGCGGGGGTGTCAGGGAAGGATAGGGAGGAGTGTTCTTTTTCCCAAGCCTGTGTTCCCACTTCAGCGCAGCACACCCACAGGGTTACTTGAGTCAGCTGCCAAGCTGCCTTACCAACCTAACCCGAGGTAGAGCACTCAGGTGGTAGGAATTAGGGAAGAGGAAGCCATGAGGAAGCGTGAGCAGCCTGGGCAGTGAGCCTCATTGCTGGGCAAGGCCGCCTTCATCCAGGGGTCTCCCGTAAACAGACTCCATTAACTGAGCAAGATCTCATCTCAGGATATGCGAATGGGATCAGAGCTACAAGTGCAGAGAGAAAATGGCTCCACTTGCACTGAATTGCTGTGGTTGTTTATGAATGGTTTCCAGTGTGTTCAGAAGGTTTAGGAAGTGTGTCAGAGGATCCCCTGTGTTCTCCACACACCATTCTGGTATAGCCACTGTACTTCTGTTTAGTAATCAGAATTAATATCCTCTGACAACTGAGTGATCTCCTCTATTGCCTGTAAATTCAGTGGCATGAGGATTCAGCGGCCACGTGGTGTCTTAGTTTCCAAGTCACTGGAGCCATTGTGTTCCCGATGGAAGTCCAGTCCCATGTGGAAGACCTAAATCTTACATTTTCCATTTTTAATGCTTCTTTGTAGAGTTATGCTTTCTTCAGTTTGAATACTTCAAGTGAAAATGTCAGATAGCAGGCATTTCCTCCTCATTTACCAGTCTTCAGTCCCTTAGTTGGTCAGATTCTTACTCAGGGGTTGGAAGACTTTGTGTTTACTGGCTTATTGTAAATGATAACTACTCAGGAGCAGCCAGATGGAAGAGATGCATCCGGTTGGGGATGGGGAACTTTGATGCCCTCTCTGTAGGTGCCACCCTCCTAGTACTTTGATGTATTCACCAACCCAGAAGCTCAAGAAATAGTTTCTTGACATAATCAGAATTTGTTGTTTCACCAAAAGAGTTAAAAATGATACAGTCCTTACATTAAATTGCTTAACAAAGATTAAACATTGGTGAGTAGGAGAACCGATGAAAATGTCTATAACAAGTGCAGGAAAACACGGGATAGATGCCAATCGGGGAAGCATTTTCAGGTCTCCTTCAGGCTGCACCTTGAATTCCCCGAAAGGGAGGGAGGGCCTAGGCATTGGGGAAAGGGAGAGCATTCTGCTCAGCGCAGCAGTGCTTCATACCAAGTGGCAGCTTCTATCTTGTAATGCTTGGTTTGTTCTTCCTCTGCTATGTCGTAAGAGGATTATATGATGCTTTCAGTGCTGTTGGTTTTATAAAAGGTACCACTTGAGATCTGGCTATTGGGTCAGCAAAAGTTGTACAAAATTTGTAACAACATTACGTGTGAAAGAAGCTCAAGATGACAAGTTGACTGTGATTGAGGTTGTGTCTGTGTGTAAGTGTATCCTGGACAGACAGGATTGTTTGGCATTGTTTGCTGCTGGATCTGCAGAGAGGATAACTGCCAGTGATGGCTAGGTTCAGAAGAGATTAAAGGCCTTAGGATGTCTACTTGCATGTGGTGATATCCAGACAGTATAAGGGATTATACTGTGAAATTGGGCCTGTTCACCTCAGTCCCCCAATCTTCCGATTCTCTCTTCTCACAGAAAAATATTGTTTCATTGTTAGCAGTTGTTTATGTATTCTTAGTATATAAATAGTAATAACCTTGGACGTTTCTGTGCCTTACCCTTTGAATGTGTGCTGGAGCCCCTCAGTGCCGACATGCATGTCCTGGCTCATCCTTGTTGCGGTGTCCTGGTCAGCGAGGCGCGTGCGCTGCACCCGGCCTCTGCTCGCGCTGTGCTGGTCGTTAGCGCTTACAGACGCAGTGACGACGTCAGGGCTGGGTTCTGGACAAAGGCAAGGCTTTTTCAGTTACACGGTATTTTTATGTAAATCTTGCAGGTGAATATGAGAAGGGTGTGGACCATCTGACAAATGCAATTGCTGTGTGTGGACAGCCACAGCAGTTACTGCAAGTGTTGCAGCAAACTCTTCCACCACCCGTGTTCCAGATGCTTCTGACTAAGCTCCCAACAATTAGTCAGGTAAGATTTGACACGTTATGAAATAAGTGAGTAGAATCTGAGAGTTAAGTGTTTAGGGACATTGGCATTTTAAAAATGAGCCTAGTGAACATGATGACATCATGAAACTCCCCCATAATGAAAATAGTACTGGAGATGTCAGTGCTTGACATTTTCTTACCTAAGAGGAAAATTTCCAAATGGGGGGTGGGGGGGGGCATAGAATCTAGCGATTGTGCCCAAGAGGTCGATTAGGAAGTATGTATTTTAGTGTTAAATCTCGGACCGTAGTGTTCAAATCTCCAAATTCAGGCCACTCCCAGCTACTTTTAAACCTTTCTGCCTCTTGTGAGACCACGCATTCAGTTAAGGGGCCTTGCAGAGGACAGAGGAGCCAAGATGACATAGCTTGGAAATCCGATCCTAAAGGTCTGTGGGTTCCCTCTGATCTCACTTGTCTGAATGCTCCTGTCATTGCTTCTGCAGAGGTGGGCTTCCAGTTTGGAGCTCTTTGAGTACACCCCCATTTAAATAAGAGAGTAAACAGAACTTAAGAGTTAATTGCATTCCATTCATTTTAAATCCTTCTCAAGGAGCCTGAATGAATCTACTTTTTGGAATATCATGTTTATTAAATGAATTTTCAGAGTTGATATAATTAAAAATTAGTAAAATGAGTGGTTAATTCTTTAAACTGATCTTTATTCATCTGGATTGGAAAGGAACTGAAAAGAAAAAGATCTTAAAGATTTAAGGGAAAGAGTTGAGAAACCAAGGAGTTGGTAGTTGGTTTTAATCCTTTTTATGTTAGACTAATATGGTTCCCAGTCAGAATCCTCTGGCTAATATTATCTGCCTTTTGAAAGACAGCATAGCATAGCGCTTTTGAAAAATTGACCTCAGGATGATGTCTTTTGAAATACGGGTGAGTTCAGGATGAGGCTTGGATTCCTCTCTAGAAGAATGCCCTCTTTTACTTAGTTCACTTTTGCCATGTTATCTGGAAATGTTTTCAGTTGCTAATATTTTGGAAGACTGTATTCCTTTGTATAATGACTGTGACCATTTACAGGCGGAAAAGGGAAATATTTGGAGAATAGAATGATCTGTATTCTTAGTTCATATGGGAGTGAAAAGATAAATTCTTTTTGGTTTTAGTTACAAAATTGACTAACATGTAACACAATATAATGTTCTGCTTCCTTTATTGACTTGAATTTTGAGATGGGACTGACAGTGATCATTATTCTCTCAGATGAAAACAGCATATGAAGTGTTATATGTTGACATCTCAGTATGGGTAAAACTTCAACAAGATTTGATTCAGAGATTTGATACAAAGAGCATTTTATGTTGCACTTAGAATCCTGGTTAAATGCTTATCATACTTCTAAAAATTAAAATTTTTTTCTCTTTCAGAGAATTGTAAGTGCTCAGAGCTTGGCTGAAGACGATGTGGAATGAGAAACAAATGTCAACATAATAATCTCAATTAAAAATATTTTTAAAATCTTTAACTTGGAAGATGATCAGCTCTGGGGGAGTAAGGGCAAATAAGCTTGTTATGGACTGTCCTACACTGAAATCTACCAGAGTTAATTTTTACTTTGTGTAGATCCATTTGTCTGTTTTATTTATTTTTCCCAGTGAAAAGTCTATTTTGATAGAGGGGTTTTCATTTTATAAATACACTATGAGTTACCGAAATATGGATTTTGTTTATTCCTGAAACGTGCAGTTAGAATGTACATACAACATCACATTACTTACATTAAAAATACCCAGTGCTCAGTTTTGAAAGACAGGCCAAAAAAAGTGTGGAAGAAAAATTGAGGAATGCACCCTTTTTTTTTTTTTTTAAAGGCTAGAACAGTTTGCTATAACAGAAAATTGGATGGAAACTTGATTGTGTTTATCACAACTGAGCATTAAAATCTTCAAGAGATTCTTTCCATTTAATCTCTTAACTGTATAATGTGCTGCTGTGCTATAATAACTTCACCCCCACCCTTGAAATGTTTGGTTTAAATCAGTGGGCTTCACGTGTTCCTGATAATTATCTCCTTGTGTTTTAGATATGTGTAGTTGCAAATAGCACCAGGAATTAGATCTGTGTACACCCTTAATCTAGCTGAGTAAGCTTCACCAAGTTAATGTCTGCCCACATTTATAAAATGAGGGAATTGGTCTGCTTCTAATTCAGCTTCTAATTCCTTTGGTTCTGTTCAGCATTTTCAGATCCCCTTTTCTGAGGGATATCTGTTTGGTCAACCAGCCCTTGCATTTTTTATACTCTAAATTTTGCATGCTTGCCTGACTTAGTATTTCTGAATTTTTTTTTTTAAGGTATAATATAACTTGTGTTGATTTTCACTGAAATCATGGTTCTGTCACTACTTTTGTAAATTAATCTGAAACTTAACCTTCAAGGAACTGGGACGATATGCTTGTAAAAGTGTTTATTCCCCTTTGCTTTTATTGTCAGTGTACCTCCTTAATCCCCTTCCGACCTGATTCATTTACCTTGTTATGAGAATAAGGTGTACTTTGTGGCTGAAGACTTGCAAAGAATGAAGATAATGGGACCTTTTATTCTCAAAATAGTGACACATTATCTGCAGCCACAGATTAAATATCAGACCTGAGAATAAAGATCCTTGGTACCTAGTGGTGTCTGTTGAGCGGCATTTCTCATTGTACAGGTTGCCTTTATTCTAAAAGTGTAGAGAGACCCTTTCTATGTATTAGACATTTTGCTTTATTTTTTTAAAAACTAACTGCAGGGTTTTGTGGTGGTTGTGATATAGTGAAAAGAGTTTGGCGTATGGTTCTAGTTTCTGTCTCTGGGTAGCTGCCCAGCCTTGGGCAAGTCCACATTACATCTCTGAGTTGCAGGATTCTCATATAAAATTAGAACATCAGACTAGGTCACTCACACACTAATGGACTCTTCCTTGGGAACCTTCCAAGTTTGTGATCTTGATCCCTTAAATAGTGTGCTTTTTAATCGGTGACAAGCCTGCATGCCTTTTGGGGGTGAAGTGGAGTAGGATGACCAATACAAACACGTTGGTGGGTTCATCTTCCTAGTAGGATCCCAAATCCAAAATAGGATAATGATCGGTCAGTGATTGGCCATTTAGCTAGGAAACAATCTTCTGTCCTGCATCTGCCCAGACAGGGGATGAGCTGAGACAGAGGGATTGTAGGTAGGGAAGGAGCAAGGGCCAGACAGCTTGGCAGGAGAGGGAGGGACCCAGAAAGACTAAGGACTAGCTGGAGGAGTGGGAGGAGTCAACTTAGGTCTTACTTTAGGAGGAAATGAAGACTGTGCCCTCGTGAACCGTAGTGCAGCCCAAACTGGGTATCACTTGGCTTTCTGAAAAATAATCAGCTTTGCTTTAATGCTTATTGAAGAGGTAGCCATATCCTTATGTTAGAGCTGATGATGCCAAGTACATCTCATTCGAATGACAGCTTTGATGCTTTAAAATTAGGTACCACTTTTGAAAGCTAGCTCTGTTAAAAACAACCACCAATACCAAAAAAGTTTTTTCTGTCTAGACACATCATTGCTGAACACTGCTTACTGTCTGTAAAATGTTACCCAGTGATAGAACCAGGCAGCGGTGAGGATGCTCGTGGAGTGGTGCTCAACCCATTTAAATAGAGGATAATAGTTTGGATGTTCCCGTGTGCTGATGCGCACTTAGACCTTTGGCAGTGGGAAGCATGCGCATTGATGTGCTTTCTTGGGCAGAGATTCATTGTTTTGGTCCCACGATTTGTACTTAAATTCTTCAACTCTTATTTGGTGGTTCTTTATATTCTTAAACTCTTTGCTAAAAAGCATCTTGTAAGTTCTCATACTGCATCCATTCTTTTCCTGAGTTCTTGGATCATATTTACAATCCTGACTTGAACTCCTGGTAGATTGGTAATGTCTGTCCACTTCACTTAGTTGTTCTGGCGTTTTATCTTGTTCCTTCACTCCTTGGCCACCTCATTTTGCTTAAATTTGTATTTGTATGTACATAGTAGCTTAGTTAACGTTTCTCGACCTTGAAGTGGCCTTGTGTAGGAGAGGTCCTTTGTGTCCCAGTACAGAGGACCAGGGTAGTTCTGACCTGTGCTTGCAGACTTAACACAAAGTGTCTTTGCTTCTGGTGTCTCCCGCCTAGAGGCTGGTCTAGAGCTTTGTGTAGCCTCCTGGTGGGAGGGGCTGGGTCGGGTCGAGGCGTGTGTCTAGAGGTGGCTGTAGACTCACGTCTAGGCAGCCTGCTGCTGATGGGTGGGGCTGCACTCCCACCCTGTGGGTGGTTTGGCCTGAGGCGTCCCAACAGGAGCCTGCACTGTTGGATGGGGCCAGGTCTCTGGGACCAAAGATCCAAAATGTCTGCCTCCAGCCAGAGTTCATGCAGGTTGCAGCTGTGTCCACCACCAGCTTGTATGACCCCAGAGAGAGCCACGGCCGCCCCCAACATCCCCAGGAGACCCTCCAAGACCCACAGGTAGGTCTGACTCAGGCTGCTCTGAAGTCACTGCTTCTGTCACGTGTGGGACCTTGTGTGCATGCTTCCAGAGTGGAGTCTCCTTTTCCCTCAGTGCCATCGGCTCCTGCGATCAAGCCTCACTGGCCTTCAAAGCCAAATGCTGTGGAGAGTCCTCCCGATGCCAGACCCCCAGTCTGGGGAGCCTGGCATGGGGCTCAGAGCTCCCCCTCCTGTGGGGAACCCCTGCCATATAATTATTCTCTGCCTCAGGGGTCGCCCACCCAGGGGGTATGGGATTCGATAATGAGAGAGCCCCCCTCCTACCGTCTCGTGGTTTCTTCTTTATGTCTTTGGATGTAGAATGTCATTTTATGGTAGATTCCAGCCTTTTTAAAAGATGGTTGTTTAGCAGTTGTGAGTTTGGTGTGCTCCCGAGAGGAGGGGAGCTCGGGTTCTCCACCATTGTCTCCACAGTTTGTACTGAAAGAGCATTGGAAACGGCTTACCTGGCAGTGTCAGTGCTGGTCCTGTTAACAGAGAAATAAGCGCTTACGTTCACATCTCACTTATGTGAAGTATGTGAAACCTGGTACATTGTGTGTGGTGGGCAGTCAGTAAACATGTGAGCCCTCTTACTCCTCAGTAAGTTCGGTAGTTTATCATCTTGCCTGCCTTTCTGACCTTGTTGAGTCAACCTGTGGCCAAAGTGTGTGTTCATGTCCTTGTAGAAGAGGTTTTTGAGAATATTGATATATCATGCAGATACACAAAATCTTCTTTCTTGTAACATAAAAAAATGAAGTTTTATTATTGCTTGTGGCTCAACTATTTAAGTGATATTAAAGGGCTTGGAGAAAAATTTGTCTTGGTGTATATTTGCAGAAGTGAATTCTGCCGAATTTGATGATTCAAAAGTAGAATCAAGTTTCTTGGTTACCATCCCTTTGAGAAAGTTGACAGCTATGCAGCGTTTCCCCAGGAAAATGCATATTTGCCTTTGACTTCAAGGGGTTGAGAGATCCCAGGTGAAGAACCCCTGCTTTAATATCAACAGAATCACGTGGAAGCCTTGTTAAGCTGGGCCCCACACGTTGCAGGGCAGCAGATCAGGGCCAGGAACACGTATCAATCAGCATTTCTAACAAGTTCCCTGCTTTTGGGGATGTTGCTGGTCTCGGGTCATGAATATGACACAGAAGGTGACGCTCAGTGGTGAAGTGGAAAACGTAAATAGGAAATCTTTATTAGGGAAGACCAGCTATTTTAGGGTCACAGATGATGTACTGTCGCACTCTAAAAGTGAGATGTGTGCTTAAAAACCTGCCGACTGTAGCGGAATGTGGTTATTTGGGGAGCCCCCAGTACAGACCACCAGTTGTCAGGCTTTATATTCAAGATAGGCCAGGCCTTTAAAAACAATCAACTTTAGGAAATGTTTTCAGAAAATAACCCATCGACTAGACAGGTCAGCTAAGCAGAAATTATATCCCCTAAGCATTTTAGTTGTGGGTTTTTAAGTTTTTATTCCACATTTATGTCTTTGAATGAATCAAGTGGATTTTTTTAGATTCAGGTTTTCTGGAACATTATACATATATACATATATATGTTATATAAAATGTTTAAATACATAATTATATTAACTATTTAAATTACATAATGAATTGTATAATATAATTTTGGAGGTGCTAAATCCTTGCTTAATTCCGACTAATATTGATAAGGGAGTCAAGTACTTTGACGTAATACAAAGAAGCTAGAGGTGGGGAGTGAAGGGGAGAAAAACAGGGAAGAGAGGCTGTAGTGAAGCTGGAGCTTGATGTGAAGAAGGGAGTGGTGCCTGGTGCTCAGCTCGCGTCTCCATGTGTCTTGCGCCCACGTGTCCACGTGTAGTCTGCACATTCAGAGGGAATACCTGGATCCCGCTGGAACTTCACCCAGGTCCTCAAATCAGGGTAGCCCTGCCTTTTATCACATAAGAAAGTAGACAGACTGAGCTGGCCTTTCAGTTTGTTCCTAGGTAGAGTGCTAAAGCCAGAGCCTGTCTCAGTTTACCTGGAGTAACACACCAGACTAGTCCCCAGAGAGGCTGAACATACTTCCTCAGTGACCTCTGGACGGTGTTCACATCACACATGAAATTGTTCCCCTTAACTCACCGTTTGAAGAGGACAGCTTTGTGGTTGTCAGCAGAGACTGATGCTACAGACCAATTTTTTTTTTTTTTTTTTTGGCCACACTGCGAGTCTTGGGATCTTAGTTCTCCAACCAGGAATCGAACCCGGGCCCCTGGCAGTGAAAGCACAGAGTCCTAACCACCGGACCATCAGGGAATTCCCTGTAGACCAATTTTATCCATACCCCATTCCTATAGAGCATTGCAGTGGTTTGCAAAATCTTCCTTTGCAGTTCCATGTATTCATTGGGACCCTAGTAGCAAGTATAGAAACCCAACTTGAATTAGCTTAAGAAGCAGCAGCATTTGTTAGCTCCTCAGGAAGACCTTTACTGTTAGAAGGAGGATCTACACACCAGGACAGCTCCTTCCATCTCTGCTTCTCACTGTTCTTGTTTCTTTTTTAAGATATTTTTTAATGTGGACCATTTTTTTTTTAAGTCTTTACTGAATTTGTTGCAGTATTGCTTCTCTTTTATGATTATTGTTTATGTTTTTTGGTTTTTCAGCCGTGAGGCATGTGGGGTCTTAGTTCTCTGATGACGGATTGAACCTGCACTCCCTACATTGGAAGCGTGGAGCCCTAACCACCTAACAAGCACAGGGAAGTCCCAGTGCTTGTTCAAGTTTTACGAACAGACTTAAAGAGGAGGCTGGAGTTCTGGGCTCTGGCAGCTCCAGGCACATGTACATGATGGTGGTCACACTTCCTGAGCTCTCACAACTCCTTACAGTCTTATAGGGTGTGCCCAATGTTGCATGGTAAATGGAAGATTCAGGAATTTTTTCCCCTGGCTTTTTTGAAGTATGATTTACAAATAAAAACTGTATATGTATATTAAATATATAAGATGTACAGTGTGACATTTGATGTATGTAGCCATCGTAAAATAATTACCACCGTCAAGCTAGTTAACATACCCATCACCTCACATAGTTCCCTTTTCTCATGTGAGTGGTGAGAATACTTAGGACCTACTCCTTGCAAATTTCAGGTAAATATTAACGACAGTCACCAGGCTGTACATTAGATCTCTGGAACTTTAGTCATCTTACAAATGAAAGTTTGTGTCCTTTGACTAACATCTTCCCTTTTCCCCTGTCCCCCAGCCCCAGGTAACTACCTACCATTCTCTGTTTCTCTGAGTTTGATTTTTCCAGATTCCACATATAAGTGAGATCATGCAGTATTTGTCTTTCCATGTATGGCTTATTTCCCTTAGCATAATGCTCCAAGTTCCTCCATGTTGGAAATGGCAGAATTTCCTTTTATGAAGGTGACTTTCATTGTGAGTGTGGGTGTGTATCACATCTATCCATTCATCCACTGACAGACGCTTAGGTTATTCCAGTATCTTGGCTCTTGTGAATAACGCGGCAGTGAATGTGAGGGTGCAGATACATTTTGAGATAGCGATTTCATTTCCTTTGGACGTGTACCCAGAAGTGGGATTGCTTGATCATGTGGTACTATTTTTGATTTTTTTGAGGCATCTCCATACTGTTTTCCATATGGCTGCACCAGTTTACACTCCCACCAGCTGTGCACAAGGGTTTCCCTTTCTCTACATCCTTGTCAACACTTATCTCTTGTCTTCTTGATGACAGCCATTCTAACAGGTGTGATACTCCTTGTGGCTTTGATTCATGTTTCTTCATTTGATGACTAGAGATGTTGAGTATTTTCATATACTTCTTGGCCATTTGGGTATATTCTTTGGAAAACAATGTCTCAGCCCTTTGCCCATTTTTGAATTGGGTTATTATTATTTTGCTATTGAGTTGTATGAATTCCTTATATTTGGGGGGGGGGATTAACCCTATGTCAGATATACGGTTTGCAAATATTTTCTTCCATCCCGTTGGCTGCCTTTTCATTTTGTTGATAGTTTCCTTGCTATGCAGAAGCTTTTTGGTTTGATGTAGTCCCATTTGTTTATTTTTTTATTGTGTCGTTTGTACATTTGGTGTCAAATCCAAAAAATCACCAAGACTGATGTCGAGTTTTTCCCCTGATTTTACTCATAGGAGTTTTATAGTTTACAGTCTACATTTAAGTCTTTAATCCCTTTTCAGTTGATTTTTGCATATGGTGTTAAGGTAAGGGTCCAATTTCATTATTTTACACGTGGATATCCAGTTTTCCTAACACCGTTTATTGAAGACACTCTTCTCATTGTGTATTCTTGGCACCTTTTTTGAAGATTAGTTGACTGTAAGATTCCGGACTTGAATTAGGAAGGGTAGTTTGCACTGTACTTGGCTACCTTACCTATTTGATAGAACAGAGGAGTTAGGAGGACTGTGGTGCTTTTTATGTTTTTAAAGAATTGGGGTACTTTTCATCAAAGATGAGAGACGTGAACAAACAGGACCAAACGGCCACTATATAATTCAGGTTGCACATAAAATGGACGCCTGTTTCCTGTGAGAATACAGAGCCTGAGGAGTTGAAAACACAAAACATCACTGAACTCTTATATCTTTTTTTAAAATGAGAGGGGTTTTGGGTGTGCTTTCTGCTTTGTAATTTTGCAATGTCTAAGATAAAAAACCTCTGCCATCTTACGAGTTACTGAAATAAAGGTAACGCTTCAGGAAAGTTGCCATGACTTCTAAGCTCCTGTCACTGACTGGACCAGATAAGCGGGACTGGAGTTTGGAGAGCAGATCATCTTTGGGGGTGGGGTGGGGTAGGGGGTGCTGGGATGTAGTTGCGCTAGAGCCAGAGGCCGCGGGAGCCTTGGCTCAGGGCAGGGAGTGAACTCTGCCAGAATGTGCCCCTGTCTTAGAGCCTCTTTCCCCAGTTTCTCCATTCTTCCTGGGTGGTTTCATCTTCTCTGGCTTCAGTGGCACCTGTCCCCGATGACCCCCTCCCGAACTCAGGTGGGTGTGACTCCCCGCTCGCTCAGCATCATGTGGATGTCCACAGGCACCTCAGATGACGTGTTCAGGGCCGACTTCATGCTCCTGAACCTGCTCCTTCTGAACTGCCCTCTACCTGGCTGTTACCTGCTCACCACAATTCCACCAGTGACCAAACCTCTGCTCTTCTTACTGTGTCCCTAACCCATTCACTTCTCTCGGGCCTCACTGTCACTCTCTTGGGTCAGTTATCTGTATAGTTACTGCACAGCCTCATCCCTTCTGATTCCTACTGCTGCCTAAGGGATTGTTTGGAAATATTTTGTCCCTCGTGTAGCATCCAAGCCCCTTAAAATCTGACCTGATTGATTAACTCTAACATCATTCCTCAGATGCCCTTCTCCCCTCCCAAACACACAGAAACACAAGTTCTGGTCAAACCGAACTAACTGCCCCCAGAAGTACCTTCCTCTCCAGCTAGGATCCTGTCTATTGCCTCAGGGCTTTTGCATATGATACGTGCCCTATGTTAACTGCCAAGGATCTCTGGATAGACAGAATAGTCCCTGCCCTCACTGATTTTGCCATCGGGTTGAGAGAATTAGTGAAGCCTTTCTAGGTGCGGGGGTAGGTGCCCTTTGTTGGAGATTCTGTAGAACCCCGTGATATTCCTTCCATGGCACTTACCAAGGTTACTGAAATTTCTTGCTAACTTGGCCCTCTTTCCCACTAGACCACTCCTAAGGACATATGTCTTATTGATCATTAGATTTCCCAGCATAAGGCATACGTCACTGCTTAGTATAATACTTAGTGGATGAATGGAGATTCAAATGGGCAGAAGTTGGTTGGGAATTTTTCACAGTGACGTTAATATAAAAGAGTCTTTGACATTACACATGCAGGGTAAGTGGAAGGAAAACATTATTTGATTTTGGGGAGTGATGAGGTCTATTTTAAAAGCTGCTTACTAAGTCACTGGGTTGGAAATAACACAGTTTGAGAATAGAAGGGAACATATCTATTTAGTTTTCCTCATATTTCTTGACAGCCTCCTGGCTTAACAAAAGGCCAAAAAAAATTTTAAAAGCAAATCTGGCAGCCATTGAAGTAGCATTTATAAGATTAAAAAAAGCAACTTAGAGTCATTCCAAACTATTCATCCTTTTACTGAAAGCTTGTCAAATATGGGGTGAATTATGTGTACGTTCGCACTTAAATCTGCTTCTCTGTGGACAGTCCATACTCTGCCCAGTGCCTTTGAAATGACAGGATTTTGCTTTGTTTTGTTTTTTACCTGTCCTTTGAGCAAGAACTTTACACAGCAGTCCACGGTTGCACCTCATGCAGAACTTGGAAGACTGGAAATCTAACCTATATACTTTCACAGATGACTCATTTTGAAATTCACTTTATATTTAGGAAAAGGTGCTAGTTAAAATGACCATGCCCTCAATAAATGTGATGAAAGATAAGATTTTCCAAATTTTCTTCAACTTCCTAGGTACTACATTAGATATTCAGCAAGCTCAATTTAAATGACATTACTAATAATATTTTGAGTGACTGTAGTCTCAGTCATAGGTATTGTGGTTTGTCATGTACTGGCTGTCTGATGATAGGTCATTTAATTTCTCGGGTATTTCATTACTTAGAAATACTTTCTGAGTCTTGGGTCCTCATCAGTAAAATGGAGAAAACGTGAAATGATGTATTATAATCATTTGCTTATGTGCTGTCTTCCCTGATAGACCAGGACTTTTCTTGACACAAGAGCTAGATCTCATTTTTCTTTGGATCCTATCTACTCTGGCTTGTCAATAAGCAGATAGTAAATATTTACTGAACTGAAGTCAAGGAGAATGGACTCATTAATTTGACCTGAATTAAAATATTCTAGCACCTGACAAAATTAGAGGTGGCTTTCCTTTCTGGGCTAGGCCTTGCACTGATTCTTTTAATTAAATACACGGAAGTTTCAGGATGGGATAAGAAGTCAGCCTAAATGTTTTTACTACCCTTTTATTTTATCAAAGACAATGCCAAGCAAAATTCCCATATTTCTGTTAATGCTTTAAGGTCTCAGTTAAACTTGAGCTTTCTTCCTAATGCTCTTGCACCTAAAGATTCCTTGATTTTGAGAATAGACACAGGTATTTATCTGAGGCTCACAGTAAATTTGCATGGAGTGGAGGAGGTAGAAGGGGAGGTGTTCTGACGCTTAGTTTCCTTGCAGAAGAATCATTGGCCCATAGTTGTTTCATTTCATTTGGGCCTCTGAGAGGGGGTGTATTTCTTTCCATTGTCAATAGAAACACATTGGCCAGCCAGCATGCTTTCTAAATAAAGAAGGACTTTGAACTGAAAATTTGCAGGATTTACATGCTTTTTTTTTTTTTTTTTTTTTTTTTTTTACCACATGTAACCTCTCTCCTGCAAAAGGGCATACAGATCTTGCTGTACTTATGTAAGAAAAACAGAGTTAATATTCTACCTGTTTGCTATGAAAAAGGACAAATCATTCCCTGTGAAGCCTCGAGGTGATGGGGTTAACTGTCAGGACCCACCAGAGTGGGCGGAGGGGAAGCTCAGAGCACTGAGTCCTCGCAGGGGGTGGGGCGGGGGCAGGGTTGTCACTCAGTCCCATGGATTCCTCCTCATCTGGGATGCGCTGCAGGCCTCGGCAGCCTAGACAGTGCATTGTCAGGATACATTTAGTGTCTCATCTTCTCTGTGCATCTCACATTCATCATACCTCCTGAGAGAGGCTCTGGATCGTCCTGTATTGGAGAGTCACACAAAGACACCTCAGACCATTGACCTCTCATGTCACCTTATCCACGGAGGCCTTTTTTTTTTTTTTTTTAAAAAGCACAGGCTCAATAGTTGTGGCATACGGACTCAGTTGCTCTGCATGTGGGATCTTCCTGGAGCAGGGATCAAACCCGTGTCCCCTGCATTGGCAGGCAGGCTCCCAACCACTGCGCCACCTAGGAAGCCCCTCCATGGAGGCCTTGAGCTTGGTCAAATCAGTGCTGTTGGGCTGGCAAGGCTGGTGGTTTTCATTCCCCATGGTTGGGCAAGCCAGTCCTTTTTTGCAGAAGAGCTGCCTAAAGCTAGTCTCCAAGGGAGGCTATCTGCTTAGGAGGACACAAAACATTTTTCATGGGTTCCTTTTCAGGGCTGACAACATGCCTCAACTCTGATCCCTTTAAGAGAGATTTAGAATATCCTACAATACTAAGATTTTGCTTCAGAGAAATAAATAATAGCTGAAAGTAAATGGTATCTTCTGTTGGAGTTCGGCCCTAATCATACAAGTCTTTTGACTGAGTCTAAGAATCACCAGTAATCAAGTGTTCCCTTATGTTAGCTTATCTTATGCTCTATTTAAATAGTGTTGTAACATAAAAAATATAAACCTGCATTTGTGTAATGTTCTTGCGGATCTAGATGTTTTATGATTGAATTTTCAAACCTATGAGGAAGGTAGGTTGTTACAAGAGGATATTAACTGAGGCATGAAACTGTAAAGGGAGTTGTTCTGAATCACCGAACTAGTGATGAAAATGAACCCAGGCTCATCCTCCTGGTTTGTACCTGGGCCATCTCAACCTAGGTCAGGCTGTATCATGGTGCTCTGAGGCCATCACGTTAATAAACATCGTATCTCGACAGGACCCATGGTTAAAACCTTACTTGGTGTTTCCTCTGGTAGGAGGTAAGCTTTAGGAAAGCAGTGGGCTTTCTTTTGTTGTTGTTGTTTTTGTTTGTTTTTTGGTTGTTTCGTGTTCTGTTTTGTTTTTACTATTTCTGTTTTTTTTTTGTTTGTTTTTTGGTTGTTTTTTGTTTGGTTGTTTCATTTTTTTTGTTTGTTTTGTTTTGACTATTTCTGTTCATTGCTGTATCCCCAGTGCCTAGAATGGTTTCTGGCACAAGCTGGACACCTCAATAGAAGCTAAATGAATTAATTAAAAAGACAGGTTCCACACACACACAAATTTATGGAGTCTGACAGAAAAGGCTGTTATTAGTTAAAAAGAGAGAGAGATAAAAGGACACAGTCAAGGTGACATCTCCTGTTATACCCTATCATCTCCCAAAGCGAAGATATTCAAATTAACTTCTTCCTCAGAGAGACGTGATAAAAAATGATTTTGGGAAACATCTAAGTCAGCCCTGCAAACATCAGCTCCAGAGCCACAGCATGCCTGGAAGGCTCCTATTGTAAATAATATTTACTCTAACTTGTTTAAAATAGTTTATGATTAAAAATTTTTAGTTTATTCCGTGCTGAAAAGCATTTGACGGATACACTACAGTTAAAAGAATGAGCTCTCAAGTCTAGAAAAGCGTGTCCTTTAACCATTTGTCAAAGGGGTCTGTGTTGGTTTAATTATAGATAATATTCCTGATATACGGAGCTATTGCACCTAACTTGCTGTCCCGGAGGCACACATGAGTTTTTCAAGGATGGACTTGTCAGCTACAGACTACTATTTCAAGCATCTGTAAGCTGGTCACGTTTTGTGCCGCGGTGGTGCGTCACCATGGAACAAAAGAGGTAACAGGTGAGCTGTGACTATACGTGTGCCTAAGCTGAAGATAATTTAACGCCATGAGCTGCTCCAAGGGGGAAATTCCATCTCCATGGCATGGGGGGTCAAGGCAGCTGAGTTATTGGACACTAGACCAGGCTTTGTGAGAAGGAAATAGCCAAGTATGTGTCCAGTAGTATTTTCACAAAAACCTCTCTCTGCCTTCTCTCTACACCCACCAAGTCCTGAGCTTTCATTGGCCGAGTAATTCCGACCTCACAGGGGCTCATCTATCAGGCAGAGGAAGACGCCGGCGCCATCAAGTCAGGCGGAGGACACAGAGGACCAGGGGCGGCGCGCTCCCCCCGCTGCTCGGGTTCCCAGCTCGAGCGGGGCCTTGGACGCGTGATAGGACGCATTCCGCGCGGTGATGTTCGGGTGCTGAAAGATGCTCGGGTGCTGAGCGGTGCGCGGTGCTGAGCGATGCTCCGCGCGACCGCAGCTCCTCGAGCATCCCGACGGGTTAGAAGCGGAGGCGAAGGAGAGCTCTTGCGCCACCCGGTGGCCGTGTCCCCGCTAGCGGCCCGAGCGCCCGGCCGCGCCCTGTCCCCAGGCTCAGTGGTCCTCAGGGGGCACTCGCCACCCGCTAGCCGGCGACCTGGAGCAAACCCGCCCGGAGCCTTCGGGCTCGGGCCTTCAAGCGTCCCTTTGCACGGAGATGTGATTCTGTAAAGTAGGGCAATCACTAATAGCGAAACGAAAATGCTAGGACATTTAGGGGGGAAAAAAAGTTCAGCCTGGAAAACGTACCGGGATGATATTTTGTCAAGTCTTATTTTAGTTCCCCATACGTTAAAATTTTATATGGGAACATGCCAAGTGAGAGAATGTAATTCACAAAAATTGTTGGAAGGACTGCTGACTTGTCAAAGAAGAGGCATGATTCCAGGTTAATCTTGCTTCAAAGCGACATATGGATCTTTCATACTAAAGGCAAAGAATAAAGTGAAGCAGGGGGTTTCTTCAACTCCTTAACCTCTCATTTCTGTATAATCACCGTGCAAACAACAAACGTAGATTTTAGCATCTGGAACTTGGGCTTGAGTCCCAGATCTGCCACTTACTAGGGACCTTAACTTTGAGGCTCAGCTGCCTCATTTCCAAAGAGGATGATAGTATCTCCTCAAAAGGAGAATGCAAACTCCGGCCATACTTACCATCTACTGCATCTGTTCCTATAAGCTGTCCTTCTGATATCCATCTCCTTTGGACCACTCGTAGACATCGCCCAGCATTTCTTCCTCCCTTCTGCATCCTCAGTTTCCCCCTCTCTACCAGATAACTTGATTGGCACACAGACATGGCATAACTTCTCCCATCTTAAAAAAAAATCTCCAGACTCCTCATCCCTGCAGCTAGCTCCCCACCTCTCTTCTCACATTTATATCATAGAAAAATGTCTCTAAAGTGCTGTCCATACTCACTGTCTCTGCTTCTCCCATTCTGTCGTGACCCACCTATCAGGCTTTTTGCTGTTTTGCCAAGGAAATCAGTGGCCACCTCATGCTGAAGTCTGTGTCAATTCTCAGTCTTTATCTTTGGTGGCCTATCGGCAGTATTTGACATGATCATTTCCTTCTCCTGGAAACCCTTTGTCCTCCTGGCTTCAGGACACTACACTCTCTTAAGTTTTCTACTGCACTGGCCATTTCTCATTTTCTGGGGTTGAGTCCTTGGGTGTCTTTTCTAGCTATGCTAACTCCTTACTGATCTCATCCAGTCGCAAGGCTGAAAATACTATATACTCTGAAAGCTCCCGAGTAGCATCACCAGCCTGGACTTTACCCTGAATCTCCAGTCTCCAGCTGCCAACTTGACATCCATGCTTGCTTGTGTCAGAGACCTCTCAGACGTAACATGTCCACATTGAACTCCTTTCTTTTTTTTTTTTTTTTTGACCGCACTGCGTGGCTTGCAGGATCTTAGTTCCCCAACTAGGGATTGAACCCAGGTTCCCTGCAGTGGAAGCACAAAGTCCCCACATTTTGGCCCTCCCTTCCAGGCCTGTTCTCCTTGGGGTCATCTCCATCCTGGTTTTAATGGTTTCTTCAGCCTTCTGGATGCTCAGGCCAAACATCTTGGAGCCACGCTTGACCCCCGTTTTCTCTCACACCTCACATCCTGTCTGTCAGGAAATCCTATTGGCTCTTCCTTCCTAATATATCCAGAATCCATCATTTCTCATTCCATCTGCTATCACTGTGGTCCTGCCCTACTGTATTTTTCTCCAAAGCCCATATGTATACTGTATATTTTTTTATTTATCTATTTAATGCCCATCTCCTCCACAAAAAAGTAAGCTCCATGAGCGCTGGGTTCCTCCCTCACCCAAGTTTTGTACGTTGCTGTACCCCCAGGGCTTCAAACCACGTCCTAATTGGTCCTCAATAAATATTGGCAAATGAATGTATGAAGCAATTGGCAAATTGGGGTGTTTAATAAGTGAATAAATGGTAGCTATTGTTTTACATCATCCTTCTTAGGTATCTAATTTGAATATGAAATTAAAAGAACAAAATGCACCCAAAGGAGCCATCAGACATCTAGAGGTGGGATATTGTACTTGACGGTTTCTTTCAAATAGTCAATATCTTTAAGAAGGCTGGTGGGGGAGGGGACTGTCCTGGATGAAGATATGTTTAAGAGATGAAATTCCCTGGTGGTCCAGTGGTTAGGCATCCGAGCTTTCACTGCCAAGGACCTGGGTTCGATCCCTGGTCAGGGAACTAGGATCCCACAAGCTGCACAGCACAACTAAAAAGAAAAAGAAAAAAAGAGAAAAACAATACATTTAAGTGATAAAACACCAAATGCATTGTGTAGTCCTTGACTGAGCAGCTTTAAAAGAAAATTTTGTGCTATTTGGGGAAATTTGAACATGAACTGGGTATTCAACGATGTTGAAAATTGTATTAATTTTTTTAAGAAATATTTTTTTATTTTTAAAAATTAATTAATTAATATTATTTTTGGCTGTTTGGGTCTTTGTTGCTGCATGTGGGCTTTTCTCTAGTTGTGGCGAGCAGGGGCTACTCTTCGTTCTGATGTGTGGGCTTCTCTTGTTGCGGAGGACCGGCTTTAGGCACACCAGTAGTTGTGGCACATGGGCTTATTTGCTCCGTGGCATGTGGGATCTTCCCCGCCCAGGGATCAAACGCGTGTCCTTTGCATTGGCAGGCGAATTCTTAACCACTGCGCCACCAGGAAAGTCCCCTATATTAATTGTATTAGCTGTTTTAATACATAGTTGTGATTATGTATTATGTTAACCATTTCATTTTCATATAAACATAATATATCCACATATCAATATATGAAATTTAACTTTTGATGGTGAAATATGATGTTTATAACTTACTTTAAAATACTTCAGCAAGAAGAGAAATACTGGAAGCAAAGCTGGCAAGACGTTAACAATTATGAAATTGAAGCAGTGCACACGTGGGTGTTATACTATTCTTTCTACTCTTTCTGTACGTTTGAAATTTTTAATAATAGAAAAGTAACAGAAAGCATGCTATGAGCTTTGGTGGGAAAACTAGTTGCAGCAGAACTTTGAAGATGCTATTGAGTCAAAGCAACCTGGGGGGCGGAGACCGCAGACGAGGGCCCTGCAGCTCTGGTGGACTCATCTTACCTCTCATGGCCGTGCAAAGAAGCATTGCAGCAGCTTGGCAGGCTCTGCGCCACCTCCACACAGCTTCCAAAATCGAAGGGGTGGCCTGAAAAGGCAGCTGCTGCTGGGAGGCAGGAAGTCCTCAATCAGCTCAGCTGCTGTAGCAAGAGGCCTCTGGTGCCGGGCCAAGCCCAGAGTTGGGAGCATCTCAGACACCGTGCCTCTGGTTTCTAGTAGCGCAGATTTATGGCTTTTGGAGTTGGAAGGGTTAGATTCCTTAAATCCAAGTCAAGAGCTTGCTAGAATCATTCTCCTAAGCTAAACAGAAATGGACAGAAAACTCTCCTTCCATGCAACTTTTTTTTTTGGCCACGTGGTTTGCGGGATCTTAGTTCCCCTACCAGGGATCGAACTCACACCCCCTGCAGTGGAAGCACAGCGTCCTAAACACTGGACCACCAGGGAATTCCCGTCCCTCTGTGCAACTTAAATGGGTAACTCCAGGTGGTGTCAGGTTTTGTGTGATTGCACATTTGAAGGTGCTCAGGGTTGGTTTTTCCCTGTCTTCAAAGTAATTTTGGGGAATAGTTCATTTTCTCACCATCTCTAGGTTATGGGATTTGGGGGTATTTTTTTCTTATTTATACTTTGCTGTATTTTTCAAAATTCCTGCCATCACCACATACTCTTCTCCCAGTAAGAGAAAACAAAGTATAGCTTTTGGTGTTTACCTGCCGTATCAGCAGGGACCTGTTCCCTGTGACTAATAACATTTCCAGATCCAACTGAAGCACATGGGGAGTTCGTGGCTTCAAAGGCGGGGCGGGCCTTGGGTACCACTGGGCCTGGGGGTCTTTCTCTCTCTTCATCCCACAGGTCTCCCTCTCAAGTTGGCTCCACTTTCAGGCACATGCTTCCCTTGTGGTCCCAACACAGCTGTGGTGGCCTTAGACTTGCATGTTTCCAATATCAGGTCTACTGGGAACAATTTCTGGCCCGTGATTCCTGGCAAAATGTTCTTTGCGTCCCCTTGGCTCATATACCCACCTAAAAACCAATGCTGGGACAAGAAGGAGAGAGCAGCTCATCAGTTTGTGTCCTCTGGGATGGAGCTGGGACCCATCACGTGGGCTCGGAGAAGGAAAGTTCGTTTCCTAGAGGCACTTTTGTGTCCAGTTGACAAAAGAAGGGAATAAATGGAACATAACCAGAAAAATCACACATACTTCGTCTTCCTCCTCCCAGAAAGGACTTGCAATAATGCAGGAAGGAGGACACTTAGGCTAAGGAAAGCTACTCTGACTGAACCCAGAAATTAGCAAAAGGGAAAGTCTAACTCATCAAGATGAAACAGTAAGTTAGGATCAACAACCCTGATGATAAAAACTTTCCAATGCTCAGTTAAGCTGTCCTCTTCCACTCTTTTCTCTCTCCATCTCCAACGTTTACTATTTCACTTTTTGTCTTTCTTGGGCCATCTCCACTTTTTTTCTCATGCTGCTGAGATGAGTCCTTTGTCCCCTGCCTCTGCCAGAGTCACCATATGGTCTGTTGACCTTTCTTCATATGTCTGTTGAGTTGGAAACCATCAGGACCTCCAGGGGCTTGGACTAGTGCTGTGATAACATTTCCTTATGCTCCTGGAGGCAGGGGTTAACCTTAAAACTAAAGGCTAAAAAGCCACTGCCCTCGGAGGGTCAGCCCGAAGCAAAGGGTTGAGAGACCTGGAGTTTAGTCCGGTTTCTTTTTTTGAGTCATCTACCCTACCTGGACTCTTGAAAAAGGGATGCCCTGGACTGGATACCAACATCCCCGTGTGACTCTGCAAAGTGCTTTACACGGTGGGAGAGTAGAATTCTCCTCCTGAACCCCATTCCACGATGTCTTTTGCATCAAAACGGTTTGCAGAGATTTTCTGTCCAGACCACATAGTTTCTCACAGATCCTGAGTGTTTCACACTCCATTCTTCTTCCTGTGTTGACAGCCGGAGGAAGCACATCTGCTCGGGGAGGGCGTGATGCTGGCGTCCCCTGTGCTGTTCTCCGAGGGCTGCCAGCAGCTGCAGATGTGCGGAGGGGCCGGCCCTGCGGGAGCCTTGCTGAGAAATGCCGAGGGTGCCCTGGGGAAGGAAAACGTTGGCCCCTGCTCCCACTTCTAGGCTTCAGGTTTACAAAGTAGCTACAGGCAACTGTTGGTTCCCAAACATGGGGGAGAGGAGGGCACCTTTTGGCCTTACTCCTGCTTTGGATCTTTTCTTTCCTGGATTTGTCCTATTTGCACCTTGTTAATTGCCAACATTCCCAATCCCCCACCACCCGCCCCAGAAAAGCTAGAATGGAGAATAATTTGACTGTGGCAAGGGAATGATTTGTAACTGTTCCTATATCATCTGTCGAGTCTCTCTTTTGTGTTAGTCTTATAGTTTGGACTTTAGTACTTTAACTTGGAGTTATATGGTCTGCATAGCATCTTTCCATTTTACTTCACAAAACATATGTAACGGGGCAACATCCACCTTCATCTCCAAGGGGGGAGCCGTTGCTCAGAATTGATCTTATTTCAATTTTTTTTGGTTTTTTTCAATCCCAAACTCCCAATCCATCCTTCTCCCTTCCCCCTCCCACTTGGCAACCACAAATCTGTTCTCTATGTCTGTGAGTCTGTTTCTGTTTCATAGATAAGTTTATTTGTGCCATATTTTAGATTCCACATATAAGTGATGTCATTTGGTGTTTGTCTTTCTCTGTATGACTTACTTCACTTAGTATGATAATCTCTAGTTGCATCCATGTTGCTGCAGATGGCAATATTTAGTTCTTTTTTATGGCTGAGTAATATTCCATTCCATTGTATATATCCATTCATCTCTTGATAGACATTTAGGTTGTTTCCATGTCTTGGTTATTGTAAATAGTGCTACTATGAACATAGGGGTGCATGTATCTTTTTGAATTATAGTTCTGTCTGGGTATATGCCCAGGTGTGGGATTGCTGGATTATATGGTAGTTCTATATAGTTTCCTGAGGAAACGCTATACTGTTTTCTGTAGAGTATTTCAGCCTTTTGTTGGGGGATAGGATATGACCTAATAAGACTATGGCTAGGTTGTGTGTCGTGGTAGAAGTACATCCCACAGAACTTTTTCTCTGCTGCCCTGTCCCTTCATTCTCTCCCGTGTGGACCAAGTGACAGGTCGCAATGGCTTTCTTCCAAGACAGAAGCCCCACTGGGTTACTAATGTTATCTAGTTAGAAGCTTTATTTTAAAAATTGGATTGCAAAGTAGAGTGTATCTCATATGTTTAAACATGTTTTTCCCCCCAGTGGTTTTTATAAGTCTATTACAAATGGACAGATGTTGCTTTAAACAAAAGGTCTTTTATTACACTGACAATGTATAAACAACAGTTAAAGGTTTTTTCCTGAGAAGGGTTGTTTAAAAACACCAACACGGAAGAACCTTGAGTGATTTTACTGATGCCCAAACCGTTTGCAGTTTTATGGCGAAAGAAAATAATTTAGCAGCTAAAGAAAGTTTGTGCCTGGTCTAACAAGGGGTCATGTACAAAACTGCTGCGTCTGCGTCTCCACCCTGGACTTTCCGTCTGTAGAGAGGTTGTAACAATTACACTGAACTCAGGAGACTTCCTTTAAACACGCAAACGTTTCCAGTTGACAACGGGACTGTAAACATGACTCCAATTAGTGGATTTGCTAATAGAGTTTCCTAGCTGTGATTTTAGCTGTGAGCTGCTGAGAGAGTGAAATTTCTTCTTGGTCTTACCACTTACTCATCTCTAATTAAATTTCTTACGATCGATTCACAGGCTTTTAGGAATTATCAGCTAATTTTTAAAACATCACTAAACCTCCTCAAACAGTATACTTAAGCCCCACTGGGTAGGATGGTGCCCCCAGAAAGTTCGCTTATAACTGTGATCATGGGTCATGTTTCCTGCTCTGCCTTCTGGAGGTGGTGCATAGGGGAAAAACACACTGATCAATCTAAACTTTGGATTTTTGAGGGGAGGAAACAGGTCTTTGTTCTATCCCGCATTACAGGGCTACTAGAAGAGGATAAGAGAGAGACAGGTCTCTATGCAAGTTCACGGCCACTCTGGACCAACAGCTCAAAGGGTGTATGTGGGGATTAATGTTATGTCAGTTGGAAGGTGTTTTTGGATGAGATTGGCGTTTAAATTGGTGAACCTTGAGTAAAGCAGATTGCGCTCCCTAATGTGGGTGGGCCACGTCCAATCAGTCGAAGGCCTGGCTAGAACAAGAAGACCTGACTCCCTAAGCTGAAGGGAATGTCCAGCTGCTGGCCTTTGAAATTCATCTGCACCATCAGCTCTCCTGGGTCTTCAGCCTGCCAGCCCACACAGCAGATTTGGGAATTGCCAGCCTCCCTAATTGCAGGAGCCAATTTCTTATAATACATGTATTTCTATACATAGCCCATCGCTTCTGTTTCTCTGGAGAACCCTGATTAGTACAGTGTGTCCTGCTGAGACTGGCTCATTTGGGCAACGTTGCAGACTTTCAGTCAAGGGGACCGGCTACAATCTTCCTTAAAACTCCTCGACCAAGAAACACACCTCCTGCATGTCTCAGAAGCATCTTCTTGGTGTGCTTGGGTGGCATCTAGTGCCCAATTTATGTACTGCAACCTCCTAGCCATCCCTCTACTCAACTGTTTCCATCCCCATCAACACGGATTTAATTCCCTGAGCACATCTTAGTAGACCTCCATACTCGTGTACATCCTTCCCTCTTAGAGAAGGCTTGCTTCTGCACAACGCTTTACAGTAAGCAGTCTCTCTCCTTCACGGAGCTCACAGCCCAGCTGGAGACATGAAATAAAAGCAGCTGACTGTAATCACAAGTACTCAGGGCCAAGTGAGAAACGTAAGGGATGAACAAGGAAGAGCTGAGGGTGAGAATGATGGGATGGAGTATTTTCCTGTTCCAGGCACGGTGTTGGCTCAGAACAAGAGGGTCACGGCCACTTCCCTCCAGCAGCTTGGGGCCTCCTGGGCCTATTCTCCTCCCCTGCTTGCTCCTTTCACATGTGTATCCTACAGTGAGCATAGCTGTGCCGGCTGATGGCAGGAACTCAACTGCACTGTCTCCTTCAACTTCCATACTTAACGCTTGAGGCAGGGTGGCTGCAGAGAGGTGCGTAGCCCCACAGAGAGGACAGCGGGCTTTGCAGGTAGACTGTCTAAGAGCAGCTCCAATCTCTGCAGAGCTTGCCTTTGTTTGCTCATGGGTTAAATGCAAAGAACAGTATTGCCGGTGTAGGGTTATGTTAGGAGAATTCAATGTGATAATATGCGTGACTAGTCTGAGTTTTTCGTTGCAAACACCGAAAATTAAACCTGGCCAACTTAAGTAGAAAAAGGGGTTTCTTGGGAAAATGTCCGCTCACAGAAGTGGTGGTGGACTTAGAAGTGTTTCTATTAATTTCTGCTCTCTGTCTCTGTCTCTCTTGGCTCTTTTTTCTTTCTTTAATTGAAGTATAGTTGATTTACAATGTTGTGTTAGTGTCAGATGTAAAGTGATTCAGTTATATATATATATTCTTTTTCAGATTCTTTTCCATTATAGGTTTTTACAAGATATTGAGTAGCGTTCCCTGTGCTATACAGTAGGTCCTTGTTGGTTATCTATCTTATATATAGTAGTGTGTATATGTTAATCCCAAACTCCTAATTTACCTATTACATCCCCCCTGCCTTTTGGTAACCATAAGTTTGTTTTCTGTGTCTGTGAGTCTTTCTGTTTTGTAAATAAGTTCATTTGTATCATTTTTTTTTAGATTCCACATTAAGTGATATATGATAATCTCTAGGTCCATCGGTGTTGCTGCAAATGCCATTATTTCATTCTTATTTTGGACTGAGTAATATTCCATCTCTCCGCTCCTCTGCTTGTACCAGCTTTGTTCTGGCTTCTCTCTGCAGAAAGACTGTCTGCTCCGCAGTGTCTGTGGAGGATGGCAGGGCTACTCACAACTCCAGGTTCACATGCTGTATGCTGGTCCTCTAGGAAGAGAT
The DNA here is from genome assembly GCF_030028045.1 of Hippopotamus amphibius kiboko. Taxonomy (NCBI): domain Eukaryota; kingdom Metazoa; phylum Chordata; class Mammalia; order Artiodactyla; family Hippopotamidae; genus Hippopotamus; species Hippopotamus amphibius. Next base: position 83,224,168 of record NC_080190.1, on the reverse strand, counting down.
TACATCTCTCAGAGAATTAGATTCGTGGGCAGGGACCCCGAGCAGCCCGCTCAGATCAGGTGTGGGTTCTGGGTGCACCGGACTCTCCTTACCGTGAGGCTGGGCAGAAGGCAGGGCCGTGGTCAGCACGGCGGAAGTGGGAGCCCCCCTCGGCGCTGGTGACGGTCCCCTGGACCAGCTCTGGGAGTCCATCCTGAGATGAGGGAGCCGAGTGTCGGGAGGGTCCACTCTGCTTCTGGGGGTGGGTGGTGGGGAATCCGTGGACCTGCGTCTTCCTGGAAGTCTCCGTGGCCGCTGTCACCTCCATCCTTCCTTTTTCCATCGGGACCGTCAGCTGGGCCGCACAGCCCCGCCCTCGTGTCTCCTTCCTCAGTGCCTGGCCACGGAGCCCTGGTCCCCCTAGGGAGCCGCTCTGCCCCGCCCCTGACAGTGACCTTCCTGCTGATGTGTGACTCTTGTTACAGGCAGGCCTGGCCTCGGCCCTGCTTGGATTTGGCGTCTCATAAACAAAGGACCCTTGGAGGCTGTCCTCCAGGCACTGGGGTGATTTCCTTGCATTTGCCAGAGTGTGGCAGTGATTCTGGCCCTGTGCTCCTGAGTGCCCTGCAGTACCAGTGGGGGAGCTCTTGGGAAGGGGTTGGATGGCCCTAAGGAAACAGGGGGTGGAGTGGGGGTGGGGGTGGGGTTGGACCCTGGGTGGGCGACCCCTCCCTCATCTTCCTGACGTGGTCCCTGACTCCTGTCCCTACTCAGACCACCTGAGGTCACCCTCCCTCCCTCACACCACCCCATCCCACTCCCGCAGTGAACTCACATGTGAGTGTCCCTGAGGCCCGAGGGGTGTTCCTTCAGGCCAGACATATTGGCATTGCTGTATTGGAGAAGCCACTTTAAGCCCATGGTAAGGACCACTTATTGAGCATCTACTGTATGCTGGGCACTACACATACTGGGTGCTTTCCCTATGATTACGTTACCTCCAATGTCCTGGGCACTTGGTGACTGCTGTTTTCTTCATTTGCAGGTATGGCAATTGGTGCAGAGTGTGGGGGTCATTCATGGAGGCCAGACAAGCGTGAGCAGAAGACCGAGGTCCACCTGGCCCTGGGCTCTTCCCACTTCTCTACTTGCTGCTGGAGAATCTCAGATAAATTCAGGCATCATTGGATGGTCCCCCCATAGGGAGTTGGGGGGGAGGCGGGGGCTCCTGAGCCTAGGCTGCCCTCTTCCAAGATCCACTCCGCACCCCATGGGCAGGAGGGCTTATCCTCCTCCTTCATTGTCTCAGGCCTAACGAGGGGCTGGTACCCACCTCACCCATCCATTTCCTAAGGGGTCTGACTCTGTGCTAGATGCTGAGGCTCCCGCCATGAAGATGCTGTCACATGATGACCTGCGGTCAGCGGGGTCGGGGGGGGGGAACCAGTTGGTGCCCCCACACTCAGGCTTCTCCCGGGGATGGGCCCGTCTCTCACAGGCAGCTGAGGGCTGGAGCCAACTGCCAGCCTGCTAGCTCTCCAGGACTGCTAGAAGCCAGATCCTTTAGAGTAAAATATGTCTTTGTCTCACTCCTCATTGTATTGCACGATACGAGGAGTTTTCAGTGAATTCATTGGGAAACCTGACTTTGGGAGAGCCAGGTGCCTGGACAGGATCTGGGCTTGGCCCCAGGTGAGTCTGGGCCATGGAGAGACAGGCCGAGGTGCTTCACCCAGGGCAGCCTACTGAACCAAGCTTTGCTTATACTGAGCTATAGGGTGGACATTCAGCCCCTCTTCCTTTTAAGCCGATCCGGGGCCACACGCATTGGAATGCTTCAGCTGCCGCGTTGCTTTTCCTAGACGGGACCTGTGATTTCCCAAGAGCCAGGACGGGGTGGCCCTGCTCACTGCAGCTTTGCTCTGGAGGGTTTGCCCTGCTGCAGTTCCTTCTGTGTGGGAGGATTGGGGCCGCATGGTCCCATCTGTACACTCCCCTTGGGCAGGTCAGGGTGCCTTAACTGGCCTGCCCTGCTGGCTTCTGGTCGATGGGGAGTCTTATGGCCATGGTGACGACCACAGCCAATGGGACTGGTTCTTCTGCTGAGCTCCTCCCCTGCTCAGCTAAGCGGAAGTGATGTGCTGAAGGCCCTGGTCACTGCCAATCAAGGGTGCTGTAGGTATTTGGACCAGGGGGCTGATTCCCTGCAGGGGCCCAAGCTGGCACCACGCCAGGGAGCTGAAGACGGGTGCGGGTTTTGCCTACAAGTCATGGATCGTTTGGGAGCCTCGGATGAAGGCCCCAGCCTGGGTGCCTGGTGACACAGAGCCTGCCTCACACTCCCCTTCCTGCCGAGAGGCAGGGGCTGCTGTGAGATCAGGACAGTATGACACCTTGTCCCGCTCTCTGCTTGGAGGGACCTTGGTCTCAGTGTTCTCGGGGCTGGGAGTTGGGGGTGGTTATGAGGGAGTGGAGGATTTTTTAAAAATCTATTTTTTAATGGCAGATGACCAAGCGAAGGTGCTTTCCCACTGAGAAGCTGGGTTGATGGGGGGTGGGCAGTGGAGTGGAGGACTTGGGGTGAATTCTCAGAGCTCAGCTGCTGTTCCTGGCTATCTGAGTGGTGTGTGTGGGTGAGGAAAGGAGGCAGAGAGCGGCAGTGTGATGGCATCAGGGACCCGGACCCTGGTCTCCATAGCAACTGCTTCTGAGGGGGTGAGGCTGCTGCATCCTGGCTCCTGGTCTTGACCTGGAAGCCTAGCTGTATTCTGGTGACACATGATAGGGGGTGAGGAGCCCCAAGGAACTATTCTGCATCCTCCCCACTGTGATCATCAAGGTGGGCACCTGGGCTCTGGGTGAGTGGGGAGGTGATCCACGGGGGTGGGGGAGGGAGTCCGGGTCCCAACAGGGGTGAAGCTGGCCATCAGCTCTGGGGCCAGGGAAGGAACAAGCTGGGGCTGGCAGGGTCCATGGGAACAGCAGGAATTAGGATAGGGATCCTGATGGAAGGGCTAAGCATGGAATATTGGGATGGAGGAGGTGTGTGGTCAGTTTCAGATCTTTATTAATACCTAAACCAATTCCTCTCCTCTTGGGGCTCACAGGTCGGTAAAGGGGGACATTCCCAGAGGACAGGGCAAAGGGGGGGCTTTTGCAGGGGAGCATAGTTGAGCTCAGAGGCGTGGGAGAGCTGTCCCACAAGGGAGTGGCCAGATGCCCACTGTTTACGGTCCTCTGCCCTGGCTGGGGCCACCAGTGTGGACCCGTCCTGGAAATCGCCCAGGACCTCCTTCCTGGATGACATTTCCTACAGGCAGCAGAGGTTAGAGAGGGAGCTCTGATTGGCTCTGAAGACCTCGGCTCTCTGGAACCTTGTATCTCACTCTTAGCCTCAGTTTCCTCATCTGTAAAATGGGACTTTCTAATTCACAGGGTTGTTATGAGGTTTCAACAACATATATGAGGGACTTCCCTGGTAGTCCAGTGGTTAAGACTCCACACTTCCACTGTAGGGGGCATGGGTTCAATCCCTGGTCGGGGAACTAAGATCCTTCAAGCTGTGTTGCCAAAAACAAACAAAGAAGCAAACAAACAAAGTATATGAAAGTACTCTGGATGGTGGAGCACATTGTGGAAATATAAGGGCTGACATCCCATTCTGCAGGTTAAACGTTGCCCTTTTTTTTTCTTTTGGATCTCCCTGTCCAAGGGGGATGTCACCATGCCCCAGCCCATGCCTGTCACTCCCAGATGACAAGACTGAGGTCAGGGGGGTGACCGTCCTCCCCGAGCCCCCACAGGCAGGCAGAGTGGGGCTGGAGCCCTGCCTTCCTGCCTGTGGTGCACACGACATCTTCACCCAGATGATGAAGGGCTTTGAGAGGCCAGAGTGTCCCTTGTCCTGTCAAGGGGCCAACATGGACGGTGGAATCGAATGACAAATCTGGCCTTCAATGTGGGAAACTTCCGGGTCATGGGGCCTCCTGCTTTTAGCAAGGCTGCGTGTGTCCTCAGATCCGGAGCCTGGGTCTGGGGCGGCTGGGGTGACAGCTCTGCCCCATCCTTGTGCGAATCAGAGGCTTCCCCCTTCAGACAGTAGATCTTCTATAAATCAATAACATGCGCCCAGCTTTCCCCACTGGGACCACATAAATCTTCTCATTTTTGCCATATTACTGGCTCTCGTGACAGCTCAAGATGTTTTTCTGCTTCTGAGTATCCCTTTTATTAAAGGATGTTGGAGCCCTGTAGACGTGTTAACCAGCGGCCCCTCTGGCACCCCGGGCCTCTCTGTTTTCCCAGCTCAGCTTCTGCCTCTTTGCTGCTCCCACAAGTCTTTCCATATCATTCATTTTGACATTTAAAAGTTTCCAAGCTTGTTCTGAAATGCCACAAACACTGCCTTTGTTATTTGCCGGGCTCTGGAATGCTGAGAATTCCAGGACTTGGGGAAGGGTGGGCCTCCCTGCCTGGTGAGGATGCAGGGGGCCGGAGCCTTTGCTGGGAGGTGGACTTCGGGTCTAAGAATGTGGGGCGGCGTTGTGATTGCTCCCGCTCTCTGCAGGGTCCAACTGGCCGGATGCTGTTTTCCTTTTGGGCTTCTTTCCTTCTCACCATGCCAGGCCCTCGTTTTGCTTCTCCTGAGGATCCCAGAATCACTCCCAGTGTTCCATTTCTCCAGGAAAAGTCACTCCTATTTACCGACTGCCATGATTTTGTTACCTTTTACCTGATTCCTGCTCATAACCTGAAAACCTCCACTTTTCAGGAGAGGATGTCAGAGAAAATGAACCTGGACATGTTTGGGTTTCCATCTGTGCACGAGTTTTCTGATGGTTCTTAAGCAGGTCTGAATGCGAGGGCCATGTTTATAAGACTTCATGTCCAGTTTGCTTTGGCCAAAGGGGCTAATTTTGCAAGCACACGGCCTCTTCTACCAATCTGCTAGTCTGTGGATGTCTGTGGGGGTCCTGGGATGCACGAGGGCATGGGTGAGCCTGGGCTGGGGCAGGGGCTGCTGGGATCTGGAATTTGGAAGGCTATGTTTGTGCAAGCCAGCCTGCTGCCTTCCTGGGTCTATTTCTGAACAATGCACGATGTGCCTTACAGAGGGGGCACCCCTTGGAGTTTCCAAGACTCTGAGTGAAAGGCAAGCACTGCTGTACCTCTCATCTTCACGTGGAACAAACACTGCTTTCCAGTTCTGCTTTAGATGGCACAGAAATCAGGACGACATATTTCTGGCTTTTACTAAGTGTTCATAGGCTAGAAAAAATGGTGACCACACAGCAGGCATAGGTAACCAAGTTTTATTTTTGTCTGCTGAACACAGGAAACAAAAGAAAACAGAACTGCATCTACCATCACAATCACTCTCATTTCCTAAAGCACATTTTATGCTTAAAAAGTAGTAGGAAGGGAATAAAATCAGAGTGGAAGATGATGCTTGTCAAGACATTTTCACGTGCACCAATGAAAACTCCACCGAAGCTGGGTGTCAGTTAGTGGACCGGCATTTCTGCATCGGAGCTTCTCAAACTTTAAATGCATGCATGGATCTCCGGGCCCTTGTTAAAATGCAGATTCTTATTCATTAAGTTGGGGTGGGGCTTGGGAGTCTCCTTTTAACAAGCTTCCAGGTGAGACCAAGCTCCCAGTTCCATGTTTTGAGTAGCAACAGTCTGCCTTGTACTGCACCCCAAATAATCCTGAGGTTCTGTCATGCCTGCGAAGTACAAAGTTAGGTAAAAACATCATTTATCAACTAGATTCTCTGCTATTGTGCGGCTGCGGCCATGGCTGCCAGAGACCACTGACTGCTGTCCTGCCAGGGGTTCAGTGCAATGATGGGAGAGGAACTTTGTAGCCCCTGTATCTGTAAGAATAACTGCTACTGGACCACTCCCATCGTCCAGGCCCAGCACCAGCTGGACCAAAAGTGACCAGGGGTTTCCCAGCCTGGCTTCCTGGACTCTGCTGATCCGACCAGCCCCCCGCCCCCCACCCCCAACACACAGTGAGACGTGCATTAGGCGTCGTCACCCTGTACATCCATTTGTATAACTGAAATCAGGTTTCCTGTAACAATACTTAGCCTTGTTGCATGCGACACACTCTAACTAGAAAAAAAATCTGATCGGTTATATGTGGAATCTAAATAAATGATACAAATGAACTTTTTCGTAAAACAGAAACAGACTCAAAAACATAGAGAACAAACTTATAGTTACCAAAGGGGAAAGGCTGGGGGGAGGATAAATTGGGAATTTGGGATTAACACACACACACTACTATAAATAAAATAGATAACCAACAAGGACCTACTGTACACCACAGGGAACTATACTCAATATCTTGTAATAGCCTATAATGGAAAAGAATCTAAAAAAGAGTGGATATATGTACATGTATAACTGAGTCACTTTGCTGTACACCTGAAACTAACAACATTGTAAATCAACTGTATTTCAATAAAAATTTTTAAAAAATCGAAAATGCTGGTTCTGATCCACTAAATTGGTTTCAGGGTCCACCATTAGGTGGTGACCCAGGGTTTGACAAAATACACAGGCGCCTTGAAAGCCTTTTCTCAAATTGACAATATGTGACTCTGATCTGTTGTGGCATAAGGCACAGTCTTCTCTAATGTAAGAAAATCTAATTCAGGAAATACTCACTTAAAATTATGAAATTCTACCCGGTAAGCTCTGTTTTTAAAATTTTTTCTTATTCTTTAAATTTCATTTTTATTTTATATTGGAGTGTAGTTGATTTACAGTGTTGTGTTAGTTTCAGGTGTACAGCAAAGTGAATCAGTTATACATATACATGTATCCACTCTTTTTCAGGTTATTTTTCCCATATAGGTTATTACAGAATATTGAGTAGGGTTCCCCGTGTTATACAGTAGGTCCTTGTTGATCACCTACTTTATATATAGTAGTATGCATATGTTAATCCCAAACTCCTAATTTATTCCTCCCCCCCCCATCCCGATGTTTCCCTTTTGGTGACCACAAGTGTGTTTCAAAGTCTGTGAGCCTGTTTCTGTTTTGTAAATAAGTTCATTTGTATCTTTTTTTTTTGGATTCCGCATATAAGTGATATAACATGATATTTGTCTTTCTCTGTCTGACTTATTTCACTTGGTATGATCATCTCTAGGTGCATCCACATTACTGCAAATGGCTTTATTTCATTCCTATCCTGTAAGCTCTTAGTGAAGGGATTTTTGCCATCTATTTCTTTGGTAAATCTCAGAGCATCTAAGAAAATGGAAGGATGAATGAACTAGCATATTTACAGATGCATAAGTCCTTGGATGGAAGATTTCAGGACTAATAAATTTTAAAAAGTGTTATCGGTAGATGTGGTCCAAGGACATATGAACAACAAAATGTTTTTGAATGAAAATTTATAGCAACAGAACAATATGATTGATTTGTAAACAGCCTTTGAATATATCAATAATAAAGGTAATGATAATGTTGGTATTTACTGAATCATTATATGCCTGCTCTAGTAAACAGTTTAGTTCATAAGATTACATAGTCTATTTCGGGACTTCCCTGGTGGTGCAGTGGTTAAGAATCTGCCTGCCAATGCAGGGGACACGGGTTCAATCCCTGGGCTGGGAAGATCCCACATGCTGCAGAGAAACTAAGCCTGTGCGCCACAACTACTGAGCCTGTGCTCTAGAGCCCGAGAGCCACAACTACTGAGCCCGCATGCTGCAACTACTGAAGTCTGCGTGCCTAGAGCCTGTGCTCCACAACAGGAGAAGCCACCACAATGAGAAGCCCGCGTATTGCAGCAAAGAGGAGCCCTTGTGTGCCCCAACTATAGAAAGCCCTCGTGCAGCAACGAAGACACAACATAGCAAAAAAAAAAAAAAAAAAAAAAAAAAGATTACATAGTCTACTTAGAAACTGAACTTTTTTTTTTTTTTAAAGCAGCATGTGGTTCGGGGAGATGAGGTATATTGGACTGGGCAGGGTGATCTTGCTATTTCTTAGAGATGGAGAGAAGCTTTTAGAGGATCTTGTCTAGAGCTTTTGAAGCTTTTAACAGGTGTGGTTTACTGTAGGGCAGGGCGCCATGGGGAGTGGAAAGCTGGGGCTGATGCTTGGGGCTCCTCCATCTCACGATCCCAGACAGCCACCCTAGTGGCCGCGTCATCTCTGATGGAGACTGACTTGGACCCAGTCTGACCCAGTTTCAAATGCTGGGGAGAGGGAATCAGATTGGCTCACTTGGAGCAGGTGTCCATCTCTTGGGCAGTCAATTGTCATCTGGCTCTGCAGTCATGAAGTACAGACAAGGTGTCTGGGCCTCGGCTCTGCTGGCAGGGGGACCGTCCCAGAGTCATGGTCTGGGTAGGTGCCTCAAAAGTCGCTATGACAGGGACTCCCCTGGAGGTCCAGTGGTTAAGACTCTGCACTTCCACTGCAGGGGGAGAGGGTTCGATCCCTGGTCGGGGAACTAAGATCCCACATGCCGAGCAGTGTAGCCAAAAGATTAAAAAAAAAAAAAAGTGGCTATGACACCGTGGAACCCTTTGTTCACATAAGATCTTACCCAAGAGCCAATTATAAAAGATGGATAAAAGCTGAGATGTTCAGGTAGAGGAGATGGTGGGCAAACTCCCATCAAACTGGCATCCCTCCCCTGGGACTGAGGAGTGGAGTTTTGAAAACCGTGACTCTAGCTCTATGCCCTGTTTTTACAGAAAAGTGAGGCTAGAGCATGAGGTCACCTCCCAGTGGTACACAGCAGCTTAGAGTCAGGGCTTGACAAGCATCAGGGCCCCCGACTCTTGGGGGAATGTTCTCACTGAGCCTTGCTCCACCAGCATCTCGGTTTCAGGTACCAAACACACAACTTCTGGGAAAGTCTTCTGTTTCAGTAAAATGCCTCTCTTTAGAAAGAAAACCACTTGTGGAGTTCTGAGGTACATTGATTTTGATTTTCAGAGTTAAAAAAAAAAGAGAGAGAGAATGCAACTACAGTTAAGGGAAATGCGAGAATACTTGTGTCCCTGGCTGGAAGTTTAGCTTGAGGGATGCTGGCCAGGCTTCCCCAGGTGTGCTCCCCTTGCCAAGTGTCGGCCAGCACCCTTTTGCCCTCAGCTCTCCTTTAAATGTAGACAGAGGTCTGGTGGCCCAGGCAGGCTTGCTCTGGTCACTGACCATTTCTCTGGTTGGAAATGTGCTTAGTGCCTCTTGTGGGACCATGACTTTTGTCCTATTGTCTCCCAGTGATGTCAGTGTGTGTGTGTAGAGGCTAAATGAAGCAGGAACCCGGTGAACTTGGTGGCCGGTATCCATTAGGGGGGATTAAGAGTATACTTGGGGAGCTATCTTCCCCATCTCCTTGCAGTCCATTCTAGGGAAAGGTGTTTGGCTACGCGGCTGAGAGGCGAGAGGTTGGCCCCGGCAAAGCGCTCAGCAGGGCGCCCTCTGCAAAGCCCCATCTCTCCTCTCTCCACGGGGTCAGCGCGGGCTGCCCGGAGGCTCTGCCCTGCACTTACTCACACAGCCACTTGATGGCACTGTTAGAACTGGAGAAAAGAGGCTGCTTCCCCTGAAACCGTTTTCCCTCGTTCTAATCCTCTCCAAACTGTCATTTCCACCCACCTCTTTCCAAACAGAACAGAACAGTCATTTCATAGGCTGTTCCCGCTGCTCTGCCCTACACCCCCAACCCCGTCCACCCCTGGCCGCCTGCAAAGATGAGTAGCCCCTCTGCCCTCTTTCCCGCCCTCAGGGTCCCATCCTTCCATCCTGTTTTCAGATCTTTATCATTCTGTGTTGTGGGGGCCTCTAGGGTTCCAGGCCATCTACGGAGGGAGAAAGGGCCATGACAAACTCCTAAGGACCTGGGGATCTAAAAGAGAAAGCAGAAGTGCCTGCAATCCTCCCGGCCGCATGACTTGTGTTCTAGAAGAAGAAACCCGTGTCTTGTGCGCAGAGGCTGCGTGGAGCGGGGTCACTGGGCGAAGGTGCTGGCGGGGGGCGGGGGAGGAATGTGCGGAGCGCAGGAAACGGGCTCCCGGGCTGCGGAATCTTGGCATCAGGTTGCGCTGCTTAAAGGATTTCTGTTCTTGGCTTCCCAGCTGCCTGTGTCAAAATCCCCCCGCGCCGGGTCAAGGGTGGGCGGGGGCGTGGTCCTGAGCGACCCTCGCCTTTACGCACTGGTTTTGGCCTCTGGTTCCCACTTCTTGCTGCCGCTTCCTCTTCCTGGGAGATGTGAGCAGCCTGAGCGGACCAGGGGCTGGAGACGAGACAGCCTAGCTGTCTCCTCCTGGTACCCCCGACCTCAGGTCCCCCAGGCTGCCCACCGCCGCCCCAGCCCGCCTTCCTCCAGAGGAAGGAAGAAAACGGCATCGCTTGGGAGGAATTTGCCGTGATTAAAGCATTTTCCCCTAACAATGACCAGGAAATACCGTCTTGACTGATATTGTGAAGGTGGGCTGCCCTCTTGGCAGTCATTTGAAGGCTTATTCAACCGCGCAGACGCCCATGAGACACAGTTCCCAAACTCAGCGCGGCTCACAGGGCACAGGCCGCGGAGGCGAGCTGGCCACACCCCTCCCCTTAGCCAACCCTGACCTTGAGCAGGGACCCGGGCCAGCGCGCCCAGCCTGGCTGCAGGTGGGAGGTCTCTCTGCTGACTCAGGCCCAGACTCAGGCAGGTGCCTGCCTTCACCCCCGTGAGTAATACCCGGCTTGTCATCGTCAGAGGGCCTTCCCAGGATTAACCAATTAGTCACCCCCAGGAAAGCCACAGAGCAGGTTACTATCATCCTTATTAAGGCCGTGGTGGGGGAGGGAGGCAATTGGAGGCCCCGCCCCGGGGGCCGGTGAGAGTCTGGATGTGGGTGCAGGCGGGCAGTGGCTCAGGGTGTCTCAGGGCGATGTCCCTCTACCGTCCAGGGGTGGCTGGAGCTTCTCACTGGGTAGCAGGGGGCCTCACCCACGAAGGGGTGAGGGGAGGGGTTTGGAGCGTCTCAGGCCAACACGAGTAAATGCAGACGGTTTGACCCAGGCTCAGCCACGCGGCACCACCATCTGCTCTGAACAATTCAGAAAGTGATGCCTGCGAGCCTCTACCTGCTCTTGCCCCTCGGAGCCGTCCAGATATTTGTGAAATGCGCCTCGGAACACTTTCCTTTTTGTGTCTGCGTGGGGATTTCGAATGACTAAAAATGGTAAAGCACAGGTCACTGAAGCACCTTGCAAATCAAAAGTGTGATGTGAAGGCCTGGAACAGCAGGGGCCCCACATCCCTTCAGGTCACGCCGTCCCGTGGGTTTGTCCTCGTTCAGGTGCATGATGCAGAAGGTGAGTTTTAGGAGGTTAGTCTGTGTCCTGGTGACAGGGTGAGCAGCTCAGCACCTTCTGGAAGCCAGACAGCAGAGCAGTCCTTTCGGTCAACCCTGTCTGTAGCTGCTTTTTATAAACTTGGCATAAATATGTGCTTGGGAATGCCAGGGCAGCGTATCTGGAAAATATTTTCTACCATTCGAAAACACACACACACACACACACACACACATGCTTGGAAAGGAAAAAAAAACACACAACAGAAATTGTGCATAATATAGAGTGGCTTCACTTGTGGTTTTTTTCCATTACTTCCTCAATTCATTTTTCTGCTGCCAGTTTTAGAAGGCCATAACTCACAGTTGTTGTTAAACTTTGTCAGTTAAAATGTAACTCTAAGAACAAGTCATATGATACATTGGAGCCAAGTGGCCTTTTGGAGAGCGTGGTGGCGGGACGGGACGCAGCCTACGCGAGCCCGTCCTGGCGTCTCAGGTCTTCTCCGCTGTGTGTTACGCATCCTTGCGCCCACGAGGCCGCAGAGTCACTTCCAAAGGGCCACCTATCACAGGAAAGGAGGCTTTTCAACATTTACTTTGTGTGACCTGGGCACAGAATGTGGTCTTGTGGAAGGGTGATTTGTTACCAGTTCCTCACTTTTCTTTCCCTTAGAAATGTCTGGATCCATTTTCTCATAAACTTCAACCCAGCAGAGTCAGGAATTTAGAGGCAAAGGAGAGGAACTGGCCGTTGGAGGCTGGGACTGTGCTCTCCCATCTCCTTGGAGGAGCTGCAGACCCAGGGGTGGTGACAGCCAGATGGCTGCCTCTGTGCCACACGGAGGTAGGCTGCGCTGGGGTTTGCCCGTCGGGCATCACCGCTGGGCTGGGGGCCTTCGAGGGCCGGGGCCCTGTGTTTTCCCAGAGGTCCTGATCTGAAGGCAAAGCCGGGGTGTAAACAGAGCTTACAGATGCTTGTGTGTAAAACCAGGGTAAAAGACAAAGCACTGAATCACCCTTCAGAGGTCCCTTGTCTCATGCCGTCCCCATCTTTTGCTTGTCCTTCTGTCCCTTTTTCTTTTCCTCAGTCTCACTGTTACAGAAGCCACCTTAGGCTCTTGGAGGAGAGCAGGGGAAGCCAGGGTGGGAAAGGGGGAAGGATTTCTTAGAGGCTAGGCCCCTGAATTGGGACCATTGCTCTGAAAACCAGATCATTGCTTCGGTCCATGAGCCCATCGGGGACTTCATGGGCAGGACTGACGGGTCTGATTCCAGGCTTGGCCCCTGACTTGCCAGGCTGCCTGCAGGATGAAGCGCAGCTCTCCTGGGTCCTGAGTGTCCATCCGTCACAAGGGTGCTGGCCCGCATCTGTTGCCCAGGGGCCCGCGTCCTGCCCGCGCTGCACAGAACCTTGATAGGAAGGGCAGAGCGGCCCCAGGCCCAGCAGCCAAGCCCCTCGGCCATGGAGGCGCAGTGTGGGGGGCCAGTCCACTGGTTTCAACGTGAACCTCGCTGTGTCACAGCTGAAACACTCGGAGTTGCCGCGTCTCTCTCTTGGGCCTTCTTTCCTCCTTTTGGGCAGGAGATTTTGGTTCATCCATTCTTTCCTTCATTCATTCATCTGACAAATACACGTGGTAGGGCGACTGTGCTCACGGCTCTGTGCTGGTCTCTGCACACGCGGGTGAAAAGTTGAGTCCCTGTCCTCATGGAGTTTTTATCCTAGTGGGGCGGATGGACAGACAGACACGGGCCAGCTCGCCCCACCGTGCCTTTTGCACATGATGCCAGCTACAGCCCTGAAGAAGGGGGACAGAGGCTGAGTCACCTGGGAAAGATGGCTTAGTCTGGGGCAGAGGGTGGGATGCCCTCGGATCTGCCATGTACCCTCCAGAGCCTTCCATGTGGAACGGCGCCACTGCTCATGGGGTAGAATCACATATGTGAAAAGCACCCTGACGAGTGCAGGCTGCTCCCGTAACTCTCTCCTGGGTCCCTAATTTATCAGTCCCTGGATCTGTTTTCCGCCTTCTCCTTCAGATAAACTGCTTGAATCCTCCAACCTTGCCTGGACAAACAGGGAGACCCCTTCCAAAAGCAGCTGGCCTTCACGACATTTCTGGGGACCTGCTCCCCCAGGTCCTTCCACGCCGCCTCGTTGCTGAATCCGGTTTCCCCCCCCCGGTGGCCTGTAAAGAGCACGGGTGGGGGCCAAGTTCCGCTCTGCACCCCACGTGTGCTGTGGCCCTGAGCTTGTTCTGCCCTCTGGCCGCAGCTTCTCAGCGCTCTGTCTACGGAGAAGTATTTGAAAGACTCAGGAAATGAACTCACATTTTTTTCCTCCCCCTCCCTTTTCCAAAACAGTGCGGCCTTCCTGGAAGAAAGCAAACAAAACACGTGTGACTATTTGAAAAATTATTGGAAAACCCGTTCTGAAGGCGATGGCTTTGAAAGGCTCCCTCGGGCGGATGTGTCACCTTGGGCTCCCTGTGCCCCTCACCCCGCGGTGCGTATGTGGGGAGGGGGCGGGGCAGCTGAGCGCCTCGGAGGAGGAGGAGATGATGGGCCGGATGAACACCGCCGCCTCCCCCAGCAGCCGTGTGCAGCTCACACACACAGACACGGAGGGGAGTGCGCACGTGTGTGAGGCCCGCGTCCAGCTGAAATTAGACAGGCCAGTGGTCTGACCCCCACCAAAGTGTGCACGGCGAATGCCAGGCGTGGGGGGGACTATTTTGGGTTTCTAGGCGTTTGTGATGTTGTTATAAATAACATCGTGGGCTGCACGGGGATTGAAGAGGAGCCTTTTCATTTCGGCCATCTGGGCAGAATGCTTTTCCTTTGGTGGGGAAAACACCTTTGCTGTGCTTCAGCTGGCACGTTGCCTCCCAACGAAGGTGACAGCGGATGCTGCATGGCCCTGTCTTTGCAGGAAGAGGAGGCTCAGCTCTCCCGGGGGGACAGGCCTTTCAACTGCTCAGGTGCCAACTTGAGGGGACCCCGGGGCCAGGAGAGCCACCTCGAGGTGTTCAGTGGTGTGGCTGGCTCGGCGTGGGCTTTCCATTGTCAGGCGGTGACAGCCATGCGTTGCAGACAGACACCCTTGGGAGACGTCTCTCTGCTTTCATAACACCAAAGGATTTTTTTTCTGACTCATCTTCAGAAGATCCCTCTCCCCGCCCCCCCACCGACGTTTGAAAATAAATATAATTAGTAACAGGCAGACATACTGTATATAGCCAGCCCTTCCTATCTGGGAGAGTTATAATTAAATGTACATGCTGTCTGTTGTTCTCTGTCTGCTAAGCGCCTCGCCACCCGCTTTAGGGGAGCGGCAGCCCCTGGGTGGAGGCTCAGGGAGAGAGACCTGGTGGGGCTGAGTCCAGCGTCCAGTCGGAAGTGAAGGCCACCCTGTTGGCTGAGTGGCAGGCGTGCCCACTGTCCGCTCGCACTGCCCACCCTTCGACCTTTCTCCATCATCAGCCTCAAGCTCCTCAGGAAATGCCTGGTCAGTGCTGGGGGCGATCCCCTCCCCGGTGGGGGGGGCGGTGCGCAGAGAGATGGTTGCCAAGTACGGTTGTCATGGCAACATGGTAGCCGCTGTGCCTGCAGCCGGTGAGGGGCACCTGAGTGCCTGCCTGCAGGTTGAGATCTGCCCTCTCCAGGCCAGGGGCCAAGACCAAGTTCCTCCAGTCCCAGCTACCGGCCTGCGAGGTTGGCACCGAGGCCGCGGCCCCATCCCACGTGGCCCGAGCAGGTTATCCCCAGGTGACCCTCGGCTCTCCTGCCTGACGACAGGGCAGGCTGGGCGCTCGGTGGCCACGGAGAGCTCATATTCTGCTGAAATCAGTGGGTCAGGCGGCCTCAGGAATGCATACACACCTCGTGGGCATATTGTGGGACCACAGCGTGGCCAGCAGGCTTGGTGACACAGGCCTGGTGACGGGGGGGGGGAGGGCGGCTGGGCGCCGCCTGTCCCTCGGGCGGGCAAGGCAGTGACCGGATGACGAGTTGGCATGGCCCTCCCTGGCCTGGCCCGAAGACAGCAGCGTCATCTGCGCCACAGGCACCTTTACCCAAGTTGCTTAGAGTGTTTTCCAAGCAAACAGTAGTTTCATAACACCCGTGAGAAGTAGGTGGGGTGATAAAGCCGTCTTTGTCCCAGCCGTAGAGTTGGGAAAACGGCCAGGCCTGCCTGGCCGGGCGGTAAGGCCAAGAAGGGGAGAAGCATGCCCTCCTTCCTGGGACTCCGGGGCTCGGGGGGCCTGGCACTTGGGCTGCAGCCCAACTCCTGGGGGGAGGGGGCAGCCCCTGAGAAAAGGCGGCCGGGGGTGGAGGAGGCTCAGGGATCCCCCTCAGCGCTGACTGGCCTCGGCGGGCACACCAGGAACTCGGTCACGGCCCTGCGGTCTGAGGTGTTGACACTGGCTGTTGGTGACCCCAGGAAGTGTCCGTGTGCTGTACCGAACCCAGTCTGCTCGAAGCTCCTGGAATCTCAGGGGTGGTGATTAGGTGCTTTCTGAGCAGCCCATGCTCACCCTGGAAGGGCTCAGGTGCCAGGGATACGGTGGTGAGTGAGGTGGACATGGCCCCTGGCTGATGGCGCTCGTGGGAGACATGATCAACACATCACAGGAAGAGAAAAATAAAATGCACAATGTAACAGAGGTGGGCTGGAGCGGAGGCTGGAGGGGAAGACTGACTTTAGATAGGGGAGCGGAGCAGACCAGAGCAGACCAGGAGATAATTCATACGATGGGGAGTAGCCAGACCTGGGATGAGCGTTCCAGAGGGAGGGGGTGCCGTGCAGAGGCCCCGATAGGAACCGGGAACGAAGGTGGCCTGTTCAAAGGTCAGGGAGAAGGATGCAAGAGATAACGTCGGGAGTAAGCAGGTCCTTGGCCATAGGGCCAGGCAAGGGGAGGCAGTGTGTGGCCCCGGAGTTCTTGGAGAGGCAGTACTGACATATGTTTCTGATGGACTGGACACGGGGCATGAAGGCAAGAGGAATTAAGGATGACTTCTGGGTGTTTGCTGAAGTTGGAGGATGGAGCTGTGGATTGAGATGGGGAGGACGTAGGAAGAGCACGCGGAGAGGGGAAACAAAGAGGATGGTCTTGGACGCGGGGCGTTTGGGATGCTGCCTTCTAGCTGGTTGCAAGTGGGGCTTGGGTATCAGCGTTTCTTAAACTCCCCCTCTGAGATCATGGAGAGGAAAGATGGAGGTTCTACTGCAGTTGGTTTTGGATTCACTGGAGCCGTCCAGGGCTCACATCCCGTATTTTTTTTCTTTTGGCCGCACCGCACAGCGTGTGACACCTTAGTTCCCTGACCAGGGATCGAACCTGTGGCCTCTGCCTGAAAGTGTAGACTCTTAACCATAGGACCGCCATGAGGTCCCTCACACCCCATATTTTTCAAGCAGGATCAGACTGCTACTTACTGAGCTGGGGGAGTTCCCTCCTACCACTGGGGAAGAAGACCAGCCAAGACATGTGTGTGTGATGTGGTGAACAGCCTTCTGCAGGCCCAGCCTGCTTGTTCCTTCCTGTCCAGCCCACCTCTGTTCACAGCCAGATGCTCGGTCCTTTGTCCCTGGGCATCGTAATTAGGCTGATGTTATTCCTGTGGGTGAGGAAGGGCCCGAGTCTTGCCTCTCTTTTGGCTGATAAAATGGAATGGTGAAAGTTTAGCAATTTCTTCTCAGAAGAGGCATTTAAACAGTGTGGAGGATTGCCATATATACATTACTGATACGGAAAAGAGTATCAAAGTGTACACTTTAAATAGATGCAGTTTATTGTATGTCAATGGTATCTCAATAAAGGTTCTTAAAAAAAAAAAAAAGAGTATGGACCCATGTGAACAGCAAGTAGTACCGACCAGAGAGGGGTCCGCTGGGCAGGGGGGGTGGATTCTTTGTGCCGCTTTGAAGCATGTAGCTTTGAAGAACTTGTTCCTCCTTCTCCCATAGTATAAATTACAAGATACAAAAAGGCTTGCTTCAGAGAAAACAGCCTAAGCCCCTGTTGGGCCCCCCAGTTGTATTTCATGGCAGGGTCAACTCACAGCCAGGAGTGCTATGGAAGTTCCAGTTCTGGGTCTGCAAGGAATTGTTTTGGAGCAAAGAATGTATTATGATATTTACATCTATGGGAACCTCCTGACATCTTATAAAGCTCTGCAATGTGGCATGGAGTTTATATTTTGGATTTTACCCTGGAAATTGACTTGCTGATATACTAAAAACATTGGAGTGGATTCAGGGCTATCCGTTCTCATATCCCAAGAACACCTTCGGTAAAACCTCAGAAGTTCATCCATTAGGATCAATTATTCAACCAGACAGAACGATGCTCACTGGTGTGGTGCATTCAAACTCACAAAGTGCTTTCATGGCCATTTTCTCGCTCCATTCTCTCCACAACTCACATGTGGGTACAGATGCAGCAGTTCAGAGAGGTTGAGCTATCTGTCTAAAGTCACACAGCAAAGCAAGATCTGGGACTCAGCCCCAGTCCTCCGGCCTCGACCTCCCTGAGGCCCTGCTGTCACACCTTTGGTGGCAGTGGGCCAGAGCGGTTCTGGCACCTGCACTGACTGTGTGACGGGGAGTTTGGTAAGCCCAGCCTGGGAGGTGTTTGCCATTCCCTGAGCTGGCACCTGGGAACTAGTTCTTCTTTCCAGAGGGCTGTGTTGCAATGTGACCAAGAAGGTTGAGACTGAAAGCCATTATTTCACCCATGTGAGTCAAGGTCACTCATCACCTCAGGAGAAGGGGAGCTTCCAGAAGGGAGGGTGTGAAGGCAGCCAGGCCCAGGATCCCAGAGCCCTGGGGACCCTGGCTGTACCTGAACCAATCCCTCTTCCAAGAAAGGGACCAAACACTAAGTGGGGGCTGCACCCACACGCTGGGGCAAGGGTGCCAGTTCATGGGCGCTGCCTGCCTGCCACCACGCGCTGAGGTCTTTCCGATCCTGTGACGGGCGTGACTGGAAGGTCACCTGGGGAATCCAGACCAACGGTGAGCCACCCTGAGTCCTTGCAGGGATGACCTCTCTTCCCAGTGGAGCGGGCCTTGCGTGGTTGCTTTCCTTTTGTGAGGAGTCCATAGCGTCCCTCCTCCACTGGCATCCATGCAAGCCCTGTGCCTCAGCGGTGGGTTGAGGGGACAGAGGCCTGGATACTGTTACTCATGCTCTGGGCAGTGGGAGCCTGTATTTTTCCTTTGGACGGGGGATCTTAGTTCCCCGACCAGGAATCGAACCCATGCCCCCTGCAGTGGATGCTCAGAGTCCTAACCCCTGGACCACCAGGGAAGTCCCAGATGCCTGTATTTGATGAGCTAGGACAGTGCCTGGGCTTTCCGGCTCACACTCGTGACCTGGGCCTCCATCATGGCTTCCCTTTGGGCTCTCCTGCTCAGGGACCAGGGCTGAAATGTCCTTGAAGGTCATCACTCAGGCTTTTAGCCTTCAGAGAGGCGCCCCTGATATTAACACCCACACCCCCGACAACCTTGGCGCTCCCCACGGCACTCATCACCACCAGAGACTGGTTTCTTTGTTTGCGTCCGACATGTCTTCTCACCAAAAGTTACGCTCCGTCAGGGGTGGGACTGTGCCTGCTCTGCCTCCCATCACACCCTCAACACCTGGCGGAGAGGCCAGCCCTGGGAACACACAATACCTATCCCCCAAATGAATGAATGAATGCAACCCAGTCACTGACATGGAGGTGGCACCATGGCGGGCAGGTTCATACCACCAGATGCCCAGCCAGTGCCCTTGAGGATGCTCTGGGCACCAGCATGGGGCAGACTGTGCACTCCTGGATCCCTGCAGGTCTCCCCCCGGGGCTGAGCGAGAGGCATCTCCCAAGGGCACCGTCATGCCCTGATGGATGAGTGGGTTGTGCGGAGGAATAAATAGGGACTGGCCAGAGGTCAGGGGCCATGCAGCCTCAGAAACTGCACGCGTCAATAGAATCGAGGAGTCCAGGAATGTGTTTTCATTGATGTAAACCTGCCACAATGGACCACGCCTGCTTCTCAGCCCAGGGACGTGGGAAAGAGAAAGACACGGCTTGTTGTGGTGGTGGTGGAGGAGCTGGGAGTAGTAGATGCATGCCCGTCCTCTGACTCAGAGCGGGTGCCCTGCCATTGCCTAAGGACCTTGGGGACGTGGGTCCACGGCTTCTTGTCCTTCCCTGTCAGTGCTCGGCAAATCACGTGTTCCAACAAGTACCTGCTTTGGGGATCCGCCTCTCTTTAGTCCAAACCTTTCCTTTGAACTCAAGATGTACAAAAAACTTTCCAAGAGGAAAATAATGGGATTGGGAAGAGGAGACTGTATCTCATTTGGACACACAAGTCCTCAGCTCTGTCCAGAGGGTTTCTGTCATATACTCCTCTTGTGCCTGCATCACACCCAGCCTTTGGGCTCCCAGCCTGGTGTGGCATCCGTGGTCTCCTCCTTCCTGGGAGGCAATCACATTTGCTGAGTCTTCCTTTTTTCCTCTCCCTGCCCCCAGTTATCCTGCTAAGAAGATGTGGAAATTGAACAGTGAGCTTTTGGAGCCGGAAGCCTGCCTGGAGACCCTGATTTGATCCCCCAAACTCTTGAGGCACAGAAAGCAGGACTCCTGAGAAGCATAGCCAGGGAGTGACTCACTGAAGGGCTTGGTTTCTCTCCAGGGGATTCACCTGGTGCCAGGGGACATGCTCTGCCCCCTCCCCTCGAGTTTGCTCTCTTTCCCAAGTGCTACTGGTGGGGAGGTGTGACCACCTCTTCTCAGGCAGTGGGAGGGGCTACCTTGCGCCACTCTGGACCACATCATTTATCTCTCACAGCGCCCCTCTGTGGCAGATGCTGTAATTGCCTTGCCGTTTGTCCTGCAATGTGACCCCAGGGTGGTGGGACCTGCGTCTGTATGCTCTGCAGAGGGGGGTATTTGATGGATGGGCCCCAAATATGGACACAACACCACTCCTGTTCACAGTGAGTGATGGTTTAAAAGCCTGTAGCCATGGTGATCCGCTTTGGATTCAACCTACATACCAAGGCTTTTTTGTAAGTCTCCCCTTGGTCAAATGAGCAGTTTGATGCCTTGGTTCTTTAAAATACTGGAAACGTTTATTTCTTCTCGCCTCTTGTTTTTTCAAGCTTGAAGTTTCTCTGCACATCAAAGTCTTCAAAATGCCCTCAAACTTGTCTCCAAAGGCATTTTCACTTGGCTCTGTGTGAGGGGAGTTGCTTCTCCTTTGGGAGGTTGAAGCTCTCCTCTTGAGCGAGTTTGGTGGTTTTTGGAAGAACAGATACCAAGATAGAGAGCCTTTTTCTTAGATGAGCAGAAATTTGCATTATGTTTTCATAGATTTTGATAATCCTAAGTAGGGGTAGCTGAAGTCTATGTGGTGTTCAATGTGCAGTGGTTTTATCTGCTGGAACCTATTATTTTTATGGTTTTAAAAAAATCTTAGTAAAATAATTCAGTTTTGCCAGATTCAAGAGGACTTTTTTCCACAGGACATTTGGTGTATCATGAATGCACGTGCACACCCTATGGAGAGATAGGACCATATCACACTTAGAATTAGTTTATCTTTCTAAAGATTCTCTTACCTGGTCACATCAAAGTGTAACAATTATCTAGATAACTTTTTCATCAAGCCCATTTTTTATAAAGGAGAACAATATATAGTTCTTGATTTCTTGTCCCCCTTTATTTCAACTTACCAAGTGATGTCTGCCCTCATGCATCTGTCTCTTGTTCTCTCCAGGAACTGGGAACAAGCTGCCCTTTCCTATTCCCGGCCGCCTGTCTACATGTCTGCCTGCATCTTGGCCCCAAGGCCACCCCTCACTCCCTCCGGCTCTCTCGTGTCCTAGGGAAGTCAATTCTGTGACCCTGCAGGACTTTGATTTTCCTTCTCTTCACCGTTCGCTGCACACACTCAGGACTGGTCTACACTCTCGTCTTCACTTTCTCATGACTTCTCTACCAGCCCATGGAAAACACGCTTGCTGAGGTCACTCGTCTGCACTCTCTTCCACACTCACATTTCCAAGTGCACAAGGGGCACCTTGACCGGAGGGTCCCACGGACGTCTCAAATCCAAGATGGCCAGGAATGAACGCACCATCCTCCTCTCTAAGTCTGCGTACCTCCCGGTATTTCCCACGTCAGCTGGGGATGCTACAACTCAACCAGGTTCGAGAGACAGGACACCTAGGTGTCATACTCGACTCCACCTCCCCTCCCCTATTCTAGTCTGTTGGTTGAGGTTACTCTCTAACCCTTGTCTCCTGAGTCAGTCCTCCCTTCAGCAGCTCGGCGGCCCCACCTGGGCCCCCATCTCTCTTGCCTGGACTATGGCAATAGTTGATCTATTAGTCTCTTTGCTTCTCCTTTGAAACTCTCTCCGGACTGAGTAGAGCAGGGGTCCCCAACCTTTTTGGCACCGGAGACCGGTTTTGTGGAAGACAATTTTTCTATAGGGTGGGGGGCGGAGGGGGAAGGTTCAGGCGGCAATGTGAGCGATGGGGAGCCGTGGGAGCATCAGAGGAAGCTTTTCTCACTCGCCTGCCTGTCGCTCACCTCCTGCTGGGCGGTCCGGTTCCTAACAGGCTGCTCCGCCCGGGGGTTGGGGCCCCCGGAGTAGAGTAACCAGTGACAGTGGGAATCTGACCATGCACTCCTGTTTTTTTTTTCCCCCATTATCATTTATTACAGGATATTGAATACAGTTCCCTGTAGTTTTACAGTAGGACCTTGTTGTTTATCCATCCTATATGTAACCGTTTGCATCTGCTAATCCCAAACTCCCAATCCATCCCTCTCCCACACCCGCTTCTCCTTGTCAACCACAAGTCTGTTCTCTATGTCTGTGAGTCTGTTTCTGTTTTGTAAATAAGTTCATTTGTGTCATATTTTAGATTCCACATATAAGTGATATCATATGATATTTGTCTTTCTCTGACTTACTTCACTTAGTATGATCATCTCTAGGTCCATCCATATTGCTGCAAATGGCATTATTTCATCCTTTTTTATGGCTGTGTAACAGTCCATTGTATATATGCACCACATCTTCTTTATCCATTCCTCTGCGTGCACTCTTGTTGAAATGCTTCCATGACTGCCGATTAGTTGTGGGTCACATCCAAGCTCTTCGCCTGGCATGTAAAGCTGGTACCATGACCTGGACCCTGTTTATATTCCTGGCCTCATTTCCTGTCACTCTGGGATCTGGAAAGCACTGAGAAACTTGTATTCTCCATCATCTGCATGCTGATCATGCCCATGGCCTTGATAAGTATGGTTCCCTTTGCCAGGAATAACTCCCAATTTCTCAACCGCCTGGCAAACTCCTATTCATCCTGCAAAATCCTCACTCGGTGTCATCCCAGCTTCCTCCAAAGACAGCTTCCTCCCTAAGGCAGAAAAAATCACCCTCCTCTGAACTGCTCAGAGACCTCTCTCATTTTCCCTGAGACTCTATGGTCATGATTTGCTTTCCTGCTGCTCTCATCTCTAGGACTGTAAGTACCCTGAGGGCAGGAACTGGTTTGGAACCTCTAGCAGGTAGAGTCTCAAAAATGTTTCAAACTGAGACCTCAAATATTCTAGGAAAGTACAAAGAAAAATCCTTGGCCCTGGTCCTTAGGCCTCTTTATGGCTAATAATGTTCAAAGAGAAACACCTGGCAGCATCCCAGGAGACATTACAGAGCTCTTCTCCCCCCTTTCTGGGGTGTTTGACTGCTCTCACATTTCCTTTTTTGGTCAGAAGACCTGAGCTTGATTTGGCTTTGTCACTTTCTGCCTCTGAACCTCTCTGAGCTTCAGTGTGCTGCTGGAGACAAGGATGCAATAGGATAACACAGTGGAGAGCGTTCTGTGAACCTGGGGGTGGGGGGGCGGAGTGCTGCCGAGTTTTCTTCCTGCTGTCAGCACCTGGGCCCACACCTCAGCTGCAAGCACGAGGGTGATGTGTGCTCCTGGCCTGTGCACAGGGCTGTTTATAAAGGCCGATGTGGCTTCAGCTGGCGGTGCGTAAGGACATTAGCAGCTGTGTTTCTTTACGGGGGTGATGGCTGAGGAAGGTAATAGTGCTGTTTTGGGTCGTCTAAGGTTGGACAGTGTGGTGGAGCCACTAAGTGGAGGTCGTGGAGTGGGCTCTGTTTTGACTCAATGCATTTGTTAGCAACTCCTGGGTGAGAGTGGACGGTGGGGGTTAGGTGGGAGTGGCTGGTGGGAATTTGGTGGGAGTAGGTGGGAAAGGGGGTTGGGGGTTGGGTGAGGGTGGGTGGGGTCCCTGCAGAGCAGGCAGGTGTCCCTTCCATGCTGCTCCGGGTGCAGGTGGCCATCACACACACGAGGACGCCCAGTCACTGGTCGTGGCCCGAGCCCACCTGGAGACAGCCTGGCGCCCAGGTGTGCAGCTCAGATTGCACCTGGGCAGCATGTGAAGGACATGCCCATCCGTGAGGGGACTTGGGCCCAGCTCTTGGCCTCCATGGTACCTGCTGGGGGGCTGGTCCTGAGTGACACCTGGATGGGCCTGATCTTGGGAGCCAGTGTGTGTAACTCCTGGCATTAGCTAACCAGGTCAGCCATTGCAGACACTTCCTGGGTCCTCCACTTCCCCCGCCCCAGGAAGATCCCTAGAAACTAGTCATACAAGATGCCGTGTGTTTCGTGCCAAACGCCTCGGCAGATACTTGCCTCCTTCTGCACGTTCAGGAGACCACAGGCAGCGGCCACCTCCTGCCCACTGTCCTCACCTAGTGGGGTTTCTCCGGTGCCACAGCCTTCCTCCATGACTGGCGCTCTCTCTACGAGCCAGACTTTGCTTTCCTGCCCATCCCTGCCCACCTTCACCCACTCACTCCTGCCCCAGGGCTACTGAGCCACTAAGCCAGCCACCCTGCTCAGCCCAGGTATAGAAACAGGACGGGCTCAGTCCTACCCTCCAGAGCTTGTGAGAACCAAGCGCAGGGAGTGCCCAGCGCTCTGAGATCAAATCCTGGGGCCCTGAGCACGGTTATCAGTGCCTTCTGGGGAGAAAATACAGCAGCATCCATAAATATGAAATACTTATTATACTGATGAACATACTTAGCACCATCGAGAATCTCCCAGGACAGGTGCTATCGAGACGTGACACTCTTGGTGCCCTTGTTATAATCATATCGTCTAATGACAGTCCACATATCCGAATGCAAGCATAATAATATCAGGTTTTTTTTGTTAAAACGTGGCTCAGTGAAAGATTTTTGTAGATGAGCTGTGCGTGCAAGCGGAACTTTCTTTGGAAACCCTATTTGGGCAGCCGCCACAGGAATCCTGGGATAAAGGGGAAAGGCAGAATGGGAACCTGTGCCAGGTGGGTCTCTCACAATGCACCTCACCTGGGTAAACACATATTTGCATATTAATGTAAGGATTACAGACGCTTCCTTTTCTCAGAACTTGTCGGTGCCCTGTTGCACACACAGGAGGACAAACAGCCAGTGAGCTTTCAAATTCCCTGCAACATGAGAGCAGAGGACTCAGGCCTCAGAGCCCCAGAATCCAGGTGTATAGAGTGATTTCTTTATGCTTTCCCTGAACACAAGTGATTCTGTTTGGTAAATGGCCCTGCCTTCAGAAGTGGGCCTGACCTGTACCAGCCAGCCAAATTTTGAAATTCCATTGGGAGCCAGTCATTATAAAAAGCCTGGAACTTGGAGAGGGAGAAAGGTGGCTTTCATGGTTATTGATGAGCTCACTAGGTATGGATGGAACTTTTCAAACAGGCCAAATGAAATACCAGGCCCTGAGCTTGGGGCCTCCTGCTGTTGCTGCCACGAGGAGCAGGTGGGAAGGCTCCAGGAGTATCAGATGTGTCAAACATAAGTGAGCAGGTAACTGGATCGCCGCAGGGGCCCCCGAGGTGGCAGGGGCACCGTGTGTGATTCCTGGAGGGAAGCGGCGTCTTGGGGGCAAAGCCCCATCCCTCTCACCTGTAAGCAGTGGGGCTCACAGGTTAACCCAAGCCTGTTCCTGCAGGACTGACATTGGCTGGTTCCAGTCAATGGAAGTTGGTGCACATCAGTGCTATTTCCTCTGCAGCAGTAATTAACCCACAGGAACCTTGCAGGAGCAAGTAGTTTCAGGAGAATAGTGCAGAGATGTTGGAGGAAGATTAGCATTTTTCAGCTCTCACAGTGATTTGTGCTGCATTTCAGTGTGTGTGCGCGGTTCCAACTCATTACCATTAAAAAAACCTCATAAATTAAATTGTTAGGCAGGGAAAATCGACTTTGTTTAGACAGAGGGCCTGGGATGCTGATCTGCTTTGACGGACTTTGGGAGGCTTGGTCCCCGCCTGGGTGTCCTCAGTTTCCTGATCTGTCGGGGGAGAGCTCTGGCCTCACTGACCTCTAGAATCTGTCCAGCCCCGGGACCTACAATCCTATCCATGTTAGTGAATCAGGGGCCTGTGTGGAGCCTGAGGAAGCAGCTAGCCCCTCTGGATGACCCGTGCTCTTCATTTCCAGTCGCTTGGAGAACAGCACTGCGTCCCCAGGCCCTTTGTCCACAAGCAGCTGCCCCATGGTATGATTATTTTGGGGGGATTGTAGAGTCCAGGGAACTGATTACTTGCAGAGAGTGCACCCTCTGTTTTGCTCATTTTGTTATTTATTTATTTTTAAATTTTGGCTGCGTTGGGGTCTTCGTTGCTGCGTGCAGGCTTTCTCTAGTTGCGGAGAGCAGGGGCTACTCTTCCGTGGGATGCTAGGGCTCCTCATTGCGGTGGCTTCTCTTGTTGTGGAGCACGGGCTCTAGGTGAGTGGGCTTCAGTAGTTGCAGCGTGTGGGTTCAGTAGTTGTGGCGCACGGGCTTAGTTGCTCCACAGCATGAGGGATCTTCCCGAACCAGGGGATCGAAAGCGTGTCTCCTGCATTGGCAGGCGGATTCTTAACCCCTGCGCCACCAGGGAAGCCCTGTTTTGGTCATTTTGATCCCAGCATTTAGCACAAGGTACTCAAGACCCAAGAACCATTTGTGGAAAGAGGGAGGGAAAAACAGAGGGAAGAAAACTTCCCCAGAAATCCTATTGCCCTTAGCTCAAGTCTGTAGCTTACACTTATTTTTCCATCAAGCATTTAGATACATTTTTAATTGGTCCTTAACACTTCTCAAGAATGTCAATGAGAGGGACGTCCCTGGTGGTGCAGTGGTTAAGAGTCCACCTGCCAATGCAGGGGACACGGGTTCGATCCCTGTTCTGGGAAGATCCCACATGCCGCGGAGCCACTGAGCCCATGCGCCACAACTACTGAGCCTATGCTCTAGAGCCCGAGAGCCACAACTACTGAGCCCATAGGCTGCAACTACTGAAGCCTGCGCACCTAGAGCCTGTGCTCCACAACAAGAGAAACCCCACAATGAGAAGCCCGTGCACCGCAACGAAGAGTAAACTAGAGAAAGCAACTTGCAGCAACTAGAGAAAGCCCTCGCACAGCAACGAAGACCCAATGCAGCCAATAAATAAATTTAATTTAAAAAAAAGAATATCAATGAGAGAAATGAAGTTTGTTGTCTGCATTTCGTTGATCAGGCCATGCAGGCACAGAACAGAAAGGGCTGGTCTCCCGTGGGAGTGGTGTCTGGATGAGAGCTGGGTTTACCCACTGCCCTTCCCTTCCTGGAGGGTGTGCTTGGAAGGGGTCAGTTAGGCCAGTCCTGAGGGCCCAGAGTCCCTGCTCAGGCTTCTAGAAATCTAGCATTGACTCTGGTTTCCAGAATGATGAGTTTGCATCTCCCTTTGAGGGTCTTCTGGATGTGAGTGTGATGACCGTATCAAGGTGCCTGAAACACAAAGACAGATGCAACGCATACTTGTTATCTTTTAGCTACTTTGAAGTTGTTTCATAGGAAAAGAGTATGAAGTTATTTCATTTGCATTTAAGGCTATGTTTCACCATAGAATGAAAGGCTGGCTTCCCTTTACAGGGATTTCAAGTCATAGAGGTCAGCTAGTTCTATCGACTGCGTGTCCCCTAAAATTCATATATTGAAACCTAACCCCCTAATGCGAGGGTGTTAGGAGGTGGGACCTTTGGGAGGTGATAGGTCAAGAGGGTGGAGCCCTCATGAATGATAGTGGTGCCCTTGTAAGAGACCCCAGAAGCTCCCTCACCCCTTCTGCCCTGTGAGAACACCGTGAGAAGGTGCTGTCTGTGAACCAAGGAGCGGGCCCTCGCCAGACGCTCAACCTTCTGGTGCCTTGATTTTGGACTTCCAGCCTCTAGTACTGTGAAAAATAAATGTTTGCTGTTGATAAACCACAGAGTTTATGGTTCTTCTGTTACAGCAGCATGAATGGACTAAGACACAACCCTAGCAACCTGATACAGTATTTCCAAGGGACGTAGATTTAAACAAATTCTCACAGAGACTTTTAATGTGCGTGCGTGTGTGTGTGTGTGTGTGTGTGTGTGTCAAATAAGTGTGTGGCAGTGGCATCTCTGTGTTTTAAGTGAAGACATCCTTTGTCATCCTCTAAGCAGTCTGAGGAAGGAATCAGATAAAGAACTTCAAGCTCCTGGTTCTGTTTCTTGCCTCAGAATGCTTGAAGGCCTTCCTAGCTGTTCTGTGTTCGGGTCTGGCTTTCAGGCCTAAACATGGAGGGCGAGGAGGGTGGCTGGAGCGAGTCCTGGGTTTCTCTGAGCCTCTCAAAACACATTCTGAGTGCCTAACAAACCATCTCTGTACTACCTGTAGCAGTAGCCATGCTGCTGAAGAACAGTGGTAAAGCATGAAATCAGAAGGAGGATTCCGAATTCAAAATTACACTCTATCTCCCCACCAGCATATACAATTAATTCATATTTGACAAGAAAGCCAAGAACACCCAATGGAGAAAGGATAGTCTCTTCAACAATGATGTTGAGAAAACTGGATAAGCATGTGGAAAAATGAAATTTGACTCCAATCTTATACCACTCATAAAAATTAACTAGAAATGGATCCGAAAGACTTAAATGTAAGACCTGATGCTATAAAACTCCTAGAAGAAAACATAGAAGAAGCTCTTTGAACTTGGCATTGGCAATGATTTTTTGGATGTGACACCAAAACACAAAAAACAAAAGCAAAAATCAACAAGTGGGACTACATCAAACTTAAAAGCATCTGCCCAGCAAAAGCAAAAATCAACAAAATGAAAAGACAACATATAGATTTGCAACATTTGCAAACCATGTACCTGATAAGAGGTTAATATCCAAAATAACAAAAACTCCCAAACAATTCGATTAAAAATGGGCAGAGGAACTAAATAGACATTTTTCCAAGAAGACATCCAAATGGCCAATGGGTACCCAAAAAGATGCTCAACATCACTAATCATAGGGGAAATGCAAATCAAAACCACAACGAGCTATCACCTCACACTGTTAGAATGGCTTTCATCAAGAAGACAAGAGATAAGTGCTGGCGAGGATATGGAGAAAAGGGAACCCCTTGTGCGTTGTTGGTGGGGATGTAAATTGCTTTAGCCACAATGGAAAACAACACAGAAGTTCCTCAAAAAAATTAAAAAATAGAACTACTACATGACCCAGCAAATTCATTTCTGCATATATACCCAAGGGAAATGAAATGAAAACAGGATATTGAAGAGAGATGTGCACTCCTGTAGGTACTGCAGCATTCTTCACTATAGCTAAGATATGGAAACAACCTAAGTGTCTGCCGACAGATGAATGGTTGAGAAGATGTGGTGTATATATACACAATGGAATATTATTCAGCCATGAGGAAGAATGACATCCTGCCATTTGGGACAACATGGATGGTCCTTGGGGACATTAGGCTGAGTCAGAGAGAAACAAATACTATGTATCACTTATATGTGGAATCTAAAAAAGCCAAACACATGCAAATGGAGAGTAAAACGATGGTTTCCAGGGGTTGGGGTGTGGGGAACTGGGAGAGTTATTTAAGGATACAGACTTGCAACTAGTAGATACATGAGTTCTGAAGGTCTAATGCACATCATAGTGAGTATAGACAGCAATATCGTATTACATCTATCAAACTTGGTAAGAGACGAGACTGTCTCACCACGAAAAGAAATGATAATTATGGGACATCAGAGAGGTGCAACTATCAGTACAATGGCAATCATGTTACAACGTATAAATGTCTCAAATCAACATGTTGCACACCTTCTGCATCATTTAAAAAAATTTGCATATAAGCCATGTCATATGACATTTGTCTTTGTCCGATTTATTTCATTTAGGATGATAATCTCCAAGTCCATCCATGTTGCTACAAATGGCATTAAAAATGATACAAATGAACTTATTTACAAAACAGAAACAGACCCACAGACTCAGAGAATCAATTTATGGCTACCAGTGGGGAAGGGTGGGGAGAGGGATAGATTGGGAGTTTGGGACTGACACCTACACACTGCTATATTTCAAATAGATAACAGAGACTTCCCTCGTGGTCCAGTGGTTAAGACTGGGAGCTTCCACTGTAGGGGGTGTGGGTTCTACCTCTGGTTGGGGGAACGAAGATCCCACATGCTGCATGCTGCGGCCAAAAAATTAAAAACAAACAAACCAACAAGGACCTACTTTTAAAAACAATAACAACAACAAACAAACAAACCCCCCCCCCACATTGTACACTTTAAACTTACAGTGTTATATGTCGAATGTTACAAACAGACAAATGGAGGGTTCTGCACACTTCACTTCCAGCCTTAAGAAGCCAGGGTCTCATCCTCTCCTTGAACTGTGATCCTGATGGTGCACCAGGAGCTCAGCTCCCTGGCTGTTCCCCAACCCCCAGAGACATCGCCTGCCATGGTGGGCTTCACATATTGCCCAGCCCCAGCCTTCTGGGACCCTCTGTAGACAGGTCTTGACTTGGTGACAGGAGCAGTAGGAATGCATTCATTCTAAGGTGGAAGAATTTCATTGAACACACAACAAATGTTTGCTCTATGTCTGCCCGGTGCTAGATACCATGTAATAATGCTTGTACGTCTATTCTATTTCATCCTCTTGACAGTCCTGTGAAATTGGAGTTCCTGTTGCCGTTTACGAGGTGAGGAAACTGAGGCTCAGAGGGCCAAAGGACCTACTGGAGATGGGCTGAGATGGCTCCAGAATATCCACCCTTTGATGTCAAGGGTAGTAGGTATAGATGACCTAAAGTTACTGCCACGTTCAGGCCCTTGAAAGGGTGATCTGCTTCCCTTTCCTTTGAAATCTGCATTGTGGACTGTGTCCCTGTGTTCTCGAGGGTGGAGTCTGCTGCTCTGAGAGGAGTTGGGAGGGTCTGACCCCACTGGAGCCTGGAGTGGGTTCCAGGGAGAGCTGCCAGTTTTATCAAATAAAAATGCAAGATGCTCAGTTACATTTGAGTTGAATTTCAGATAAACCGAATATTTTTTTAGCCTAAGTATGTCCCATGCAACATTTAGGATATATTTATGCAAAAAAAAAAGTATTCTTTGTTTATCTAAAATTCAGATGTGACTGGGGGTCCTGTAACTAGGTAATCCTAGTTCCAGGTGAAGCTTGTAGCTCATCTAATGCTGAAGGAGGCCTCCATCCGCAGAGGCTGGGACCAGATTCAGCGGTGCTCTTAGCTTTGCTGGTTCTCCAAAGCTCTTTCTGAAATCAGCCTCACCATCCACAGCTGAAGGTTCAAATGGGCAACTTGGGCAGATTCTAACCAGCCAGGTTTTGTTTGGCTGGCGTGATGTTAATAAAAATAATTCAGTCAATTTTTAAAAGTCAGGAGCTCTCGCATACAAATCTAAATTTCCAACAATCTTAAAAAAAATCAGATCAGCCACGCTGAGCCATGAAGACCACGTGGCAGCTGTCATCTGCACCTAAGCGCCAGCACCTCTCTTGGGCAGGGCATGCACTTGCCAGTCTGTCCCGTCCTCATGGTTCCCTGTGGTTACATCCATCCCACTTACTCATCACGCCTACCTGTCCAGCCCCTGCAGGCATTGAGTTTTTGACGCCTATATGCCCAAAAGTCTCCTTCTTGCAATGACAGCAAAAATACCAAGTTTTCAATGCACTGGCTCCACCCATTTCTCCCATTTTACTGCATCTCCTTCCCTGAACCCTTCCTTGATCGACTGATGCTCACGCACTACTTGCCAGTTACCTCCTCTCCCCACGGCTCATGCTGTCCCTTCCCCCAAGAAAGGCCAGCCTGACCCCCGAAGGCCAACCCATGGGCATGGCTTCCTTCAAGATGGTGCCAGGAAGCCCTTCCACATCCCGAAAGCCCTCTGACACACATTCAGAATCACATTGTCATTTGGCTGGATTTCTTCTTTTTTTTCATTATGGTTTATTACAGGATATTGAACATACTTCCCTGTGCTCTACAGTAGGACCTTGTTGTTTACCCATCCTATAGATAATAGATTGTATCTGCTAACCCCAAACTCCCAATCCATCCCTCCCCCACCCCCGGCCCCCTTGGCAACCGCAATTCTGATTTCTATGTCTGTGAGTCTGTTTCTGTTTTGTAGATAAGTTCACTTGTGTCCTATTTTAGATTCCACATATAAGCGATATCGTATAGTATTTGTCTTTCTCTGTCTGACTTACTTTACTTAGTATGATCATCTCTAGGTCCATCCGTGTTGCTGCAAATGGCATTATTTCATTCTTTTTTATGTCTGAGTGGTATTCCATTATTTATATATACCGCATCTTCTTTATTCAGTCATCTGTTGATGGACATTTAGGTTGTTTCCATGTCTTGGTTACTGTATATAGTGCTGCTGTGAATATTGGGGTCCACATGTCTTTCTGAATTAGAGTTTTCTCCAGATATATGCCAGAGAAGGATATATGCCAGGAGTGGGATTGCTGGATCATATGGCAACTCTATTTTTAGTTTTTCGAGGAACTTTCATACTGTTTTCCATGGTGGCCGCACCAATTTACATTCCCGCCAACAGTGTAGGAGGGTTTCCTTTTCTCCACACCCTTGCTTGGCTGAATTTCTTCATCATACAGATTAAGAAATGGAAAATGTGACTCTCAAGGATTGTGCATGACTAAAACTGTGTAAAACTGTGAGTAGAACTCAGGCAACTGGGAAGCGGGACTTTCTCACCAAACTACCTGCTCTTCCTGCAGATTCAGCCTCTGTGATCTCAATGTCTCCAGCACCATGTGCTTAATGAGTTTTCTCTGACTGATTGATTGATTGATTACTAAAACACTCAGCGCTCCTGGCAAAGCAATTCGCACTCTGTGGAACACATTATCTTGATGTACAGCAGTCTCTAGAGCTTAGACTGGGGGAGCACAGTATAATCTTAAGATCATTTAGCCATGTCTTGGAGCCACTGGACATGAGACAAGAATCCAGGAACAGTGCCCGCTGTTGGCATGTGGAAAGGAGGATGGGCACCGTACTATAGGGGATTTCAGGTTTGCTTTCTAATCTAAAGCAAAGGTGGGCAAATTATTGCCTGCAGGCCAAAACTTGCCCACTGCCTGTTTTTGTAAATAAAGTTTTATTGAGACATAGCTGTACTCACTCATATAAGTACGGTCTATGGATGTGCTCTTGCTGCATTGGCAGGGTTGAGTAGTTGACAGAAACCATATGGGCTGCCCATCCGAAAACATTTACTATCTGGCTTTCTATTTTTGGCTGCGTTTGGTCTTTGTTGCTGCGTGCGGGCTTTCTCTAGCTGTGGGGGGCGGGGGGGCTACTCTTTGTTGCAGTGCCTGAGCTTCTCATTGCCGTGGCTTCTCTTGTTGCAGAGCACGGGCTCTAGAGTGTAGGTTCGGCAGTTGTGGTGCACGGGCTCCGCGGCACGTGGAACCTTCCTGGACCAGGGATCGAACCCGTGTCCCCTGAGTTGGTAGGCAGATTCTTAACCACTGTCCCACCAGGGAAGCCCCACTGTCTGGCTCTTCAGAGAAAGTTACCTGACCCCGGATGTAAACCATTCGGGAGCCCTTCAGGTTGGATGTTATTATCCCTACTTGCTTGCCATCCTCCCCGCTGTTCCCCCTCATCCCCCCATCTCACTGCCCACAGTATGGTGGGGGTGGGGGGGATGGAACCCAGCTATTTGATTCCAAAGCACATCGTCCTTTGACCAAATGCCCACAGGACAAAGTCCAAATTCTGTAGCATGGATCAAGTCCAGCTCTTTCCTCCTGTGAGTCCCTCAGGCAATGACTTTGAATTCCTTGCTGGTTTCCAAACATGTCATGCATTTACGTACGTGTTGGTATCTTTGTGAATGACATTTTCTTTTCACCAAATCCCCAGTCCTCCTTCCTAAGTCCTGATGCATCTAAAATCTTACCTCCTCTGTGGAAGTTTCTCTGACTTTACTGTATGTTGTATTTAATCGTTTTATGACAGTTCTCTGAGGCAGGTACCGATAATCTCATTTTCAAGGGGCATGCACAGGTTGAGAGAGGTTGAGTAACTTGGTCACAGTCCCAGAACTAGCAAGGTTCAGACCCAGGGCTTGGCCCGGATCTGCCTGGTGTTGGAGTTGAGCTGCTACCACGAGTCTCCACGTAGCAGCCCCTTTCTGCGCCCACTGCTGCTCCGGACCTGGCTGTATGGCATTTGCTCAGCCTGGTGTGACAGCGTCTCCTGGAGGCTGGGAACTCTTGGGGGACAAAGAGCCCATCCCCTTATAGTTATGACTTGACACATGAAGTGACTCAGTAAATGCTTGCTGAGGGAATGACGGCATCTCTTTTTTTTTTTTTGGCCATGCCCCATGGCTTGTGGGATCCTAGTTCCCCCACCAGGGATCGAACCCACGCTCCCCGGAATGGAATGGCGGAGTCTTAACCGCTGGACCACCAGGGAAGTCCCATTAAATTTTTTTTTTTGATGGCATCTCGACTTTTTCACGCCAACCTTGAACCTCCTCTCGTTGTTCTGTCTGTAGTATTTCAATGGCATTTAAAATTTTGGGGGAGACAAGAGTTCCCCGAATTCCCTCCTGTTGATGCCACCATCTCTCTGCCTCTGTGTGGAGCAAGCGTGCGCAGTGGACAACCTTGGCCTGTTTCCCACACGGCGTTTCGATTTTTCCTTTGGTCACTTGGTACCTGCTCCTTTCTTAGCATTTCAAAAAGCTTCTAGTAAAGGTTTGCAGCTGTGAATAAAAGATTGATTAAAAGTAACAACAGCAAAAATAACATCTTCTTTCAGTCTGCCTCGCTCCAGAAAAGTCCCTCAACTCTGAACATAGAGTGTAGACTGTCCGTGATGAGAATCCACAGTATCTTACGGGTTTACTGAGATTCCAGAACGGGAAACATGGTTATTTAGCATCACCGTAAGTCCCCTACACACGTACGAGTTCCGTTCTGAGAGTGCGTTCATAAGTCCAATTTGTTCATAAGTCCGACAAAGTTAGCCTATGTACCCAACTAACACAATCGGCTATATAGTGCTGCACTAAAATAGGTTCATAATACTTTTCACACAAATAATACATAAAAAACAAACAAAAAATAAACCTTTTTTAATCTTACAGTACAGTACCTTGAAAAGTACAATAGTCCAGTACGACAGCTGGCATACAGGGGTTGTCACTGAATGAATAGACAAGAAGGGTTACTGACTGGAGGAGGGAGAGGAGGTGGGAGATGGTAGAGCTGAAGGACCAACAGCGATAGTAGACGGAGGGCACGCTGCAATTTCACTCCCTCCTGGTGCTGATGGAACGCACGTTTGCATCTTTGAAAACTCGCAACTTCCAGTTTGTGTGTAGGGGATTTTCTGCACTCAATAAATAACGATGCAACAATAATAACATATCGACTCTTTTTCTGCAGTTGGCGCAATTCATTTTGTGTTTTATGTGATGGGGTTTAGAGGGGGCACAGTCCCTGCCCTCCAGTGGCTCACAGCTAACGGGGAAACGGCCCACTGCAGCCAACCATGATGAGGGTGGTGATCTCAGATGAAGGGTCCCACCCAGCCTCGGAGGGGGGGCACAGGGGAGACTGGGAGAGCGGAGAGGGAAGGTTCAGGAACAGCTGGACCTCGAGCGTCAGCTGGAGCTTGGTGCAGTGCTCGGACCAGTGCTGCCGTGTCCAGGACAAGGGATGGAGCAGGGAAGATTCACACTCTCCTGGCTCTGAATTCAGAGGGACAGGGGAGTGGGGGGAGTTACCTCTGGGGCACACCTACATGTTTCAGGTCCCTGCTGAGAGCATCTGAAGACCACAGAGTGGTGTGACCATTGCTCCAGCCCTCCCCCAGCCCCTGCTTCCTTCTCTCACCTCCCTTCTCTTTGCCCAACTCACTGGCTGAGTTAGGGAGGATCATTTCTTCCTGCAACTAAACAAACGAATGAGATAAAGAATCGACTCGCCTCTGCTGCATTTTAACGGAGGCTCCAAACAACAGTTGCCGAAGGGATGTGTCTGAGCAGCGTAATGGAAAGGTGTGGATTATCTACCAGCTTGACACATGATCCATCCCACCAGGACTTCTGGAGAAGAACTGGCTCTTCGCTGCAGGAACCATCTCAGCTGGGCTTTGTCTGCCTAAATCTCCTCCTGGGTGCTGGGAGGGAAGGTTCAAGGTAGAGTCGGGGTCCTGGCCCCAGGTTCAGGGCAGGACACGTGACCGTCAGCCTCGCCACCATCAACACCAGCCCTGCCACAAACCTGCGAGCAGCCAGGGAGCTTGTGTTTCATCTTGCTTTGCTGATACTTTGCTGTGAGACCAGAGGCAAGGGGCGCTCATCCCGGACTATGTAGGTCCAACTCTCTCACAGCGTGTGAGGACAAAGCAGCTGTGTGCACATGAGCGTGTTTTGAAGGGTGTATAGATCCTTCATCTCTCGTTCCAGAAGAAAGAGAAAGGATGTAACGACCCGGGTCCGGGCCAGGTCCCAGCTGATGCATCATCGTGCGTCTGGCCTCTCTCTGGAGGTTTCTCCTCGGTTTTGAGAGGGGACTAAGCATTTCTCGTTCAGTATTCCTGGTCCCAGTGATAACAGGGGCTGTGAATTATGGACGCAGCAGCAAATGTTTTTAATCTTCCATGAAACAAAACCAGCGTGTTTTCTGCACCAGGGGCCTAGGCAGCAGGAGGAAGCGAACAGCTGCTTGGATCTGGCTAACTCAGGCTGACGTCAATGCAAGTCCGTCAAGGCCAAGGGCTCCACGCAGGAAGCTTCAAAGTGATACTGAAAACAAATTTGCATTTTTTCCTTTCACGGGAACTCAGTGAGGCTCCGTTCCACTGAAATGTTTTCACCAGCCTTTGCAACTAGCATGTTGAATAAACCTGGCCCACGGTGTACTGGGCATGGAACTTCAGGGTTTGTTTTCTGCTGCCCCTTTAAAATGTGTTCGGCGCGATTAATGATCCCTGGCTCAGGATGAAAACGCTGGCAGGCACTCCCTTTTCTGCTCCTCTTAGGAAATAGTCTGTCCTAAGGTCGCTTTAAATGGAAAACAGTCTCAGTTTGGAATTTGAATGTCCAGGCCAAGATATTAGTTAAAACTCTCAACTTTGACATCCCATTCTTCTCCCCGCTCCAGCTTAGCTTGCTTCGGGCTGGAGGCTCGCGTGGGAAAGGGAGCTTCTCTGCTGGACTCCTGCGCCCTCTCCTACTCCTCCCTGAGGTGGAAACTGGGGTTTGAGGGGAGTGGGAGGCATAGGATAGCTCTTCCTTGAGTGGATGTGGCGGGAGTCTGCTGTGGTTTAAGCTGACCTTTCTCCTGGTGGGCTCTTCCAAGGCTCCGTGTGTCTTTGACCCAGGGGGAGGTGGCCCTCTTCTGGGTGATCCCTTGGGACTTTTCCCTTAGGGTTTACCTCCAACTTCTTGCTGCTGGGGTCTCTGCCTCTCCAGGCAGAGATGATGAGTTTGGATGAGGCCATCCTGGTTCCCTCCCCGTGTCCCCACATCTGGCTCTAACCTTCACATATCACCTCCAGGATGGAGGGTGACCCCAACCCAGGCGCTTGCTCCTCGCACCACCACCCTAGCAGGGGTCACCCTGCATTTTCATTAGTTCCCTGTGGATGCTGTAACAAATAACCACCAACTCGATGGCTTAAAAGAAATGTCCTCTTCCACAGTCCTGCGGACGGAAGACTGAAATGAGTTTACTGGCCTGAAATCCAGTGTCAGGGAGGCCGAGCTCACTCTGGAGACCCTGGGGGAGGATCTGCTCTTTGCCTCTCCGGGCTTCTGGTGGCTGCCAGCGTTCCTTAGCTTGTGGCCACATCACTCCAACCTCTGCCTCTCTGGCGGCACAGCTTCTCTGTGTTGGGTTAACTCTCCCTCTGTTTCCCTCTTACGAGGATAATCACATTCAGGACTCATCTGGGTAATAGAGCATCACCTCCCTCTCTCAAGAGCCTTAATCACACCTGCAAAGACTCTTTTTCCAAATAAGGTCACGTTCACAGGTTCCAGGAATTAGACCTGACATCGATGGGGCCTTTATTCAGCCCGCTGCAGCCTGACCCCTGCCTCGCCTACTCGATTTCCTGGCCGGGAAAGGGCCCCAGCCTTTTCTGCCCTCAGCGAGGAGTCACATGGTTGGCTGTCCAAGTAGCTTCGTGGAAACCCCCAACATGTTTGAGGTGAGGGGGCAGGCCCCCACCTGCCCTTCAAGAAGCACAGCTTTCTCCAAAGATGCCCTTCTCAGAAAATCCTCTCTTCAAAATCCCTTCTCTCGACAAGCTGACTCATCATCTTCTCCAGGCAGCGGAGGAGGCTGGCAGGTTGCAGACCTTGAGTGTTTCCTGTGAACACTTCCAGCCTTGGAATTTCACCGTGAAAGTAGCTGGGCCCCCGAAGTGTCACTTTTAACATTCTGTTCCCTTTGTGGTGGAGTGATTAGTGGTTGATGCTGCCCAAGGATGTGACCTTCAAGGTTGTGCCTGCAAAAGAGGCCATGGGGGCTGGAATCTGCCTGACCAGGCTGCCACGGATGCCTCCACCTGTGGGGAGCACGGGGCCCTGTTTGTGAGTTCCCACCGCAGGGCAGACCGTGTCCAGCTCTCAAGCGGCCCAAGGACCTGCCAGCGGGAGGCGCAGAGATGCTGGGGCTACCACGTGGCCGTGAAACTCTGCTGACGAATGACACAGGCCCTTTCCATCTTTGGGTTTCCAACTTGCAACTGTTGTGCTGATCTAGAAATTTCCTATTCTGTGGGTTAGCAGATTGTCATTTGATAAGGTTTCATGTTTGTGTGAACTAAGTTGAGACGGACAAGCTGGTCCAGAAAGAAAATGTACTCCTCAGCTCTCAGAAAGTGGGTCCAGCTTTTAGGGGAGACAGTGGAACAGATTTGTTTGGAAGGTTCTGGAATGTTCAGGTCATAAATCCTTCTATGGCCTTCTTCCCCCTTAGCACTGAGGACAAGCAGCCTGCCTCTTGGCTGCTAGACTAGGGATGGAAAATCAGAAGACCTGGGCTAAATTCCTGAAGGCTTGGGCAGGCTGGTTAACATGAAACCCATTGGTTCACAAAGCTACCTGGGAAAACTGCAGTTTATAGAAGAAGAAGCTGACAGATATCTCTAAAGATACGGTTAAAGAAGACAAAGTCACCAAGGTCTGAGCTTGCTCAGGGATGAATCAGCCTGCCTTAAATTTTTTTTGTTGTTGTAATTACTGAACATTTCTTTCTCCCTCTTCTCCCCTTTACCACCACAAAACCCTCACCAAAGACAGTAGAAAATTTGAGTCTTCTCACATTCTCTCCCAACGCACCTTATTCCTGATTCTCAGAGGCTCAGATGAGGGTCTGTTCTGAGTGGGCCCATCTCTCTTATCTGGAGATTCCCGGGGGGAAACTCAGGAAGATTTGGGGACCGCCTTGGTAGCCAGGCTTTCTCCAGTGTGATGAGACCGCTGACCTGGTGCTTTAGTCTGCCTGGGCAACTGGAACAAAGTACCACAGGCTGGCTGGTTTAAACAACAGAAATTCATTTTCTCACAGCTCTGGTGACTGGAAGTCTGAGATCAAGGTGTTGGCAGGGCTAGTTCCTTCTGAGGCCTCTCTCCTTGGCTGGCAGACGGCCGTCTCCTTCTCTGTCCTCACATGGTTTCCCTCTGTGTGTGTCTGTATCCTAATCTCTCTCTTTTTCTTTTTTAAATTGGAGTATAATTGCTTTACAATGTTGTGTTAGTTCCTGCTGTACAACAAAGTGAATCAGCTATATGTATACATATATCCCCTCTCTCGGACCTCCCTCCCCCACACCCCACCCATCCTACCCATCCCACCCATCTAGGTCATCACAGAGCACTGAGCTGAGCTCCCTGTGCTATACAGCAGGTTCCCTTAGCTATCTGTTTTACACATGGTAATCATGGTAGTGTATATATGTCAATCCCAATCTCCCAGTTCATCCCACCCTCCTCAATCTCTTCTTATAAGGGCACCATTCATATTGGATGAGGGCTCACCTTAACGACCTCATTTAACCTAAATGACCTCTTTAAAGACCCAATTTCCAAATACAGTCATTTTCTGACCTACTGGGCATTAGGACTTCAACTTATCAATTTTGGGGGACACAGTTCGGCTCATAACTCTTGGTAACCCCTGCTCTGAACTCAGCCATTCTGATCGGACTGGGATTGAATTCCCGGGGAAGGAGTGGGTAAGGCTACACTTGCCTACTCATAGCCCATTGCTACTCACAGCAGAATTCCACAGCCTTCTTCCTGTTTCCTGCCCCAGCCTCCGAGCTGCTCCCCCACACCAGCCCTAAGACAGGGACAGCCCTCTCCCTGGCTCTGAGCATCCTTCTTTGCTCCTTTTAGACCCACCTTTTCCATAGAGGCCCCTTCCTTTCTAGGAAGAGGAAATCTCCAGTTCCTGCCAATAGCTGCACTCAATTGAAGCATAAATGTAAGGGCTGACCTAGAGGAAAAGGAGATTAAATAGGGCATTGGACAGGGGAGTGAGAAGGAAAGTTTAGGGCTGACTACACATGGGCATGTGACCCTCTGTGCGGTATTTTTAGTGCCAGCTTATAATATACCACCGTCTCCCTAGCCCTCGTGACCTGTGGCCACCTGGTCCCAGCAGGCGCTGTGGTGCAACGGCCACAGGCCTGGGGGCACTCAGACCTGCTCTGACTTGTGTCCTCTGCCATTTACTAGCTGTGTGGCCTTGGTCCGTTTACCTAACCTTCTTG
This sequence comes from Hippopotamus amphibius kiboko, assembly GCF_030028045.1. Taxonomy (NCBI): domain Eukaryota; kingdom Metazoa; phylum Chordata; class Mammalia; order Artiodactyla; family Hippopotamidae; genus Hippopotamus; species Hippopotamus amphibius. The sequence continues at coordinate 83,183,641 of NC_080190.1, read as the reverse complement.
GGCCTCGGTTTCATCATGTATGAATGAGGAGGGAACGTGTGCCTCGTGGAGTTGCCGGGAGGATTTCTTGCAACCATGCATATAAAGTACCTGAAAAACCTGGTGGTGTGCACTGAATTGCACCAGCCCCCAAATCGTATACTGAGGCCCTGACCCCAGTACCCCCAAATGTAACCATATTTGGAGATGGGGCTTTTAAAGAGGTGATTAAGGTAAAATGAGGTTATTAGACTGGGCCCTTATCCAATATGAATGGTGTCCTTATAAGAAGAGATCAGGACACAGACACACAGAGGGAAGACACAGGGAGAAGACGGCCGTCTGCCAGCCAAGGAGAGAGGCCTCAGGAGGAACCAGCCATGCTGACCCCTTGATTCCAGACTTTCGGCCTCCAGAATTGTGAGAAAATAAATGTCGGTTGTTTGTCACCCAGTCTGTGGTACTTTGTTGTTGCAGCCTTAGCAGACGAATATACCTGGTGTATAAACCACTTTCTTCCTTTTCTTTTGGCCCCTGGCCCCCCCACCCCCCACCCCGGAGCACTCTTGGACTAGTCCTATCTGCTTTGTCTGTACAATTTTCAAACTGTAGATGGGATACATATGGACAAAGGCTCAGCAGAGAATGAAAGACACACACCAAGGGGAAACAAAGGACTGTGGCAGAAAAACATCCGGCACCTTAAACAAAAAGCATCTTAAAAATCACCTAAAAATTGGCACCTTAAAAAAAGAAGAAAGCTGACTCTCAGTCATGGTCACTTTCTTGGGTTTTTCAGAAGTTCCCTGCTGAGCCCCTTTCCCCATCATCCTTGGGACCTGGGGTCCCTGTGCACTAAATCAGGGAAAAGCCTTGCAATATTGAGTCTCCTAATCCAGGGACGTGACACCTCTCTTCATTTGTTTAGTTCTTTAACATTTTTCAATACAGGCTTAAAATTGTCTTCCCTAAAGACTTGCACCTCTTTGGTTATTTGGTACTTCGAAGCATTTTATTTTTTCATCGTTTTGGAATTTTTTAAAACTACTTTTTCTTTTTGTTGCTGGTATATAAAATGCAAGTTTTTAAAAAAAACTTATTTATTGTTTATTTATTTTTGGCTGCATTCGGTCTTCGTTGATGGGCGTGGGCTTTATGTAGTTGAGGTGAGCAGGGACTGCTCTTCGTTGCGGTGTGTGGGCTTCTCATTGCAGTGGCTTCTCTTGTTGCTGAGCATGGGCTCTAGGTGCGCGGGCTTCAGTAGTTGTGGCTCCCAGGCTGTTGCTTTGTGGCATGTGGGATCTTCCTGGACCAGGGATCAAACCTGTGTTGCCTGCAGTGGCAGGTGGATTCTTAACCACTGCACCACCAGGGAAGTCCAGCAACCACAACTGGGTTTTTATATTTAGATTTTGTGTTCAGGATTGTTATACTCTTATTAACTTTGGTAACTTAAAGGTAAATTATTTAGGGAGATTCATCTGTAGAAACCATATCATCTGCAAATAATGACAATTTGTTTCTTCCTTTCTAAGCCTCTTGCCTTCCATTTCTTTTTCTTGCCGTATTGTGTTAAGACTTCCCATGCAATGTTGAAAGGAAGTGGAGTTATCATGGATTCTTGTCTTGTTTCCAGTCTCAGAGGAAAAACCTTCAATATTTTAGTTTCTCATATTTGCTGTGGGCTTTTTGTAAATATACTTTATCAGGTTAAGGGAGTTCCCTTCTATTCCTAGTTTGCTGAGAATATTTTTATTTTAAAATCATGAACAGATATTGAATTTTAGCTAATATCTTTTCTACATCTATAGAGACAATCAAGATTTTTCTTCCTTTAATTTGCTAATATAGTGAACTATATTAATTTGTTTTCTAAAGTTAAACCAAACTTGCATTTTTAATTTAAACCCATCCTAGTTATTCTATATTAGAATTTTCATACATTATTAGATTTAATTTGCTAATTTAAAAAAAATGCTAAATTCATGAGCAAGTTTGACCTATGATTTGGAGATACTCTATTTGCCCTTGCAGATGTGTTCACTGCCAGATGGAACTGGCTGGTATGAAGGTAGGAGCGTCTTCAGTGGACTCTCTGGTTCACAGTTGGGCTGGACCAATGGGGGGCCCTGGCAGGAGGGAGGGAGGGAGGAAAGTGAGGTCACCTCAGACTGGTTGTATCCTTTGATAGGAGGTCCTCTCAAGAATGAAACCTAATGTAAACGACAGACTTCGAGGGGCAGTGATGCCAATGCAGGTTCATCAGCTATGTGTTTTGACAAATGTATAATGACATGTATCCACCATTATAGTATCCCATGGAGTGTTTTCACTGCCCTAAAAATTCTCTATGTTCTGCCTATTCATCCTCTCCAGATGTATGTGCTATTATTGCCATGCACTCTACTTCTGAAAAGTTTTATTTTAATTGCACAAATTGAACATAATTATCATTGTTTTACACCATCAATTTTTATTTAGATTTACCCACATATTTACATCTTTGTTCATTTATTCTTGCATTCAGATCTTCCTCTTCTGGGATCATTTAACTTCTTTCTGAAGTGAGTGAAAGTCTGCTTGGTTTGAGTTGTCTAAAAATGCTCTTTTTTCCTCTCCTTGAAAAATATTTCTCATTTTCATTGGGCACACAAACAGGAGTGGGTTCAATTTCTTTTCCTCTGTTGAGAGGGGACTGGCATTTGGAAACAAATGCTCTTCTTCATTTGGAATTTTCTAGGTTAGCATTTAAATGTTTATTTCCTACACAACTCTTAAATACATTTCCCCCCATTTTATTCATAAAGGAACTGAAATACTGATTGAAAACATTTTTTTCAAAAATATTTTTTCACAATTTTGCAAAAATGCAATCTTGCATTTAATGCCGTTGAACTTTTTAGATCCTGCTTTTCAATTTCTGACAAGGCTTTATCGACCGTCTCCGTTTGTAGCTTGCTGTTTCGCTTTTAAAGGTTTATGAACAGAAGGTATTAATTTTAGAGGATGGTGGCCAAGATGGCAGGGTGGGAACACCCCGAGCTCCTCTCCTCCCACGGACGCACCAAAATTACAACTGTTTACAGAGCAGCTATTGATGAGAATGTCCTGAAGACTCGCAGAAAATATTTTCCATGACTAAAAATATAAAGAAGGAACCACAACAAGAGGGGTAGCAGATGCAGTATGATCAAGACCCACGCCCTGCGTGGGTGACCCGCAGATGGGAGGGCAGTCACAACTGCAGAGGTTCTCTGCAAGGAGCGAGGGGGCTGAGCCCCACATCAGGGTCCCCAGCCCAGGGGTCCTGCCCCGGGAAGACAAGCCCCCAGACATCTGGCCTCAAAGGCCAGTAGAGCATGTGTACAGGGGAGTTGGAGGGCTGTGGGAAACAGAAGCTCGCTCTTAAAGGGCCCATATAAAATCTCTCGCACTCCAAGACCCAGCACAGAGACAGTAATTTGAAACGAGCCTGGGTCAGACCACGTTGCTGACCTTGGAGAACCTCCTGGAGATTCAGGAGGCAACTAGGACCTGCCTGGGGGACGCAGATGCTGGCCGCAGCCATTTTGGGGAGCTTGTTCTACCACAAGGTCACTGGTGCTGGCAAGCACTGTTTTGGAGTCCTCCCTCTAGCCTATTAGCACCGGGGGCTTACCTCTCCACCAGCTGGGTAACACCAATTCTGGGACACCTTAGGTCAGGAGGTCAGCTATGTGGGGACCCAACCCCAGCCACCGGTAGGCTCAGGACCCAGCCTTGCTCACCAGTGGCTGTCTCCAGGACCCTCCCAGGCTCAGGCCCTGCCCAGCAGTGAGCTGGCACTAGCACTGAGATCCCCAGGCTCTATAGCCAGCTAACCTGGAACTCAGTTGCATCCACCAGCAGGCTGACACCAGTCTCAGAGCCCCCGGACCCCACAGCCAGCTGCTCTGAGACCAAGCCTTGCCCACCAGTGGGCCAGCACCAGCAGTGGGACTCCCTGGGCCACACAGCCAACTGCACTGGGACCTGGCCCCACCGACCCTGCAGGAGTCTTTGCAAAAAGCAGGGCCTGGCAGCCAAATGGGCCAGGGTGAGCCCCAGCTATCAGTGCACCCACAGTAGTCAGCTTGCCACAAAAGAAAGGGCTCACACAGCCCATATAGAGGGCACCCCTAAAACGTATAGCTCCAGTGATCAGAGGGGAGCCTGCTGCTGGGCTCCATAGTATGTCTCCTACACAAAGCCACTTTGTTCTTAGATCAGGAAACATAACCAACCTACCTAATACAAAGAAATAAAAACAGAGAAGCAGTCAAAATGAGGAGACAGAGGAATGTGTTCCAAATGAAGGAACAAGATTAAACCCCAGAAGAACTGATAAAGAGTTCAAGGTAATAATCTTAAAGGTACTCAACAAACTTGGGAGAAGAATGGATGAACACAGTGAGAAGTTTAACCAAGGGTTAGAAAATACGAAGAAGAACCAAACACAGCTGAAGAATATACTAACACAAATAAAATAATACATTAGCAGAAAGCCACAGTGGATTAGATGACACAGAGGAACTGATTAGTGAACTGGAAGACAGAATGGTGGAAATCACCCAAGCTCAACAGGAAAAAGAAAAAAGAATTAAAAAAAATGAGGATAGTTTAAGAGACCTCTGGCACAACATCAAGCATACTAACATTCATATTATAGGGGTCCCAGGAGAAGAGAGACAAAGGGCAGAGGAATTATTTGAAGGAATAATAGCTGCAAACTTCCCTAATCTGGGAAAGGAAACAGACATCCAGGCCCAGGAAGCAGAGACAGTCCTGATCAAGGTGAGCCCAAAGAGGTCCACATCAAGAAACACTGATTAAGGGATTTTCTTGGTGGTCCAGTGGTTAAGACTCCACGCTTCCACTGCAGGGGGGCACAGGTTCGATCCTTGGTCGGGGAACTAAGATCCTGTGTGTTGCATGGTATGGCAAAAAACCAACCAACCAACCAAACAAACCAAAAAACCAAACAATTAAAATGGCAACAATTAAACATAAAGAGAGACTTTTCCTTTCAAGGAAGTCACTTTTTAGCAACTAGTTTCATAGACGGGAACTCCCATAAGACTGTAAGCTGGCATTCAGCAGAAATTTCACAGGCCAGAAGGCAGTGGCATGATATACTCAAAATGATGAAAGGAAAAAAAGCTACAACCATGAATACCCTACCTTTCAAGGGTATTATTCAGATTTGAAGGAGAGAGGAAGAATTCTACAGACAAGCAAAAACTAAAAGAGTTCAACACCTCTAAACCAGTTTTACAGGAAATGTTAAAGAGACTTCTCTAAGCAGAAAAGGAAAGACCACAACTAGAAATATGAAAATTATGAAAGGAAAAATCTTACTGGCAAAGGCAAATATACAGTAAGGGTAGTAGATCAACCACTCATAAAGCTAGTAGAGAGGTTAAAAGACAAAATTAGTAAAAATCATCTCTATCTACAATAAGTAGCTAAGGGGATGCACAAAAGAAAAAGATGTAAAGTATGGTGTCAAAAACACTAAACGTGGGAATGGGGAGTAAAAATGCAGGGTTGTTAGAACACATTCAAACAAATTATCAAATTATCAACTTAAAATAATCATGTACATGCTGCGATATGTACACATCATTGTAACCACAAACTAAAAACCACAATACACACACACACACACACACACACACACACAAAGAGAAAGGAATCCAATGTAACACAAAAGACAGTCATCAAATCAGAAAAAAAGAGAGGGAAAAAAAATGAGAAAGGAACAAAAAAGAGCTACAAAAACAACCAGAAAACAATTAACAAAAATATTATAATTTTTACTTTCAACCATCAGCATGTTTTAAAGAGCTCAGGAAGAGAAAGACCATCTAGTTTATTTACCCAGATATTTTACCATTTCTGTTGCTCTTCCTTCATTTTTGATATTCCAGGTTTCCTTCAGATATCATTTCCCTATCTGAAAAATTTCTTCACTGATTCCCTATCATCAGGTCCCCATCCTTAGGGAGGATTGGAGGCATCTGTGAAGCAGGCAAAGCTTCACTCAACCCTAGGGGCCCCGCTATTCTGCCCCTTGCAGCCCTCTGTCCTGCATCCCTTCCTTCTACATGCTCCTCTTCACAAGCAAGCCCTCCCACTGGACCTTTCTTTTTTAAATTTATTTTTGGGTGCGTTGGGTCTTTGTTGCTGCACCAGGGCTCTCTCTAGTTTTGGCGAGTGGGAGCTACTCTTTGTTGCATTGCGGTGCGTGGGCTTCTTATTGTGGTGGCTTCTCTTGCTGCAGAACATGGGCTCTAGGTGCTCAGGCTTCAGTAGTTGTGGCACACCAGCTTAGTTGCTCCGTGGCATGTGGAATCTTCCCAGACCAGGGATCGAACCCATTGCCCCTGCACTAGCAGATGGATTCCTAACTGCCGTGCCACCTGGGAAGTCCCTCCCGTTGGACTTTTGCTCCTTGATATTCAGAGACAGTCATTACCGTGTGTAGATTCATTTGCATTTAAGCCCTGTGTTGAACCATGGTGTGAAAGGCATGCTTCCCTTTGAAAGAATTTCAAGTCTTAGAGGTCAGCTGCTGCTGCGGACTGCATGCCTGTGTCCCCTCAATTCACATATATCTCACTCTGCCATGTAAAGACTCAGAGAGGAGGTAGCCATCTGCAATCCAGGAAGAGAGCCCTCATCAGGACCTGACCATGCTGGCACCTTGATCTTGGACTTCCAGGCTCCAGAACTATGAGAAATAAATATTTGTTGTGTAAGTCCCTTGGTCTGTGGTATTCTGCTATGGCCATGCTGACTGAGACAGATGGGTGGCCATTTTGAGCCAGAGGAGGACTTTCCTATGGCCACTCACCCCAGGCAGCCACAGGCTTGCCCTTGTCTTAGTGCACGCATCTGTGTTAGTCTGCTCACAGCGTTAACAATGTACCACAGATAGTGGCTTAAACAACAGAAAGTAATTTTCTCATAGATCGGGAGGTCAGAAGTCCGAGATCAGGATGTCTGCAGGTTTGGTTTCTTCTGGGGCCTCTTTCGTTGGCTGGCAGATGGCCATCTTCTCTCTGTGTCTTTGCGTGGTCTTCCCTCTGCGGTGTCTGTGTCCAAATCTCCTCTTCCTATAAGGACACTGCTTGTAATACATTAGGGCCAGCTCTTGCGACCTTATTTTAACTTAATTATGTCTTTCAAGAACCTAACTCCAGATACAGTCATATTCTGAGGTGCTGGGGATTAGGACTTCAACATATGCAGTTTGGGGGGACATGATTCAGCCCCAATTTCCTTAAATGCTGAATGGAGAAACGAAGGCACAAGACTTGATAACTAAGGAGCTTGTAAATGATGTTTGTTGGACTGAAAGCATGAGAATAAAGGGATGGTGGTGGACTGGGTAGGGGCTGCGTGCATGCCTGTGTGTGCCTGTGTTTGTAGGGGGTGTGTGTGTGTGTGATTTCTCACCTAACTAATCTAGTGGAATTGAGTTGGCGCCCACTTTGTGGGGAGACCCCCTTGAGGTATGTTATTTGGAGACACATTTTAAAACACATTTTCATTTGCTTACTATTTCCTTTTAAAATAATTGCTGAAAACATTAGCATCAAAATAGGGTAAGACCTGTTGTGATCAATTTAATCTTTACACCAATCACAAACTATTTATTACTGTTATTTTAAAAATGTACCAGATGAATAAGAAGTTAAAGGAAGAGTATATCGGAGCTACTATTAAATAGGCTTTGGACTAGTCCTTCTTTGGGGTTGGTTATCATAAGCAGATTTCTACTGAAAAAACTTATTTTGAAACTCAAGTTAGACAGTCATTAATGGATTCATTTTCCTACAATTCATATAAAATAATCAATGGACTTTATACAAAATGATTTCTTTCATTTCCCCGAAGGCCCATTTTCCCTTATACTTGTGTATTGAGCACTTATTATGTGCTAAGTACGGTGACATGGTCTTACCCTGAAGCAACTCAGGCTCACAGGGCAGGCAGGCAAGTAAGCTGGTGATGACCCATTGTGAGGAAGGCCATGGCCATGGCCATTGCAAGACAGCAAGAATGCAAAGGAGGGTCCCTTCTCCCAGACCGGGGAGGTCAGAGGCAACTTGAAGAAGGAGAGGTGGGAACTGGAGGGCAGTGGGGGGAGGGGAGAAGGTGTGGTTTGGAGGAGAAGGAACTGAGGAAAAGGCAGGAGAGGTGGGCAGGGCCGGCCCCATGTCCAACGTTGAAGAAAGGAAGACATAACTGAAAAAGCAAGGGCTTTGGAGTAACAGGTTTGAACTTGGCCTTGGTGCTTCATGTGATGTGTGACGTGTGGCATAATTCTTCAATACCCTGAGCCTTCCTTCGGGTTTTATCACTTATACCACACTGTGCTCCAATTAGGCAGAAAACAAATGTCTAGTGAAGCCATCTTCATGGAATACAGGAAACCTGGAAATACGTGCACATAATCTTCAAGCAAAATCACTCAAGTCTTCTGCTTCTGCCTCAACCTGTGGCAGGTGTTTTACACTAGGAGGAAAACTGATGCCAAGCAGGGCCCTGTGGGGCTCCTGGGCACAGAGGCCTTTTGGTTCCCCATTTCTTGTAGGCAAGACTCCAGCCTCCATGACCTCCCCTGAGTTCCAAAGGGAAGATTCAAACAGTTGCTATTCAAGGGAGGGGCAGCCATGAAACCGCCTGAGGCAGGATTAAAGGGGCCTGAGAAGCTCACCAAGATTAGGAGACCGACCACCTGAGACCCTGCACACACCCTAATCCTGTCAGCAACCCCACCCTTTTGAAACTTTGCGAGAAAGAAGAATGCAAGACTGGTACTGCCTTCATCCTTGTCACATACCTCTGTCCACCACCCCTGACTATATAACCTCTCCCTACTCCCCAGTGAGAGAGGGCACAGTTCTTGAGGTGCTAGCCTACTGTGTTCCCCCTTTGCCTGGCAAAGAAATAAAGCCACTCTTCCTTTATCCTCCATAACTCTGTCTCCATATTTCTGTTTGGCATTGGTGCACAGAGAGCCAAGATTTTGGCAACAAATTGACCACTGGGGAGGTGAAGTGGCTTCCCTAAGATGGAACAAACTTCTGAAGAGCTGGGTGGAGGAGATGGAGTGAGGGGTCCCACAGCTCTGGGCGCCATCACCCCGATCAAACACATCTCCCCAGAGTGGGCAGGGAAGCATACGGGAGACTCCTCGAGGGGCCGGCTGATGCTAGGGTTTCTGATAGGAGTCCAAGAGAGGCTTTTCTGGATTTAAGAACACTGTCAAGGATGAAAGGTCCTTGCGTGCTGAAAGAAAAATGCCTTCCTCATGGTACCTACTGGCTTTCAGAAGTGAGGGAAGGGGCGAGCGGGAGAGGGGTGGGGGGGGAGGGAAAGGGGGAAGGGAGGGGGGAGGCAGAGGAGGAGAGAAAGGGAGAGGGAGGGGGAGGGGATGGGGAGTGATGGAGAGACAGAGGGGGAGGGGGAGAGGAAGGGGGAAGGGCGAGGGGAGAGGGAAGGGAGGTGGGGAGTGAGACAGCCAGAGCTTGGGCCTGTGCAGGGCAGACACTTCTGAGGCCGGTGGTGAGAAAAGGCCACCGGTGGAAGCCATGCTGTGGAGGAGGGTGTGTAAGAGGAGAGGGCAGGGTGTCTAGAGTTCAGAGGCTGCTGCGAAAATACCCTGCAGCCGGCCCAGGTGACAGCCCAGGTCAGTCTTCTTGACCTCCCAGCAGCCAGCCCTCCTGCCCATTATCCTGCAGCATCCCGAAGAGCCCTCTGGCCTTGGCTTCCCAAGGAGGGCAGAGGCTGGGAGGCAGTGCTCACGAGGACAATAGGAACAAAGGCCGCTTTCAGGCCAGTGTTTGCATCTATGCCTCATCGTCTAAGGGAATTAAAAACAAACCTCCCCAGTTGTTTAAGAGTTACGCTGTGTGACTAAGGCGGTGATTTACGGACAGGGATGAAACTTCACTAATGGGTTCCAGTGACTTCAGCGGACCAAGAAAGGAAGACTTGTTCCTAAGGTCCCTGGGCGACGTTGGGGAGGGCCGGGATCATATACATCACAGTGACCGTCCAGGGGCGTGGGCTGCAGGAGCGCTGGACCCTGGAGGGAGGCTGGCTCTGAGCAGGCAAGGGGCCTGGTGGCGGGGGAGCTGCTGTGGGACATCCTCAGCCAGCCTCCCCGCCCAGAGAGTCAGATTCCCCTCGGGGCTGCAAACATCCAGCTGCAGCTCTTTGGGGCCGGGGGCCCTCCGTCTGTCTGGGGCTTTGCCAGGCTGGAGTTGATGCCGACCAGGCTTCTTGGCCTTCCCCAGTCAATAGAAAATGACTAGAGGCCAGAGAAGAGATTCAGGCAAGGCTATATTGGGGCCCCAGCGGCAGCAGAGGGGAGCAATAACACCTAGGAGCTTCCTTTGCCTGCCCTCCCTGAGGGCGGGGGAGCCTGTTCCTTATATGGGGTGAGGGTGGGACTGTGTCCAAGGGTCCGGCTGGAGAGGCGGCTTAGGTGTTTTGCCCACCCCTTGGGTGGTGTTGTGTGCAGGGGGTGTGCGCAGTGCCCTGCTTTTGCTCCCAACACTGTTTTTGCTCCAGGCTCTTCAGAAGCGGCAGCTGAGTTTTTGGTCTTTGTATCTTTTTGTCCATAATTTTGCATGCATGTGGTTATGTTTAGTCCCATATAGTTTCTTTGTATTTTGTTGCTTGAGGAGAGGTGTGTCCAGGTGCAAGCACTGCAGCGCTGCAGAAGAAGGTCCCGGCTCCCAGAAAAAGGTCTCAGCCTGAATCTCCATCTCGGCCTTCCATGGCACAACCAAAGCCATGTGCTTTCCATCCCTGTCCTGGGGGTGCCCTGTGTGAGGAATTTGTTCCTGATTTTCAGCTGACATCTTCCTTTTCTCTCCATTTCATTCCCATTACGCCTACAGAATCACGAGTCCCCGGGGCCCCCGCTGAATATTTCCTCTCTTTCTTTGGGGCCAGCGGCTCCTTCTCCCATGCGCGGTACCCACCCGGCTCTGCCAATGTGTTCCCTCAAGGCCATCAGTTGCTTTTCTAACTCATTAATCATCTTTGTTGCTTTTCTCAGGAATTTTCTCTGAGTTGTTCACTAGTTTCCTGGACAGAGGAACACAGCACAGCTGCAACTTTCACAGGCATAGTAGAGAAGAGGGCTCTTCTGTCTGGTCACAAAATAGGCCCTCTCCTCCAAAGCACGTCCTGGGTGACTGCACCTGGGCCTGAGCGGAAATGCTTTCAGCTTCCGGGGAAGTCTGTGTCAGACGTGTCTGTCTGGGATTCTTTCCAAGCCAAGGTTTTACATTTTTTTCAGTATTAAAAGGGCTTCTTTATGAAAAGGAGGTCTCTCACCTTATAAAGCAGGCCCAGGACAGGGACAAAGGAAACACTGTTGAGAGGAGGCCAAGGGCGTTCAGAGGGATGGTGTTCATTCTGCAGGAGAAACGCACGCTGACCTCTTCCAAGTCAGGGCCCCAGGGCTAGAACCATGGGGCCAGGCCAGTGGAGATGGAGAGAACATAGGGCCTCCCTCATCTTTTTTTTTTGGCCATGCAGACTGGCTTCCAGGATCTTAGTTCCCCGACCAACAATTGAACCTGGGCTCTGGCAGTGACAGAGCCAAATTCTAACCACGGGACTGTCAGGGAAGTCCCAGGGCCTCCCTCATTTGACAAGGAGCACAGAGGTTGGGGTTATTTACCCTTAGAACAGGTATAATAAAGTGATCAGGGCTTTAGAGTCAGAGTAACTTGGTGTTGTCACTCACCAGCTATGAGATCCTGCCAAGTTCTTTAACTTCGTTGGGCTTTAACAACTTATCAGTAAAGATGGGATGGTGATGATGGTGATGATGGTGGTGATGATGGTGATGGTGATGATGGTGGTGATGATGGTGGTGATGGTGGTGGTGGTGATGATGGTGATGATGGTGATGATGATGGTTGTGATGGTGGTGATGATGGTTATGATGGTGGTGATGATGGTGATGATGATGATGGTGGTGATGATGGTGGTGATGGTGGTGATGATGGTGATGATGATGATGGTGGTGATGCTGGTGATGGTGATGGTGATGGTGGTGATGGTGATGATGGTGATGATGATGATGGTGATGGTGGTGGTGATGGTGGTGATGGTGATGATAATGGTGATGATGGTAATAAATCCAGTGGAAAGGTGGCATCCACTCCCATCTGTCCCTGGCTTGTGGTGGTCTCAAATGTGCCCATCTGGCCCCAAAGAAGAAGAATGAGAGCTCTTCCTCCATCCTTGCTGGCAGTCTAGGGTCCCACGAGGGCTTACAACTGTCTGGGATCTTTTGGGTGGCTGAGCAATTTAGCACTGAAATAGGGGGACAGGAAGTACCAGCAGGGAGTTCATCCTGCTCACACCCCATTCTGGTAGGGTCCCTACTAGAGCCGGCTGCCCTCCCTTCTCATTGCTGGGCTTGGCTCTCTGGTCCCACCCAACCACAAGGACAAGCCTCAGACACTGTCCTCATACTGCTCTTGTCCCCTGGCACTGCCTTCAGAACTTCCGGGATCCCTGACCATCTACAGTCCCCTAGACCTGGAGACTATCCCCCCTTTCCCCATCCTAGCTCATTCCCTTTTCCTATCCCCACAACAAAAGCATGCTGCATGGTGCCCCCTGTCCACCAAAATGGTACCTACACCCTAAGGACCACAAAAACTTGTTTATCTTCTTGAAGAATGAGAAAGCCCTGGTGCACAGCAAGACTAGAGAGGCAGAGTGTTTTCATTCCTTCCAGATGCCTCTCCTTTTCCAAGGAGAGACAGAAGGGCTTCTGGCATGTATCTGCCACACTGACCTCACATGGTTTTTGTGAGAATCAACTGAGATAATATATGTAAAAATGCCTCTTAAGCACAAAAATGTGGTACAAATATGAGTTGCTGTTATTTCTTCAGTATGAAAACACTTAAAAGTAGCCAAGAGCCCTTGTTCCTGCAGCCAAAAGCAGCGTGGCATTTAGCAGGCATTTGTAGGGCTGGTCACAAAAGAAGAATTAGGACTTTCTTTTGCGGGGTGGGTGACTAGTAAAAGAGGAAAGCCATTTTTTCAAAGTGTGTAATGTAGGTCTCTGCTGGTTTCATGGTGGGATTTGCCTGGTGTGAGATGCATGTCATTGGTCTCAACGCTCTTATGACTGACAATAGTCTTGAATAACGAAAAGATTGTCTAAATATTGCTTTCATGCTTAATGTAGTTGTGTTGCTTTACATAAGGGGGCTTTTTATAATACTTGGAAATGTTTGCTATTTAGAGGCGTAGACATTTTCTGTGACATTGTTTACAATGGAATTTGATTTACAGGGTAGAAAAGAAGACTTGTGCTCCTATCAATATCTGTCTTAAATTCATCTCTATTTTCTCCTCTCTATGATTTTTAAAGACTTGTCTGCAAAATCTGACTCTGGGATCACAACCAGCCATTTCAGAGCCAGGCTCAACTGGTTTCTCCCAAACATGCGCTTTCTTTTAGATAGTTTGCTTCTCCTTGGGCATTATGGGCTCAGTGTCTAGACTGGGGATTCGTGGTGGCTTTTCCCCACCACATACTCTACACTCCACCCCCACACCCCCACCCCCCATGCCAATTCTCACAGCCATTCCTTGGATAAATATGCTCTGTCTCTACAGCGGACTCTTTATCCCCTCTATGTCCAAGGAAACTGATTCATCACACTGAGGTTTCTGTCTGGGAACTGCTTCCAGACAACCCAAGCCATGTCCTAGCCTGTGTGTGGGGTCTGGGTTTGGGTCTGGTCCTTCTCTTCCTTTGTTTTGCTTCATTCCATCTGCCTCTGGGATGCAGTCCCCTGCCTCTTTCTATCCTATTGTGTCACACAGTTCCATGCCCAGCCTCAGGCTTACTCCGAGAGAAATTCTTGTTGGCCAGTGCCATGGGAAGCTTCTCAAGTTCCGTGCTAGGTGTTCAGGCACATGTACCTCTTCTCTGAGTCAAGTATGCTCAGGCCAAAGGGTAAATCTGTGGGTGTAAATATGAATAAACCAGGGGCAGCTGGATTTCCAGTCTTTTGGCTTCCTGTCTCAAGTCAGTGGTATTCAACAATCTTGGTGGCATTTTTAGGGGCTTTGATGGTGGAAGGAGAAGCGTTTCTTTCCATTTCGGAAAATAACCACCCAGTTCAGTCTGGAATAAATTTTTCCTGTCCAATTATTTTCAATCAAATGGCATTGTGAAGAAGCCACTGTGAACTTGTTTAATAACTCTTTTGTTGTGTTTTTGTGGTTTTTTCCAATGTTCAGAGAAGTATTTCATCCCTTTAAGAAGTCCTGACAAGAATTTTCAGAGGATTAACAGGGACCAGGTTGTAAATTGGAGACAGACCATCTGTCATGGAGGAGGGGCTGTTGACAGATTTAGAAACCCTCCTGTAAAGAGGGAGACACTGTGTGCTCCATTTTGTGGAGTCAGGGTCTTATATCCAGTGAAGACTTCTTGATAAATAGTAGAGCAGCTGAGAATTCAGATAGTTAGGGGCAGGGGGAGATAGAGCAAGATATTTACGGGTCAACAGAAGAACGTCAAGGAGACAATTCTTCCAACAGGCAGCTGGTAGTGGGCTTGAGAAGAATAGGTCAGCGCTGAGAATACATCTCAGGCAATGTGGCAGTACCTAGCCTCAAAATTCTTGATTCTTTTCCCAGTAGGAGATAGAGTCTATGTCCCTCCTCTTGACAGACTTGAGGCTTCTTTGACCAGGAAAGTATGGGGGAAGGGACATCGTACAATTTCTGAAGCTGGGTCACGAAAGGCAATGCAGCTGTTTTGTTTGCTGGGACGATGCTTTTGCATCTCTGTAACCAAGTAATGAGTCTCACTCTCCTGTGGCTGCCACGCTGCCAAGCCACATGGAGAGGCCACACATAGTAGACCTGTGGTCCGCAGTCCTAGTCTTTGAGTTAGCCGAGCCCAGATGCCAGTTACATGAGTGAAGCATTCATATGATTTTAAATCCTAGTTGTCAAGTCACCCTCAGCCTTTGAGTCTTCCCTGTTGAGGCCCCAGACATCATAGAGCATAGACAAGGCATTCTCTCTGTGCCCCGTCTAAATTCCCAACCCACAGAATCCATGTGCATAGTAAGATAGTTGTGGTAAGGCACTAAGTTTTGGGGTCATTTGTTAAGGCAGCAATAGAAACTGTAACAGGAAACCTGTATATGGAGGAAAAATAAAGCAGATTAAGGGGTAAGACAGGTGGTTGGGGGCAGATATTTTGGATAGGATGTCAGAAGATGTCTCTGAGGAGCTGACATTTAAGCAGGGAGGAGAATGATGTAAGCGTGCAGGTTCACAACTGAGGGAAACTGATTCTGGTCCTAGGGAACAGCAAGTGCAAAGGCCCGGAGTTGGGAACGGGATTACCCAAGGGATAGAACGATGGCCTAAGAGAGCTAAGAGAGGGAGGTGGGGAGTAATAGGAAATGAGAGGGAGCCGCATGTAGGGCTTTGTTGGCCATGATGAAAGATTTGGGGTTTATGGTAAGCCAGCAAGAGGTTTTGAACAGGGGAATATTCTCTACACTCACTCTCTCATTTTTAAAAAACATTTTATCTGTGATTTATTGATTCTATACCTTTTTGTATGTAACAAATATTTTGCAAAGCATATTTTTCTTTTATAGTCTGTTAAAAATAAAGAAAAACTCAAATTTGCCCTTTTTTAAAAAATAACATCTTTATTGGAGTATAATTGCTTTACAATGTTTTGCTAGTTTCTGCTGTACAACAAAGTGAATCAGCTATGTGTATACATATATCCCCATATCTCCCCCCTCTTGAGCCTCCCTCTCACCCTCCCTATACCACCCCTCTAGGTCATCACAAAGGACAAAGCTTATCTCCCTGTGTTATGCAGCAGCTTCCCACTAGCTATCTGTTTTACATTTGGTAGTGTATATATGTCAGTGCTACTCTCTCACTACGTCCTAGCCTCCCCTCCCCCGCTGTGTTCTCTACTCTGTTCTCTACCTCCCCTCCCCCCTCTGTGTTCTCTAGTCTGTTCTCTACGTCTGTGTCTTTATTCCTGCTCTGCCACTAGGTTTATCAGTACCGTTTTTCTAGATTTCATATATATGTGTTAGAATACGGTATTTGTTTTTCTCTTTCTGACTTACTTCACTCTGTATGACAGACTCTAGGTCCATCCACCTCATTACAAATAACTCAATTTCCTTCCTTTTTATGGCTGAGTAATATTTACACTCACTCTCTGATTGATTTTATCCAGTCTCATGACTTCAAATAGCTTCTATATGCTAATATATATTTCTAACCCAGACCTCAGTTCCTTTTTTTTAATTTATTTTTTTAAGTTGAATTTTTTATTTTATGTTACAGTATTGTTGGTTTACAGTGTTGTGTTAGTTTCAGGTGTGCAGCTAAGTGATTCAGTTGTACATATACATATATCCATTTTTTTTCAGGTTGTTTTCCTATACAGGTTCTTATAGAACAGTAGTGTTCCCTGTGCTGCACAGTAGATCCTTGTTGATTATTTCATGTATAGTAGTGTATATATGTTAATCCCAAACTCCTAATTTATCCCTTCCCTCCATGTTTCTCCTTTGGTAACCATAAGTTTGTTTTTGAAGTCTGTGAGTCTGTTTCTGTTTTGTAGATAAATCTGTTTGTATGTTTTTTTTTTAGATTCCACATGTAAGTGACGTCATATGATATTTGTCTTGCTCTGTCCGACTTACTTCACTTAGTGTGATAATCTCTAGATCCATCCATGTTGCTGCAAATGGCCCTATCTCATTCTTTTTTATGGCTGAGTAATAGTCCATTGTATATATGTACCACATCTTTTTCTTTTTTTTATAAAATGTACAATTAGATAGTTTTTTTCTTATCAGTAATATATATATATATGGCAATCCCAATAACCCAATTCATCCCACTGCAACACCCCCTGCTTTCCCTCCTTGGTATCCATATGTTTGTTCTATACATCTGTGTCTCTATTTCTGCCTTGCAAACCGGTTGATCTGTGCCATTTTTCTAGATCCTGTATATATGTGTTAATATACTGTATTTTTTTTTCTCTGACTTACTTCCCTCTGTATGACAGTCTCTAGGTTCATCCATGTCTCTACAAATGTCCCAATTTCGTTCCTTTTTATGGCTGAGTAATAGTCCATTGTATATATGTGTCACATCTTCTTCGTTCATTCCTCTGTTGATGGACATTTAGGTTGTTCCCATGTCTTGGCTATTCAAATAGTGCTGCAATGAATATTGGGGTGCATGTATCTTTTCAAATGATGGTTTTCTCCAGATATATGCCCAGGAGTGGAATTGCTGGATCGTATGGTAGTTCTCTTTTTAGTTTTTTAGGGAACCTCCATAGTGTTCTTCAGACCTCAGTTCTGAATTCCAGATTCTTTATATGGCTACCTACTCAACTCTCCACATTGATTATTAATAGATATTTAAAATGTCACAAGTACAAAGATTATTAATAGATATTTAAAATGTCACAAGTACAAACTATTAGCTTATTTCCTGCCCCAAACCTCCTCCACCCACAGTTAGTATCATCAAATGGCAACTCCATCCTTGTAGTTGTTCAGGTCATCCTTGATTCCATTCTTTCTCTCACATCCCTGTCTGATCCATCAGTAAATCCTCTTGGTTCTGCTTCCTGTCAGTTCTCCCTGCTTCCAGCCTCACCTCTTTCCATCATTCTCCAGGCACAAAGTGTGGCTGTTGAAAAATCTGATGACAATCTGATTTTCTTTCCCTTATTAGTAGCTTGGTCTTTTTGCCTGGCTGTCTAAGGGATTATATATATATATGGATTATATATATAAATAAATATTAAAAAATATATATGTATATTTTTTAAAGTCTAGAAATTTTACCAGAATATGTTTTGGTATTACTTGTTCTGGGTTGATTTTGACTTTGTATATATAGTTTCAAATTTTTGATATTTCATTTCAGAGAAGTGTTCTTGAATTCTAGTTTTTAGTTTTGGTTCTGTTCCTTGCTTCGATTGTCTCTTTTAGGGACTCCTATTGTACAATATTGGATCTTCTTTGCCTATCTTCTATATTTGTTACTTTCAAATTCCTCTCCATTCTTTCCTCATTTCTTCTTCTTCTTCTTTTTTTTTTTTTAATTGTTATTGGAGTGTAGTTGATTTACAATGTCATGTTAGTTTCAGGTGTACAGCAAAGTGAATCAGTTATATGTATACATATATCCACCCTTTTTTTAAGGTTCTTTTCCTATTCAGACCATTACAGAGTACTGAGTAGAGTTGCCTGTGCTATACAGCAGGTTCTTATTACTTATATATTTTATATGTAGTAGTGTGTATATGTCAATCCCAATCTCCCTATTTATTCCCCTCACCTCCACCCCTTATACCCTGGCAACCATAAGTTTGTTTTCTACATCTGTGACTCTATTTGTGTTTTGTAAATAAGTTCATTTGTACCCTTTTTAAAAAACATTCCACATATAAGTGATATCATATGATATTTGTCTTTCTGTGTCTGACTTACTTCACTTAGTATGATAATCTCTAGGTCCATACATGTCACTGCAAATGGCATTATTTTGTTCTTTACGACTGAGCAATATTCCATTTTATATGTGTATATATATAAATATATATATACATATACACATACATACACACATACATACACACATATATCACATCTTCTTTATCCATTCCTCTGTTGATGGACATTTAGGTCACTTCTATGTCCTGGCTGTTTAAATAGTGCTGCGATGAACATTGGGGTGCATGTATCTTTTCAAATTACAGTTTTCTCTGGGTATATGCCCAGGAGTGGGATTGCTGGGTTACATGGTAGTTCTATTTTTAGTTTTTTAAGGAACCTCCATACTGTTCTCCATAGTGGCTGCATCAATTTACATTCTCACCAAGAGTGTAGGAGGGTTCCCTTCTCTCTACTCCCTCTCCAGCATTTATTGTTCATAGATTTTTTGATGATAGCCATTGTGACCAGCGTGAGGTGATACCTCACTGTAATTTTGATTTGCATTTCTCTAATAATTAGTGATCCAAGCCTCTTTTCATGTGCTTTTTGGCCATCTCTTTATTTCTTTTGATTTAACTTTTTTCCTTTAAATTTTCTGTTTCTCTTAAATTGTTATCTGCTGGACTTAATGCTACTATAATCTCAATGCTACTATAATCTGTTTCTACTCATAACACTTCTGATCACATGTGCGAGTTTTCCACACCAAACAATCCTCCAGTTCTCTGTGGACATCAACCAGGTGTCTTACAATTTAATTCATTCTGACACTAACTACCTGGAGTTAGTGCAGACCCCACAGGTTAAGGGCTCAGTCCCACAAGACTGCTTCCCACTTCAGATGTCAATCACAAGTAGTGGGTCCCCAGATTACCCACACTTCTGTCTGATTTGGCTACAAATTGAGGATTCCCCTGAGCACCTCCTCAGATTTAATAATTTGCTATTATGGTTCATGGAACCAAGGGAAACACTGAACAGCCAGATGAAGAAGTACATAGGGCAAGGTCTGGAAGAGTCCCAAACATAGGAGCTTCTGTATTTGAAGAGTTTGCAGTGCACCACCCTCCTGGAACTTGGATGTTTTCACCAACCTGAAAGCTCTTTGAACCCTTTAGTTTAGGTTTTTATGGAGGTTCCATTGCATAAGTATGAGTGATTAAATCATTAGCCATTGGTGATTAACTCAATCCCCAGTCCTTCTCCCTTCCCCTGAGGTCAAGGAGTGGGGCTGAAAGTTTCAACCCTCTTATTGTATGGTTGTTTCCTCTGGCAACCAGCCCCCATCCTGAAGTTATCTAGGGGGTCCACCAAGAGTCACCTCATTAGCATAAATTTGAGTATGTTTGGAAGGATCTCATTATGAATAACATCCCCTCTCACTCCCCCCCACCACAACACTTGGGGAATTACAAAGGTTTTAGGAGTTCTGTGCCAGGAACTGGGGATGAATACCAAATATATATTTCTTATTATATCACAACATCACTACACCTGCCTCCTTTTAGATTTAATCTAATTTCTGATATGATTGAAAGAATTCCTAATACTTTCCTGAATTTTATCATTTTACTTCTGAGTTTTTCTAGCTCTGATTTATGTTGCTCTTTTAGCTATTTTGGACATAGGTTGTAGCTTTCACTTATTTTGTGAAAATGTCTTTCTGGCATGATCTATGGTTTGTCTATAAGGGTGTGATTCTATGATTATATCTTTTTTCCTAAATAATTTTGTGTATTTTTTTTCTGTTGTTGAAAATTTTTATATGAAATTAGTTTTTCTGAGTCTCTGGTAGACAGTGCCACTTGGCTTCTCTAACTTCACTGCTCTAGAGTTTCCTCTCCTGTTTGCATGTAGTGTTCAAGAATCTGTTGGCTTACTTTCTGAGGTCTCCAGGCTCTGTTCCCTTTACCCTTTTTATATTTATTTATTTGGCCATGCTGCAGGATCTCAGTTCCCCGACCAGGGATTGAACCCTGGCCAAGGCAGTGAAAGCTGGGAATCCTAACCAATAGGCCACCAGGGAACTCCCCTCCCCTTAATCTTTTTAGATCCATTTCATTTGTCCCCTTTCTTTGTCCCAGACAGGTCTAGCCTTTTCAGATCTTTGCTGCAACCCTCTTGAATTCACCCATTATTAGAGTGGGAAAAACCCTTCCAGTTTCAGCTGCTAGTCTCAAATTTGCTCTCTCAGCTCCCCATTGAGTATCTTCTGGGTATTGTGGGATTTCCAGGTTTGTCAGATACCTGATTCTCTCCTTTGTTTCCTCTTGTACAGATGTTAATCCTACTCAAGTCTTGTGCCTGTTGGTAGTTTGTCCCAACCTACTTATATCTTGGGGATAATAGGGATGCTTCTCTGTTTTGTGGTACATATCGTCCATGAATTCTTGTTTTTGCTATTCTGTAATACCTATGCTATCTTTTTTTTTTTTTTTTGCCACACCACGCAGCATGTGGAACTTCCCTGACCAGGGATAGAGCCCGCACTCCCTGGAGTGGAAGTCATGCGTCTTAACTACTGGACCACCAGGGAAGTCCTACCTATACTATTCTTTTTCATGGTGGAATTTAGAAAGACTCAAAAATTATGCTATAGGGATCATTCCAGAGTCTTCTAATGTCCATATTCAATATATTACTCAGAATGATACTATTTAGATGTACATCAGAGCATGTCACCATGATCTTTGATAAAAATGCTTTCGTGGCTCTCCGTGTCTCTAGAATAAAAGCCTCAATCTTTACATTGACTTATAAGGTGCTACGTAGTCTGATTCTTCTAAACCTCTCTTCCCTGTCACCTCTCTGAACTCATGTCATACTACTCACCTCCTTGCTTATTATACTGTTTCTGAAATTTGCCAGGAATGGTCCTGCTTCTGGGTCTTTACACTTGATATTCCCATTGGTCTCTATTCAAATGTCACCGTCTCGCTGAAAACTTCCTTGGCTATCCTGTCTAAAATTGCAACCCTTCCCAACATGACCTATCCTCCTTCACCTTTCCTGCTTATTTACTTATTTATTGGCTGTGTTGGGTCTTTGTTGCTGTGCATGGGCTTTCTCTAGTTGTGGTGAGCGGGGGCTACTCAGTTGCGGTGCTTGGGCTTCTCATTGTGGTGGCTTCTCTTGTGGAGCGTGGGCTTCTAGGCACATAGGCTTCAGTAGTTGTGGCGATGGGCTTAGTAGTTGTGGCTTGCGGGCTCTAGAGCACAGGTTCAGTAGTTGTGGTCCATGGGCTTAGTTGCGCCGTAGCATAGGGGATCTTCCCGGACCAGGGCTTGAACCCATGTCCCCTGCAATGACAGGCAGATTCTTAACCACTGCACCACCAGGGAAGTCCCACCACATATTTTATTTATTAATGTATCTATTAATGTAAAAAATGTATTCAACTAGAATGTAAATTCTATGGAGGTAGATATTTCTGCTCGAAACTAAATTTTTCTTGAATGAGTGAATATATTTCAAAAGTCCCTCTGTAGAGAATGGCAATGTGTAAGGTTACAGAATTCAAAGGGAAAGCCCAATTAGGAAGATATTATTGTTATCCAGGCAAGAGACTGTGGTGGAAGTGGGGATACAGCTAGATCTGTGATCTGTTTTCAGTGTAGAACAGGCTTACTTGCTAACTATCAACTTAGGTTGGTAGATACCGTTGAATCGTTTGATTGATGAATTATTGTAATATGTGTCCATGAAGATGACGTCATGACAGGCTGATCACAGCTCCTGGTCCCGATAAATTCTCAGTTAGTATTTCACTGAATAATCTGCCAAAGGTGGCTAGGAGAAGTTCAAGTGTACCCAAGGGAGAAGATGTTTTGGAGGTGGCAGAAAGGAAAGGTGTTTTGATAAAATTTGCTGATTATAGACAAGCTGAAGCCTCAGGGACTTAACACAACAAGGATTTATTATTTTTCATGACTTTTTGGGTGAGTTTTTTCATGATTTTATGGGTAAGTTAGGCAGTTTCTCTGCTGATTTTGCCTGAGCCCACTCATGTGGCTTCACTTAGCCAGAGGCTCAGCTGGGCTGGAAGGTCATCTCAGGATGGCCCCGGTCATCTGTCTGGCAGTTGGTGCTGGCAGTCAAGTTGGCGGACGTCACTTTTCCATATGGCCTCTCCTCGTCTGTAGGCTAAACCGGCTTCCTTACATGGTGGTCCCAGGGCAGCATTTCGAGAGGGCAAATGTGGATGCTGTAAGAACTCGCCTTGGAAGTCACACATCATTACTTCTGCTAAATTCTATTGGCTAAAGCAAGCCCAGATGCAAGGGAGAAGGGAAATAGACTTTAACTCTTGCTGGGAGGAGCAGCTAAGTCGTTGCCAAGGGGCCATGCTTGCCAAGATGTGAAGAATCGCGGCCATATTTTGCAATGGTCCTTAGAAAGAAACCAACATTCACTGAGTGTGAACAATGTTGCAGGCACTTTGTAGGTACGACTCATACATGATTCTGCTTAATCCGCACAGCAAACCTAGGAGGAAGGCCACTGGACAAGTGGAGGGATAATATATAGCTTCTCCAAGGACCCAGAAACAGCAAGGAGGCTGGCATGCAAGTCCAGATTTGCCTGACCCTAAAAGCCTGGTTTTCTCGCCTCTCCTTCTTTCATGCTGATTCTGGTCGTCCATCTGCCGTATAAAGAAGAGGCATTCAGGTGACTCTGCCAAGCAGCTTTTTTTCTCCCCACCCTCCCTCTCTTTTGAGCAGATTTAATGAATTTTTCATCTTCTTTGAGGATTTTTTTCTTTTTTGGTCACATGCTTAATAGTGAACATCTCCTGAGTCGTTACTGTATGGGGACCGTAGTTCTGCTCATGGTGGACCCTGATTTCTAGACACTGTGTTGTCAGCTGGCCCGGCTGCTCTGGGCTGCTGGGTTGGTCAGTGGTTCACTGACCTACCAGACCGGCCCTCCTGTTCCTGGTGTGGTCAGAGGATTTCCTTCGCTGCAGATACCTGCGCCAGGGGAGGCAGCTCTGCGCAGGCAACCAGAAGCCAGGAGCCCGGCTGCGCGCCGCGGATGGCCAGGAAGTGCCCTGCAGAGCTTGGGGCAGTGTCCCCTGCTGGCTAGCCTCCATCTCCTGTTTTCTCAGGGGCAAGGGGGGCAACGCTGTCTCCTTTTGGGGTGGGAGATGAAGGAGCTTTCAACCACACGCTTCTCTGCCCGTTCACGCGGGTCTCGGTGACTGGTTCTGGCCTGGGGACCCGGTTCTACTCTGGGCAGGGGTTGCTGGTTGGTGAAAGCACTTTCAGGCAGTAGGTTTTGTTTCGTTTTTTTTTTAATTAAAAGTTTTTTTTTTTTATTGGAGTATAGTTGATTTGCAATGTTGTGTTAGTTTCAGGTGTACAGCAAAGTGGTCCAGTTATACATGTACACATAGTCATTCTTTTTTAGAGTCTTTTCTCATGTAAGTTTTCTGTTTGTTTTTGTTTTGTTTTGTTTTTCTTTTGGCCACACCGTGTTGCATGTGGAATCTTAGTTCCTGGACCAGGGATCGAACCCATGCCCCCTGCATTGGGAGTGCAGAGTTCTAACCACTGGACCACCTGGGAAGTCCTGCAGACAGTAGGTTTTGTATCTTCTGCTGACTACCTGCATTGGAATGGCCTGTGATAGTTTCAAAGCACAGCCTCATGAGAACACTGCAACATTCCTGTGAGGGAAGCAGGCAGGTGATAACATTCACATTTCAGATATGAGAAACAGAAGGCTGTTACCTGACTCTTTGGGGCCACCCCATTAGACCTGGGACCCAAGCTCACTTTAAGTCCCACTTTTCTGCCCTCGTACTTGGCTGTCTCTCGAGGACCAGGTGGGAGGATGTGGGCATTCTGGAAGAGTCTGGGGGCATGGGAGGAACACATGGCCTGTGACTCTCTCCAGTATCTGCTAGTCACTACCTGAAAGCCAGCAGCTGTGATGTAACCACAGCTTCGTTTGGTGATGGCTGTCTTCGCACTGTGGGTGGGACCACACTGCCGGCTGGAGGGGAATCCCACTGGTGACAACACAGCATCCTTTTGAGCTGACGAGGCAGCAGATGCCCCAGACCAACTCCAAGCCTGACAGCATCTCTGAGAAGTGTGTGAAGGGACGGCAGACGTCAGAACCCTTCTGTAAATCACCTTCACCAAAGCTCTTTGTGGTTGATTCACTGATGACTCATTTATTATCTGGTTTCAACATTGTGAGTCAAAATGCACCACTTTCATTAAAAATAACATTCACTGGGGTCTAACGGCTTTCTTTTTTCTGTTTTTTACTGTATCGTGTGGTTTCTGGATGGGAAGCTGTCAGGTAGCAGGTGAGGGGTTCAGAGGGACCGAAACACAATGACACAAGCCTTCCCAGGCTCCAACTGCTCAGGAATTGACTGACAGAGTGTCGGGTGCCTGTCGTGTGCCCTGCAGCCTTCCGAGCCCTGAGAGTGTGCGTGTCAGTGTGAGCCAGTGAGGGCGTGTGTGGGAGCATGTGTGCTGAGTGCATGAGTGATCCGTGAAAGACACGGTGTCTGCCTTCCAGGAGGTTCTACTTCAGAGTATCAGGACCACTTGGGATGCTTGTTAAAAATGCAGATTCCTGGGCTTCATCCCACACTTCCAAGGGTGAGGCCTTGACACATCCCTCCGGAGATTTTTAGACCCAATAAAGTTGAGAGCCTTGACTTTGGGTGAGAGAGATGAGAACTCCCTGTGGGCAGCCCTCTTTGTGAATGGAGGAGCGAGGGGAGAGGTGGGCAGGCTGGAGGAGGGGAGGTGAGAGAAGAAGAAGCCAGGGTGGGGTGTGGGTGTGGGGGCATCACCGAGGGTGAAGTGGGCCCCCAGAGTCCCCGTGGGGACTGCACTAAAACCCCCTGCTTTATTTGAGACACCCACATTCTTTCTGGTTTGGGTACCCAAGCTTGGGCATCCCCTATTTCCTTGGTGAAAAAAAATAAAACCCCCAAACAGCTTAGTGGGCATTCTGTGCACCTTAACGATGTTGGAAACTTCAGTGGGAAAGACCCTGGTAAGCTACAGTTGAGTCTGGCCTGGATAACAGTCCAGAGGACCCCTCCCCCCACCCCCAGAGGTCTCAGCTGCTCTTGGGAAATCACCATTTTATCTCAGCCATTTGTACCTTTCTTCACCAATTTGTGTTGTTCTTCTGAAGTTATGTTTCATGAAGACTCTTCCCTCCAAGCCCAGGGGGGAGGTGTGACCTGACCATTTGGGTCACCATCCCCATCACTCTTTCCTCTGATGAATCTCATCTCCAAGGGCTTCTGGTACCCAAGCTCTCTTAATGATGGACATAGGCGTGAGACCGGGAGTAAGGGTCAGAGGGGCTCAGAGTGGGAAGGTGGACGTTTCATCCCAGATGGCCTGGCTCTGATGGGGGAGGAGCATGGTCATTCAGCATCTACAGTTTGGCCTGGTCCCCCTGCCCCATCCTCCTGGTCCTTCCATTCCCAGTGGTGCAAGCGCCTGGACCCTTACTGGGGCATCACTACGGTCCTCACCTCTTTGCCTCAACTCCTCTCACTCTCCCTCTCCCCAGCCTATGCCTGAGCCCTCTGTCTGTGGCTACCTTCCAGGAAGCTTCCCCAGCACCTGGTCGCCATTCCTGATGGTTTCCCCCCCTCCCTGGAAGGTAATGTGACTGTAGGATGGGACTCTGATGTCTTAGGAAGAGAGCTGATCAATTACCTGTCATTTCCTTGGTCCTCGCTCACCTCTCCTCATCAGTCAGGGGCATCTTGAGGCAAATGGCCACAGGTAAGGAGACTGCCGTAAAAATCACTGGGGTCTTTCCTGTTGGCTTTGGCATTGGTTTGGGGAGGGGGCTCTGTTAAGAAAAGAGAGGCAGCATAGAATATTGCTTAAGAGTGCAGAATGTGGAGTCAGAGTGCTGGGGTTCAGATCCAGGCTCTGCTTCCATGTGAACCACTGTTGCAGGAGGATTGGGATACATCTGGAGCCAGAAAAGCCACCTGAGCACTGCTCATCCCTGGTTAGGGCTCTGCCCTAGAGATGTCACACAGATGCGACGGGTCCACCTTGCCCTTGCCTTGAATCTAGGCTTAGCACATTGTCACCCACCCTTGCCTCCCCCACCCCCCATGCAGCCCGACACACAAACACACACACAGCCCAGACCGGCGAAGCATTTTTAAAGAAATTTAAAAAATTTTAAATAGCTGTAAAATACATGTAATGTAAAACTTAGCATAAGAGTGTAACAGGTCAATAATGTTAAGTACACCTACACTGTTGTGCAACCAACTTCACCCTCCATCTCCAGAACTCTTTTTTATCTTGCAAAACTGAAACTCCGTGTACGCATTAAACAATGACTCCCCATTCTTCCCCCACCCCCGCCTTAACCCCTAGCAACCACCATTCTACTTTCTGTTTCTATGGATTTGAATATTCTAGGTACCTCAGATAAGTGGAATCATACAATATTTGTCGTGTTGTGACTGGCTCATTTCACTTAGCATTACGTCCTTAAGCTTCATCCATGTTGTAGGATGTGTTAGAATTTCTTTCTTTTTTAAGACTGAATGATATTCCACCTGATGAATAGACCACGTTTTGTTTATCTGTTCATCCTTGGATGGATACCTGGGTTGCTTCAACCTATTGGCTATTGTGAATAACGTGCTATGAGGGCATGCAGATATCTCTTTTAAACTCTGCTTCCAATGTTTTCGGGTAGGTACCAGTGGAATTGCTGGATCATATGGTATCTTGTGTTCAAATTTTTTGAGAAGTTGTCATACTGTTTTCAGTGATACCATTTCACATTGCCACCAAAAGTGAACAAAGGTTCCAATTGCCCCACATTTGGATAGGTTTTGTAGACTTTTACTGAAATATTTTAGTACTGGAGATTGGATGGAGGTGGTTACATTCCATATTATACCACAAATGTTTCTAAAAATGTCCTTTTTTTAAATTAATTTTTATTGGAGTATAGTTGATTTACAATGCTGTGTTAGTTTCAGGTGTACAGCAAAGTGAATCAGTTATACATATACATATATCCACTCTTTTTTAGATTCTTTTCCCATATAGGCCATTACAGAGTATTAAGTAGAGTTCCCTGTGCTCTACAGCAAGTTCTTATTAGTTATCTATTTTATATTTAGTAGTCTAAAAATGTTCTTCAAGGACTTCCTAGGTGGCGCAGTGGGTAAGAATCCGCCTGCCCCTGCAGGGGACATGGGTTCGATCCCTGCCCCAGGAAGATCCCACATGCCGTAGAGCAACTAAGCCCGTGTGCCACAACTATTGAGCCTGTGCTCTAGAGCCCGTGAGCCACAACTATTGAGCCCATGTGCTGCAACTACTGAAGCCCACGTGCCCAGAGCCCGTGCCCTGCAACAGGAGAGGCCACCACAATGAGAAGCCCGCGCACCACAAGGAAGAGTGGCCCCCGCTCTCTGCAACTAGAGAGAGCCCGTGTGCAGCAATGAAGACCCAACACAGCCAATAAAATAAACAAATAAATTAAAAAATATTCTTCAAGCATCTCTCTGTTTCCCTAGGATTCTACTTCCGGTGGCAGGTGGCCTCTGTTCCACTGCTCTCTTCCTCACCAATTGGATCTCCCTCCTAGTCTTATCATCCTTTCATTATTTATTGTTCCAAGTATTTTTTTCTGGCTTAAAAAAAGAAGACTTTTTTAAAGAGCAGTTTTAGGGTCGCAGCACCATTGTGAATGTACAGAGAATTCCTCTGCCCTCTGGCCCCACACAGACATAGCCTCCCCTGTTACCAATATCCCCCATCAGAGTGGTACATTTGTTACAGCTGATGCACCTACAGTGACTCACCACAATCCCCCAAAGTCCAGAGTGTACCCTGGGATTCACTCATGGTGTCGTATAGCCGTGGGGTCTGGACAAATATGAAGTCAGCTGTACCCATCATTATAATATCACACAGAGTATTTTCATGGCCCTGAAAGTCCTCTGTGCAAACGTGGTTTTGATTAGGTATTTGCTCATGGGATTCACCATTAAAACATTCAGAAATCTCCCTCCCGGACAGTCCCATAGCCACCCAGTTCCACTCCCCAGAGACCACCTGTGTGTTCGTTTCTTGAATACATATCTGGAGATATTTTATACACATCATATGGGAGAGCAAACTGATAAGAGGTAAAGTGAAGCACGAAATATAAAAGTAATAGCAGGTTGGCACCGAAAACAGAACTGAAAGTACACATGCAGGAAAACATCAGATAGGTATGCTTAACGCCAGCTGAGCTCATGAGATATAATGTAAAGCAACCACCTGGTTCTTTGCATGACTTGGATCACAGATGCACAAGGTAGGCGGCACACATTTGGAAGAAAAGCAGTTTGCATCAGAGCCATCACCAAGGTAGGGCCACGGCACGGTCTGGGGGTGGGGGGGGGTCCAGGATCCCTACAAAGGAGATCTTGAGTAGAATTCTGGGCAGACTCAGCAGAGGGGAGGCTTGGTGTCTGGATAAATATATAAACCCAAGTGTGCGTAATTGAGGCACCTGGGGTACTGCGGGTGTCAGTCCGTTGTCAAGATGGACATATTGGCTTTAGAAGTGTCATGTGCTTCCTTGCTTTACTTGCCTGCCTCTTGGTCCCATTTGGGGGATGGGTTCTGGCCAGGGCAGGAGTGGTCCCCTCCTCTGGTCGTGCTTGCAAATATCTGTTCCCCTCTTCTTCTCTGGTGCATGGCCCACCCTCCATCACGTGGAGGGAGTGATACTGCCATACACAGAGTCTACTTTATTCCGGCAAAGCCAGCCTCTGCTCAGAAAGAGCCCCGTCCTTCACCTCCGTACTCTACTGCCGTCTCTTGGTTGCCTCTACACATCGTATCCACCATTAAAGAATAAGCAGCTGTTCTTTAGTCCACCACTGAGGAGATTTTTTTAAAATGCCCTCAAAATGCTGCTGAGGATATTCAACAAAACTGCCGGGTTGATGGCTCTATTCGTGGAGTAGGACAGTAGCGTGGGCTGTGTCTTGGACCCTCTTAGATCTATTTAGAGACACCTCTTTCCTCTTCACAGGGACCACTCAGTCATAATTCACATTAGCAGATGGAATGCCAGTTCCCGGTAGGTCTTGAGAATGCCAATTCCCCGTACGTCTTTTCTAATTCAGGACTAAACAACACTTTGCAACTCTGAATTGACATGTTATCACATAACATCTTTGCCAAATATTGACTCCAGCAGTAGGGCGGTGGGATCTTGAGTTGCCGAGTGGTGTGACTGGCTCACAGCATCTCATTCCCTGCATCCCACTCCCACCTCTGTTCCAGTCCCAGCCTCCTCTCTGCATCCCTCACCCACCAGTCAGATGAGACCCATCTTTTTGTAGGTCGTCACCATTATCACATCTGTGATGAACAACAATGAAAACCCGAATAGAATTTCTCAGATCTTCCTTCTGGTTAAGAAAAATTCTAATGATATTTCAAGGTCAGGGAGCTAATAGTACAAAAGAACAGTATTCATTCATGTATATGCGTATCTTGAATGTATATGCTTTGTTCTGACTTTCAAATTTAACAAAATGGGCAAAACTGTGAATCGATAAATATGCTTCTCATGAATTCAGGCTTCTGGCAAAAGTATTTAAAGGGTAGAAACATTGAAGATTGTTCTTTTGGCACGTGAAGGACAGAATAAGTAATCCCGTTGGGGGCAGGTATTGGGGCGGTGTGCGTGTGTGTATGTGTGTGTTTTCTAGACTATAAGAGTAGCTGAAATTGTGGGACAGAACGTCTTCCTCAGTATCTTCAGAGGACATTGAGTTGATGTGGCTTCACAACACCCTTTCATGAGTCTTGGTCCCACTGTGAAGTTTTGCGGGTCTGTTTTGACGTCTTTCTGTTATCTCTGAAGAACCAGGGGACCAAGGTTGACATTGCTCTCTATTTCCTTTTAATTAAGCGCCAATCAAAAGTTGTCAGTGAAGTTATAAAACTGATACATGTAGGATCCCAGAAAGAAAACCCATGTGGATAAAGCAAAGATTCTTCAAGTGACATTTGGCAAGACCGGTTAATTTGTCACAAAATGACCAGGATGCTCTTTTCATCTTCCCATGAAAACCTGTGTACTTTGAGATGCAAAGTCACATGAATCTTTGCCTGGCAGAAATGTAAATGTTTTGAGAAGGCTATGTCTTTGCGAGTTTGAGCCACTGCAGACACCGAGGGACCCGAGGATGAAGGATGGAGGATGCAGGCTGATGTTCTGGGCAATTTCTAACTCTGACAAGACACAGATCCCTCTCTCCCTCCCCCCCCCCCCACCCCGCACATCTCCTGTCACCTTCATTAGACACCCGGCTTCTGTGGACCATAGAGAGAACCTTCCCTTCTCTCTGATTCGAGCCCATTATGACACGCGACTGGGGGCTAGAGGAGACCCCCAATATAAACCCAAACCACGGTTTATACCATTCCTATCCTTTCACCCTTTTCAAGTGGAAATGGGGAATGTGGGAGCTGATCTCAGGCTGCTTTGTCAATTTTAAACTCTGCGAGTCTGACCCACATGGGCAGCCTGGAAGCGTCCTCAGAACAGAGCCCTGCAGCCCTCAGATGCCTGAAGCTAAGGAGGAAAAGAATGGGGAGAACTGAGCATAACTGGAGCTGCCAGGTGTTGGATGTTATCGCAATCTGGCTGAACCCCTGTTTGCCAAAATGGAGGAGAGAGAGGACTTCCTTATAACTGAATCACTGTGCTGCCCACCTGAGACTAACGTGGCGTTGTAAATCAACACAGCATTGTATGCCAAAAAAAAAAGAAAGAAAGAAAGAGAAAAAAAGAGGTCTTCCTGCCTTTCTTTCTTTCCTTTGAATCAGTTATACATATACTTATATCCACTCTTTTTTAAGACTCTTTTCCCATATAGGTCATTACAGAGCATTGAGTAGAGTTTGCTGTGCTATACAATAGGTCCTTATTAGTTATCTATTTTATATATAGTTGTGTGTACATGTTAATCCCAATCTCCCAAATTATCCCTCCCCCCCACTCCCCCCACCACCGCCCCGGGTAGCCACAAGCTTGTTTTCTACATCTGTGACTATTTCTGATTTGTAAATAAGTTCATTTGTACCATTTTTTTTTAGATTCCATATATAAATGATATCATATGATATTTGCCTTTATCTGTCTGACTCACTTCACTTAGTATGATCATCTCTAGGTCCATCCATTTGCTGCAAATGGCATTATTTCACTCTTTTTTATGGCTGAGTAATATTCCATTGTGTGTATGTACCACATCTTCCTTATCTGCCTTTCTTGTTCTTATTTTCCAATCTAGCTGGTCCACTTGAAGACCCGCTGATGGTAGCAGATTGTGGTTCTACCCTTGGCCTTGGTTGTTCGTGGCCATGTAGACACACCCTGGCAGAGGGGAGGGGCTGCTGAACGGAGCCCTGGACTTGGTGTCGGGAGACCAGGTCTAGCTTGGCTTCTTCTTAGTTCTTTGGACTCTGGCAAACTGTTTCTCCTCTCCCAGGGCTGATTGTCACATGGGAACCATCCATGTCACCGAGGTGTGGAGAGGTTCAAGTGAGGATGGTGATGGGTAAGTGAAGACCACGTGCAAGTGTGAGGCTGGTTCTGAGGTTTCAGTATGAGAGTCAAGTAGGACCAGGTCTGGTCTGGAAATGTGAAGGTCTAGATAATCACAGACTTGTAGTAAGTTAGAGCTGGATGGGAATGGTGCAAATATTCACTCCGACTCTTCCATTGGACAGATAAAGAAACTGAGTCTCAGAGAAAGGAAATCACTAGGAGAGTTTTCTTGGGCCATTTGAACAGCCTCGGAGGACCCTGGAGAGACTCTGTACTCCATAGTGGGACGACAACCCACCCAGTGAGATGGCTCTAGGGCTCCAGGGAGTCTTAACAATTCCTAGACGAGGAGCACCTTCCCGGGCCAAGGCCACAGACGGTTTTGTCTGTTCAAATAGTAGAGCTGAGGATCTGAAAGACAGATGTAGGACTGAGCCCACACGAGGAACAAAGGCCAAGGGCATGGACCAAGGGCGAGATCCAGAGGTTTCTTTTTTTATTTTTTAAAACTTTTATTGGAGGGCTTCCCTGATGATGCAGTGGTTAAGAATCCGCCTGCCAATGCAGGGGACACAGGTTCGATCCCTGATCCAGGAAGATCTCACATGCCATGGAGAAACTAAGCCCAAGCGCCACAGCTACTGAGCCTGTGCTCTGGAACCCGCTAGCCTCAGCTATTGAGCCCTCGAGCCACAACTACTGAGCCCTCGAGTCACAACTACTGAAGCCCGTGCATGTAGAGCCCGTGCTCCACAACAAGAGAAACCACGGCAATGAGAAGCCCATGCACCGCAACGAAGAGTAGCCCCCCTGCTCACCGCAACTAAAGAAAGCCTGTGTGCAGCAACAAAGACCCAACACAGCCAATAAATAAATAAATAAATAAACAAAAAAACTCCAAAACTTTTATTGGAGAATAGTTGATTGATTAATGCAGTGCTGTGTTAGTTTCAGGCGTACAGCAAAGTGATTGAGTTATACATACACATATATCCATTCTTTCTCAGATTCTTTTCTCATATAGGTTATCACAGAATATCGAGCAGAGTTCCCTGTGCTCTACAGTAGGTCCTTGTTGGTTATCTATCTCATATACAGTAGTGTGTCTATCTTAATCCCAAGCTCCTGATTTATCCCTCCCCCCCAATGTTTCCCCTTTGGTAACCATAAATTTGTTTTTGATATCTGTAAGTCTGTTTCCATTTTGTGAATAAGTTCATTTGTATCCTTTTTAAAATTAGATTCCACAGATGAGTGATATCATACGATATTTGTCTTTGTCCGACTTACTTCGCAAAACATGTTCATCTGTAGGTCCATCCATGTTGGGGCAAATGCCATTACAGTATTTCGTTCTTTTTTTATGGCTAATATTCCATCGTATACGTGTACCACATCTTCCTTATCCATTTCCATTGACAGAGGGTCCTATTGTTTGCATTCACTGTGAAAAGTCCCTTGACCTTCAGAGTACAGGTAAGCTCAGTCACCTATTCCAGGTTCCAGAGACACGAACACGCCTGTTAACCGCGGCCCCTCTTGGGTGGGCAGGGCCAGGAGGAAGCGGTGACTCACAGCTGCTGCCTGGAGGGCTCTTTCTCCACAGCAAATTGCTCTGATGGAGAATCGTAGGTGTGGACGAGACTAACGTTCAAGGCTGCAACTTTACAGGGTGTGAATAAAGGCTGATGCATGATGCCGACTGACAAAACAAGGGGCAGTGCAAGCTCTTGACCTCACCCAGAGAGGCCTTGACTTGTTCCGTGGGGCCAGGGCTGCTTGTTTGCTCAGGATGGAGAGGGCAGGACGTGGGAGACAGCAGCAAAGGAGAAACGCAGGCGCCAGCCCAGTACACAGACCTCTTCTTTCCAAAGACTGGCATACAGGCAGGCTCTGGGCTCTCTTTGCTCTGAGACAATGGGTGCAACTCCCATCGTGCAGGGACAACGGGATAGGGACAGCTGTGTCCTTGCTACCTCTGGAATGTTGGAAACGCTGCCTTGGGAAGGGAAACAGTCTCCCACTCTCTCCTATTTTCCATCTCCCCCACCCCGCAAACCCGCCAGGCCCAGGATCCACTCTAGCAAGAAATCTGTGCTCACTCTGTTTTCTTTGACATTGATGACACTGTGAAACCGACATCATGAATGACAGCAGGGCATGGGTTCTAGCATCTTTACTGGGAGCAAACAATTTCTCCCTGTTTGTCTAGTCCACTGGATGTAGTGTGGAGCCTGATGCAAGAGATGGAGAAATGCCTGTGAAACAGACCACAGGTGAGGACCAGGCTGTGGGACTGGGCCGCCTGGCCCATGGGGGGGAGAAGGAGGAGGGAACACACATCACTTATGTATTTGCTGGAAACATGGGGATCCAGGAGATTCAGTGAAGAGGGTTCTGCAGTCTGTTCCAAAGCATAGACTATTAAGGGGATGGTTGTGCTTCTTCTGGAAGCAGGCTGCACTCGGGCTTGTAAGGATGCGGACCTGCTATAGCACTTTTCCTGAAGGACTGCCTGCAGCTCCTGCCACTGAGGGGGGACCACCTTGATCCTCTGAACTGAGTCACTTTGGGGAGCTGAGTCAGAAGGAATGGCATCGCTCACCCTGGAGTGCAGCCAGGGCACAAGAGGGACTTTTCTAAAAATAAGCCGTTCATGTTTGGACCCTGTGCTTCTGTCTCCACAGAGACCTGGCACTTAGCGCCAGGCTGACTCCTGTGGCGCCCTGTGCGGGTTGAGACCAGGACTGAGTCTGGGGAAGAAGGTTCTCTGGCCTCTTCTTCTGGCGGGTCGGGTGCGATGGATGGAACTAATGCTTGGTGATGCGTCTCTCCACTGCAGCCCTGGGCCTTGGCCGAATGTGGGGGTTGTAGCAGGAGGAGCCGGGAAGCAGGAGCTGCTCAGCCGGAGCCCCTCCAAGGGTGCCAGTGGGGTCCACTCTCCCGAGAGGCGGTCTCTCCGGGCCCTTCACTGGCTCCCCCCCTTCCAGAAGCCAGGTGGACCCGTGGCCCAAGCGCCTCTGAACTCTGACACTCCTTTTCCGTTGTCACTGGGGGTAGGGGATGTGAGCAGTTTTACCCAAGATGAAAAATCTTTATTATTAGTTTTTATAAATGAAAAAGTAAGGTGTACTCATTATTTAAAAAATCAAATACAAAAAAAAAGTAGAAAGAAGAAATGAGGGACCTCGCTGGTGGTCTAACGGTTAAGACTTGGTGCTTCTAATGCAGGAGGCACTGGTTCTACCCCTGGTTGGCGAACTAAGATCCTACATGCGCGTGGCACGGCAAAAAATTAAAAAACTTAAAAAAAAAAGAAAGAAGAAATGAAGAGATCACTTATTATATCCCTCCTTCCATAACTTTCTAGATGAAACGGATGCATTTTTCTACACAAATATGCACACTTAGTTGAATATATTTTCCTTTTATAAGAATGGGATGAAATCAACCTTTTCCAACTGGTTTTCTGAGTCATATATCATAACAATGTTCCAGCGCCATAATTACAGATTTACGCAGTCATTTTAATAGCTGCCTATAGAAGAAGCATAATTTAACCTAGGGTCAGCAAACTTTCTGGAAAGAAATGGATAGTAAACACTTTTGGGTTTGTGGGCTAGATGGGCTCTCTTGCAGCTACCCAGTTCTGCAGTTAGAGCTCCAAAGTGGTCAAAGATAATACACAAAATGTGTAACCGAACAAGTGCGGCTATGTTCCAATAAAACTTTATTGACAAAAACAGGTCCCTGCTGGCAAAAAAGGCAGCGAGGGAGCATTTCCTAAGCGCGCTGGGCTGGGACACAGGGGGAGGGCTCGGGGCAACGCTCGCTTTCCCTGCCGTGGGTGGCGGGTCAGGTCACAGAGCTTCTTGGGCCTCAGGGTCCTCATCTGCAATGCGAGCTCACCTTCCATCTAGTTCTGTGAGCCAAGTAGCACGAGTAAACTACGAAGGTGGAAAAGCGCCCATGCACCTGTGTGCGTAGTCACACAAGCAGCGCACGCACATGTATGTGCATTACACACATGTACATATACAGGTGCACTGCACACACAGCCTCTGTGCATGCACATGTGCGCGTGTGCACACCTCATGCATGTATGTCTACATGCATGTGTGTGTACATGCGTGCGTGTGTAGCAAAAACACGTCTCTGTACATGCGTGATCAACAAGCACGGGGCATGCTTGCCAGTCCCTGTGCACCTGTTCTTTGCCCAACACACCTGTGATGACGTGTGACATGAGGACAGGGGCTGGATGGCCTGGGGCCGAGGCCAGACAAGGGGGTGTGGGGCTGATGGGGTCTTTGCCTGTAGTTCAGTTCACCTTGGGAACCAGTGGGCCCAGCTATGAAGGCCTCCAGGGCCCAGTCCAGATAGAACTCGTGGTCCCAGAAAGGACAAAGGCAGAGCAGGGACAGCACATGCAGTGAGAGGAGGCGGCGACCTTGGTCCCTTCCCAACACTGGGCATGGGTGGTGCTGGGAGGGGGGGCGGGTGTTGGGGATTGAGGCTACAGAGAGGCAGGAACATGAGCTATAACCCAGTAGCTCATGTCTTGGAAAGGGGTTAAGTCTGATCAAGGGCACATCTGAGTCTGTTTTCTGGGCCTCTGGAAGGGCCACTGTGGTCCAGAGACAGGCTGGTGGCACAGCTCCAGAGGAGCCCTCCAAATGAGGCGGTAAGACCAAGGGGCGGCCACTTAGTCTGGAGAGAATCCCAGTGTCCACAGAGGCTGTCTGGGGAGCACAGAGGATGCTGACCCAGGACCACTTTCTGATGGGAAGCAGCCCATTGGAGGGTGGATTCCATGGGTGCTGTCTTCCTCACATCACGGACAACTTCGGTGGCATGAATTTAGCAGCCATTCCCATGACCCCAGGCTGCGTGTGGGGAATGAGGATGTGGGCGCAGAAGAGAGAGTGGTTAGGAGGGTCCTCCAGTGCTCCAGGGGAGAGGTGATGGGGGTGGCAGAAGATGCCCAAGCCATCCTAGGTGATGTCAGGGGTGAGGGGGAAGAAGCTGGTCAAGGATGACCGGTGTGCTTTGTCCTGAATAAGAGAGTCATGTACCAAAGTGAGGAATGGGGGTGTCTGCGTATGAAGCTCTGGGGTGGGGTTGCGGCTGGAGATACAAATTTGAGGACCACCAGGAAGACGTGACATTTAAGGCCCCAGAGTGAGAGCACTTGGCCCCAAGTTTGGTTCCCTGGGTCTAGAAGACTCTTTTCAGGGCTTTTGCTACAAAGGAAAGCAGACTCAACATTGCCAATCATGAGGGACGTGCAAATCAAAACCACAACAAGGTATCACCTCACACATGTCAGAATGGCCGTCATCAAAAAAGTCGGCAAGTAGCAAATGCTGGCGGGAATGTGGAGAAAAGGGAACCCTGTATACTGTTGGTGGGAATGTAAATTGGTGTAGCCACTGTGGAAAACCGTATGGAAGGTCCTCAGAAAACTAAAAATAGAACTACCGTATGATCTAGCAATTCCACTGCTGGGTATACATCTGAAAAAAAAAAAAGATTCAAAAAGATACATGCACCCCAATGTTCATAGCAAAATTATTTACAATGGGCAAGACACGTAAGCAACCAAAGTGCCCATCCACAGACAAGTGGATTAAGAAGATGTGGTATAGATATACAGTGGAATATTACTCAGCCATAAAAAAGAACAAAATAATACCATTTGAAGCAATGGGGATGGATCCAGAGAATATTATGCTTGGTGAAATGAGTCACAGAGAAGGACAAATACTCTATGTTAGCACTTACATGTGAAATCTAAAGAATAGAACAAATGAATGAATGTAACAGAATAGAAACAGACTCACAGATACAGAGAACAAGCTAGTGGTTACCAGTGGGGAGAGGGAAGGGGGAGGGGCAACATAGGGGTATGAGATTAAGAGGTACAAATGACTACATATAAAACAAATAAGCAGCAAGGACATATTGCACAGCACAGGGAAATAGAGCCATTAGCTTGTCATAACTTTAAAAGGAGTATAATGTATAAAAATACTGAACCACTATGTTGTACACCTGAAACTAACATAATATTGTCCATCAATTAGACTTCAGTTGAAAAAAAGAACAACAGAGAAAAGGGAAGCAGAAGCCCCAAGCCCCACCCACCTGCCCAGGACCCAGCTGGATGCATTGCCTCTTTGGGGGGCATGGAATTCCCCTCCGTGCTCCACCCACACTCACCACTTTCCCCATCTCCGCACTTTCCACCCAGTTTTGCAACTGCTCCTGGAATGCCTGCCTCCCGCATCCTCCATGCCCAGGGCTCTGGGAGGGACCAGGACTCCAGTCGCCCAGCCAGCAGAGAGCATAGCCATGGAGGGGCTCCGTGAGCACGCTTGGAACAGATGAATGCCAAGTCCTCCTGGATTATTTTTGTCCACACGGCACTGGTTTTAGAATGCATTTTGGAAAATCGGCCCTGGCATGCTCCCATCTCTCCACAGATCAACTTTGGTTTTTGTCCCATGTTTATTCAATGCTGTGATCTGAAGACATGCCGCCAGGAACTTTAAACGGGGGCAGACCCTGTGAACTCTGTAACCTTGAGCAAGCTATGTAACCTCCACAACCCTTGGTTTTTCCATTAGTCAAAGAGCTGCTGTTTCTCTTCTTCACGGATGTGGATGTGGTACCTCCAGCTCAGTTCTGAAGCAAAAACATGGGTGTGTGCATTCACAGCTCTGTGTGGGCTCCAAATTAAAGGCACAATCGATGGGTTTCTCTGAGAAGACCAGGTCCGTATCCATGTAAAGAGGGGGCAGATTTAGTCATTCAATACTCTTTGTTCAGAACTTGAATTAAAAAACATTTTAATGAAAAATATTTATAAGCTGTAGCAAAATACACATAACATAAAATTTACCATCTTAGCCATTTCTTTTCTTTTCTTTTTTGTGGGTTTGTTGACTATTTTTTATTGAAGTATAGTGATCCAGTTATACATATATATACATTCTTTTTTATATTCTTTTCCATTATGGTTTATCTCAGGATATTGAATATAGTTCCCTGTGCTCTACAGTAGGACTTTGTTGTTTATCCATCCTATGTATAATAGTTTGCACCTGCTAACTCCAAACTCCCAATCCATCTCTCTCCCCCTCCCCCCTTGGCAACCACAAGTCTGTTCTCTATGTCTGTGAGTCTGTTTCTGTTTCATAGATAGCTTCATTTGTGTCCTATTTTAGATTCCACACATAAGTGATATCATATGGTATTTGTCTTTCTCTGTCTGACTTCACTTAGTATGGTCATCTCTAGGTCCATCCATGTTGCTGCAAATGGCATTATTTTGTTTTCCATCTTAGCCATTGCTAAGTGTACAGTTCAGTGGCTTTAAGTCCACCCACATTGCTGTGCAGCCATTATCATCATCCATTTCCAGAACTTTTTCGTCATCCCTAACTGAAACTCTGTCCCCATTAAACACCAACTCCCTATTCCTCCCCTTTACCCCCCGCAACCCCTGGTGACCACCATTCTACTTTCTATCTCTAAGAATCTGACTCCTCTAAGGACCTTGTATGAGTGGACTCAGATATATTTGTTCTTCTGTTGACTGGCTAAGTTCATGTAGCATAATGTCCTCAAGATTCAACCATGTTGTAGCCTGTGTCAGAATTTTCCTCCTTTTAACGGCTGAATACTATTCCATTGTATGGACTTGCTGCAGTTATTTTATCCGTTCATCCATTGATGGACACTTGGGTTGCATCCACCCCTTGGCTAAGGTGAATAACACTATGAATACGGGTGTGCAATCAGAACTCTGAATTGTATATCATGACTTGATTCATATGTACTCCCTCAGCATGCTAGGCTTTCTTGGTCCAGTGGTTTGATTCATCTAAGGGTACAAGAAACCTGAATTCATCTGGGCTCTTGCTCCTGCACAGTCTATGCTTTTACCTTTTTTTTTTTTAAAAACAATTCCACGAGGCTTCAGTTGAGGGAGTTAAACATTAGATAACTTAAGGTTTTATGGTTTGGGAGTTAAGGTTACTTCCCCCCCCACCCCGCCTTGGGGAATCATCTGTTTTATCTCCACTTGACTTTTTTAAAATGCTGAAACAGTTTTTTGATTGAACATGAAGCTAAGCTTCTCTTTTTTTTCCCCCTTTGATGTTTATACGACCGAAGGTGGAAAAATAAGACCTTTGCTTATTAACAGAATGAATCAATCTCTTTCTCTCCTGGGAAATTGAAAACAATTTGGAGAAGAGAGTAAACTTCAGATTTTCCTGTGGTATGAATTGGGTTGACCTTTCCTCCAGGTAACATTTAAGGGGGACCTAGCCGGGCTCGACAGACAACGGTGGAGCCAGTGTCACCAGATCTCACACTGTGTTTCCATTGCTCTTTCCAGCTGGAAACGCCTTGCTCTCAACACTTGTACAGCCTCTTATAGCCTCGCCAGGGAGAGCAAAGCTGGAGATGGTCACTGTGTTAGCAAAGGTCACCCGGGGAGATAGCTTGGCCCAGAGCCCTTCATGATGCTATAGTGGACACCTGCTCCCATAGCAAATTCTTGAAGGCAGTGGTGGTTTACTGTTTGGTTCTTCCTTCCTTTTTTCTTTGTATGTGTCAGATGTGTTTGGGGAAATTCCCCCTAAGACTGGCACATGGTTAACACATCCTTTGACGGTTTCACACATTTCCCCTTTGGAACTGGTGGGGCCCGGGAGTTTCCAGCCAGCCTGATCTGGAGCCACTGACTGGGGTGCGCTCTTCGAGGCCGGAGTCACATCTGGTAGCATCTGGTACTTGCCCAGGAGTGGGACACAAAGAATAAACAAAGCAAAGAGACTGCATTGGAAACTGGACTGCAGAGCTGAGAAGATACTTAGAAAATTGGCCTCAGGCCAGCTCCTACTCTCTCCAAAATATGCCAGGAATGCAGGGCCTGAGGAAGGGGACAAAACAGCAGGAAGAAGGAAAAACCACAGGGCAAAGTCACCAAGGGCACCCTCCCAAGCCCCTCTAGCCATCCAAATAAAGCAAAAGGATACTCCTCGCCCCAAATAAAAGTGGATCTGAACTGAAAAACAATTGCTACTAAAATTTGCATCTATATTGGGCAAGCATCTCCCAAAACAAATCTCTTAATCTTTTTAGCATCCCATTTTTGGGTGAGGACCGTTGAGAGCCGAGGATTTATTTAAGCACCTACAGGAGGGGACAGAGCTGAGATACAAATCTCCAGTTGCCAGGGAACTGCTTGGAGCTGGGGATTCTTTCCCAGTTTGAGACGAAGATCAAGACAAAGGACAAAAGGTCAAAGGGGACATCAGGCAGGGGTGGGGGTGGGGAGGAGAACAAAACAAAAACAGGAAGTGGCCTGCTCAGGGATTTTCCATGGGAAGGCTGGGAAGCATGTCCGGATATAAAAAGAAAAAGGAAGAAGGGTACCTCTGAATCTTCTGGAAGCCACTTGAGATGTTGGGAAACTGGGCTCTCGGCAGGCGCCAGCTTGATGGAAGCATGGCCGCGGATCAGGACACCGGATGGGACGCCGGGGCCCTTGACTCAGCGCTGGCTCCTCCTTGGCAGGGCACCAGGTCTCAGGCCGCCTTTGTTCTCCTCTTCTAAGGAGAGTTTGTCACCTCTTGTGTCCCTTAGAATTGTTCCTGTGCGTCCTAATGCTGAAGTGTGAAAAGGGTCTAAAATAACCCAAAAGCACATCCGCACCCCTAAGCAAGTATCCCCAAAGGGTATTTCTGATTTATATGGACGTCTAGTGCTTAGAATTGTTGTCATACGGATGGAAAAACATATGTGTTACCTGCCTGTCACTATTCGGACCAAATGACTCAGTCCTCTTGCTACTAGAATTTGGAAGGGGCTGTGCGAGGCTGGGGAAGGCTGTCTGCTGTCCTTTCTCAGCTGGAATTCTGCCCCTCCCTCCCTCTCCTAATCAGGGCAGAAGCAGACTTCCCTGGAACTTTATTCCGTCTCTTTCTCCATGTCTGCTTACTCAGAAGTCGATGAGTGAGGGTCTGTGGGGCAGGGGAGTGACCCATCCTGGGTGAGGGTCCAGCAGAGGAGATATCCCTTGTTGCTGTTTGTAAATCTCATCTTTCGTACACGAGCAGAGGATGTCCTGGACCCTATCCTCTGGGCCGTGGCCCTCGAGGGGCCTGCCTTAGTGCTACGTTGGAGATGTTCGGTACATGCTTTTTGATGTGAATTGAAGAGGTTTTTTGCCAGCAACAGGAGGGGAGAAAAAAAAAATCTCCAGTTCCTGCCTGGGCTTGTTTTGTCTTGCGATCTTGTTTTAGTCCTTGGTTGATCAAGGAAGTCAGAATTTTATGTGAAAAAGAGAAGGATATGCCAGCGGGTTTCTAACGCCCTGTATGCAAATGAGCCAGTAAAGTAGACTGCAGGCAGCCACCAGATGTCAAAGGTCACCCTCCATGTTCCACAATTATTTTGCTCAAAATAAACGGGTCGAGCAGGACTGCAGGAAATGAGTTGCAGCAACCTCAATTCATGTGTGAAAGTTTCCAATTAGGAATTCAAAGGACTTGTTGTTTAATGAAAAAGTGAAACAAATTCCTTTCATGTGTTTCCCCACTTCCTTGGTGGTCCCTGGCTAGGAGCTGGATTCAGTGGGAGGAATATGGCTGTCGTTTGGTTCCGTCTGAGCAGAAGCAGAATCTGAAGGAAAGTTGGTTGATTACGGGGCCTCTGTTCAGGGGGTTGGCATGCTACTGCCTGGGCCAATTCTGGCCCACAGCCTGTTTTTGCAAATAAAGTTTTATTGGAACTCAGATTCGCCCATTTGTTGGTGGACTGTCTGTGATTGCTTTTACAGTACAAGGGCGGAGATGAGTAGTTGGGACAGAGACCATACTTCCTGCAGAGCCAAAATATTTACTTTCTGGAAAGCAAGTTTACAACCCATGTTCTAGTTCATTGGTTCCTTCCCCCCCCACCCCCCAGTTCACTGGTTCTTAATTTTTGTTGTGTACTGGGATCCCTTTGGAAATATGATGAAAGCTCTATAATCCCCTTTTAGAAAAATACAGAACTTCTTGGTTAAGAATGCCTGAGTATAACTCTATTAGACCCTTCTGCAGAGCCTGGGACTGTTGGAGTACATTCTGGACTCCAGAGTAGTTTCTGAGGGTATAAAGGACTTTTTCTGCCCACTGCACTGGTCCCAGTTGTGATAAAGCAAAAAGAACTTTCAATTGCAGGTCAGGAGACACAAGTTCTCTTCTGGCCTCTGTCACCCATAAGCTGTGTGACCTTAGGCAAGTCACTTCCCTTCTCTGTGCCTTGATTCCCTCCTGTGTCAAATGAGAGATCCAGAATAGATGATTTCTTAAAGATCTTTCTGGCTTTAGTTGCTATGATCTTCAAGGGTCTGGAATTTATTTCTGGGGGTTGTGATTTACATATTTTCAAAACATCTGAATCTGCCCGGACACCCAGCTAGGGCTGTGTCTGTTAATTTGGTTAATTCCAAGCACTGAAATCTGGGATTTGACAAGCCCACAGGATATCTGGCACCTGTGGGAGAAAACTCTGCCACATTTTGGTCTCCACCCCGACTCTGGTCAGCCTTCCTGATAAACCGAGTTGCCATACAGGGACCGCTTGAGAGAGCACAGGTAGACCCAGTTCAGCCCATCAGAACTCAGGAGAAGCAGCTCAGAGCCCAAGGCCTCCTGGCAGAATGGTCCACAGTAACAACTTCTACCAGAATGCGGACACCCAATTTATCTTGGACGGATATCGCCTGTCAGGAACATGACAGTTTTTGCATTTGTCTTACTTGTGGTTTTAA
Organism: Hippopotamus amphibius kiboko; assembly: GCF_030028045.1. NCBI lineage: Eukaryota > Metazoa > Chordata > Mammalia > Artiodactyla > Hippopotamidae > Hippopotamus > Hippopotamus amphibius. The sequence continues at coordinate 83,139,637 of NC_080190.1, read as the reverse complement.
AAATGAAAACAAATATATAATATTCTCTGATCATAAAAATGCTTCAAGTTTCTTATAAACAATTTTAAGAAATACAGAAAATATGGAGAAGGTAAAAATCACCTTGAAATCCACCTCTGCAGAGATGAGCACTGTTAACAACTTGATAAACCTTCCAGATGTCTCTTTTAGGCCCTCATGCCATCGACACGTCCATAAATGGGCTACACATGCTTTGTCTCCTACTTTTATCAAAATAATCCATGCGGATATTATTGTATGGCTTTGGATGTAGGCTTCCAACATTATTTTTAACAGTTGCATAGTAGCTTATTTTTTATTAGTTAATTAATTTATTCATTGGCTGTTTTGGGTCTTCGTTGCTGCACACGGGCTTTTCTCTAGTTGCAAACAGCAGGGTCTACTCTTCATTGTGGTGTGTGGGCTTATCGTGGTGGCTTCTCTTGTTGTGGAGCATGGGCTCTAGGCAGGTGGGCTTCAATAGTTGTGGCACGTGGGCTCAGTAGTTGTGGCACACAGGCTTAGTGGCTCCGAGGCATGTGGGATCTTCCCAGGCCAGGGATTGAACCCGTGTCACCTGCATTGGCAGGCGGATTCTTAACCACTACGCCACCAGGGAAGTCCCTAGTAGTTTATTAAATGTGTTATAATTCACTGGCTCAATCACATCTAGGCTGTTTCCAATTTTTTTAAAGAGCTTTTATTGAGATATAATTGACATACAATAAACTGCATATATTTAAAATGTACAATTTGATTTTTTTTTCTTATTAGTAATGTTTATATGGTAATCCCAATCTCCCAATTCATCCCCGCCATGCCATTTTCCCTCCTTGGTGTCCATGTTTGTTCTCTACCTCTGTGTCTCTATTTCTGCCTTGCAAACCAGTTGATCTGTACCATTTTTCTAGATTCTACATATATGCGTTACTATACGATATTTGTTTTCCTCTTTCTTACTTCACTCTGTATGACAGTCTCTAGATCTATCCTTTTTTTTTTTTTTGCATTTATTTAGCACACTGTGATGACCTTCTTTGTACTTAACATTTTTGTGCATTTTCCTGGTTGTTCAGCTGAGGCTAAATCCCTAGCCTTGAAGTGAAGGAGTCAAAGTTTCTCATTAATAACTTTAAGGGACAGGATCAAACTGCCTCCAGAAAATTTGTAACACTCCACACCCATCAACAGTACAGGGCAGTGCCTATTTCTCATTCTCTTTAAAGTTTTAGTCAATCCGATTGATAGGTTAAAACTGATGTTATATTTTCGTGTTGATTTGCATTTCCTAGATGGCTTTACTTTTTTTTTTTTTGGCCATGCTCCGTGGCATTCAGGATCTTAGTTCCCCGACCAGGGATCGAACCCTTGCCCCTTGCAGTGGAAGCTTGGAGTCCTAACCACTGGACCACCAGGGAAGTCCCAAGATTGCCTTACTTTTGAATGGCATTGTCAATGATTAAATAGAAGTAAAAATAATGACTTCAAATTAGGTCTCCTTACTACACAAGAACCTAACACTGGCATGAAAGCAGACAGGAGCCAGGAGTCCAGCGCGGGAGAGTTGAGGATGATACTCTTTCATTTTTTTAATGACCATTTTTTTTGTGCATGTATTTTATTTTATTTTTTAGATTAATTTTTATTGGAGTACAGTTGCTTTACAATGTTGTGTTAGCTTCTACTGCACAGCAAAATGAATCAGCCGTACATATACCTATATCCTCTTCCATTTAGGACACCACAGTGCATTAAGTAGAGTTCCCTGTGCTCTACAGTATGTTCCCCTCAGTCGTCTATTTCATACATAGTATCAATAGTGTACATGTGTCGATCCCAGTTTCCCAATTCCTCGTACCCCATCCCTTTCCCCTTTGGTATCCATACACTTGTTCTCTACGTCTGTGTCTCTGTTTCGGCTTGGCAAATAATGGCATCTATACCATTGTTCTAGATTCCACATATATGCATTAGATACTATTTCACTGATTGAGTTATTCGTAGACTCACTGGTGACAACTTTCGGGTACTTGCTGAATGGCACCTAGAAGGCTACATGGTTCCAGGCATCAAGGGGCTTGGAGGACAGGGATGAGCTTTGTACCGCCCTTGCAGGCTCCCCGCAGGCAGAGTGCCGACTGCCCGTGCTCTGCCCTACGCCGCATCCCTAGCTCAGGTCCCTGAGTCTTGAACGCGTGTGCCCAGTTCTCTCCTGCCCAGGACTGGAAGTTGATAGTTCCGCGTGAGCCAACGCAACCAAGAAAGCCATTAGAACGAAGTCAGAAATGCCTAATGCTGCCTGGCACCTAGCGCAAGGGTGGATCAGCACGTGGAGGACAACCACTGGGGACGATGGAGGAGGATGAGTGCCCGGAGTGGCACTCTGTCCGGCAGCCTCTGCTGTGGCCTCACAGTGCCCAGCCGGGGCCGGGGCCGGCTGCAGGAGAGCCGTCCCTTCTAGGTCCGCTGCTCCGTGGTTTCCTGCCTGGCTGAATGGCCGTTGCTTGGTGGTGATGATTCATGGCATTTGGAAAGTGTGGCTGGGTTCTGAATAGGGAAGTGAAAAATAACCCAGGCACGGTCAGCACAGGCCAGGAGAGGGGGGTGTCACAAGCTGTGAAGCTTTACTTTGGAAAATGCAGGGGGCGGAGGAGCCGCAGGGAAGCGGGTCGTGGTGTTTCTGCCCCACCTGCCCTTCTGCGGGGCCTCAGCTTTTCCGAGCGAGCGTCGGTCACGAAGCTGCCCCTCGGAAGCGGCCGCTGGTCTTGGCCGAGCAGCTGCGGGTAGAAGGAAGTGGACCGGTGATTCAGTGAGTGTCGGCTTCCTCTCTGACTCAGGATTGGATCCGTTTTTTTAGGGTGCTGCCAGGGGGCCCTGGGCCGCGTTAGCTAGAGTCTTTGAACTTGGAGTCAAAACTGAGGCTCTGACCCCTGCGGTTGCTGGCCCTCCTTTGACCCTTTGGGATGAGTAAGGGGATCAGGCTGGGCTCGGTGCCTCGCCCTGAGTTGGGTAAGCCCTGCTGACTGGAGGCCTTCCTGTAGTTTCAGCTGAGAGAGACCAGTGAGGTGGGGAGCCCAAGCCTCTCCCGGGGGCTTCCTTGGATTTGGGGTTTATATTTGGGGCAGCGTCTGGGTTCTGAGGGCTCGGCCTTGGCAGGTGTCAGACTTGTTGAACTAGCTCTCCTGGAGTCCATCTGTCCATTAGCCAATGACACACAGGAGCCCAGCTGCTCCCTTCCCACGAGAAGAGTCATGATTGTTCCAAGCTCTGGTCCCGAGGATCCGTCCTTCGTGTGCTGACTACACCCCATCACTACCGTCACCTGAGGAAAGCACTTCAGTTATCCAGATAATGACCTCTGCCTGAGAGTCTACAAGCCTGAAAGTGTTGACTTAATAAAGACTTTGAGATCCTCTCACAGTTGCTGCAGGGGTTCTGTATTTCTGTCCCAAACAACCTTGGATAATGGTCTCCTCTTCCCCTCTCCAACCCCTCCTGTTCCCATGGCCAAAGCAGAGGTCAGCCCATCTCACTCAGGCAGGATGGCCAGCGTCCAATCCCTGGTGAGTTTCATGGGGATGCTATTATTAGGCACACGCAAGAGAAATGCAACCCAAACCACTTGGGGCTTCCAAAAGCGGCTTTGAGGACGCCTGCGATGGGAACTGACCGTGCCAGGTGCTCTCTCTTGCACCTCTTACTGAATTTTGATCTCATCTTCCACCAAATATTGATTCCAATCTCTTTGATAAGCCTTCTCTGCAAGGCAGGGAATGTACATGACGGCAGCTTCTCCTTATCACACCTCCCAGCTTCACCGCTAGAGAGGAGCCTCCACTGGGGGCAGGTGACCCTCCTTGGCTCCATCTCTGTGGCCAGGGGAGCACGTGGCTGCTCACATTTGGATGCTATGATCAGTGCAGGGGAGGCAGTATTTTCCAAAGAAGGTAGACAAACACTAGGCCCATGAACCCCCCGAGGCCCTGAAGGCTGGGGTCCTCGGCTACCTCACCCCTGCCCCCTGGGGCTGCAGTGAGGGGCCAGGGGTGAGGGGCCTGGCCTGGGGGAGGAAGTGCCTCTTCAGCCCTCAGAGCTCATCATCTTCTTGCTTGAAAATTTATAAAAGATGGGGGTTTCCTCAACTACATTTTTGGGGGGGATACAGGTCTGGGGATGCAGCTGTGTGATCTTCTGAGCCTTGCAGGCTCAAAGCAGAGTGAGGCAGAACAAAGGAAGCTTTCTGAGAAGCATGGCAAAAATGAAACCAAATAAAAACCCCATAAAAATCCCTACGAGGGCAGAGGAAATACCAACTCAAGGCTTCTGAGACGCAGATTCGGTAATAAAGATTCAAGGATAGGCCATTCCAATGTGATCCTGTTTGGGCTGGAGAGAGAATGTGCTGGAAAACAATAAAAGGGAGTCATCGGAGCAGGGGAGGACCGTTGGGGTGTGTAGCTGTGTGGTGCCTTCTTGCAATTCAGGAAGTGACCGATGACCAGGGTTCACAGGGAGCCTGACGGACACAGGCCACGGGAACTGGTTCAAAGTCTGTGCACAGTGGCCGCGATTGGATGACGGGCAGCTGGCCTGCCCCCTGCTGGTTCTGATTGATCGTCCAGGGAACTCTGACCTCCACTGGGTCACAAAAATACCCGTTTGGAAATCTCTTTGAAGACCGATGAAGTAAACAGCAGCAACACAGATAATAATATTTGAGTGACGTTGCCGGCGTGCTTGCAGTCAGGGGAAGCGTGCGCTGAGAGTGACGTGTACAGGAATCTTGCCTTTCTGTTCCTCTAATTTGGCTTCCTGGCTTATGGTCGCAGTTTTGGGCACAAAGAGCATTTGCAGGGGATGGAGTTGAGGATGTGGAGACTTTCACTCTCATTTCACGGATGTCAACATCCCAGGGATGGTGCACCACCTGTCACCGCACCACAGCTGGCTGGGGCCCATGGCAGGTGGCCCTCCTTCCCGCCCCAGCTAAGCTGAGATGTTGCTCGTGGGGGGCTTTCAATTTGGTTTGTGGCCCGGGGCCACTGGGACCCACAGCAGGGGTGTCTCCCCTGGTCTTCCAGAAGCAGCGGGCTGAGTGTGAAGAAAAGTCTGGTTTTCATCTGGGAGCATCTCTGTGCACGCTGGTTCTGTTCAGTTTTGGCCAAGAGCTGGTCAGACTGCCCTGGGCAGGGAGTCGTGGCCGCTTGCCACTTAGCTTCTCTGGTGATCTCTGAGATCCCTTTGTAGATGGAGGTGGGAGTGGGCTGCTGGCTCTGGACTCAGTATGGTTATGTCTGATCAGCCCTCTGGGCTCTGGAGGCAGTTTTGATGTTTGTTCATCCCATTCATTCATCACTGGTCCATCTACTTACTCACTCGCTAGGGCTGTCATTTAGTCACTCGGCCACAACGAGACTGTATCTTATCTTTTGTCCCTGCTATCTGGCGTGGTGCCAAGCCCATGTAGGGGTCTACACATTTGCTTACTTCCTTTCCTGCCTCACTTTCATGGAAGTTGTAACTCCCAGGACCTCAGAATGGGATGTATTTGGATACAGGGTCCTTAAAGAGGGAATTAAGTTAAAATCAGATCATTTTCAGTTAAAAACGAGGCTCTCATCCAATCTGGTTGGTGTCTGTATAAGAAGAAGAGATTAAGACCCAGACACACACAGTGGGAAGACCATGTGTAGACACAGGGAGAAGATGGTCATCTACAAGCCATGGAGAGAGGCCTGGCACAGATCCTTCCTTCATGGCTCTTGGAAGGAACCCACCCTGCTGATATCTGGATCTTGGACTTCCAGCCTCCAGCACTGGGAGGACATAAATGTCTGTTGTTTAAGCTACTGGGCTGTGATACTTTGTTATGGCAGCCCCAGCAAACTGATACAGCCTTTCAACACATTCACTGAGCACAGGACCCCAGGGCAAGGTGTTCTAGGAGGTCTGGAGACAAAGCAGAGAAGTACAGGGAAAGAGGAACAGCCAGGGGCCCACCCTCTCTTCGCATTTTCTCCTCCCAAACGCCTCCCTACTCAGCTTCTCCTTACCTCCACCCCCAACAGAAAGCGGAAACACAGGGGGAAATGAAACAGAGGGCTCCCCAGCAGATGCCATCCTACAGAATCTCTGGAATAGAATAAAACGCTTCCATATAGAATCAGAAGCATTGTTTGTTTGTTTTTTATACAATAAAGAAGTTTATTTTAGTCTCATGTCAAAGAAGTCTAGCAGTAGATAGCCTAGGACTTCTTCAGGGGTTCTAGTTGGTACTCCAGGCCCCTTTCTTTCTATTCTTAGAATTTGGCATCCATCATGAAGACCACCTCATGGTCCAAAATAGCTGCTTTAGCTCCAGCCATCATATCTTCATTCCAAGCCACAGAAGGGGGAAGCAGGTAAATAAGTCATCTTTGCTGAGTCAGCTCCCTTTAAGCACTCATCCAAGAAGTGTTTCCTGCATGTATTTGCAGAAGTGCATTTTGTTTGTTTGCTTTGTTTTCTGTTTTCTGGCTGCCTCTCTCCCCCGTCCTTATTTGGTGCGTATGTGTGTATGCACACGGCTGGCCTGAGTGTGTATGTGTGTCTGAGGAAGGTTGGGGAAAGGGTCCACAGCTGTTGTGGACACACTGTGACTGTGCAGCTGGCAGGGCCCTCCCTAGGGTGCTCTCCAGTCCCAGCTTTATGGCACATGGTGGCTGGAAAGGGCCACAGTCAAATCTTTCTCAGGATCATGAATTACATCCCTTGTTGCCCTTTGTGACTAAAGATGATGTCAATGTTGTGTGTCCACACAACTCCTTTGGTTTATGGCCCTGGTCAGTGGCCCTGGGGTTGTGACCTCTTTGTCTCCAAGAATCAGGAGCTCCTGTCAACGTGGAATAATCTCGGGATCTCTGGAAACATCTCTGAGCCTTCAGACCTGGTCTATTAAGAAGCTAGGTCCCTATGCAAATATGTCCAGTATGTAAGTCCTGATATTTCTCGTTCTTCCACGGAGTCTACCATTTTTTGATCAGAGACATTTTGCATCACACAACTCAGTAATAACCCTGTCCCCTTAAGGGGCCCTTTTGCAATGCTTGCTTAGCTCATTGATTTTAAAGGGAACTGGGATTCCAGGAGCTCAGTGTTGACCAACGGGTCCCGTGTTGCGTAGTGCTGGGGCCCCAGAGGACTTTGGCAAAGATATTACTGCCCATGTGTTTGCAATCAGCTTCTGTGTGCATGCTGGGGGAGTGAAGTTTGCAACAGTCACTTGTACCGATCGTGGCATTTCTGAAGTGTGGTGGCATTTCTGAAGTGTGGTGTCATTTCTTCACTTAACGCTGAGATGAAAACAAGCTTCCTTTCTTTTCTGCGTACAGACAAAGGGACATCTTCCAGGATGGTCTGAGGGCTGGACCAGCAAGACTGCCCCTCCATGTGCTGGGCTTTCCCCACCCCACTTCCTCCTGCAGTGCTCTCCTTCCTTGGTTGGCCCTGCATTCTCGCCCTCTTGCTTTCTGCTTCTAACCAAACATAATCCCCCTACTTGATGAGACCTGAGGTGTGCCCAACTCCAGAGGTTACCTGCATTTTACTTTTTAAAAAATAAAAAAAAATTTTTTTTGACCATGCCATGTGACTTGTCAGATCTTAGTTCCCTGACCAGGGATCAAACCCGGGCCCACAGCAGTGAAAGCACTGAGTCCTAACCACTGGACCGCCAGGGAACTCCCGACCTGCATTTTATTTATTTATTTATTGGCTGTGTTGAGTCCTTGTTGCCGCACGCAGGCTTTCTCTTGTTGTGGCGAGTGGGGGCTACTCTTCATTGCGGTGTGTGGGCTTCTCATTGCAGTGGCTTCCCGTGTTGCGGGGCACGGGCTCTAGGCACATGGGCTTCAGTAGTTGTGGCACACAGGCTCAGTAGTTGTGGCACACAGGCTCAGTAGTTGTGGCTTGAGGGCTCTAGAGTGCAAGCTCAGTAGTTGTGGTGCACCAGCTTAGTTGCTCTGTGGCATGTGGAATCTTCCTGGCCCAGGGATCCAACTCGTGTGCCCTGCACTGGCAAGTGGATTCTTAACCACTGCGCCACCAGGGAAGTCCCCCGACCTGCATTTTAAATGCATGATTCCTGAACACCTAAGCTTTCAAAACCCAAAGAAATGAACTTCCAATGCTTGAATGCAGCCAGGCACTTAACAACATCCGGACTGGTTGGGCAGATGGTCTACTTCACTTATTCAAATAACCAAGCCGGTGGTGGTGGTCAGTCTTGGTCTAAGTCCAGTGGCACCCCCTTCCTTGGTGTGTGTCTGGCGTGATGCAGGTGACTTTTCCTTCTCCAGCCAAGGCTTCGATGTCACTCAAGGGTATTTCTTTTGTGTCTTGCTACAGGTGGAGACTGACTTGAGCCTTGGTGCCATCTCTCTGACACGTCTCCTTCGCCCCAGAGCTATATTTATTAGCTGGCAGATAAAAAAGGACAGCTCTACATGCTTTCAAACCCATACCCTCTCCTCCCATGCTTTGATTTCATAAATGTTGGTTCCTCCGGAGAACTGAACTCAGCCCGCAGCTCTGCATGTGCTTTTCAATAATCCCATGACTAGAGTCCGCTCCAGCCAATGAGGATGGAGCAGTGACCCTGAGACATGCGGCATGACTCATCCTTGGAGACATCCAGCCCGCTTGGCCTATGTTGTTAAGTGCCTGGGTCTGTAAATATTGACAGTTAAGAAACCATCCCGAGAGCTACCAAGCAGTGAGCTGGAAGGTAACATATATGAATATGCCCCGTGATTAGGCAACGCTCTTCCTTTGCTAGCATTTAGCCACTGATAAATATCACGGCACTATCTCTCTTCCTAACAGCGGCTCCTTTGCTGATGTGTGACTCATTGTTGATATATTATGGGGTCTGATTCAGCAAGGAAAGTTTGGTCTGCCGCAACAGAGAACGACATCCAAGGCCACTTCGGTTTCTAGGATACTGGTTTCTTAACAAGTGTGGCTTTGCCAAAAAGGAAAAGCTCTAAAGGAGTCTCCATCTTTGAGAAATTGAAGCAGGTGTGGGGGGCGGTGAAGAGCAGAAGGCTGCTTTTCATCGTTCACGTGTTGACACCTGCTTGTCTCACGGCAGGTTTCCGGTATATTTCACCTACGGGTGCCTGCGGCCCCCCAAGGGGTGACCTCTCTGTTCAAGCCAACGCTTTTAGGCTTGTCTGCACTGCCCTCAGAGGAGGGATAAGGATGAATCTCTGCCCACACAGAAACTGGATTTATCTCTCGCCCTCCCTTACTAATGACTTAAAAGAAATGAATCATTACCTGAATGTCTTCCGATGCTTTCCAAGGGCTTTGGCTGTTGGGTCCTCGAGCTTTATTACTGTGTAGGAGCTTCCCATCTGAATCTCAGTCCTTTTGAATGGCCCTTGTTTATTTCCTACATTTGTTCCGGGCTGAGGGCCTGTCCTGCCGAATCAGAGATGAGCTTTTCAATAGGCAGGGTTTGAAGATGGGCCTTTGGCAGACCAGTATGCCAGGTAAAAGTGTGGCCCTTGGCCGAGGGCATGCACGTACGCGCGTGCACACACACACACACACACAAGGCTGCAGCCCTCTGTATAATCACTTGGCATTTACTCTGTGTTGCCTTGTAAAGAGAGCAGAGCTTGGCTTGTCTGACTCCATCAAGAGGCAGCACGGCCCTGTGGGAGAGTGTGTTTTGGGGCCAGCATGCACGGAAGCACACGTTACCTTGATGTAAGCCATCTCATTTACCAGTAACTGGCTGTGTGACTTTGGGCAAGTGTCTTAACTGCTCTGAGCCTCAGATTCCTTATTTGTAAAATGAGGATGATAACACCTACCTGGCAGGGCTAGTGTGAGTCAAGCTGGGATAATGCACTCAACACACCTGGCTCATAAAAACTGCTCCATCCACCATAGCTATTACCGTCTTTAGCACCAAGCCGCTGTGAAAACTGCTGCTGCTGACAATTTGGGATTGTTCTGGATTCAAGTTATTAAGGGTTTATTCTAAATCTGTAGTTTTATATGCACTGTATCAGCCCCTCAAGGAGGCATGACTACCCTCATTGTACAGAAGAGGAGCCCGGGACTCAGGAGGGCAGCTAGCCAGAATTGGGGCCAGGCGCCTCTGGCTGTGGGGAGCGTGCACTGGCCGTGACCTGTGCCGTCTTTTCAGGGACACTGGAGGTCACGAGTGACTGCGTGTGTATGTGTGCGGGTGTGTGTATTTAGCGGAGGCTGGCAACTTGCTGTGTCAGGAGGACACCAGGGCACCTGCTTCATCTTTGCCCCATTATACGAGCACAGACTGGTCTGTGTGCTGTTAGCCAAACAGCTTCGCAAAGCCCTTGCTTAACCACCTGGCAGTGGCTGAGTGTTCTGTCCTTTTGTTCAGGTAGATCACACACCTGCCGAGTTACGGAGCAGTGTCCCGGAAACTGCTGCTGGTCCAAATTTTAATGGTGTGTCAACGGGCGGGTGGCAGGAACCCCAGCTGTTGCGATGCGTGTGGGTTGGCGGTGGGGGTGGTGTGTGGGGGTCATCTAGGGTGCTTGAGGAGGGGAAAGGAAGCTCAGGTGGATGGTCACCTTGCTCTGACTCGGTGACCAGAAGGAAACAGACAGTTCAAGTTCCTCCTCCAACCCACCTCCCTTAGGGAAACATTTTACTTGAAATGACATTTCAAATTATGCCCTCGCAGGGCTGGGTTATGAAGGGTACCTCTCTGGCACCAGGACTATAAGGCACGTTTGGAAGAAAAGAGAGGCAATCAGTATGGCAACATGCAGACCATGAACAAGAGCGACTTCCCCTGTTGCGGCCCCAAATGAAGAAGGTGTGTTTCCCGGAGTGGACATGGGAGATGGAGAGAAGGATCCTTGTGACGACATTGAATGGAGAGCCCGCTTATGTGTAATAAATGAGAGCCTCTCTACGTAAACACTTTAGCTGGGGGAAACCTGTGTTTCTTGTTCCCCTCTCAAAGGTGAGAGAGGCCCCCCGAGGCCCCCCGAGGAGAGGCCCCTTGGCATCACTTCTGCTTACCTGGGCCCCTGAATGTCCCAGGAGGTCAGAGGGTGCTTCCCTGAGGGCCCAGAGTGTTCCCGGAGGGAGAGCCAGGGAGTCTCAGAGGCTTCCTTGGAAGGCCTGGTGCTTCTAAGGAAGGGAAAGAGCAGCAGAACGGAGGCAGGCAGACCGGCTTTTGCTGTCTGGAGATCAGATCTCCTTCCTCCCTGAGGGGTCTGCTTGGTGAGTCAGCAGGAGAGCAAGCATCCTCTCTCAGCAGTGGCCAGCGGAGGCAGAAACTACAGCGGAGGCAAGACTAGGCAGGTCTGACCGCCTTTGAAGAGATGCCTGGGCTGCTTTGGATTGGCTGGATCTACTTCAAGTTCTCCTAAACCCTTCGGATCCAGGAGTCCCCTCCTTGGTGCCCCAAAGAGTCGACAGACTCTCCAGCTGGTTCCCAGGAGGGTGCCGCGAAGGCTAAGCCAGTAGTGCAGTGGAAGACACTGGCAACATCTGGCACATGGGACGTGTTGCATACATGTCATCTAATGTTACTGTCACTTGTCATTACGTCAGACTGTTTTGTGTTTACACTTTAGAAGTCTGTTCTCCTTCAAACCAAACGGTTCTTCCTGGCAGACATGCCCCACCCCACCCTCCTCACCTTCCAGAAAGTTTGAGCTCCTTTTTGCTTTCTTTGTGTTCCAGATTCATTTCTTTCACTGACTCCCTCGCTCATTCATCCGTCCTCCCAACACTTACGCTAAAGAGATCCGTGCGCTGGGCCTGTGCCCTGGCTGAAACGCTGTCCCCTGCTTACGACACTCCCGTGCCCCCACCCCAAATACACACACGGAAGCGTCTTTAGTCTTTCTAATTTCCGAAGAGATGCACGTGACCTCCATTTTTGTGTGTGTGTATTTTTTCAACGCCAATAGACTCCTTCAGGGGAACTCAGCGCCTGCAGAGAGCATTCGGAGGCTCTGATTTAGAAAGCACTCTCTGTTCCAAGGTCCTCTGAGGCCTCTGCTGCCCAGATCAGAGAAGGGAGGAGGGAGGAGCCACCAGAAGCCTGATGGAGAAAATCAGGCCCATGTGCACCCTGGGGACTGCTCCCTACCCTACCCTGCCTGGACCCATGCTTCCTGATGTGAGGTCTGGGACAGATTTCTGCTTTTCAAGAGCTGCCTGGGTAAAGAATGAGAGTCAGGTTACTTTAGAAACCAAGGAGTCTCTTTTTTTCTCTCTGTTGCATCAGAATCTGCATTTTATTTTTTAAGTTTTCATTTTATTAATATTATTTTTTAAGTTGAAGTATGGTTGATTTACAATGTTGTAGAAACCAAGCCGTCTTGCTGAGCCTGCATGACAATTACAAGCCACACAGAGAAGTGCCAGCTCCACCAACACGCGCCCTGTGACTGTGGGTGCGACTCTGCAAGTGGAGTGGCCACAGAGGCCCAGCAACAGCGGCCCTTGTTGAAACAACGCCCTCTCCCCACCCCACCCCCCAAAGCAATTTAAAGGGGAAATAAAAAGATAGCAGGGTGAGGCTACAAATGCTTACCTAGCCTTGGAAGGCTTATTCGAGATAGTTCTGTGTCAACATGGGGGCAGCTGTTGCTGTCTCGGGTGAGGATAGGAAAAACAGCTGGGTGGGGAGAGGTGGCGGGGGGGGGGAGGGGGGGGGGGGCCGCTGGAGAAATCATTGCACAGCAGCGGGGCGGCGGGCGCATGCTCTCCAGGATTCTATTTCAGGCCGACTGGAGGCCAGAATGTGTTCTTTGCCACAGGAAGAATGTTCCCTCAGACAGAACTGCTAATCGGGCGAGATGAAGGGAGGAATGTACAGCCGGTGGTGGCGGCTGCTGGCTCTCCAGCCGCCTTTCCCCTCCTTGCCCGAGTCACATGGATTTTTGGCCGGCTAATTGAGAGCGTGGCTGAAGATCCACCTCCCCCCCGCCCCCGCCCCCAGCCCCTCAACCCTATAGCCTTCCTTTTTGAAACGGTGGGAATTTTCTGAGCCTGCGAGCTCCCTTGCACAATTCTGAGCGATTTTCCAGAGCTACCCTATGTCATCCGTCTCCTTGACATAAAGAGGAAAGGAGGAGGGAGGAAAAAGACGAGGCTGTGGACGGGCCAAGGAGACAGAGGAGGGAAAGCAGGGGAGAAGGGGGAGAGAAACATCTTGCTGACGTCAAAGGAGACCACACTCCCCAGGATAACATTACTTGGTACCTCAACCGCCCACTCCCTCTAATTTACTAGAAACCAAACAGTCTGTTTTGAAACCTGTAGCCTGCAGTCTGTTATTTTGTTTTGTTTTGTTTTCTCTCCTCCCCGGACCCAAAGGGCCATTCATTGTTGGGAGTTTGCAAGCGACCTGATTTCCTGAAACAGAGGGGATTTCCATGAGTAATAACTCAGCGCGTGCTGGGGCAGGGCGCTGCAGCTCTAGTAAATTGATCCAGCTGCTCGCAGGCTGATGGAAAAGTGCCCGCGGGAGGGGACCGCAGAAGCAGCTGGGGCCGCTGCGGGCGCGGGCGCGGTCACGTGGGTCCCGCCCGCGCCCCGCCCTGCCCCTCCCCTCCCCTCCCCACCCCGCCCGCGCCCCGCCCCGCCCGCGCCCCCAGGCCCCGCCCCCGCGCGTGCCCGAGCCCCCCGCCCGCCCGCGCGCCCGCGGCCCCACGTGCGCCCTCTGCTCCGCCCGCAGGCGCGCGCCTTGCAGCCCGCACTGGCTTCGCAGAGGGAGGGCAATTCCCCGGCCCGTGTGGCAACCTCTTTCTTGGGAAATGCGGGACACCGAGGATGGTGGGGGCGGCCCTATGTCCTAAGCTCCCTCCCCCCCCCCGCCCCCGAGAATCACCCTTCTGGCTCGTTGGCTCGGTTGATTGTGCTTCCCAGAAGCCTCCCCCAGTTCTGTTGTCTGGACAGCCAGGGCCTGTTTACAAATAAAATCGGAGCTGGCAGCGGTAACCTGTATGTAACCCAAGGCTAAAGAAATACCGTTTCCACTACCCAGATGGTAGAGTTCAATCTGTTTTCTGGCCAAGGCCGCACAAGTTAATTTTTATCCTAGTAAAAAAATAATAAACACGGCATTAGCAACTAAATGTTTATCAATTTGCAGTTCATTTCAAGCCAGATCATTTCACTCCTGCATGTTTTTACTGTTAGCTGATGCACTGGAGTGCTTTTCATGAAACCATATGTGACTATTTAAGTCCTAGCCTCTATGGCGTTTATACGGTGCTTTTCACCTTAATTGGATAATGTTATTTGGCTATTTCAGCTATGGCCCTCAAATATCGCATTTTAACGATAAAGGAACGGCAGTAAAGAAAGGTTAAATGACGTGGTGCGGATCACCCTACAGTTAAGGGGTGATGTCAGGCAAGGATCCCTTGGATGGCAAGATGTCTTACCAAACGAGCAAAAACAGCCAGAACACGGAAAGAGGGTGATGGAAGCTTGCAAGCATCCAGCCGCCCATCCAGCCAAGCCTTTCTGCAAATGCTGTGGCTGGTTTTGTTGTCTTAGCGGAATTAGCAAGACCATTTGGTGGTGTCATCTATTGTTTATCCCCCGACTGTTATAGCCAGAAACAATGATTCAGCGACAACAAAATGGAGACATGTCTATACTGTGAATCACACAGGCACGGAACCCTCCTCCCAGCCTCCCAGTTCTCCTTCATTTGAGTATATAATAGAAATCTTGATATTGCCACGTGGTTCAGGGTGGATCTGAAGTGGCTGCTTGGAGAAAGGGAGAGAAGCAAGAGTTTGCAGAGACAGTGGTGTAGAACGTACTGAGTCAGACCTATGTTGCATCTTTTTCTCCTTGGGAGAATAACGCACTTTCTTGAAGGCTCAGTTTTCTTCCCTGTGGAAATGAGGGGCTAGCAAGATGTCCTCGGAGGGGCTGGCAGGCACATAAGAGCATATGTATTCAGGGCTTGGCATCGTGCTTGGCGTCTAGTAGACATTAGCAGAAACGCTTTTGCTAAGAAGACTAGTCTTGGCATGGCTGGCAGGCAGTGGGTTGAAGATACCATATATGCAACTCCAGATATGAGGCAATGCCCCATTTCCCAATGAGTAAGTTACAAAAGTCTTGTGTGTGTGGTTTTTTTTTTCTTGGCCGGCTTGAATATGTACACTTTTAATGATGCAAGTGGAACAGTCGAATTTCTAGTTTAATTTCTTGATTTAATCATATACCTATTTAAAATTATATGCATAAATATGCGTATTTAGAATGTTGCCTTTTTTAAAAAAACTCCTTGTCCACAGACTCCATCATCACCTGTCCTTGTCATCACTCGAGGCCCCTTTTGGGTGATCTCACTCTGTCTTCCAGAACATACCATTTTGCTTCTGCCTGAGTATTTTTGAGTCTGTATGTTGCAGTGTCTGGAAATGTTCTCTCGAGCTCAGTATTCACGCACTATTTGTGGTAAAGCTCACTTCTTGTCCTGCTTTAGAAAGAGATCTTAATGGTGTTGTGGCTGTATAAGGAAATGTGCATGCATTTTAATGATGCACACTCGGGTATGAAGGGGTGAAATGACATGAGGTCTGGGATTTTCTTTGAGACAGTTCAGCAAGGAGAAAAAGATAAAAGACAAAAAAAGGACCAGTGAAGCACATGTGGAAAAATATGGGTAATTAGTAATCTGGGCAATGGGTATGTGGAGCTTCATGTTACCATATGCTCTTCTTTTGATATATTTAAAAGTTTTCATAATAAAATTAAAAAAAAATAAGCTTTAAAAGACTTGCTTACAATATACTTGGAATTAGCGGTCACACCTTCAAGAATAGCTACAAAAACTTTTAAGTTTCTTGGATTAAAAAAAAAAAACACAGCTGTTCTTCTAGGCAGCCTCTATAAACATCCCAGACTTGTATTCATTGAATGCCTTTCAGGGTGTTTTGTTATTCAAAATAAGGAAATCGAGAGCACACTATACGATGAGGCCCTTTTGACAGACACAAATGTAAGGTGACATCTTCCATTTGCCCATACGTATTATTTTCCTCGATGCTTTGTTGGTCTGAGTGGAGAGGAGTTGGTTGTGACCCCAGATGGAGAACTCCTGTAAGTGATGGGAGTGTCCTTTGTCAAAAATACCCATTACCTAGTGCCCTCATTGGCATCTGAGCTAGAAGGCCCAGGATAGTAGGGAACATACAGTCCTGGAGGCGGGCCTGGTGGCACTTGCCTGGGGATGGGGTATCAGGGATGGTGTAAAAGGAGAGAGGCAACATTTTCCTCATTGGGCAATGTTTATCCCCCCGGGGAGAGGGCACAGAGCCGTGGTCCACGCAGCCAAAGTGAGAGGGTGGTTGGGTAATTGTCCAGCATGCTCTTAGTCAGGCAAGAATGTTTAGGCCGAAGAGTCCTAAATTACTAGTGTCTGAAGGGATTGGAAAACTGTTCGACTTTTATGTTCGTTTTATAGCTATGGCTTTTCCAGAGGAGGAAAGAAAAAGCGATTATTTTAAAAACATTTTTGAAGAATAGGATGCTTTCCATAAAACGTAGTAGACTCTTTGCCAATGAGGATTACAATGAAAAATATCTACTCAGCCTGTGTGGGAAGTCTGGAATTCTCAGGAATTCTTTGATTTTATTGTCTTTTCCCCTGAGGATGTATTGTACTAGGGCCATAGTAGACCCGTAATAATCGCTGAGAGATTTACTTCTGACACTTTTCAGTAGCGTCTCGTTCACACTCAACGTCTCAGAAGAGACAGAATTTTTAATATTTTGAAGGAATCCTCCCTCAGACATAAAAATCACAGCATCCTGGCCTTACAGTGTCTATCCCAACATTTCAGTGCTAGCAGATTTATTGGAATGTAGAAAAATGAAATAAGGTCAACAAAACCCCAGTGCGCTCAAACCAAGTGCAGGATCATTTTGGATGCTGTGTGTTTTTTTGATCAGCTAAGTGTGGATTCTAACCCCCCAAAAGACCGAAAAGTGTGAGGTTAGATAAGTGTCTGCTGCATTCATCATTGCTGTGTGGATTCTGTGAAGTCAGCTTAGGGTCACCGGGTGTAGCTGCAGAATAAAGTTTTTATTGTTCATCTTTACTCTGACTGGGCCGTTACTGAGAGCAGAACCTGCACCACCTTCCAGAAGCCCTTTGGGAACTTCAGGTCTGCGCCCAGAGGGTAGACGCTTCTTAGCAAAGGAGTTCAGGATGGATTCTGCAGGCATTGCCTGAGCAACTCCAAGTGGCCCCCGGCCAGGGGAGAAGTTAAACCAGGAGATGGCTATCAAGGGCAGTTGTTAGGTTTGGCACGTCTGTCTCGAGCTGCTGTGCTGAGCAGGAAAGAGAGAAGTTTGTTTGTGGATCTAGCTCATCGTTCTATCGTGCACTGTGTAATCCGAGTCTTTCTATTTGCTCAAGAGAAAAACAAGTCTGACTTGCATACCATGGAAGATTTTGATTGGCTGGTTTACATCTTTCGCCCAGGGTCCTTGGAGCCCTCTCCCCGTGCTTTTCTACATGTATTTCCCAGCAATCTGGGCAGCAGCCTCATTGGGTGGTTTGGGATGTCGTTAACATTTTCCAATAGATGTGCCGCACATCCTGGGGTGCATAAAATTGTTTCCCATGAACCGTGATGATTTCCAACGCTACCTTTGCCCCCCCCCGGGGAAGCGTGTTTGCTTGAATAATAGTATGGCTGTACCATGGAGCGGTGATCTGACCACAAAATGGTTTCTGTTGGGTTCTCTTCAGGGTGGTTATTCCTGCCTTCTGGTCAGTGGATAAATGGCGTTTGGATAGGATCTGGCACAGATGCTTTAACCGTACAGCTTAATGTATAACTAGTACGTTCTTCTCCTGTGTCAGCATTTGGCAACGCTACCGTGTAAATGAGGATTCTGGTGAGTAAAGGGATGTCTGTGGAGCGAGGGGAGGGCAGGGATGGAAGAGGCAGTTTTGAAATCCATGCCAGTGTTGCTGCAAGTGATAAGATCATTTGAGTAACCTGTAAGACCTGTGGATTCACGGGTTTCAAAAACAGGAAAGTCTCTTGTTCAAAAACCCTCTAAAGCAACATGTGGGCTCAGGAAAGAAGCCGGCTTGTGGTTTGGTGATTGTAGTTCCTTATTGATATAATGGCCAGTGACGCAAGGCCTCCTGGGATTGCAGTGCTGTGACCGCAGGCGACAGTTACCCTGACGGGGTTCTGAAACAGGCCCGGGGCTTTCTGGACGGATGAGAAGTCTAAAAATTTCCCTTTTCATTTCCTCTCTTGTGTGACTTTGTCATTTAAAAAAAAAAAAAAGAAAAAACCTAAACTGGTAATTGAAAAGGGAATTTTTGCCCCAGCTCTTCAGGAGTTTATCTTGACTGGGTAGCTTCCCTCCCACTCCCCAAAAATCCCACCCTAAAAACCCCAAGCTAAAAAAAAAATCGTCTATTCTTGCAGATTTTTCAGTGGGTCTATGTTCGATCAGTCTGCTTTGGGGCCAGACTCATAAGAAGCAGATCTTTAAAAAATGGTATGATGTGGAAAAAACCAAGCTGAAACCTCTCCATGTCCTGGGCCTTCTGTGAATTCCAAGCCCCAGGTAAATGCTATGTCGTTCTGGAAACCAAACCCTCTCCCCGCCACTGGAAGGCTTGGTTGGACAGATGCTCCCAGGACCCATGCTCGTGTTCTGAAATGAATGTGAACAGGCGCCATTCCTGTGGAACACAGCTAACTGACCGCTGCACAGAAAGTTCTGTGGGCTAGATGTGTGGGGCTGTCTTGGCCTGGAAAACATTCTGCATTAGAAACAAACTTCAGGACTTCCCTGGTGGTCCACTGGTTAAGACTCCGCACTTTCTCTGCCAAGGGCCCGGGTTCGATCCCTGTTCGAGGAACTAAGATCCTGCATGCTGTGCGGTGTGGCCAAAAAAAAAAAAAAAAAAAAAAGAAAGAAAGAAAGAAAAGAAGTAAACTTCAGAATGGGGCTTCTGCTCTCCTGGCTGCCCTGGAGAGGGTTTGGGTGTGACAGCCTGGCCTGCTGAACCTGCCTTTAGGTGGCTGCTGCTTGTGCTCTGCCTGCAGTGGGGAGAGAGGGCAACCCCGGGGAACCCACCTCCACACCCCAATTCCTCCCCAAGTTCTTGTGGATTCTGGGTGGGCGTGTATGCAGGTATATATATGTCTGCGTGTGGGCACGCATCTATGTGTGTTATCTACGTTTTGGGGCTCAGCCCCCAAATTCCTTTTATTTTTCAGTGAGTTCAAAGGAGATAACATTTGGAAGACGTATATGCCTCAGTGCTCCAGCAAGGTACCTGTCAGGGATGCCGATTCTCCCCAGATGAACCAGTCTTGCTGATCCCTCTGTCTTGGCCCTGATGATATGCCTGGGATCATTGCACACTAGACACTTCTGCCCTGTCTCCCTTTCTCTGTCTCTCTGGTGAGCCCAGTAACTCTGACCCGGCCATGTCACTGAGGCTACAGGGAAATGTGATCCTGCCAAGCATGGGAGCTCATGAGAACCGCCAAGATCTGAAGGTTACAGTGAGAGCAAGGACCACTTTCTGGGTCATGCATGTGTGTGTGGATATTGTGTGTGTGTGCGCACGCGCATGGGTACTGTGTGTGTACTGTGTGTGTATTTGTGTGCTGTGGGTCTACACGAGAGCTGGGCATACATGTGAGCGTGTGTGAGTATCGTCCGTACGTACGCGCACGATGTGCATGTCAACTGTGTGTGTGACACATGGAAGGTTGCAGCCCCCTGGGGGGCAGCGATGGGAAGGATGCTGGTGTATGTGGGCCCTGCTTGGGGAAGAGGTCCATCACTTCAGCACAAACTGCTTTTCTTCTAGTTTGCTGCCCTTTGTCCTGTCAGCAATATGCACGGAGGCTGCAGAGAAACCTTAAAGACAAGTAAACAGTCTATGACATTTCTCCTGCCTCTCAAATGAATTCTTTTTAAGTATCTTTTCTCTTCAGCCTCAGGAAAAAGGCGTGAGTTTTGGAATTGAGAAGATGGATCAAGGATTCCATAGCGCGCTGTTCTTTTTCATCGTGTGTGTCGTGTGTACGTTTCCTGTGCATCCAAAAGACGGGAGAAGAAGAAAAGGGAAAATAGGGAATCAGATGGGAAAGATGAGTCTGAATTTGTAAAGTAAAACTTCTATCCCTCTATCCAGGACTCGGTCCCAATTTCCTGTCTCTAAGCTCCGTGTCAGTGCTGACCCATTTCTGGCTATTTTTGTTTGTTTCCTCGCAAATGCTCCCTGTGTAATTAGAGTTGGCTCTGCCAACTTTGTTCTTCTCCTCCCTGCCATCTGAGTCCAAAAGTGCAGCCCTTCCCACCTCACTCCCAATAATTATGGGTGAGTTCAGAGTCAAAGAACAGCAGGGTTTTACTGGCAATGTGACAGAGGAGTGACTCCTTTCCTCACCATGAGACACAAAGGCAAGCAGTGGCGACCTGCGGGCAGAGCTCTGCGCCCACGGCATCGCCTTTGGTCTGGTTTTCCTCTCCAAAGCGCGCAGGCTCCGCTGGGGACAACAGTTCCATCTCCAGCATCCCTGGGGGCACATGGATGCCAGCAGGCTCACCCCAGGCTCTTATCTCCACTTACAGCCGGAGTCAGCCGGGGAACCAGGAAGTGGACTCAGGGTCCTGCGTGGTATGGAAAGTTGGGTGTATTTACTTTTCTCTTAAAGCAAACTTTGATTTGCTCTTTAATAAGTTACCAAGAAGGATATAGTCCTGGAGAAATTTGACTTGGCACCCAAATCTAAGTCACATATTGATAAAGGAGGTGAGGGAACAGGGAGTCTTTTGCATTTTCCCAGTTTTATCATTAACCCAAAGTTTGGAAATAGATTTGCTTTTAGAAGCGTCAGTTTCCAAGTTTTCAAGGAGGTGTTAATTCTCTACTGATGAGAGACTTTGGCCTCTTTAGTGGAAAGGCCTGATAGCCGGAGTAGCCCATGGTGCTGGGCAAACCCTGGAGGGCCTATGTGACCAAATGAAGACTGACCTTGCCTGCAGACAGGTTGAAGTCTCAGCCCTGTCATTTACTGTGCGTTGGGGCAAATCCCTTTATTTCTGTGGCCTCCATCTCCTTATCTGTAAAATCCTATCTCCCTCGGAAGGTTATCATAGGATCCCAAAAAAGAGACCTATGTGAAGGGCTGGATGGAAGAGTGGAAGGAAGGTGGTATGTATGTACTTAGTCTACAAGATGTCAGGGTTAGGTCCTAAGTCATCTTATTGGGTGGAAGAAAACTCCTGTTTTCTCTTCCCAGAAGCTTCTGCAGGAAGTTACCTGTATAAGGTAAAAAACGTGCTTTCATTCTCCTGCTTTTCCTACTCGTTTCCACTCGGGTGGATGGAGCTGCCCTGTAGAGCAAAAGAACATTCTTGCCTCACTGCTGATAGGGACGCAGATCCTGAGAATGGCCAGGGGTGAAGGTTTCCTCTCCTTTTTGCTGACAGCACTTCCTCATTAAATGCAGCCATCTGCAAAAAAAAAGGAAAGAAAAAAAAACAAAAAAACCCAAACACTCAAGAAGGGAAAGGAGACACCAAGGACCCTTCTCAGATGTCTGTGGTGATCTTTGCGGAGGAGTTACTTCTTTGTTTGCCCAAAGGGCCTGGCATAACTTATTTTCTGGAGTCTCTCTCCCCATGGCTCCTGTAGTAGAGACTTAGCACCTTTTGTGATAAGAGCATCAGGAGAAGAGGAAAGAAGAGGGTCACCCAGGAGATGAGGGGGCCCGGTGGGCAGGACTCAGGTGTGGCCACGAGGGATGCACAGTCTCTAGAGTTTCCTTTTTCTTTCTTTCTCTTTCTTTCTTTCTTTCTTTCTTTCTTTCTTTCTTTCTTTCTTTCTTTCTTTCTTTCTTTCTTTCTCTCTTTCTTTCTTTCTTTCTTTCTCTCTTTCTTTTTCTTTCTTTCTTTCTTTCTTTCTTTCTTTCTTTCTTTCTTTCTTTCTTTTTTTCTTTCTTTCTCCTTCCTTCCTTCCTTCTTTCCTTCTTTCTTTCTTTCTTTCTTTCTTTCTTTCTTTCTTTCTTTCTTTCTTTCTTTCTCTTTCTTTCTTTCTTTCTTTCTTTCTTTCTTTCTTTCTTTCTTTCTTTCTTTCTTTCTTTCTTTTTCTTTCTCTTTCTTTCTCTCTCTCTCTCTCTCCCTCCCTCCCTCCCTCTTTCCTTTCTTTCTTTCTTTCTTTTCTTTTGCTGTGCCACAAGGCTTGTGGGATCTTAATTCCCCGACCAGGGATTGAACCCAGGCCCATGGCAGTGAAAGCACTGAGTCTTAACTACTGGACCACCAGGAAATTCCCTGTCTCTTAACTACTGGACTGCCAGGAAATTCCCTGGCTCTAGAGTTTTCTGCTTTAAAAAATTGTAATCTCTGGGCACCAGTGATTTCTACACAGTATCAGTGATGAAATACTCCTTTCATCAGGCAGCTGCCCTTTCTGGGCTCTGGGTGAGTGGGTAGAAAGCAGACAGTGAGACCAGAACTCAAAGGAACCAAGACATTTCTTTCCCCTAAAAGGGGCTGGAGGAGCCAACTGCTCAGGCATCCTTGAGCGTGAAAAGAGTGACAAGAGAGGGAGAGAGAGGTGTCCACAGCCTGGAGAGACGTGGTTGGCTGGTTCCCCTCTCTCTCTGACCAGTCCCCGAGGCAGGGCCTGGTAGTGGAGCCCATGATGGGGCCGTGCTGGGCTTGGGAAGGGGGCATACTTTGGAGAGGATCTGGTAACAGACCTTCCAGCAAAGCAGAGGGTCCTGGAGGGTGAGGGTGTGACAGAGAACGGCAGCATTCCTGCATGTAACGACCCCTTCCGTCCCCTCCTGCCCTGGTGTGCTTCTGCCACATCTGGTGGAAATAGCCCAGAAGACTCCTGCTTACACCCAGAAGGGTGGGTTCATTTAACCACCATAACCACCTGGTGAAGTGCCCGGAATCATGCCCATTTAACAGATGAGGAAACTGAGGCTCAGAAAGGGGCAGGAACCTCCTGTGGCGAAGCAATGAGTCTGGGAATGCTTAGTCCTGGGTCTGTAACCTCGTGGCCTCCCTGCCTTAAAAGGCTGAAAGTAGTCATTTCTTCCCAGGGCTTTGCGCTGGATGGAAGATTGTTTTGGGGGGCATACATGGAGCTCCCCTTAAGCTCAGTGGGCCAAACTTACTGCAATGCAGCAAAATGGAAAGACGTCACCTTTCAGAGTCCTTGAAGGGCACAGTGCCAAACAAACAGGCAGCCCCGCCATGAGCAGGAGCTGTTTCCAGAGCAGCTGGTTTTCCATCAATGGCAGGACTTGTGATTTTTAGAGAGCAGTTTGTTTTGAAGGTGGCCCTGGAGGAACATGTTCTCTATGGGATGCCTGGAATTCTCATTCAGAGGCAGGCCTGATTGTGGAGACCTGCTGGCTGAAGCACCTCCTTGGGCTTTTTGGGCGCAGAGAATTTAAGAAAGGCTCTCACCTTCATCCCGGAGCTCAGGTTGGCTCAACTCCACCCACCAACTTCTCAAGCAAAGGGGAATCCTCCGAAAACGGGGGAAACATCTTAAGTGGAGTCCAGCTAATGTGACAGAATCTGCGGTGATGCAGGAGCCCTGGTCGTGACTCATCACGGCCCATCTACCGGGTCCCTTGAGTCACGGGCACCCGAGGAGCCACCCTGCTCCCGGGACCCTTGGCAGCATCGGGTCAGCCTGGGAGACGGGCCAGCCAGAGGCGTCACCCAGAGCTCAGGGTGGGTCGAAGGGGAGGAAACCAGGAACCCCCGTGCCCTAGGCCTCAGGGGGTCCAGGTGCTGGCAGGGCTCTGCCTTTGTGCCCTGCCTCCCTCAGAGTTTGCACTCTTCCGAATTCGAGAGAGAAATCTGGAGTTAGAGAAGGAAGACCTGGCCGGTCCGGGTTATTTACGGGTCCCGGGATCCGCCTTTGTTCTGCAGAGCGGTGTGCGTGAGCGGCTGGTGGGGCAGGGAGGGGTCCCCGTCAGTAACTTGCACAGGAAATTGGAAATTGGAAACCGAGGGTCTACCCCCACTCCGCCTCTGACTCAGGCTTGAACAAACCCAACACTCGCCCTGACCTTTGCTCCCTCCATCTGGGGCAGGCCGGACCTGCCGGCAGTTTACTCTCCCCACCAGGTCGAGGACTCCCGAAAGCCTAGACTTCTTCCTGTGGGAGAAAATCCTTTGGGTCCAAACTAATGCTGTGGATGCCGCCCGTGATTTTTTTTTTTTTTTTTCCCTCTGGTCTTCCACAAAGCGAATTCTTAAATTTTTTTTTTCCTTTTTAAATTTTCATCCATTACATTCATCAACGCAGAGGGAAGGAACATTTGGCAAAATTATTTTAAGTAGCACTCCAACCTGTGATCATAATTATAAATCAAGGAATTTGCCGAGCAGCTGCGGGAAGAACAAAGGGCCTGGGAGTGATTTGGGGCCTGGGGGAGGGGAGGCTGCATGGCCGGTAGCAGAAGCAGCTGGGGGTGGGGGCAGGTTGTGGGCCCCCGCCCCCAGGGGGGAGTCAGCCTTCTCAGCCCTGCCATCCGCCTCCGTGGGGCGATGCTGTGGTTTCCACCTGCTGCACACACCACACACGGCACTGGAAACTGTATGCACAGAGTTGAGGATTGAGATTCAATTAAAAACGATGGCTGAGAACTACGACTCAGGAGTGGGACAGACCTGGCCTTGAATCCTGGCTCTGCCACTCACCAGCCTCAGTTGAGTCGTCTGTAAAATGGGGATGACCGCGGTGATCACCTCTTAAAGAGCAGGAACGATACTAGCACGTATTAAGTTTGGCCAAGTTTCTAGCACACAGTAAGTGTTCAAAATGTGATTATTACTGCCAATTGGCAGAAGTGGACCATTTCCGCACTCTCTCTTTACAACTGATTCATTCAACAAACATCTAATGAGCACCTCTTATGTTCCAGGTGCAGGACTGGGGGTTGTAGGGATACAAACATGTAAAGCATAGGAATTCTTGCTATTAGATCAATAAAAATACCCCTTTGAGTTAAAAAAGAATGACTCCCAAGAATATATCATTAATTTACAAAGAGCTTTTCTTAGCAGAGGGTCTTTTAGAAATGATTTGAAAAATGTATAGAATTTTAAAAAAGGAAACTGTCATTTCTAACTGGTTTTGAATGCATTGCTTTTCAATAAAACTATTACCTAAATTAACTTAATTTCTTAAAATAAGCCTTGCTTCATACCTGAGAACTTTAATCAGCTGATCTGCAGATAATCAGACCTTTTGGCAAACAATCTGATTTGTCTAAATACGTTTCACATGGATATTCAGAAAAAATATGCCTTGTCATAAAGATATCATTACTCAATTCTGCTAAATTACAATTTAAAAATTCAAAGTTAGCTAGTCGTTTAGCAGAGTTTTTTTGTTTGTTTTGTTTTGTTTTTTGGCTGTGCCCCGTGTGGCGTGTGGCATATGGCATCTTAGTTCCTTGACCAGGGATTGAACCCGTGCCCCCTGCAGTGGAAGCTCAGACCCCTAACCACTGGACCACCAGGGAAGTCCCATAGCAGAGTTTCTGGTAGATAATAGTTGGGCTTCGGAGACTTCCCTGGTGGTGCAGTGGTTAAGAATCCACCTGCCAATGCAGGGGACACAGGTTCTATCCCTGGTCTGGGAAGATCCCACATACCACAGAGCAACTAAGCCCATGTGCCACAGCTACTGAGCCTGCGCTCTAGAGCCTGCAAGCCACAACTACTGAAACCTACACACCTAGAGCCCGTGCTCTGCAACAAGAGAAGCCACCACAATGAGAAGCCTACGCAACTCATTGAAGAATATCCCCCACTCTCCGCAACTAGAGAAAGCCTGAGCGCAGCAGTGAAGACTCAACACAGCCAAAAAGTAAGTAAGTAAATAAGTACATAGCTGGGCTTCGGCTCCAACTCTGCTAGGAATAGAGAGCTCACTATGGAAGGTAGGTACCTGCAGGGTGGAACAGCTCTAAGTGTTCAAGATGCACTCATTAATAGGAGATGAATTTAAGGGAATTTGCATATAGCACATGGAAAGCACCAACGGCCCTTTTGTTATTTTTCCTTTTATCTTGTCCTCCATCTCTGTAGTTTGGTCTGGCTTTGACAGCCTGTCCATCTTTCCCCCTTTTACACTGAGCTGCCGCCTGCCCTCTACCCCAAAGGGAAAAACAATGGCCCTGGTCACCGTTGGGTGGCCAAGCTTCCTGGGCCTCGGAAGTTGAGAGCCAGCGTTCAGTTCACGGGCTCCTTGCCCTGTGCTCTGGGGTGGTTCAACCAGGTCCTGCTTTCTTGGAAAACAACGGTGAACTTTGTTCAGCCAAAGCCTTAGTTCCCAAACTCTGGTATTTGCTGGCTGGCCCTCCTCCCTCCAGCTGTTCCCAACTGCTGACCACTTCTTACGCGCCCTGCTAGCTGCTTCCGCTGTTCCAGCATTTCTTGGAAGCCAGCCACGAGGGCCAGAGCAGATGCAGCACGGCGCTGTTGCTTGTGGCCGTGGCCTGTGGTCTGAATGCCCCACTGGGCCATTGGGAAAGAGTGGGTGTGTGCCCACCTTGGAGATCACTGGGCTAAAGGCAGGATGGACAGAGCAGCTCCGCAAAAACCTACGGTTGCTTTATTTTTTTTTTTTTCTTCCCACTTCTGGTTGCCTGTAGAATTGTTAGAATTAAAAAAAAAAAAAAAAAAAGAAAAGCAAGTTGAGAGCAAGTAAAAAGAGAAAAGCAATAAAAGGCAAAGGTTTATTTTTGGAGCTCTTGAATTCCGCAACTGTCTTTCTCACTTCTTCTAACTCAGCTTTTTGTTCTCCTGGGGGCTTGCAGTCTCTGATCTCTTGTGCGACTCTGGGTTGCAGAGGCCCTTCTGGCGTTCTGGATCTTGGAGCCCTTTCAACGAGGTCCTCCCTTGATTTCCTGTCCCTCTTGTTCTTCTGCCTCCCAGCAGTCTCACTCCCCAAGTCTGATGTCGGCCGATGGGCGGCTACTGAGTGATGCTGGAGAAAGCTATGCCTCTGGGGTGATGGGTTCCCCGAGTGCTGAGCACGTCACCCAGAAGTCTTAAACCCCATGCACCTCCTCTGGAACAGAAAATGGGTTTTGTTTGACTGGAGTGATATTTAAAATAATTTGATTTTGTTATCAACAGTTAAGAAACGGGGTCACAAGACAATCCAGATATTTCACTACAGTAAGTCCCCTACCGCGAACCTTCAAGTTGCAGACTTTCAGAGATGCAGACATATGCTCCATCAGCACCAGGCGGGAGTGAAATTGCAGCGTGCCCTCCGTCTCCTATCGCTGTTGGTCCTTCAGCTCGACCATCTCCCACCTCCTCTCCCTCCTCCAGTCAGTGACTCTTCTTGCCTGTTCACTTGATGCCAGTCCCTGTATGCCAGCTGTCATACTGCATACTGTACTTTTCAAGGTACTGTACTGTAAGATTAAAAGTGTTTTCCTTATTTTTTTCTGTTTGTTTTTTTGTATGATTTTGTGTGTAAAGTCTTGTAAACCTATTACCGTATAGTACTATGTAGCTGATTGTGTTAGTTGGGTACTTAGGCTAACTTTGTTGGACTTCGGAACAAATTGGACTTGACGAATGTGCTCTCAGAATGGAACTCATTCGTATGTAGCGGACTTACTGTATTCTTGAAAAGTTGGAGAGCTGGCTAGACTGGATCTCTGCTCACTCTGGCACTGAGAGGTGGCTGCCCCTCTGACATGTGCACACACGCTCCACTTTCCACCATCTGTGCAACAACAGTGAGGGTCTTCCTAGACACGGATACTGAGTGTGAGATGCTCTTGGTCTGTGAGCTTCTCTCCCCTGCCACCCACTGATGTACCTCATTTATGGAGGACCTGCCATCCTTGCTCAGTGGAGTTTTCTCAGCAACCCTATTTCCGTTCTTTAATAACATACTCTTCTTTCCTTCCTCCCCCCTCTTCTTCCTCCATCCCTCCCTCTTCACTTCCTCCCCCTTCCTTCCCTTCTTTCTCTCTCTCTCTTTTATTTTTGGCCACACTGCACAGCATGTGGGATCTTAGTTCCCCGACCAGGGATTGAACCTGTGCCCCCTGCATTGGAAGTGCTGAGTCTTAACCACTGGACCGCCAGGGAAGTCCCGTCTCTCTTGCATCGCTTTTTAAACTGTAAAATAAAATATGCCTTCGGAAAAGTGTTCAAAGCAAAGACGGATAACTCAATGACGTGTTTATAATGCACGCCAGCGTCATTACCAGTCAGATCAACACACATAACTGTGCCACACTCTGGAAGGTCTCCCCACTCCCTCTTCTTGTCTCCACCCCTCCCTCCTCCCCGCCGCAGGTAACCGCTATTGTGATTTGCATGGTAGAACATCCTCAATTTTTCTTTATCATTTTACCATCAAACTACGTGTCTTTAAAAGCTAAAGTTTAGTTTTGCCTGTTTTTACAACGTCACGTAAACGTAACTACAGGGTATGGATTCTGTCATGCATGACGCCTTTCACTCATTATGCTGGTGAAATTCACCTGTGTTGTCGTGTGTAGCCTCAGTCTATAAATTTCATCACTGGATCGTATTACCTTTTATAAATGTGACACAGTGTATTTATCTGTCTACGCTGGATGGACATCTGGGTTGTTCCCAGTTCAGGGCTAGTGCAAATTAGTGCTGCTGGGAGCACTCTTGTGCTTGTACACAGGTGCACACATGCATGCATTTCTGATGGTCTTACCTTCAAGCCTGGGGTTTTCTTTGTGGAAAGGTTTTAAATTAGGGATTCAATTTTCTTTGGATATCCAACTAGGGGGGGCCCTGGACTCCAGTCCCTGATCCTCTAGCCATATCATGCTGTGAAAAGCACTACTTAGTCTCGCTGCGTCTTTGCTGCTTGATCTGGAGCTGGGGAACCTTTCAGAGGAAGAGCAGCTTCAGATCCCAGCTTCAGGTCCTCTCCGCCTCCATTTCCTCCAGTTCCTGGCTTGCTAATTCTTCACTGTGGTGTTGACTATCTGATGACCCTAGAAAGATGATTTTTGTATTCTGTGTAGCTTATATGTTTGTCCTCATTTGGAAGATTGGGAGAAGATTGCCTAGCCTGTCATGGTTCTCCATGTCTAATTTCTCCTAACTATCAATCTTTTTTCTTTTCTTTTGTTTTCTTGTTTTCTTTTTTCTTTCCTTTTTTCTTTTCTCTTCTTGTTTTTCTCCACACCTCAGGGAAAGAAATGTCCCTCTTCTCGAAGGCAAGCCCTTACTTGTGTCATCTTTCTCTCCATACTTGTCTGCAACGGTAAAGCACCTTCACTCTCTCCCTTCATACTAGTCCTTTTCCTACACACATGGCCAACTATCCTCTACACAAACAAACAAAACTAGGCCAAACCTGAACGTAAACCCTGTGATTCTTTCCAATCACCAGCCTACATGGTACTGTTGTTGGTGATAATTCTTGCTAGAACAGTTTATCAGCTCCTTTTTGTTTTTCCTGTAATAACATTGACAACCTGCTCAAATTACTTCCCATCTTCCCCTGCTCCCCTTTTGGTGGAATGGTCTTTTTTTTTTTAATTTAATTTTTTATTGAAGTATAGTTGATTTACAATGTTGTACCAGTCTCTGCTGTACAGCAAAGTGACTCAGTTAATCACATATAGACATTCTTTTTCTTAATATTCTTTTTCATTATTGTTTATCATGTATATTGAATATAGTTCCCTGTGCTGTACAGGAGGACCTTGTTGTTTATCCATCCTGTATAAAATAGTTAACATTAGCGTTCCTATCTTGATTGATGGCTTAATTTAATGTTACATGTCTGCTAAGATAGGTGAAATAATCTTGGGCCTCTAGAACCACTATAGCCTCTGTCTTTGCATCCCTCACAAGTGCAGGGAAGTTTAAATAATCATCTACTGGCTTAAATGGTGTAGACAACTGGCCTTTGCTGGAAAGTTTCCCAAATCCCATCACTTCTTTTTATTTTTGCTTAGGTTACCCAGATAATTGCTTCAACTCTTCACTTCTGATCTTTGTTGAACAGCCTGTTGGGTCAAGGCAGGCATCAGTTCCTACTCCCCCACTCTTATTTCTCTCTTTGACCTTCTTTCTTCCTCTTCAGCCTTATAGGTGGGCGAGGCTGGCTGTAGTTGTCCTGGAAACCAGCCCTCACCTGTGAAGTGACCCCAACAGTGCATCAGGCCCAATGCACCTGTCTGCCAGGGTGGACAGGCCAAGCACTGGTCTCCCTCTTGGCTGCTTAGATACAGCTGCATATGCTTGGCTGAAGCTCCAGCAAGTTGGTTATTCCCTTTCTGCTCTCAGTTGAGTGTAGGCTGCCTGGTCAAAACTGGGCTCACCTGCATCCGAGAGCCCTTGGCTGGTGGTGTCCTTTCTTCTTCTCCACTCTTCCCCCATTAGGTAAGTCCTTCACGGGAAGGATAAATGGAGATAAAGTGAGGTATGGGCACACACGATGGAATTCCCATAGAATAACTGAGAAGCATGTTAGAACAGAGTTTTCTGGTCGTGAGCAGTGTAGTAGGCTGAATAATAGCCCAGAAGATATCAGGTCCTACTCCCTGTAACCTGCAACTGTTACTTTATTTGGACCAAAGGACTTTGCAGATGTGATTAAATTAAGGATCTTCAGATGGAGGGTTTTTTTCTGGATCATTCTGGTGATTCCTAAATGCTATCACAGTTGTGCTTGTAAAAGAAATGCAGAGGGAGATTTCACACACACACACACACACACACACACACACACACACACACATATGAAGGCATTGTAAAAATGGAAGCAAAGAGTGATGTGGGGATTTTCCTGGTGAAACAGTGGTTAAGAATCTGCCTGCCAATGCAGGGGACACGGGTTCGATCCCTGGTCTGGGAAGATCCCACAGGCCGTGGAGCAACTAAGCCTGTGCGCCACAACTACTGAAGCCCTCGCACGCCTAGAGCCCGTGCTCCGCAGCAAGAGAAGCCACTGCAACGAGAAGCCCGCACACCGCAACAAAGAGTAGTCCCCGCTCAATGCAGCCAAAAAAAAAAATTGTGATACGACTATAACTCAAAGAAGCAAGGAAAGGATTCTATTCTAGAATTCACAGGGAGTGTAATCCTGTTGACACCTTGATTTTGGCCCAGTGATACTGATTTTGTACCTCTGGACTCCAGAACTGTAAGAAGTGTAAGAGAATGAATTAAAGAGTTTTAAGCTACCAAGTTTGTGCTAATATGTCACAACAGCCACAGGAACCTAAAGCAGCCAGTAATCATGATAGCAGAGGTTAATCACCATAAGATCATTTCTAAGCTGGAAGCCCCCAACCCACAAACCCACATCTGGGGTACTTCAAATGCTATGTCATACTTAGTCAACAAACATTTATTGAGCAATGCTTTGATCAGTGTTCAGCTGCAGAGCACA
Source organism: Hippopotamus amphibius kiboko (assembly GCF_030028045.1). Classification (NCBI taxonomy): domain Eukaryota; kingdom Metazoa; phylum Chordata; class Mammalia; order Artiodactyla; family Hippopotamidae; genus Hippopotamus; species Hippopotamus amphibius. The sequence continues at coordinate 83,108,154 of NC_080190.1, read as the reverse complement.
GATGCCATTCTAGTAGTTCCAGCAGAAAGAAATTTATTACAAGGCATTTAGTGGCTAGGAGAATGGTTGGGAGGACAGGTTCTAGGCTGAGCTCTCAGGGATGCGTCCACTGCCACCACCAGGAAGATGCTGTTCCTGCCACCACCAGGAAACTTGCTGCTCTCCTGCAAAGCTGTCCTTCAACTGCTACATCATCTACGCTCCCAAAATGGATGCCTTGTTTCAAGTTTAAGTCTTACATGACTGCCTGTGACTTGAGGAATTTAAACTACAACTGGAACTTTAGCTGCAAGGGAGTATGGGAAATGTGGTTTTCAGCTTTCCAGCTTCTGTGTTATAGGAAGGCAACTTTCATTGTGATGAAGTTTGCAATCCTGATGCCATAGATGTTGAGTGAGCCAATTCACAGTTTCTTTTTCTTTGTTAAAATTATCTTTATTCGAACAATAAATGCTGGAGAGAAGGGAACCCTCTTATACTGTTGGTGGGAATGTAAATTGGTATAGCCACCATGGGGAACAGTGTGGAGGTTGCTTAAAAAACTAAAAATAGAGTTACCATATGATCCAGCAGTCCCACTACTGGGCATATACTCAGAGAAAACCATAATTCAAAAAGATACATGCACCCCAATGTTCACTGCAGCACTATTTACAATAGCCAGGACATGGAAGCAACCTAAATGTCCATCAACAGAGGAATGGATAAAGAAGATGTGGTGCATATATACAATGGAATAATACTCAGCTGTAAAAAGGAACAAAATTGGGACATTTGTAGAGACATGGATGGACCTAGAGACTGTCATACAGAATGAAGTAAGTCAGAAAGAGAAAAACAAATACCTTATATTAACACATATATGTGGAATCTAGAAAAATGGTATAGATGATCTTATTTGCAAAACATAAATAGAGGCACAGATGTGGAGGACAAACATTGGATACCAAGGTGAAAAGGGCAGGGGTGGGATGAATTGGGAGATTGGGATTGACATATATACACTATTGATACTACATATAAAATAGACAACTAATGAGAACCTGCTGTATAGCACCGGGAACTCTACTCAATTCTCTGTGGTGACCTAAATGGGAAGGAAATCCAAAAAAAGAGGGGATATATAATGTATAGCTGATTTACTTTGCGATACAGCAGAAACTAAAACAACATTGTAAAGTAACTATACTCCAATAAAAATTAATAGAAATGAATTTTATTGTGTCGAGAATATTTTCTTTAAAAGAGTTCATCTAAGCCCATGTTTGCCATTTAAAATCACTCTATCAATTTAAATGTCATGAACCTTTAATGCTTTTTTATTGTTTATTTTATTTTTTTAAATTTTATTTATATTTTGGCAGCTTTGAGTCTTCGTTGCTGCACGTGGGCTTCCTCTAGTTGTGGCGAGGGGGGCTACTCTTCGTTGTGGTGCGTGGACTTCTCATTGCTATGGCTTCTCTTGTTGTGGAGCATGGGCTCTAGGCGCTTGGGCTTCAGTAGTTGTGGCACACGGGCTCAGTTACTCTGTGGCATGTGGGATCTTCCCAGACCAGGGCTTGAACCCGTGTCCCCTGCATTGGCAGGCAGATTCTTAACCACTGTGCTACCAGGGAAGTCCCTTAATGCTTTTTTAAAAAAATTGATTTACAATGTTGTGTTAGTTTCAGGCGCCCAGCAAAGTGGTTCAGTTATATTTATGTGTGTATATATATATATATATTCTTTTATAATATATATTGTTTTTCAGATTCTTTTCCTTTATAGGTTATTACAAAATATTGAGTACATTTCCCTGTGCTATACAGTAGGTCCTTGTTGTCTATTTTATATATAGTAGAGTGTATATGTTAATCCCAAACTCCTAACTTACCCCGCCCCCACCTTCCCCCCAATCCATGGTTTCTAACACAAGCACCTACTATGTGCTCAGCACTGCTCTAAGCAAACAGGACAGAGTCTTTGCACTAAAGGACCTTATTTTCTCATGGGTGTAAATAGCAAGCTCATCAACAGATGCAATGATTTCTCTACGGGCATGTGCTATACAGAAGATTAGAAAGAGTACTGAGGCAATGGCTAGGGTGGAGTGTTGGTTGCTTTCATTAGAATGGTTGGCAAAGGCCTCTTGAGGTGACATTTTTGTTAAATTCTGAATGATGAAGAGGAAGCCATGAAAAAGTCTGTGGGGAATGGTGCTTCAAGAGGAAGGAACAGCAAGTGCAAAGGCCTGGAGATAGGACTCCCTTGGCAGGTTCAAGGGAGAGAAAGAAGGCACGTGTTGCAGAACTGGGATGGATGGATGAAGAGAGGAGGGAAAAGGGGGTCAAAGGGCTGGGTGGGCACTCGATCCTGGGGACCTTACAGTAGTTTGTATTTTATTCTGGTTACAATAGGAAGTCACTGGAAAGCTTTAAGCAGGGAAGTTGTAGTAAGTTGAGGAGTGCTCTCAAAAATTCATGCCTGCCGGGAACCTTAGAGGGTGACCTTCTTTGAAAACAGGGCTTTCACAGATGTAATTAAGGGAAGGATTAAGGTGAGCTCATTCTGGATTAGGGTAGGCCCTAAATCCAATGAGAGTGTCCTTAGGAGGGACAGAAAAGGACACACAGGGTTACACAGGGAAAAGGCAGTGGGAAGATGGTGGCGGAGACTCAGTGATGTGTCTACAAGCCCATAGAAGCTGGGCGAGAGGCCTGGGACAGTTTCTGCCTCAGCGTCTCTAGAAGGAACCAACCCTGCCATCTTGATTTTGAACTTCTGGGCTCCTCAATGGTGAAAGAATAAATTTCTGTTGTTCTAAGGCACCTAGTTTATGGTAATTTTTTTCATGGCAGCTACAAGAAACTAATAGAGGAGTGGTGTGCTCTAATTAGTGCTATGGAAGATCATTCTGGCAGCTGACTTTCTGACGAGGTGTCTCAGTGGTCCAGGTTAGAGATGATGTAGCTTGGACCAGGGTAGTGTCTGGGTAGTGGTGAGAAGCTTTCAGTTTCAGCATATATTAGAGAAACCCTATAGGCTTTACATTTGGACTGGATGTTGGGAGAGGGCTGGGAGATTAGAAAGAGGAGTTCATGTAACTCTTAGGTTCGTGGCCTATACAACAGGTATGGTTTATTGAGATAAGGAAGCTTGGGGATCTGAGTTGGGATCGAGACTTATGTTTGAGATGCCTATTTGAAACCTAAGTGGAGATGCTGAGCTGGGCCATTGAACTTTATCAGTCTAGGGCGTTAGGGAGAAATGGGCACAGGGAGAAAATTGGAAAATCATCAGCATATAGATGATATTTATTTATTTATTTATTTATTTATTTATTTACTGGCATGCTGTGTGACATGTGGGATCTTAGTTCCCCAACCAGGGATCAAACCCATTCCCCCTGCAGTGGAAGCATGGAGTCTTACCCATTCCCCCTGCAGTGGAAGCATGGAGTCTTAACTACTGGACCATTGGGGAAGTCGCTAGATGATATTTACATTCTTGGGACTAGATGGAAGAGAGAGGAGCTAATGTCATAACTTTGAGGCATTCAAAGACTATTTCAAGATCTGGCAGAGACAAAGGAGCCTAAGAAGTGCGGGGAGTGGGGCAGGAGAAACATCAGACATAGGTGGGATTGTAGAAGTCTCCTGAAGAAAGTATTTCTTGGAGGAAGTGATTGGCCGTGAATGCTGTAGAGGGTTCAAGCAAGAGGAAGACGGTATTGAGCATGATTGTGGGGTGATGGAGGTCTCTGATGCCCTATTTCAGGAAGGAAGGGGAGATGAGAACTTGTCCGGGGCAATTGGAGGAGAGAAGCTGGGTGCGGGCGGGCAAGGAGGTGGTAATGGTGAGTCTCTACAACTCTTTGGAGAAGTTTCTCTCTGAGAGGATGCATGGAAATGGGTCGGGTGCTGGAGGGGGATGTGGGATCAGGGAGAAATGGGGTCTTGGTGGGAGAAGGGCCCCTGAGGAGACGGGGGAGGATTCAGCGGATGAGGGGTGGTGTTGGCCGTTGATAGTCATGAACACTCTTTCTCTTGGATTTCAGAAGGTAGAGCACAGTGTGTGTCCAGGGGTGGCCGCCCTGGCTGGTGGAGGGAGCTGGTGGCTGGTAGGAGGAGTGGTGGAAGCTGGGGTCAGAACCCAGTGGGGACGGCTGGATCCCTGGCTGAAGGACTCTTGTGGGAAGGCACCCTTGTCTCAGAGATGGTTTGGTCAATTCACATCAGCAATGTCCAGATGGCAGGAACCCAGGACTCTGTCTCAAAGAATTAAAACAAAACAAAACAAAAAAACCTCTTTCTCCCTTGAGGATCCAGAACGACTGCCTTCCTTTCTTCCCTTCACCACCTGTTCCCTCTCCTCCAGAATTCTGCAGGGGCAGACAGTTTTTCCATCCCAAGAGTCTGATTATGTTCTCTGTCTCTAGAATAATCTTGGTCCTCCTTTTCAAAATAAAGCCAATGAAGTTATTCCTCTTTTTGTCCTCTTTGTCTGAGACCATGGGAACCTCACTCTGCACCTATCTGTTTCACTAGAGCTCCCTCTGATCCCTTAGGGGGCCAACCCATTCTCTTTTCTCTTGTTTCAAACTTCCTATGGGCTTCTCTAATGAAGCTGGCGTTCTGACACTTTAATTTTTCCCTAAAAAAAGGGGGAAAAGCCTGCATAAATTTAACTTTAGCTAACTAATAATATGGTTTGGTTTGCTGTCCTTTTATATGCTAGGGCAATTTTTTTTTTAAGTGTCTTCCGTAGACCCCTAGTCCCGTGAAATATTCTGCCCCCCAAAAGAATTTCATGGTCAAACCAGTTTTGGACATCTTGCATATTGAAGGTTCAGAGAAATCCTGCAGTTCAAAATTTATGTAACTCTGTTTTATCCAACATTTCTCAAACATATTTGGTCATGAAATGGTGTTCCGAAGAATACATATTGGGAAACTTCTACCTGTGCAGCCTTTAACATACCAGAAAAGATAGTCATTCCTACTTAACATCTGAATCCAGTGGATCCTTTGAAAAGTATTTTTCAGTCATTGTACAAATCATTTGTAGAAGCAAGAGTGAAAAACAACTCTACTAGGAATTTAGACACTAGAATTGAACACAAAAATCCACATATTTCTTCCATATTTTACTGATGTTGAACATAATATCCTTCGAATGCAACTAATTGCCCCTCATATGCCATGCATAAGTCTGGAACATTGTCCTATAAGCACTGACTCAGACTTCAAACATATCTCTAGTAAGTTCTAGCTTGTCACTGCTTCTGCGTCTTCTTGCACTCACATCGTCAAAATAGGAGAAAAAAGTTGAAACCTTCGACAGCACATGATTTTGAGGGAGAGAGGGTGGCCATCTTCCTAGCTCCATTATTGCAAAGAATTTTCATTTTTAGATTTATAAACCAATTAAGATGATCTGTCTAACAAGTTTCTCTATTTCCTTCCAGTCACCTTTGTATACACATCTTCAACATTTGTCCACAGAAGTAAATTCCCAGCGCATAGATATCATAAAAGGTGAAAGAACACTCCCAAACACCCTTTTAGCAAACGAAATGGTCCAGGTTCCTGTGACAAAATGTTGCATGATGAAATCTTTCTGGTTTGAACAGCTGATTGAATGAGAATGCCATATTTCCTTCTGGTCTATAAAAATATATAATTCACCCGCCAAGTTTTGTCATTGAGGATATTGTTATCTGAAAACGTATTGTCTGAGGTTTCATGCGTATTATCAATTTCATCATTGTCATTAGAGCAGAGAGCTGCCACCTCTGCCTTCATCTTCTGATTCATCTAAGAATTGTGAAAGATCATTATAGACAGAAAGTAAAAATATTCTCTGTGTTCAACTATGTTCAATGCAAGCTACAAAGATGGTGTGTCCAGTCTTCTTTTATATCTCCTTAGAGATGATGCCATATTTTGGGCAATGCAATAGGAAAACTGAGAATAATGCACTCGTGATGACATCTCACTGTTGCATCACCCTCTTATTCTAGGTCATTCCATCATTCTTCTTCTGCTTCTTTTTCTCATATTGTTCAGAATAATTATGAGTAATGATGAATTAGCAAACGTGTTTCAAGATATGGGAAAAATAAGCACCCTAAGATCCCCAAATGTATTACAGACGTATAAAAGGGTCCAATGGATGCTATGATCGTTGCAATATGGAATTAATCTTAATCTTTTAAGTAAGTAATTACTTCTCTTTTCCTTTGGAAAACCCCTAATAAAGAATAAAAATTAAGTAATACCAAGCCTTACAAAAAAAAATAAATAGAACTGCTCCAAAAGAAACTCAAAAATTGAAATCGGATGTAACACAGAGGAGCCAGGGTGGACACCAGCCTGGCCAGGACCGCTTGCGGGGGTGGGGGGAGTCGGGGTGGTGATGGAGGGGAGCTGCAACCCACCCCCCCCAAGCCCACAGGGCAGAACCAGCCAGGCAAGCTGTGAGGTCACCTGAGCCACAGCCTGACCAGCCAGCTGGCAAGACACTGACTGGGACTCACCCTCTGAGGCCCTGAGGGGCTGTGGGGACCCCAGACCCAGCACCAGTATGCAGAGCCTCTCAAAGATTTAGACCCCTGGGTCTCCAAGCTTTTATCTTCCATGCCCCATCAGGGAAAGAAAGAGTGAGAGGAAGCCAACACTTAGCAAACTCAGCTGCTGGGATAAGGGCGCTCTAGGGGCAGGGAGTTGGGGTGGGGGTTAGTTTTGGTTAGTCCTCTTAAGATTCCTCTCTCCCATCCCCCTTGGGCATAGGAAGGCAGAGAGTGAAGAAGTAATATCACACCCTCCTCACTCTTTAAGGCTCAGCCCCAGCTCTAGCCTTGAAGCCACCCAGGCCCTCCAGCTCCTAGTAAGGGCAGCCTCACAGAGGGGAGGCCCTTCTGGGATAAGCCCAGGTCAGCACAGTTGCCTACGCACTAAGCCCTGGTAAACCACGCAGCCCCTCTTCTGCTGCCTCCTGTACCAGAAAGTGAGCAACCAAAGTGACCCTCCATCAGGCAGGGCCAGCCCTCGGACCCTGGCATGGTCCCCGGGGCCTGTTAGGAGCCCGCATGTGGGTATGGAGGGCACGGACATTGCTGTGCTCTTGCACACGGTGTGGGGCTGTGTGGTCTGTGCACACGCGGGCCATTGTGTTGCTCCAAGGAGCTGACTTATTACTTGGAGAGATGCAGCCCCATGAAAGAAAAATTCATAATACAGTAAAAATTCATAATATGGTTGGGAGAGATGAACACTTCTCTTCTTGTTCCTCCCAAACCCATCTGGGGTTTCTGAAAGTTCCCATTGCCTCCTTGCTGGTATCTTCATTTTTTTATAAATTTCTTTCTTATCTTCCTTCCTTCCTTCCTTCCTTCCTTCCTTCCTTCCTTCCTTCCTTCCTTCCTTCCTTCCTTCCTTCCTTCCTTTCTCCCCCTTTCTTTCTTTCTTGGCTGCGTTGGGTCTTCGTTGCTGCACACGGGCTTTCTCTAGTTGCGAGGAGCAGGGACTACTCTTCGTTGCGGTGCACGGGCTCCTCATTGCCATGGCTTCTCTTGTTGTAAAGCATGGGCTCTAGGCGCGTGGGCTTCAGTAGTTGTGGCACACGGGCTCAATAGTTGTGGTGCATGGGCTTAGTTGCTCTGCGGCATGTGGGATCTTCCTGGAGCAGGGCTTGAACCCGTGTTCCCTGCATTGGCAGGCGGATTCTTAACCACTGCGCCACCTAGGAAGTCCCTTGCTGGTATCTTCACTGCGGGTGGGGTAGAGTGGGGAGACCGTGGAGGGGGAACCTAGGAGGAAATATTCCCATATGCTTCCCAAGTGTCTAAGCTGTATTCTTGTGGATTCCTTTCTTCCTGCCTACGGGTAACCCATGATTTCCTTTTGGGTAGATAAATAGCGATTCTCTGTCACCACCCAACATTCCCTGTCCAACTCTCCGGCCCTACCCCACCCCCAAGCTCTCACAAAAACCCGAACCTTGAAGAGCTCAGCTCTTCATGTGAAGGCCACTTTTTTGGAGTCTAAGAGAAACCTTCTAGTTCTCAGTACTACAGCCTGGCTTTTGCAAATCAAAAGCGCTTTAGTTTTCAGAGTCTTGTTTCAGCTAGAGGTGGACAAAGTCTCCCTGAGAGCTGGAGAACCAAGAACTTGAACTTGGAACGCACAGTGTGGGGAAAGCCATCCTGCCCCTCGGGTGTGGGGGAGGGGCTGACAGGCCACCACCCACGGGCGGGGAAGGTCAGCTCTGGGGTCCTAGGGGTCACCACTCATCGCAGACTTCACAGATGTGTTGTGTCTACTGTGACAGTGATCTGAGAGGTAACGTTTTGAGGAAGGGGAAACTTTTTCTGAATTTGAAAATGAGCTGGTAAAGGGAAGAACACGAAACAGTCATCTCTTAATGCCTTAGAATACTGTCCCACTGTCCTCATGCAAAATTTGAGACAGCATCAGCAGTGAGAGCCACGGGAGTTCAGGGAGAGATGGCAGTTGGCGAGGGAGAAGGTTTGAAATGGGGTTTGAAGAGGAGCCCAGCAGGCAGGTTAGCGGGAGAGGAACGTCCGGGTATGGCTATGACGTGAACAAAGGGGTGAGGGAAGAGACACTCTCGGAGTGAGTGAGGATGCTGAGGGAAGAGATGCTCTCAGAGTGAGTGAGGCTTTGTGTTGGGAGGACACAGAAAGCTTGGAAAGGTGATCTGGGCATGTTGGGGAGTCCCTGAAGGCCAGGCTCGAGACAAGTTCACTAGAGAGGTGGAGGAGGGCAGCTTCACAGGGGGGAGGCCCTTCTGAGATGAGCCCAAGTCAACACAGGGCCTCACACAGTGGATGGCAGTGGACACGGAAGCGGGGAGGCCTGACCAAGGGGACTCTCTGAGGGAGGACGCACAGGACTCTAGGCCTGTGAGAGACCCTAACCTGACTGTGATAGGAGTGGGGCGGCCAGAGCAGAGCCATCGGTGGGACCTACAGGTGGCGATACTTGGTGTCAGGCCCCTGGAGGACAGCTGAGCGGTCAGGGCTGTGGTGCGTGTCCAGGGGCCATCTGCACGGAGGTGACCTTGCCCTGGGTCGAGGCTGGGATAGGAAGGCACCTAGGCAGGAGACCAGAGAAGCCTGGGCAAGCCCATGGTGGGCGGTCACCTCACACACACACACAACATTTTTTAGATTCGAAGTGGTCGGTGTGTACAGCTCTGAACTTGTGGAACGGGCTGCTGATTTCTCACTGTTCTGTAATGCAGGTTTCAGTTTTGTAATGAGTGTTCATGAAACAAAAAAGCCCAGCGCAGTGAACATCCCAGGGGCCAAATCTCTCTCTCAGGGTTGTCAATTGATCTTGAACTCCCAGTGTCTCCCCCTCCCCCGCCCTGACGCCCGCACCTGGGCCTCCCTGATCTCTAGGAGGGCCGCACACCCGGTTGGAGATTTTCCATGCAGCTCTGGTGGTTTACATTTCTGCTATCACAGACTTTTGAATGGGTGCTGTGGGGATGGTGAGTTTTGGGGGTGCACCCCCCTGGCAACAGCTGTGTTTCTGGGCTGGTGAGTCAAGTAGCTTGGGTGGGCGGAGGGTGAGATGATGTCTTTTCTCTTTGGCATGAGCTCTCTTCCAAGTAAATGAATAGGCTGCTTTCAAAACCACTGCAGTGGGGGGAACGGGAGCACATGTGTGTGCTTTGGGCACCGGGGTTCTTGTGCATCCCTGGCATCGTGTTCCTGCACTCCCCCTGCAGCCCCCTCCTCCTGCATCCTCCTTCCCCCACTAATTGTGAGAACCATGAAAAACATCAGCCAGAGACTCACCACGCTTCCTCCCCTGAGCTCTTCCGACAGCCAGCAGAAATCAATAAATTAGGATACAGAAAATGACATTTGGCTTTGTCTGGGCTCTCCCCACCAGTGTGCTACTGCCGCCTTGGTGTTGAATGGAAATTCTGTTTCCTCCCCCCTCTAAACTTACAGACTGTGTTTCCTGCTTTCCTGTCAGTGCCTACTCTCACTCAGACACTTCTGACACTTACTGATTGACTTATTTTTTTTTGAACCACACTTTTTGAAAAGTTAAACACACACACACACACACACGTACACGTACACATACTCACAGGGAAAAGAAAAACATACAAAACAACAAATCCAGTTGAAGAGCTGACTAAGCACTAAGGCTGGCCCTCCAGGAGCAAGGGGCCACGACAAACACTGTCAGTTTAGCTGACTTACATGGCTTGAATTTTTAATAGTTCACAACTCTGTGTTAGCTGTGAGTACTCTGTTGTCTAGAGGATGGGTATGTCGTATGGTTCTTCCATCAAGACGCACCATCTCCATTCGAGAGAAAAGCAAACTCTCCTGTTGCAGGAACGATGGCTCACGTGGCCGAGCAGGTTGGTGCCCAAATCAGGCAGCGCTGAGCCAGGTATCCTGGCACAGCTTTGGATGCTGGAGGGGTGGACCCGGGCCTTTGTCCTTGCTTTTCTGTCCACCCCGACAGTCACGAAGTGTCCAAAGCGGGAGAACAAAACATTTTTGAGGAGGTCGTTTTGGGTACAAATTCCCGGAGTCTTGCGAACACTATCCTGGCAGAAGTGTGAAGTTTTCTTCCTGTGGAATATTTGATTTAAGATAAGGCAGTGCAGCCCCAAATTGGCCGTGAGGTGGGGACCCCACACAACCAGCCTCGTTTCTCGACAGGACCCTTGGTTTCTGCTTCTGGGCCTCAGGATTTGCTCGACGAGCCCCGCACACCTTGGGGGCTCCAGATGAGATCTCTCTGTAAGGTGCGGATGCCAGGAATGAGCTGACGGGTTTGTAAAGAGGTCTCTGGTACCCACTGGGTTTTGCGCTGCGTTTGCTCAGAGGAAAAAGCACACATTTGTTAGATAATGAGGCGTGATTCTTGTCCACCAGTGAGGCCAACTCCAGAGAGCTTCTGGACCTTGAGAATGCATGTACTCAGTGTTCACCAGTGGACTGGGGACCCTGATGTCCCCAGCAGATAAGGCCAGGGCCTGCCTTCAGGGACCTACTGCCTAGGGCAGGGCTGTGGACATTTTCTGCAAAGGGCCAGATAGTAAATATTTCGTACTTTGAGGTGCATGTGAACCTGGTCCATGCAGTGTGAAAGTAGCCACAGGTGAACGGCATGGCTGTGTCCAATAAAACTTCATTTACAAAAAGGTGCTCGCTGGGTCTGGCCCATTTGCTAACTTTTCCTTGGAGTTTCTGAAGGGCAGGAACAAGTTCCTTTTTCCTTTCCTTTCCTTTCCTTTCCTTTCCTTTCCTTTCCTTTCCTTTCCTTTCCTTTCCTTTCCTTTCCCTTCCTTCCTTCCTTTTTCTTCTCTTTCTTTCTCTTTCTTTCTTTCTTTCTTTCTTTCTTTCTTTCTTTCTTTCTTTCTCTTTCTTTTTTTAATGTTATTAAAGTATGGTTGATTTACAATGTTGTGTTACTTTCTACTGCATAGCAAAGTGACGGTTATACATATATATACACTTTTTTATATTCCTTTTCATTATGGCTTCTCACAGGGTATTGAATATAGTTCCCTGTGCTCTACAATAGGACCTTTTTGTTGCTCTATCCTATATATACTAATTTGCATCTGTTAATCCCAAACTCCCAGTCTTTCCCTGCCCCATGCCCCTCCCCCTTGGCAACCACAAATTTGAGGGACAAGTTCTATTTCACGTTCGTCTCCTGACTGCCTAGCGGGGGCCTGATTCATGGTGGGACCTCAGGGGAGTGTGCTGAGTAATATGCCATGAAGTTGTTCCAAGGAAAGTGCTGTGGGTCTCTAGGTATATTTGTAATTCCTACCTTGAGCTGCACTTGGAGTCATGATACTAGATTGTTTAAAATAAAGGGCCCAAAGCTGCTGCATAGCACAGGGAGCTCTACTGAATACTCCGTAGTGGCCTATATGGGAAAGCATCTAAAAAAACCAAAAAACAAAAAACAAACCCAGTTGATATATCTATATGTATAGTTGAATCACTTTGCAGTACACCTGAAACTAACACCACATTGTAAATCAACTATACACCAATAAAAATTGAAAAAAAAAAGTAAAGGACCCTAGTATCTCTCTCTCTCTCTCTCACACACACACACACACACACACACACACACACACACACACGCAGGTATCTTACAACTAACCTCTCAGGTCTATGAGCAGTTTATATTCCAATTCTGTTATCCTTCCAACTCCCTTCCTTCCTTACTCCTCTCTCTTTTCCCCTTCTCCCTTCTGTCATCTCTTTCGCTGAATATTTATCGTGCATCTTCTATGTACCAGGCACTATGCTAGGCCCTAGATAACATATAGCAACCAAGACATACATCTGCCTGCAGGGAAATTATAGTCCAGTAGCTGAACCCAAGGAAAGAAAAAATAAAGGCAGAATTTAGTGAACTAAAACACAAATATAAAATAGGACTTATCAATGAAACCCAAAGTTGGATTCTTTGGAAAAGTAATAAAATTGATTTAAAAAACCCCTAAAATGTTAGCAAGATTGAGTAAGAGGAAAAAAAAAAAGGAAAAGGTAAAAAATAATCCATGTCAGTCATGATAAGGCGACATCACAACAGAGCCCACCTTCATTAAGGATTGTAAGAGGATATCATGAACAATTTTATGCCCATACGTTTGAAAATTTAGATAAACGGATAAATTCCTAAAAAATACAGTTCATCAAAACTGACATATTATATATCACAGGGAACTATACTTATTATTTTGTAACAGTCTATAAGGGAAGAAATCTGGAAAAGAATATATATAAATATGTGTATAACTGAACCTGTGCTGTACAGCTGAAATTAACATGATATTGTAAATCAACTATACTTCAATAAAAAGAGAACAAAAGAAAAAAATATGAATCTTAACTAGTCCAATAACTATTAAATAGTTTGGATCCTTAATTTAAAACCTTTCCACACAGGAAATTCCAGGCTTGGTGGTAATAGCCTTGGAAACACATGGACTTATGCACCAGTGTATAAACACACTGTGTAAGAATGATCACAGCAGCACTATTTGCACTAGCCCTAAACTGGGAACAGCCCAAATGTCCATCACGAGCAGATCAGATGAAAAAACAATGCCACGAAACACTGGGCCACTTGTCCTGAGGCAGGGTACGCAGGTGGTGGTTCTGTGGCGCTGGGAAAGGTTTCCATGGGAGCAGTGCAGCTGACTGGAGGCTGGAGAGAGAGAGGAGATTCCTGCCGGTGGGTTTGTTGGGAGGGTAGGGAGGGAGCAGGGTGGGCAGGGACACTCAAGCGGAAGGTGACAAGGTGTATCTGGGAAGGACAGGCACTTAGAGTAGCTGGAGATTAGGAGCAGGGGGGGCCCAGGGCAGGGCGAGGCTGGAGGTGATTCTCGATGGGCCAGGAAAGCCACTGAGAGGTTTAAGCTGGGAAATGGTAGGACCAGAGCTTCCTGTTTTAAGGGACACTCTGGTGGCTCTACTGAGGCTGGATGAAAACCAAGCCAGGAGGGCCTATTGGCGAGACGTACAAGGTCAGATGAGAGGGGCTGAGGCCGGGGATGGTGCGTTGCAGCAGAAGGTAGAGAGGATGGGGTGGACACGAAAACGTTACTGAGGTTGAATCTATATGATGTGGACAGGGAGGACATTCAGCGGTGAGGGAGAGAGGGAGGGGTCCAGGACAGCCCTCAGGTCGCTGGTGTGGGTGGACAGGTGGTTAGGGATCCTGTCCTCTGGGGAAGGGGTCAGGGAAGAGGAGGAGTTAGGTTTGGGGCCTCCTGAGTGTGAGAACCCATTGTCCGGTAGGAAGTTGGGCATTTGAATGTGGGGCTCAGAGGCGAAATCTGCGCTGGACGTATCAGCTGTGAAAAGCAGTACGTGATGGGAGTGGAGGGAGAGATCTCTGGCCAGCACCCACGTACCCGACAGTCATGGGCTGTGGTGGGAAGGTTCCAACTGGAAAGAAAGCACAGGCCCTTCCTTTGAAGTTGTCTGCATGTGCTGGAGCAGAAATTGTCACCCTGGCTGAGGGAGGGCTCTAGGGGGATGGGGAGCCCCCTGGAAGGGGGAACCCATGGACAGAAGTAAAACAAGCCCTTAGACGCCAGGTGTCTCCTCCTTCCGGCAGCAACTCCCGGTCTCCATTCACTGGGCCTCTCTCCAGGCTTCTTGCTTCCTTAAACAATAAGGAATGAGGGCCACGGGGTTAAACAATAAGCAATGAGGGCCACGGGGTTCCCGATGTTGAAACAAAGTGTGATTTTGTATCATCAACGCCATAAGGATTGAGAAGCTTCAGAATGACTTGTCTTGTTGGGGAATGGCGCAGCTCACAGCTCCTGGGGGCTTCCTTCAAACTAAGGAGTGAACTTGACAGTTTCTAGAGTTGTCTCAGCCTCTAAGCCACAGATCAGGTTGGAAAGCCATCCTGCACATGCCCAGTCCTGCATGACTTTTGGTTTACAGGACAGAGGCAGCAACATGTGTCCGTTGTTTCGGTGACCTTCACAATCAAAGTCTATGTAAATGGTCATAGGTATTTTGAAGGAAAAGAGGAGGCAAGTCCCCACGTGGGGGACAGAAAACGAAGCTATACGGACAATTGGAAAACGGAAGGCAAGTAACCCAAGGAGACTGCATCACACAACTTTGGAAAAATATAATGCCAGGAAAACCTTTGTTTAAAGAAATCTTACTGAGGAACCCAGTAACTAACACATGTCAGTGCTGAGCTGCTCGGAACCCTGGAGCCCACGCCTGTAGGTCTCCCGTCCCCTTTTCCCACCACCCCCTGCTCCCCAGGCTCTGCCCTTGGACAATCGCTAGCAGGTCACCGTGGTCTGTGTCTGTCCTGCTAAATACGCCCAGTACCCAGGAGGCAGCGTCTCCAGTCACTTGCATCTCATGATCGAGGAGACCTGACACACTGCCTGTTCCTCTGCGTGCTGCTCCCGTCTGACCCTCATGTCACAGAGAGCCCACTGGCTCTTTTTTGTTTCCAAGAAATATTCCAGCCCATATAGTTTTTCACCTGGGGCTTGGTCCCAAGGCCTCTGGCTTGAGTCGACCTGACATCCTGTGTCTGAAGGGGACAGTCGGCTCTGGGCTTTGAGAGGAAAGAAGCCCAGAGGTGTGTGCATGGTCTGTGTGTGTGTGTGGCTGCTGGGTCCTCTTGGGGCCCCAGGCTCCACGTGCACGTGCTTGCTTGGGCGCAAAGGAAAGAGGACAGAGGTGGGTGGCGAGTGGGGGCTCCAGGGGCCCAGCTCTGGAGGAAATGCTGAGCAATTAGCTCTGCAAGTCTTCAAGGGACTGGACGGTTAGCACACAAAGGGCACACATAACTCCTATCAAGAACCCTCACAAAGGCACGTGACCACTGACTGGTCTCCTTTGGAATTTGCTCTTTAACCTAGTAAGGTAGATTCAGAAGCTCAGCAAGATGAGGACATTTGTTCAGAGGTCAGGGTCCATCTGAACTGCTCCGGGTCACCTTGACTAGCTCTGCGGCTGGTCTGAACCTCCTGCTGACAACCGCAAGGGTTCACTTGTTGCGTTCAGACCTCAGATCCATCCCTACACTGAGCTGGAGGGCAGGCAGCGCAATAGCAGCTAGTAAGCACCTGCGGGCGCTCAGGGTGTGCCGGCTACCATTCTAGCAAGGTCGTTTCGTCCTCACAACACCCCTGAGAGGCGGAGGCTGTGGCTGCGGCAGAGGCTGGATAAAAGCAATGATGAGCGTTGATTTCTCGGTGCGGGCTCACCACGCCACAGGTTCTGGTTTAAGCCCCTGACCTGCATGGGTCCCGGGTGAGCTCTGGATGAATGGGAGGATCTGGGAGGAGTGGTGACCATGGCAGTAGCAAGCAACAGGGGTGAGGACAGAGCGGGAAAGAGCTTCAGGTGTTAGGGCCAGGGTGGAGCCCAGCAGAGAACAGAACAGCTTGGGGGTGGGGTGGGGGTGAGCCCAGGCAGGCCAGGCGCAGAGAGCAAGGCAGCAGCTGTGGTCCCTGGGGACCCCGAGCAGGGGGCGCTCTCACCCCCGACAGCAGCTACGCTTGGAATCTCGGTACAGAAATGCTGCAGATTTCTTGTTGAAGTTAGGTAAAGTGTGGGTTTCTTAGGATTTCCTAACCCTAGGAAAACTCATTTATACAATTGGTGAAGCACATTTCTTTCTCTCTCCTGGTGAACTTGATGGGGATAAGACAGGCAGAGAACAGGAAGACCACAGTGCAAAAAAGCTCTGTTCAGAATCATCCCTCCTGACTTCACCCAAGGCTCGGCCCCAGAGGATGAGAGGAGCTGGACAAGCACGAGGGATATTCTCAGGGTTATCTTGTGGTTTTGGCATTTTCAGTTTAAGGTTCTTGGGTTCAACTTCCATGTTTATACACTTCCTGGTGTAGGGAGATGATCCTATTTGATCTTTTCAGCGATCTGAAGGAACTGCGCTTCCAGTTGGTGAACAGAAAGTGTGGCTGCAAAAGGAATGAAAGACGTTCTGGATTCCGGCTTCCAAGCCGGCCAGTCTTGCTCCTTGTTTGGGACTTGGGGCTGGGGCAGGACACAGCCTAGGTGTCCCTCTGGCCAGTGCCTAGATGTCAGTCGGCCAACAGACATGGCTCCTGTGGAAAGAGGTGGATGAGCAAGCAGGCGACCGCATAAATGTGTGACAACTTGCTTTGCCATGAAGACTGGGAGAAAGGTGTGTCGGCAAGCCCTCTGCCGCCTGCATCCCAAGTGATGCCGCCGAGAAGCACCAAGGATGTAGGCGAGGGACTTTGCAGTGTGTCTTTTCATACTAGGTCTTGGCAAATATGTCCCATGACAGACAAGGCATGAAGGTGAGGAGAGAGAAGGCAGAGCCACCCAGGTACATCAGAGGGAGGTTGTACAGAATGGGAGGACGTGGAGGAAGCTTCCCCACAGGGTGTCTGTCACCCAGGAAGGGGGGAGAGGAGCGTGGCCAGAGCCAGCTGGCTCCCTGGGGAGATGGAGAGAGTAGGGGTGTGGGGAGGTGGGAGGATGTGTGGGGAAGCGCAGGCAGGCTCTCAGGTGGGGGGAAACTTGGGCTGTCCTGCAGTGGGACTTAGGAACCGGCAACAGGATGCAAGGAAGCACAGAGGGGACGGGGCCCCTTTTCCACTGAGAAGGAACAATGGTCATTCTTCCACTGGAGGCTGACCTTCCCTAAGAGAGGAAAGGCCTCCCAGGCTAGAGGAGGGGGCAGCTTAAGGAAAGGGAAGAAAGGGGCCCCAGATGCCTGTGCTGACCCAGGCGAGCAAGAGGTCTTTGGAACTGACTTGGAATCTGATATGTCCGTCTCCAGCACAAAAGAACCCGGCCAGCTCCAGCCGATGGCTTTACCTGAATGTGACTTTACGACTTTACGACTTTACAAGGCGCCACTGACTCAGCTCCATTCCCCCCACCCCTGCTCCGTGGCCTCCCAGGAACCCCAGCTGCAGGCCTGGACGGGTCACCGCCAAGCTGCCCAGGGCAAGAGTCTCACATGCCGTGTCGTGTGGTTCTTCTGTGAGACTTACCATCTATACACACGGGAAGGAGGATTTCCCAGAAAAAATAAAGGAAACTGGCCAATGTAATCAACTCACACAAACCCCTCCTCTTTCCAAATATGTGCCTATCTCCAAAACAATCAAAACGGCCCCATTAAATAACACTTGTTCAGTACAAAGGAAGTACAGCATGATGGGATTACAAACCAATTCCAAGGAAAACATTCCCAATTGTTAGGCTTGCAACAATGGACAAAAAAGCTGAATGGCATTTCCATGCGAGGGCTGTCGTGCTGGGGGCAAGCCTTTGAGAGTGCTTGAGTACCCAGTCTGGGGGCCACCTGGCGGCTCTCCCACGGTTGGTGCCCCCAGGGAGGCTGTCCCTTCCTCCCCCGCATTGTGTTCAGAAGGGGTGGAACCTGGCTGGGGCTTGGCGCTCCTCACAGGCAAGAACTTGCATGTCCACTGCCTGCACGCAGTGACTTGGACATTTTCAGCCGTATCTGCCTCTGGTCTCAGCCCTCAGTCCCCTCAGTGGGAGGCAGGTCCCTTGCCGACAGTGGCTGATGCCACTGAGGACTTCATCTGGCAACAAGGAGGAGATGGTCATCAGGGGCCAAAGGCAGCTGAGATGGGGGAGTCTTAATTTGTCACCCAAAGAAGGGTTTGGGGGACCTTAGTGACAGCAGTCTCCTCCTCTCTTATGGGATGAATTGTGGACCCTCAAATTCATATGTTAAACTCCAACCCCTGGGGTGACTGTATTTGGAGACAGGGCTTTTACAGAAATCATTAAGGGTGGGGCCCTGATCCCATAGAGTTAGTGTCCCTAGAGAAGAGACATCAGAGAGAGCTCTTCCTGTCTCTCTCACTCTGACTCTCCGCATGTAGGGACACATCAGGAAGGTGGCCATCTGTAAGCCAGGGACTGAGCCCTCACCAGGAACCTGATCTTGGACTTCCAGCTTCCAGAACTGTGAGAAATGTGTTGTTTAAGCTGCCCACCCAGGATTTTGTTATGACAGCCCATGCTAAGACATCATCCAATGACAAATCTGAAAGACAAAAGGGACCAGGAAGTCTGGGGGCAAATGGACCCTAGAGGCCATCTTAGGCATCCGCCTGTCCAGTTTATGAGAGCTGCCCTCCCAAGACCCCACTGAGCCTTCACCCAGGGACCAGGCCCATGAACTCACTCCTGTGCACAGGCGTCAGCTTTTATGTTTCCTTTATTGGAGCAGAGAAGCAGAACCCTGAGAGGAGTAGACCCTTCTTTCAGTCTTCACTGTGTCTGTTGGTTGTGTACCCCTCAAATTCAGAAGAAGGTTTGGTGTGACAATCACGGGCCATGTCACATGGAGCCTGTGAATCTTTAGGCAGGCGATAAACAGCAGGGAGAGATAAATTCTTAATAAACCCAGTCCCGTCTTTATGCAAATGTGCCTGCTGACAAGGAAGGAGGGAGCTAGAACTAAAGGATATTTATGACAGAGAGAAGCAGGACTGTTTGGAAACAGACGTTTTATGAGGCTCCCGTGAGGCACCAGCTGCTCTTTTAACATTTCTATTTCAGGGCTTTATATAGGAAAGTGATCGCTCTATAAATAGCAGGGCAAACAAATTTGGGGGGTGGGGTGGGGTGGTAGTCACTGTGTGTGGAGGCAGGAGCCCAGAGCCTGAGATAACTTTGAGACCCTGTTGCCCCTCTCGGGGGCTTTTCAGGCTTGACACCTCCCTTCTGGTGATCTTTCAGGAGTTCCAAATTCTTCTCCTTTCTGCAATATCTCCATTGCCTGCCTCTGAGCTTCTCCGTCTCTCCCCCTCCCCTCCCCTCCCCTCCCCCTTCTTCTTTTTCTTCTCCTTCTTCTTTTCTTCTTCCTCTTCCTCTTCCTCTTCCTCTTCCTCTTCCTCTTCCTCTTCCTCTTCCTCTTCCTCTTCCTCTTCCTCTTCTTCTTCTTCTTCTTCTTCTTCTTCTTCTTCTTCTTCTTCTTCTTCTTCTTCTTCTTCTTCTTCTTCTTCGTTTTCCTTTGTGTTTTGAAAGAAATTCATCCCTCAGAAAAGTTGCAGGATTATCCTATTAAGTGAAGTAAGTCAGACAGAGAAAGACAAATATCATATGATATCACTTATATGTGGATTCTAAAAAAAATGATACAAAGAACTTATTTACAGAACAGAAATAGACTTAGAGACATAGAAAACAAACTTATGGTTACCAAAGGGGATAGTGTAGGTTGGGGGAGGGATAAATTAGGAGTTTGGGATTAACATACACAGACGACTGTGTATTCTCAATATTTTGTAATAACTTATAAGGGAAAAGAATCTGAAAAAGGGTATATATATATATGTATGTACGTGTGTATATATATATTCTGAATATACATATATATATACTGAATCACTTTGCTGTACACATGAAACTAACGTAACATTGTAAATCAAATCTACCTCAATTAAAAAAAGTTGCAAGAACACTACGAGGAGAACCTGTACACCTTTCACACTGATTTACAAGTTCACATTGTGCTTCCTTTCTCTCTATAAATACATATTATTTGTATTTTTTGCTGAGCCATTTGGGATTATGTTGCAGACAGCAGGTTTCTTCAGGAAGCAAGTATCTCCCAAGAAGAAGAATTTTCTCTTATGTAATCACAATAAGATGATCAATTTCACTATTTTGATGTAATGTGAAGTCCTTATTCGCAGCTTGCTGGTTGTCCCAATAATCAACATCCCCCCTACTCCCTGCATTCATGATTCCATCCAGAATCATTTGCCACATTTCCTTGTCCTGTCTCTTTATTTTCCTTTAATCCCCAAACATTCTATAGCCTTTCCTTGAACTTCACAGCACTGATATTTGGTCAGTTAGGGACTGAAAAGGGAAGCAGAATGACCATGAACGCAAAAGAATAAGGGATGTATCAGAGGATTTGTTTATTACACCATTATGGGAGCCACTCGAGGCCACTCGGGGGAGCTGGAAGGATGTGGATGGAGGGCTGCCCTCTGAAGGGCTTTGGGACATGCGGTCTCTGTGGGTGAGCATGGCGGGCAGGGAGGGGACCCAGAGCAGGGGGAGCGGTGGGGGAGAAAGGGCAACGTGTGTGTCCCAGCTGCACCCACTGGAGAAGCTGGTATCTCCTCATGGAGCTGCGCCCACACCTGGTCCAGACTTGGAGAAGCTGCAAGGAATTTCCGCTGCCACCCAGGGCATGGAGGTGGCCCAGCAACAGATCACAGGAGCCTCCGTGAGCCCTCCGAGCACAGTGGCAGCTACTCCACATCCGCCATCCAGATTTTGTGCACATCCTCCATCCTCCTGTGAAGCAACTTTTCCTCCCACACCCTCCTCTCTCCTCCTGTGAAAGTGCATCTGATGAACGTAGGACAGGTGAGAGTACTTGGCAGCTGTCCTTCAGTGTCAGCTCCTCCACCCCCCAAGGCTGAATCCCCACCCTGTGCCCTGTCTCTGCCCTTTTTGTGTTTACCTCCCCATCACATTCGCTGGTCTCCGCTTCTCGTCCTTGTGAGAAGAGAGGCGTCCCTGGGAGGACAGGGCCCAGTCCATCCTGTTTACAGCTCAGGAGCCCATCCAGCACCTGGCCCAGATTCTTGGCTCACAAAATAGCTGGACAAATGAAGGCATGACCTGGTGGCTCTGCTTTTCTGGAAACCAGGCTGCCCAGGTGATGACTTGCACAGTTAGGGTCTTGCTTTGAGCAATGGCTTGGTGGATGGGCCATAGTGGATTGGAACTGCCCACCATTTGCAGTGGTGACTTTGTCCTGGGACACAACTGCTGTAATTAGAACAGAATTCAATGCCAAGGCCCAGAAAATTCAATAGAACAGTGGCTTAAATAAGACAGGCGTTTATTTCTCTCTCACATAAACTGCATCCAAAGGGAAGTGACCGTGGCATCCTTGGGCTCCCAGGCTCCCCTGACTCCCTGCTCCCCGCTCCCCAGGGAGCAGCCTTCTTCCTCCTGGTTCCCAATGGCTACACCCACTTTCAGGCAGCAGGAAGGACAATAGGACAACAAAGAGACCAGAAGTGCAGCCACGGGCCACCTCTGCTTACACCCTACTAGCTAGCATTTACTCACGAGGCCACATGAGTGGCAAAGGAGGCTGGTGTGTGATCTTTACTCTGGGCAACCGTGTGCTCAGTGTAAAATGCTGCTGCCGTGGAGGAAAAAAGAGTGGTCTTGTCAGGCCCCCAGCTGTCTTGGCCACCGTTGTGTTTTGGGGAAGGCCACGAGTGCTGCTTTTCACTGTTTCACACGCAGGATGGGCAGAGGGCGGGACTTCCCAGGCCCCATCCCTGGGGGCAAGCGGACAGCTGTGTGTCGTGATTGGATTCCTTGTGTCTAACGGCATGAGGGTGTCCACGATGCAAATACAAAGGTTCAGGGAGTGGGCTGCCCTTAAATGCATTGGAAAAAGCCCCCACAATAGAAAACCACCCAAAGCCCAGGGGCAGTTTATTAGAATGGAGAAGGGAGAAGGGTCGTGTGTTCGTCCATCGGGGCCGTGGCTTCTCAGGGTGGCTCACTGGCCGTTTTTGCTGCGGTGTGATTGAAAGAGTGCGTTTCCTGTAGGGTGGGAATTTTAAATCTCCTTTTAAAAGCATGATTCTCCTGGGAGCGTGTCAGAGGCAGGGAAGCTGCTCCCGGGAGAGCAGTTTCGTAAGCACTTGTAGCTGCGTTTATTTTGTTTTATGAAAGTATGCCCAGCTGAACATTTCCTCCTGTTCTCATGCCTTTGGACTTAGAAGGCAGAAAGCGAGTTGGCCTCTGAACAATGCAGCGGGTGGGGTGTGAACCGGGGATATCCCCTCTCTGTGTTCAGAGGGTGTATCGCCCCGATTCCAAGCAGTGCCTTAGGGGTGGGCAGGTGTAGGGGAGGGAGGAGCAAGTGCTTCTGGTAAAGGAAGTACAGTGTGTGGTTGTCTCAGCCACAAGGCACTTCAATGTGAACTGCTGGTGTTTATTCAAGCGATTTCCCCACGTCCTCCGTCCTGGGACCTGGACCATCCCTGTTACAGCCATCGCTTCTAGTCCATGGGATCTGACCTGCACGGGGAGTGGGCCGTTGTGCTGGGTATCACAGGGCTAGGGGTTATCTATCTAGCTGCGTCAATGTCCCTCTAAGCCCCTACGCTCTTTGGCAGGTCAGAGAGGCAAACACAGGAATGCGTGTGTGTCAATCAACGGAGCGAAGGAAGCGCAAAGCAGCCGTGACTGCCCTTATTAAGTGTGCACTATACACCAGGTCCTGAATGGACGCGATCTCAGGACATCCTTTGAGGACAACCATAATTGTCTTCTCACTTGGGAGCCGAGGATGAGGAGGTTGTAGCAGCTGAGGAACTTTACTTTAGGTCTACCTGGGAGGGGGTTTGGGGGTTGGGGTGGAACACTCAAGCGGGAAAGCGGCCCAGCCTTTTAGGGGTGCCCAGGGACTCTCTCATGGTGATGTAGAACAACATCCCACATGGGACCGCCCCCTCCCTCTGCAAACCGACCAGCTGAGCAGCCCTTTTTGCCATTAGCAGTGGCCTCTGTGGTTGACAAAGGTCCTTCAGCTTATCTGGCCCCTGGTTTCCTGTGATATTAATGTTTACACCAAGACAATGCCTGCGATTTAGCTTTGGGTTAGAATGAGGAATTTACCTCCTTTGAGTGTGAGATCTCCCCTCCTGAACTTTTCCCTCTGCGTCCACACCAACAATTTAACCCTTAGTCATTTTGATCTCTTGGTTTCCACACGTCCGCTGGTTAATCAAACTCTGGAGGGCAGGCACCGTGTATTTAAAATCCTCTGCCTGGCCCTGTGCTAATGCAGCCGAGAACAACAGATTCTTAAAGACTGATCAATAGATTTAATAATGAAAAAGTTACTTCCTCACCTTGTTGGTGTCTTTCACAAAGCAGTGTTTTTACTTCATTAGTAACTCATTTTTTCTCCTGCATCTAGTGGGAGAGAGATCTCAAAGGGTTTAGGGTTTACCATTCTGCTGAGCTATGCGTGGGCCAGTGGGTTTCCTACTGCCCAAGTCCGTGCATCTTCTGTCCTAAGGGACAGACTGAAGCAGACAGAGATGGCACTAAAGCAGCACCACAGAGACCCCACCCTTCCTCTAAATGCAATCCAGGGAATTCTCCTCATCAAATAATAATTGTCACATCTCCATGGAAGAAGTAGCTGGCAATTTTCATACTGAGCAGTCCTTTGTTTCAGGGCTTCCTCACATGTCTTCCAACTGTTTTCTTACGGTCCTGAGGCCCCGATTCTGTGCTTGGGGCAATACTGAAAACGTGTAAGTCACAATCCCTACCTTCAAGGAGCTTATGAGACAGTTTGGAATTGAGACCAAAAAATAATAATAAAGAACCACAAAGACAACACAGCCTCAAGACCCAAGTTTCTGACTCTGGTTTGGAATCCACTGGTGGATGGGCTGCAAAATGAGTTTAAAGAATCGCAGTCAGCATTAAAAATAAAAAAGGGAATAACTAAAATAGTAAAGATTAAACTGTCTATGATATAGTACAAGCAAGAATTGTTTTTAAAAATTTGTTTCTGTTTTACACAGAAACAATGCTTCTTACCACAGGTCCTGGTCACGTGTTTGAACATTTCTGACAAGCCAAGTGTAAGTTGAGGAGGGTCTGACATGTGAAGGAATGTCACGTGAAGGGCAGTAGTTCTTAACTTGTGCTGGCGTCATGGACCCTTGAGAACCATTTGACAACGATCGCAAGTCCCTCCAGAACACATACATATGGCTGACATGTTGCCTATGATCTCAGAAGTTCATGGACTTTACAGCCCATCCACAGACCTTGGCGAGATCCCTTTGATCTGGAGATTAAAGCCAGGAGTGGGGGGGGAGGGGACAGAGGCCGGGGAGAGGGTGGGGTCTGTGTATTCAGGGGCCCTGAATTTCTAATGAGGAGAGAAGATCGTTCGTCACTCATGGGAGGTCAACAAAGGTTGCCAAGGAGAAGCAGCACATAATCTAATTCATACTTTAGGAAGATTGTTCTGGAAGCATTAGAGGCCAGAAGTCCAACTCAGAGGCTTTGTAATAATTGTTTGAGAGATGGTAGAGGCAGATAAGTAGAAAGGCATAGCCTGAGAAGTTTTGAGGAGTCAAGAAAAATGATTGGACTTGGTGTTTGTTTGGATACAGGGGGATTCAGGGAGAAGAAAGAGTCTGGGTAGCCCCTGGGTTTCTAGTTTGAAGTGGACAGTGATCCTCATCATTGCATCAGGAATAAATAGAGAGAGAAAAGTGAGTCCGGGGAAGAGTGTAAGGATAGTGCTGTGGTTAAGGAACATGCCTGGGTGTATATCCCAACATGCTTTCTATGGAAATAAAGGGCAAGTGCCAGTGAGGGTCACGCTTGGGTGGGGCTGAGGGCTGGCCTGGCGAGAAGATGAGGGGGCTTCGCACCTTGTTTGTGTAGGCGTGTGTTTTGGTGGAACAGTTGGCCATCCTGGGATGGCAGGAGGGTTCTAAAAACTTGAAACCCCCAGTCACCATGAAAATAGCAGGAGAGGCACCGTGGGCGAGCTGGAGTGGGGAGCAGAACGGTGCTGGGAATGAAGCTGGGGTCTCGGGAGGCAAGGGAAGCTGGTTTTAGAAATAGAGGGGGAGGGGCTGGTCCAACCCAGCAGGGAAGAAGGCCCTGTAGGCTGCGCAAGGGTGTGCATGTGTGTATGTGGCAATGTCTAGCCCCACCTGGGACTTGAGTTGGTGGGTGTGCCCAGTCCCACTCTATAAGCACCGGTGAGCAGGAAGGGCCCTAACCCTAACGTTGCATCCCTGCCCGTGTCCTGACTCTGTTCTGCTGTACCTCTTGGCCTCCTCCTCCTCCTCCTTCTCCTTCTTCTGCTTCTGATCTTCTAGCCCCTGAGCTTCTGCTGGGTCCTGTTGATGGCTTGGCACTGAACCCTCAAGCTAGTGCCTGGTGCTGCCCACTCAGTCCTGACCTCTGCTGACCTCCGCCCCCATTCATCCACTGTTTGCCCTTGAATCCTGGACTGAACTTCTGCCAGCCTGTCTGGACTGCTGTCCTGTCTCATCTGGTCCTGTGGCCAGGTTTCTGCTCAATTTCATCGAGGCTTGCAGTGGGAAACACACCAGAGACCAGGATCCCCAAAGCTCTTCCAGGCCTGGGTACCAGAACCAACCATGTTTGTTTCTGCTACAGAAGAAGATCATGTCGTCGGGAACTTCATGTTTGTTCACTCTTGATGAATGCTGCTGGGAATCTGGGTTAGAGTCAAATCTGTATTTGATGATCTGGGCAAACTCCTTCACTGTTTGTTTGTAGTATTGCTAAATATTTCCAGATGTCAGTACAACACGTATGCTACGATGCTGTGATTGCAGCAGCCCGTGCTGAAAAAATTTTTTCTTTAAATAAGCAAAATGCATAAGGTGAAATTAAATCTCCTTGTCTGTCTGGAAGTCACTATAAAGATCCTGCATTATTTACCAACCACAAGAACTTTTCCTTGGCTGGGGCATGTGAGCCTCCTAGCACTTTTTTCCAGCTGCTCAAACACACTTTGGCAAAGTTACTCATTAGCTCCAAATACCAGGATTACCCTAGTCCCGTTCAGCGGTTCAGTGACTTGGCTCCCAGAGAAAAAGCAAAGGCAATTTCAGAATTCTGCTGTAGTCCCGACCTCATGGGATTGTCATGAAGATGAAAGCAGATGATGTGTAGAAAGCATCTAGCACAGCACCTGGCACCTAGGGAGGTCTTGGTTAAGGTCAGCTCTTTTCCTTAGGAGGTCATGTGATTCCCTAGAGATTATCACATCAGCTGGGGCCTCTGGGATGGGTTTGTCTGTAGCTGAGAAATTGACCGAGAGTCTCCAGGATGCTATGTAAGACAAGAAATGGAAGAAGAAGGAAGCAGATGAAGAAACATAAGTCTGAATCCTAGTTTTGCTTTTCCTGCCTGAGTTTTGCTGAGTCTCAGTGTTTTCATTTGTCAGTGGGAAGAATGTCTTTCTCAGAGGGCCATTGGGAAGACCAAGTAAGAATACGGGCTAACTAAATTATCAAGGGGCAATTATTATTACTGTGACCCCTCTTGCTTCTTGTAGCCAGTCGTCAGGAGAGCATCACGTTCTCAGATGTCTTCTTGGATGTTACAAAATTGCTTTACTGTAGGTGCTGACCTACATTCATTCACTGATACAGTCATTCATTCATTCACCCAACAAATATTTGTGCTAGAAATACCACAGTCAGCATAAGAAGCTCCTGCCCTTATGGATATCATATCCTAGTGAAAGGAAACAGATGGTCACAATAAACTTAAACATATGGGAGGTACAGATACCTGTACAGGTGGTCAATGGCAGGTTCATTAGGGAGATTCCGGGTCCGACTTTTGCAAGCTCAGGGAGCCAATGACCTAGGAAATCCATGATCATTACGCCTATTCAGCCTTTTCCTAGCTGGGCTAATTTGCTGGTGCTCACACTTGAGGTCCTTCCTCTGGTCCTATATATCCCGTCGGGTCCTTGCCATCCAAGCTCAGTGAGCTCTTTTGCTCTGTGACTCCCCAAATTCCACTTTGCTCCCCTTCTGGATGAAGGACACTCCTGGAGCTTTTATAAGAACATTCAGCTTCTCTTGAAAAATAATCCGGGAAACTAAATAATGCCTCTGGCTGTGAGGAGCACCTTGCAGAGAGTTCTGATTCTCCATCCCAGACCCAGACACCGCTTTCACATCTCTCTCAGGCATCCCTCAAACTTGTCAGACGCCTTCACACTGTTATGTCTTGGTTAACACTGTTCTGTCAGCCTAGCATCTCCCTTCACCTCTAAAGTCTATCCAACTGCCCAGGTCCCACTCAGACAATCCCTCTGTTTCAGAGAATGCAAGCTTTCCCTAGCATCAATTCTCCTCTTATTCTGGTGGTCATAGAACCTTGAGGTTGAACTGGGCACATGGTTGAACATGCAACGCTTCCCAGCCTTCCCGAAGCTCCATGTAGCTCCACGACCAGGAACTGGCCCCTTCCCACCCGTGTTGCTGGCAAGAACATGAACTTGGTATTAGGACGCCATATTTTGGCAGAACAACAAGGTGGAAGGTGCCTGGGTCCTTGACACAGCGCAGCTGCCCCATGAGCCCTGGGATATTGATGTTCAAGCAATAACCAGAGAAAACTAAAGTTCTCTCTTTTTTCAAAACTAGCAATTTTGTTTTTTTAATTTAATTTTTTATTTTATAATGAAGTGTAGTTGATTTACAGTGTTGTGTTAGTTTCAGGTGTACAGCAAAGTGATTCAGTTATACATACACATATATCCATTCTTTTTCAGATTCTTTTCCCACGTAGGTTATTACAGAATACTGAGTAGAGTTCCCTGTGCTATATAGTGGGTCCTTGTTGATTTTCTATTTTATATATAGTCGTGTGTATATGTTAATACCAAACTCCTAATTTATACCCACTCCCCTGCCCCTTTGGTAACCGTAAGTTTGTTTTCGAATTCCAAAAATAAAAAGAAGTAGACGTGAGACTCTAGCTGTCTTTTACCAAATTAGATATTGGAGAAATATGGAAAAAAAAGAAGTAAAATAATGCAACTCTTTTCAATACAAGTTTTTGTTTTGGAAAATATACTTATTTTCATTACATTTTTTAAAAAGCTAGTTAGTTATTTTGATTTTCTTTAGAGACCCCAATCTGATATCCTAAAGACCCTGGGTCCCTACCTGCCTCTCCTTGTATATCCTGAACATGTACGCTTTTGCCTCCCTCAGACCCATCCTTTGGCTGTTTTGTTTTCGTCTTTTAAATTTTTTGGCCGCGTGGTATGTGGGATCACAGCTCCCTAACCAGGGATCGAACCCGGGCCCCCTGCATTGGAAGTGTGGAGTCTTAACCACTGGACCACCAGGGAAGTCCCCTTTGGCTCTGTTTTGGAAACCAGTGATTTGTAGGAGCTTATACTCCTTTGACAATGTGAGCCCCAAGGGAACAGGAACCTGTCCTATTAAATGTGTACCCCTCCCAGTATCTACCACAACACTTTGCCTTTATTCTTCGTGTACTTAGTAAATGTCTGCTCAATGAATTTTTGGTGAATGAAGAATAATTCTCTGCTTCTCCTGGGCTAAAAATACACTTTCTCTAAAACATTTCTGTCCGATAGAAATATAATGCAAGCCACATATGTAATTTCAAATTTCCTAGCAGCCACATATAAAGAAAATGCAAAAGCAGACTGGTGAAATTAATTTTTATTGTATGTTTCACTTAACCCTATATATTCAAATGTCATTTTCATGTAATCAATATGAAACGTATTACCAAGACTGTTTTTACATTCTTGTTTTTCTTGCTAAGCCTTTGGAATCCGGTGTGTATTTTGCATTTTCAGCTCGTCTCAGTTGGGACCAGCCATGTTTTAAGCGCTCAGTGGCCACCTGTGGTGAGTGGCTTCTGTCCCAGACGGCACAGCTCTAGGGGGCCCTGAGCCACCCTGGACTTGTGGGGGAGACTTGGATGGGCTGGAAGCTCATGGGGGATGCTGGGAGGCTTCATAGAACTTGCACAGCACAGGACTCTGTGATACACTAAGACTCAGTGAGTCTCAGTAATTGTTGAGTGACTTCAACGCGGAAAGGTTACTGTGACAAAACGAAAGGAGAGATGGAGTCAAGCGTGGGAGGACTCTGAGAGGAGCACCGGGGGCCATTCAAGACTTCAGGAAGAAGCCAAGCTCTGCCACATTGAACGATGTATTAACACAAGGACCAACCGTGCCCGAGAGACCTCATGGCGCAGGGCTGGATTTTCCTCCAAGGCTGCTTGTGTGACCCTGGCTAAGCCATTGCAACTCTCTGAGCCTCAGTTTCCTCAGGAGGCACCCCTGAAGCAGCAGTTTGTGGGCACGGCACAATCTCTTCAAAGGAGCAGGATTCCCAGGTGCACGGAAGGAGAAGCTCCACGGACCATCTCTGACAAGCTCTAGGGCCACCAGACACGGCAGGCTGCACCGGCCCCATAGGAAGGGTTTTTTCCTTGGGTCTTTGAAGCAACAGGTGGTTTCTAACCAAGGGATCTGGCCGAGGAACGGTTGATTCTGCAGAAAGGGAGAACTCAGAGGTTGAACAGGGAGGGGCAGCCCGCACACAGGGGGTAGGGCACGGGCAGCTGTGGAACACTGAAGGTGGGAGAGAGACGTTACCTTTCCTCTTCTCTTGGAATTTTCTTCGTGGGGCTCTGGCATCTATGAGGAATTCTGAGTAGGTGGGGCATGAGATACTTCCTCAGCCCAGGCTGGGTCTACACAAGGGAGAAACGGAGAATCGTGGCCCTCGTATGGACCATTTGAAGGGGAAGCAAAAAACATCCCCAAGAATCCCTTTAAGATCTCAGCTTTCCAGTATCTTGGCCTTCATTTATCCGGGGAATAGCCTCGGCTTTCTATATATAACTTTCCACACATAGGTCTCGTCATAAAGGATGTGGGAGGAGGCCAGTTTGGAATTGATTTTAGGAGGGGAACAGGTCTGATGTCTCAAAGCTCAAGGTTCAAGTTGCTGGAATATCCCAGGGAATAACGGAAACTGTGGTCATGGTGATGGTCTGAGAAAATTTGCCTGCCTGATTCACCAGAGAATCTTAGAAACTTATGACTTTGTTCTTGGGATGCTGCCAGTCTTTCTGGAAGTGGCTGTACTTTAGGGTGAAAGCAGCTGAGGAAATAAAAGTGTTAGGTCAGGACCAACAGCCTGATGCAAAGTCCCCAGGCCAGCGTTGTGACTAAGAAGTCGGCCAACCCCAAGGCCAAGTGTATCCTTGATGGAAAACTAATTAATTCTCAAGGAGGAAGTGTGTCATTGGATGGAGTTCCTTCGTGCCTCCCCAGCTTGTAGAAACATCTGGACTTGTAAAAATTTTCCACATAGAATGCTGGTCCTTTAAGACCCAGCCTCGGCCACATGTGTCCCAGTGTTTCCTGGTGGTGATGCTTTCCTTGGACGGCTCCATCCGGGATGAAGGAGGAGGAAGTTTCTGCTGTGTACCTGGAGGGCTCTTGGTACAAGCAAGGTGCTCCACAAATGTGTGTAAAGAGGAGGCATTCGTGATGCTTACCTCTGAGCATTTAGGGGAAAGAAGCGTTTGCCTCCCCCCACCTGCTCCTGCCTGCATTTTCCAGGCCTGGTTTGTCCAGAGGGCACCGGAAGCCCGCCTTTCTTGCCAGAGTCTTAGTACTGTTTTGCTTAGTATTGTTTTGCTTAGTGCTGTTTTGCTTAGTACTATTTTTCTCACATAAGAGCGAAAATCCAACAGACCTGATAAACACATTCATTCCAGAGTGTTAAGGATTTAACCCTTCACCCTGGTCCTGAGTGGGCTGGGCTGAAGCTTCAGAGCTTAATCGGCAGGGTCTGAACTGGGATTCTGCTCTCTGTTAGCTGTGAGGCTGTGGGCAATTTAGTTTGCCTCTCTGAGCCTTAGTTTTCTCTTTCATCTGGGAAACAGAAATGCTGTTCCGTGTTTATCATCGTTGAAAGTAGAAGTTCTTAACCTGAGTCCAAAGATGAGCTTCAAGAAGTCCATAAACATTCTAATACGCCTGGTACACTTTTATTTTTGCATATGTGAATTTTCCTTCAGAAAGCATTAATCAGATTCTTAAAATGGCATTTGACACTTGCCCCCCCCCCAAAAAAAGTACCACTAGATTAAAGATGACAGCTGTAAATGATACGTAACAAAATTTTTACTTAAAGATTTAAAAAGCAAAAAAAAAAAAAAAAAAGCTAACAATTTTTATAGCTACTTCCCGGGGTTCATAGGCTTGAATGAAATGATGGACAGTAAGCTCTTAGCACAGTGGTAGGCAAACTTCAAGCATCCCAGTGCTGGATACTGGGGTGAGATTTTGAAATGTAGAGACATAATTTTCTCTTTTGCCTTCCAGAGTATACAGCCTTTATGTTAGCGGGCTGGTGCTGGAGTAGAGGAAGCAGAAGTGAGATTGGGACTTGTCACAGAAGTCCCCCCCATCATTCATTTTGGTGACCTCACTTAGAAATAGGGAGTTGACTGGACAGCTTCCATGAATGCAGGGCCAGAGCTTGTATCTTAGATAAGAAGGGAAACGTGGTCCAGGGATACAGCCTTTAGGAATGAGGTACCAGGGTGGAGTGAAGGGAGTGGGGTTCAACTCAGTTTCCTCTGTGCAGGCAAAACAGGGTGCATTGTCTGCAGAGAATTTTAAAACAAGAATAAAATGAACCCAAACTGAGTCTATTTATTTTTTTATTGTCATAGGCAGATTTAAACAAAATCTGTGATAAAATAGTCCTACCCCTCCAAATTTTGTTTTTCTAAGTTCTAAACAATCGATACACTTACTGTTGAGTTTTAGTAAAATAGTTGTTAATTTTTTGGCATGTTTTTCCTGCTTATCTTTTAACAAACAGTGTATTCTCTGTGGAAGGTACTTTGGAGACCTCCCAGGTATGTCGTTGGCCTCCCAATACATGCTTACCCAGCTATACAGTTCATTTCAAGAGTAAATGCATGATGATCTGGAATCATCCATGCTCTCTTTGGGTGCTGTTTGTGTCTCCAATTCCTGTGATACAATAGATTCCTTTTTTTAAAAAAATGGTATATCAATTTAATGGAATATTATGCAATTATCAACAAGAATAAGGTAGATCTATAGATACTAATACAAAATAATCTCTAATCTATAGTGTTAAATGAAGTAAGCAATATACAGAGATTTAAAAATATTTTTAAAAGTGGTGTGGATGTTTATGGGTGTGTAAAGAATGATAGTACGGGGAAGATAAAGATAAGGACATATACTTGAACTACTTCAGGTCTGTCATTTTATGTGACTACTTGAAGATTTTATGTTAAAAATTGAACACAGTGAAGCAGAGTGTGAATCACGAGGTGTAATATTTTTGTTTGGTAAGTGCAAACTTTAGTTCACACGTGAAATATTGTACTGAATCTGAATAAGATTTTGAACACTGGCATGTCTTTTTCTTTCTGCATTATTTTGTTCATTTTACAGCTAAAGAATGCATCAACTGGCTAATAGCTATTACGGATGATTATGTGATTCTTAGATGAATAATTTTGTGGCACAGAGAAGGGGGTTTTAAAAAATGATTTGCTCTGGGCGTCTGCTACACTGTGTGCCACTTATTTTTAATCAGAACTAACAAATGTTTTTCGAGCATTATTTTTATTTTATCCTTACAAGATTTGCTCAGAGGAGCAATGTAACCAACATTTGTTAGACAGTCACCTTTGAGGCCATTCCAACAGGAGCACCCACCAGGTAAATCCTACTGGCCTCCCACTCATTCCCTTTTCCAGCAATAAGCTTCCTACTTACTGATATTGTGACTCCTAGAAAAAATCCTTTTATTCTAGAGATGAAAGGATAAACATAACGTGCCGTTGAGGCAGCACCTCAGGACGGGGAAGAAGCATCAGTGATGGGAAGCCCTCCCTGTTTTGGTAAAGGGAGAATTTGCAGAGCTCAGGAGGGAATTTCAGAACCGGAAGTAGAACCCTGAACTCCTTCTTGGTGGGAAAAGGGAGTCAAACGGGGACACCAGGAATAAAGGTTCTGAGGCCCTCTCAGGGTTTCCTGTGCGGGATCCTGTTTCCCTGCAGGTGGGCGGGGCTATGCTTGGCCACTCTGCTCCACAGGAAGGCAGCGCACTTCACAGAACTCAGGGCAAGTTGGCAGGTCTTGCTTCACCCCCTCCCCTTGGGGAGCCGTGCATCCTGGAATTATCAAGGACCTCTCCCCACCTCTATCGGGGACTTCATCCGTGGGGTCATCCTCCTGCAGCAAAGCGTCCCTGCTGATAGACTGAGGCATGTACCAAATGGATTTTAGCTGAGCCGATATAGTGTGACTTGCCCACCTCCTTGGGCAGCCCGGGGCTCTGGGCTGTGAGCTCAGCTTCGACCCACAGCTTCCCAATCCACCCCCACCCCCCCCTCACTGTACCACGCAGATGCATTCGGCACATGTGCTGTCTTGTGCAAAAGGTCAAGAAGCACTGCCTCGGGGTGGGGGCAAAGATAATGCCATGCCTAGCTCTTTGGAAAGAAATGGATCTGTTACGTACAGATAAGAAAAAGGTGGTTTGACCTGTTTCAATACCTGATGAAAGTTACCTGGTGGTGCTATTGCTTCCAGGTTAATTGGAGTGTTTTGCAATTTGGTATCCTGTGGGGGAACATGGGGCTCGCTGAAAACATATCCCCCTTGTGTCAGGAAGCTCAGCAATTGTTCTCCAGCTTGGGTTGTTGTTGTTGTTTTTTTTTTTTCTGTTCCAACCCACAGCCTCTTAAGAGTTTGTGAAGTCCTCAGTTACAGCAGCACTATACACATGGCAGTCCTTGTGCTTCCTGAAATAAAGAGAAGGTGTTGCGGCTTTGGTGCCCTGTGATACACGCCATCTAAGAGGTGGCGTAAGAAGATGTGGGCTCCTGTTTCTGGAAAGATGGCAACACCTGTGTCGGAGGGTGATGGTGACCGTATTTGCCAAGTTGTGACATATGAGTGAAACACACGTCAACAATTCTTTTGGGGGGATTTGCAGCCATTGATTAAATCATCCCGACTTCATTCACAAAATTGGTTGAGATTTCATATTCTCGTCCCATGTGTAATATACGAAGCGCTTTCAGCCAACAAATATTTATTGAATGTCTTCTGTATCAGGCACAGGGCTATGTGCTGGACATGCTTTGCTCGGTAAGAGAGTGAGAAAAACTATTACAGAGGCTACAGGAAATCCTGAAGCTGAAGGTGTTTTGAAGTGATCCAAAGGTGGTTATTGAAAGGACAATGTATAACAGTGTCTGTCTTCCAGGTGTGTAAGTATGTCCGGTTTAATTCTCTCTGAACTCATGGGCCCGCCTCTAACATCAGGAGAGTCCAGGGCAGGGCTGCAATTGGAAACCATCGTTTGTCCAAATATTCAGGGATATGAATCAAGCCCACAAATGGTTAAATAAAATCTGCTCTTTCCTCTTCCTTTAAAAAAATATACATTCATATAGACAAAATTGAAAACTGTCTAAAGCTATCATGTTTCCATGACCAAAAGTTGGCAGTATCAAAGATGACTGATTATTATTGCAGATGTTTAAATGTTCTTTTGTTTCATTTGAATGGGTAACAAAATGAAGACACGTAATTCCTAATTATTTTACATTTATTTCCTTAATTTTTTGCCTTCATTTCAACATGATCACAAATGCTGTTATTATAGTGAACACTTTCACATCATTTTGTTCTATGGACAGCAATGAGCTAAAGGATTTTGAAAATGAAAGTGTATTTAAAATAGGCGATCTTTGAATATATTTTCATCAAAAATGTGAAAAAACATATAAAATATTAAAAATAATATTTGCACATATATCTTCCAAGAAAGTTATTTTTTTCCATAAGATATTAAATTAAAAACTGAAAGACAAAATACAAATTGTAATTTATAAATGTAAAAAATGTTAAAACCAAATTTCTTAAATAAAACTGAATTTTATTTTATTTTAAGAACTTTTATTGAGATACAATTGACACACAAGAAACTGCATATATTTAAAGTGTACAATTTGATATTCTTTTCTTATTAGTAATGTATATGTGGCAATCCCAATCTCCCAATTCATCTCCCCCCTGCATTTTCCCCACTTGGTGTCCATATGTTTTAAAACTGAATTTTAAATGTCATTTTCTGAAATCTAAATCTTATTAAATATCTTTGTAAACTATACTTCTCATTGCTAGCATTCAAAGCTCATTTAGTTGCTAATATAAAGGATCCATGTTCTGCATTCGACACGTTACATTTAGACCTACATAGACACCGATGGAAGGGTGATGGGCACTGTGCCACATTGCACGTGTTCCTCAGCTGCCCTGTGTGATCCCTGTGAATATCATGTTAATTCTCGAGCATCTCTGGGAACAGGAATTGCAACAGGAAGAGAAGCAAAGAAACAGATAAGTAGGTCTACTGGGAAGTGATAATTTCTGATGTAAGAATCTGTTCAGTCACACGGGCCGGGGGGAAGGAGCTGACATATTAATTCGTCTTTGCTCTCATCTGCCTGCATCTGCGGCTCAAACCCTCTCTGCTCTGAAATACCCTCCTGTCTCATATCAGCAGCCACAGTGCAACCCACAAGCCCTCTTCGCACTTGGAAGTGGTGGGCTTCTCTTTTCCTCCCAGGGACAAAGGGCAGAGATACAGAGAAGTGATGGAGAAGCGGCTTCCTGGGGCCTGAGCCAGGTTAGTAGAGGAGTGGATACTTAAGGTTACGAGTGAGCCTTTGCCAGCACGAAGCACGGATCCCAAGTGACTGAAGGGCCCATGCGAGCATTAATAGAACTACTTTTTTTTTTTTTTTTTTGTATCTATGAATGCGGAGCTGTGTAAGCCACAGGGCTCAGAGCAGAGCCCCTGAGTCTCCTGGTAGGGCAAATCACTCATGTGGAGCGATATCTAGTGAGATCTTCCCACTCGAGGGTGACTCTTACTTTCTGGGTGCCCTATCGCAGCTCTGCCCAGCCCACTTCTGGGGTGGGCTCTGGCCATGGCCGGCTCCATGGTTCATTTCTGTCCTGGCCGGCTCTTAGAGAGCTGGAGTTGAAGTAAACGCTGTGTCTTTGGCCCAGAAGAAGAGCATCCTTTTGTAGTTTGCAAGAAAGTTGCAGTATGTGCAGGCCTCCTACAGAGGCACACTCATCTCTCCCGCAGCCGCTGCCCTGAGGCCGTCTCAAGGCTGGCTGTTCTGTGCGGGCTTTCTGGCTGTGGCAGAATATCTATCCTCACCTCGGTTGAGACCCTCATCTCCAGGCTAGGCTGGCCCTGTCCACTGATGGGAGTGGGGGTGCGTGGTGCTGATTCTCCATGATGCTTTTGTGGTGAAATGTACAGATCTGATTAAGGTACTCTGTTTTCATCTGGCTTGCTGCTGATTTCAAAGCGGAACTGGAATATTCTGCATCGCATGTGAAAAAGAAGTGACGTCTCATTGAAAGACAGGGGAATAATAATGCAAATCATAGTGGTAACTGACCGCGTTTATCCGGTGTCTTTGCTGTAGGTCCTGCAGAGAAGAGGATGCAGGGTAACCAATCACCAGGCCTACAGTGAGATGGTGATAGGTCAGGTAGACCGAAAACCACCAGGCCCTCTTTTCCCATTCTCAGCCCACCCCTGAGCCCCCTCCCCCTCAGGAACCTGCTCCGTGGTGTTTCATGCTGACTCCCTCTGAGGCACGTCTGACCTTGCCTTTGCCCTCTGTGTTTCTGACCTCATTTCCCAGTTGCTGTGTCTTCTTTCCCCCAGAACTTGAGCTCCGTTGTTTCATCCCCCACCTAATAACTTCACCTGGACTCCTGATTCCTTCCCCGCTGACCACAGCTGTCCCGGTAGCTCCCCCTGCACCAAGGATATAGAGCAAAAGTTAAGGAGAAGAGGTCTGAACTTCTTCCTGAGAATCTGACAGATGGAGACAGACATTCTCGCCTAGAAGGAGCACACACGCAAAATTTCAAAATGAAGTGAAGGCATGAGTCAGTGGTAAGGTCCACATGATATTTTGAGGGTGTGTTCACATCACCAAGGGTCCTGGCAGTCCATGACCAACCCTGCAGGGTGAGGGCTGGCCCCAGTCCCTCTCTGGTCACCTTGGCAAAGTCCTCTGATTTGAAAAGACTCCAAGGTTCTCACAATGAAAACACGTGACTGTAATACCTCCTGCTATGCGTCTCCTCCGTAAACTGAGCTTCGTGCCTGGTGAAATTAGGTATGTCTAACCACACATTCAGACTCTGTTTAAGCTGTACTGTGATACAGTGGTTCTCAGGGAGACCCCATTTCTCTGGTTTCATCGATGTTTTGGTTGGATTTTATTTTTAAACTGCCGTAGCCAAAAGCGTCTTCTCACAGAAACAGCAGGTTCATTTCAATCCACTATTTCACTTGGGACAATGGCTGGACTCGTGTGAGCACCCCATGCTGGAACTCGGTCTCCCCGGGACCCACAGGCTTACCACCCATTAGCATCTCCAGGAGCCGTGGCAGGCAGCTTGAGGCCAAGGGGGAGGCGGACCCCCACGGCCCCGCTGCAGGGCAGCCAGCGCTGCAGAGCAGAAAGCCAGTGCCCACGAGTGGTTGTAAATGGTGCTTTGCAAGCCATATGCTGCCTGAGACTGTATTTGCATTGTGATACGCGACATCTCGTTATCAAACACGGCAAGACACAACACTCGCCGGTGGGAGATAGCGGCCCCAGTGAGTGCCAGGGTTTCCTCCAGCTACCTGCTGTCGCCTGGGTGTTTAGTCTGGCAGAAACTCAGAGCAGAAGGTCATTTTGGGGAAACGTGGCAATGTCTTGTGTCGTGGCTGTTTCAGAATGTAAGGAGTCTCTCTTTGCACTCCGAAGCAGGAAAACATTTGGACTTCCGCTGCCTGGCTAGATGATTCCTCCAAGAACTGGTGGAGGCCCTCAGGCCAAGCCCAGTTTAGCTTCAACCAGCTTCTCTGGTTAAGGGTCTTACAAAGCTGAAATCCTGGGGAGGCGGGTGGTGGTGGCAGATTTGAGACCCATCTGTGAAGAGATGTGGCCGAGACAGTGCGGGGCAGGCTGACCTAGAGCCCGGGTGCCTGGTGGCCTGCTTTCCAGGGTGGGCGAGTGGGTGTGCGGCAGGGTCCGTACAGCTGGATATGTAGTTGTCTTGGATGTTGGCAGTGGGTGTGACCTAGCATCGTTGCTCTACCTGAATCATCGTTTTGTCCTGGGGACCTCTCTTGCGCTACAAGTTCAGTAGAGCTAAAGTTCTAGTTCAGGTTACCTGTAGCACAGGTGAGGGAGAAAAGCCCTTTCTCTGGCCAGAAGGCAGCCACTCCTGCCCAAGCCTGGGAAGCAGGAGAGGAAGAGGGGGAGACCCTTTGCCTGTGGCCTGGCCACACCCACCTCCAAATCACTTAGATTAGGTAGGAGTTCTGTACGGTCAGTCAGAGGATAAGTGCAGGCTTGGTCTTCTGGGAGACCTGAGTTTAAATCTCATGTCCCAGTTTTTTTGCTTGCTGTGAAGCCTGGGGCAAATTACTTAACATCTCTGAGCCTCCGGTTCCTTAGCCCTAAAATGGACAGCTGATATAAGAAGTAGTCTGGCTCGTCGCAGGAGCTGAGTAAATGGTGGTTGCTGTCTCTCCTTCTTCGCCTTTGAGTTGGCAAAGGCTCACGGGCGACAGAATCCTTCCGTCTCTCAAGTGTATTCCTGTCCATCACAGACCCAAGCCTCCTTCCCACACCAGGATTTTCAGCTCCTTCACATGGACGGCACTGCCTCTCTTTGAGGACAGGTGTGGTCCAAGAGTCCACTTATCCCCTGCTGCCAGGCCAGCTCAGAGTCCACAGCCTCTGTTAGTTCTTGCGGACCAGGAGTGCCGGTAGCCTTACACCCTCGCAGGGGGCCGGCTCATCCACGGGCAGCAGAGCTGGGCTTTCTGTCGCTCTACACGGCACTTGGCTTTGTCAGTATGCGTCACCTTGTCTGATGCTCCTGCTTTGCATATGTCCTTCTCCCCTCTCCCCAACCCCCATACCTGCCCGGGATCACCAGATGGGAAAGAGGGTGGAAAGGAGAGCTTCCAGTCTCCCTGACCTCAGTGAAAATCTCAGCTCCGCTCGTTATTAGCTGTGTGGTGGTAGGCATGTCCCTGAATCCCTGAGTCCCAGCATCCTAGTCTGCAAAGCAGGGATGTTAATTCCTTCTTGGCAGGAGTGTTGTAAATATCAAAGTATCTGGCATGGGAGGCATTCGATAATAATATCCCTGTTATTCAGGGCAATGTTCTCATGCCCTTAAATCATTTTCTGTAAATAATTAGAACAGCAGTTCTCAAACTGTGGCCCCTGAACCAGTAGCACCAGCATCACCTGGAACTTGTTAGAGACGCACGTTCTCAGACCCTGCTTGGGGTTGGGAGGGGCAGGGCACACAGTCTGTTTTCACAAGCCCCCCAGGGGCTTCCGATGCACAACAGAGTTGGAGAGCCTCTGAATCAGAGTATCTTTCAAAACCCCTCGTCATTTCTTCGGCTGCCTTGATTATGCTCCCTGGTTCCTGGATGTAATTTGGGAGGGGTTACAACTCGAGGGCCATTGAGGCTGGGCTGATACCTGCGAGCTGGAATGGGTAATGCCTCCCTGGATGCGAGAGAAGGGCTCCAGAATCCTTGAGCCCCATCCTCCTCCTGGAGTAGACAAGAGTCTTTGATTAAGGGACCAGCAGTCTGGGTCTTGCTTTTCATCCCCTCAACACACACTCACACACACACACACCCTGGGAGGGCTGCTCTTCCTTTGCTGGGTAGCAGAAGTGTGCAGACACTGTGCTGATCTGTTCTCTTCCAGCCCCAGCAAAGCTACCTTCTCTCATCTCGGTTCCGTTTCCCATGGAAGGGACGACTGGTGGGTAGGTGGTTACCCAGGTCCGCTGCAGGGTGTATTCCAAGCATGGATGCTCTCATTGTGGCCAGACC
This sequence comes from Hippopotamus amphibius kiboko, assembly GCF_030028045.1. NCBI lineage: Eukaryota > Metazoa > Chordata > Mammalia > Artiodactyla > Hippopotamidae > Hippopotamus > Hippopotamus amphibius. The sequence continues at coordinate 83,068,014 of NC_080190.1, read as the reverse complement.
AACACTTTGCCTGAGCACAGACAGTGTTATTAGTGCCGTGTGGAGGCTGTAATTGCAGGGGAAAGCTGATCCCTTGGTGCTGCTGTCCTGTGTCAAGCCGTCTTCCAAAGGCTGTGCCGATTTCTTTCATGTGGTTTGCTATCAGCCTGCTCACGGGGTTTTTGAATGAGGGCACATCCGGGCAACTGACATAAATAGCACTTGACTTTGAGGTCAATGCCCAGCTGCCCCTCCTGAGGGCCTACTGGGTGCCAGTCACTCCACAAGGAGCATGAAGTGTTTAGAGTCTGGGATAGTCTCTGTTCTGAGAACATTTCAAATGTCTACCCAGGGTTTTTCAAATAGCCAGGTATTTGGTGTCATTAATGAACTTGGCCTCAGTGTGAGTCCTTAACGTTTCACCCCTCTTTTCAGAGCTATTGTGATTTTGGAAGGAGGCAGATCTGGGTTTGATTTTGGCTCTGCCACTCACTTGCTGTGTGACCTGGGGAAAGTTACTTAGCGTCTCTGAGCCTCAGTACCCTTATCTCTCCAACGGAGATAAGAGTCTTTGCAGACTGTTGGGGAGATTACAAGAGATCTATAGTAAGGTGCCTGGCAGCTGTAGTTGTTATTTTAGGGTTTGCCTCTGGGCAAAGCACTGGGAAGAGAGACAATACAGCTCATCCCACAGAAAAAGAACATTGAAGTAACTGTTTCAAAATTTTAATGGAAGAAAGATGAAAAAGCTTTCAGAACTAGAAAGCAGAGGGCCTTCCAGCAATGTTTGGGCTTCTCATTTCATCATCTATCACAACATACCCCGCTGGTAATTCCCATAGGGCCCTCCTTCTGGACACCAGGTGAGGGACATGTGCCTGCAGCTGGGCCCTTGAGCCACTGTGCAGCCTGCCAGCCGACTGTGGAACCCACTTAAGATGCCGAGCTTGGCTGCCGCATTCCTCCAGGAAACGTTTGCCTAGAATGCCAACTGACAACACCAGGAGCTTTGCCAGCTGAGCCGAGAGTTCCAAGAACTGGTTCTTGACTTTTCCCTGTGATCTCATAGGTCAGGTCGCTCGAACCCTTTGGGCTGGATAGAGTTGTCCAGATGAAAAGACGTGTGAGACAATGTCCAGACTACTCCACGGGCTTTGCAGGAGAAAGGCATTGGAACAGAGCGACTCCACCCAGGCTGACAGCTCAGACCCAGGCCTGGCCCAGGGTACTTGTTTGTAATTCCTGAGGGCGCTCAGCACATCAGGTTCTTTGAATGCAGAGTTAAGAATTAGGTAAAAAATCAAATGGGCTATTCTTTTTATTTATTTATGTATTGGTTGCACCAGGTCTTAGTTGTGGCAGGTGGGCTCCTTAGTTGAGGCATGCAAACTCTTAGTTGTGTCACGCACGCGGGACCTAGTTCCCCAACCAGGGATCGAACCTGGGCCCCCTGCATTGGGAGCACAGAGTCTTAACCACTGTGCCACCAGGGAAGTCCCCAAGTGAGCTATTCTTAAATACTAAGTAGAACGGCAGAATAAACTTGTAAAACCTCTTAGATTCCTTCCAGCATGGGTGACCGTTTTTTATTTCCTTGACACTTTTTTGGCCTGATTTTTATTCTGCTAAAATATGCTTCATATAACATTGACTCTTTTAACCGTTTCGGAGTGTCCAGATCAGTGACACTAAGTACATTCACACTGCCATGCAACCCTCACCACCATCCACCCACAGAACTAGATCATCTCCCCAAACTGAAACTCTGTCCCCATGAAATACTAACTCCCTTTCCCCCTCCTCCCAACCCCCGGTAAACACCATTTATTCTACTGACATTTTTGTAAAGACCAAAGGAGGCTTCTAGAAGACAATAGACAGTGCCTCTGATAATCCCCTCCTTCAACAAGATATTGAAGAACTCTATCTTCTTAATATAGGACCTTTGACCCCTCAGATGTAGCAATGAAACAAAGGCTCAAACACATGCGGAAATATTTTGCCTCTTTGGAGTAATCGTGCGTGCCTTTATTTTGCCTTTGCTGAAAAGAGAAATATAATGTTCAGAAAAGAACACTTGCAAAGAAGAAAGGCTTGGAATGAACCACCGTCTTCCTGAGTTGTTGACAGCTGTTATTCAGTGGAAACCTCAGTGGAAACAAAGAAATATTGCAGCATTGTTTTAACACGAACATTTGAAGTGGCTTCCTTCCAAAGCTTGGCTGATTTAGGTACCTGGGATCTGTGGCCAAGGCCTTCTGTGCCGTCTTGACTTTTCCCCTATAGCAATTGTTGATGCAGCTGTGGAAGAGTCTGGTGTGCATCCTGAATCTGCAGTTGCTTCCTTTGCTTGGAGTCAGATGTTTCTAGGCGATGTCACTCTCTCCCTGACATGTTGCCTGCTCCATTTCTAGGTTTTCTCTGTGTCGAGGAAAAGCAGGCCTTTCACTGTTGAGAAGATTCTCCAGGCTTTCTCAGAATCCTAGCAGGAGGGGTGGCCAACGTCTTGATTTTAGTGAAGAACCACTGAAATACGAAGATAGGAGAAATTTGGGACCATTTAAGAGAAATTGAAAAAGTTTCCCCCAGGAAGGAATGTACCTCTATATCATCAGTTTTCTTTTTTATATAAAAAAATTGGCGGTGATCTCTAGGTCCATCCCCATTGCTGGAAATGACATTATTTTGTTCTTTTTTATGGCTGAGTCATATTCCCTTGTATATATGGACCACATCTTCTTTATCCATTCCTCTGTTGATGGACACTTAGGTTGTTTCCGTGTCTTGGCTATTGTAAATAGTGCTACTATGAACACGGGGGTGCATGTATCTTTTTGAAATGTGGCTTTCTCTGGATAGTACAGCAGAAACTAACACAACATTTTAAATCAATGATACTCCAATAAAAAATCTTAAAAAAAATTGGGGACATGCAGTGGACCTGTTGTGAGCCCTCCATGCCGTGTCACAGACCTGCTTACCTGGGCCGGCTGCTAACTCCCCGTGTGCCCCACCGAGTCATTTCATGGCTCATTTTTTCCCACCAATAATGGGCTAATAACGGCTGCCCTGGTTGTAAGACTCAAATAAGAAAATATATGTGAAAGTGATGTGAAATTGTAATGCGCTTTCCGAGTGGAATGCAGCTGGCCTTGCGGTGAGCCTCATGCCAGCCGCTTGGGGCAGAGCCTGCCAACAGGGTGCCCAGCAGTCAGAGGTGTGATGGGAGTAGCGAACCCCTCAGCCCTCTGGCTGTGACTCATCTTCTGCAAATATTATCATTTCCCCAGTGGGCTGTGACAGATGACAAAAATGACTGGGGAAGTGCTGTTTGGGAGGCCTGGTGGGGAGGGCCCACTGGCATTAATAAGAGGAGGTGAGATGGGTCCTGGGCCAGGGCTCCCATAACACACTCATTCTAGTCATTCCGGCTCAAATGGCACTTCCTCCAGGAAGTCTTCCCTGAGTTCCCAGCACCTGGGCTGACCACAGTGCATCAGGATTGCTCTTTTCATCGTCTCCCCTGCAGATCATAGATTCCATGAGGGCAGGACTGGAGATTCCACTGATCTCTACTGGTTACCCGTTCCTCCAACGCTGATTGTTCTCTGACGTCCCCACTCAGCTGCTCCTTAGCTGCGTGACCTCAGTTTTCTCATTTGGTGAATGGGAATTGAAGTCGCCCTCATGAGATAGGAGTGAGGACCGAAGAGGGCCATAAAACAGAGGCAGGTTGCCCAGAAGGCGCTCAGATAGGGGTCCTGTCTTATCCAGGTCCTGGAGGTGGCCTCCTGGAGGGACTGATGTCACTGAGTTGGTGATCCTTCTCGGATTCTGGCCTTATTCGTGCCGCCGTGTTGGTTCCTCCCCCGCCCTTCCACTGCAGCTTCATCACGGAAATCCTTGATCACAGTCATGTGCTCAAACCATGGGGCTGAATTCTTTGAACCCGTGTTCACTTATGTCACCAAATTGAGCAACAGGGTTGATGGCTTTCCTTTTTTGGGACAAGGACATTTGAGCAACTGGTTTCCATGTAGAATTTGGGATGTGTAAGCAGCATGGAATTTTAAGTTTGAGTAAGTGTGTCAGCACAGAGGGTTTCGTGTGTAGATGTGGGACTGGGTGTGTGGGTTCCTGACAGGACACCCCTGAGGGTCTCTGTGAGAAAGTGTCAGGCCAGCCTGGACTGGCCTCATCTCAGAAGGCGAGGGGACTTCAGGTCTGAGCTGGGGGCTTAGGAGATGGGGACGTATGATAAGGGAGAGGGGCTGCTGCCTGGGTGAGGGTCTGAAGCAAGAGAGGGCCACAGAGCAAGGGAAATTCTGAAACACTGAGGGGGGGCTTGGGGCAGATTGTGGATCTAGGGAAGCTCTGGGGACGAGACTGGGCAAAGGGCGGGGAAGGGATCTGGAGGTGTTACTCGGAGTCACGGTGTGTGAGGTCTGAGCGGTCAGGGGGAGAGGCTTCTACCCAGGATGGCAGCAGAACCACAGTCCCCGGGAGACCACAGGGAGATCCCAGCGTGGGCAGAGGTCATCAGGAGCTGTGCGAGGGTGTGGCTACAGAATCCTCGAAAGCTGTCAGCCCTCTCCCAATGCCTGAATCCATTCTATCTATCTATCATCTATCTATCTATCTATCATCTATCTATCTATCTATCTATCTATCTATCTATCTATCTATCATCTATCTATCTATCTATCATCTATCATCTATTTATTTATTTATATGTCTAGGGTTGATTTCTTTAAAAATAATTTTATTGGAGTATAGTTGATTTACAATGTTGTGTTAAGTTCAGGTGTACAGCAAAGTGAGTCAGTTATACATATACATATATCCACTTTTTTTTTTTAGATTCTTTTCCCATATAGGCCATTAGAGAGTATTGAGTAGAGTTCCCTGTGCTATGCAGTAGGTTCTTATTAGCTATCTATTTTATATACAGTAGTGTGTATATGTCCATCCCAATCTCCCAATTTATCCCTCCCCCCCCATCCTGAGAACACATGGCTAGTTCTCGCTGCTAGGAAATCTGCCAGTAGGTGCTGGGACCTGCCCCACTGTCCCCAATCCCTTTTAAAATGGCCCAACCTTTGCAGCCACCCGTGTAACCGCCTCCCAGATCGAGACAGAGACTGTTTCCCCATCCCAGCAAGTTTCTTCATACTGCTTTCCAGGGAACAGCTGCTCTATCCACCCTAAGGCCTCCACTTTGCTGACGTCCATCACCTGTCTTTGAGATCTGTACAAATGGGATGATATAGTCATCCCTCTTTTGTGTTCAGCGGCTGCGTCTCCTCACAGGGAACAGTTCTTCCTTGCAGTGAGCCTCCTCTGGCGTGTACCACCCGCATCTTAGCTCACTTCTCAGGGAGCCTCCTTCCCGGCGCCCCAGCCCCAGCACTGCTCCCCACTGCACTGCTCCCAGGGTTTGTGCTCCAAAGGTGGAATGTGGTGGTCACGGCGACAGGGTTGCCCGACGACAGGTGTGTCTCCTGCTATCCTCAGAGGGAGTGGCAAGAGCAGGAAGAGCTGGCTTTTCTTACCCCCCAGAAGGGGAAGGCCATGACCTGGAGTTTGGGGGAGGCAGGCTGGAGATGAACGTCAATACCAGCTTTATGACCTTGAGAAAGTCATTTGACCTTCTTCCCAAAATGAAGGGGTTGTTTGGATTAGATGCTCTTTAAGCTTCCTTTTGACCCACTTCTGTGGTCCCGAGTCCTCCCTGCTTGGGACCATTGGTACATCCTCAGCTTGTATGTAGTTCCCAAGGAAAAAGTCTCAGCTGAGCGAGCCTGTGTGTTTATCCCACCTTGAAGTTCAACATTCCTGTAGACCTAATTTATTTTATGTCCTGCGTTTGAAAAAAGACCTTTCAACAGTGGGGATTCTAGACTGACGGAGGGCTGACCTCCCTGCACAGATTGATCAGGGGCTTTTTAAATTCCACTGGACCTCAGGTGCCTGCCCCTAATCACAGGTAAAGGGCTATCTGGTGGTCCTCTCTATAGACGTTTCCAGAAATGGATGAAAGTACAATTCTGTTTGGAAAGTATTTTGATGTCTTGGTTCAGTAGTTTTAGAAAATCTTCAGGCTCTGAAAAATCTGTGTTTTTGGATTCAGTTCCATATGGGGCCCTTGGGTCACATGGCGAGGAGGCAGGCTGTATAATGGCAAGGCAACAATCAGTGGCCAACTTTGGCCAGCCCCTGGCTGCCTTAGCTCGGAATTTCCCGTCAGCAACCCCTGCTTTATCTTGCAGGGTTCTCCTGAGCATCAAATGAAACACAGCCCAGAGCAAAGGCATCATTACAGTGCATCTGGTGTAGCTGAATAAACCTAGGGGTGTGGTCACAGGTTCAGCCCGGTGGTGAATTAATTCTGGTTTTTGTTTCCTGGTTCCGTGAGAGCCTAGAGCTTTTAGAGGGTGCTTTCAATCCCTCTCCGTCGCTGCCCTGCCTCACCGTTTCTTTTCCTCTGCTATTCTCTTCTCCCGAACACCTAGCTTTTCTCTCACCCCTGTGGCTGGGGGAGGAGCCCTCTGACTAATGAGCTCCCCCTTCTCTCCGCCCTCCTGCAGCCACAGCTCCCTGGCAGGACATCCCCTCTGGCCCAGCCCAGGGCTCTGATCCGGGCCCGCCTCTTGGTGTCGAGTGGGGCTGCCCCGGAGGCCACTGGTGTGCCTGGCGTGTATCACTCCCGGTTGGCTTGGGATGTTTAGAGCCACGGTGCATGATGGCTAGCTGGGGCTCTGATTTCTTCAAGGACCAGATGGGCCGAGCCACCTGCCCCAGGCCGCTGGACAGCTTCTCTCCGACCTACCTTGTCAATAGCTCCTAAAGCCTGGTGTCTCTGATCACGCCACACTTGTTTACGTGGGTTAGCCTTGTTTGAAACTCTTTGAGAATCTGGACTAAGCCTCACGGAGCTACTCAATCTTTTTGATCAGTTTGAAAAGTTAATACATATTTGTTTCATTTAATGGAAGCCTGAGAAAATAGATGCATTGTGGAACATGCTCTAGCATGTCAATTACTTGGGACCAGGCCTAGCCTGCGGCCACAGGACATGGAACCCCTGACATCTACTCACCCCCGCCCCCCGCTTTGGTAGTACCTTCTGCCATTTTGTGTAGCAGAGTAGGTCAAGGCCAAAAGTACAGAGAAGGCAAAGGGGTTCATCTCTATCCTCAGGCTTCTTCCTTTGCCTCCTGTGCTCCGGACATCCTTAAAACATTACCTGCGAGTCACTGGAGCTTCAAATCAAAATGTCAACCTGCTCTTCATTCCCATTTACTGTGCTGGCCCCCTTGGGACAGAATGTGCTGCTTTTACAGTGGATGATACCCTTCCTAATACATCTTCTGTGGGTGACTTCCCCGGTGTAGCATCCCTTGCACCAAGGACAAGCTCATGGATAATACAGGCTTGGATCTTACCCTTTCATGATGTCATTTGGTTCCCAGCTTTTGAAACTCAGAATCAAAACAAAACCAAAGCATGAGGGAATATTTTCTGAGTTTAGCATGACCTCCGGGTTCTTGGTGACTGTGTTGAGCCCGCCACCCGCCCAGGAACCTCACGGTCTGGATCATTAGCTACAGCTGAAACCAAAAGCATTTCTGTAGAGCAGTAGGGCTGTGGGTGGCATCCTCTTTTCAGCGACACTGAATGCAAAGGGACTCGTTTCTATTTCCAGTGTGGGATGGTGTCTGCGTTTCTCGGCTGTGTCTGTGTGAGACGGTCAGCTCAGTTCCGTGGCTCTCTGGGCTGGCTCAGAAGATGAGGCTTTGGGTCCCTTGGTTCCCAGCAGTGCTGGGAAGCCATACTGCACTCCACCACCGGACTCATTCATGATTTGAGACCAGTCAACTCCATTTTTACGGATCCACGTTAGACATGGGGCTGCTCATTTGCTTAAAACAGAGATACACGTTCCAAATAAGGAAGAAACTGCCAGAGGTTACTTTGCAACCTCCTTTAAAAGATTTGGAGTTGCCTTTCAAGTCATAGAGACATAATTTATCTGTTTTCCCCCCAAACTAGTTTCCAAAAATAGTGGGGCTGTTTCATGGTCAAGGTTTCCTCATCACCAAGGTCCACGGAGTTTCAGGACATGGGGCTTTCCCCTGCAGAGGTGGGATCTTTCAACTTTGGTAGCTCTCTGGGGGGCTCCCAGGCTGCTGCAGGACCTGGGCCGGAAGTGGCCTTGTTTCTGTGAACACTGGTAACATCAAACAGTCCAGGTAAAGCTGGGCTCTCCATCTCCCCTTGTGCTCCTCTTTGTAAGCGGACACATGGCAGGTCACAGGCAATGGGAAAGAGAAAGGAGCCCTTGCCTTAGTCAGGCCCACCCACCCTGCCCTTGGTCAGGGCCACTGACCCACAGAGGAAGGCTCCCTGCACTCACTGGGGTGTGTGGCCTTGGGTGCCCTGTGCCATGGAGCTGGCGAGGGTGGTCAGTCATCTGCAGGTTCCGTCTTCCTGCCTACACCCCACTTAGCCTGTCCCTTTCAGGGGCCCTATGTCCCACATCACAAACCCCCTAGGCTGTGGGGTCTCTTGTCAAGTCCCTGAGCAGTGCTGATCTCCCACCCTCACCCCTGCCTCACCCCTATGCTGTCAAGTCTTGGAAAGCTGAGGACGTTGGACCCACAGCTGGTCCAGCCTCCCTCTGCTTCTCAGCAGGGCCTCGCCTGGTCTTGTCTCCTTTTGCTTTGACCAATGTGATCCTCTTGGAATATTTGCCATCCCATGTATCTTAGTCCATTCAGGCTGTACTTTATAATAAATTACAGTAGAGTGGGTGGCTTAAACAACAGAAATTTATATCTCATGGTTCTGGAGGTTGGGAAATCCAAGATCAAGATGCCAGCAGATTCAGTGTCTGATGAGGACCCATTTGCTGGCGCACAGACGACTGTCTTGTTGCTGTTTTCTCTTATGACAGAGAGAGGACATGAACACCTGTGTCTCTTCTTATAAGCCCATTCATGAGGGCTCCATCCTCTTGACCTCATCACCTCCCAAAGGCCCCACCTCCAAACACCATCACATTGGGAGTTAGGGTTTCAATATATGCACTTTGGGGAGGACACAAACATTCAGTCCCGAACATTATGAGGCAGGTGCATGGGTGTGGAGTCCTTTGTCAGAGAGTGAGGGCAGTTTGGGGCACAGAATGGCTAACAAATCACCAGGGATTGCCTCCAAGAGAGGCTGGTTGTTTCTGAAGTGCGAGAGGGTAGTGGAGGATACCAGTTCAGTCAAGGGATAGCTAAATACAATCCCAAAGGGTACTCCCTGTCCCATTGCCTGTTTTGAGGGCTGGCCTAATGCTGGCCCAGCCTTGGATGTGTGTATGTCTGTCCTTGGGGTATCTAGTGGATAATCTTTGGTCTGTTCCGTGATCATCCTTGGGTCAGAGGATTCCCAGAAGTCTGACCTGGTTACTGGACTAGTCTAGGGGTTCATCTGTGCATTCCTCCCCATGTTCAAAAGACACTTATTAAATAATTGCTGTGTGCTAGGCTCTTGGGAAATAAGATAACATTAAATGTGGTTGCAGCCTTCATATAACTCATAGTCTTAAAGAGACTAGAGGCAAGGAAACAGGTGTATTGGCTAGCTCTTGCTGTGTAACAAATAACTGAAAAAATCCCAGCAGCACACAATGATTAATATTTATATGCATGGACTTGTGGGTCAACTAGGGTGACTCAGGTTCAGGCTGTAGGTCTGTGGGCATTGGCTGGGCTGGTTCCTTTCCATGGTTGTTCATTCCGGGTCCCAGGCTAAGGGGTAGCAATGATCTGGCAGTAGACTCTTCTGATGATGACAGAGATACAAATGAGCAAGTGGAAACGTGCAGGACTCTCGAGGCCCAGGCTTGGGACTGCCTCTTGGTCCTTCTGTCCACATACTCATGGCCAGAGCAAGCAGCACGGACAAGCCTAAAGCCAAGGCATGGGGAAGAGCACTCTTCAGTGGCTGGGCTATGGGTGCAGGAAGGGAAGAATGAGGCTGATAATGCAATCCACTACCACGTGGGCAATGACCACAGGTATAGACCCTGTGGGGTCATAAAGGGACCTGGGGTGGTGGTGGCAGTGGTTGGGGCACTAGGACAGTCCAACAGGAGCCCACAGGTCAGTGCAGGCATTAACTCTGTTAGTTCCTAGGCCTGGGGAAAGCAGGCTCTCCATGCAGCGTCTGTGTAGGTGCTGGTTCCTGGCTTTGGGACCCGTGTGCTTGTGGCTATGCTAACGCCAGCATCCAGGGGCTGCCTGGGGACCACTGTGACCATAGTCTTCACATCCTTGCCATGCTGCATGGAGGGGAGTCCTGACTTATCCTGCTCTTCCTCAGAAAAGGGCGGGCCCTTCTCCCTGGCCCAGGCCAGCCCACCGTCTAAGCCTTGGGCATAGCCCAGGGCAGGGCAGGCCAAGGCTGGCCATGTATTCAGGGAGGTGTTTCCCCTCAAGTCCTTTGCCAGCATTGGGTCCCTCTGAGTGTGGCCTGGAGGCTGCCCTGTCCTCCACACATCTCCTCTGCATTCTAGCAACTCAACTGTTGCTCTGCCAGCATCCTGGTCCAGGCCACCACCATCTCTGTCCTGACTGTTGCAAGAGCATCCTTGCTGGTCCCTCTGCTTCTGTGCTTGCTCTTCCTCTACTTCTCCTCCATGCAGCATCCAGAGGAACTTTCTAAAGTGTAACTCAGAACCTGACTTTCTCCCCTTAACCTTTCCAGGGCTTCTGACCACACCGAAGGAATTCTGCTTCTCAGGGTGGCCTCCGGGCAGCCAAGACTAGTTTCAAGACACTACTAAGGCATCATTTGCCTTTTTCACTCTCACTTTCTCATGAGGGTGCCGTGGAGTTTCCCACAGGCTTCATGATGGTGCAACAGATTGAATTCAGAAGGAGAAATGAGAATTGAGCTCTAAAGCTACCTTAAAGCTAGACATAGAAAAACATAAAATAAAGCCGCTCTTCTCACCAACTTTCTTCCCCTCCAGGGGAATAGTCATCTTTTTAAAACATATGGCAGCTATGTGAGCATGTAGTAAGTTGATTACTGTCATTTTTAAGTGAATTCATAAATATTAAATTTTTTTCAGTTTAGTTTTTAAAATAGTAAACGTTGAAAGACACAACGCACATAAGCAAAAGCTCTTCGGGGAGCTCGATGACAGAGATAGTTAAGGGTATAAAGATCTCCTGAGACCAAAAAGTGTGAGAACCAGAGCTATGACTATTTCTTAACCTTATTTGATCTAGACCCCCCGCTCCACCCCCTTTAGGTCAGGTAGCAGCCGCCAGTGTCTGCTGGCCGTAGTGCTCCATTTGGGAAGCGCTGGAGTTGACGGTCTGTTATGGGGCAGGAGGGGTTTCAGAACATGGAGTTGGTTACCCTGAGTTCATATGGTGGCTCCGTCACTTAGTAGCTGCGTGACTTAACCTCATGGGCCACTGTCTTGTGGTGATGGTAACGATGGTACTGCTGCTGTATCACTTGCGCTTTAGGTCTGTCGAGAAGCTCATATGTGATCCTGGATGCTGGGCACCGGATACGTAGCAAGCACCCAATAACTTAGTATGTGCTAGTAACACTGCTATAGAATAATATTATTACTAGAGTTGTACTTTAATTAAAAACAACAATAATAAAATAACGATAATAAAAGAATAATACATTATAAATAATAGTTATAAATAATTATATTATGAATAATAATAAACTCATGATAAAAGAAACATTGACTTCAAGCCTATGAGACATGGAGGAAGAATGTACCCTGAAAGTGAGGAAAGAGGAAGACAGTGGTATTTAGAAGAAATAGCTTCTCCAGGGTGTGGCCTTGAATCCCCATCTGAAAAGGCTGGAGGTGGGTTTTCACAGTTGGGCCAGCGGTTGGCCATGAGGGGGCCTCGCCTTAGCCAGTCTTGGTTCAGGCAGGATTCAAAATGAGAGTGATTTCTCTCCACACTTGCTTGCCTAGCCCAAGCCTTAGGGGATTGGCCTTCCCAGACAGAACTCTGGCGGCTGAAAATCGAAACACAAAGGAAGTGCCCCCTCTATCCTGGACCAAGCAGGTCTGCCACCTCTCCCTTTGTGACTGGTCCCTGCTGTCTGCCTCTGAGTGACTGTTTCTTTGGCTGATGGAGTGAAACCAAGAGACGTGTTAGACTTTGGTATATTTATAGCCAGGAAGTAGGAAAGTCTCACGAGTAAAACCAGAGCAGAGAAACCATAAGAGGTCCCCTGGGGAACGGTTGAGTTTGTGTGAGTGTGAGTGTGTGTGTGTGTGTGTGTGTGTGTGTGAACAATTTGGTCAAAGGCTTGGTTATCTCTAGAAGGAAACCTGCTTGGCTAGGTCAAGTGAAAGACCAGCATCTCTTTCCTGATCTGAACTTAATTTCACCACCTGTAAGATGGGACCAGGGCTTGTTCTGTGATGTTCCTCTCGGGCACACAGGGGTGGAAGTGACATAATTATAAACCGTTGTCAACATGAAGTGTTCTAGAAGGCATTTGTTTCCTTTCCAACACAATAAGAAAAACCACAGAATTGCTGGCTGAGGGGGAAAAATATGTCAAAACATCAGCAGCTCAACTATCTGTGGCATCCCAAGGCTTCTTTCAAGTTTCTCTTGTCATGATGTGGTAACAGCCGAGAACACTCAGCCCAGGGGATAAGAGCTTCCATCCGTTCGGCACAGAATGTCCTTGGCTTCCCTGTGCCTCCCAGACGGAAGCTGCTCTGAGGCCTTGGGAGCGCCAGCCGGGGGCAGCTCTGGGTGAGGGGTGGGCGGTGCTGGTATCGGCAGGCCTGGATGAGTGAGGAATTGAAGAGAGGGAGGAACGTGTCTCATGAGGGCTGCAGAACAGGGGCGCATCTCTGCCCTGAGGAGCCTGCTGAGCACATCTGGGCCCGGCACCCTCTGCTCTTCCTTGAAAGCCACGTCCCCTCTCACGGCAGTGAAATGGGGGTAACAGCTGCATTAGATGACGTCTCGATGCCGAGGTAATCCAGCTGGGCTGTAGAGGTACCACTTGGCCTGGAGGGATGGTGACCATATTCTTTCTTGCACAAGCTGGGATGCTTTTTTGACAATAAAAGGAGGAGCTATTGGGACTTGCCTGGTGGTCCAGTGGTTAAGAGTCTGTGCTTCCAATGCAGGGGTCACGGGTTCAGTTCCCTGGTTGGGGGACTAAGATCCCGCATGCTGCATGGCTCAGCCAAAAAAAAAAAAAATTTTTTTTTTTTTAATTTAGAAAGGAAGTGCTATTAAAAATTACTCTGGGTAATAGGAATAAACTGAAACAGTCTGGGTGAAGGGAACACATAGTCACCCACCTAGAGGTCATGAGAGCCAGGTAGCTTACCCTGTGGGCTTTCCCATGGAAAGGCGGCCACCCATTCCCCAAGGGTTAAAGAAAGAGTCCCAGTGATTCTGCCTGAGGAGGGGTTGGCCGGCGGGGGTGTCTTGGGTTTTCCCAAGACAACGGAAAGGTGAACGGGAGGTCTGGTTTGGAGACCCAAACTGGATTCATCACAGTCCTTCACATTTTCCCAGGGTTTCATACTTTTCAAAAACACTTTCACAAAATCCACAATTTGATGGGAAGATCCCACCCAACAGGGCAAGGGTGGATGAGGTGGCTCATCATTGCAGGGGTGAGGAATTTGAGGAGCAGATGGGTCCAAAGCCTTGAAGAGTGAATTCATGCCCCTGCTGAGAGGATGGTCTCTCCGCTACATTGCCCACCGGGACAAGGGCTAAGGTCCGAGTGTCTTATAATGCATTTCTGCCCAACTGGTAACCTTTGAGAGAGTGCACAAAATCAGGAGAAACCCACTGTGCTGGGAGCAGAGAAGCCCTTCCGGATGGAGAAGGGAGGCTGAGAGCCTGTCTGGATGTGGGGCTAAGCCTACACCTGGGTCTCTTGGTGTCCTCGTGCTTTTACAACAGTAGCTGAGCCCAGGGCAAGAGCCCAGGGAGTGAGGGCAGTGGGATGAAAGATACCCCAAACTACCAAGCCCCCCGAGGAGAGGGACTTATGACCCCCATAATTTCAGGGAGCGGCAGAAAGTCAGGGCTGAAAGTGGCCTTGAGGACCATCTCTTCCAACTCCTTTATCTAAAGGGTGAGGAACCGGACCCCTGGAATCAGAGGAGGACGCCAAGGATGTCTATTGGCGTCTCAGTTGCACGAATCTTAAGTCATCTGCAAAAACATCTGCTATAGGAAACCTCATCTGAGATGAACACTGTTGCCCACACTAGTAAGTGGGGAGGCCTCAGCCTGACTCTGAACCCCATGCTCTTTTTACCGCACAGCCCCACCTTCCCCTGAGGCTCTTTGTCTGGAAGAGGTCAGGCCAGGCTGAAGGTACACTGATCCTGGTCTAGGTCTTTTTAGGTCAACTCTCAATGTAAATACTTTCCCTTTGATTTTGCAACCCTCAGCAGTTACTTACCAGCACTGCAAAGTGAAGATAAGCTGGTGAGAGAGGAACCTCCTGCTTCGTGCACGTGAACCATGGTGGTTTTGGAAAGACTCTCAGACTGTCAAGTGCAATCACCCCCAGGGGTGAACGCTGAGACCACTCTGGAGATACGACCAGGGTTCATTGTTCTGTGATTGCAGAAAAACCAGATTAGCCAGAGGCAAATCGAACCCAGAGATGAGGTGGTAGGACATTGTAACAGCTCCTGAAAGCCCACCCCATCCCAGTAGAGGCCCCCGATGGCCCCTGGGGAGGTGGACAGTGGTGGGGTTGCACTGATAGGACAGCAGCAGTGGATTTAGCCCCACAGGCAGCACCTCCCTTACAGAGACAGCATCAAGCAAGGTGGGATCCAGCTTGGGGGTGCTGGGGTGGGTGGCAGGGGGAAAGGCAGGTGGAGGTGCCACTGGGTGGGGGACCTCCAGGCTCACTCTTGTGTGGTCACCTCTGATCTGCTTTCTCTGCAGATGCTAGAGAATCCAGAGGAGAAGGAGCAGTGGGAACTACGTTCCCAAGAACACCGTGGGTTCCCTAAGAAGGAAACAACAGTGCCTCACGTGGAGCTGGTGGTCTCTCTAGAGAGAGTCTGAGTCCACCAGGACAGGGACATTGTACAAGCGGTGAAGGGTTCAGGGGATGGTCCTTGAGGCAAGAGTCAGCACTGCAAGTCCTGGCACCCTCCCCCTAGGCCTGCATTTACGGCCCAGTATTTGCAGAGTCTTTTGCTTTATTTCGTGACCCAGCACTTACCATATTCTTGAGAAGCAGGCCAACTCAGATGGGTCTCTTTACCCACCAGGCTGATGTTTGGAGCTCTGATCCACACGGAGGCAAACAAACCGGGTTCCTGAGTCACCACCAGCCATCCTGCCTCAGGGCTGCTGCCAGGCAGGTCCCCATGAAATGGACACTCCTGTCCATCTCTCACCATGACATCCTGCTCACCATCCAAGCCTCAGCTGAAAGAGTCTCTTCTGCCCTGTGTTCCTATATGTTCATTTTTAACCTGTTAAAATGGTGAACATTTCAAACACTCCCCGAAGTAGAGAGCAGAGTGTGACATACCCACTCATGCATCGTCCAGAACAGAGATCTCACCACACTTGCTTTACTTCTCTCTCTCTCTTTCTGAATTTTTAAAAGCATCATGTCATTTCCCTTCTACATGCTAGATATTTGCATCTCTGAGAAAGATGGGCATTTCAGACATAATGATGTGATGCTTATAGACCTAAAAATTACCAGTAACTCTTTGCTCTCACCCAATACCCAATCCAGATTGAAATTTCTCCAATTGTCCCATTTTTTTTCCTAACAGTCAATTCTCTTGAATCAAATCTGCCATTTGAATTGGTTATTTGAAGGAATGGGGCCAGGTGTTCTGCAGAACCTTCCAAACCTGGCTTCTGCCTCTCTCTTCCCCACTGTTGCTCAGCTTGCAGCCCTTATTCTGGGGGCCCCCAGTTGTGCCCACAGCTGAACTGGCCTTTTTGCCCCTTCTGCATCATGAGCTTTTTGAGGGCGGGTATGACATACCCCCTTCATCTTTGTGTTCCTCGGGGTTCCCAAGGTAGTACATTGTGCGTAATCAGTATTCTATTGATTCTCGAAAACTTCACTGTATCGGAGGAATCATGAAGTGAATTTTTTTCTCTTTGCCAGTTTCTCTTTCAAACATAAAGTCTCGAGATTTTGAACCACCCCCACCTCCACCCCACGACTGGGAATGACTGTTTGGATCCAGAGATATTTGTGCACAGAGCAGAGGGTAGACCAGATGACCTTTGAGACCCAGGCTGACTCTACGATTCTGGCTGCTGTTTGACTTTGTCCTCCAACTCTGTTCTGGGATTTATCAATATTCTCCTGGTTAGATTCCACAAGCAGGCATGATCTCAGGAGGCAAATGAGGACTTGCTTTCCTGCCATCCCTTTTTACAGCTTGGCAAGGGGCAGAAAGGGTGCCTTCCCCTCTCTGTGCTGCTGTGTCATCTAGTGAGGCTGCTCGGAGCCGAGGGCCCAGCAAGTCAAGGCGATTGACTCCTCCCACCCCTTGCTATGCTTTCTGACGCAACTCTCTGATCACACAACCTCTGACTTGTTTATTTCTAGAGGGGGACGCTAGATACCATATTGCAAGCGAATGAGAATATATGGCTTGGATTATGGAATTTAACTTTATGATTTATACGTTCAACAAGCCTTTTTGAGAATCTACCATGTGCCAGGCCCTGTCTTCTTAGGTTCTGGGGGCCTGAAGGTGATCGAGATCCACTTTGCTGGGAAGGAGTTCACTGATTAATGAAAGTGACAGACCATCAGTGCCACAGTGTAAGGGAGAGTGGGCACCATGGAAGAGAGAGAAAGATGCCCATCTCAGACTGGAGGGCTTCCTGGATAAGGCTGCTTCTAAGCTAAGCCTTGAAAGACACATAGGAATTTTCTGGAAGAAAGGGAAGGGGAATAGGGAAGAACATTGCAGATTATTCCAAAGAGGGAGAATAGCACGTGGAATGGGAAATTGTATTTACTGTGTGTTTTCAGACACACTTTGAATTCACATTTCACAAATAATTGTTTTTTGAAAAGTCCTTGGAAGGGGGAGGGGGGGCGAAGGGGAAGCTGGGATGAAGTGAGAGAGTAGCATTGACATATATATACTACCAAATGTAAAATAGGTAGGTAGTGGGAAGTTGCTGTCTAACAAAGGGAGATCAACTCGATGATGGGTGATGCCTTAGAGGCCCAGGACAGGGAGGGTGGGAGGGAGTCATGGGAGGGAGGGGATATGTATAAATACAGCTGATTGACTTTGGTGTACCTCAAAAACTGGTACAAGAGTGTAAAGCAATTATATTCCAATAAAGAGCTTAAAAAAAAGAAGGCCTCAGGGAGGTTGAATGATTTATCCAAGGTGGGGGGAGAGGAACTAGAATTATGGTCACAGATTCTCTGGGAAGCAGTTCAGCACCCTGACTTTATTCCATGCCCATATAAACCCATCCCTCCATCAAAGAATTCAAAAAAATCTCTCGTTTGTGCCAGTCTTGGAAGGACTGGGCCTGGAGCGTTCCAGGAGTACACAGTTGATGCATTTGGGAAAGAGAGGTTAGGCCTGGTCCAGGTGTGAGCAGAATCACCTATGGCCCCTTCACAGCAACCCCGAGGCGTTCCTGGAGACTAGAAACCCTATCTCAGAGAACGGGAAACTCCTCTTCCTCAAGCTGGTACAGACTGTTTCATATTCGCTTACTGGCAAGCTAGAAACACCAGACTACTGACCAAATAAAATTATTTGATGGTTTATATATTATATGAAAACCATGGTTTATTAAATATACATGAACTGTTGCTCCATATGGTTAATCCAACAACAATTTTAAGGAAGACCAAGATTTTTCTTCTCTTCTCCACATCAGGTGATTTTTAGAAAATCTCTAAAAAAATTAGAAGCGTTCCTCTAGAACAGATCCATGAGCTCTTTTAAAGCCCCTTGACCCTGAAGTATTTGACACTCAAGCGATCACCATAGCAGTGGGCACTTCACGTCAAAGACTTTCTTCATTAGAAGAAATAAGGAAATGAAAAATGATCCAGCACCTACTACATATAAGACGTGATTCTAGAAACTTCCACACACCATTCTCTTTAATTTCCTTAACTCTGTTAGATGCTTTCATCACTAGCCCAGTTTTCACATGTGAGGGAACCAATATTCTGAGAGGTTAAATAACTTCTCAGTGTCACAGAGTAAGGAGCAAAACTAGAATTCTGACCCCAAAGTCTACTGTCCCCTCAGCACCATGATTATATTTCATACAGGAGAGGTGATGCCTAAGATTTGGTTCTCATGTCAGAAGCTCTCTGGGTTTGAACCCAAGCTCCAATAATTACTCAGTAACTGGACAAGTTACTTAGCTCCTTTTGTCTTGGCTTTCCTAGTTGTAAATTGGTTAATAACGCAACTTTTTCATTAGAAGGACTCAAGAGTCAGTCCGGATAAAAGGCTCAAAACAGTGCTTGGCACCCAAGTGAAAGTTCACTACTATTACAGGGACTTTTGCTTGAAATCAAGCTTAGCTTTCACCCTGGCTTGTCTTCTCTGGGGAGAGGACAGAGTGTTGGCCTATCTCTGAGGGCAGCACACTTGGCCTGGACTGAGCAGTTAGGAAAGCAATGGACTGGCTAGGGCTGGCCTTCTTCTTCTATGGCCAGGAAGAATTGACCAGTGTGTAGGGGTCCCCAGAAGCCCTGAGGAGTTGGGCTGCCTCTGCTAGACTAGGCCCATTTGATAGGCCAGGGATGGGAAAGCAGAGGGTTTTGGAGACAAAGGCTCCTGAAAATAATTGAAAGTTGAAAATCTCTCTGAATTCAGTGATGCCTCACTTTCCCAAAGGCCATTCCAGGGGATTCAGAGCATGGCAAATCTCTACCTGCTGAGGCAGGTCACAAGCAACCCCAGAGTATGCAAAACAAGGCTCAGATCAAAAGTCAACTTGCCCAGGAATTGGTGGCAAGAGTGGGATGTTGTCTGCTGGGAATGGAGGGCATGGTGTTGCCCAGTAAGGAGAGATCAGGACCTGGAGTCTGGCTTGGCTGAACGAGCCAGGCAGGGTCCACAGGGTGGACAGACAAAGGACCAGGGTGGTGGCCAGTCAGTGTAGTGGGAACAGGTCCGGGCAAGGAAGCAGGTGGCACTGGGCATGAAGGTGGATGAGCTGGGTCACCTTGTGAGGGTTTAGGGAGGGCAGGCCCCTGGGCCCAGGGAGAGGTCGAGTCCAAGGCAAAGCCAAGGAAGAGCAAACAAGGGCAGGTCTAGACCATGACCTTCGCCCACGTCAGAGGAGGCTGGTGCTGGTGAGTGAGGGATGGGGGTTCAGGTGAGAGAGGGGCCAGCTGCTGCTGCTGCTGTGATGGCATGAAAAGGGCACTGTGCTCTGGGGCTCTTCTCATGCCAGGGTCCGGGCCCACACCCAGTTCCACTGCCTGCCCGAGGTACACTTGGGGAAATCTCTTTCCACCCGGTGGAGCTTCAGTTTTCCTATCTATTAACTGGGGATACAGTAAGTATCCCTAACTACACACCTTCAAGTTGCAAACTTTCAAAGATGCAAACGTGCATTCGTGTGTCCAATCACGAGTAAGTTGGTTCACGTGTCTGGCGTACATTGTCATGTGTGTGACTAGAGGTTGTGCTTTTGTGTACTTTACTATACAGTACTGTAGAGAGTACAGGACTACAGTATCTTTATTTCTTGCCTGTTCACTTGATGCCAGCTGTCGTACTGCATACTGTACTTTTCAAGGTACAGAACTGTAAGATTAAAAATGTTTCCTTTATTTTTTGTGTTTGTTTTTTGTGTATCATTTGGGTGAAAAGTACTGTAAACCTATCATAGTACAGTACTACATAGCCAATTATGTTAGTCGGGTACCTAGGCTAACTCTGTTGGACTTAGGAACAAACTAGACTTACGAACTCTCTCCCAGAACAGAATTTGTTTGTATGTAGGGGACTTTACTGTAATACTATTTGCTTTATGGGGCAAAGTACAGACACTAAAGAAACAATGCCCACGTACATGCTCAAAGAACAGTGTGGTGTGGCCTGGGGAGGGCTCCATCCCAGCCCCTCCCTGCATCCGAGTCGTTCCTACCTACGCCTTCACTTCCCTGAGTCTTGCGTGTCTCATCTGTACAGGAGAGAGAAAACAGCAATCTAATCTCCTCATGCCTGTGAAGGTTCTTGGTGCCAAAAATGTTAGAGGAATTGAGTCTGAGGCAGTGTGAGCACTCCCTGAGGGCCACAGGGACCCAGGAAGATAGCTAGATCCTTCTGGGTGCTAAGCCGGGGACGGCAGCCTGGCCAGGAGCTGCAGGCCCTGGAGAAGGGCACTGCTGTCGTGTAGCCGTGAACGACAGGGAGGGTCCGGTATCCTGTCTGGGGACCAGGCAAGGCCACTCTGTGCTGGAGCCGGATTTCATCTTGAGCGGGTCAAAGTCTGCGTGTCTTGTGTAGGGTTTCACCTTCCATCAGGTCTCCACTGCACTGATATACAACAATCATCTCCATCGTGGGATCGGGCAGCAGGCCTGTCTCCTCTGGGGGATGCCTGCAGAGTGTCCCTCATGTCCCCTTAGGCCTTCCCACTCCTTGACACGATGGCAGGTGGGGGACAGGTAATGGTGATATATGCCGAACCCCGTCAGCCCGGGAGGCCGGTGGCTTTAATGGCTATCTTGGAGGTGACATCCCATTAGGGGCAATTGCACTTAATTTTAATGGCAGGATGACTTACTGTTTCATCATCCTCTCCCACGCCTGAAGGTCAGTGGGAAAACATTCTTTCCTCTAGGAATGACACTCCAAAATCCCTATAACACTGTACCAGTCTTGGTTAATGCTAAAATACTGAGTGGTACGGTACCCTTCTGCACAAACAGGTTTGTTTGTCAATGTGAGCCTCTTGCTTCAGTGACCCTGGAGCCAGGTGGCATAGGGCTGAATGGTGACTCCACCACTCGCTGACTGTGTAGCCTTGGGCAACTTACTTAACCTCTCTGTGTCTCAGTTTCCTCCCCTTTCAGGATGGGTGATGACAGTATGTGTTTTCCAGGGTTATTGTGAGGGTTACACGGTTTGGTGGGTGTAAAACGGTTCAAACAGTGCCTGGAACATGGAAATTGCCATGGACCTCCTGTTATCTCCAGGGAAAGGAACAGAATGAACAGCCGTTTACAAAACACGTCCAAACCCACAAATGAACAGACAGTGGAGCTAAGGCGAGGGGTTCAGGGAGGAGTGGGTGAGCGTGGAAAAGCACATCGGGGTTGATCGGAAAGGTGTCAGAATGGCAGGCTCACGGGTTCAGCCGCGTCCTGAATGATAGACCTTTGAGTGGAGAGTCTCTGAACGTTTCCCAAGACAATGGGAAAGAAATATTTCTGAAGGATCTTTACTGACAGTGGGAATGGGAAGAAATCAATATATATGAGGGTCGTTAGGAAGGAGGGCCCTGAAGGACCTTGGGGCTCCTTGGACGTGAGATGAGGAGGCAGGATGGGTCTAGGGTGACTCTGAGATGTCATCACCAGCACAGGAGGAGCTGGGCTGGAGGGAGGAGGGTGTATGGGTTTTTAGGTAATAGGAGGACATGGCCGCAGAGGGTCCCCTTGGGAGTTGGGTCATGGGTGGGGATGTAGATTTGGGAGTCAGCTGCTGACATGAGAGGGGTTTCTCAGCTTGTGGGAGGGAGGTGAGAGAGAGAGAGAGGAATGAGTAGAGGATTGAGGACAGGCACAGGGAATGTCTGCAGGGTCAGAAGCTGATAAAGGAAAGAGCAGAGTGGGAAGAGGACCAGAGGAAGGAACAAGCTGGGGTGTGTGCTGGTGGGAGTCAGGGTGAAGGTTGGATGCTGCAGAGAGGCCAAGGGTGGGGTGAAGAAGGGCAGGTGCTGATGGATCAGGTGCTGGGCAGCCCCTCTAGGTGCAGAGTTGTGGAGAGGAGGGGCTGGCAGGAAGGATGCCCTCAGGAGTCGGGCAAGTCAGCAGTCGGATTTAGTTTGAAATGAGAAGATACTGTCTTCCTCCAAGAGAAAAACAGCAACATGCCTGGCAGTGAAGGAGTCCCATTCTTCTATTCACAGGATGGCCTTCTGGAGTCCAGACCAGAAAACAGTGACGAGATGGAGAGGTTGGGCCTCTTGACTGTGTAATTTTGCATACTCTGGCCTCAGATTCCCCACCTGTGAAAGGGGGGCATTTGGACCAGATGGTGCCCGGGGTCCCCTTCTGCCCTCTCAGCCCATGAGCCCTATTACTCAGTCATACCTGTGCTAAGCTGACCTCTGAGGACTGAGTCCTAATCATGAGAGACCCCGGTCACTGGCACTGCAGCCCTCACCGTGTGTGGCTTGTGTAACTCTCACTGTGATGAGGATAACTGATGATTACACACACATTTATAGATTACAGACTACTGATGCATGTGTTCACACGTGAGCTAGGTATTATCATCTTTTTTTTTTTTTTAGCCACTACAAAGCAAGGCTTTATTGTATTCCTCTGTGACTGAACTTAAGAATGTGATGGATGTAGCTGGAGATGATCATACTAAGTGAAGCAAGAAAGAGAAAGACAAGTACCATATGATATCACTTATATGTGGAAGCTACAATAAGACACAAATGAACTTATCTATGAAGCAGAAACAGAGTCACGGACATAGAGAACAGACTGGTGGTTGCCAAGGGGGAGGAGGTTCAGGGAGGGATGGAGTGGGAGGTTGGGGTTAGCATATGTAAGCTTGTATACATAGAATGGATAAACAACAAGGTCCTACTGTACAGCACAGAGAACTATATTCAATACCCTATGATAAACCATAATGGAAAAGAATACATAAAAAAGAATGTATATATTATTTTTCTGTACAGCAGAAAGTAACACGATATTGTAAATCAACTAAATTTCTATAAAAAAATTAAAAAGAAAAAGAATGTGATGGAGAATATGTTAATGCAAATTCAATTTAAAAGGGTATGGCCTGGGACTTCCCTGGTGGCACAGTGGTGAAGAATCCGCCTGCCAGTGCAGGGAATACAGGTTCAATCCCTGATCTGGGAAGATCCCACATGCCGAGGACCAACTAAGCCCATGTGCCACAACTATTGAGCCTGCGAGCCACAACTACTGAGCCCATGCACTGCAACTACTGAAGCCTGGGCGCGCTTAAAGCCCGTGCTCTGCAACAAAAGAAGCTACTGTGCTTAGAAGCCCGTGTACTGAAACGAAGAGTAGCCCCCACTCTCCACAACTAGAGAAAGCCCACACACAGCAACGAAGACCCAATGCAGCTGAAAATAAATAAATAAATAAAATAATTAAAAAAAAAGGGTAAGCCCTAAGTGTCCATTCCATTGTGAATAGTGCAAAATCTTTTTTGTTAGAAAATTCTGCTAGTATTGAAAAGTTATTCCAAAAAGCAAAGCCATGTTATTCAAAAACAAGTATACAGCATACATCTTTGTTTTATCATCTTGTTTATACAGCCAAAAAACTCAAGGTTCAGTAGCTTGACCAAGCTCACATAGCCAGGCAGCGACAGAGCTAGAATTTGAACCCAGACACTTACACTCTACGTGCAATATTCTTTCCATCCCAACACACTATGTTTAAATTTAAGTGGATTAAATTAAAATGTTTGAGTCGTGTGAAGAATTTTGTGTAACTCCTTGAAGTGTTTAACAAAATTGGTACTGCCAAATTTGAGCTGTTCGTGGGGGCATTTGACTTCTCCAGCATGGGAGCAGCTGGTTTTAACCTTTTTTCCTATTTGCAGATGGGGAAAGCGCAGTGACTCCAGATCGGCTTTATGCTGCTGCTTCCGGATCTGACACTGACTTAAACGGTGGCCATGATGACGTATGTGTCCCCAGCTCACCGCTGGCTAGGGCCCGTGGATGATGGTGGACCCCAATGGTAGCAGGCTCTGGCTTGGAGTCCCACCTGCACAACTTCTGCAGCCCAAGCCCTCCCTTTCTCTGGAAGGTAAGGGTCCCAAGAGGACTCAAAGATTTTCCTTGGTGGGACCTAGTTTTGCATGCTAGCTGCCACTCTGGAGTCTTTTGTTATTCTGGCTGTGCCTCTGCTGTGCCGCTGGGCTCCTGTCCTGCTGGTGTGGGTTGACTTTGATGTAACCTTGAGATTAGCCGCTGCTGTGGTGAGGTCTCTCTTCCTGTCTTCTTGGTGAGACTTCATCTCCTCCATGGTCCAATAAAAAGAGGGGCAGCTGCCTTCCCAAAGTCTAAGAGCTCAGACCCAGCTACCAAACACAGGTCATTCTTATTCTTCCTTCAGGATTACAATCCCGAGTTTCGTTTATTCCATTTCTTTCAATGTTCCCTGTGACCCAGGAACTTAGGACTGAGTGGCAGGGGTTGTGTTGAAAGGCAGGACATGTCAAAGCACCCAGCATTGCACCCTAAGTTCTCCCTCTCTCCTGACAACCGGCCACTGTCTCTCTATTCAGCGCAAGCACTTCACTAGATGGGGTAGATGGGCATGAGCGTGGGTGGGGTGTGGCCTTTGCAGCCTCTTTGCAGAGTTCTTTGCTTTATTGCAGAATTGAGCATTGGCCCCATGATTTGGGAATGAGACAGAAGTCTCCTCCGCTCTGTGGAACAGGCTTGTGTGTCTCTTGACACATGCTTGATACCCGGTGTGCTGTTACCAAACAAACCCACAGGGATAGGGGAGTAGAGATGTATAGAGGCCACATGGTTTTTGATGAAGCAAATGTCAGCTGTAGCTCTGGAATTTCCTTCTGATAAGACTCCCCCATCGTAGACTACATACACAAAGGGCTTCTGGAAGAGCCTCGTAGGCCCAGCACTTGGCACGTAGGAGGCATTAGATAGATATGCTTGAACAAATGAACAACTGAGAAATGATGGTTCCAGGTCCTCTGCTCAGAGAAGCCTGGGGAGGGAGTCGCACTGTGGGGCTCACGCTTTCAGAGGGACACGGGCAAACGGGAGCATGGGGGTGAATGACAAGGTTGGTGAAGGGCTTTAAAATCCTGACAAGGGAGGAGTGGATGGAGGATCTCAGGACTATGATGGTGCAGGGCAACCACTCACGAGCGCATCACAAGTCTGCAAACCATCAGCGGGCCCTCCTGGGCCAGAGGGATCCAGCTGCCCTCTGGGGGCCGAGGGTCTGCGGTGGGCGGGAGGGACTTCCGGTGTGTGTGGGAGGGACTTCCGGGCAGACCGGTTTTGCAGAAGGACATCTGGGCTGCCCAAGGCCGATCACGGTGCCCCGGGCTGCGGAGCTGAGCCGCGCATTCCAGGAGCTGGGGGTGGGGGGAGTTGGGAGGACGAGGACCTCTCCTGGAGAGGTGCAGTTCTCTGGTCCGTGGACCACGCTCTGAGAAGTCCTGTGCAGGCTGCCATTCTGCTGCTTCCCTGCCGCGGAACAGCACTGGGCGGGATGGAGGAAGGCCCTGTCCTGGGCTGGCTGGCCCAGGACCTATCCGTGTGTGGTCTGGCTTCTCCAGATGGCCATGGCTATTCCCTCGACTGACAGGGTGCCTTGCCCCTTTAGCACTTTGGCGGAGAGCAGAAATAACACACCACAGTGCCCTGACCCCTCTGAAGAGTGGATGAGTCGTGGGCTCCAGGGGACCCAAGCTCCTTTTCTCAGTCGTTGAGCTTGTGAACCAGGCCTGAGTCATCCTTCCTTCTGCAGTTTTTAATTAGGGAGGAAAAAAGTGGACTTGCGGAAACTGGCACTGTGATTCTGGACCTGGAGGGTTGCTGGACTTTGTCTCAGGCAGCAGGGCTGGGGAGGGGCGCCGGGGGCCGTGGCTCTGCCTGATGCCCAGGTGAGTGGAAGTCAAGCCTGCAGCCCCCTGCCCGTCGCCAGGACCCTACCGTGTCCCCCACATCCAGCCAGATCATCACTTGGCCCTGGCAGCACCAGGCAGGGGATAAATCTGTTCCATCCATCAGTAACAGAACAACATTCTCCCCAGCCCAGGGACTGGAGCCTCCCCAGACCAAATCAGCTGGTTTACGTGAATGGAATTCAGGCTGGTGGGAACTGGACATTTTGTGGAGCCACTGGCGTCTGTCCCCTCCCGGGGCCCCACACCCCTCTGTGCTTTTCCTTGAAGTCCAAAATAGTGGAACCAGCATGTTCTTTCCTGGGGCAGCTGCTCTGCTAACTTCCAACGTGTTGTGCTCTGAGCTCAGAAAATCAGAGGAATCAAAGAGAGAAGCTGTAAGTGCTCAGCCCGCAGGGAAATGCGGCTTTGGAGACTCCAGTTTGCTTTTTTTCTTTCCATGTGCGTCAGATATGCCGTCTCATCTTGCAGCGCCCCGGCCAGCTCTTGCTCTTCCACAAGGGAAGGGAAAGCAAAGCTGTGGCCGGGGCCCTTCCGACTGGGAAAATGTTTCAAGTGGGGGTGACAGGCGGCCGTCCCAGGTGCTCCGAGAGAAATGCAGATAACTAAACCAAACATGAGAGCAGTTGCACATGTGTCATCCTGACAAGATGTCAGTCTATTCGGGTCTGGGTCCAGCTGTAGCCCTGAAGGCTAGAGAGGGAATATTCTGGGCTTGGAAGCCTTCTCTTTCCTCAGCTGCTGCAGGAACTGACTGTCTGTTGTTGAAATTGATTCTGGATATCCTAAGGGGCACATGTGCTCCAAAGCAGGCATTGCTCCTCTTGTTGATTTCATAGCGGGGGAGGGGGGGTGGGGGGGCCCTCTGTTGATTTCAGCTTTTACACATGGGCAGGAGAGCCCATCCAGGTGGGGCCTCCTTATGGGTCTTCTGGGCACCCCCAGCTGCCCGTTCATCCTTTCCCTCTAACTCCAAATCAGATTTAGCCTTTGAAAAATACTTGGCAAATGCAAAAAATGATGGGTTTAACAGGAGCCTGAGGCATTGGTAGGGAAAGCTTAATTTAATTTACTTTTATTTTTGGACAGATAATTCATTTTCTTGGTTCATAAATCAAAACTATAAAAATCCTGGCTCCTACCTTTGCTCCTATCAACCCCAACACAGGTAACACAGGTGAACACCTGCATTCGTTTCTTGGGTGTTTTTAACAAATACAAGCAAATATGTGTGTGTGTGTGTGTTTCCTTTTTCTTTTCCCCTTTCACAGAAAATAAAATGCAAATGGCTCATAAAAGAATGGAAGGAGCCTCATTCTAACTTATGTTAAGAGACATGCAACTTAAAATGACAATGAAATACTGGTGAGACAAGACTGACAAAAGTTAGCATTCTATGCAAGCTGCTTTGAACTTTGCTCTTTTCACCTAATTGTATATCTTGGAGATCTTTCAAATTGGTGCATAAAGAGTGTCTTCACTCATTTTTACAGCTTTATATTATCCTATTTATGGACACACCATAAATTTACTTAACTAGTTTCCTATTGATAGACCTTTGGGTTGCATGCAATCTTTTGCTACTATAAACAGTGCCAAACACCTCCTGTATGTGCTGGTACATCTGTGGGATAAATTCTGGCAAGGAGGATTGTTGGGTCAAAGGGTAAGTGTGTTTGTAATATTTATAAGGTTTTCCAGATACCTTCAATGGGATTGTGCAATATATACAACCACTAGCAGTCAATAAAAACCCTCCCTGCAGCCTTGCTATGTGGGCATTGCATTGCAGTTTTAATTTGCGTTTCTGTTATTTTAAAGTGAAATTGAGCACCATTTGGTTCTTTTAAAAGCCATTTGCACTTCCTTTCCTATGAGTTGCCTCTGCATATCCTTTGCGCATCTGAACAAAAATTGTATTATTGTATCCTTTTTTCTTTCTTTTTTTTGTTAGAATAAGTATCCTTTTTTCTTAATAATTTCTGGGAGCTCTTGATATGTTAAGGGAAGATTAGCTCTCTGTGATAAGAATTGCAAATATTTACCCCTCATTGTCATCTTTTGATTTTGCTTATGTTGTGTGTGTGTGTCTAAGTGAAATAAATTTTTAGGTGATAGAATATAGTAATCTTTTTGGGGGGTCTGAATTCTGGATAAAAGAAAAGCTTTCATCCTCCAAGGTTCTAGAGTATGTTTTCTTCTACTACTTTTATGGCTTCACTTTTAAAAAATTTTCTATCTTTGATCCATTGGGAGTTGATGCTAAGGAATGATCTTAGAACACGGAGAAAGGCACGGAGATCCATCACTCATCTGTTCCCTTGGAGACAGAAGGCAACATGGAATTAGCAGGTGGCCTGTGATGACTCAGGGAGAGACAGTTACCACAGTGGGCTCTGTCTTGGCTGTGGTCTGAGGAGGAGTGGGCACCGCAATGCCTTTGGAGTCTCCCATAGAGTTTATCCAACCTAGGACTTGGGTGTTCATCTGAGACTCGGATACCTTTTAGGGAACAAAATTTTGTTTCTTCTTCACCTTTACCGACTACAAATAAGAGGAAGGGAGAAGCTGTTATCAGTCACTATGCGTTATGCTCACTTTCATGTGTATATCATTTTATCCCATCCTCTGAACAGTCCTCCAGAGTGTTCTCTCTGCCTTCATGGGTAAAGAAATGGAGGTTCAGACAGGCAGTTGACTTGCCTAACGCCATCCATCCTGATAGTAAGTAGCTGATGCAGGGTGCCGGGAGGAGGCTGGAGGGGTGGAGCTCTGGGTAGCCCATTCCCCTTCCTTAATGAAAGCAGCTCTGCCTTTACCTGGTTTGCTTATGGGTTTCCCATTAAGCTTTGATTTGAAGAATAGATCCGCTGCAAGAGTCTGTGTTCTCTGGGTGGGGCTGTTTTTTCATGCTTCTCATCCTCAGCAATGGGTTTGGATTGGCAGTGCCACCCCACTCCTACT
This sequence comes from Hippopotamus amphibius kiboko, assembly GCF_030028045.1. NCBI lineage: Eukaryota > Metazoa > Chordata > Mammalia > Artiodactyla > Hippopotamidae > Hippopotamus > Hippopotamus amphibius. The sequence goes on along the minus strand of NC_080190.1, from coordinate 83,039,141 downwards.
TCCCTTGCACCTACTTCCATGCCCACAACCGTTGCCACGCTTTGCCTAGTGAATCTGAAGAGTCTCAGCCCACTGAGGGGCATTACCAGGCGTTGTAAGCTCAGAGGGGGCTCAGAGCCAGGAGGTAGCAATGGCAGCTGCAAAGATGACTCCTCAACCAGCTCAGCCCAGCCCTGGGACGCTTCCAGCCCACTGCCATCACCGGCTTCATGGCGGAAGGCATGGCAACGCAGTAGAGCTGATGTTTTTCTCAAGTGCTAGAATGGGGAAAAACTGCCACCAACTATTCTCTCCCCACTGCCTCCCTCCTCACACCACAACAAAAGGATTCTCCAGCCAACACTGCCAGTTACTCAGTGGTGTTTCTGGTAAGAATTAAAAACTCAGGGATTACTCAATACCAAGCCGAGGGACTTTTAAAGGTGCTTAAGCTCATTATATCCTTTGGCAGACTGAATCTCCTTCTGCATTTAATGACTAATAGTCCTTGGTGCTTCTAGCATCATCTTACTCAGCCGTGTCTAAGAGTCCTAGAATAAACACACTTCTAACACCATCATCATTCTTATGATCCTTCTGCTTCCAAGCGAGGTGGGCCCTATCATGGATGGGTGAAGTCAGCACCATCATTCTTATCACCATTATGAATAAAATAATACTGCGTTCAACAATCGGCCTTTATAAGAAGGAGCTTAATGCACTAGGCCTGATACCAAACTTAACAAAACTCCATTTTAGAGAGAGGATGCAAATCAAAACTGCAAGGAGGTATCACCTCACACTGGTCAGAACGGCCATCATCAAAAAATCTACAAATAATAAATTCTGCAGAGGGTGTGGAGAAAAAGGAACCCTCCTACACTGTTGGTGGGAATGTAAGTAAGTTGGTGCAGCCACCTTGGAAAACTGTATGGAGGTTCCTCAAAAAACTAAAATAGAGTTATCATATGATCCTGCAGTCCTACTCCTGGGCATATATCCAGAGAAAACTATTATTCAAAAAGTTACATGCACCCCAATGTTCATAGCAGTAGTATTTACAATAGCCATGGAAAAGACATGGAAACATGCTTAAGTGTCCATCCACAGATGAATGGATAAAGAAGATGTGGTACATATATACAATGGAATATTACTCAGTAATAAAAAGGAACAAAATTGGGACATTTGTAGAGACATGGATGGACCTAGAGACTGTCATACAGAGTGAAGTGAGTCAGAAAGAGAAAAACAAATATCATATATTAACGCATATATACGGAATATAGAAAGATGGTACAGATCAACCAGTTCACAAGGCAGAAATAGAGACACAGATGTCGAGAACAAACATATGGACACCAAGTGGGGAAAGCGGGGGGAGGGGGACTCGGGTGGGATGTATTGGGAGATTGGGATTGCCATATATACATTACTAATAAGAAAAAAATATTGAATTATACACTTTAAATATATGCAGTTTATTGTATGTCAATTATATCTCAATAAAATTCTTAAAAAAAGATGTGGTACATATATACAATGGAATACTACTCAGCCATTAAAAAAGAATGAAATAATGCCATTTGTAGCAACATGGATGGACCCAGAGATTATCATACTAAGTGAAGTGAGTCAGACAGAGAAAGACAACTACCGTGTGATATCACTTATATTTGGAATCTAAAAAAAGAGATACAAATGAACTTATTTACAAAGCAGAAATAGACCCACACACATAGAAAACACACAGTTACCAAAAGGGAAAGGGTGGGAAGGGGTAAATTAGGAGATTGGGGTTAACATATACACACTTCTCTATGTAAAGTAGATAACCAAAAAGGACCTACTGTGTAGCACAGGGAACTATACTCAATTTTTTGTAATAACCTATAAGGGAAAATATATATTATGTGTATATATATATGAAGATATATACATTGCAAATCAACTAGACTTCAATAAAAAAAAAGAGAGGAAACAGTCATCTAGAGAGAGGAGGCCATTTATTCCACATTCCTTGCAAAGATGAAGGCACATTCTAGGAAAGCACTGCTCTGCTTCCCCTGGCATTTGTGAGCAGTTCCAGCTTGGGGGGATCTTGTGTCCCGGGTAGAATTCCATGGCAGGATGGCTACATTTCATGATCAGCCGCTGTGCTGTGTGGGGACAGGCAGGTGTGTTCAGAACTGAGCATCTGTGTTTTTGCACCCTTGTACTCTTGTTGTGGACCAGGGAGCTCAGGGACCTTCCATCAGGCTTGATGGGAACAGGCTTAAACTTTGGGGACAGCGGTGCAAAACTGAGCAAGGGTGGGTCATCCAGGGCCCATAGCTGGGGAAGATTTTAATTTTTTTCTATTTAACAAACTCCTGGATAGTGGTGGCATGTCCATTGCCCGGTCTTAAGTCAGGCTCTTAGAAGCAGACCCTGGGATGAGAGTTCAAGTGCAGGTGATGGGTCAAGGGAGTGCTTCCTGGAGAAACGTGGTGGCTGTTGGAAGTGCCAGCATCCTGAAGGGGTGGCTGGATCCAAACTCAGGGCCACAGTTCTTCATGCCTCTTCCCTGGAGAGCTCACGTGGTAGCTTCAGTTCCGCTAGGAGCCCCAGGTCCTCCTTCTCTTCACCTACTGCTTCTGATTATGGATAAAAGGGGAAGGGAAAGAGTGATAGGTAAGGTTAAGTGATGGTGCCAACTGCTAGGAATTCTGTGATTCTCCTTCCCTGGGCTGGGACAACTCCTCCGGGCTGGATGGGTCCTACGAACCCACCGTGCTCAGGCTGGGACAGTGTCAATGCACCCATCGACTTTCCCTTCATGTGTTCAGTCCTCAAATATTTTCCAACAAAACACTCAATATGTATATTTTCCTACTTTGTCATCTCCTGTGCATTTTTAAAGAAAATGTACCTCTTGTGGCTTTGAATCTTTGTACTAAGTTCCTCAAACTGTACATTTTAAAAAGCTTTTCTTTGAGCTTAAAAATAATATTTACAATACGTTTGTCCCTTGGCTAGCTGTGTCTGTGACTGTGTAGACACGACTCCTTGGCAGAGTAGAGACTTGCCCGAATGCGATTAATTTTACTGGTCTACCCAGGATTTACCAGCCAGTGTCAGCTTGTGGAAGCCTTGACGGAAGAACCTCTCTTTCAAAGGACACAGTCATGCAGCAATCACTAGAAACTTTGACGGGAGGCAAAGCAGGCAGGCATACGAAATGACCCCCTGAAATAGCCTGCATTGGTGTGCATTTTCAGCTGATGGAGTCTAAGTCCTAATGGCAGGAACTTCCCCTTTTTTAACATTGTCATACCTCCTACACACATGCCCACGGGCTGTTATGCAACATGCACGTCCACTAAATATACTGAATAAGCAATAAATGTGAGGGGTCAATTGCTTTCTGATTTATGCTACCTGCAACGTTCTGGAAGTGTTCAAATATTTCCGGTCTGCTGCACCACGTCTGAAACATGCCCCTCTCCCAGGAGATTTTTTTTTTTTAATTTTTTTTTTAGAACCCAGGTATTTTATTCCTCTCCTCCCTTTTGAGATGGAGGCAATTATTTATCTATTAATTTTAATTATAAAAGCAACATGTGTTCACGTTGCATATACAGAGAGCAACTAGTATCTTTTAAAGCTTTTGACTCTGAAAGTGTGGTTGCTATGTCCTAAGCCACACGCGCATCCCTAGGGTTGCTGTCCTCACCAACCACCTGAACAGGAGAAGGATGTTAGCCAGTGACGTCTAGAAGGCACCACCAGGAGGCTGAAATCGCAATCCTTTCTCCCCTCTGTCTTCACTGCCATCATGACCCATCGCTGACCTCATCTTGCCCTCTTCCTCTTCCTCTTCGCATTTTTGCAGTGTGCTTATCTTGGGTTGTAATTAGGTCCAATTCCCTGGACTGGCCATGGGGATGTACTTGTTTTGATGAAAGCGAACCCGTCCGTGTGGTTCATCCAGGGCCTCTGGCTAAAAACCAACAAGCAAGTCACTGCCAAACCTGAGCCTTCCTTGCGTGGGAATAGTGGCAGAAACACGTTCGCTCTTTTATTTCCACAAAGTGTACATCCCCAAAGCACACAGAGAAGCACATGCTCAGGGAAGAGTCATTGTTTACTCAAGATGCCCTACAAAAGCTGAAAGAGGAAGGAGAGAACATTTGACCATCAAAGCCAATCTGCAGGAATCTTCGAAGGAGGAAGCGTCTAAGAATTGGGGCGGAGGCCACAGTGAGAGGACCCTTCTTCGTGTTTTTAGGCAAGTTCCGATCCTTCACATCTCCTGCTGAAGGCTGCCGTGCACTCACGTCTTCTCCATCTCCCACCATAGCTTGTCCTGGGAGAGAAAGAAGCTGGCTGAGTCCGCCATCTTCAGGGAGTTCTCTGCAGAAGGGAGGGAAAGAGTGAACGGAGGGATGGTATAGACGCAAGGGGATACTCGTGTGCAGCCAGACTGGAGAGCCTGCTCTGAATTCATCCCTCCCACCCCCAATTTCCACTCCTTATACTGTGCCACACAGAGAATAAATCCCAGCTTGGGAGTAGTGTCTTGGGCGACTGAAGAGTTAAATCATTTTGAAAGACTTCCAAAGGAGACTCTGCACTCTCCCAGAATGAGAGTGACTCACTAAAGGAAATCATTACTTATATCCAATTAGTTTCTTTACAAATGCTCATTAATTTCATTTCCTAGGCAATCTTCACTTTCTATCTCAACTAGAACAGTCATAGGTAATTCTTTCTTTAGGAATCCACTACAAGTTTGTCCCTATGACCCAGGATAGACCTGAAACCATTCTCTTTCTGCTTCTGTCTCTTCTCTGTCTCTCGCTCTCTCGCTCTGTCTCTTTCTGTCATCTTCCACTTCACGTTGGCTCACCGTCTAATTCCATCCTACCCCACATAACCTCGGAAACTGCAGATGAAAAGTTTCCATTTAAGTTCTGATACTTCAAGGCTATTTTGCAACTCTGAATTTTTAGTCCTAAAAATGGTACATTCTCCTAGATGGTTGATACTTTTTTTGTCTAATGGACCAAGATGGCTGCAAATATAGTCCAAATAGACCAATCGACTCTGCATTTCTTCCAAAGTCAGGGTGATAGTTGAAAACTATTTTAATGGATAGAACCTATTTTCATTTAAGGCCATAAACTTTGAAAAAAATAATAAATCAGATAGTTTCATACTAGTATGGCTACTTTTTCCTGCTTTTTAAGGCATCTTCTAATATTACCAGAATCTTCTGAGAACAAAAGAATTAAACAATGAAATTCATCATGCTACCTTTTTACAACAGCTTTTCCTCATCACCACCTGTTACAAGGCCCTTGTGATTTGAAGGATCAAAGGAGCGACTTCCTCTAGATCTTTTTCATTATTATGTTTCTAGTGTCTGATTTGTACCAAGATCTAGACTTCACCAGTGATGCTGATGAGTTTCTTTTTTTTCCATGTAATTTGTTTTATTTTTATTATTTTATTTAAAATTCATTTAGGGCTACCCTGGTGGCACAGTGATTAAGAATATGTCTGCCAATGCAGGGGACATGGGTTCAAGCCCTGGCCTGGGAAGATCCCACGTGCCGCGGAGCAACTAAGCCTGTGTGCCACAACCACTGAGCCTGTGCTCTAGAGCCCGTGAGCCACAACTACTGAGTCCGTGCGCCTAGAGCCTGTGCTCCACAACAAGAGAAGCCAACGTGATGAGAAGCCTGGGCACCACAACGAAGAGTAGCCCCTGCTCGCCACAACTAGAGAAAGCCCCACGCGCAGCAACGAAGACCCAACGCAGCCAAAAATAAATAAATATAAATAAATAAATAAATAAATAAATAAACACAAGTGTTAAAAAAATAAAATAAAATTCATTTAAACTTTTAATTTTACATTGGAGCGTAGTTGATTAACAATGCTGTGTTAGTTTCAGGTGAACAGCAAAGGGATTCAATGAGTGTTTCTATTGATGTATTTGAGAAAGATAATTTCCTTTCCACTGATACCAGCTCTAAATCTATCCAGTCCTCTGTTTTTTTTGTTCAGCTCCTTGGTGCCTTGCACAATTACCTGGCTTAACAGATGTTTGCTTTCTGGTGACTTACTTACTCCTTCCTGGTATAGTCCCTCATGGAGCCTGTTTCCCCCTCCCCTTCCCATGTGCAAGGGACTTGACCACTTGTAGTTGATAAACCCTGGCAAATACAGGGTTGCCCAAAAAATTCATTCAGGATTTTCCATAAGATGCTACAGAAAAACCTGAACGAACTTTTTGGCCAACCCAAAATATTTGCATAAATTCTTTCTGTCTTTCAGGCTACAAGACCTAGATTTTTCTGCATGTTTGCTTTGTTTCAATGAACTTGCTGGAATGCTGCTTACTTGCTTTTGAGTGGTGCTAGGTCCTTACGCCCTGCATACACAACCAACCACATAATTTGTAGGGCCCAGTGAAAGATAGAACCGCAGGGATCCTTGCTCATTAGTTACTATAAGTTTCAAGCTGGTGACAGCAGATCATTGGACCAAGAGCTCACCCCCATGAAACCCATTATTCCTACATAAATAACTTCTTATGACTAATTCTAGGTATGACCTGTGACTTAGCCTTAGTTTGTTTCTTTGCTATTTTCGACTTGCAAACTAAGATTAGTCTGTATCTCTCAGTGCTTTGAGAATCTTCCACTGACCTTTGGTTTATATTGTTGTTATCAAAAAGTCTGCTGTCAAGCTCACTTTTAACTCTTTCAATGTATTCCAACCCCTCTTCCCTAGCCGACTGATTTTGCCTTTTGCAGTTTTTCCTTACAATGTGTCTAGTTTTGCATATTTTGCTTTGACCTAATTTTGCTTCCTGAATCTGATTTTCATCCTGTTTTAGAAAATTCTCAGCCCCTACCTTTTAAAATATTGCCTCTTCCCCATTTTTTTCTTTCTGGAGGTCCAATGTGATCCATGCTAGAAATTTTCAAGTCTTTAACTTTTTTTAATTTTTAAAACCACTTTATCTTTTTGTGCTGCCCTCTAGGTAATATTCTTCCAAACTATTACCTGGATCCCTAATTCTCTCTTCAGCTGCCTTATCTGATCTTTAAACCCATGTGTTGAGTTTTTATTTTTAATGATACACACTTCATCTCTAGAAGTTATATTTGGTCCTTTTTCAAATATATCTGGGCTTTTTTTAAGAGTCTGATTATTTCCTCATAATTTTGACTTCCCCTTTTACATTTTAATTGAGCCATAATTTACAGCCTCTTTTTGATATTTTCATTATTTGATGTTGGGGTTCCTGGGATTCAATACCCCTGCTGCCTGTTGTGTGTATTGACTCTGGTTCTTAGTGGAATCTTGGTCATGTCTCCAAAAGCATTTTGTAGTTTTTGATTGTGAGCTTCTGTTTCAAAGAATGTTCACTCTGGTGATCTTGTGTGGCAGGAGTTGAGGATCTGTTTCTATAGAGAAGTTTTTCATTTGCTTTAGTAAATGCCCCTATGATAGCAGGAGATTGGGATTCTTCTTACATTGTTTAATTGGCTGGGGGTTCCTGGACTGTACAGGTGAGTAAATTTAAACACAAAGCTGTGTGAAGTGTGGCCTGTGGTTATGAAACTCAAGGTGACTTTTTTTCCCTGCCAGAGCTTGCACTGCCCGGGCAGCCAAACTGTCAGCACCTGCTCCGGTGTTCAGCCTGCTCTGGTCTCAGGGATTTCCTTTACTGATCTCAGCTGTTCTCTTAAGACCATGTTTGTTATTTTTGTAGGCATATCTAGGTATTTTGTGGCTGGAGGTTTTTTAGATTTTCCTTCATGATATTGCCACAAATGATAGTTCCTGTCATTCTGAATTTCTGAGCTCAGAAGAAGCATTCTCACTATGATTACATATTTTGAGATTTCTCTAGATGTTAGAAACCTCTTATGAAGCAGGCCAGGAGTCCTGACCAAATTCACGGCAGTTCAGTTCTACTAATGAGAAAGTACTCCTTATTTTTATATGTGGCTTTTATTTAGATGAGACATTGGTTTTGTTCTGCAAAGAAAACAGCTAATGTACTTACTCTTTGCTAAAAATGACTGGAGTGCACAAATGGCTGGATTTATTTAGTACCAAAATGTGAGATGTTTAAAAAAAAAATCTTAGGAATTTGAGGACACGGGGAGGGTTGCTCAGCATTGAAAGGAAAACAGAAGGAGAAAGGCATTTCGGTTCCCTGTGCCATGCATGGTCTCTGGTTTCAAATAATGCAAGGGTTACTCTCTGCTGTTCCTTCCTTTCACCATTGAATTTTCTGCCCCTTAAAGATCTGCTTTTCCAGAAAATGAGAAAGTCTTCGCCCAAAGAAGCACCAGAGAAGTGAAGACAGATTACTGTAAAAGGTTTCAGGGCTGAGTCAGCTGGAGGGCAGCTGGTGATCATTTCCTGTCTCACTCTGCAGAAGGGAGCTACCCAGGAGAGGGATGTCTAAGCTGGAAGGACTCTAGCTGGTTCCTATACTTCTCCAGAGACCTGCAAGGCTCACTGCATGGAGTGTTTTGATATCCAGACAGGGAAAATATAGCCCTGTGGACCAGGAAGGAAAGTCAGTCATTCATTCATCACTCTTACTTCTCATTAAAGTGAGAGCTATGTGGGGAATTTAGGCAGGAGACTTTCAATATGACTAGATATATATACTTTTTTTTCCCTACTATTTTTAAACAAATCTATTTTATTGAAGTACAATTGAGCTTTGGGGTCGTGTTTTAGATTGAAAACCTTATTTACTCAGAATGCAAAGCACTCAATAATGTTCATTGGTTTTGTTGTTGTTCCTATCCTGTGAACATCTTTTTAGAAAAAAAGATGGTGCAGTGGTATAGCCTTTGCCAATGAGGGAATTCTGGGCTGATGTGTTCATTCTTTTTTTTTTCTTCCTTTGGTTCAAATAAAATTTATCCAGCGTTATGCTATGTGGGGCTTTGTACTAGGTGTTGTGGGTCTAAAAGGATAAATTATAAATAACTCCTGCCCTTAGGAATCCCACAGTCCAATGTCTTGTGGGAAAGCCAGCTCATATACAGAGAAAAGAAATGCTAAATGAGACCTAATTAATATTCAAATGATCTAATTAAAGAATCACAATAAATTTAAAGTTCCATAACTTTTTTTATTGTGATAAAGCAGACATAACATAAAATTTACCATTTTAGCCATTTTTCGGTATTATTAAGCACATTCACGTTGTTGTGCAACCATCACCAGCATCCATCTCTAGAACTTTGTCATCTTCCCAAACTGAGACTCTACCCGTTAAATAACAAGTCCCCCTTCCCACCCTGGCAAACCCCCATTCTACTTTCTGTCTCTATGAACCGAACTCCTTTAGGTACCTCCCGTAAGTGGAACCATGTCATATTTATCCTTTTGTGTCTGGTTCATCCATTACATTTTTTAATCGTCGGAAATCTGCTTTACAGGAATGAACATCTTGGCCTTGTCCCTGACTGATTCACTGCTTGGCTGGGCCTGGGGTAAGAGAGTCAACTTTTCCTAATGCCCTCTGCTCTGCAATAGCTCAACCATTTTAGAATCTTTTTTTGGAAAAGTCCATCACAGTGTGTGATATTAATCAATTCAAGTCTGCTGACATTATTGTAGTACTTAAGAGGCTGCTACTCCCTGGAAACCCCGCATAGCCTCCCTCCATGCGTGGTGAGGCAGTGAGGTCAGAAGCTCGCAGGTGAGCCTGCGCCTTGGCTCTGCAGAAAGCCTGCTGGTGCCCCAGGCTGCACGTTTCACAAGGCTTCACGTGTGAGCCCAGAGAGAGCCCTGCTATTCCCTCAGCCCAGCTGCTTGCCAGAAACCCAGGCCCTGCGGACTCCCCTCCAGATGTGGGCTCCGAACTGGGCTGTCTAACAGCTTTCCTCTGGGGCCAATCAGACACTCGCCAGAGGGGCGCCATCTCACCCACTGCTTTTGAGTCACTTGTTATATTTGAGACCTGTCGTGTGTTGGGAGCCCTCACCGGGGTTAGGGAGAGACCTGATGTCAGGAGGAGGACTGAGTCAAGCTTCCTGCTGTATTTCTGGGGCATTTGTTTATACAGTGAAATGTGTAACTTACAGTGGGCGTGGCCTGCCGAGCAGGCGTCAGCTCTGGGCATCTCACTGCTGTGAACAAAAGAGCTCATTTTCTTGGGGTCCACTTCTTTTTTCATATTTTTTCCATTATGGTTTATCCCAGGATATTGAATATAGCTCCCTGTGCTACACAGTAGAACCTTGTTGTTTATCCATTCTATACATAATAGGTTGCATCTGCTAACCCCAAACTCCCAATCCAACCCTCCCCTCATGGGGTCCATTTCTTATTCCACCAGAATATAAGTTCCATGACAGCTGATCTGGTCACTGCTGAATCCTCAGCCCAGAAGACAGCCTGGCACGAAGTGTGAATACCTCCTATTAACGCGAGGAAACATCCTGTTGTAAGGATATTGACTGCATCCACATACAGAAAATAATGTCATTAGAAACTGGAAAATGATACCATTGATAAAAACACTCATGCTACCTAATCAAGAAATACTCCCTCCTATTCCAGTTCTTTCAAAAACTAGAGTAGGAAAAAAATTCTTTTCCTTAAAAATTTTTTTGTTTTATCCTAAAATAATAGTACTGATTCACTTTCTTCTTAAATTTCATAGTCTTATGGCTGCGTCAATGAAATGTGTAGAATCAAAAAAGGAAATTAATTTTCAGGATGTTTGTATTGGTTCTCTAGTATAGTTAAGTACTAATATTACTGCGGAAAACTGACACAACTTTGGTGAAGCAATTGCTGCAACAGGGGCCTCTGCGTAACATTTCCTTGTATAGGATTTTGAAAAAAACAAAAAAGAAGTCTTGGAAAATTTAGAAAAGTGCCTCTCTGCAGGCTTTAAACACACAGCTTTCATTCCCCAGTGGACTATGACTGCTTTTGACTGGGCAGTTCCTCTTTCGTCTCTGGGGTTCGGGCCTCACTTCTGTCTTCTGACCACCAACCAGCCCTTGCTGCCTTCATAGAAGTCATGCAGTGGGAGGTGGTTTGGTCCTCACTTCCTTCCTGGGCCCTCACTCAGCTTCGAAGTCCATCACCGGCACGCTCTTCTCCCAGATGGGATGTTGGGAAGCTGTGCAGTCCAGCAGAGCAAGGGTTAACGAACAGCTCAAGGATGAATGCTCCTTCCGTTGCACCCCCAAAGTCACCTGGGGCCACTCGCAACCTCTCTCCTCCACTCACTTCTTTCCCCTTATTTGGGGGGTTATCAGTACACATCCCTTTCTAATTTGCAGGAGCCATTTCTATACAAATTAGTTTAAGATCACACCTATGATTGAAGCAACAGTCAATGATCCTCAAAGATTATGGCTTTCCAATTATCCGCAGTTCATTAAGAGGGCCTCTCACTGGACAACAGATCTTTCTGCGGTGCCCCCCATGTTCCAGGGATCCTGTTGGGATCTGAGTGGAGCAATGGTATACAAACCCAGACCCTGTCTCTGCTCCCATGGAGCCTATACCTGGCAAATGAATGAATGGGAGACCAGTATTTCTACAAGCCTTCCTTGTGCTCACAGAGTGAGAAAGATGGACCACAGCGTACTGCAGTGGCTAATTTTTTTTCTTTTGGTCGGGTCAAATCCTACCAATTTGATCTACCGATTCTGCCAATTGATTCTATCAATTTGACTAAGACGTTGTCAAATCTACAAAACATTGGAAGCTTTATTGGGCATAGAACATCTTCTAAAGTACAGAGTATTTTACATCTCCCACCCTGATCCCCGCCTCCAGCTCCCTCCAGCCTGCCTACAGCCACTTCTTTGGATTCTTGGGGGGCTCATCACATCCCTCCCTCAGCGGAGTGACTAGACAAGGGACAGGGGTATGAGTTGGGGCGGGAGGGGTGGTACACAAGAAGGCTGCCAGCCACCAGGCCCTCACAGAGGTGGATTGGTTGGAAGCATGGTGGGTTTCGTGTTTGGTTACGCAGGGCGCTGTGCAGGGCTGGGTGCTGGAGGGGAATTGGTGGGGAAGCTGGGATCAGAGCCTTCCGCAGCAGAGATGAACTGCTGGCCGTGGGAGGCCATTGCCACCCTCAGATCATCTTCCGAGGAGGTGTTGCACGGCCGGGAGTGCTACCTGCACTCTTGTTTCTCCACGCGGCTTCCGTCCAGGGCCGCGCTCTGGGCTGGGTAAGGCCCTAGCAGACTTACAGTTTGGATGGGTGGCATTTCAGCATGCAAGTGAGGGCACGGGCTTTGAAGGCTAATGGCCCCGCTATCCTGGCCCTACCCTTTATCCTTTGTAATCTGATGGTGTCTGACGCTACCTTTTCGTTGTTACATTATTTCGGGGAACACTTCAGAGGTAACAAACCCTCAGATTTCAGGGCCTTAACACTGATATTTACATCCTGTTCAGGGCAGTGGGCGTCTCCCCTCAGGTGCTGTTTCGGGGAGCCGGGCTCCTTCCAGCTATGGCTCTCGCATCGCCGGGACCGTGGAGACTTCTGCACGGAGATACAGGGTGAGGGAGAGGGTACGTCTCACCACAGTAGCCTGAAATCACGTCCACTCACATTTCGTTGAGCCAGAGGCCTGGGAAATGTAAAGCCAGTGAGGTTTCTGTAGTGGGGATGGGAGAGCATGGGAGCTGCTGGGCACTTCGTTTCTCTGTCACGACGACGGGGTAGACGTTCAAAGCCTCAATTTCTCCTCTGTAAAACAGGGACAATCTATCTCTGAGATGTCTCATGAGGATCAGGGCTGATGTCTGCGATGGGACTAGTCTAGCGCCGGACACAGCCCTTGGCCGTGATTACAGCCGGCGGGAGAGGGGCTCTCTCTCACGGCGGGAGCGAGGGAGAGCCCGTCTCATCCCTGCCCGGCGACTGGGAGTGCGTGGTCCGTGCCCAGGCTTCTGCCGAAGGTTTCGTAATGATAATTACGCAATGTGCATTCCGTATGATGACTATTATGTAAATGCAAGTGTATGTCATCACGATTATTATGTAATACGGATTACGTATTGCGATTATTATGTAAATGCAAACGAACATCTCATTCTTAACGCATGTCTCAGGGACTAATATTCCTGGGGCACTGACACAGGTTTTAAAATATTTTCCCACTGTCTGCTGCCATTCGAAAGGCTTTTGTCCTCAAAGCAATAAAGGTCATCGCAAAAACTGCCAGCACACAGACGGCTCTAACGTGGGGCTTCAAAGCCTCCTCCCCATGCTGGGTGCCCCTTCCCCCAGCAGCCCAACTTGGATAAGCAACCATCCTGAACAGTTGGGTTAATCCTTTCAGAAATAGTCTATGTGTATTTACAAGCATGTATAAATCCTCTCTTTTTACCCAAAAGCCAAATCATGCGGCCACTCTGCCCGAACTCATTCCTTTTAACAGCCACGTGGTATTCCACTGCGGCCACAGTTTATTTAACCGGAGACAGGAGATTTAGTGGTAAGTTAAAAGGCGTCAGACTCTTCTTTTCTTTGTGTCAGCTGGCTAGCTCCCCAAGTTTCCTCCCCATCAAATTGCAGTCCCGCCTACCCTTTTCCCCTCCTTGCCCCTTTGCTCTGAAATCATAATCTCACATGGGTGCGTCCAGAGTCCTCGTGCCTCCTCTGGGGCAGCCCTCACCATCCCAGGAAATGGACAAGCTGGTTCCAAAGCTCCTGCTTCGTTTGTCAGAGATGAGGCCGTGGGGGAACAAGCTGTCAAAAGCCTGGAGGAAGCCCTTCCCTGCGCCTGTAGTCTCAGGCTGTTTCAAAATAGCGAAGCAGAACCCTCCTACACTGTTGGTGGGACTGTAAATTGGTACAGCCACTCTGGAGAACAGTATGGAGGTTCCTCAAAAAACTAAAAATAGAACTACCATATGACCCCACTCCTGGGTATATATCTGGAGAAAACTCTAATTCAAAAAGATACATGCACCCCAATGTTCATAGCAGCACTATTTACAATAGCCAAGACAAATGGATAAAGAAGATGTGGAGTGTGTGTATATATGTGTGTGTGTGTATACACACACACACATACATACATATATATATATATATATATATATGATGGAATACTACTCAGCCATAAAAAAGAATGAAATGTCATTTGCAGCAACATGGATGGACCTAGAGATTATCATACAAAACAAAGTAAGTCAGACAGAGACAAATATCACATGATATTGCGTCTAGGTGCAATCTTAAAAAATGATACAAATGAACTTGTTTACAAAACAGAAATAGACTCACAGACATAGAAAACAAAATTATGGTTGCCAAAGGGGATAGCGGGGGCCAGCGGGGAGGGGTATATAAATTGGGAGTTTGGGATTCACATATACACACTACTATACATAAAATAAACAACAAGGACCTACTGTATAGTGCAGGGAACTCTACTAAATATCTTGTAATAACCTATAATGGAAAAGCATCTGAAAAGTATGTATATATATAACTGAATCACTTTGCTGCACACTTGAAACTAACACAACACTGTAAATGAACTATAATTCAAAGAAAAAAATATTCTCATTGGAATAATTTGGAAAAAACGTAGTAAAGCAGTCTTTGTTTTACCTTCAGGGCACTGGGGACACTTGCTTCAAGTCCAGGGATTTGGACCCAGAGATGGTAGATCAGAAAAGGAATTCTTGTCTCTCGCTCAGTCCGTTTGAATTAAGATTTCCTAAGGTAGTGAGAAAACCAAGTGGTGCTTGCAACTTTGCTGAGGTCCCAGACGGGCAGTAAGGCCATGGGGAACTCAGAGATCTTGGTGGTTCTGCTTTCTGTAAGGCTGTGAAAATAATTTTGTGCGCCATACGACTGGTTCAAGCCATGGGAACCCATCTGGCTTCAGCCCTAGAATAGTATTTTCCAAGTTTTAGCCATCTGTGTGCCACCTTCTGATTTCCTTTTTTGCATCTTTGCATACCACCTTTACCAACTTATTTAGTATTTATATATTTGAAGAATTGCACTTATACATTTACAATCAATTTTAGATCTGTCTTAATCCAAAGGAACGTCTTGGAGTTGTAGGTTGGTTGTATAAGTTATAGTATATTTTTTCTAATATCCATCACAATGAATACAACTCAAAAAATTATTCATCTATGTGCCGCCTAAAATCATTGCCTATGCTGCACTTTGGCAATTGCTGCCCTAATAACTTCTATATCTCTTCAAGGGAGATGTATCCCTTTGAAGCATTTAAGAGGCGGCCCTTTAGAGATCTTTAGAACATGTAGGATTTACGTTATAAAACAACAACCTCTGTTGATTCTCCTGCACCAGCACAGGATGATATTTTTGGCCACAGTGATCCTCACGGAATGCTTTTCTCTTTTTCTGGAAAGAAGATAAATGCCTCCATTCTCAATGACCACTGAGGATAAGTAGTAAAGAGTGGGGAAGCATTCAGGGACCCTTGCTCTAGCTGATATAGGGATCTTTTTATTGCTACACGTGCTCTGGGCCAGGCTCACATTAGTCCTATTTTTAGACTTTGGGGTTGACTTGGTGAATTTGGCCTCCTTTTCAACAGATCATATTAATGACCTGCAGATGGGCCCATAATTGATTCCTTTCCATCACAATTATTTCACATGCAGGCAAATGTACTCAATGTCTCCTTGGTGAATAGTTATATAGTTTCTAAAACCTCCGCTATGTCTGGGAACAGGTTTTCTCTTTGGCTTGGACATCAGAGAATAGACTATTCTAGAAGGATTTATTGAAGCGCTTGGATGCCTATTCAGCGTCCTTGGCAGTTATGCGCAGAATTCAGAGATTTGGTGGCTCTGCATTCAGTTACATGGAGATGCTGATATTTACTGTCTTGGTGGTTGGGGGCAAGAGCTGCATTACTGGATGACATTTTGAAACATTCCCCCAATGTATTAACACGCTCACAAGCTCCATCTTTCCAAGAGTCTACCCAACCCTTTCCCTGCCTCTTGGCCACATCTTGAAGTATAGCCATATGTCCAGGACTCCAAAGGCATTTTTAATTTTATTTTCCACAGACTTTCCCTTAAGAGGCTCTCGTTTCCTCTTTGTCCCTCATGTGAAATCTGGGACCAGTTTCCTCAGCGTGACAAGCACTAGTGGGAGTGGGGGCTTAATATAAAACCACAAGAGCATGTGTGCATACACAACAATGCGAGGCGCTGTCCATCCAGACCTCAGGCAGGCACAGGTGGTGCTGACATCCTTATAAAGACTTGCAGCCATCCTCACATGGCAGAGGAAGTGACGGAGTCAGCTGGGCATTTACTCACTTACCTGATACAGAGGACCAAACTGAGTGATGAAAAGAGAAGACAAAATTTTAACCGTGTTCATACTCCAAACAAACATCTGCCCATTTCCTGGTAAGTCACTCATCTATTCAAGTTGAGTAAATCATTTTCAGGTCAGACCAATTTCACTATTATTATCTGCCCTTTGGGTTATTTGAGCTTCTATTCATCAATGAGATTACAGAAAGTTACATTAAAAAAATTAAGCTATAATTGACATACAACAGAATATTTATTTCAGTTATAATACATAAATGATTTGGTATTTGTTTGCTATGTATTTCATTTGAAAATGTAATGATTTGATACTTGTGTATATTGTGAAATGATCACAGCAGTTAACATCCGTCACCAGACGTAGTTACAGATTTTTTTCCCTTGCGATGAGAACTTTCAAGATTTACTTTCTTAGCAACTTCCAATATTCAACATAGTATTGTTAGCTATACTTGCCATGCTGTGCATTGCATCCCCAAGACTGATTTATTTCACAGCTGGAAGTCTGTATCTTTTAATTCCCTTCACCCAAGAGTTATCTTTATAATTTCTATGTACGGCACTCAACATTAAACTCAGGGAATTTTAACTTTTGGAGTTAAGAACTCGTGCTCCCACATACAGTCTGGGATATCCCTTCAGAAAGGACCAAACCTCAACTGTCTTACAATTCACTTGACCTCTTACAACATCTCCAAACCGACAGATTGGACAAAGCATATTAGTAATGAGTCTTGCTGGCTTTGAGATGAATAGGTACATGGGAAATGGCATCTGAGGTCATTCTGGTCTGGGGGACAGATCACTCTCACTGGGGGACAGTTCAGCCTGGCTGCTCTTTGAGTATGGTGCAGGTGACATGCATGGAAGGGTCAGCCACTCTCCCTGTTTCTTCCTTGTGGCTTCCAAGCCCACTTCTGATGATCTTGACTATTATAGAGCCTTTTACCTAAGGAAATGCAGGGTCCATACCAGGAAACAAACAGTGATTTTCATTACCCTGAATTAAATTACTGGGGCACCCAACACTCAAGCATCAAGTGACTTTTGGACAGATGGCCATCAGAAAACCCTGTTTGCACATCTTAAGTCACTCTAGGCACCAATATCTCTAAAGTCCTAAAACAAGACCATGAAGTCACTCAAGTTCATATTATCTCTGAATGATGACATTTAATAGGCTAATATTTTGTAGTTCCATCTAGTTAGGGGATTTCCAATCTCTGCTGATAAAGGAATATATTCATTTTCTGGCACATGATTTTGGGCATTTACTGGCTTGAGAATGATAGTTGACCTGGGCTGACACTAGTTAGGAGGAAAGAGGTGACATGACAGTAGGGATGGAGTTTCATCACTGACTTATACATACTGAATGTTACGCTTGATTCCTATCCTGGAAGGGGCTTTGCCAATGAGGGTCAGTGTTGGTGTGTCTGAACAACTAACACCTTCCACCCACGTGAGATCTTGTTTTTCAAATATGTGTAGATAGTTATAATTGGCAAAATGCACATTTATTTATTTGAAAGCATACCTAAATTCATTGTAGACTTTTGTGATTATATATTTTCTTAATCAAGAAATATTAAACATATAACCACATTTGGGGGGGGGTTAAAAAGTGCCCCCAGATTTGAGAATATAGAGCTGCTAAGAAAGAGACCAACCAAGGCCAATACGGTGATGACCCTTTAAACATCAGGCCAAGTGGAGCAGAGGCCTGCATCCTGGGTGAGGTTGCACAGCAAAAGGACAGACATAAGGATGAGCTTATAGCTGATGAGACCGGGAAACAGCCCTCTCATCGAGGTGAGTATCTTGGCATCATGTTTATGAAATGTTCTGATTTTTTAAAAATTAAAATTCATTTTAATTTTAAAAGTGAAGTATAGTTAGTTTACAATGGTGTGTGTTTCACATGCACAGCAAAATGATTCCATTACACATATATACACATATTCTTTTTCAGATTCTTTTCCATTATAGGTTGTGAAAAGATATCGAATATAGTTTCCTGCGCTATACCGTAGGTCCTTGTTGTGTGCCTATTTTATATATAGTAGTGTGTATCTGTTAATCCCAAACTCCTAATTTATCTCCCCACCCCCAACAGTGTTTCCTTTGGTATTTGTTGATTTCTAAAATGAGTTGTTACCTAGATTTACTGTGGTGTTGCACACACCCAGTCTGAGCGTGGATCATCAGCCCAGCAGAAATGGAGGCCTTGACTCATTTTGGGCTGCTGGCCTTGCGGAGGGGAAAGGATGATATTACCTCGTGCAGTGGCAGGAAGGAACCCCCCACGGCCTTCCCCTGGGCCAGGCAAGAGGCCCTGTTGGGGTCTGGGCGCCCCTGCACGGTTCCCAGTGGGGTGGGGCCCCCACAGCACCCTCTCACCTGCCACCTCCCCGTCTGGCATGTAGTTTCATGTTGCATGTTCTCTGCCAGAGGTGAGGCTTTGTGCACCCAGCGCTGCATCTGCCTGGGGCCAGCACGGGATGTATGTGTCGAGTGAGTAAGTCAGTGAGTGGATGAATACAGGAGTGACGGGGTGTGGCTTCCACTTTACAAGTTAGAGACGGAAAACATTTGAAGGGGATTTCAAAAGTCCAGATCACTATTCATGAACTATGCCTTTCATTTTTTTCTTTTCTTTTCTTTCTTTCTTTCTTTCTTTCTTTCTTTCTTTCTTTCTTTCTTTCTTTCTTTCTTTCTTTCTTGCCCGCATGGATTTCTAGAATGTCAGAGTGTTAAATGAAAAATCCTATATTTTCCCTTGGTAATACAGACAACACATGTTCATTGTAAAAGAAATTAATTGCATAACAGAGAGAATGGAAAAGCTGACCATCCTTTATAATCACACCTCCTAGGGCATGTGTTTCTACACTTTCCTCAGTGTGTCCTGTGCAGTCTCCACCAAGCCCCCAGGAGAGGGCTTCTCCACCCTTCTCTGCCCTGCTCTGTGCCCAGGAGGCTGGCCCATCACGGCAGGACCCCGGCTCCTTTGCACACCCCACCCTGGCATCCTGTTACGCTCAGCCAGTGGGAGGCAGAGAAGCTGGGATACTGCTCCTTCCCTACGATTTCCCAGGGATCTCCGTCCTTGCTGATTTCAGATTCTCCTTCCGGCCCTTCCTTTAAGGTTCCAGTCCTAAGCAGGCCTGGGACACGCCATCCCCCTCCTCGTTCTCCATGCACTTGGGGCCATAACGGCTCCCCACCAGGGCTAGTCTGGGTGTCACACACCTGCTCACTTAACTATGCCCACAGCTCTTGACGAGGTCCCTTCACTAAAGCTCACAGGATGCATCCTGCTTCCTGCTGGGACCTAGACTGGAACAACACACACCTACACTTACATAAAGGGTGCCCTACTATCCATCCTATCTTTTTACCTGCTCTCTTAAAGTTAGTACTCTTTTAGAGGAATCTTTTAATGTCAGTAGATATCATTACATTTCCTCATGATTCTACTTGATAAGATTTTCAATAGGGTTTAATTGAACCCCAGAAAGATTGATTATTTATTTATTTATTTAAAACATTTATTTATTTTTATTTATTGGCTGTGTTGGGCCTTTGTTGTTGCACGCGGGCTTTCTGTAGTTGTGGCGAGTGGGGGCTACCCTTCGTTGTGGTGCGCAGACTTCTCATTGTGGTGGCTCCTCTTCTTGTGGACTATGGGCTCTAGGCGCGTGGGCTTCAGTAGTTCCAGAACATGGGCTCATTAGTCGTGGCTCGTGGGCTCTAGAGCACAGGCTCAGTAGTTGTGGCGCCCGGGCTTAGTTGCTCCGCGGCATGTGGGATCTTCCAGGACCAGGGCTCGAACCCGTGTCCTCTGCATTGGCAGGCGGATTCTTAACCGCTGCGCCACCAGGGAAGCCCCCACAAAGATTTACTGAGCGCCTACCCTATAAAAGATATAGTCCCTGCCCTTGAGGAGTGCACAGCGCTATATGCGCCTTAAGACAAATGTGGAAATAACTGGGCAGGAAATAAGAGGTGTCCTAAAGGAGATAAGTTAGAGCTCTGAGAGTTCCAAGGAGACAGAGTGTGGGGCACTAGAAAGACTTCCTGGATGAGGCAGCATCTAGGATATGCCAGGGGGTGAAGGCTTAAACCAAAGGGAGCTGGGAGCCTGGCAGAGAGGATGGCAAGAGCCAGGGCCTGGAGCTGAGAACTTAGGGGTTTTTCTGAGCAGTGAAGAGTCTGGTGCAGCTGAGCAGGATGGAATGTTCTCGCAGGGAGTTTTACTCATCTTCCCTATAAAGCAGTTTCTGGAATAACATCATTTTTCTGTCTCCCCTCTAGATTATAAATTCCTTGAGGCCAGGGATGCTTCCTTCACATGCTTTTATAAACATCACATGTAGCGTAGGGGAAGGATTCCAATGGAAGTTTCTTGAGTGAATTTGAATGGACACCCTATGATGGGAATGGAAATTCGCTGTCAGATCATGGTGGGTCTTGAGGGTCAGGCTGGGTGGTTTGTGGGAAATTCTCTGGACCTGACTCCTTCTGTTCATGTGCTCTCTCTCCTTTAGGCTTAAATGGGATCATAGATATAAAAATGCTTTGCGGACAAGGACACGATCTTCTGAGAAGACGAGTCCCATTTTCCCACCTTCATTCTCTTAACTATGGGTTAGGGGTAGGAAGCCCAACCCCTCCTCATGGCAATAATTTGGGAACAAGAGCTCAGATGCTACTGGCTTCCTGGCTCATGTTAACTGGGGAAACAGACAGCAACTGGTTCTGCAGAATCAGGCTGGTCTTTGAAACAGAGAGCAAAACGAGAGCTGAGTTTGAGTTTGGCTCTTCTCCCAATATTAAAAGTTCAGAGAGTCGCTCTTTTCCTGCCACCCCCCTCCTTCTCCTCTGGCCAACCAGAGAGCCCCAACGTCTGCCCGAAACACTTCCATTCTTGCTCGTCCTCCACATCCTGCCTGTTTCCTTCTGCTTAGTGGCTAAGGGAATATTACAGAGTTTGGGATACTTGTCTGGTGCTTGTGTACTTTGTAACAATGTGTAGATGATGGTGTTGTAGCAGCAACAATAACAACACAGAAGCGAAATGGACACAGCTGGGCATGAACATGAACTCCACTGTGCAGTGACCATGGGTGACTTTGCTACCTGGCAGCTTACCTCGCTTATATACAATATCTACACTCGTAGAGTTGTGCAAATGAGAGAGAAACAGGGCAAGTGGAAGCACATATCTTGGCACAGGACCATATTTTATCCTTTTTCTCCCTCCAGGCAAGTACTCTGTTTATTACAAACTTCCAAAGGAAACACATGTATATTTCTTTGTCAATGATTATCTATTAATAACACATGCAGTGCAAATTCTGGCAGAAGTATGTAGCACTTTGGAAGATGTAGTTGGGAAAAAATCAGGTTTAGCTGGCTTTTCAAACAATTCTCCATTGACTCTTCAACCCCAATCCCTAAAAAAGAAAAAGAAAATGAAAAAAAAAAATCAAAAAGAAAGATGAGCGAGCGTCTGGCTTCCATTTCTGAAGCCAGTTTTTCTGTTAGCTCATGAATCATGAAATGCACGATATATATACAAATGATCCCCCACCCGAAGCATACAGTATGCTTTTCAGGGAGGAGAGGTGCTTCGAGTGAAACCCATTTGCACTGATGGGACCTCAGGGTGTCTTGTTACAACGGTCTTGTAAACATCCAGGCAAACCTGTTGACTGGTGAAAATCCAGATTCTAAATACTGTTTACTCGGGAATCATTTGTCATTCCTTTCCCGGCTCGAATGACTATAAACTCCTCCAAAATGCTTTATAAACACTCATTAGAGTTTTACAAAACTGCTTGGAGGGCCACGTAGTTGTCTCCATTTGGCAGTTGAGTAAACTGAGTCACGAAAGTTGAAAGATCTGCTCAAAGTGGTGCCGGGGGCAAAGGAAGGGCCGGGCCAGAGCCCAGACATCCTGGCTCCTCGTCTGCTGAGTGGGTCTCCGGGATGTGCTGGGGTGGGCCACGCCCAGGCTCCTGATCACCCAGGGTCCCGCAGTGCCACTGGCTTCCCCTTAGCAACTCTTCCTTCAAGCCCATTGCCCAGACTGGCCGAGCTCCCCTGGGCTCCCGAGACAAGGTCAAGGTTCCATTTTGAAAAGGCAAGCAAAACACGTACCCAGGACCATCCATGTCCTTCCCTCCCCGCAGCCTGGTCTCACCTCTGCTCTAATCCTGCTTCTAAGGGCCCACAGATAGGCAGATAGAACAGTAAGACGTTGGTTTTCTGTTCTTCCGTGTATTTTTTTTTATTAGTTTTTCTTTTTCTTTTTTGGGGGGGGCGCTGTATTGGGTGTTCATTGCTGCACCTGGGCCTTCTCTAGTTGTGGAGAGCGGAGGCTACTCTTGGTTGCCGTTGCGGCAACAACTCTTCTCTTGTTGCGGAGCACGGGCTCTAGGCGCTCGGGCTTCAGTAGTTGCAGCACGTGGGCTCAGTCGTTGTGGCGCACGGGCTTAGTTGCTCCAAGGCATGTGGGATCTTCCTGGACCCAGGATCGAACCCATGTCCCCTGCATTGGCAGGCGAATTTTTAATCACTGCGCCACCAGGGAAGTCCCTTCTTCCATGTACTGATCAGCTGCAAAGAGCCAGGATTAGCTGGGTCTGGTAAACATTCACCGGTTTTTAGCTGCCTTGCACTGGAAACCACTTCTTACATTTGAGCTCCACCACCCACCTGGTAAACAGAAAGTGCTGGCTAGTTGATCTCCCAGACCCCTGGCCGCAGGGTACCACCAGCACAGGACCCAAGCCTGCCCGGGACTCTGAGTGAGGGTTGAGTCTACAGGGACTTTGTAGATTTCACGCGGGTGGGGTGCGGTGGCAGTCCAAGCCTCCGGCATCTGTCAGCAGTGGTGCCAACAGGACCATCAGAGTCCTGAGGAGGCCCCTTTGTCACCAGGCTACTGTTGTGTCTGACCTTGACCACCAGCTGACTTACTGGTGTGCTTTGCCTCCTGCTTATTTCTGGAAACGTCTGGATTGATGTGTGAATTACCAGTGATTCTTCAATGAGTTCCTTTCCTGACCAAGTTAACTAGAGTTGAGAGTTTTGTCTGTTTGTATCCTGATGGGTACAAGATGGGAAGTGAGCGAGTTTTCCCCTTTCCTTTCTCCCTCATCGTATGATTGAAAGATGAGTTCCAGGAGCTGGGATGTGACTATTGACAAAGCAGAGGCAGTAAGTATGCCAGTGAGACAGAGCTTGGAGGTGAGGGGTTCCCTCTCTGACAGCCCAGATCCCACATCAGCATGGCCGGTCGGCACGCTGTCCTCATGTCCCATTGGGACCACTCTTCCGTTCATCATGTGAGGAGCACTGTCACACTATAACCATCCTGGTCATAACCAAGACAGCATCAACCTGTACTCACCTCATGTCTCCCCCAGCCTCCTCTCAACACATTGTTCCCCATCCAAGGTCCTGACCCAGCTTGGATGTGGATTTGAGGAGCAGTGAGTGGAGATGGAAGCTCATGACTGCCCCAGAGCCCTGCATACTTCTGTCGTTCACCCTATTTGGAGACAGTCATGCTGTCCAGGGCATCTGGAAATCTTAGCAGTGTTTTTACCTATGGCAGTAGCAGTGGGCAAAATACCTCTTATAGACTCTTAAAAGAAGAGTTTATAACAAAAGCTAATATTTATTGTGTGTTTATTATGCAAAATCTCATTTAATCTTCTTAATATCCCTATGAGGAAGGTGCTATTATTATCTGTAATTTAAATAGTAGGCAACTGAGTCACAGAGAGGTTAAGTGACTTTCTCAGGGCCACCCAGCTCCATGTGGTGAAGATCGTCTGGTGCTCTTGCCTGCTGCCTATAGTACCTTGTGTAGGTGACTGCATGCTGCTGCGTGGCTTCCAAACCTAACTCTTTACCGCAATTCCATGGAAAGATCATAAAAATATAGCTTTCCAAGGTCCATGCCCAGAGAGTTTAATTCAGTAGATTTTGGGAGCATGAGGGTGGGGCTTGGAGGTTGAATTACATGCAAGTGTCCCAAGTGATTCTGAGGGAATCAGTCCATGGACAGGTAGTTGGGAGCTACTGGCTGTTACAAGTGCACACGCAGCCTCTTCCTTTCTATGCCCTTGGCAGAGAACACCTACTGATCACTGTGCTCTTTCCTGACTTGGTCTCAGAATCTTTCTCGGTGCAGGTAGTGACCATCTGTCATTTGGAGGTGGCTTCCAGATAAAACCAACTCGTCATCGTCAGCCCAGAGTATCCAGGAAGGATGCTATTATTATTTGTAATTTAAATAGTAGGCAACTGAGGCACAGAGAGGTTAAGTGACTTTCTCAGGGCCACCCAGCCCTGAAGAAGTTGAGTTTTATCACAGGCCACTAACCCAACAAAGAAGGAAAATAATGGGATGTTTCAGTGCCTTGGGTTCCTTTCTAATGTGTCAAGGGGTGATGGTTACAGAATTTTTCATTTTTAGCCGGGAGAGGGTGGATTCTTATCTCTAAATTGCGCTAATAGTTAAGGTAATGCTAGCTATTTTAACATTTTGTGACATTTTATAACATATTATAACTGTCACCGAAACGGTTCCAAGTTCAATTTTTTTTTAGCCACCCACGTGACCAGCTTCTGCCCCATGAATTGGAACAGCTTGCATGTGTTGGATTTATTCGTTAGGACAGCTCTAAAAACCAAATTTGTTGTGTTCAATCCGCGGCAGGACATGGGGAAGGGGTTGTGTTCTGTCCAGGTCTTCAGAATCTAGGCTGATGGTACCTCAGCCATCCTCAAGGTGTGACTTCCAAGATCAGCCATCCAGGTGTTCACCTCCAGGAGACTGACTGCAAAAGACAAAAGACAATGGAGAAACGCCCACTGGTCAGAAGTCACATTGGCCAGAATACATTCCATTGGCCAGAACCTGGTCACGTGGCTTTTACTTAACTGCAAGGGAGGCTGGGAAATTGAGCCCAGGTGCCCAGGAGGAAAAGGAGCTGGGTTTGGCCAGCAGTTAGCCAGAGTCCCCCTGTGACCTGGGAGGGGCTGTGGGCACCCCCAGGAGGGAGCGATTGACCACCATAGCGTCCAGAGTGGGTGCTGCTAGGGCCAGAGGCATCTCATTTTGTAACTCCTGACTTGTACCCCTATTGCACAATTAAAATACATTCAAGAGGACAATTCTCAAATTTTAAATAGTAAAATAACAAGAACAATGAATATATATATATATATATATAGGGGGGCCACGTGTAGCATGTGGGATCTTAGTTCCCGACAAGGGATTGAACACAAGCCCCCTTCAGTAGAAGCGTGGAATCCTAACTACTGGACCACCAGGGAAGTTGCAACAATGAATACTTTAGAATTTCTCCATCATCTTAATAATCTCTTGTCGTTTTAGAAAAATTTATTTATTTACTTATTTATTGGCTGTGTTGGGCCTTCGTTGTGGGGCACAGGCTTCTCGTTGCAGTGGCTTCTCTTGTTGAGAAGCACAGGCTCTAGGTGTGTGGGCTTCAGTAGTTGTGGCACGTGGGCTCAATAGTTGTGGCTCGCGGGCTCCAGAGCACAGGCTCAGTAGTTGTGGTTAGTTGCTCCTCGGCATGTGGGATCTTCACGGACGAGGGCTTGAACCCATGTCCCCTGCATTGGCAGGCAGATTCTTAACCACTGTGCCACCAGGGAAGCCCAATCTCTTGTTATTGTTTTTGGAGTGCTTTGTATTTATGATTTTAGAAATGCTTGTCTGGCTCATCTCATGGCTTTGTTCATTGTCTCCCAAACTATTTCCTCGACCTCTAAGGAAACCAGTCTGAATCTGTCCCTGGCCACCTCCATATTCTGAAATGAAGACTAGAGGGATGAATTAAAATTTCTGGCCTCTGAGCAAAAATGGTGGCCTGGCCCCTTTTTCTCAGAAGGAAGCATCCCTGGTCCATAAGGTGCAGGCTCTGGGGATCAGACTCCAGCACTGCACCCTCCAGCGGAGGCCCTTCCAAATGCATTCACCTGCTTATGCCTCATTGTCCCAGTTTACACAGGAGGATAATAATACCACCCTCACAGGACTGTGGTGAGAAGTAGGGGAGGTGGTGCCTGATGTACAGGAAGCATGAAAACTGTTCTGTGCCGTTATTATTATGGTTAACTCTGGAGGCCACCAGCCACCCACTGGATCTCAGTTGCGCTGTGTGGGTAGAATGTACACCGATGGCTCAGAATCTGCACATTTATAATCAGAACAAACGTGTGGTCGGGGGTGCTCTCCTGCCAGCCCTCCGCAGAGTTCACCCTTGAAACAAACCTGCGTGTTCTCCAGCCCTCATCCCAGCCGTGACTCAGTTTCCCCACCAATTAAAGGGAGGCAACAAAGACAGTTCTAAACTTGTTGGTAAGACACACTGAGAACCTTGGAATAAAGATAGTATTTAGTATGAGTTCAAAGCACCATGTAATGATTTTATTGCCCCCTCTACGCCTGAGATCTTTCTGTTTGCTTGACTTAAAAACTCAAGCCAGGGCCATAAAATCACTTTTATGTGAGCGCCTTTCACACACATTGTGTACCAACTGCGACTTGCAGATAACGCAGAAGGTGCTCGGAGGATGGGGGTGGAGCCGTGCAGAACAAGGACACAGGCCGAATGGGAGCCATTACTACACTCTGTCACGGAGCCCATCGGTGGTCAAGCTTTTCCAGCCATCCACACAGCCAGCTTCCCCCCCATGGAATGGGCTAGCTGGCACGTGTTGGATCTGTTAGGATGGCCCAGACACCAAATCAATTGTGTTTCTCAACCCATTGTCCTTTCTTGTGGGATCAGAATCTATATCTCACCACTTTTCTTTCTAGAGTCCCATGACCTGAAACCACAGGATTAAAGGATCTCACGTTGGAAGAGACCCTAGAGGTTGGTCAGCGGGTGTAACCGCTCACCCAGGGTGGCAGCTCCTTTCATAGCATCCCAGGCAGAGTGTGGCACAGTCTTTGCTGGCAAACACAGGACCCACCCTCCCTGTGTTGGGAGACATCCCATCTCTTGTTGGATGGATCTGGTTGTAAAATGCTCTTCCTTAAGGCGAACAGACATGTTGGCTATGCTCAGGTGAGTCCCAGGTTGTACTGGTTTCCCATGTGGCCATGGAAGACGCAGGAAAGGCTGAGGAAGCTTTTAAGCCCCTGGGCAGGAGCAAAAGAAGTGCAGGATCTGAGGGGCATTGCCAATCAGTTTCTTCCTGTGCTCAGTTTACAATCTATGGCAAGTGGCAACCCATTTACATGAGTCAATGCTTAGGGTTAATTTATAGGGATTGACTCTTCAGGGGCAGCATCTCGGTCGCTGCTCTGATTCTGAGCTTCCCACTTTTAGTCCAGATAGGGCACGGCAGGCCTCCACGTGACGCAAGAACAAGGAAGCCGCTTCAGCATCTGTCTACACTAGCAGGAGTTTAAAGGGAATGATCTAGTCCTCAAATCCACTCAGTAAATCATTTATTCAGTTGCCATTCAACAAAACCCTATTGTGTAAACAGCCCTGCGTATATAAGGGAATTCAGATCCTTATGCTTGAGAAACTTACAGACTCCTTAGGGAGATGGGAAATTTTACCTGGCCTGTATACTCACCCCCCGGAAGTTCCATCTTAGGCCACTGGAGGGGTTGTGGGGACTTCTATTCTTCCTCCCTCTTTTGGTCTTTGGGTATCACACACACATACACACACACACCAGAAAACAACTTCCTTTTGCCTGGCAGCTCCCTCACCCCCACAGACATAGAGAGCGATGGGAGAGGTGAGCGGGCATCTGGGTGCAAGACAGGCGGCCCGACTCTGAGGAGGGTCCAGCCAAGGAGAGCTGGTTCTGGGGTGAGACAGTGGCAAACCACCTGAGGCTGGTGGTTGGATCCACCCAATGTCTATATATGGTCCCAAAGTCGAGTACTAACTCGACTCCATTCTCATCCTTCTGTGCAGAATGCTTTAGTCTAGATGGTTCAGGGACGGGGATTTTTAAAACCACAATATTCTAGAGACAACTCTTGCCATCTGTCAGTCCTGGGTATCACATCAGACCCTTTTCCCGAAAGAGATTTTATAGAGCAGAGAATTCTAGAACCAAGATCATGTGGGATTCTCTCTCTTTTAATCTCTCAACAAAGACAGGCAGAGGAATTTATTATTATCCATTTAAGTTGACTGGTGTCCAAGAAAATCTAGCAGTGAGTGCGGTCATGTTTGGGTAGTTCCTTTTAACGTAAGCCCAAAGCACTTGGGGAAAATGTTCTATTCATAGTGTCTGAGTGAGGCAAGCAGACGTCAAGAATTATTATTCCATTTAACAGATGGAAAATCTGAGGCTCTCATTTGCGGAGCAAGTTGAGAACAAAGCTCAGGAGAGAAGCCATCTCTCTGCCCATTCAAGCAGGTGAGTTACCAAACGAATGTCTGCTGTCACATGCTCTCGGGACAGGCCCTCCTGAAGTCGGCTTTCCCTGCTGTTGCCCTCCAGGAACCAGATGGAGGGGGTGGGTCCAAAGATACTTATACTGTCGCCCACGTTTTTCTAAGTGTGGGGCGGGGGTGGGGGGGGCGCAGGTGGTGTGCTTCCAGGGTGGTCCCCACAGCATTGCTCCAACACTGCCCAGAACCTCCTGACCATCCATGTTTATCACACACTCATCATCTTTGCTGTCATCTTCTTGGGCCACCAACTCATACATCATACCAGTGAGTCCTGCACCCAGCTCACACTTCCCCACCTGGTCTCCTGGGTGGTGACAATTCCACGCTGGCTACACGCGAGCATTAGCCTTTAAAAAAATACACATGTTTGTGTGCGGCACCCAGACTTTTTTTTTTTTTGTGGTGGTGGGGGTGGGGTATCTGGGACCTGTCTGTGCAAGGCAAGGGTTTTGCCCCCTGGGTCCTCCTGTGAAAGCAGTCATGGGCGCCAGGACCTAGTGTCATAGCTAGGCTGCAAGAAACGAGCTAACGCTGCTTTTCTCCAGGGCAGCAAACAGCCTCTCCTCCAGGAGAGGCCTCTCAGCATGGGCCTCATGGATGTCCTGGCTTTCTCCAAGCGTGGGGTGCCTGGGCTCCTTTTCTGCTCCCCAAAGAGGCCCAAAGAAGAAGTCATACAGAGGACAAGCTCAGCTGTGGGAGGCTGGAGCAAAAAAAAAAAAAAAAGCCAATAAAACTGGCTTTATTTATAATGCTCCCATTTTTGTTATTCTGTTATCCCTATTCTGTTTCCTCCAAGCAATGTAACAAGGAAAAGAATTTAAAAAAAAACACAAAACTCCCCACTCTAAGTATGCATGAACTTTATGGCCTCACTCTACCCCTTGCCTCCTCTTTCCCCACCAGGCTCGGCTGTGAATTCCTCTCCCAAACTGTGTGTTTTCCATCCTAACATTTATGGCATTTCCCTCGATTAATGGTTAACGTAGTCCTTTTCTCCCCTCCACCCCCACTATCAAAAGAGTGCTTGGAATAACTATTAACTCTCTGGTTAACAGAAAGAAACATGTTAATCATCTACAAGCCTTGGGCAGGAAAATTATTCTTTGTAACCTTTTCCCAACGGCAAGGGAGCAGCTGACCTTCAACCACACCTGGGTCTGGAAGCTTGCAAAACCCCGATGGTAATCGTGTTACAAGGGCTTATGAGTAAGCCAAGGTCATAAACCCCTGAGCCGGAATGACGCGGGTGCTCCGGTGCCAGGGAGGGCGTCTTTCAATCCAGCTACCCTCCTTCCAGGACCCTATAAAGAGACCACTGCTGCACCGCTTAAAAAAAAAAAATTGTTTTGCAAGTGAAGGCTAATCATTCTTTGTTGTACATTCTTTGTTGCTGGGAGACTCGTAGTGGCTGTACAGGCTGTTCTTTCTTGGAGCCATAGTTCAAAAGTGCTCCTGACCCGAATACACACGTGTTGTAATCCTGCCCTCCCTTGTGTGGGGCTGGGAGGCAACTAGGAAGCATAAAATCTCAGAGCCAGACCCAGACGATGGGAGGGTGGACCTCCTTGTGAAGTTAGGTGGGTGGTGCCTTTGCAGGGAGGGGGAGGCAGGAGCAGGAGGGGCTACCGCGGAGGGATGCTCTGGGGCGCCCCCTCCTCACCCCAAAGAGAAGGGCTGAAGCAGATGAGACCAGCTCAACATCTGGAGTGGGATGCGTGCCCAAGGGGTAGAGCCATCTTGGCGAAAGCGCCCCCTTCGTTCATTCACAAAGCAGAAATCTGTTGCAGAGACGGGAGGCCAGGGGAAAGAAAGGCTGCTCTCCACATCCTTGCTGGATTTGGCTTGCTTTTCTCCCCTGCGGCACCCCGCCCTCTCTTCTTAAATAAGACCTGGGAGTAGGGGAGAGGCTGTTCTGCAGAGAGAGGACGCAGGCACCGCCAGACTTATTAGGAAAGACACAATCCGGGTCTTGGCAAGCGCGCGCTGTGGACCACATGGTCCTGTGCGCGCCTGGTTACTGTCAGCGCTGCGCTCCCGCTCCCGGCCCCGCCGCCCCGGCCTCCTCCCCTGCCGGCCTCCAGGCTGCCCCCAGCGCCTGTCCCGCTCGGATCCAAACATTTCCACATTAGGCAGCCTCTCCGCCGGGCTCCCCGCCTCCAGCAGTGACCTCAGGTGACCTCCGCGCCGGGCTCCGCGCCAAGCCCCCCATCACAGGTGCACTCGCCGTTTTCTGGGTCACCCTTGTGATCGGGTGTCCAGGCACTTGGCAAATGCAGCGAACGTTCCTCGGTGCTCTGTAACATCTTGACGCTGTTTGCACAGACACCCTTGGGGACGCGTGAGAGGAGCTGGTGCCTCTCATTCACGCACTGGTTAGAGCGCCCAGGGAAGCAGGCCAGCCCCTCCAAAGTGTTGGATGACTTGACCTCCCTCTGCATCCCTAGCCCTCTCCCTCTCAGCTGGTCTGTCTTCTCTTTTGGACTCAAAAATCGGAACAGAATTTATGCATCCTTCTTCACACACCCACAGCTAGATGTTCGCAGCCATATATGGTAGCTACCGGGGTGTGTGGCTCTGGGGCCGGGGAAACAGCGCTGCTCCAAGTTGAGATGTGCTGTGATTGTAAGTCACACACCGGATTTCGGATTTCGAGGACTTAGGTGACTAGAGAACGTAAAGTATCACACGTGTTGAAATGATCACATTTTGGAAAAAGTGGGATAAATAAAATATGTTTTAAAAATTAACTGTACCTGTTTCTTTCCACCACTTTTAATATGACTACTAAAAAAATGCCACACGTACGTCTCGCATGGTGTTGGGCTTGGACAGCACGGCTCTCGACCATCCTGCTGTGGACGGTTCCTTCCTTGCTTAACTAACGACCTGCATTTCCCTGATAGCTGGGTGGTTTCGGGTTCTGTACCTACTGCTCCTTTCCTGTCCCTCTCCTTCCTGCCTTCCTCCTGCAGAACTTCTAGCTATAGTCCTGGATCCAGGCCAAAAGCCTCCTACCCAGGCAGCCTCTTGATGGGGTGGCAGCTGGCTGCAAGGCCGTCCCTGCCCCTGTATTCTCAGTCTGCTTGGCGGTCACTAGGCCTCGCTCTCCTCCAAGGCAGCCTTTGTGCGCAGGGCCCCTGGCAGATAGCATGTGAACAGGTGTGTGTGTTCAATCAAAGGCTGGCGAGCGGCCCTAAAGGGCAGAGCTGTCAAGAATCCGGCTGTATTTATTTTTCCATTGTGAGGGCAAAAACTGATCAGCCTGAGTCCCTATGCTTTGGTTGCAGTTCTCAGCACTTGAAGGAAAGTACCAACCAAGGCTGGCCTTCAGACCTGCTTGGTACTCTTCAAAAGACATTTTTAGAAATTCTTATCTTATTAAGAGTGTGAGCATTTAAAATCAAGTAAAAGTCACGTATCACAATTTCATTTATTCTATGTGAAATGTTTATGGGAAGTCAAAATGTTATGAGGTGGAAATGCCACCTTCAGAGACTGCCCTGTCTAATATGGTACATGGGAACTTGAAACGTGGCTGGTTTGCATTCACATGTGCTGTAAATACATCAGACCCCTGGATCTGGAAGACTTAGTATGAAAAGAAAAAAAGATCTCACCAATAATTTTTATATTTAGCTGAAATTTTTTTATATTTATTTTGATGAAATATTTTTGGTCATTTGAGCTATTAAAATGAATCTTCCCTGTTTCTTTTTTTAAACGTGGCTACTAGAAATTAAAAACAACACCTGTAGAACTGTTATGAAAATATGAGAGATACTTTGCTCTACATTTTCTGAAAAAATGCAATGCATAAAATTTCAATCATTTGTTTTCCTATTGAAATGTGAATTATTTTAAAAAATGAGACCTGTTGTTCCCATAATATTTCTCTTTTAAAAATTAACTGATTAATTTATTGGCTGCTCTGGGTCTTCGTTGCTGCACATGGGCTTTCTCTAGTTGTGGCGAGCAGGGGCTACTCTTCATTAGGGTGGGAAGGCTGCTCATTATGGTGGCTTCTCTTGTTGCAGAGCACAGCCTCTAGGCACACAGGCTTCAGGAGTTGCGGCACACAGGCTCAATAGTTGTGGCGTATGGGCCTAGTTGCTCCGCGGCATGTGGGATCTTCCTGGAGCAGGGATCGAACCTGTGTCCCCTGCATTGGCAGGTGGATTCTTAACCACTGCGCCACCAGGGAAGCCCCTCCCATGGTAGTTCTGTGGGACAGTGCAGCTCAAAGGAAATGATGCTTTGTTTACTCTGAGACACTTACAGAGCATGTGAGCGTCTCGGGCAGGTTTATCACAGCTTAGGAGCCTGGGATCTTTGAGTCTGAGTCTTCCAGCCATGCCACAAAACAGGGGTCCAGTGCCTGTTTGAATTTTGGTTCCTCCACCCAGATGTTGCCTGGAAGGGTCGAGCCACCTTGACTTATCCTCTGCTGAAATGGCCCCACCAGCCCTCTGGGAAACTCCCAGGTTCTGCAGAGACTTGCCAGGTGGTAATAATTACAGGTGCGCCAAGACCCTCCTGCTGCATGCACTTAGTCATAATTATTTACCTTTACCAGGCTCCAGAGGTGTGATGGGAGATTAGCTGAACAGAGAGAAGCCTCTGCGAGCAGATCACCTTGAAGTTGACCTGTCGGCCAGATTTCACAGCACCTGCTGTACCAGCCTGAGGGGTTGCGATTTATTCCTTGGGAAAGAGAGCTGCAAATTCTGTCTCCAGGCCACAGTCCAAATCTTTGCTACTGTCTTCCAGGATCTGAAAGACAGATTAGAAGCATCTATAGAGCAGCGGAATTTATTTTTTTTTCAGGGAAACTTTTCCACCTGAATTAGCTTTTATGACATCTTCAGGCAGTCTCTAAGATTTTTGGTCTTTTAACACCTCCCCACCCCACCCAGCACATTCACACATATATATGTAAACATTAAAAGCCACATCAGAATATACTTGCTCTTTGAGTCTCCTGGAGTCATGGTCCATGAGTCATCTGTTCCCCTTCCCAGGCCCTCTGGAGCAGGGACCCCTGGATTGAAGGCAGTGGGAAAAACCAGGTGTTTCTGCCCATCTGAATAAACTGGGCACCTTGCGTGTCCACCCCACATGCTCTGTACTGCTGGGAAGGAGAGAAGACACATTTATTAAACGGGGGTTGGGGTGGGTAAATTAGAGTCTTTTCATTAAGGTCAGAAGATTTTTGAGGTATCAGCTGGCCGGGTGCATGACCAATTTTCTTGGCTCCTTGGAAGCAGCAAAGTGTTTGAAAAATAATGGAACCCTTAGTCCTATAAGTAAAAACCCATTTATCTTGGGAATTAAAAAAAAAAAAAGTGCTGGCAATGGAAATTTTCCGATGAGATGCATTTCTTCTCGCCTGAATGTCTTGAGAGCCTGCTGGATTTGTCTCCCTGCTAGGATACTTGCACTTGCAAATCTGTGCTTTTCAAGGTGAGGAGATGAAAATAAAAAAGTCTGTGAGATGTATTTTTGGGAGGGTCGAAAACAGGAAGCAAATTGGAACCACAGCCTGTGGGGCAAGGATGCTGGATTCGGGGAGGATGTTTGCTTATTTGGACTGAGAGCAAGCGTCCCATCCCACCCACTGCTAGGAGCTCTGTACTTTGTGGAAACCAAGGTTCTCTTTGGGACTTGGTGGGACTGGGTTATTTTTCTCAGCTTAAATTGTTTTTATATGGTTACCCTCAGTACTCCTTTCTCTTTTGGTATATTTTAATATTTTTTTAATTGAAAAAAATCCCAGAACATCTTGATTTTGAAAAGGCACATTCAGCCAACTAAGGTGCCAAGAGCATAAACAAGGTGGCCTCAATATTTCATGCGCCAACAGCCAATGTTCCCAGTATGTGCGGAAAAGTTTGAGAACAAGGAAGGAAGGTAAAGGCCCAGTCCTTGCTCCCTAGGTGTTTAAACACCTCCCAGTTCCCTCTTTTGACCTCTCTTAATGACTTTCACTTCTGTGGCTTTGAAGGAAGAGAACTCAGGTTGGAGTAGAGGATGACATTAGGTGTGCTGATTATGGAATGAGGGCATTTCAGGATGTGCCTGGGGATGATGTGGACTGCATGGGGGATGGAGAGTTTGTGAGGGGTGGTCCAGCGATCTTGGGTGAGTGGAGTCTGTACACATCCCTTTGCAGGCCCCCCACAGCTCACAGAACTGTGTTAGTACCATCTCAAAGGGGGGACACTGGGGGACGTTCTTGGAAGTTCTTCATCAGTTTTGGTAGGTGCAGACTCTGAAGTCATGGAACATAATTTTACATCTAGAGAATCCAAAAGATGCTGCACAGAGTGAGCCATGTGGCATGGAAAACTTGTATGGGCTCAGCTTTGGCCACCATCTTGGAGTCCCCATCCAGTCACCAATTCTCATCACTCGCCCCTGAGTTGTCTCATCTACTCTCCCTTTCCAGCCCCATCATTAAAACCCTTCAGCAGCTCCCCTTTGTCCTTAGAGTAAAATCCAAACTTGGAGGAAAGCTCTGCGAGACCTGGCCCTGGCCCCTCCTCTCCAGCTCTGTCTCGCTCCTGCTCCTCTGTGCTCACAGCACTCTTGCCATGCTGTGTTCAGTTCCTTGAACACTGGCCAAACATTTTGCCACCTCAGGACCTTTGCACACACTCTTGCTGCTACCTGGGACACTGTTTTCTGAATCTTCCCAATGGTTCCTTCATTTCCTTGAGGTCTCAGCTTCTTAGGGAGGACAACTTCTACTCACCTCACCCTGGAGGGCTGGCAAAAGACTTTGTGCACACAAAACCAGTTATAACCAAGCAGTTTGGGATTTCTGGGTGAAAGGAGATCTATGGGTTCAAAATGTTCCTGTTAAACTTGCCAAGGTGGGAAACCTTACAGCAATCCTGCTTGGCAGTTCTCTTTTGGTGACCTTGCAGTTTTGTGTCCATTTGAGCTCTGGCAGGGAAGGAGTAACTGAGTTGCGGGTGAATGAGGGGTGTGCCAGGCGATGGGTGTGTGGCAGCCTTGGTCCAGCCTGGCTGGCAGCTCACACACGCTCACAGTGGCTCCAGTCTTGTCCTAAAGCTCAGACGGGCCTCTGGTTTGTTATTGGAAGTTGCCCTGATGGTTGCCTTTAAATAGATCCTAAGCAAACCTCACAATTTGTTTTTCTTGAAATAGTCCTGAAAGGTGCTTTCCAAGAAACAAGGAAAAAAATGAATTCACAGTGGTGACTTTGAGTCTGGAGAAGGCAGTCCGAGCGGAGGGGGCGTCAGTGGTTCATTCCCAAAGGCAAAGCCTTTCCTTGTGGCCCAGTGTGTGTGACAGGGAAGAAATGGGCCGCGGCTTGGGAAGAAGGCGTGGGATGTGGGATGCTTTGTGGCTGCTCCTGCAGCATTCTCGGGCTGTGCTTCTGGGAGCCCCTGGGGTAGGGGTTGGGGAGAGGAGGTATATTTGTTTCCTAGGGCTGCTGTAACAAAGTACCAGAAACAGGGTGGCTTAAAGCAACAGAACTGTATTCTCTCACATTTCTAGAGGCTGGAAGTCCGAAAGCAGTATGTCACAGGACATGCCTCTTCCATAAGCTCTAAGGGAGGACGCATCCTCACCTCTTCCAGCTTCCAGTGGTGGCGGGCCATCCTTGATTTTTCTTGGCTTGCGGCTGCATCACTCCAATCTCTGCCTTTCTTGTCACATCACCTTCTGTCCTCTGTCTCTGTGTCCAAATGTCGCTCTCCTTATAAGGACACAAGTGATTTTGTTTAGGGCCCATCTAATCCAGTAGAACCTTGTCTTAACTTGATTGCATCTGCAGAGACCCTATTTCCAATTCGGGCCCTATTCACAGGTACCAGGGTTAGGACTTTGACGTATCCTTTTGGGGGGACACATTCAACCCACCACAGAAGGGGTCCCCTCACGCCTATGCGGGTGGTCATGGCACATGTACAAGTCACAAACATTCGGAGCTAAGGAGAGAAGCACCTCCAGTTTGAGTAACTAAGATGTGATTTCAAAGTATAGGATGTGTACTTTGTAAAAACATCTTGAGGTTTGGAGTAAGAGATTGCTAGAATTTAGGAAACCATCTTCATTCAAAGATTTCCAAATACGTGTTACCTAGGTTACTGCGACAGGCAGAATAATGGACCCTCAAAGATGTCCATGAACCCCTGGAACTTCTGAATATTCCTTTACATAGTAAAAGGGAATATGCAGATGTGATTAAGTTAAGGATTTTGAAGTGAGGAGTTACTCTGGATTGTCTGAGTGGGTCCAATGTCGTCGCGAGGGTCCTTAGAAGAGGGAGGCAGTTGGGTCAGAATTAGAGAAGGAGATGTGACCATAAGAGCAGAGGTCAGAAATGGAGGGATTTGAAGATGCTCCACTGCCAGCTTGGGAGTTGGAGGAAGGTGCCAGGAGCCAGGGAATGTGGGCAGACTTTAGAAGCCTGGGAAGGCAAGGAGATTTATTCTCCCCTCAGAGACCCCAGCAGGAAACAGCCCTGCCGACACCGTGATCTTAGCCCCGTGAGGCTGATTTTTCACTTCTGATGAATCAATTTATCTTGTTTTAAGCCATTGGGTTTGTGGTGATTTGTCACAGCAGCCATAGGAAACTAACACAGTCACATAGCCCAGTTCAGTGTCTTATATTAATTTAACAAACTATCCAACTGTCTGCTGTTTCTATTGACTAGCATCCAGAATAGTATGTTGCCTGTGGAGGACACAGGAACTATTCGTTGGATGAATACATTGAGAACTGATTACATACTCAGTAGGATGCTAGACCCTGGATACATCACCGCCTTCATACCTGTGAGTACAGAGGTGAGGTGGATATCAAACAAATACTTGTACAAATAAAACGTACACAGATTGTGTGGTGAGAGCACCACAGCATGATAACAGAGACAGCAAGGGGGCCTAACTTAGATCCTGGGGGTCAGGCAAGGCCACCCGGGCGACAGTTGAAATGAGGACCCGACATACTGTATCTCGATTCCAGTTTCAGACAGAAATTTTCTCTGCACCAAGAGATGACCTGATTGGAGCTCTCATGGTGTCCACCATTTCTTTTTTAATGGTGTAAGGTAGTTGTTTGTTCACGAAGGACTGTGGAGTTGGCTAAGCCTGGCTCTGAGCTTGAGGGGGTGACACATTTCCATCTTCGTTCTGCGGCTAATGCGGGGAGTGCCCTTCGATCCATCTCCTGGCCTCCCCGCATGCCATTTGCTCTCCGGTGGCCTCATCAGCGCTCTACAGGGATGGGAACCAAGTGAGGATGAGGAGGCTGGGAGGGAGGACCACTGCCCCATCTCCTCTGCTTCCTGGGTCTCGAGCATGCCTTGTTTGGGCTGCTGGGGCTGCAGGCACGTTCTGAAGTGGAGCTGGAGTCCAGGGGCAGAGGAATGCTCACTGGGCACCTCTGCACCAGGGAAGGGGATGGAGCTGGGGAGATGACAGTGAACAAGGCAGAATCCCTACATCCAAGCATCGGTGATATGCGGGAGAGGCGAATGCAAACGCTCAGGATACAAACCTTGGCCGGTTATCACAGAAGCATGAAGTGAGACAGAGCAAACTGCCTGAACAACTCAGGGGCACAACAAGGGGGTCTGGAAGGAGGTCAGCAGCTACCATTTCTTGAGCGTATCCTATGTGACCGGCACTGGTTAGAAGCTGGACACACAGGGACTTCCCTGGCGGTCCAGTGGTTAGGACTCTGTGCTTGCACTGCAGGGGGCATGGGTTTGATCCCTGGTTGGGGAACTAAGATCCTGCATGCCACGTGGCATGGCAAAAAAAAAAAAAAAAAAAATCTGGACACACAACATCTCCATCCTCGAAACAACATCATCCCATCACTATCATCCCCCCATCTTTTCAGGTGTGTCTCAGAGGTGCAATCACTGCTCATCCAATCTCAACAGCTGCAAAAATCTGAACACCATCTACTTACATTCACACCCAGGCTCTTACCACCAGGTGGATGGTGGATTTGTGGGAAAGATAGCGATCAGGGTTCTTCCTCCTGCCCCCACCCAACTTATCCACACCTAATGTTTCCTGGAGGTGCATTTCCTGGCTCAGAAGGCAGCCAAGCCCTGGCAAGCTCAGAATTGGCCCTGAGTGCAATTGGGCGCCTGGAGTCACAGGACCTAGACTGTCCATTTTAGGCGACACTCAGCAAAGCTTCTGAAGCTAAGCCAGCCTCTGCTGAGCCCAGGGAGCCCGCCCCCTTCCACTGCTGTGGGGCCAGACGCGTGCTCTCTGGATGTGCTCCTGGAACCCTCTTTCGGGAGCAAAGCCACTTGAGCATGGCAGCAGGAAGGCCTGGGGTGCCAGAAGATTCTGCAGGCTGCCACTTGCACCTGCCAGCCAGAGACCCTGAGCTCCCCTTTGCCTCCCCTCCCAGACCTGCCTTATCACGTGTGAGCTTGTAGGAACGGCTGGCATCTCAGCAAGTGTGGGGAAAACACCTCAGTCACACGAAGGCTCTGGGATCTTGGGTGCAGCGGAAAGACTTAGCCCCTGGCTACGGCCTTGTGACAGCACTTCTTGCTCAAGCTTTGACGGGGGAGCCAAACACTCTTCTCCTGAAGGCCTTCCCACACCCTTCTGGTGAATCATCCTCCCTGGGGCACCCATTTGAGGGATGACCTTGGCCTCAAGGTGGAGTGGCAGCTGGGAAGTGAAGGGGTGGGGGTCTTCTTTGGAGCCGGGCCAAGGAATGTGGGGTGGGCACCATCCCCAGCCTGTACTTCCTGATCCTGAGCAACCTTCCTCTGCCACCAGGCAGGCATTTCCCCCCGGGGGGGCTGAAGGAGGGAAGCTGTGTTCAG
Source organism: Hippopotamus amphibius kiboko (assembly GCF_030028045.1). Lineage (NCBI taxonomy): Eukaryota > Metazoa > Chordata > Mammalia > Artiodactyla > Hippopotamidae > Hippopotamus > Hippopotamus amphibius. The sequence goes on along the minus strand of NC_080190.1, from coordinate 82,999,493 downwards.
GAAGGGCCAGAAGGCACCTGTCTCTTCCCATCTGAATAGGGAGGCGAGGCCCAGGCAGGAGCATCCCTGGCCTTTGTTGAAGCTCCCTTCGGGTTCTGGGTTGGTCCAGAGCAGCCCACGCGGCCTCTTCCTCACTGCCCTGCATCCTGTGCTGGACCGGCTCACCGCAGTGCCAGACCGCGGCCGGCATGATGAAGCTGAGCTGGAGGTGCTCAGCCCTGGGTGCCCGGAGGAGTCCCCAGGAGTGTGTGTTACTCCGGCGGCGGCTGCTGCGGGCTCAGCACAACTGGACGTGCCGGCGAGCGCCCATGTGGTCTTGTTTGTGATTCTCTGGAATCTTGAGCGTAATGTGTGGGACTGAGGGGGGGAGATGGAAGGGGCAGGAGGCGCTGGGCCGACAGCAGACTGGCCCCGGAACTTCCTAGAACTTGCCGCCCACTCCTGGCATCAGTGGTCTACCTGCTCATCCCTGGGAGGGACAGTGAGCTCTGTGAGGAGAGTGGCCCACGTCTTAGTTCTCTTTGGATCCCCAGCTTCTGCAACCTTCCAAGTCCATAAACATCGTTGACTGCAGGGTGGATGGTTTACGATGAAGCTGTTGAACAGAGCGGTGAGGAGGGCTCCGCACTCGCTGGCACCCCTCCCGTGGTGGGGAGAGGATAGCAGTGATCATAGCCAGTCTGAGGTCAGCCAGGTCAAGAGGGTGTTGAGATGTATTCCGTCAGGCTTGTGTGTTTCAAGCGGCTCCATTTTCCTCTGAAATAGCAGTAGTAGTAGCGGCGAATTACCCTCCACCAGGTCCTGCGCTGGTTTTTTGCACATGCGCTCTTTCTTTAAAAATGTTTTAATTTTAATTTATTTTTTTGCACACACTCTTTTTTTTGAGTTTTATTTGTTTATTTTTGCACATGAGCTTTTGTTTTTTAATTTTTTTTTTAGAGTGTACAGTTTGGTATTTCTTTTCTTGTTAGTAATGTATATATGGCAATCCCAATCTCCCAATTCATTCCCCCCACGTTTTTTAATTTTTCATTAATTTTTTACACATGCTTTTCCTTTTTTAATTTTAACGTTAATGAATTTATTTTTGCGCATGAGCTTTCTTTTTAAATTAAGTAATTGATTTACTTTTTGCACATGCTTTCTTTTTAAATTTAAATTTATTTATTTTTGCACATGTGCTTTTTTTAGTTTTAACCTTGATTATTTTTGCGCATGCGCTTTCTTTTTTAAAAAATTTTAATTGATTTATTTATTGCACAGGCTCTTTCTAATCCTTGTAAAGACATTGCGGGGTAGGTGTTATCGTCTTCAGCTCACAGATGTGGAAATTAACACTCAGAGAGATTAGCTACCCTGCTCAAGGCTAAAAAGTGCAAAATTATCCATCCATTGATTTGTTCAACCAACATTCAGTGCATGTCTACTATATGTCACGTTCTAAGCACCACTCCAGGTGCTGGGAAAACAGCAGAGAACAAAACAGACAAAGCCCTGCTTTCACGAAGCTTCAACTCTAGCGGAGGGAAATGCAACAGTAGAGAGGTAATTAACAAAATATAAGGCCCGTCAAATAGAGAAGGAGGGGGGGAGGGCTGGTAGGGATTGGGAAGGGGCGGCTGCAGTTGTAGAGGGGCAGCCAAGGAGAGGATGACATTTGAATACAACCCTGAGGGATGGGGGGTGGGGGTGGGGTGGAGGGGAGACCAGCGGAGAGCGCCGGGTCCCAGGCAGAGGGAGCGGCGAATTCCAAGCCCCGATGTTCAAGTGTGCCCATCGTGGTCTAAGCATAGCAAGGCCAGCGCTGCGGGGTGCGGGGATCAGGAGATGAGATGAAGCGCCAGTAGGGCGGGTGTGTGGCGGACAGATCACAGCGTGCCCCGGAGGCTGTCCCAAGGATCTTGCTGTTCTCTGAGGGCGGTGGGAGCCGCGGAGGGGTTCGGAGCAGCGAAGTGACCCGATCCAGTTTAGGTTTTAACAGTGTCCTTCTGGCTGCTGGACAGAGACCAGGCTGAGGGGACAGGGCTGGAGGAGGGAGACTGATTAGGCGGCTGTGGAAATAACCCGGGTGGAGGGGATGGTGGCTTGGATCCGGGCTGAAGCAGGGTCAGGCTCTGGATATGTTTTGAAAATGGAGACAGTAGGACCTCCTGACAGATGGGATCTAAGGTGTCAGAGAAAGAGTTGACCCGAGCAACTGGGGAAATGAAGCTGCCCCTTCCCTGAGATGGGGTGATTGGGGAAACTCTATTGGAAAGAGAAAATCAGGAGCTCTCTTTAGGACAGGTTACGTTGGCGATGCCAATCAGATGTTCCAGATGGTTGATCTCTGAGTCTGGAGTTGAGGGGGGAGATCTGGGCTGGAGACAGGACTTTGGTATCATCAGTGTAAGAAAAGTATTTACAGTGAGGACTCCAGAGGAGATCATCAAGGCAGGAGGAAAACCAGGCGGGTGAAGAAGGGTGGGGGGCAGCTGTTTCAGGAGGAGGGAGTGATCAGCTGCTCAAAGGATACCATCAGGTCCCATAAGAAGAGGACTGAGATTCAGCCCAGCTCCGTGCAGCCCCAACATGTGCTTCTTGGTCCCTCAGAATTTGACCCACGATGGATGCTGAAAACTGAAGAAAAAAAAAAAAAAAACTCGCAAGTCCCAAGCCACAGTCTAGTTATTAACATTGGGTTTCACTAAACCACCCCAGTGCTCCCCAGGCACTGTGGGGCTCCCTTCAAGTTCTCGAACGGATGGGCTTCCCGCCCCGCAGCAGGTGCCTTCCTGAAAACGGAGTGGAAAAGGAATGATTCCAGAGGCTATTGTATCATAATTGCCCTAGAGGACTTTCAAGAAAGACTTCTGCAAAACTCCCCCTTTTTTAAAAAGAGAACTGTCACTCTCTAATTTCTCTGTTTTATAATTTAGGGTGTACAGATAATGAGTGGAGTTTATCTTCCCTGGGATTTGACCTGTATTAGAACATCATTGCGCAGCCCCGCGCAAGGTCCTGGAGGAGAAATCCCCAGATGACGTGGCCTGACCAAGGGCAGGTTCAGTGGAAGTGACCACCAGAGAGGAGGGAAGCTGGGCCAGCCATGGCTCTGGACTGGCCACGTGATCTTAGGTAAATTGTGGATCACATTTGTTCATCTATTAACTGGGAATAACTCTGATTCCCACTACACTTACCTCACAGAGACAGGACCCAGTTATGATATTGAGAAAGCATGTTGCAAAGTGGAAAACCCACATGTAAATGCTGTCGAGAGCTCAGCACCGTGCCTGACACATGGTAGGGCACAATCATTGGAAACTTCTCAACTATCTTGTGCATTTTCAATGAAACTATGAAAAGCAAGATAAATCTGAAACACACTTGGGAATGGTGGAGCGTGGTGAGGGGTGGTGAGCACATCCTATGAGTCTCGGCTTATCTACCAATGGGAGACTTGCTATTGGTCCTGCTCTTGTTCTGCAGAGGAAGGGCTTAGGTTTGCTGTAGACGATGCCCACAAATGTGAATTTCTCCCTTGCCGACCAGCATAGCTCCAATGAAGGTTTCTACTCCATTGTACCTTTCATCCAAGGATGCTAAAGGAATTTGCCACTGCTCCAGTGAGACAGAGCGTTCATTCAGCATCAACACTGTCTTCACCAGCAGCATCACTGTGGCCATCAGGATGGTTGGCAAGGCAACGAGTTGTCACCACTAATGGATAGCACCTCTTGGTGCCTTTTCATGATGGATGGGTCTGGAGCCAAAAGCATCTGCCCTTGAGAAGCTCACTTCATCAGCTCTGTCTCAGGCTGCACCCCCTTCATCCCTCTCCCACCTGTCCTAGTGTGTGAGGTGATGCCTGGCTCTGCAGGAAATACAGATGATGCTCCTAGGTATTGTTAATGTTCCCTTCGTTTTTTGCTATTGCCCTTTCCCCCTGCCCAGCTTTGGACCACGTGTTTGCTTTTGTTCTTGAAGAGGCGTGTCCTCTTGTGACTCACATCTCTGCTTAATTAGAGATGAATGCTCCCCCTGCCCCTGGCCCATAGCCACTCCCACCTTCTTCCACAGTAACCGAAAGTGGGCTGGGCGCACGTCTGTCTAAAGACCCCACTTCCTAGGATCCCTTGCATCACGATAGGGCCATAGGACCCATTCCTGTAAATAGAGTTTGTGCTAAAGTGCCATGTGCCATTTCTGAGCCTTTCAGGGGAGACGTTTGTGCCTCTCATTCTTCAACCCACCATTTCCTGCCCACTTGTTGGAATGTGGACCTGGTGGTGAACCATCTTGGACTAAATGGCTGAGGGCAACATCCTTGAGATCACAGAGCCATAAGAGGGAAGGCACCTGGGTCTTGACATAAGAGCTCTGGACCGCCTTACACTTACATGGATACATGAGAGAGATGTGAAGTTCTAGCTGACTTAAACTCTATTGTTTTGAGGTTTTCATGACCCTACCTTCTCTTTGACTGACGTAGTGGATTGTAGGTTCCCTGGGGACAGAAAACATGGTTTGCTCACCGTTGGGTCATTGGGGCTGGAGTGAGGGCCTGGCACATAGTATGTGCTCAATAAATAGTTGTTGAAAGTAGGAAGGAGTTATTGTTCCATTGCAGCATTCTGAGTTCTGCTTTCCAAAGACTGGGAGGCTCCTGACCCCTTGCTCACTTGGACGACAATGGCCTCTCTCGTGGGCCAAGTATGGAATGTCCCCAGGAAATGAAAAGTTAGAGGAAGAGCCCCCATCCAGCTGAAGGCCTCTTTGGGCGTGTGAGCCTTAATCAAGCTAGAAGATGTCACCTTCCTCTCCGCTGAGGATGCATCTGACTCTTTGGGGGACTCCCTGGCGTCCACATGACTTCTCGGCTCCACAGAGATGCTGTCTCATCCGCCCAGGAGGCCCATCTGGAAGTCAGAGAGTTCCAGCAGAGGTAGGGGGCCCATCAGGTAGACCTGGAGCTGTGAGGATCGAAGCATCCATGAAGGCCTTATAAACTTTTCAGAGCTCTGACCCTCCCAGGGGACAGTGACCCAGAGTTCTGGCCTCTCTCGGCCTGCGGTTGGTTCTTTTTGATCCACTGAATGTGCGTGGCCACTATTTGCCTGTTCTGCAGAATTTTCCTGCCTTGAGACTTTACTTCTGACCAGGGCAGCCCATGAACACCAGCCACAGACCCTGATTCCCAGATTAGAGGGACCACAAGTAAACCTTTTCAGCCTCTGCAGACTAACCCAGCCTGTAGTGATAGTCTTTTAACCTCAAGGCCGTGAGATCCCATCCCCTCTGTGTGAATCCTGCCCTCCCCCATCCCACACTTAATCCATCAGATCTTGCTTCCATGTCACTCCCTTGCCGTATTCAGATTGGGTCTTCCTCCAAACCCTCCCAAGCATTCTTGCTACGCTGGTTCCGCTATTAGACAGTGAGCTATGAGTCTGTGTCCTGGTCACTCGCCTTGGTGCCTGGCTTCTGGCTTCTGGGTTTCTCACTAAACATTTGTTGAACAAAGGAGGAGACACATAAGTGTCCTCACCCAGCATGACTTTAATGCTACCCTTGTTATGTGGCCAAGCCGTGCCCTTGAGCCCCTAGTGAGGTTCTCAGCCCTTATTTTTGGTGAAAAATACTTTTAGACTCTTGCTGATTTCCCTGTTTGCTGGTGCACCCCCTAGTCCAGCCCTCTGACCTCTCCTCTGATCCCTGGCACCACATTGCATCTTGTTGCCCTCAGGCCACACCCTCACAGCTGCCACGCTGCCCAGAGTCTCCACGCTGGCCAATCCCACCACCTGGAGTCCTGCCGCTTCCGTGCAACTCCTGGCCCACCTGGCTGCTCCTACATACATGTCATTTCTACCTGAGACGTGCAAGAGGGAGCATGTTATGAGGGGGAGAGTAAGGCCAGATAGCGATATTCCCGACAGATCTGAATCTCTGGGTGCATAGCTCCACCCTCCATCATAGATGGATGGGGGGTGATGTTTTTTTAAATTAAACTCTTCCTTTTGAGATTATTGTAGAGTCACATGCAGTTGTAAGAAATAATACAGAGAGACCTGTGTACCTTGTACTCAGTTTCCTCTATTGGTAACACCTACACAACTATCACACAATATCACAACCAGGATATTGACACCGAGACAGTCAAGACAGGGAACGTTTCCATCACTGTGAAGGTCTCTCCTGTTGGTCTTTTAGAGCCACACCTACTTCCTTTTTAAAAAAATTGTTTTAATTTTTATTAAAGTATAGTTGATTTACAATGTTGTGTTAGTTTCAGGTGTACAGCAAAGTGATTCTTTTTCAGATTCTTTTCCCATATAGGTTATTACAAAATATTGAGTCGAGTTCCCTGTGCTATACAGTAGGTCCTTGTTGTTTATCTATTTTATGTGAGGGTGAGTCAAAAATTATCCACACTCTGGCTGTAGAATTTATTTTAATTAACTTTTAGAAGAGACAAGTACATCATTTTCTGACATAATCTGCTGGCTTTCCAATACACTTTGTCCATCTGTCAACAAGCTTTTGTATTCCCTCATTAAAAAATGTTTTAGGCTGAGCTGCAGGCCACGAATGCACTGCTGTCTTCACTTCTTCATCAGAAGTGAATCTTCTTCTTTGTAGGGCTGCTTTCAGGGGACCAAACAGGTGAAAGTCCAATGGAGCAAGATCAGGACTATAGGGAGGATGCTTTAACAGCTCAAAATGAAGTTTTGCAGAGTGTCGACAGTGTGGGCAGAAGCTTGCAGATGTGCATTGTCAAGCAAGATAACAACACCCTTGGATAGCAGCCCTCTGCATTTAATCTGAAGTTTAGGCTTCAGCTCTTCAATAAACATCTCACTGTAATGAGCACTGTTGATTGTTAAACCTTTTTCCTGATAATGTTCCAATACTGGCCTTTGAGAATCCCAGAAAACCATAAGCATCAATTTTCTAGCTGATGGTTGACTTTTGAACTTTTTCTTGGTCGGCAACTGAGGATGTTTCCATTCCATACTCTGCTGTTTACTCTCAGGCTCACAGTGATGAATCCATGTTTCCTCACCAGTAATGATTCTTTTTAAGACACTTTCACTTTCCTTAGAGTATTGGTCCAAATTTTGTTTGCAGATATCCAAACGCTTCTGTTTATGCTCTTCCGTGAGTTGTTTTGGTACCCATCTCACACACATTTTTTGAAACCTAAGTCTATGGTGGATTACTTTGTTTTGAGCTGTTAAAGCATCCTCCCTATAGTCCTGATCTTGCTCCATCAGACTTTCACCTGTTTGGTCCCCTGAAAGAAGCCCTACGAGGACGAAGATTCACTTCTGATGAAGAAGTGAAGACAGCAGTGTATTTGTGGCTCGCAGCTCAGCCTAAAACATTTTTTAATGAGGGAATACAAAAGCTTGTTGACAGATGGACAAAGTGTATTGAAAAGCAAGGAGATGAAAAATGATGTATTTGTCTCTTCTAAAAGTTAATTAAAATAAATTCTACAGCCAGAGTGCAGATAATTTTTGACTCACCCTCATATATAGTTGTGTGTATCTGTTAATCCCAAACTCCTAATTTGTCCCTCCCCACATTTCCCCTTTGGTAACCATAATTTTGTTTTCTATGTCTGTGGGTCTATTTCTTTTTTGTATGTAGGTTCCTTTATATCATTTTTTTCTTTTAGTTTCCATGTACAAGCGATATTCCTTTTACTCACACCCCCCACCCCCCCATCCTTAACTCCTGACAGCTGCTAACTTGCTCTCCACATCTATGACTGTGTCATTTCACGAATTTTATTAAAAATGAATGATACAGCACGTAACCTTGAATTTTTCACTCAGAATAATTACCTGGAGATTCAACCAAGTTGCTCCTTGTATCAAGAGTTTGTTCCTTTTGATTGGGAGTTTGGAGTTAGCAGATGCAAAATATTATACAAAAGATGGAGAAACAACAAGGTCCTCCTGTACAGCACAGAGAACTCTATTCAGTGTTCTGTGATAAACCATAATGGAAAAGAATATGAAAAAGAATATATGTATGTATAACTTAATCACTTTGTTGTACAGCAGAAATTAACACATTGTAAATCAACTCTATTCAATAAAATATATATAAAAAGATAGTTTTTCCTTTTCGTTGATGAGTAGTATGCCTTCATACAGATGTACTGTGGTACCTCTGTGGTACATTTGTTAAACTGGCCACCTAGACATCTGGGTGTTTCCAGTTTGGGATGATTACAAATGAAGCTGCTGTAAACTTTCATGCACAGGTTTTTGTGTGAAGATAAGGTTTCATTTCTCTGGGATAAATGCCCTTTCCTCATCTAGCTGAGCACTTGGGCTCTTTTTGTTGCCATTGGTCAGCACGTCCAGTGAATGCAAACTAATATTACTATTAGCTAAAGGAAAACATAATTGAGAAGGGCAATCTGTTGTCCCTAAATGCTATCATCTATCCCAAACTAAAGATGGGGGAGGGGAGAAAAAAATGAAAAAAGATGAATGATACTTTATAGATATCCACACCACTTTTCCCTTTCTTCAGGATAAACAAAAAATCGGCTATGTGACCATTGTATATATGTCACATTTATTAAACTGTCTCTCTAACAAGTTAGCTAAACTCTTGGGAATGAGGAGTCATGCCTCAGAGATCACGGGCCCCATGACATCTGATTCATTGGACCCTTCCATATTTTTACTTGGTGTTTACTCTAACATAAAGTCATAGCGTAACAGCGCTCTCATCTGCAAAATTAAAGATCCTGAGACATTACGCATGGGTCATGCTTTGGGTTGTCTTTCTACAGGGTTGATGGATTTGCATGGAGCTGACCCTTCTAGCTCATTCCGTTCTGCTGGAGACCAGTGGCTCATCTTTGAGGCAGATGGCCAGGATTAAGGGTGGAATCTGAGGGCATGAGGCGGAGTGAAATTAACTGCTCCCTTCACATGGGGACTGAACCACTGACCTTCACCGCGTTAGCGCAGCACTCCAACACAGCAGTTCCCAACCTCAGTTTTATATCACCCCAGGGTGTTTCCACTTATCTCAAGAGGGAGCTGTGGAATTCCCCAAACAGGATTAATTTTAATTCACTTTCATTTAGACATTAAATATGGACTATGCAGGAGTACTTTGCAGGAGTGCCAGAGAATGGCTAGTGTCAAAAAACTAAGCCACCATGTTGCGCTGGTACCCAAACACCCTGAAACACCTTCTCTAACCCCCTGAGCCAGTCTAGGGAGGAAAGAATCTGTATGAGAGTAGCAGGCATGGAAGGCTTTTAAATTAGGGGAAAATCCATCCAAATCCTACCAAACCTCTGCATTTCATAGGGACTGTTTCATGGGGTTGGCCAGGCACACTCTTGGTTTTGCCTGGGCCTCATGGCCCCAGCTCAGCTCTGGTCGAGCCAGGTCCTCCTTTTTTCTTCTTAGAGGCTGTGATGCTTTGCACAGTCTTAGGAATTTGCTGCAGGAACAATTTGTGATTTATTAAGATAATAAATTGGGCTTTGTTGTTGGGGCTTTTTCCTGGGTCAATACACAAGATTTATCACCTCCTTGTCTGCATGGGGAGCATGTGGTTCAAAGGGTTCCAGGGCCTTCTGGCCACTGGGTTATTTTGGAGGCGAGCAAGCGCTTTTCAGGGCAGGCCAGCAGCCTAAGTATAATGCAGGGGAAGGAACAGTTGGGATCAGTTATTTAATGAACATCTTCAAAACTCTTTATGGTAGTTTACTGATAACCACTATAGGCATTTATTAAAGGACAATAATTATAAGTCCTCATACTGGCAGTGCACTTTATAACTTACAAAAGACTTTGACATACATTATCTTATTTCTTTATCCTTTACACACCTGTCAAGAATTACTATGTTCATATTATGATGTGCAAACAGATTCAGAAAAATTAAGTGACTTGCCCAAGGTCACACAGCTAGTAAATCTTGGATGCAAGACCAGCTTCCACATGGCTTCTCATCTCCTGTGTCCTTTTCACTATATTACTCTCATCTCAGTTTATCATTGACATCCATTTGCTTTTGACAGGAAAGGGTCTAGTATCTCCATTTTGCAGAAGAACAAATTGACACAAAGATGTAATTAAACTTTGGGGCTCCTCCTCCCTTTTTTTGATGGCATTATGTCCCTTTCTTGTTGAAGGGCAAGGAATTCTTCTGTAGACTAATTTCTGCTCTCAGAGTCCAGAATCTCCACAGTCACTGTCACTACCATGATGGTCATTTGGCTTCAGTGTGGTCCCTGCATCCAGCAGGAGCTTACTCTGGCTACTTTGAGGTTGGGGGGAGGAGGCAATTGGACAGTTCCTCTGTATCTACTTAAAACTGCTCTTTCAGCTCCATCATCTCAAGGTACTGCTGGCAAAACACTTTCCTTCCCAGTTTTTCAAAGATGGGCTTTTTGTTCTAGATCTTTCTTGCAGTCACATTCTGTGAAATTTTTCTCATACAGTGAGCTTGGATCACACTTTCCAACTGGACCCTTAGACATGTGGCCTCTCCCGAAATGACTAACTTCTTCAAGGCACATTCTAAATGCATGGCCACCCCGTGCCCCCCACCTGGAAGAGAGGTTGACCTCCTCTGAACACCTTTCCATTCATTGTCTAGACTTTGATTGGAACTTATGTTATAGTAGAAAACTGTCATTTTTAAACTGCCTAGCATCTACATCCTTTTCCTAGGTTGTAGGAATTCACTGTGGGGCACAGAACAGCCTGGGCAAAAGCATAGGACCAAGCCTGGCCCAACCTGAGTGAGTGAGAGATGACCTCAGTAGGATGCCAGCTGCATGAAGGCAGAGAGTTTTGTCTTTTGGGTTCATGCCTGAATCCCCAGTTCTAGAACAGTGCCAGCCTCCTCCTAGATGATTTATTCAGTGAGTAAACTAACAATGCAAAGATGATGAGGTTAGAACTCAGCGTGGCCAGAGTGGTGGGGCAGCCCAGCAGTCACAGCTGTGTCCACTGACGGCATAAGTTTGTTTCTACTTCCTGGATCCCTTGGTTTAAGACCATTTACTAAACCTGTTCCTTTAGTCTTCCCAATAATTCCATTTCCTGCTTAAGTTATCCAGAGTTGGTTTCTAAGGCACAGAACCAAGAAACCTGATGGATATAAAATGGTTAGGGTTGATTAACATGTATATGCATTTAATCTGCCTAACTTAGATTGTAAACTTGTGAAGATACCATATCTCATTGTCCTATAGAGTGGTGCTTTGCGAATAATGACAAGGCATGTTTGCAGATGGTGATGGGGATGCTCTAATACCATTTTCAAGGCCAGGCATCCAGGAGACTGGGGGTTCGAGGACTGTCTTCTCTATGTACACACGCAATGCATACTTACACACTCACACATACATGCATTCTCATTTCTGAGACACTGTTTGCAAGGGGCCATTTCGGTAATGCGGCGGGCCCACTGAAACCCGAAGAAATTCAAGGCCATGGGCCAGCTACGCCATGGAAACCCCACACTCAGCCAAACGTTCCCACTGGCAAATCAAACCTGAAAGCTGTCACCAAATTCTGCTCCCTGGCAGTTCCAATGCAACAATGAGCTGAGAGACAAAAGAAGTAGAAACCCAAGTAGAGATCGCCAACGAGTCTTTTCGGGCAACCAGCAGATTGCACAGAGGGTCAACACAGACACTGGTAGAGAAGAACACTCTCCTGGCAGGACTCCATCTCCAAATTAGGCACCACTTCAGAGAATCTCAGCCTCATACCTTATGTGATTTATTTTTTTTTTAAAGATCTAACATTTGTTCTTAGTTATTCTTAATAGAACTTTTTCTGAGTGTAGCTCCATTTATTCACTCACCCACTTCCCCATTCATTTATTCCTTCATTCAATTAAACCTTTGTCATCTATGTGCCTGGCCCTTTCTCTGGCCCCATTTGATGATAAGAACTCTGGAAAACAAGTAAACCTGTGCATATGAAAGATGAAGAAACCCAATTAGAGCTAGAACCATCTCCCACGGCTCATTGATATCGGAACTTAGATTAAGACTCAGATATTCTAACTCTTTTTTAAAATTGAAGTAGAGTTGATTTACAGTGTTGTTTTAGTTACTGGTGTACAGCAAAGTGATTTTATGTACTTTTTCATATTCTTTTCCAATGTGGTTTATTGCAGAATATTGAATGTAGTTCCCTGTGATATACAGTAGAACCTTATTGTTTACCTATTTAATATATAGTAGTGTGTATCTGTTTATCCCAAACTCCTAATTTATCTCTCCTTCCGTCTTTGGTAACTATAAGTTTGTTTTCTATGTCTGTGAGTCTGTTTTTGTCTTGTAAATAAGTTCATTTGTATCCTTTTTTAAGTTTCCACATATAAGTGATATCATACAGTATTTGTCTTTCTCTCTCTGACTTCACTTAATATGATAGTCTCTAGGTCCAACCATGTTGTTGCATATGGCATTATTTTGTTCTTGTTTATGGCTGAGTGGTATTCTATTCTATATATATGTACCACATCAGATATTCTGACTCTTAATTCTGAGCAATAGCTCCTGGAAAAATGATTATTGAGAAATACTGACTAGGAAAAGTACTCTTACCTGGTAGATAAGGTTATGTTAGTTTGTAACTCTTAAGATACTATTTTGGAATTGTGTAGTGATTTTGCGGGATGGCTTTGAGTTACCTCAGGGTGTTACCAATCATTCCAAAATTCTCCAAAAAATCAATTTTAGTTTGAATTGCATAATATATCATTTAGATGGATTGGCAGCAATGTGAAGCTGTGGTAGAGGACATTGTCTCAGCATCATGGGAATGCAGGTAGGGTCCACAGCTACAAATTTCCAGGTTGGGGGCCTGAACAAAAGGAGGGGCTTGATAACTTGGGATAAACAGAGCTCGTTAAGAGAGATTGTTCCACAGAAAAAGAGAAACTTGGGAGAAAAAAGGAGGGTTCTCCCAAGTGGGAAGAGTTACCAGAGAAGGTTCGGGTTGAAGGATGGTTTTCTCAATTCTAATGATCATCAGAATCTCTTGGGATTCTTTTTACAACTATAGATTCCTAGGTCCTCCTCCTTAGAGATTTTATTCAGTGGGCCTGGGTTGAGGCCAAGGAATCCTTGGCCTCTGGCTCCTTGGGGACAGACAATCTGCAAGGGGGGCTGCTTGCCCTCTCTCCCTCTTTCATCAAAGTCCCAGCTCTACAAACTTCCTCTGGATCAAATGACTACAGTTCCTTGTCTTGGGTCCTCCTGGAGACCTAGCTCTGGGCCTCCCGTGGGGAAGCTAGAGGCCAAAGCTTGTCTGGGATGACAGAAGCGTCATCTCCATCTTCATCCCGACGACACCCCCGAGCAGCTGATCCCTCTGAAGGTGTGAGGACCAGCAACCTCGAAAATTTCCAGGTTTGCTGCTGACAAGTGTGCCCAAGAAGGGAACTGTCTGCTTTTGAAAGAAGCCAAGCCCAGATAATCCCAGAAGTAAACAATGAAATGGCTGAAATCCTTTAGAGTGATAAGGCAGCTACCGTTTCCTCGGCTAGTCCTCTCCTTGTCCTTTTCACAGACAGTATTTCATTTACATCTCAGAGCAATCCTTTGAGGTGGCTGTTATGATACCCAATCTATAGATGAGGAACAATTAAGTAACTTGCCACTGCCACACAGCTAGCTAGTAAATACACTTTTAAAGATTGAAGTAGAATGGACATAAAGAAAGCTGTGGTGTGCTACTTAACGGATTAACACAAATGAGAACTCACCTGTGCAACCATCATGCTAAACAAGAGCTGGGTTACTATCAGCATCAGAGAGAGCCCTCCACTGCCTCTCCAGTACCTCTTCCCCGATGGTAATCATTTTTGTAACCAAAGATTAGGTTGCTCGTCTGTTGATTTTGTAAAAATGGAGTTGTACATCACACATTCTTTTTATCTGTTTTTTTTCCCCACTCAGTATTATGTCTGTAAATTTGATCTAATGGTGTTAAGAATACAAGCAGTTTTCTCATTTTTAATACTGTAAAAATTTCCTTAGTATAAATCTGCCACAATTTATTTATTTCTATTAAATTTATTTATTTATTTATTTATTTATTTATTTATTTATTGGCTGTGTTGGGTCTTTGTTGCTTCGCCCAGGCTTTCTTTAGCTGTGGTGAATGGGGGCTACTCTTCATTGTGGTGCATGGGCTCGTCATTGCTGTGGCTTCTCTTGTGGTGGAGCAAGGGCTCTAGGCAGGTGGGCTTCAGTAGTTGCAGCACATGGGCTCAATAGTTGTGGCTCATGGGCTTTGTTGCTCCGTGGCATGTGGGATCTTCCTGGAGCAGGGATTGAACCTGTGTCCCCTGCCTTGGGAGACGGATTCTTAACCACTGCGCCACCTAGGAAGCCCTCTACCACAATTTACTTACACATTCACCTGTTGTTGGTCATTCGGTATTCTTTCAGTTGGGCCTACAAGTAATGCTGCTTGGAATAGTCTAAAATATATCTTTTGGTGTATATATTTTTCTGCAGGGTATGTACCAAGCAACGGAATTGCTGGGTCATAGGGTGTGCATATGTTCAGCTTTAGTAGATACTGATAATTTTGCAATGTGGCTGTACCTGTTTATACTCCTAACAAATATTGGATTGGCCAAAACTTTGTTTGGATTTTTCTGTAACATCTTCTAGAAAAACCTGAGTGAACTCAAATGTTATGAGAGTCTGAGGGGGATCCACATTCTCACCAACACTTGATATTGTTGGTCTTTTTTATTTTTGCCATTCTGGTGAAAGTATTTTACTTTGCATTTCCCCGATGACTAATATAATTGAATACATTTTCAAATGTTATTGGTTATTTGGATATCTATTGGCCCATTTGGGTCTTTTGCTCACTTTTCCGTTGGGTTGTCTGCCTTTCTTGGTAACACGTAGGAGTTTTTTGTATTTTCTGGGTATGAGTTGTTTGTCAGTCATATGAGTTGCAAATATCTTTTTCCTGTGGTTTCCCTTCTCACTCTTAATTTTTTTTTCTTTGATGAAAAGAAGGTCCAAATTTTAATGCAGTCTAACTTATTGATGTTTTCTTTTTGGATTCTGCTTTTTGTTTCTGTTACATAAAAACATAGACTATATGACTGCATATGTAGAAAATACAAAACAGTTTGTGGATAAACTGTCAGAAATAATAAGTAAATCAAGCAAGGTGACATTTTTTTATCCAACCATCTTGCTTGATTTAATTCTTAATTCTGACAGTTTCTCCACAAATTATTTTGCATTTTCTACATATGTACACAAAGCATGTCAGTCTTTTTTTTTTTTTCTTTCCAATTCTTAAAATTTTATTTCTTTGTCTTGCTTTATTGCAAAAGCTAGGACCCCCAGTAAAATGATGAATAGACAGGGATCATCCTTCTTTTATTCTCAGTACTGGGGAAAGGTATCAATATTTGAACATTAAGTATGATATATACTAGAGATATTTTTGTAGTTACTCCAACATATTAAGTTGTTATCCTTCTATTCCTAGTTTCTTAAGAGAGTTCTTTTTTCCTTTTATTATCACTAGGGATTTAATTTTATCAAATTATTTTTTTCTAAATCTACTGAGTTGATCAATGACTTTCTTTTTTATTCTGTTACTATGGTAAATTATATTAATTGATTTTTGAACATTGAGACAAACTTGTGTTCCTAAAATGAAACATATCTTGGTTGTGATGTATTATCGTTTTTATATTGTTGGATCCAGTTTGATAATATTTTGTTTAGTATTAGCATCCATGTTCAGGAGAATGAAATGGCCTCTAATTTTCTTTCCCAGTCAGATTCTAATATTAAGGTAATATTGCTCTCAAAAATGAGTGGAGAGGTCACTCTTTTTCTGTTCTTTGCAATAGTTTGTGTAAAATTAATGTTATTTTGTCCTTAAGTGTTGGGAAGCCTTCACTGGTAAAGCCTTCTGGTCCTGGAATTTTCTTCACAGAAAGATTCTTCATTATGGGTACATCTATTTAATAGATATGACTATAAATTGATTCAGAACAGCCTCTTATCTTATGTAATAGCTGTAGGCTATATTGTGGTGTCTTCTTTTTCAATTCTGATATTGATTATTTGCGCCTCATCTTTTTTTAAAAGAAATTAGTCTTATCATGAGCTTATCAATTGTATTAGTTTTTTTAAAAGGTAATTTTTGGCTTTGTTGTATTACTGTTTTCTCTTTCATTAATTCCTACTGTTGACTGTTTCCATCCTTGAATTATCTTAGGGTTTAATTTGCTGTTCTTTTAGTAAAATCGTAAAATAAAAACTTGGTTCACTTTTTCTTCATCCTTTCTTCTTCTCTAATGATGCATTTAAGGCTACAAATTTCTCTTAAGCATACTTTGAGTGTATCCCATAAGTTTTGATATGTTTTAGTTTTATTATCTTTTCATTAAAGTATTTTCTAATTTCCATCATGATTTCTACGTTGACTCATGGGTTAGTTAGAGACATATTGCTTTGTTTTGCATCACATTGATCCAATCAAGGACTGAGCTCTTTAAAGTTGATTCGAATTTTCTGCAGGCTGATCTCTTTCTAGATCATGCTTTTTTTGGGGAGTCTCAACTGAAAGTCTCAGGTAGTCAACCTGGCCCTCCGCCTTTGCTGGACCGTGAATTCCTTTTTTGTCACCCCAGCCCCATAGACTCCTAGAAGCTCTGCTCAACTTCTCAGCCACTGCTGGGAAGTGCTGAGGAGAAAAGTGGCTGGGACTTCTTTCTCAGCTCATGCCTTCTTTCTGGGATCTTAGCTCCTTAGTTTCCCACTGCCCTGGTGATCTTTTGATGACTTCAACTAGATTGAAAAAAAGAAAATCTTGTCCATGTTTTCCAGTGTTTTCAGCGGGAGGGTAGTCTGTAACGAGTCAGTCTGCTGTTACCACCAGGGAAGATGCCCTGGAGACAGGGTTTGGGTGCAGGTCCCTGCACGCCCTGACCTAGAGCTGAAGCTGCCTCCTGGCAGGTGGAGGGGCTGGGGGAGGGGCAAATGCAGAGTTCAAAGACAATGTTGAGCCATCCTTGCTGCTCTCCTTTAACTTCCTCATTATTATTGATCTAGTCCTTTGGATTAAGCATCGTCATTTATCTAACCTCCGTGTTAAAATGTGCTAAATACAAATTTTCTAATGTCTTAATAGAATTAATCTTTTTTGTTTACTTACTTTCTGATGTTTGTTCACAGGGCCTCTGGGGCCCCTGCTACATCTTTCCCAAGTTCATCCTTCCCTGGTCTGAAACCAACATGGGAGGGAAACAAAAGCAGAATCAAATTGTCCTGGAATTCTTTACCTCCCTGAGTAGATTTGGCTGGCCCCTGAATGGAATCCCCTGCACGGGTTCACAAGGAGCTGTTCTTAAGACTCGCCCACAGCGGTTTCTTTTCTGTCGCTGTGAATGCCATGACCGGCCACATCTCCCTTTTCCTTCGGCTGCCAGGAAGCCCAGAGTGAAGAACAAAATTTACGGTTCAATGCTGGCAACTACATCAGTGCAGTGAGACTGAATGTGACTTTTCCTCCCTGGCTGGACTTTCCCCTCTTATTTCTTCTTTCCCCTTGCTCTGAATTTTCTTTATTTTTCTCTATTTATCATGTGATTGTTTCTCTCTGTGTGTCTTTATATGAAACTTGAGTCCCTTCAATTCTGTCAATTGCTTCTGTCAAACTTGGAGTTGTCATTTGTGTTTTAAAATGTTCAAGTCTGGAGACATTTGAAAGACAGTGGAATGGATCTTGGAGATACAGAGATACGGGCAATATTGCAATTTCTAGAATTTATGGTGAAATTGAATTTTTGTGACTCTTTGCCATATGTATTTCAGGAGTTTTCATAACTATAATCTATTGCTTCATGAGAAAAACACTTCAAAATTAAAATTAATAAACAGTGTTCTTTGATTAATCGGGAGCAAAGGTAGATGGACAAATCTGGCTGTCCTGTCCACTGAGCGTGAAAATTTGAAGATCAATTTTTCAAGTGCGTGGACAAATTAAAGAATTTACAGGGACTTGCCTGGTGGTCCAGTGGTTAAGACTTCTCCTTCCAGTGCAGGGGGTGCGGGTTTGATCCTTGGTCGGAGAGCTAAGATCCCACATGCCTCGCGGCCAAAAAAACTAAAACATCAAAGAGAAGCAATATTGTAACAAATTCAATAAAAACTTTAAAAATGGTCCACATCAAAAAAAAAATCTTAAAAAAAAGAATTTACACATCAAAACCAGAACCTATAATGTTATTACTCATTTTTGCCATTGACCAACATGGAAATACTATGCGTTTTTCCTTTTTTCCAAAAAATACATTCATGTAATTAAAATGTAATTAATGAAATTATAGGTACTAATCCATTACATTTGTTCAGTACTAGAATATGTATTGCATTTTTTCATTTTTCTGATGGGCATGACCGTCTACCGAAAGGTCAGAAAAAGACTATCTGCTTTTCTTTTCCATTATTATTGTTGTTGCATTTATGGTTATTAATAAAAATAATGTTGTCATCAAGGAGCAGGGGTGATACAATGTCCTCTCTGGGGGTCAGTCCGCGAGGCCTGCAACTGGGCACCCGTTAAGTGCTGAAGAAATAGCTGTTCACCTGAGTTCTGGCACCTCGATGCCATATCTCTGCAACATGTCCCGCATTCTGCTTTCTCAAGGATAAGGCC
Source organism: Hippopotamus amphibius kiboko (assembly GCF_030028045.1). Classification (NCBI taxonomy): domain Eukaryota; kingdom Metazoa; phylum Chordata; class Mammalia; order Artiodactyla; family Hippopotamidae; genus Hippopotamus; species Hippopotamus amphibius. The sequence goes on along the minus strand of NC_080190.1, from coordinate 82,980,789 downwards.
GTTCTCTGCACACGTTTCCTCAGGCTGACGCTTTTAAATTTCATCTGCACTGGCCTTTGTTATTGAGTTCAGTGTCCTAGCGAGTCCCCCCAGGGCCTGGCCAGGGCAGGCTCTGCGCAAGATGCTTTCGTGTGACATCTCCCAGTCAAGGAGCTCTGGTCAGCTGCCGGGGCCCCAGGCACAGCCCAGCCGCTTCTTACTGTGTGGTCTCAAAGCAGGTCACTTCACCTCTCGGTACTTCTCTCAGTCAAACCCAGATAATAATACTTCCCAAATAAAGAAAGGGTTTTCTTTCAGCCCTTTGAGCTCTCGGATGGAGCGCGCCACAGAAATGCCCAGTGCGGCCTTGGGATGGGGCGCACCGCCATGTGATTAGGTAACCTGAGCCGCTGCTCACTACGCTTTGTCTGGACTGAATGCGAGGCCGTCACAAAGCGCTGGGAACTCTCGGTGACACCGAAACCCCGCCGTAAGCTGCGATTGCCTTACGTTCTCATAAAGCGCACCAGAAAAGAGCAGCAGTGTTGACTAACCCAGTCCTCAATTAGCACCCTCATCTGATTTCTTCTGCTGGGTACAAGACCGGTAAGTAAGGCATGACCCAGTTACAGGTGGCCGGAGCAAAACTAACACTCCCAGCCTGCTGAGCTGGGGGAAGGGCAGCTTTCCCTGCAAAAGGCAGCAGCTCCTGAGGAGGAGTCAGGCCAGACTGGGCAGGGCTGGGCCTTTCGCTGTGCAGGGAGGGGAAAAAGCAACAGAGGTCATACACTGAGTTCCTACTAGGTGCCGAGAACCATGTCAGGTATGTCTTTCTCTTCTAAAACCTCCAGACAGTGGTATTAAATCCTATTAATATTCTAAAGACAAAAACAAACAAAAAACCAACTTTATACATTTTTCATCATAATGAAAGCTTACCCATTTGGACCCATAATCCCAAGCCTGAAATTTTGGCCTGGGGCCTCCTCACTGATCCTCAGGCTTTAAGACCACACAACATGGGTCTGCAAACTGCAAAGGGGAGGCTTACTTTTCTCATTCTGATCCAGACCTCCAGAAGTGGCCCTGCAGCCAGACACAGCCTCCCTCCTCATGCGGGCTTGGCTACGTCTCCCTGAGCCTGACAAACTTTTACCCAGAACCCTCTGATCCCAACTTGACTAATGAAATCCAAATCCCAGTGGCTTCACTCATCTGACTGCTGTAATGCAGGCAGTCAAAGATAGTGTCTTGGTTGTGTTTTCTTTTGAGCTGTTTATAAACTGGTAGTGGGTGGGGGGAGGGGTTATAAGGTATCTCAGAATCAGAGACGAGGAAGGAAATTATCTTCTTGGCTTGGGGTACTCAGGGCACATTGAGTACCCCAAGCCAAGTATGATGTGCTTGGAGACAAGCGAACAGATTGCAGAAGGAATGCCCTTGGGGAGAGAAGAGGGAGGGTCCCTGGGATGGGCTGCTGGTGTCACAGCCCCCGTGACCCCCTAGAGGCAGGGGCTCCCAGAGATCCCAGGTAAGAAGACGTCTCTGCTGCCTGGTGAGGAATCTATGTGTCAAGTGCGGGGAATCATGTTTAGTTGAACCGACACTCTATTGCCGAGCGTGTGTGTGTGTGTGTGTGTGTGTGTGTGTGTGTGTGTGTGTGAGATCTGTTGTTATGGAAACCATGGAGAGAAGGGAAGCAAACTGCTTCGGATGGGAGCTGTGCTCCCCTGGAGTCTGCGTGCTCCCGTGCTGATCGGCTGGGCCCTCCAGAAGATGTTTGCATGCTATTCGGGAAACTGTTGTTGCCCAGAGAGCCCTGGGCTGGCTTGCTCCCTTGGGAGCTGATGTTTAGGAAAGGGTGGAAGCAGCTGGTTTGTGGAAGCATCATACAACGTGAGCTGCGGAATCCGCCAAAGCCCAAACGTTCCTTGCCAAGCACACTTTCTTCTAGATTTCAAACTCATCTGTGTTTCAAAAGCAATTTCATTTAAATGGCTTATTCCTCTTACTCCTAAATCCTCGGGAAGCTGTAACTTGCAGGCAACAAAGAGGGCTCCTCGAGATTCATTCAGTAAGTGTGCTGTGAGCCAGACATGGGGCTGACACTGCACACCATCAGGAGTGTGGTAGACCAGAAGTCAGACTCCTTTTCCCCTGCAAAGAAACACAATGGCAGGTGTGGGGCTCTGCAATCCACTGGCCTAGGTCTCAAGGCGGATAACCTTCCACTTTCTGTTTCTAAGTGAGCCAGCCTTGTCTGTTACTTGGGATGCGTCACTGATGGGGGGGCCTGGCATTGTGCTGAGTTTTATCTTAACATCTCCGAAGAAGCTGTGGGACCTCCCTCTATAAATGCTTCTCGAGTGAATACTTGCATGAATGAATGAATGGGCTCTTTGTGTTGGTCATTAGCAAAATTCAGTAATTTCCTGCGAGCCCCGCCACTGCCACGAGGAGCCTCTGGAGATTCCTTGCAAAGAATGTGGTACTGGACACACGCTTATAGTGTTTTCCTCTATCATCCCGTGTCTTGTCCAGACTCTAGGAGTTCTGTGAGCGAGGGGGAGAAAAAACGGAAAAAACTCAGAAAAAAAACCCCACTCTAGGAAGATTCTGCTGCCTCCAGACATAGGAAAACCACTGGTCTAATTCATTTGCTATGGTGGCTGTTTCATCTGCAGGATTGGCGCTGCCTGGGTAGCTCAGTCTCTGCAGGCTCCCTTTCAAGTGGGCTGGCTGCTTGGTATTCCCGACTGACAATGTGGAGGGCAGATGTGGCATCCTCTTGGAACACACTTGTTGCCGGCCACGAAATCCAAAGGCAAACCGCCGCAAAATCTAACCAACGTCTTCTTGTTTTCAGATTTCCAGCTCTGAGTACCCATCTGGTTCCTTCATTTGCATCCTAAGACATCTGGGGACCAGCCATGGAAGAAACTTGCTGATGTTGAGTGCCTATTAGATGTTTGCACTGTGCTCAGCCCTCTCCCATATGTTATCTCAGAGCATCCCCCACAATCCCATGCCAGAGTGGAATTACTATTCCCATTATACAAATGAGAAAACAGAGGCTCAGAGAGGCTGAGGTACTTGCCCAAGGTCATATAGATGGGAAGTAGTAGTTCCTGAATTTGGATCAAGACAGCAATACCTTCAAGGGATAGTGTGGGAGGGTTTCCAACCAGTCATCATCTTCAGCAGGAGCTGACCTCCAACCCCTTCCCCCCACCCCGCCCAAATAAACACACAATCCAAGTAAGATGAGGATACAGGGGACAAAATCAAGCTTTGATACGTGTCACCCAGCCTGCTACCTCCGTTTCAGTGAGATTGCTCCCCAAGCCCCATCTGCCCAGACATCCTGGAGTCCGCATTGTATCAAGATTTGTCTGGCTCCAAAACCACATTCTTCCCAACACAACCAGGATGCCTGTTCTCTTAGAGTCCTACCAAGAAGACCCTTATTTTCGTGCAAACTTTACCCAGAAGAGCCAATCAATCCGTGGATGATTCTTCTAACGGAGCCTGGTTCCAACATTTCACCAGCTTGCCTGAAGTCACCAGTGCGTTAAATGCCCTACGCTGCCCAGGGTACCTGGAACATTGCATCCCTCGTGTAAGCATCACTGGCATGAAGGAAGCGCTGGGCTAATGGTGTGGACTGGAGTTTCAATTTGCTTTGAAACATCCACTGGCCAAGGTCCAGTTCATTTTAGGTTCCAACTAATTTTTTTAGCCCCTAAATGTAGACACCAGAGGTGTTTAATGTGGCTGTCCTGACACAGGCCACTCCAACCCACCCTGGATGTGTGAAACAGACCCAGGGTTGAGGTCAGCCACGGTCTTGTATTCCAGAAGGAAATTAGTTTTCAGAGACTAAATGTTCACGAGCTAACATCTTGTCATGGACCAGCTGGAAAATACAGAAATAAGCTAAGATTCCAGGATATCAGGATTGTAAACAGGTATAAATATTTCTGCCATCTCCCCTCCTTCCTTCGGGAAGGTTCTACCTAATACTGCCAATAACTGACATTTGTAGCTCTCCTTATACATTGCACAGCGTTTGCACCCACGGAACGCCGCTTTGATCCATGAGTATTATTGTTCCATTTTATAGGTGAGGAATTGGAGGCACCAGAAAGATAAGGGCCGATAAGTCTTGGACATGACAGGCTCAGATCTGCAGATGTCACACCCAGCAATCTTTCCATCAGATCTGAAGCCATTTCTTTCAGGTTCTCCCTAAAAATACAAAAGATGGATGTGATTTTTGAGGAGCCTCATTGGTTTCATGGGCCTGGGAAGTTGCCTCTGCCTGACCAGACCCGGTGCTTCAGAGATTAGCTTAGGGCTCAGACAGCACCCCTAGCTCCAGGTGTGGGCGTAGCCTCTAGAGAAGAGGTGGCCTCTTCTGGGGATTCATATGCCAGGTGATCTGAAGGTGCCTGGTTGGCTGTCATGCAATGGGGTGAAGCAAAGTCAGAGAAGACAGAGCTGGTGCCTGGGCTGATCGATTATTTCTATCAGCATCACTTAAGGATGCGGTTACCAGCACCCTCAACCATCCATCGGTCCAGTGGGAGCCTGAGAAGGTGGCAGGTGCCACTGGGCAAGCAGAAAGTCTTCCAGACCAGATGGCTTTCTGCTGAGGCTGTCTTGGGACTGCAGCTGTGGGCTACTTTGAGCATCCTCTCAGGACTGGGAGGCACGTCAATGCAGCCAGGGAGCTTCCAGAGCCACCCCATGAGCTGCTCTCAGTGTGGACCCACTCCTGGCAGTGGCCTCTCTGGGGCTGGTGGCTGGGGCTCCCAGGACAGCCGCTGAGCTAGGCTGCGTGCTGGCTGGGGCAGGGTTCATCCCCTGTCTGCATGCTAGTCTTACCCAGGCTGAGAGACAGGGTGCAGTCTGCCATCTCAGGGGCTGGCTGTGGGGAGCCACCTGAAGGCCAGGTAAGCAGTGGCCCCAGGTGCAGACGCTACCTGACACCCCAAGGATTTGGGAGGCCCCCGATTTCTGCACTTCTCGCCTGCTTGGGCAGAGGCCCCTGGAAGCCCCCTCCTCCGTCTACTGTTCACCCCAGGAGCTCTGCTCCTGAGGCAAACACCCCTTCCTCCTTCGAGCCCAAGGGGTGCTCTTCTGATTTCAAAACACTTTCACTGCCAGGGCTCCGTGTACAATGGGTGCTCAAATACTCAGCAAATAAATGAGCCACTAGCTCAGATCACACCCCTACAATTCTGTGGGATGGGTATGATTATCCTCCTTTTTTTGAGGAGGATGACATGCTTCTGGTTGACAGCCTGCAACTTGCAGAGATGGGAATCAAACTAAGATTTCTGCTTTCTAATCAGATTGCCCCCTGCCCCCATACACCAGCTATGAGCTCAAACGATTGTTGGCTCCACAAAGGCCCAGATGCATTTCTGGCCATCTTGCCCCTGACGTGCCTTAAGTCAAGATACACAGCAGATTCCGAGAGGCCTGTGAAACAGCCCCGGGAAATGGCAGGGCCTCCAGGGAGCGCCCCTGGTGTGTTCTGTGTCAGTAGGAGGCTGGCTCAGCTCACCAGGGCCAGCATAGAAGTTCACCTGCTAAAGGAAGGGGTGAGTGGCTGCAGCACTGGCTGTAGGCTGGTGGAGGCCCACGGAGGGGGCCTGGGAAATGCCTCTGGACAGTTCCTAGAGCCACTCCAGGAGTTCGCAGCCCTGCTCTTCAGAGTGGGGTTTAGCTTCTGGACCAGCATCCCTCCCTTGCTCCTTGCTGGCCCTTCCCCTGCTTCTCCCAGTGCCAGCTCAGCTGCAAGCACACTGCATCCTCCAGGGAGGCAGCCCCACCCCACCCCAGCCTTCCGGTCCTCCCAAGACTCCGTCTGCATCGGAGTCCCCTGCACGCTTGCACGTGGGGTTGGTAAAATGTGCTTCTTCCTGGCGTGGTTTCCTCTTCTGCTTGCAGTTGGAAACCCTGACCACGAAAGTGACTGCCACAGCCCACTGCAAGAGGCACTTCCTTTGCACAGTGGGGCTGGGGACAGGGTTTGGGGGGGGCGGTGCTTTTCAACACTTGTGAGATTCATTCTGGTGCATAAGAAGGTCTTACCAGGTCCTCTCAAACCTGGAGAGAAGGTCTTTCCTGGGAGGCAAGCCAGCTTAGAAACCTGGCCCATCTCATTCACCCATTCTTCCCCTCTACTGAAGGGAGGCTTTTGACCTCTTTAGATTTCTCTTTCTTTGCTTTGCAAGATGTCCTGTTATTATCCAGCTGGGTTTCCAGATCAAGCACACAGTCCCCGGAGTCTGAAGTCTTCCCACCATGGGTCAGACCAAGTGTTCAAAGCCCAGCGGCATCACTTACGAGCTTTGCCACCTTGGGCACGTTCTTTAATCTGCCCCGGTTTCCTCACTGTAAAACGCGGGTAAGGACAGCACTTAGCTGGTCGAGTCGTTTTGAGGGTGAAATGAGTTAACACACGTGAAGCTCTTAAAACACTGCCTGACACCACTTGCTCTCGCCACCGTCCATCTGGCGTCTCTTTCGGTTGGTGTCCACTGCGCACGATTGTTTGCCATTTGAGATCGTGAGATTCCCATTAGCCGGGCAGGCTGATTCACCCACACGGTGTGTGTACAGTGCCTTTTCCTCTTTCTGGAACTGAGCGACGTCCCGCAGGTTTGTCCATTCCGGGGTGAACGGAGCATCTTAGCTGCCCCCTAGAGAGAGGCGTTTAGCAAACCGATTACCGAGACCCTGCAGCCACGTGGGGTTTGCGGTTGCTCACAGGAGTGGGTGTGGTCACGTGCTAGCTGTTGCAGGCCCAAGTCATGGGTCCCAGAAGCTGTCCTGTTTGCCGTCCAGGTGGAAGGTCAGCGTGCCCACCACCCTGCGTGGAAAGTTTCCCTGGGGAGACCTGCAGCTCCTTGGCTTCTCCACCTATTAGGCACCGTGTGTGGCCACTGCTAGAGAGTCAATCCCTTGAACCTGCTGCTCAACGGACCTCGGGCACCCCTGCAGGCCAGGGTGGGCCGTCCTTTACAGAACAACCAGCCCTGCCTGTGGCGGGGGTGCGGGAGGGGGTGCTGGGGAAACCCCAGGTGACCTGAATGACGTCAGGCAACCAGGAGATTGAAAGATGTCAGATGCGACTCCGTGGACACAGCCCGCTGGTGCTCAGCTATAAAATGTGGGGCTGGGTTACATGCCGTCAGCATTCATCCAAGCAAAGAGGTTGGGAAGGTGCACCCCTGGCACGTTGCCCCCTCCCCTGCGCCCTGTGTCCATGCGGCAGCGGCGGCTTCTCCACTGGTCACCAACACTGACCTTCTCTCCACGATGCCGGCACCTCCCCTCTGGCTGCTCCAGCCCCGGCCGTGAATGCGGACCCCTCCATCCTGCTCGCTGCTGGTCCAGGGGTGTGAAAGGCACAGGGGAGGGACAGGCTCCAGGCGACACGGATGCTACAGCTGCAGCTGTGCCGTCTGTTGAGGCCATGTTCCCAGGGTCACCCGCTGAACCAGGGCTGTGCTGTACCCGCTCCTGGGCTGGGCAGAGCTCTCTCGTCCAAGTTCATGCAGGTGGTCCCTTCGCCCTCTGGCCTTGTGGGAATTGTATGAGGAGCAGGAGCGGTCACAAAGCATCCTGGCCTGTAAATGACCTCTCAAGAAGGCCATCTAGGGACTTCCTAGGTGGCGCAGTGGTTAAGAATCCGCCTGCCAATGCAGGGGACACGGGTTCAATCCCTGCTCCAGGAAGATCCCATATGCCGCGGAGCAACTAAGCCCGTGTGCCACAACTATTGAGCCTGCACTCTAGAGCCCGTGAGCCACAACTATTGAGCTTGTAAGCCACAACTACTGAAGCCCACGCGCCTAGAGCTGGTGCCCCGCAACACGAGAGCCACTGCACTGAGAAGCCCCTGCACTGAGAAGCCCGCGCACCACGGTGAAGAGTAGCCCCCCCTCACCACAACTAGAGAAAGCCCATGTGCAGCAACAAAGTCCCAACGCAGCCAAAATAAATAAAAAAATAAATAAATAACTTTATTAAAAAAAGAAAAAAGAAGGCCATCTCGATGAAGACAGTGATGCCAGGAGCCATGACATGGAAGGTGACAGTAACAGTAAGGACCATGATGGAGGTCCCCCAGAGCATCCGCTGTCACGTGATTCACAGCACCATTGTCTCATCCCAGTATCCCCTCAGTGCCAGGTCCCGACCTCGCACCTTCCCTCTGCAGGTGAAGAAACTGAGGCTCAGCTAAGCTGAGCACCTTGTCAGAGCCAATGAAATGAGTGTCTGAGCTCTGATTCAAACGCAGGCCTGTCTGAGGCCACAGCTCCTCCATGGCAGGCGGCCTCCTTTCTCCCCAAGTGTGCAAGGTTCTGATGACAATCAGATTTCCAGGTGAGTCGCACGAAGATGGCTCTTCTAGTTATCTGATGGGGCAACTGGCTCCATCACTGGGCGTCTCTTAGCTCAGGAGTCGGAATTAAATTTTCCCTTCACTTTGACACTAGGCTGCTTCCCTGCTTCTGCTGGCTTTCCTCCTTGGAGAAGAACCATCTTTCACCCCTCTTAGCTGCTATTATTCAAACATCAGTTTTAATTTGGGGCACCCTCTGTCTGGGAGATTGCAAAAATTAAATCGTTTTTAAGCAACCGAACAACGCTTGTGGAGTTTGTAACCAACTTGTGAAATTTGCGGAACTTGGCGGTGGAGGTCCTCTTGGCCCATTTCCCTGGGGCCCTGAGGACCTTCACATTGGCTCTTAATTCTCTCTGGTTTAGGGTCGATTTTGCCAACTGGGGCCTGGCCGTTGCATCTTGGGCCAAGTTCTGAAAATATTGAGGGTCTGGGAGCCACCCCCAGTCTGGGTGTCCGCTCTGACTTTACTCTGTCATTGCAGGCCAGTCAAGGAGACATTGATGGGCACGGAGCCCTCTACACAGGGTCAGGCTGAGAAGGGGGACACAGATGAGTAGGCAACCTCCTCGTGTAAGCGTGCATGCTCTTCCCTCCAATCAAATGACTCCAGTGTCCCCTGAAGTGTGGGACCACATTCCAATTTATGCCAGTTTCCTCTCCTCTGCAGAAGGCCCTCTCCACTTGGGGAAAACAGCAGCAAGACGTCTGCATGCGTCAGCTGTCATCGGCGGGTATTGTCACGGTCTAAGCTGAGCACGCCAGGCTGCATGTGTCTCTGGCTCCTCCAAATTCTTAGCTGGAAACTCAGCTTCACATGGTCAGGACGTGGATAGTGTGAGGCCAGCAGGATGAACAGAACTTTATTACTCATCCTTCCCTGCTACACCGGGCCTCTGACATAACAAGGAGCCTTCTCTCTCTGAAGGAGGACTTACAGGGAACAAGGGGCGAGGAGGGCTTGTCCTGGGGATTTGGAAGGCGATACCCCTGTGTTTATCTCGAGCACCTGAAATCCGGGTGCGAACCTTGTCTCCACTCTTTACCGGCCACGGACATTCTCTGCACAGTTTCCTCGTCTGTATAGTGGAGTGAGTAATAGCATCACAGAATTGTCATGAAGATTAAATGCACGTGATGTGCTTAGAACCATGCTTGGCAGACAGTATATGTGTATTATATCAATTGCGTTATTAAGAATGAGAAACTGTCTCATGCGTGGTGAAACTCACAAAGGATACTACAGAAAACCCTCCCAGAATATTGGCCCCCAAAGATGACCCCAGCCTCATGCTCAGAACCTGGGAAGGTGTTAGGTTACACAGAGAAGGAGAACGAAGGTTGCAGAGGGAATCAAAGATGGTCAGCTGCTGACTTGAAGACACAGAGCTCATCCTGGATTCTCCAAGCAGACCCGACATCATCACAAGTGTCCTCGAAAGTGGAAGATGGGGGGCAGAAGAGGAGGGTGAGAGGAGATGTGAGAGATCAGGAGAAATGTACCAAGAGATACCTCTAAAAGCCGGAAGGGGACAGACACAGACGCTCTCCTGGAGCTTCCAGGAGGACGGCAACCCTGCTGTCCCTCGATTTTAGCAGAATGAGACCCATGTCAGACTTCTGTCCTACAGAACGGTAAGGTGATAAATGTGTATGGTCTAAGCCGCCAAGTTTGTGGTCACTTGTTACCGTGGGAGAATAATGCACATGGCTGTCCCTCGTGTGTCCCACGGGCTGCCTCTGTGACAGATCCCAGATGCCTCGCGTTGCCACGCTGTGCCTGGACACCGCCCTCACCCCTCAAGTCCTTGCACAAAGCCATTCTGAGGAGGGTGCATGTCGTGATAAACCCCTCCAAGACTTCTTGAGGCTCTGAGCAATCTGACCTCTTCTGGAGCTGCTTGTGACGACTCCGGGATTTCTTTGCATCCACAACACCCTTAGGTTCCATTAGGATGGGGAGGCGGCTGGCATTTGTGATACCAGAAGTACGGCCTCATAATTGGGGTGCTTTTGTGGCTCACACGGCTCCCAGGCAGTTCAGGGGTCCTACCACGTTCTTAGACTTAAAAAGGCTGAAGGCCGGGCTTGCGTTCCCCAAAGGACTCCACCTCTTTAAGAAAACTGTCAACAACAACAACACCATCAGAGCAAAATGGATTCTTGCATGAATCCACTGTCTTCCCACATCATCAGCTGGCAAATTCAGAGGCCAGTGTTCTGGAAAGACTTCCCTCCCCGTGGGGGACGCTGAGGTCTCCCAGTGGCTCTGCATTCTGTGGCCAGTGGGGCTGCCCTCCCCCTCCCCCCACCCCCGTGGCATCTTCAGAAGCTCCAAGCACCCCTTCCTGGACCTCCTTTCCCAAACAAATGTAGGATTTATAACTTCGTTCATGGCAACATCTGGCCCATTTCCACCAAGTCCTTCTTTTTAAGAAACTCTTTCATCTGAAGTCATTTCAGTTCCATTCTGTGTCTTTATTTTCTCCCCCCTCCTTGTTCTTTTGGCCTTTGGAGATAGTGGAAGAGCAGAGTCAGGACACACCCTGCAGCTAACGACTTGGGTTAGGAGTCACGCTGGCGGGACCCGACTTCTTTATTTCTTCTTTGGCCGCAGAGCCACGAGGCCGGGTCCCCAGCGAGCCGCCCGCCCGAGGACATCCCGTTGCCCCGTCTGCCTGCCCCCCCTCCCACCGCCCCTATCGACTGCCGGGGCCGCGACTGTTGTTGTTGCTGATTTTTTGTTTTTTTTTTAAAGGTTTTGTTGGTTTTGTAAATCCACTAGCTCTGTGCTTTTTCGACTTGGCCTGCTAGCCGACAAGCCAACCCAGGGCGAAGAGAACAAAGACAGGCTGGCAGGAGACGGGTCACACTTAGCAGGGCCACACTTAGCAAGGCCACTGTGCTCCTCGCGCGGGAGGGGTGCCGGCCAAGGCGCGTCTGAAAACTTCTCCTGGCCTCAGGGTTTAAAATACCCACGCTTCCTGCTCCTCGGAGAGGGTAGGCACAGAATGTGAGTGACTCACCAGCGGTGGTTTGCAAATGTGTCTGTCATAGGAGGTAGCATCAAAAGCCCATCCTGTTTCAGATGTTATTTTTTCCACGCTCAGCTATGCAGCGCTAGAAAAGCTGAATGCCTAAAACCAGTGTTTGTTTTGAGTGCAGAAAGTGAAGGGCCAAGTCACTGTGCTGCAGCAACTACAAACCCAGCTCTTAAGGAAAAAAACAAACAAAAAAACACAACAACCCACGTGTAAACAGGGTGGAGATTGAGTTTCAAAGCCCCTGTTTTCGAAAAGTTTAATTATATTTCAACTCAAGCCAAACTGTCCAAACACGGGAGGGGGAGGTGCCTGCTTTGAAAATGCATTCGCCAACTTATGTAAAAGCCCATAATTGATATCCAAGACGAAACCAGAGCTGGGGAGGGTGGCGGGTGGAGGACGGCTGCTCAGAACAGCTCTGATGTACTTCCCTATCGACCACATGCAACGTTACAGATCTTGGTTCCTGAAGTGGGAAACTGGAGAGGAGAACAAAGGAGAAGCACAAAGCGCCCTGTGAACCGAGAAGGTTTAAAATATCAGGCCTGGTTTACGCAACATGCAGGCTAGTGCATTGTGAATTGTGATTTACGTAAGGGGGAGACCTGGTAGAGAGAGCCTCTCCACCTCCATCGCAGTTTATAAATAACAGCAGGCTGCACGTTCTTCTTCCTGAGAACATTCTTCCTCCTTCTTCTGCTCTGCCCTCAGGGATGAGGGTTTCCTGGGGGTCTCTCTCCTCTCCTGGCAAACCACTCCCATTTGGTTTTCGGGCCACTTCTCTCCTTCCAGACCCACCTGGGCCACTTCCTCCAGAAGAGGACCCTGGGGGCTGAGACTTTGCTCTACCCTTTCTGCCTCTCCTTCACGGATCTCCTAGAGCTTTCTAGTTTCCAGTGCAGAGATTCTGAATCGTCTCCTTTTGATGTCTCCGTGTTCTCTATGCTCATAAATCATTCTCAAATAAAATTAAACTTGAGCTACATGAAGATTAAGCCTGTAAGTCATCTAACACACATTGGGGTAGGGCCAGAGCAGGCACCAAAGCAGACCACACCAGGAATGGAGGTACCAAAAACTGGAAATTACTGACCAAAGACTTGCATCCCCCCAAATTGGCCCGTGTTTCTCGCCCTCCTTCTTTGATCAAGCCGCTGGCCTCTGGACCTGGGACTCCCCGTGGCCTGGGATCACCTGCGTCATTTTCCCCTTGCGTGCTGATTTCCAAACAAGCCTAGGGACCTATAATGTGGATGACTTCAGATTCGAGAATTTGCTCTTCTCTATCCTGGTGACACAAGACAGCCATCCCTCTTTTCCCCTTGGTTTTACTGACTTCTCCCAAATGGAAAACATTCCCTACAACCCACTCCGGGGGAGAGTGGACTTTTGGGTTTGTGGTCTGGGACTCTCTGTGGACCTCAGAAAAGAGTTGCCAGATAAAACACAGGACTTTGAGTTACATGTGAATTTCAGATCAACGAAGAATCATTTTTGTAATGCAACTGTGTCCTGCATGCTATATTCTTAAAAGTATGTCCCATGGAACACTTAGGACTTCGTTGCACTAAAAGTTGTGTGCTGTGTGTATCTGAAGTTCACGTGTAACTGGGTGCCCTGTATTCCTGTTTGCTAACTTGGGCAGCCCTCCTGGAGCCCCTTCTGTTCTAAATAGACGTGGGCTCCCCAAGCCATGTGAGGTAGTGGGTTCTAATCCAGATCAGAGCCTGGTGGGGCTGTGCTCTCCCCGCAGGGGCTCAATATGTATAAGAAGAGCCAATGGTACGTGGAGGAGGAAACCGACAGCAGGCCCACGGGCCACGTCTGGACAGTAGAGTCATCCCTTTGGCAACCTCCAAATGACTGCAGAGCCAGCAGAAGCTACCACGCAGCTCACATAATGATAGCTTTCCCCTTTCTCATTCCAGACAGTTTGGATTCTTTAAAAAAAACAAAAAAACAAAAAACAGTTGCTTTGGGGAAGCAGCAGAGGGTGCGGGGAAACTCAGAAACTGGCCACCAATGGAAAACAGGAAAGGAGCGCCTCTAATTAAAAGCAGCCAACTCCCCACTCCATCTGCAGCACTGGGAACCCAGCTGACAAGGGGGCTGTTCCCTCTCTGGCTGGCGCTGTGGGCAGGCAGCCTGCACAGACCCTCAAAGAGGAGGGTCAGGGTGTTGTCAAGCCCTCTCTCCACAGAACATCTGCACCCTCAGACCCCTACCAGGTTCCTTCCTCCCGCACCAAAAGCCAATGCTGGGCTCCGGGCTGCTGCTCAGATACACAGAGTTTGCATGAGCTTAGAGCTGCTTAGAACCACCTTCCATTTCTTGCATCGCAGACAGAAAAGTCCCCTTTCAATTTCTCCAAGAAATGCTCTCAGCACCAGGCAGCTACTCTTGAGCACCATTGCTGGAGTCTGCATTTCCAAGATCTTTGTGCAATTCTGTATACAGTAGAACGCAGCCATGGGTCATATAGGTCAGCAGTATTGTATTTATTCTGTAGATCCCAGAGAAGGCTCAGAGTTGGTGAACGGTTAGCCCATGGTCACACAGCAAGTCACTTTTCCTTTGATACATGAGTGTTAAGTGCAATGGAGGCATTAGAGAAATAAAGATGAAAAAGCTATCGTTCCTGGTACAATTGTAAGGCAGGCAGATACCTCTGGACCCAACAGGAATACAGCAGGGAAAGGGACAGGATAGCGGTGTGAGAGAGGAATACATCACACCAGGAGGAGGGAAAGAGTCCTTTTGCTGGAAAGGGAGGTGGGGCACAGGAGGGTGGTCAGACATCGCACTAGGCTTACAGGCCAGAGTGGGGGTTTCTGGTGCTGAGGCTAAGTGTCTGGGTCATGCTCTGACACATCAGGCAAATTGTGTGGGTCAAAGGGCCAGCTGGCCTGGGGTACGTGGTATAGACAGAGACACACGGGATTAGCTGTCAGGAGAGCTGAGCCTAGTGTAGCTCCTGACATTAGCAAAATGAGGGCAGGTCATCTTACCTCTCAGGGCCCTTGCCCAGGTTTCTCATCAGAAACCTCTCATCGGGGGGCTGGATTTGATGATTTCTATGATCTCTTTTAGCTCTAACATTCCAGAATTCACTGTGAAGCCCTCAATCCAGCCCATAACATTGACTCAGCTGCTTCAGGCTCAGCATGGTCCGTGGAGACCATGGTTCCATGACTCAGCTGATATTTACTGAGCACCTACTATGTGCTGATGTTTACTGAGCACCTACTATGTGCTGATACTTACCGAGCACCTACTAGGTGCTAGGCTGCAGTGGTGTCGAAGCACTGTGGACAGAGGCTATAGCCATCAAGCTGCAGAAATCACTCTTCTTTGGGCTCAGGTCTCGCTGGTCTCTGCACACGCGCTTACCATCACTTCTGCTCACCTGGTGAGCGCAAAGGGATTGCTGGGGAGTTGCAGACGTGAAGCCTCAGCCAGCTCTCACTTTGATCTTAGCAGAGTTGCATTCTGCAGCTCTGAGGCTCTCTGCTCCTCCACGGGGCGTGGGAACGGACCTAGAAACAAATTGGTGTAAGCAGGACCCTGCTGAAGAGTTGTTTCCAAAGCTTGTGGTCAGGGACCTAGGGCAACAGCGGCAGGGCCAGCCTCCCCGCCAGACAGCGACTCACTGCGGGTGGGTGAGTGGAAGTACACGTAGCACCCGGAAGGGGTCATTTCAAGGGGTGTGCTGGGGAAAATCTGTGGTTGGTCAGGAAAGAGTGGTTGAAATCTGTATTCCTCTGCTGATATTTGATGCAAGAGACTCAAAGGAGAATTTAGACCTTTAGGGAAAGGCGTTAATTAGACCTGGAGCACAGGGAAAGAGCAGGGGGTGGCAGGGACACAAGTGGTAATGATGAGACTGTACCCTCCAGCGGGGGCGGGGCTAGGAATTTCACTTCCTTATTTGGTGCATTAAAATGCTAGATCATCACTCAATTCCTCATGGTTAGAAGAGACAGCTAGGAGACTGTGCCTCCTGGTAGGCCAGATGGTCTGATCCCCACTGCTGTCCCAGAATAACTGTGAAGAGTTCCCCCTTTTATTCCCAAAAGCACACTTGTTTGAACAATATATTATAGGGTCACTCTTGAAGAGTTGAACCACATGACTATTTTGAAAGCGACTAGCATAAAGGAGATGAGGGTCTGAAAGAATAATGCCCAGTTTCTGGCCCCATTCAATGCAACAAATTCTTTCCAAGAAGCTCAAAGTGCTTCTCAGTTAGGACGATTTGTCATCAGATCTTCCCGCTTCCTGATGCCAGGTTCACACTAAAGTTCTGGACCTTAGAACAAAGATTTTTCAAGCCCCAAATAACCTAGGAGCACTTTGGAAGCTGTTTCTGATTTTGCTTCTCCAGCCACTGCCCCCTCCACCCCTTCTTACACATCTCTCTACTCCACTCCTTATCTGGGATCTTAGTGCTCTGAAGAATAACAATTATGAGGGAAGCACTGCACAGAGCTAGCCCAGAATCACTGCATTCAAAGGGAAGTCAGGGGTCCCTCGGGACGTGGCCTGATCTGGTGGAAAGGACACGGACCCTAGAGCTCCAGTCCTGCTACATTGGCTGGGTGACTGAAAGCCAAGTGTCTTATGTGTCAAATGGACATAAGGTTGGTGAGAGGACTAAACAAATAAAACAATGACTAATGGTAAAATTTAAGATATAGCAATATGTTAGTTAGTGGCTGCAGCTGTCTGTGGGTCTGAGACCTTCCTAAAGCACTGAAAGTCATCTCTGTGTACACTTCCTACTCTGCGGGCAAAGGTGACTCCGACCCTGTAAGTTAAAAGTCACTGGCTATGTGTACATATATACAATGGAATATTACTCAGCCATAAAAAAGAATGAAATAATGCCATTTGCAGCAACATGGATGGACCTAGAGACTGTCATACTGAGAGAAGTGAGAAAAACAAATATCATATGGTATTGCTTATATCTGGAACCTAAAAAAGGGTACAAGCGAACTTATCTACAAAACAGAAATAGAGTTCAGATGTAGAAAACGAACTTATGATTACCAAGAAGTAAGGGGAGCAGATAAATTGGGAGATTGGAATTGATATATATACACTACTGTATATAAAATAGATAACTAACAAGGACCTGCTGTATAGCACAGGGAACACTACTCAGTGGTCTGTAATGGCCTACATGACAAAAGAATCTAAAAAAGAGTGTATATATATATATATATATATATGTATAACTGATTCACTTTGCTGTACACCTGAAACTAACACAACGTTGTAAATATTCTATATACCAACAACAACAACAACAAAAAGTCACTGGACGCAGGCTCTGGAGAAGCCCAGAGCCCTGAATCTGCCCGTGTGTTGTGGGAGTGGATTCAGCACTTTCTCTTTTCCTGTGTCCACAGAATTGAACTGGCCAGGGATGTGCTGAAGCTATTGGGAAGCCTTTTAGGGGGGAGGGCGCTATCCCATGCCCTAGGGATATAGCAGCCACCAAAGCCTCTCCCTTCCCCCATGGAGCTTACACTCTGGAAGGAGAGATCGAGAATCAGGTAACATGCGAGTGTGTGAAGAGGAGTGAAGCTGAATTAAAAGACTGGGAGACAGGGCTGCTACCTTCTATGGGGTCCTTGGGGGAGCCTCTTGGAGGGGGTGGCATTGGAATAAGCCAAGTGATGAGTTGTGGGAAGCACCTCCCAAGGTCATGGCCCCAAGGCACCAGCTAATCAAAGTCTGAGGAAGTGGCAAGGCCAGATGTGCAGGTGGGGCGACAGTGGTGGGACGGGAGGCCAGGAGATGGGCTGTCTCCTACAGGGCAACGACTTTGTGGGGGTTTGTGTTTTTTTTCTAATTATGATGAGAAGCCTTCAGAAGCTTTGATCAGAGGAGTGATGCAATCTGATTGACATTTAATTTAAAATGGATCCCTCTAGCAGCTGGATGAAGACTGGATGGTAGAGGGACAAGAGTGAGGATGTCGTAGGATGCTATTGCAGCAGTCAGGTGAGAGGCAGTAGTGGGCTGAGCAGTGGTGGTAGCAGCAGAGGTGGTGAGAAGTTATTTGGTTCTGGCTCTATTGTGAGAATAGAGTTTATAAAGATTCGTTGATGGGTTGGATGTGGAGAGTGAGAGAAAGAGGGGAGTCACTCGTGATGCCATTAAGTGTTTCAGTCCTGGCCACGTGGCGATTCCATTGATGGAGGTGGGGAGGGTTGGGGAGGAATAAGACTGGGGGAAATCAAGACTTTGGTTTTGAATGTTTTGCCTCAGAGATGCTAGCTAGATACCATGTGGAGATGTTGAGTAGCACTTTTATGATAGGTGTGCTGTTTAAAAAAGCCAACAATTTTTCAAAAAATGAAACACTGAATGACCATATGATCCAGCAATTCTACTTTCGGACATATGCCCAGAAGAATTGAAAGCAGAGTGTCAAACAGATATTTGTACACCCATGCTCATAGCAGCAGTATTCACAGTAGCCAAGGGGTGGAAGCAATTCAAGTGTCCATTGATGGATGAATGCACACACGCAATGTGATATATCCATACAACGGACAATCATTCAGCCTTAGAAAGGAAGGGAATTCTCACACCTGCTACAACGAGGATGCATCCTGAGGACATTCTGCCAAGTGAAACAGGCCAATCACAAAAGAACCCATATTGTATGATTCTACTTATATAGGGTACCTAGAGGAGTCAAATTTAGAGACAGAAAGTGGGATGGTGGTTACAGGGGCTGGGAGAGAGGGAAATGAGGGTTAATTTTTAGTTGGCACAGAGCTTCAGTTTGGGAGGATGAAACAGACCTGGAAAGGGATGAGGGTGATGATTGCACAACAACGTGAATATACTTAATGCCACTTAAAAATGGTTAAAATAGTAACTTTAATGTTATGTACATTTTACCGCAATAAAAAAGTCAGCAACCACTGTGGCTGTGGTACTTGTCTGTAGCCAGTCCGATGGTGCTGGTCATAAAGAGCAGGCTCAACTGTAGCACTACCAACACCAGCCCTGGATAGAGAGCACATAGTTCAACGCAGAGGCCCAGGTCCCTGTGCTACCCTGAAGTTAAAGCCAGGACACTGGTCGCACCTAGGCAGAGGGGGAGCTACGAAGTAAAGGAGGCACTCTAACCACCCCATGATCAACGCTCAAACACATGAAGCTCTAAAATGAAGAGGCTGGATGCCACCCTCCTCCAAGTGGACATATCCAATACCAAGTGCATCAATTTATACTCCTCCAGCTAAACACACACACATTCTTCCTTCCATCCTCTTTGCTGTCTGCTACACTCAGTTGCCAAGTTGGCTGTCTCTCCCCGTGGTCCCCTCCATGCCTGTCCCAAGGCCACCACCCCACGGGGGCTCTTTACTTCTTCCTCGAACGAAGCCACCATGTCCTCTTGCCTCCTGGGCTGGGAGGACCAGCAGCAAGAGCGCTGGCAGAGGTGAGGTCAATCAGAACCACACTCCTGAGAGTCGGTACACAGGGAGGACCATAATGGGATGTGGAGCACAGTTCTGGAGATCTTGACCCCACAGGTAAGGCTGCTTTGAGAACAGATCCAAGGGTGTATGGGGTCAGGGCAGGAAGAGGCGTCAGCACTGCCCCAGGACTAGTGAGTCATGGAGTGTGTGTTTCTGTCAAATATTTGTCCCAAAAAATTCTAAAATGCAGGATGTGGTAGCTGATACCTCTGAGCTGGTCTCCCTGCCTCCCATCCATCCACCCCAAGTTCATTTTTCCAAAGCTTGGGGACCCAATCTTTGCCTGTCCCTGCCTTGGGCCTTGGGCAAGTCTTCAAAGCTTCTTGCTGTACAGTCTACATCAAGATGTCTCACCCTAACGTTTGCAACCCTCTGCATTTTGCATTTGGCCTGCCTTTCAGATCTATATCCTCTCTGCACTTCTGGCCCACAACTCTTCCCCTGAATGAACTTCAGCTCACCACACAGTCCTGAGTGTTCCACGTCTCTGCTAAAGCTTTGCTTTCAGCTGGAATACTTGACTTTTTTTTTTTATCCCTTTTATCAACAGTTGCCAAATCCTATTCTCAGAGGTGGATTTACCAGGAGGTTAATAAAGTTTAATCTCAGGGCCCCTCACTTGTAAATCCCTCCCTCGGACCTGGAGGCGCCAT
The DNA here is from genome assembly GCF_030028045.1 of Hippopotamus amphibius kiboko. Taxonomy (NCBI): domain Eukaryota; kingdom Metazoa; phylum Chordata; class Mammalia; order Artiodactyla; family Hippopotamidae; genus Hippopotamus; species Hippopotamus amphibius. The sequence goes on along the minus strand of NC_080190.1, from coordinate 82,961,183 downwards.
AATAATCAGTTCACATGGGCATGTATTTTGTAAAATTTGCAGAAGCAAGATAAGTAGGTTAAGACTTTTGTCTCTTTCCAACCCAACTTTGCCTCTACATGCCTCACTAGTTTCTGGTGGTGTTGAAGTGGCTTTGAGCATTTTTGGGATCTGGCGAAGGAAAAATTAAGTTTGGGAGATATTAAGATTGGACTGTGTGGGATATTTATGCAGTTTGCAGTCTCTTCGGTATATGCCAAGTGATTCCTAGCTGTTCTGGCATAGAAGTGTTTTCCAGGGTTACTCCTCCCTGTCGCTGTGCTGGCTTGCGGGCCATGTGAAGGTACAGGGCCTGGGGTCACATCACCATATAAATAGACCCTGTGGCCTCCGGATCCAGAACCAGGTCCATAGAGATGCAGAAGCGGAATTTGCGATGTGTAGAGCCAGAATCTGGTCTGCACAGTGTTCTTTCAGTTATCGAATGTGTAAAATCATAAGGAGAAAATTCTGTGTTCATTGACACCTGAACAAGATGGAAGTCCTCTCCTGTTAGGAAAATGCCCAGTAACTGCAGCAAACACCATTATGAATGTACAGGAGGACCTCAGGGAGCCTGCAGCTGATTGAGACACAGGTGGCTCTGCCTCCCTTAGAGGACTGTGGTTGTGTGGTGGGTGTGAGCAAACAGGTCTCTGAGTTGGAACACTCCATCCACATTTTATATATATATGTACGTGTGTGTGCTCTACAATCTATATATACATATGTTTGCCATATGTGTAAATGAGGATCTGTATACCTAATGGATATATAATGAATTACATTCCACAACACTGAAGGAACATGTTGTAGAAACATGGGAACCAAAGGAAGCCAGATGGTTTGATTGACACAGAAGCTGTAGAATTTGGGATTCTTGGTTCAAATCCATCAGCAGGGAGGGTTCAAGTGCCATTCTATCTTCCCTTGGTGTCAGGAAGAGGCTTACAAGTGAGGGCAAGAGGGAGTCTGTCTTGTTGACTGCCCCACACAACAGCCCTCCATGTGCCCCAGGTGAGTAATGAGGGTGGGAGAGAGGGATGGGGTTTGCTCAGAGCTCTGTGAACAGGTCCTGGACTGAGGCACACTGAAAGGAGAGAAGAGCAGGCAGCACCCCAGTACACTCGAAGGCAGATCTACAGACACGTTCAAGAGCATCTCACCCACCTAAGGGCTAAAGTGAGTCAGGAAGCCACAGGGGCAGGGACGCAGTCCCGCCTGGGCTCCAGAATCCCAAGCCTCTCCTAGGAGGTAGGGGAAGGCTGGAAGATTTTAACTTTCAAAAACTGTCAGTCTGCCCGAGTGTTGGTTTGGCTGACAAGCCGGAAAATTCTTAGGGTTAAAATTCAAAGAAGAATAACAGCATTGGAATCATGAGTATAGTTTTTATTTAAATTATGTTCCCAGATCTCTGTGAAGTCAATCCAAAACATAATTAATACTGTTTTTTATGGGTTTTTTTTTCCTATGCAGGATAAGTTTTCCTCATAAGGATACACGAGCACGCGCACACACACACACACACGAATGCACACAAGATGCAATATATACACATGAATTTGCCATGAAGAAGTGATGGGAAAGATGAAAGGCATCCCCAGGTTGGTGGTAAATGCTGAGTGAAGGAAGCTGGTGACTGCACTCCAGGCATGGGGAGCCTCTGAGCAGCCCACGTGGCAGTGCCCTGGCCTGGGGAACATGCAGGGACCCCAGCCCCATATTGCCACTGCCTTAGCCTTAAAAACCCAGTACACCTCCTCCCTTCCCTGTCCTCTGAGTTAGAAGTCAAGTTCCAGCCCTGTAATGCCATTCTCTCTCTCCCTCTCTCTTTCTCTCTTACTCACCCTCCCAGGCCCACACTCTGCCTTCCTCCTGGTTTTGAGAAACGGGTACCCAGCATTTATACCTGCTTCTCATTTGGAAGGGAGGAAGGGACATGGGAGAGAAGCCTCTTAAAATCTGGGATGCTCATGGAATAGGAGCAGAGCTTCAAAAGAGTGACGTGGATAAGGCTGGAAGAGAAGAGCGTGTGGAGGGCTGAACAGCTGGGACGTTGTAATCTCCACATGCCCTGGGGAGTGAGAGGGAGTTTGCTTTTGGGGGTGATTGCCCTTTGCAGGTAGTGGCCAGACCCTCTATGCTGCTCTGTCCAGCCCTGGACACAGAGCTGGCCGTGGTTGTGTTTCTGGTTACGCAAATGCATGCAGCTCTGGACGGGACTCAGGGTGAAACTCAGGAAGCAGGATGTCAGGGCTCAGTGACCCTGGAGTACCATCTGGGGCTTTCGCGTCCTGGAGAAGCCAGCCTCTCCCTCGGTCTGGGATTCCTCCTCTGAGCCTGGACAACTTCTTGTTCTGTTCTTGGAGAGCTTCAGCCTCAGTAGATTTGAACCCACAGTGGGTCACCCTGCCCCACCCCCAGTCCGGCTCCTCAGCCACCCCAGCAAAAGCTGACAAGCAGTGATGGGGAGCGTCCCCACAGGAGAACACAGAATGATGGTTAGATGCGCTCTTTGGTATATGGTTTGCAAAACGCTTATAACCCTGCCATTAGAGTGCCCCCAAACCAGCTGGAAGGGCGTGCAAGCTCAGTCCCTCCTCAGAAAGAACCATCTTACTAATTCAAAGGATGATCAAAAAAACAAGCAAAACCAACATCATCCTTATTTCAGGGCCCTTCTCATCAAATCATCTTTCAGCCAGAACCCTCCCCAGCTGGGCGCCTGGAGGTCCCTCACCTGCTCCACCTCTCAAGTCTCAGCCTCCTTCTGCTCCTTGTAGTTGATGTAGCAAGTCCCCTTCTCCTGGGCCATCCCAGGCTTCCGAGACCAGCCAAGCACCAGGGCGCTCACCGTTGTGATACAGAACTGCCTGCCACCAAAGACGAGGCTGAGAAGTTCCGGGGGGAAGGGGGCTGAGGGCCCGCCCATCTCCTGAGGATGCAGCCGGGTCGAGTGAGCTGTGCCACCCAGCCCAGAAGGACCCTTTCCAGGGATGCAGGCTGTGACCTCGCAGCGGCTCCTGGCACGGCCAAATTAATTCGTTGCCTTTCCCAGTGGCGCCCGAAGAAGGTGGAGCCTCGGGGGTTGCCTTCAAATCCAAAATCTAAAATTATTTTAGAAGATAGTTAAAATGTTCTACCTGTTTTCAGCACGTGTGTTCCATCAGCGGCCACACTGAGTTTAGCACCCAGATCACGAGATTCGTTAGTTACAGAAGGAAGGTGGTGGAGGTTAACCCCCCCACGCGTGACTCACACATTGCGGAAGTGATTTGGGGGTCCCGGAGGTGAAAAATTGCCATTATGGTACACTGCCAAGAGAAGGAAAGGAAAACATAAAGGAAGGAGAGAAGGAAAGAAAACGAGTGGGACGAGGTCACCAACATTTTCTGGTCACCTGCTGTGTGCCAGTGCCTGTCATTCATTTTTGTACCACATTTAATTCACACAGCCGGTCTCGGGGGTGGAGCTACTCTGCTCAGTTTACGAACCAGATGAGGAAACAGACACCGAAGGGGGCATGTCTCAAGGTCACCCAGCAGAACCCTGTCCCTCAGAGCTAGCAGAGGAGAGGAAGGTAGGAGGCAGATGGGAAAGATGGAAGGGAGAGAACAGGCTAGAGGTATTTACTGGAAACCTTTCAGAGAGGCAATTGTGCTCCAACCTGGGGACCGTCATCAAATCCGCATATGGTCTAGAGAGCATGCTACTTGTGGTTGGGGCTGCATGTGGAGGGCGGTCCTGCTGAATGTTTGGAAGTTCTTGACCTTCACCTACAGAACCAAACTTCTGTTTGGTGTGCATTTCCTGCTGCTGTGTCTTCCAGGCTCCGCTGCATGGAAGACAATTTTCTGCTACTTCCATCTAGGACTGAATGCAAGAGAGGTTTAGAATGTTTCAGAAAACGATCTTTTTGTGTACAAATGGAGAGGGTAGGAGGAGAAGCTTTGGAATAAGACAGGCTCAGGTGCTGGCCCTGCTGCTGACTGCATGACTTTGGGCAAGTTACTGAACTTCTTCAAGCCTCAGTTTTCTCAACCACAAAATGGGATAATAATAGTATCTCCTCCCAGGGCTGTTTTAAGGACAAAGGTCATGTATGTAAACCACTCAGCAGCAAATTTGGCATATATTATATGCTCAATGTCCATTGACTTGTATTATTTTTAGTATGTCCTGATGAAATGGCCTTGATCTAAGGAGTGTCCCATTGATAAAAGTTTCCACAAAAGCAGCCCTGGTTCGGTATTACTTGGTCAAAGGTGCCGTGATCTGCAGAGGTGGGTGTGAGGCCCTGTCCTTGGCCAGTTTCCACAGAAAATGTCTGGGGGGGGGGTGGCGGGGGGCCCCGAAAAGCAAGCTGTACTTAGACATGCTGAGGACACAAATCTCAGGCCGCCTCACTTGGGACTCTGCTCTCCCTACAAACTTTGCCTCCCTGCTCAAGATGGTGCCTCAGATCCTTCTGAGATATGTTTGGTTTGGATCTCCAAGTCTTTGGGGGCTTCAAAAAGGTCTGGAAAGAGTAAATGCCTTAAGCCATTGTCACCTCCATCAGAGAGCTGACACGTACCTACTTTCCACCACCCCATCCTACACAGCATTTTACAAGGCAGTTGTGGGGGCGGGGTGGGGGGGAGCGACAGGAAAGGGTTGAAGAGAGAGTCTGCATGAGGGACTATTTAACCAATAGGGGCACAAAGCCTGCCCATTTGATAAGTTTCCCTGCGTTACCCCACAGCCCAAGCATGGGGGTCTCCCCTACCCTCTCCATGGCGCTTGGTGTGTTCTTCCTGTTGGTTATCGTTCCGATAGAGAGAAATTATTTTCTACTCAGTGGCTTTTGGGGAGAGAGAGAGAAAGTGTATGTGGTGTGAAGGATGTGAAAATGGAGGGCCTGAAGTTGTGGGTCCTGTTTTGTGGTTAATCCCCCACCTCCCATATATAAATAGTGAACAAGTGTTTATAAACAGGAACTCATCGTTTCAATGATGAAAGCTCTGCCCCTCACCCACTCTGCTTGCTCATGCACGCACACATGCACACACCTTGTTTTTCTCTCTCCTACACACAGCTGTGTGGAGCACAGAGCTGGAAGAGGTGTTGAGAATCAGGGGTCAGGCTCCCCTTCCCATCCCTTGCCAAACCTTCTCTCACTAAGACCCATCTACCTGGGACTTCCCTGGTGGTGCAGTGGTTAAGAATCTGCCTGCCAATGCAGGGGACACAGGTTCAAGCCCTGGTCTGGGAAGATCCCTCATGCCTTGGAGCAACTAAGCCCGTGCACCACAGATACTGAGCCTGTGCTCTAGAGCCCTTGAGCCACAACTATTGAGCTCATGTGCCACAACTACTGAAGCTCGTGTGCCTCGAGCCCATGCTCCATAACAAGATAAGTCATCTCAATGAGAAGCCCGTGCCCCTCAACGAAGGGTAGCCCCTACTCACCGCAACTAGAGAAAGCCTGCATGCAGCAACAAAGACCCAACACAGCCAATTTAAAAAAAAAAAAAAAAGACCCATCTACCTGGATAACACACTTGAGAAATGAGCTGATGAGGCAGCCCATAGTTGAGGCAGACAATCCCATGGGAAGCACTGGGAAAGGAGAGTTTCTGGAAGAAAGGGATGGAGGGACTGGGAGGTTGAGCTGGGGCAGTACCTCCTGGGCGTGGTGGTCCTTCCCCACCCCGGGTTTGAGTCCCCTGGTCGGGGGCACAGTGGGCTACTCTCACCTGGGCAGCATCAACATTGAGTTAGGGGAAGCCAAGTGGGTTCAAAGTTGGATTTGAGGACCATTTATTTCTCCTCTACAGAGAGAGAAACTGCTGCTGACTGACTTTCTTGCCTTCTTCTCCAGGTGTCCTCAGCTTTCCTTACTCTACTTTGTCTTTCCCCCATTTCTTTGCAGGAAGACAATCTTCCAAACCCAAAATGCATGGTATTCCCATTCCAATAGGCCCCTTCCCAGAGCAAGGATCCCTAGCCTAGCACCAGCAACTCTTGGAAACACCGTCAGTGTTTCAGAGTGGGCAGCATGCATTTTTGTAGGGTCCACTGCTTTCATTGTTGTTCATAGTGAAAAAGGTTTATTTCACAAGGCAGCACTATTTTCGTAAAATATGATACCTTTCAAATTATTTTTGGAAGTATAATTGATTTTCAAGACTATATTAGCTTCAGGCATACAACGTACTGATTTGGTATTTTTATATGTTATGAAATGATCTCCACGATCAGTCTAGCTACCATCTGTCACCATGCAAGCTTATTACAATGTTATTGATTGTATTCCCTATGCCCTACATTACATCCCTGGGATTTACTTATTTTATAACTGGAAGTTTGTACCACTTAAACCCCTTCACTTATTTTGCCCATCCCTCCTGCTCCCTTTCCCTGTTCATTCATCCATTCACCTGTTGATGGACACTGAGGTTGCTTTTGTGTCTTGGCTACCGCAGAGAATGCTGCTGTGAACACTGGGGTCCATACCTCTTTTCAAATTAGTGTTCTCATTTTCTTCGGATACATACCCACAAGTGGAATTCTGGATCATGTGAGAGTTCTGTTTTTAGTTGTTTGAGGAGCCTCCATACTGTTTTCCATAGTGGCTGCACCAATTTACCTTCCCACCAACAGGGTGCAAGGGTTCCCTTTTCCACACATTCTCACCAACACTTGTCATTCCTTGTTGTTTTTGAAGTAACCATTCCAATAGGTGTGAGGTGATATCTCATCATGGTTTTAATTTGCATTTCCCTGATGATTGGTGATGTTGAGCATCTTTTCATGTGCTTGTTGGCCATCTGTATGTCTTCTTTGGAAAAATGTCTGTTCAGGTTCTCTGCCCATTTTTAACCAGTTTTTTTTTTTTTTTTTTATGTTGAGTTGTATGAATTCTTTATCTAATTTGGATATTAACTCCTTAACGGACATATCATTTGCAAATATCTTCTCCAATAGTAGTCTGATTTTTCGTTTTATTGTTGGTTTCCTTCACTGTGCAAAAGCCTTTTAGTTTGATGTAGTCACGTTTGTTTATTTTTGCTTTTGTTGCCCTTGTTTGAAGAGACAGATTCAAAAAAAAAATTTGCTAGGACTGATGTTGTAGAGTGTACTCCCCGTGTTTTCTCCCCCCCTCCATGTTTTCTTTCAGAAGTTTTATAGTTTCAGGTCTTACAAGTGTTTAATCCACATAGAGTTTATTTTTGTTTATGGTGTAAGAAAGTGTTCTAGCTTTATCATTTCATATGTGGTGTCTAGTTTTTCCAATCCCATTTATTGAACAGACTGTCTTTTCCCCACTGTATATTCTTGCCTCCTTTGTTGTAGATTAATTAACCATATTAGTGTGGGTTTATTTCTGGGCTCTTTATTCTGTTCCATTGATCTATGTGTCTGTTTTTGTGCCAGTGGCATACTGTTTTGATACCTATAGCTTTGTACTATACTTTGAAATCAGGGAGTGTGATTCCTCCAGCTTTGTTCTTCTTTCTCAAGTTTTTTTTGGCTATTGGTGTCCTTTGTGGTTCCATACAAATTTTAGGATTATTTGTTCTTGTTCTGTGAAAAATGCCATTGGTTATTTTGATAGGACTTACATTGAGTCTGTAGATTGCCTTGCGGAGTATGGTCATTTTAACAATATTCATTCTTCCAATCCATGAGCCTGAGATACCATCTCATCTGTTGTGTTGTCTTCAATTTTTTTCATCAATGTCAGAATTCAGGTTTTTCATCTCCTTGGTTAAATATGTTCCTAGATATTTTATTCCTTTTGATGCAATTGTAAATGAGATTGTTTACTTAATTTCTCTTTCTGATACATCATAGTCCCCTCTGAGGTCTGTAGCTGGTTGTCTGTGGCTTATGGATTTTGGGTGAGTATTGGGAGGTAAACTCAGAAGGCATAGGGAAGTGGTGGTGTTGGGGAGAGTATTTAAGAAGCAGGGTGGGGCCTACAGTTCATTTAGGAGAGGTGCTCTGGGGATGGGTTCCAAGCTTCACCCTCCAACATCTGTTGAGTGATCCAACAAGCTCTGTGTGGAGCCCAGAGAGGAACCTCAAGGAAGGTCTAGAAAGCGGGCAGCTGTCCCTTGATATTAACATCCAGGTCGATGAGCAGCCTTTTGTCATGGGGTCACTTGGGGTCAGAATTGTCCCAGACTGTGTCTAGACTGCATTCAGGTAAATAATCAGAAGAGGAGCCCTCTTGACCTCCTTGCTCACTCTGAGTCCCTTTGCTTTCCTCCTACGTGGCATTTTTATTCCTGGTTTAGACCAGAAATAGATATTGTGTTTGCCAGTCAATTTGTGAAAATAACAGAACCATTATCCCCCACAGAGTAACTTCTTACAACAAGAGTCAATTTTTTTCCCCTATAAATTGTTTGTTGACAATTTTTTCTTGTGTCTGTAAAGTGTTTTGAGCTCCTCAGAAGAAAGGTGCTATGTAGATACAAGGTATTATTATTTTTGTCATTTTCATTATTTCATAACACGGGACCTCTTTACAACAGCAATAATTATGGAAAGCAATTATTTTGTTTGCTTTGGTTACATCTAGGTCTTACAATAGCAAGATGTGACATCCAGAAAACCAAGTCACAGGAGAAAAAGAAAAGCATTAAGTATTCATATGCTTCCTGTCATCTGAGGGTTTTACAGCCATCACAGACATGAATTCATTAATCCCCTGGGGATATAAAGAGCTGAACACTATTGTCCCCAGTTTTTTGGGGGTCTTCTTTACAATTTTTTTTAATAAACCCCCATTATCTTTATTTATTTTTGGACACTCTGTGAGGCATGTGGGATCTTTGTTCCCTGACCAGTGATCGAACCTGCGCCCCCTGCGTTGGAAGCATGGTGTCGTAACCACTGGACCGCCAGGGAAGTCCCATTCCCAGTTTCAAAGACAGGGAGAAGCTGGCAGACCCGGAGATACCAGAAGAAAGAACCCAAACCTACAGAACTCATTTGAAACTCCTTTGGGGATGCGCTGAAAATTCCCTTTCTGGTCACACCACAGGATCCTTGGAAACCAACATACTTTGCCAGCCAGCAGCTGTAGGAGGGGTGGGCATGATGGTATCCCTTCTGACCCCTTCTGTGAGGAAGACCTCCTTCCACACCCTCCCCTAGACACACTAACAACCTTTGGTGCTGCTGGACATTTGGTAGGTACCACGTGGCTGGGTTAATTGCATCACATGGAAACATGCCAGAACTAAACAAGGTAACACTGCCCGACTAACCCAACGGGTACCACTTTGTATGTTTCGAGAAAGTTCATGTCTCTCAAGGTTGGGTCAGGCATTGCTGGGCAGTCTTGGATCTTTGCCTGGACACAATCCTGCTCATCCAGTCCTGCCAGGACTTGTGACCAGTGGGCCACCGTATTCACACATTCATTCACAGGGGTATGGCAAGGAAATGGGATGTACTGGGAAGACTGTGGATTTGGGAGTCATGTAGACCTTGGTTTAAACCCTAAGTTACCTCCAACTAGCTATGCGATTTGGGGCAAAGTGTTTTCCAAGCCTGTTTCCTCATTGGCGGCATGGGAACAACAATATCTTCCTTGGAGGGGTACTGTGAAAACTATTGCTAATGTATGTACAGCATCAGCCATAGTGGGGGAGGTGGCTGGGCGGCTCCTGCTGGCGGGTGGAGGCTGATCGTGTGTTCAGTGACGTCATGTCGGTAGCTTGAAATTGATCATGGCAAGAGTATTTCCTCTATGGAAATCAGCAGATGCTACAAAGCAGGGCTTTTCCCCCCACAAGAGTCTATTTATCAACAGACCCTTGCATAGTAGGCACTCAGTAAATGTAGCTATTAGTAGTAAACTCAGGTAAAACCCATGTTGATTCAAGATGTAGAAATAGAATACATCCATTATAGGGAACACAAAATCACTGCTTGTTTTACAAGAAAAGTGATATCGCGTCTGCCCCGAATTGATCCCACAGAAAGATGAATGTGTGGCCTCTTTTGGTACATGGAGCTTGTCATTTAGATCTATTGCTTTTGCTTATTGAACTTGGGAGCATATTTTGTGTTGCTTCTAGTAACTCGAATCATTGTTTGGCTAAAACCCAAACTGACAGAAAAAAAAAAGGGTTTGGGGAATCGTTTTCACTAGTTCCAAGCTGGAGAGACTGTTTGTCAATCAACAAACATCCAACATTGTGCTTGGTACTACAATTGATCCAAGAAACGTGCAACATGACTCTTGACTTCATGAAGCCCACAGCCCACATGGGGTGGTGAGAAAGGCAGCACCCGGATTTGAAGTAATATAAAAAAAGGAATAACTTTTGCAAATGCATTATATGACACAATATGCTTCCATATAGGAGGAATTCAGGCACAGGGAAATAAAGTCCACTTTTTTCAGGTGACAGAACTAGGAAGAAACAAACCTGGGATTTGAACTCAGACTGTAGACCCAAGAGTCTTTCCAGAAATAACGGGGGAATAGGTGATGATAGTCTATGCCGAAATAAAAACAGGCCAAATTTTGTATATAGATAATTAGAGAATGGACAAACTATAGTAAGAAGCTAATTATGTGGTCGTGAACAACAAACACAAGAAGATCAATTGAAAGGGAGCAGGAATCATGTGGGGATTCCTGATGGGGAAAGCTTATGGAAAGATGAGATCTGTACACGTTGACAGATAGTCACACATTTTTGTGATATTTTGCTAAACAATGAACACAACCAAGTCTGCATATGTTTGCGCCAAAGGCGATAAACCATCTGATGAGACCGCCATGACCAAGAAGGCAGGGGTGAGCCCCACAGGAGAGGGTGCAGAACGGTGATGCAGAAGGCCTTTCCTCTGCTTAGACAATCCTAAAATATCAGGGAGAAGTCAGTCCAATCAATATTTTGGTATTACAGACCCAGTCTGTTTCTCTTTCTTTCTTTCTTTCTTTTTCAGTACATGGGCTTATATTTAATTATCAAATAGGCTAATAAACCATGTATTTCATCTGACTGTACAGTCAGCTTTATATAACAAATTTATTGTATACAAGTAAAAAGAGGATATATAAGTAATTCTCTCTTAATACAAAGCTGACTTAGACCAAATAGTATAAAGTTAAAAAAAACACCCCAAAAAGCAGCTTCTGAGACACTAAACAGTACACATTTATGCTCACAGATAAGGTACAAAAAATACCGCATCACATAAACATAAATATCAATACGATTATTAATGTGGTTGTCAACAAACTCCACACGATGGCCTTAGTACAAGATAAGAGATATGGATCTGGTTATATAACATCCTATTTGGGTTTAACTGGTGTGTTTTTCTTATTATACAAATATTTCTTGCTTTTCTCCTTCTTCTTCCTCTTCCTTTTTTTTTTTTTTTCCTTTTTAAACATAGATGGGCTTTTCTGACTGTAGCCAGCCCAAACACAACTCCAAATAATAAATATTGGAGCCATGATGGCAAAGCCATTGCTTGGCTGGAGGGAAGCAATGCTTCATTTCATACATCATTTACTACTGTGCTAGGCAGCAATGCCACGAAGCCGGGAAAGATTTAGAAAGTAAAGAAGGGAGGGGGCAAAACTCCAACGACATCAGTACTCCATCTCTATTATCTTGTAAAGTTTATCGATGCACAACAAAGAGGCCGTTTATAAAGGCGCCGGTGACAGTCCTGATTTACACAAGTAAGGGCAAAATGGTGCTCGACAGCGTTTCGGGGGCATTTTGTATCGGTCCCAGGCTTGATTGGAAATGTAGTGGTCTCTCTCCATGGCCCAAATCTGGGTTTTCTAGAGCCCCCCTTTGGAGTGGAAAACAAATATCACACACACGAGCTGTGGATGTCCGAGGTGGCCCCTGAGATGACCTGGGGTCTCCATGGCAGAAAAGTAACAGAAACTTAGCAGCCAGCGTTGGTCGCCGTGATCCATCCCAGAGTCATGAGCAGGGCAGAGGAAGGAGAGGCTGGAGACGTGGTGGGGGGGAGGGCGGCTCCTCCTTCTCACCTGATCAACATCACCTGATCACCCTGTACATCTCTGCCACCCCATCCCTCCCCTCAGAACCCCAACTCCGCTCCCTCCCCTCCCCCCATGCCACAAGTCCTCATGGGTGACCCAGAAGTCACACCCACGTTGTCTGCTTCCCAGAATCTTCTCTGCAGACGCCTGACCCTCCGTGGGACAGTTCCCTGACAGCCTGGCCGTCCCAGCCCTGCCCTGGCCTGCACCGAGGCCTGAGGTTTGCACACGGAGGGGTTACTCCTGACAGCCCCATTCTAACATCCTCACTCCTGAGAGGCTGGAGGCCTCAGGCATGGCCAGAGCCCTTCGAGGGTGGCTGGGATGGAATATCGCTTTCTTGTCCCAAAGAGGAAGTGGGGAAGGCTGGTCCCAGGGCAGGTCGTGAGGGCCGGATGCCGGGCCAGGGCTCCCTCGCGTCTCCCAGCCCCTGAGCGCAGCCTCTCAGCGTGGGGGTGCTTCAAAGCAGGTTCCAGGGGGCGGTTCCCCAGGAATCTTCCGGACTTCTCGCCCCACCCTCACCTCCAGCTCTCTGGAAAGGCCTCAGAGCAGCCCTCCGGCCCACTCAGGACCCCCAGGACCCCCATTTCAGGAAGGTCCCCTTGGTCTCTTTCTCCCCATCGCTCCTGAGGCTGCCAGGAAGTCCCCAAGGAAAAGCCTGTTGTCTGAGTGCTGCAGACCCCAGGCTGGCGACCTCTCCGACAAAATCACCTCCCCTCACTCTTCCTGGCAATTTAGCGGCAAACATTCCTTTTTCTACCCCTCCTCTCCAGCCTCCCTCGCCTCCTCTGACCCTTCTCCTAAGGAACCCAATGCACCCTGCAGGGTGTCTCAGCAGAAGGCTTTTTCTTGGGAGGACCTGAAACCTGTGTGACCCTCTGACCGATTCCTTAAGACCTCAATGTCTCCTCTGTAAACTTGGGGGTATGGTCGCGTCTGTCCAATGGTGTGCTGACAAACCTTGAACAACTAGCTCAAAAAAAAAAAAAGAAAACAAACAAAAAAGAAACTTCTGATGTTCCAGCATTTGCCAGTTTCCGTGATATAAATACTTCCATCATGGCCAATTTCTTTTTTTAAAAATAGTTTGGATTGAAATACAGTTGATTTACAATGCTATTTGAGTTTCAGGTATACAGCAAAGTGATTCAGTTATATATGTATATAACTGAATCAGTGTATATATATATATACACACACACACACCCCCCACACACATATAAACACTAGCGATAAATATATATATCCTTTTTTTTTTTACATTCTCTCCCATTATAGGTTATTATAAGATATTAAGTATGGTTCCCTGTGCTTTATGGTAGGTCCTTGTTGTTTATCTGTTTTATATATGGTAGTGTGTATCTGTGAATCCCAAATTCCTAATTTATCCCTTCCCTTCCTTTCCCTTTGATAAACATGTTTGTTTTCTGTGTCTGTGAGTCTGTTTTCATTTTGTAAACAAGTTCATTAATACCCTTTTTTAAGATTCCACATAGAAGAAATACCATGTGATATTTGTCTCTGTCTGACTTACTTCGCTTAGTATGATCATCTCTAGGTCCATCCATGTTGCTGCAAATGGCACCATTTCATTCTTTTTAATGGCTAATATTCCACTGTATGTATGTACCACATCTTCTTTATCCATTCATCTATCGATGCACACTTAGATTTCTTCCATGTCTTAGCTATTGTAAACTGTGCTGCAATGAACATTGGGGGTGCATGTATCTTTCCAAATTATGGTTTTCTTTGGATATATGCCCAGGAGTGGGGTCACAGGATCATACGGTAGGTCTATTTTTAGTTTTTTAAAGAACCTCCATACTGTTCTCCATAGTGGCTGTACAGATCCATCACAGCCAATTTCAGGCTAGTACCATGATGTTGCTGAGTGTGGGGGTGGGATGCATACTGTGGGCTTTGTGAGCTGGCTGCCATACAGCCCTGAGCCTGTCCCATGAGGTCGTTGGATGCTTTAACTAGGCGATGCACAGACAGTGTTTAGCGGTGTTTGGTACACTGCTTGGCACACAGTAGGTGTATTTAGAGAGCTGTGGCTCACACCAGCCAGGGCTCTCAGCTTCTGGTCTCCTTGCCCCACCGAAGGCAGCTAATAGATCCCCTCTTCTGGGGGAAGCAAATTGCAAATGATCGTTCAAAAAACATGAGGCTCTCTTTCCCGGCTTCTGATAAATTGCTCTGAGCAACTTCTTGGAAATAACCCAGGGCCAGTGCCTCTCCCTCAGGGCGGCCCTGGAAAGCGAATCCTTCGAGGCATGTCCCTCCCCGCCCCCGGGACAGCCCAATCTCTGCCATGATAGCCACACTTGGCTGCGTCGGCACTTGCGCCAATATACCCGCAAAACCCCCTTTTACTTTGAGCAAGTTCCTGACGTGTTTTTCCCCTTTCCTAAGCAACGGCTCTGCTTCTGGCCACATCCAACAAAGGAACAAAGTCACATTGTTCAAAGCAAACAACTCCAGTATCACTTGGAACAAATATACGATCACACTCCCAGACCTCAATCTCCAAACCCAGCTGGACAGAGCAGAGTGAAAAGCTCAAGGCTGCAAGACAGCAAAACACACCTTTATCTGCTTCCAAAAGGCCTTTATCAAGTGCAGTTTTTATGTGGGTTTCTTTCCCCCCTACTGTTACTAATATCCTTTTAGAAACTTGAAAATAGCATGTCTTTCCTTACCAATGGGTTCTGTTCCAGGTGACTTTGATTGATTTTTTTTCCCTCGCCACCCCTTGTGTTTTGAGGAGGACAAAAAGGGTTTCTTTTGCTTCTCTGTTGGCTTTTGAAGGTCCCCATAATGAGACTATCATTTCACCTTTTAAAACTCAGTTTCCCCATCTTTTGGACTAGGTGGTCATTTTAGATTGTTCTACCATTAGATAGCCTATGATTTTGTGAGTGATCACCACTTTTCTGGCCTCCTGCCCCCAGGCAGCAGGGCTGATTGACAGGAGGAGTCACCATGTGGAAATTCACTGGGTGCAATTTACTACTTGCAGACAAGCATGACGACAGACAGCTCGTAGCCCTCCGGGTTCTCCATGCTGGGCATTCAGGGAAGCTTCTAGAGAACTGCTCCTGGAGGTCACTGGGCTGCCTGTGGGTCAGAAATCTACAGGATGCAGCCACCCTGCAAAGGTGGACAGTTGGAGGGGCTGAGTCTCCCACCAAATAGCAGAGGTTGGATTGAAAATGAAACCCTTAGCCAGTCCTGAATACATGGCGTTGCCTCTTACGCATATTAAAAAAAAAAAGACTGGTTTTGTGGCAAGCACCTAGTTAGGAATTACTCACAGACACCCTGGAGACTGCTACAACAGGAGAGTATCAGGGGAGGCGAAGGACTGAGTCACCTTAAGAGCCTGACCCAGAGAGAGAATCCCGCCTGGAGGGACAGGAGGGGCGGGTCCTTAAAGCTCCCAAGCTAGAGGAGCTGAGTCTTGGGAAAGGAACAGGGTTTCTCTGGGTGGCGGGTGGCGGGAGGGGGTTCCAGGTGGAGGCAACAGCTTGGGAAAAGTGTTAGAGACATGAAGCGCCCACAAACCCGTGTGGGCACAGCCTTGGTCTGGCATGTGCCCACATTCCCAGGACAGAGGGTGAAAGAACTCATTCTTTGGAGCTCATCTCTTTAGCAAGTAATTATTTCTTAAGTGCTTTCTGGGGTTGTAGGTCTATGGTGAGGGTTGAGGTCAACACAGAAGGAGCATAAGGTGTCCGCACCTGGTGCACACCCTTCCTCCCCTTTATCATCCTCTAGGTTCTGCACGCGTCCCTGCTTTACAGTCCACCATGGCCTGATGGGAGAGGGCACCCCACCCCCGCAACCCTCAATGCAATTATTGTCTATAATGAAGCTTTACTCTTAATCTTGACGTGCTATATCTCTTCCATTGCTGTCTTGGACTGTTTTTTACATTTTAAGGTGCTATTTACTGGTATGTATGTGTATATACATACACACACAATGGAATACTACTCAGTCATAAAAAAAGAATGAAATAATGCCGTTTGCAGCAACATTGTTGGACCTAGAGATGATCAGACTAAGTGAAGTAAGTCAGACAAAGACAAACACCATATGACACCACTTATATGTGGAATCTAAAGTACGATACAAATGAACTTATTTTCAAAACAGAAACACACTCACAGACATAGAAAACAAACTTATGGTTACAAAAGGGGAATGGCGGGGGGGGGGGGGAGGGATAAAATAGGAGTTTGGGATTAGCAGATACAAACTACTGTATATAAAATAAATAAACAACAAGGTCCTGCTGTATAGCACAGGGAATTATTCAATAAGCCATAATTATTCCTATAATAAGCCATAATGGAAAAGAATAATAAAAAAGAATATATGTATAACTGAATCACTTTGCTGTACAGCAGAAATTAATACAACATTGTAGATCAACTATACTTCAATAAAAATAAAAATTAAAAAAGAACACTTCAAAAAATTAAAGTACTTTTAGTTCTCAACTCATTTTAAAATTTATTTATTTATTTATCTATTTATTTATTGGCTGTGTTGGGTCTTTTTTGCTGCACGTAGGCTTTCTCTAGTTGTGGCAAGTGGGGGCTCCTCTTCGTTGTGGTGTGTGGGCTCCTCATTGCTGTGGCTTCCCTTGTTGCGGAGCATGTGCTCTAGGCGCATGGGCTTCAGTAGTTGCAGGACATGGGCTCAATAGTTGTGGCTCATGGGCTCTAAAGCACAGGCTCAGTAGCTGTGGCACGTGGGCTTAGCTGCTCCGAGGCATGTGGGATCTTCCTGGAGCAGGGATTGAACCCGTATCCCCTGCATTGGCAGGTGGATGCTCAACCACTGCGCCACCTAGGAAGCCCTCGGCATAACTTTTTGAGAGTCATCAATGCTGCATGTATCAGCAGTTGGTTAATTTCTATGGCTGAGGGGTAGTGTTCCGCCTGGATACGATAATTTCTCTTTTTCATTCCTTCCCCTACTGATGGACACTTGAGTTATTTTCTCTGTGCATATTTTGGTCTTGCCTTTCCAACTAGATTATGAGTTTAAGGGCACAGATGTGTCTCTCATACTCTATCCCCACCTTGAAAGCATCCCATTGGGGCCAGGTCAGTGTGGCTCCCCCAATGTGTTGTTTAACTGAATTATATTTGTGGATAAGATGTGGTCCCTGCCTGATAAGGCCCTGTAACCTAATTATGGAGGCAGCTACAAACATAAATCAATTATTCCAAGGCAACACACTTATTTCTTCATTCAGCAAGTATTTATTTCAGAGAAGGCAGAAGACATGCGAGTGAAGAGCTGAGACATAGGGCAGAAAGGGAAAGGTGGTATGAAAGAAATTCAGCAGAGGAGTTGCAGAAACTCTGAGAACAAAGCAGTGCTTTTTGCTGAGAAGCTCAGGGAAAACATCAAAGAAGAAGAGCAGATGCTCGGGCCACAGAAGGCTGGACATGGGGAGGCCACGATGGAGCAGCAGTAGAGGGTCCAACCGAGACAGAGCTGGAAAGGCAGGGGAAGGAAAGGGAAGGCATTCCCAGCAACAGAAGGAACATGACTAGGGGCCAGGAAGGCAGGGCAAGCCGGGACCACAAGGGCCTTGAATGCCGAGCTTGGAGACCCATGAGTAAGTTCAAATACACAGCCCATGCCCATCAAACACTTTTGTGATGATAGGGATGCTTTTACAACAATTCAGCATCTATGCTCTGCAAGGCAAGACCTCCACCATCTCTTGAATGATTACATCAATGTTACAGGGGAACAACAGGAACAAAAAGGGGGTAAGAATTTGACTAGGTCACACCAAAGGTGAACATCAGGGTCCTGATCCAACCCCAAACATCCGGTGGTCAGTACTTGGGAGGAGCAAACAGACCGAAGGGTAAAGGTTAGAGAGAGCCTTTTTTGTTGAAAGTCAGAGAAATAGAGTTTGGTTGTTTGTTCTTAACGGATGGGAATGCAGTAAAATTGTTATTATCAATAACACTACATGACACTTTGAGAACTTTATACTTTTCAACTGATTTCATATTCATTATCCATTAGATCCTCCTGGTAATCCTGACCGTTCAGCAAATAAGGTATTATTATCATCACTATTATTGTAGATTTTTCAGGAGAAGAAACCAAGACCCAAAGGAGTTAAGAACATCTTCACGTAATGGAAAAGAATATGAAAAAGAATACATATAATATATATATATATTTCACATATATACTCATATATATATATATATATCTGAATCACTTTTCCGTATGCCAGAAACTAACACAACATTGTAAATCAACTATGTACAAAATAAAAATAAAATAAAAAAGAACATCTCTAAAAGAACTTTAGCTAATTAGCCAGGACTCAAACTGGCACCTCTTGAATGAATTTCTACAATGGATTTTATTGGAAAATGAGGAGGAAGGATTCTATTGGATAGAAGTGTCTTGAAGACCAGTGTTTCCAAACCAAATCAGCTGGTGTAAAGCTCCCTCCCACCCCATCCCCACCACACCGCTGGCCTCTGGGTGGTCTGAGAGGGGATTTAGCACAAGTCAGGACAGGGATCTGAGTCAGACTTTCTACTACGAACACGTGGGAGTCAGATTTTTATTCTGTAACAAGAAGCGGTTGAAGGTGTAGATCACCAAGCTTTCTGCCAGTGTAGACATTTCTCTGATCCTTAGGGCCATAGTCAGAAAGTGAGTTGTCTGCACTAAGAACTGGGAGGGACCCCGAAGTCGTTTCTGCAAGGGTGTGGGACTTGCAGGTCTGGGCTGCCCACTCGCTACCCCAGGGCTAAAGCTTCTTTCTGCTGCCTGATGTTCACAGCCTTGGCTGAGTCCTCCACAGACAAGCCCAGGCAGGCTGTCTATTGTGACCTGGGCCTGGCTGAGAACAAAGAGGAATTCAAGAGGGGAAGGACCGGAGGATTTCACCTGTGTTGTCATTTTGCCTTAGGTAAATCCTGAATAACCAGGAACCGGAGAGAAAGAGTCAGTGACCCACCGAGAAACACCATCACTGTAAACAGAGCTTCTGGAGGGGCTGGGGATGGCTTTCCCAGCCTCCACAGCCTAATTTGGAATCTCCCCAAAAGTATGTTTGCTTTTGTGTGCACATGATCGCTAGGATGGTCTGCTAAACCACGTGGATGAATCACCTGCTCCCTGCATGGACCCACACTTGCTTTCACCTTAATCCATGAAAACCCGACATCCATCAGGCCAATCAACCCAAGCTCCCAATACTTGATGCCCCCAGTGGAAACAGTCATCTTCCTCACTTAGCATCCTCACTCTCCTCTTGAAAGGTACACACTTTGTGAAGGGACTCTAGAAATAAATCTTTCTTCAATGAAATTCTCTGCACATGCATTAATTTCATTCCTTCTAAACAGCAGCCAGGCAGCCAGCAAATAGCGACCACCCTTGGTCATTGCTGGGAAAATAAAGTATTATTAAAAGGGGGACCAGCTGCTTGCCAATTACACCGTTGAGGCTGGGAGTGCACAGAGGCTGGCCTGCCATTGCCCTGTGCCTTGTAGGAAGATACTAACAGCGATCTTCGGCTCTAATTACTGTCTGGTCTATTTTCTCCTGGACCAAGTTTGCATAAGATCTAAGCCTGAAAGTCGAAGGGAAATGAAATCTTACCCGTAAACACGACCTTTCAATCACTTGGAAAAGGCACCCTCTCTCTCATAAACACTGCAGTCTCGCTTCCAGCAATCTGGAGCTCTGAGCTGTGAAGAGTTGCTGTAGGTAGGAAGAAACGTTAGCTCTGGAATTCAATTAACTGTCAGCACCGCTGTTTGAGTGAGGATGAGTCATTCTTCTTCAGCAAACGGGCTAGGGACCTGTGAGCCGCCAAGATTAATGGTGATTGATAAATGCTGGAGGACCAGGACTTGACGCCTCCCAGAATCCTTCCCCCACGCACACGCATTTTTACATGAAAATAGAATAAAGAGATAGCAGGAGAGAATGTGTGAGTACATGGGAGACACTGTCAAGAATTTGCTTATATCTTCTTTTCTATTTGTAAGTTTCACTGGCTTCTAGGCTTGCTTGCAAAGAGCCGGGACTGTGTTGTATATTTCCTCTCCCACAGTTCACGTTCAAATTAATGCTTAAGGGGTAAGAAAGGATGCTATCTGGTACCCCACACACATCTTATAGCTGAGGGGCAGTAACTTGCTAATGAGAGAAAGGGCCAGGGCTCAGTCCCAGAAAGGCTGCTGAGGACACCTGCTCTAACTACTGGCTCACACTGCCCCTCAAAGGGTAGGGTGCGCTGCTCTCTATTTAACACGTAAAGTAAAACGTGGGCCTGAAAAAGGTGAAGGCATATTTCCTGTTCTAAGCAATAGTGTTATGCAATCCACGTACAATATACAAGTCACACAATACACAATAGTTCATACAATATACAATATTTCATACAATATACAATGGGCAAAATGTGCCTGGCCCTTTTCCTTGGTCACTTGAATGATTCAGGCCATGACCAATCGGTCTGGATGGTGGTGTTCTGTCGGGTTCCCACAGCTCCAGGATGCATCTTCTAGAATCCTCTGCCCCTCGTTTCAGTTTTGTGTTTGCAGATTGTATCCGCAAACAAAACTGCAGTTCAAAGGGAAAGGGATACTTTCGTGAGGGATGGAGAAGTTAAAAAACTGGTTAAACTTAAGATTCCTTCAAGACTTGTCGATGAACATTAAAACATAAGAATAGACAATCAAAGTCAATTTGTCCACCATGCTTAGAAGGAACAGGTCGAGAATGTCACGTGCTTGTGAGACCATATCAGGGTGGCCACACAGACGGACATACATGATTCAAGGGGCCAAAAGGATGAAATAAGATACTCTGAACATGTGAAAAATACCGGCTGTGAAAGCACTGGCCCTTTTAATCACACATTTTATAAACTTCAGGTAGATGAGAGATGACACTGAGAAGAATGACCTCAGCGTGATACTCTCACAAAAGTTAGAATTTGGGTACCACTGCTCTAAGGTGCAGAAATTTTAGGTTGGGTCCATTTTATATTAGAACTCCTCAACCCGTCACTGGATCGCTGGGTTTTTCTTCTTTCGCCTTTGTCTTTGCTATCTCTCCCTCTTTCCCTACAAAACCAAACATACTTGCTCTCCCAGCGTCACAAAGAGAAAAACGATTCCAAGAGGAAATCACTGCACAGCAAGTGAGCCCTGGGAAGAATTCAAGAGTGAGGAGCTCTCATAATGAGATTAAGGGAAAAATGCTTTTATGCATCCAACTCAGACCCGTCCTCAGTACACGAAAGGAGCCAAAACAAACACGGGCATTGTTTTGGGAAGGAAAAGGTTAACAAGCTATGAAAACAAAATTAGAGATATTTTCAAAGCATGACCCTCGGCAGGATGAGCAGAAGGCTGTCTGCCAGAGTGGCAGCATCTCCCCTCCTGCCTGACGTTTCTCCTGCAGCGTGGGGGTGGGGGTGGGGAGCAGCCACGGTTGTGATGCTCTGAGCAGACCACAGGATGCTGCACTCTCTGCGGCGGATGTGCCGCCTCCCCCAGGCCGAGGCATGACAGCCTGGGTCCAGGGGAAAAAGACACACGGCATCTCGGCCCCTTCTTAGAAATAAGCTTAGAAAAAATTCTTTGCGAATCACGCAGAGCTTGGAGCTCAAGGTTTCACCCATCCTCTGGCAAAAGCGCGAGTCTGCAAATGGAAATCCTGAGCGTGTGTCCAGACTTGGGTCTCAAGACGGCTCCGAGGATGAGAACTGTGCCTCAGTTTCCACATTGAGTCAATTAATATTTATCGAGCACCCACCGCGTACTGGGCTGAGGGCTTCCCGCCGTGGGTATGAAGTCGACAGGCCTCCAAGCTTGTTGATAAGGGATGCACGGTCTGGTGAGGAAACATACAAATGGGCAGTTATCATTGTAGTATGTGAAGCACATGGAGCTAATGTTTATCAAACGGAATGATTTTGGTTGGTTTCCAACTGCAGCAGTAATGGTGGCAGTGCCAGTGGACATTTGATACTCAAGTGGAGTGGTGCATGTGTGTGGGGGCGGGGAGAGGGGGGTCAGATGCCCACCACCCTCTGTAGGTAGTGCCCCTGGTTCTCTAGGAGCCTATACACCCACTTCCCTGTTCTAAGCAGGCTTCCGGTGATGGAGGCTGTCACCCAGACGCAGAGGGGAGCTACTGGGATGATGTGTGAAAGGGCCAAGATGAAGTAACAGAGGTGCTTCCTTGCACTTCTCATCCGAAAAAGACTGCCAGTGCCCACGAGGGCCTGAACGGTCTTTGTTTAACTCGAAACACACAGATCCCAGCACAAATCACAAACTCTGTTGGTGACAATGATGAGAGGTTTTATGTACAGAGCCCAAGGCAGAGAGACAGATGAGAGCGTGTCTGCAGTGGATTCCATGAAAAGGCACCCAGTTTCCTGCAATAAGACTGAAAATCTTCCTCGTCACGTTAAAGTCTCAGCTCTGCCTTGCCAAGAAGGACTCACCTGGGCATTCCGTACTAACTGCCTGAACTCTGCTCAGACTCAGGCGGTGGGGCTTCCTCTCAACGTCTCCAAGACTATTTCTACGCCAAACTTCACAGCCCTGGCTGGTGACTTCCCAAGATCCGAATCGATGAGATTCATTTCCATGCATCAGAAAGGAGAAATTTCGAAAGGCACACAAAGCAGCTCAAGCTCCGGGAGGAAAGGCAGTGACATCTAAAATGGGAGCTTCAATCATAGCTTGACAGCCCTGTCCTTTTTCTGAGACTTGTGGTAATTAGCCAAGAAATTTGGCAACACTTGATAATGAATTTGGGGTTCAGGCAAATAGAACAATTCTGCGGCTCCTTCCTGCCGAATTCAGAGGAAGAAGGACCAATAATTCACCTTTGGGCCCTCTGGTGAGTTTCTGCTTAAGTGTTAGTTCCCAAGGATTTTTGTTAACCCAATGTGAAGTGAATCGGGCTTTTTATTTCCAGATCTGTGCACAAGATTTGGATTTTCCCTTTAAAGTACTTGTTTCCAATTCACTGGATTCCTTAGACATAAGGTTTCTTTGAATGCCTTCAGTTCGCGATTCTCTGGAACAAAAATTTCTCACCCCAGACCAGCTTCCTTTCACGCCTCTGGGTTACTTCCCTCCTTTTTGCCTGCCTACCCAGGTCCGGAAGTTCTATGGTATCGACTACTGTGGCATTTCATCCATGAGGTGTCTTGTGGGAAACAAGAAGTTTGATATCTGTTTTTGTTCCCCTGAGGAATGAAGCTTACACCTGAAATCTTAAAAGTCATACTTACTTACAGATGTCCTAAAATACTCCCCATGTTCACAATACATCCAAGGGCCTTCTTGACATCTCTGTGAGGCTAGCAGATGCCCCAAGCTCCACATGTCTGAAACCCAGCTCCTCGCCCTCCCAGCCAGGCCCCCTCTGCCCACACCTGCCCTGCCCCCAACACCCACCACATCTTATCCAGCAGGAGGTGCAGGGATGGGGCATGGGCGGGGGAGACTCTTTTCTTCTAGCAGTTCAGGTCCCCAACCTCAGAGCCATCCTTGATTTCTCTCTTTCCTCAATACCCTGCATTCAAACCGTCAGGAGACCCCTGAAAATTTATTTCCTGAAAAGACACCCAGTGTCTGGCCACTCCCCATCACCTGCACTGCTGTCACCCTGAGCCATCACCATCTCACCCTGGACCACTCTGGACCCCTGCCCTCTGCCCTCAACACGCCAGCCAGAGTGACCCTGGGACAACGTAAGGTGGGTGGTGTGACACCTGCTCAGAGCCCTGCAGAGGTTTCAGGCTCACGCGGGGAGTAGCCGAAATCATCACACCCACCTCCCCTCTCTCCCAAACTGTGTCTCTGTCCTCACTCACTGCACGTTAGCCACCCTGGCCCCCTTGCTGTTCCTCCAACAAGCCAGACACACCCCCACTGCAGGGCCTCTGCCCCACTGGGTGTTTCTGTCTGGAACTCCCTTGCCCCCAGGGCTCTGGCTGAGTCCTTCCCTGAGTGCTGGCTCTGATCCCCTGTGCCCAGTGGGCCCATCCTGACCTCTGCTGACCTTGCCTCCATCACCAGCTCCATCCTGCCTTGCCCCAGCATCCATGGTCCTTCTTCTCTGACTCTGGTTTTTATTTTTCTTTTTTTTCCGTAGCACACTCCCTCACCTCCCATGAGGTCCAGGATCTTAATTTTATTCACTGATGTATCCCGAGCTCCGGGAGCACTGCCTGCCGTGGTAGATACTCCATAAATCTTTGTCGATTGAATCGATGACTTGGGGGCTTGGTGAATAGTGTTGGAAAGAGCATGCATTTGAAACCAGGTGGACCAAGGTTGCCATCCTCCCATTTACTAGCTACGGGACCTTGGGCACATCGCTTTAACTTTTTGAGTCAGTTATATAAAATCATGACTATAAAGGCATCTCAGATAGGGCCTGATGTGTATAAACACTCCATAAATGGTAGTTATGGTGTTGTTATTACTGTTGTATATGCCAATACCTGCTGTGACACGGCAGTAATCTCAGGGAATAATCTATTTAAGCCCCCCCATCCCAAGTAGGACCATAAACTCAGGACGGGATGGATGGTCTTTGGCTCCTGCCAAGCCTCCCTCCTGCCCAGCCCTGCTGTCCCTCTGTTTAGTAAGAAGGAGGTGATAAGAAGGAATGTAATTGCTGCAGCAATAATGTGATTGGTGACATTGAACTCCAACCTGTACCACTTAGACTGCAGCTCTGAGAGCAGGTCAGTGGTTGCAGAAGAGTCAGGCTCCAACCTCTCCTTCCCTCCTCCAGCTGGTCCAAACTGGCTTCTTCTTCTTCATCAGCATCAGCTCTAGGAGACAGTGAGTCAGACACCATGGGGGTCCAATCTCAGCTCTACAGCTTGTTCAGCAAGTAGCTTTGGGCGTGTTCCTCTCTGAACCTCACTTTTCTCATCTGTAAAGTGGGGATACTAATGCCCTCCTCAATAGAATCCATGTCAGAATTCAATAAAATGCAGGGCGCCTTACACTCACTAGGTGTCTAACATGTCATAGAAGGGCCTGATGGCATTAGTCCCACCCGTGAGCTAACTGGTACTTGGAGCATTTTTCAGAGGGAAATTGTAAGTAATTGAATAGGCCTTGTCTGGAGGTGGTGAGATAACTGTCCCTAGAGGTATTCAAGAAGAAATTGGACCACCACTTAATAGATTGGGTGACCAGGCTCTTACTTGGGCCTCCTCCTGTCTAAGATCTGTGATGGCAATGAGGTTGCCCTCCTCAACCACCATCCCCACTGTAAACTGAACCAGGCAATTGGCATTGCAGAGACAGAGCAAGGCCTTCTCATGGTTTCTCCTACTCTGGGATGAAGGCACAGAACAAAGACAATGCTCAAAGTATGAATGTGATGGATGCAGGAAGTTTAGTAAACCCATATTAGAGATGCAAGGTTAAAGGCAGCAATTGTGAATAGGCAAGTATAATAAAGCATGTTTGGAGGAGACATCCAGCACCCTCCTGATTTACTTAGGGAAGATAGGTCTAGAGAGGCACTCAGAATGATGGAAAGGCATAAGCATGGGAAAGAAGATGGGGAAAACACCTTCCATTTTGGAGAGCGTGAGAGTTTTGGACACACTTCACAACTGCTGAATGCGCAGGGGAAAAAAAAGAATGCATCTGTACTAAGAATACTTCCAGAAATACAGAACGCCTAGGCCCAAACTCACACTGCTGTTTTCGTGATGCTTCCCTGCAATTCGTTGCACCCCCACCCCCACCCAAAGGGGTCCATAACTGGAGTGCGTTGCCATAGCAACAGGCTCAGTAGGGGAGCCACTCAGCAGTACCCAGTAATTCACATCTGTGCTTGTGTCTCTCCCTTTCTCCCCTCTCTTTTCATCTGTAAATGGAAAGCAGCTTATGAGTGATGCTACCTTGAAGCTGATAGTTCCTAGAAAAAGGGAAGAGGATCCTTTCTCTGAGGGGGCTATTCTCCCCCCCCCCCCCAACACACAGAGTTCTTTTTCCCCTCTCCACAGGGGGCACACCGTCACCTGGGGGTGGAAGTAGCTACCTCAGAGCTGGAAGTATGCAGGGGGGCCCTCAGGGATGGCTGGGAACCAGCCTCAGCATCTGACCTCTGCTGCAGGAGAGGCCCTTCTTAGAAGGTTGAGGAATTGGCCCGCAGGCTTTTATAAGCTCCCTTTGCCTTCAGGTAGGGTCGGGCAGGTGGAGGTGAGAGCAAGCCCTCCCCAACCCCACTGCTGTGTCCACAGCCTTTACCTGATGCCCTTGACTGCTTGCTCTTGCCTCTCATCTTGATCTTTTTCTTTCCTCCCTTGTTTTTAAATTCTCTTCCTGGCTTTCATACCAAGGCCCAAAGCGATGGAAGACTGAGCTGGCCAGGTCTAGGATGGGGCCATTCAAATTTGACGTGGGGGATGCCAATTAGGGAGTGATTGTTTGGCCCCTTGCTCCTCTTTCCTCTCTGTTTTTGCTCAATTCTGTGAGGTCACAGGCAACAGTTGGGGTCAACCCACCCACCTCTTCTTCACCACTTTCCCTTCCTGTAAGACTAACCATCCAATCATTCTGGGCTGTGCCTGGTGGAACATGATAAAGGCACCCAGCATCTCTTAAAGAGTTGATCCTTAAAGAGAAAGTTATTTGAACATCCCCCCCCCCACGCCCGAAATCTGAGTATGATGGGGTCCTCATTGTGATGGCCTGTTTTTTAGGGAAATCATTTGTTGGATTGGTCTAGAGCTTGGACGATTTCACGTCTCTGTCGCTTTGCTTTCCCCATTCTTGCTTTGAAAAAAATTGTATCTCTTTACTTCTTAAATAAGCTATGTAAGTCATGTTAGCAAGATTTAAAATATTCCAAAGACTTTATTATGAAAAGTCTCCCTCCCACTCCTGTCCCCCAGACACCTGTTCCTCTTCCAAGAGTCAACCAATATGACCAGTTCATATCAGAGATACTTAATGTGTCCATAAGCAAATGTGTTTTGTGAATTTTATTTTCTCTTTCCTTTTAATATTGATGCCTAAAAAGGAGGCTTTCAGGATTTAAAAGGCCCAACCCAGTGAACGTACCTTAACCTGTTTTGTAGCCAGTTTACTTTCCTGAGGAAGTCTCTGCTTTGTTCACGTGTCTGTTCATGGACTAAGTGAGTAAATTCTTGGGTAATCACAGTCTTTTCCTTTCTCTTTTCGTTTCCTTTTTTTTTTTTTTTAAATTTTGAGCATCACCTTCCTCCCTGTCATTTCCCAGGGGGACAGAGAGGGGACACGGAGAGCCAGGTAGCACTTGTTCCTTTCTGCCAGGCAAGGAGCAGGTGTGCAGGACAATCTGTCAGGGGAGATGGTGGGAATGGTGGGAAAATGGTCATCAGAAGCCTTGAGCCGGGTCACTTGGGAGAATCAGGACCCATCTGACAAGTTCCAATGGCAGGGAGAGCACTGGCTGCCTTTCTGGGAGGAGCTGGGGCCTTTGGAGTCTTGCCTTCCTTCATGAAGGAGAAATCCATTGGGAGGTGGACCAGCATCTACCGGCTGCACTTGGAACGGGTGTGGGGAGGGAGGAGAGACTCGACCAAACTGCTTATTCAGCTTTAACTGATTCTGTTCATATTTCAGTCAAAGCTGCTCAAAATGGCTCATGTGGGCAGACGCGGCCTGAGTCAACCCGTCAATAACATCTATCGAGTGCTCCCTGGATACAGAGCGCAGAGCCCAGAGCTGTGGAACCGGAAACCAGAAATATATGGTTCAGTCCCTCCCCCGAGGTGCTGAGAATCTGAGGACAAGAGGAAAGCCAGATATGCCTGAAAAAACACTCAAAAGCCCATGAACACAAACACAGAAACCAGGACAAATGAACACGTGGGAGTTGATACTGTCTGTGGTTCAAGCCGGGCCTGAGACAAGCTTCCTTCCGTGGATTCTCTTCTGGGAAAGGGAGCAAAGACCCTCTGACACATCCCCACCTGTCCAAGCAACATGTGCAGTCATGCGATTGAGCTGCTGTAAGGAAGAGGATTCAGGCTTTACAGTAACAGGCCTGGGATGGAATCTCTCTCTGCATAGCTAGATGTGTTACCTTGACCTGTTTCTAAACCTACCTGAGGTCAACCCCCTCAATCGTAATTTGGGGACAATCCCACATTTTAAAATTGTGGTGAGATCAGAGGATGTGAAGTGCTGGCCCAGTGCCTGCACAGTGCCTGGCAGTATTCCTGCTTATTCTAGCAATTGTTCTAGAATTGCACCCTCTGGATATCCACATGGAAAAACATCTCGTTCTTCTCTTACCCTCCTCTTCGCGGATGGGTCTCTTCCCTTCTTCCTAGCCTCACCTCAACCCATCTGCTGGTCTTCAGTCAGCAGGGCTGCCCACCAGTTGGGCCAGGCCTGGTGACATCTGCCCGCATGGACGGGACCCAGCGTTGACACCATGGGGCCAAGTCAAGCAGGAGGCATGTTTTGTTCCTGGAGCCACAGGGCCGAGAGAGAGAGAGAGAGAGAGAGAACTGAGACGAGACACCAGGAGACGGAGCCATGATCAGCTGGACGGGCCGCTGGCGGGTGGGACCGGGCAGTGGGGAGGACGAAGGACCAGGAAGGCAAGAAATGACCATGCCAGTTAAAGTGAGACCACTCCCGGAATTCCCCGGGGGTCCAACGGTCGGGACTCTGAGCTTTCATCACCAAGGGCCCAGGTTTGATCCCTGGTCGAGGAACTGAGATCCCACAGGTCTCATGGTGCAGCCAAGAAAAAGAAAGAAGAAAGAAAGGAAGAAAGAAAGAAAGAAGGAAGGAAGGAAAGAAAGAAAGAAAGAAAGAAGAAAGAAAGAAAGAAAGAAAGAAAGAAAGAAAGAAAGAAAGAAAGAAAGAAAGAAAGAAAGAAAGAAGAAAGAAAGAAAGGAAAAGAAAGAAAGGAAGGAAGGAAGAGAAAGAAAAAGAAAGAAAGAGAAAGAAAAAAAAAGTGAGGCCACTCCATTTAAAGACAGAAATCACTGTGGGCTCCTCAATGACTAGGTGTATCTCTGAAGAAATGTTGGATGACTAGGATGAAGTTGCTTTGCTAATTTTGCTACCACTGCCGCGTCGGTGACCTACGTGCATGTGAGTGGGACCTTATCCATGTCCCATCTCGCTCAGCGGAAAAGCCTCTGTTCTTACAACAGTGCATGAGACCCTTGACCAGCTGGATCCGGTCACACCCCCCCCCACATCACCTACTTTCCACCCCCACCCCACCCCACCCTCCCCTCCAGCCCCCAGCCGCCTCCCCTGCTCGGGGCTGTGTGTGGCTGCCCTGTGTCCATGCACAGCCCCGAGGTCCCCCAGCCCCGAGGTCACGGCTCACTTGTCATCTCCTTGAGTCTTTGCTCAACCTTGACCAACAAGTCCACTCTGACTCCCCTGCTCAGAGCTCTTTGTTCCTTCCCGCCCTCACCCCTGCACTCCTATTCCCTTTATTCTGCCTCATTTTTCTCCATTGCAACGATCATCTTTTAACAAATGATTTCATTTACTTAAAAAAAAAAAGTTTACTCCTTTGTGTGTCTTCCTTTCTAGAATAAAAGCCCCATAAGGCAGGGATTTCGGCTTATTTCGTTCACTGACGCATCCCAGGCACCTAGAAGTTGGCACATAAG
Source organism: Hippopotamus amphibius kiboko (assembly GCF_030028045.1). Classification (NCBI taxonomy): domain Eukaryota; kingdom Metazoa; phylum Chordata; class Mammalia; order Artiodactyla; family Hippopotamidae; genus Hippopotamus; species Hippopotamus amphibius. The sequence goes on along the minus strand of NC_080190.1, from coordinate 82,931,415 downwards.
AGTCACCTGATAAATATTTGTAGAAAGAATGTGATGTTATTTCTACTACTATTACCACTACCAATGAGACTCTTTTGATCACCTGCCATGTGCCAGGCTCTGCGTTGGGCGATGTCACGTATTAGTCCAGTCCCAATTCCGTGAGATAATGATTATCCTCATTTTACACACGCGGGAACCGAGGCTCCGGGAAGTTCAGCCCCTTGACCAGGACCGCTGAGCCGGGAAGTGGCTAAGGCGGGCCCTGAAGCCAGGCAGCCGGGTCTCAGGGCCTGTGTCCCTCTGGTGCAGCATCTCTGTGGCAGGAGCGCCCACGAGGATGTCATGTGGGAGGCACCACCCACATCAGGTGATGAGGGTCTCCAGTGCACTGCACACCAAATCCAGCCGGGCATTGCCAAGGTCAAGGTCATGGTAGAGCCCCTGTGGCAGCCACTGCCAGAAGACACCTCCCACCTGGGCTTCCTGACTGCGTGTGGGATCCCCCCCGTAGACACCTCCGCACAGCAGTCACAACAACATCTCATCCCGTAAACCAAACTCTCACTGCCCTTCGTAAAGCCTGCTAACGACTGGGGTCCCAGCCTGTTCAGAGCATATGCTGAGAGTCCTACTGGTTCCCACCAGCTTCCAACATCCTGGCTCTTTCTCACACATACCAGGCTCACTCCTGCCCTGAGGCCTTGGACCAGCTGCCCTCCCCTTGGAATGCTGCTCCTCAGACCTTGCAGAGCAGGCTCCTTCCCGCCCAGGCTTAAAGGTCACCTCCCCCAGAGAGGCCTTCCCGGACTGTCTGGCACCCTCTCCTACCTGTCTGGGTCTCTGCGAGGCAGTTTAGCACTGGGCACTCTTTCCTGGCTGACAGGTGGGGCTACTGATTTCTTCTAGGTGTCTGCCCCCTAGCCTGGGAGCCCCCTGGGAGCAGGCACTTCCTGACCTCTGCTGTCTCTCCAAGCCCCGGGGCAGGGGATGCCGATTAAAGAAGGCCTCCCAACTTGAGGAGCTGCAGCCCCCCACCTTCTGGGTGCAGGGGGAGAGCTGGGTTCCCAGGGAAGTTGTCCTTGGTGGCCTGGAATGGGGACAGCATTGTCTCTACCATGTCCTGTGAAGTATCCATGGGCACGGGCCAAGATGCTGGATTTCCACAAGGAGGCCTGGAAATGGGAGAGAGAGCCTGAGCAATCAGGAACCAGAAAGATGCAGGAACACAGATGCGGGTAAGAGCCGGCCAGGATGGAGGGGAGAGCAGAGCCAGAGGACCACCGCCAATGAGGCCCTGGCTTGGGGCTTCATGTCCGGGTCAGGGTCCCTTCCTGTCCCAACACCCTCCACACACATGTACCTTCTGCCGTGTTGCAGGCGCATGGAGAACATTTTTCCGTTGAAAATTTGAAATGACCCTCTACAGCGCTAACCTTTTTTTTTTTTTTTTTAATGCTTTTGGTATGTTTTTTTTTCATTTCATTTTATTTTTTTATTATTTTTGGGGGGAGCACTAACCTTCTAACTTTATGATTATTGATTCTAATTATCAGTCGAGTGTTGACATATTTTTGTGAGTTCTAACGAATTCCAGGGATGGGTATATGTACAAGTAGCCCTGTTCTTGCATGTATTCCCAAGTGAGGATGCCAGAAACAGCGATGCTGGGATTTTCATTATTTGTCACTTTTCATTAAGGCCGCGGGCCCGGATCATTGTAAAAGCATGACTCAGCACCAGGGAAACACCACCAATTTTTCCTAGTCGCTCTGGTTCTCTTTGTTTTTTCTCCTCCCGCTGGTCTTACCGCATTCCCCTTTGATGGTGAAAGAATCAGATCAATGCAGGGGTCAGAGGATCTGTCTGGCGGGGCCTTCGTCACCATCGCTGCTGGTGTCAGAGCCCATGTGAAGAGCTGGAGGGTGACCGGTGCCGCCTTTGTTTCTGGTAATACCTTTGGTTTCATCTGCACGTTTCCAGCGTTTTTTGTTTTTGTTTTTTTTTTTCAATAAATTTATTTATTTATTTATTGGCTGTGTTGGGTCTTCATTGCTGTGTGCGGGCTTTCTCTAGCTGTGATGAACGGGGGCTACTCTTTGTTGCAGTGCGTGGGCTTCTCAGTGCGGTAGCTGCTCTTGTTGCAGAGCACGGGCTCCAGATGCACGGGCTTCAGTAGTTGCAGCATGAGGGCTCTAGAGCGCAGGCTCAGTAGTTGCGGCGCACAGGCTTAGTTGCTCCGTGGCATGTGGGATATTCCTGGACCAGGGATCAAACCCGTGTCCCCTGCATGGGCAGGCGGGTTCTTAACCACTGCACCACCAGGGAAGCCCTCCAGGGGATAGCTTTTAACCTCAAGAACAGTGCGCAGTGAGAACGGGTCCTCCCTTGACTGAGAACATGGCTCTGAGAGTGTTTTGGAAATGGTGACGCGCTCGCATTGTAAGGTGTGCGGGTGGTGCTGGGCCCATCCTCCTGGCAGCTGCCCGGTCCTGCTCGACCCATCTCTTCTCTGTGTTGTAAAGATCCCAGGCGTGGCTGACTACTCTCTGCTCCGGGCCTGCACGTCCCCAGGCGGAGCAAGTCTGGAGCTTCCCCTGCCCTCTCTGGGAAGAAGCCTCTGAGCGCCCGAGGCTTCTGGAGGGCTCTCAGGCACCTGTGGTTCAGTGAGCCTGCACCTAAGGAAGGCTGTCCTGGTGGAAGCAGACATGCCTCAGCTTATCCCAAGAGCCCAGTCCTCGGCTCAGAGGCCCACGCTCTCTGGTCTGCAGAAGGCCCTGGCTCCCAGTGCTGGGTGGGCTTCCCTGCCTCTAAGGTACATCCAGCTAAGCCACACGTTTCCATACGTAGCCTGCAGCGTGTATGGCTAAAACACAGCTGCAACCTGTCCCCTGTGAGTCGGGTTGACTGTCTCTGGCTTTAAGTGTGCCGTGGAGACCTCCTCCTCCTGACCCACTGCTGCTACAGGAGGACGAACTCTGCCCTGGGGTCAGGCAGGGCAGGGTTGTCATAGACTGTTGTGCAGGGCGTGAAATAAACATCTCTGGGGATGCCGCTGACCAGGCTAATGGCCCTGCCCGACCGTACCTGGCAGATCTGGGCAGGAATCACCACCTGGAGACCAGACACTGTTCTCCTTAATCACGGGTGGTACCTACACATCAGAATTCTCCCACAGAATCAAGTCTTGCTGTGTCCACCACTTTTCTTGACCCCGACTCAATTGTGACCTCCCTGAGGTTACACTGCGCTCCATGTGGCTTTGCACATAGGTGATGTGTAATAAATGCGCACAAACGCGGCAAAGCCCAGGCAACCGAGGCCAGCCTGAGACTTCTGCTGGAGCCACTTCCCTTGCCTGATGTAAACTGCAGCAGCTGCGACACAGACACCAAGGTGACTTGCGACTTAGGAAACAGGAGCCTGGCCCAGCGTGACGAGGTTCAGGGCCAGGTGTGTGTTTCCCAGCCTGTCCACCCTTATCAGCCAAAGGGTGTTTCTAGAACAGGCAGGGGAGGGCATGCCAGGGGTTGAATAGACCGCTTTTATTCTTTTCGCTTGATACTTCCTGCAGTTTTAAGTTATCTCACGCAGTTAGAAAGCGATGTAGATAATATACATGCTTGCCTTTTCCTGATTACATACAGTATCACTTGGCTAAAAATCTACACTGGCCACCAGGATACATTCTCACTAAAATATGAGACTTTTCTCATTATCTTTAAAGACAGAAAACAAGCCCCCCAGCCTTTCCACTGCTACTGCACAGAAAGTGATGTGAACACGCTCGCCACAGCCATAAAAGCCACAGTTCGCAGAATTCAGTGCTCCAGATTTGGCCACAAGTAAAGAGCATCCCTTCATGGGTGGTTCTTTGGAGCGGTGGATGGCTGGGTAAGCCCATGGATCACAACTGTTCAGTGGGTCCACGTGGCCCTGGGTCCATGTGGCCCTGAGACCATGTGCATTTGGGTCCATCTGTAAGGCTAGGTTCGATTTTTCTGAGGAGCTGGAATTCAGATCCCATTGCAGGGACCTCTCTGAGTCCAGACTGTACGGCAAAAATCACATGCCTCTGGGGGTCTCATCCCTTCTCTCAGTGTTCAATCCATTAAGAAGAGATTTCCGGTGCTTCCAGCCAGACCTCGTGCCCTGCCAGGTTCTAGGGAGGACCCAGGGGAAAGCTGGCAGGCAGCTTCAGCCCCCAAAGAGCTCACACACACTGGTTGGAAAGCCACACACGTGATGGAGAACCAGCAGTTAGATGACTGATCACAGGTAATGGTGTACTTCTGCAGCCTGGTCCTGTCTCTGCTGGGGTCGAACGTATGGAAACTGAGCCCTCGGTCCAGCAGGGCAGGCTTTGAGAGGCCAGCTCTGCCACTGGTAGTGTTAGCAAGCGCTTTCCCTCCTCAGAGCGCTGACGGCATTTGCCGTCCCTACTTCCCGACTCTTCGTTTGACAGTGCCATGCGTTGCCACGGTCGACTGATTTTATTTTTTTTAAAGATTTCACAGGCGAGGTGAAATTTCATTTCATGTGTGTTTGTTTGTGCCTTCGTTTAGGCTGTGATGCGAGGCTTGTGGGATCTTAGTTCCCCAACCAGGGATGGAAGCTGTGCCCCCTGCAGCGGAAGCACGGAGTCCCAACCACTGGACCGCCAGGGGAGTCCCGTGACTGGTTATTTTTTGTTTCTCTGCCACAGCTCTCACTGGATGATGGACTCATCTGAGGCTTTGGAGATGTCATCTACCCAAATGGGGAAATGGAGACAGTTGAAGTCTGTGACTCACCCAAGTCCACCAGGTTTCCCATTTATCCAGGAGCTGGAGAAGCTGGCCCTGGGCTAAAGGAAGAGCAGTCCGACCCTGGTGCCACATCAGGGGCCCCGACATCTCAGGGAGGAGATGGAGGGACCCCCTTCAGCTAGGCCTCTGGAGCCCCAAGGCCCCTCTCTGGAGACAAGTGATGAAAACATTTCTCTTTCTCTTCAAGTCCTGTCCCAGCTTTATCACAAACAGACCAATGCAAGCTCGGATGTGATCTCAGCACAGATTTGTGCCCTAGAACTCACTCTGTGGCAAGAAAGAACATTCCTGGTTTTAACAGACGCCTTCTTGAGTAAATAGAAAAGGACCAGGAAGTAGACTCAGAATCAGCACCCAGCTTGCAGTCACAGGATAGCTCTGCTGGCCTTCTGGCTTGGGCTTTTTTGCAGGGAGAGGCCAGGGCCTGGAAAGGTTTTGTGTGTCCCCTTAGTGTCACTCGGGCCCACCTAGGAGGTGGCCCCAGGGCCTGCACAGGATGCCAGAGACTCGGGTCATAGGCCCACCACTGCCACTCGTTAGCTCTGTGGCCCTGGCCCGTCAGCCTGAATGGCTGGTTGAACGACTGCAGCTCTCCCTGTGGCCTCTGAGATGGGTGGGAGGGTCACACACACAAGATGCATGTGCCACACTCACAAGGCTGGTGGGGCTCTTCCTCTCTCTATCTTGAGGTGGGAGGCCATGTTGCACCAGTAGAACAAGATACAAACGATGAACCTGTTGACCAATCCTAGAGGTGTCTGGGTGGCACAACTTAAATATCATGACCAGAGACCCACGCACGTGGGCGTCCCCTGACCCACCTCGTGACGGCCAGGACCAGGAACATGCAAGTTTCACGCATGTCCAAACGTTAGTGCAAACCCCCAAGTCTCTAAAAATCCTCAACACAGGGGACTTACTTCCCTGGTGGTCCATCAGTTAAGACTCCGTGCTTCCAACACAGGGGGCGCAGGTTCTAGTCCTTGGTCGGGAAGCTAAGATCCCACATGCTGCACTAAGACGCCGCAAGCCAGTTTGGCCTAATACATAAATAAATACAAATTTTTAAAAATCCTCAACACTGGTTTCCCAAATGGCAATTTTTCTAATCCCTCTGGCTAGATACAACCTCGCCTGAATCAGTCTTCAAGCACTCCAAACCCATCTGGAGCTAAAAAGACGTTTATGAAAATGGCCACCATCTTTCCCACCCCCCCACACACCGCCCATCCTAAACCCCTGGGCAGAGCCATCTGCAAGAGACAGTGGTGAGGAGGCTGCGTAAATGGGGGTGCAGTTGCTGGGGCTGCCAGTGCCTCCCCAGGGTCCTCCTTACACCCCTCTCTGCTTCAGGCTTGAGCTCCAGGTAATAAAGAAAAATCCCATGCCCATTAAAGCGGCAGCAGTACTTTGGAGCCAGCATCTCATGTTCAAGCGCTTTATTCTGGTGACCATCCTAGCATCCCTCACTTAGTAAGCAAAGAGACCCTGGACTCCATGTCAGAGCCTTATCTGAATTTCTGGTCCTTGACTTTCCCTAACATACAAAGGCTTCTCTCCAGCTAGGAGACTGGTGACGAGTTTCACTTGTCTGTCTACAAAGAGAAATATTTTAAATGCTTTCTATTTATGGCTGTGAAGTCTTGTGATGACCAAAGGCGAAGGCGAAATCTCTCTGTACATTGATTTTTAGTGCAGGCTTAATGCCTGTATGTAATTATTTTTACCATGCAGGTGAAGCAGGAAATTAAATTGGGCTTCTTTAATGAGGGGGAAAAACCAGCACCAGACATGAAAGATCACAGGAGGACTTGGGCAGGTAACCTGTTTGCAAATACTGTCCTCGCTTTAAGGCCTCTGTATCTGCTAAAAATGCATTTCCCACCACCTCCACCCCCACACACATACCCGTGTAGATCTGTTTCTGCTTTCTCCTGGATTCTCAGGAAAGAAAAATCCCCTAGGATCCTCCTGTTCTGTCTGCCTGACAAACCCAATAGGAAACCTCCATTAATCTGTAAGTGAGGGTAATGGTTTTTCTGCTGTTTCATACATGCTCTGTCAAATTCATAGCTTCTTGAGACAAGAAGGGACCCTGGGGGAATTGAATGCACCTCTGCAGGGCCTGGTACCCAATGGCCACGTGGAGATGCTAGAGGGGGCATCCAGCAGCCCTCTGCTGCCCCTAGGAAACAGTCTGTTCTTCCCACCACTCACCCTTCTCCACTTTCAGACTGTAGGAGGGAACACTGGACCTCTGAAAACCAGGCCCAGGGAGTCAGATTTCCACCCTTGTCCAAGGTGGGAAGGACAGTTTCAGACATCCCAGCCAGAGACTGGCTTTCCTGGCAGCACCTGGGGAGGCAAGCTGTGTCTCCAGGGTCGGGAGGCCGTGGGCTTTCCCAGGTTCAGACGCACTGTGACACTAGGTCTCTCTTGTGCCAAAATGGACATAGAGCCATCTGGCTCCGTGTTGCTTCTAGAAACTCACCAGTGAGCGTTTTCCTTCATTTAAGTCCACTCAGGGCCCAGGGACAGGGCCCGGCCAGGCCCTGCACATGGTATCAGGTGCAAAGTCCATGGCCCTTCCTCCCATCAGAGAAGATCCCCTGATTCTGAGTCGCCAGTTAAGGATAGGGGACGACAAAAAATTTGAGGTTCAGCTCTCAAACCCCAGCAGCCCATTCCTTTCCTAATTCTTAAGAAATTTGCATTTGTCTTCGGATCAGTTCTGCCCATCAATCAGCTTTCATTTGCTCTGTCCTGGACCTGAAGCCAAAGTGTGTCTCTTGCTAGCCTGCCTCCAGCTCCCGACCTCCTGGGCTCTGCTGTTCTCTCGAACCCCAAGCCCGTGGAGGCTGTTTGGACAGGAACCCCCACCTCATGTCCTCATCAGGGGTGATAGCCAGGGTGCATGGAGGTCAGGGGATCCAGGGCAGAAGTGAGGTGTGGAATTCTGTCCACAGGGATGGGCGAGGGTAACTGCCCTCTGAAGGGGCTGGAGCTGCCCTGCCTTGGGAACTGCCCCCAAAAGGCAATGACTCCCACCTCCCCACCTCCCAGGGAGCCTTACACTTCCCAAGAAATGCAGCCCAGCCTTGGTAAAAGCAGGAGGCAAGGAGTAGAGACTGTTGGGATCCTCCTGCAACTTCTCCCTGCATGACCTTGGGCTGTTTCCTCCCTGGCACCTCCGTTTCCATCCCTGGACAGAGGAGGCAATCACGCATCTTCCTGAAAGGCCAAGGCTCCTTTCAGAGGGCCCATGTGGTCCATCGGAAGGAAACGGTCAGCCGTTTCACGGTGAGGCCGCCACAGGCCAGTGAGAACAGCCCCTGCCGTGGCCTTGCCTTCTCCCAACTAAAGGGGCCAAGGCAGCCCCAACTGCAGCAGCTTCTAGAATCAGAAGAGGCCCTTCCCGGCATCCTGCTGCAACCGGGGGTGGGGGTGTCAGATTTTGCCGTGGGGGAAGCCGGTCACGAAGCCCCCACTTCTAGGTAAGCTGCCAGCTCTCTGCCTGGAGCCTTGCCGATGGTCACAGTGTGTCACCTCCCAGGAGATGTTCCACTTTCCAAGCAGGTGAGACATGAACCCAGTTAAAAATAGCAGACTGGACTCTTCACAGGGTCCCCTTGCAAAGCAAGACTACGGGTGCTCCTCCAAGCAGCAAAAAGGACCACCCCGGCCCTTGGGTTCCCTCTAGGGGTCCCACTGCACAAAAACCCCCAGCGCCTCCCTGTGTGACACCCCAGAAGCCCAGCACAGCCCGGGCCGAGGGCCACCTCTCGGCTGTGCTCCAGCTGCCAGCAGAGCCCTTGGGCCGTGGCCACGGGCCATCTCTCGCCCATCAGGTTCACCTCAGTGACCGTCCACACCCTCTCCCCGCCTTCCTGCTCCCTTTAGCCTTGGCAGAGCGGGGTTTCTGGAGCTTTCTCAGAACCATGGACACATTCCCAGTGGAAATCATGACATTTTCCGTTTCACATGACGCACTCCACAATGCCTCAGGAAAAGAGAGAGAGAGAGAGAAGGCAGACAGGCCTGGGAGCCGGCCCCTCTCTGTCAACAGCCGGGCCAGGTCCTCTCTGTTTATCCTGGAGTCGCCTCCCCGGGGCTTGACAGCCAGGCCTCCGTGTTTTCTCCTGCAGCCGGAGGCCCGACCACTAGGTTAACTGCCTTTTCTCCCGGCTCACACAGCACATCTGGATCAAGGCGTGCCTCTCCACTTTGTTGTGTTTTTTTTAAAACTTTACTTTCGACTGCCATGGTAACTGCTGCATGTTTGGCAAAGGGAAAGAGGGGGGAAAAAAAAAAAAAAAGCTCGGGGAGAAGAAAAGGAGCTCTCAGCGCAGGGCTGGCGGCCGTCCAGGGTAATCATGCTGCAGAGCTGAAATGAGGCCTCTGGCGGACAGCCAAGTTACAAAGAACAAAGCTGTCAGTTCCTAATGTTGGCGGCAAAGCCTGTTTGGCACCCTTATATGGTTTCCCAGAACTCCCTGCCCTGGCGGCCGTCCATTCCCTTCAGGGCAGCAAACAGGATTAGCCCAGCTCGAAGTTGTTTTTCTTCTCTCTCCTCCAACTGTTCCAATGACATCATCCCCGCTGCATTCATTTGCCAGCAGGGTGGTTTTTTTCTCTCTCTCTCTCTCTCTCCCCCCCCTCCCTCCCGCTCTCCCTCCATCTCTCTCTCTCACACACACACACCTCCACTCCCACTTCCTTCCTGTAGCCGCCCCCCCCGCCCCCCCCCCCCCCCAGCTTGCTTGAAGCGCAGTGTTTGAGGTCACGCGTCTCGTCCAACATCTCGGTGAAACGCACAAACGCCCCGGTGCTTGTCCATTTCGCTGAATCAAGCCAGACGTTGTATTTTATTTTTATAACTGAATTCCTGTGAGATAAAAATCTCATTTTCCTTAGCAGGCTGTAATCAGCACTGGCAGGGCTGTGGTTTCCAACTGCCCCATCTCGTGCTTCCTTACGAAGCTCCACTGAGAAATGAACTTGGCTGCCAGGTTTAAAGGGCCCGCGGCCAGTCATACGGTGCTGGTTCACACACACACACACACACACACACACACACACACACACACACACAATGTGCACACAAAGACCACTGGACACGCACACCCACATGCACACACACCCACGGCTACACAGACAAAGGGCGCGGAGGTACCCATCGACACAAACAGACACACAATCAGCACCCAGGGTCATTCTTTCCCTTTGGAGAGGGAGAATAGGTGGATAAGTAGAAGCCAAAACCTGCTTCCGAAAAGGCTGGTTTCAACCAGCAGGCAGGCAAAGCGTTATGCAACTAATGTCTGGGTTCATGAAAGGAATCGAGGTTCTCTGACTGCACAAATGTTCCCCCGCCCCCGCCCTGCACCCCCCCCCCCCCCACACTCACTCTGATTCATGAACTAGTTTTCAGATTCATGAATCACTCGGGAGCCAGCCAGAGAAAAACGAGTAGTATTGATCTCATTTCAATGGAAATGGGCTTATTATGGCCACGCGGGGTGCGGACAGCTTTCCCCCACCAGGCTCCGAGGGCTGCAGGGGGGCGGCCCCACCTGCGGGTGGGGCAGGGATACTCAGGGACAGGCAGGCTTCTGCAGAGGGTTCCCCCTCTTCTGACTATGAAACCGGGCAGAATAAGTTCCACTGGAGTAAGGAACTGGACTCCTCTGTCCTCCTTGGGCAGGTCTGTGGCCTTGGTTTTGTTCTCCATCTTTTTTTTTTTTTTTTTTTTCACTTTTAATGAAATCTTTTAAGAGACCTCTCAGTGCAAATTCTTTTCTGGATTTCTGGTGAATTCTCAAGGACTACCTAAAATAGAAACTCGCCTTTACTAGGTGAATTCAAGTTCAAATCCAACTCGGATATCTTGGGGTTTGCTTTGTTGTTTGTTTTATGACAAACATGTAGCTTTTACCTTTTTCAGCCCCTTGCACTTTCTTCAGCAAAGATGGCCTGGGGAATACAGACCCTCTAGATTCTGGGCAACCTCATTTTTGTAAAGAAAGACTCTCCTCCCACTGGATGACTGTCATCACATGCACGGGGGCTCTGGGATTTCATAAAGCCATTCTTTTCCTTCCCAAATGAAGTGAGGGTTCTCTCATTGACTGTCAAGGAGGTGAGCACTGAGCCGGGGTCTGGTGGCATCACAGACAGGGAACCTTCGGTCCCTGGGGGAGGTTTATCGAGGGCTGTCCACCAAGGAGCCATGCCTCTCCAACTGCCTTTCCTCGGCCCCCTTAAGTTGCAACTCAACCATCATCCCCTTTGATATATGCTCTTAGCCCAACCCAGCACATCAGACTCATCCTCAGGGTTGGGAAATCTTTCCCTTCCTCTTTAGAAAGCTGCACTTTGGGCTGTCTTGTGTTAGCAGCTCTTGATCGGTAATTGACTTTGATTTGCAGCTTTGAAATGGGATTTTGTGTGTTTCTTCTCCCAGGTCTCCCCCAACCACCCCTACCCTCCCAGCCCTGGGAGATTTCAAACAACTGATTGGATGTATGCTTTTCAGAAACCTCTCAAAAGTTGGCAACCATCCACAGAAAAGGATTCAATCCTAATCTGCATAATTTGGGATCCAAGAGTTTGGAAATGAGACTCTCACCCATTGACTTCAGACGCACAGTTGCGCCATTAGGCGCATTTAACTTGGCAGGGGTTCTGCGCTGTGACCTTGCCCCCTTTTATTCCTGCAGTGCCCGGGAAAAACTGGGAGCAGCCCCAAGAAGGGCAAAGAAGATGCATTTGTGTGAATTTCAATAAGCAATTGGTTCAGAGGCGAAAAGAGCTGCTTTGCTTTCCGTGAGGTCCGTGTGAATGTGCCTTTCAGCTCTGAGCTTGTATTCTTGGGCTGAACCTTGCAGCCAGCTGGGTTCCCGGGGCGTCACGGGTTAAAATCACTCCCACGAATGTGCTGGCTGGCCTCAGAGCAAATGGGGGTAGTGGGTTGGCTCATGTTTTGCATTAACTCGTTGGCTTTTTTTTTTTTTTCCACTGCAGCCTCACAGTCTCTGATAAACCTGAGTTGCTAGGAAAGCTTTATGTAACACCCACCGGCCTCAGCTTCTCATAGCAGCAAGTGTTCTGTTTCCAGAGTTCCCCATAAACCTGGCAGCACATCAAAACCTCTGTTTCATAACAGACCAGAAATAGGATTTTCTAATAACATTCCGAGGACTGGACGGATCGTGCAGGGGTCTGGACTTTTATGAATTGTTAATGGTGAACTAAACAGAGACCCCCACGACGCCCAGCCTGCTATCTCTGGGGTCGAGGAAGGAAGGGAAGTCGGAGGAGTGTGGTTTCCACATCCACGATCTGTTGGTTAGTGACCCGTGGCCCCTTTCAGAGAATTTGCTAAAAAATCTCAAACATATTGAGGATCTTACTCATGTTTTAAAAAAAGAAAAGGGGAAAAAAAAAAAACTACCTTCCTCCTGCTCCTTCCTTCATTCATGGAGAATGTGGTTTCTTTTTATTTTGTTGCCAGACAGGCTGACAGTTACAGATTTAACCCCTAGCTTCCCTAGGTTAGCTCTCTTCAGTGGACACACCTAGGGTGGGGGATCCAAGTATTGTCCCGCAAGAGGCAAACCACACTTCTAAACCTCAACCCTGTGAATCTGGGGCTGATAGAACGAGCACTGAGTGAAACGAGGGAGCGGGAGGTGGCCTCATCCTCCTTCCTCACGCCCATCTGTTACCTCCCCAGCAGGCCACCCCGCCTAGTCTGGTCCTGGTTTAGATGATGACAGGGATGGGAGTTCCCTCCAAAAGGCCATTTGCAGCCTATGTAGATGTCAGTCGGGGTTCCAACTACTATCCCTTTGTTCCATTTCATCAGCTGTGCCTTCCTTCCGGTTCTGTCTGGACCGTCTTTGCCCTGCCCTCCGTGTGCTGCTAGCATGTGGGCATCACTTCAAAATAAAAGAAGCCCCAGGTACAGCGGGCAGGGCGCGGGGTCAGCCAGACTCACGTTTGGGGAGAAGCCTGGGGTGACGTGTGGTACAGCTGCCTCCTGTGGTAAGGAGCCGCCATAAGAAGACGCTGCTCCTAGGGCTCCCTGCATTCTCTCCTGCATCCCCTCCTGCATCCCAGCCATCTCCCTCTTTTCCTCCGGGGGCCAGCTCCCTGCACTCACCTGACCACCCCAGGGCAGCCTGCGCGGTGCTGCCTCTTCCCCTTGAGCCCTTCACTCCGCCGTCCTGTGTGGTTTCCCTCTTTTAAGCTTAATGGCCATGTTTCTCTCCCGGACCTCCTCAAACAATCCCTGCATTGTTCACCTCTTCGACCTTCTCATTTTGGGATATTGGCCCCTGGACGTACCAACTCCAGCCTCACCAGGACAGTCCTCACTTGGTCCTTTCCTCCTCTGCCATCCACATAACTTCTGGGGTTTGCAACTCTTTCCCATTTGGTTTCATCAGAGTGTAATTGACCTGCTCTATGCCCTTTCCTCTGGATCATTAGTAAAAATAATCGAAAAAAGCCTCCTCTCCCATCATGGCTGTCCCTGTGTCCAGCGGGACCCTAGGGAAGCCCCCCCAAGCGTCCCCTGAGCCCACCCACCACCCCTCACCCCGAAATGGCTCCACAGAAACCGCAGTCAAGATTTAATATCCCTGAGATCGGTTTAGTGTCTGGACACCTGGTTGCTATGGAGATGGTTGTCATAAAAACACACCGATCTGCGGAGAGATATAAAACCGAGCCCGTGGTACACAATTGGACACATCAGCTCAGAGAAATGGCGAGCTGCTTATCGCCTCCCTTTGTTGACACAGGGCCTTTGCCTTTTAAACTCAACCTGGGCGACCTTCTCAGAACCAGGCCAACGCAAATCCATTTCAGTTAATATTTCGTAAGGGACGATCAAGGGCCTCACCAAATGCCAGATGCCCTGTCTTCCTGTCCCAAGCTGAGTCAGCCCAGAAGAAGAGGACATTCTTCCCTGGCACGGTTTGTTCTTTGCCGACTGTCATTGATCAGCACAGCCGAGCAGGCAGAGTGAAAACACTGACCCTGACGACGCTGCAGATTGGGTGGCTGGGGATGAGTAACAGGTGTGAACAGGGAGGCCTCGGATGCACGACCCAGGCTGGAGAGGGGCAGAAACTGGAGGGGCCCCCAGAGACCGATCCAGGGCTTAGTGGAGGACTGTGTCTGTCACTGCCAGCACAGGACGAGGTAATTCATCAAGAGACACGTGCAAAGTGCGCAGGGCCGTCCACTAGCCACCTTCATCTCCTTGTCATCTGCATTCTCAGACCCTGTGTTCAGTGATCACTGGCTAAAGGTCCACTCCTCCCTTGGTCAGGTCTACGTGCAGGAACCAGGAAGGCATTTCTCTCCGCCCTCTTGACTGGGCTGCTCTGGCAGGGTCAAGAGCCGGCGCAATTCACGCAGCATCGCTGGAGTCCTTCTGAGATTTGTTTGGGGTAGGGGCTGAAAGAATGATTTGGTGTTCATATTTTTAGCTCTGCCATCCTGGAGGGGGAAAATGTCTGGGAAAAAACCCAGCTCTGGTGGTGGCCGCGTTGTGAACGCAGACCAAGCCTGTTTCCGTCCGTGCTGGCTCCTAGCAGCGAGGCGGCTTTAACACCTGAGACCCAGGTTACCTTCTGTGCTCTCTCTTCTTTTGGGAGGTGTCTCATTTCTAGAAAATGGGTCATCACTTCGTCCTTGGCTTGGTCTTGGAACTTCAACAATCGCCTTGGTTACCCAGTGCCTGAGTTTCCTTTCTGATGAGGGGATGTACTTCTGTTTCTATTTAATACCACAGAGCATTTTAAACTCCTTTTGCTTGAGTCTGTTTTCTCATACTGCCGCAGAGAAAGGAGGTAAAGATGAGACCCAGACTAACATACACGACTCTGAGCACAGTGAAGACACTTATCGTGCGTGAAATTAGTATGAGATGCTATGTGACGTTAAGACACCTGTTCTTAGTAACCCCGTATACTGGATGGCATTGAAAACGGCAATGTTGTGGTTATGAAAGGGGAAAGGAGGGGGGAACCAACAAATTAGGAACATGGGATTAGCAGATACACACGACTATACGTAAAAGAGATAAACAACAAGGACCTACTGTAAACCGCAGGGAGCTATATTCAATATTTTGTAATAACTTATAAGGGAAAAGAATCTGGAAAAGAATATGTATCTATACATACACATAGATATATACATAGATACATGTGTATATATCTATGTGTATATCTATGTGTATATATACATATATCCACTAAATACCCTAGAATGTGTGTTATTGCAAACTCTCATTTGCATATCTTCATTTTCTCTGGATACTCCCTCAACTCCTCCTTTTCAATAGTTTATTGACATCTTCATTATTTCCCAATGGTCCTTACCCCTTATCTTTATTTTCCTTGTTTAAGATATTTTTTAAAGAGCCATTTAGAAGCGCAGCGAATGTAGAGCTGTCTAGCTTTCACCTCTCTCCTCATTCATGAAATGGGCCTACTTTTCCTTTTTCCACACTCCTCCCCCTGAACAAAGAAAAGAAAAGAAAAAAAAAAAGGAAAAAGCAAACATGTTTTAAAAAACACACCCTATTCTCCTTAGTTCCTTTGGCTGTCATGAAATTGTTCTGCCTTTTTTTTTTTCCTTCTTTCTTTCTTTCTCCTACCCTCATGTTTTTCCTGAAAACTTTAAAGTAATCCTGGTGTTCTTTCACATTTTCCTCCCCCTGTGTCTCCATTTCTTGAACAAGTTCAAGAGGGAGTTGCTCTTTTGATTTTTTTCCCCCTTGGCCCAGCTTAAAGCACATGGAGCACTTTTTTTTTTTTTTTTCTATTTTTTTGTCCTGTTTTTGTGGGGCCTGCAGTCTTGGCCCTGCAATTATGGCGTCTTTCATGTTATCTTTCTCTCAAGGCAACAGCTCACATCCTGGCAAAGGAGACAATGGCCGTGTGTGTCTTTACTTAGCTTTTATGCCTTTTGTTTCAGAATGCAGGATTTCCTTATGGTTTGTTTGGGCTTTTCAAAAAGCTTATTTACTGATCCAAAGAGGTGCCAGGCTCACACCCTGAAGAATACAGGCCAAGTTTATATGTGCCTGAAAATACGCCGTCATGTCCAGGCCCATTGGATGTCTGGAGCCAACTTAGAGGCTGATTGGATTGCTGTGTGTTCTGTCCTGCTGTTTGCCAAAAAAGTGGCTGTTAAAACAGGCCAAAACCTCAGCTCACTTGAGCCTCTTGTGTAGATAGAACAGGGCTAGAAATTCAGACCGGGGTAATGGCTGAACTGGGAGGAATGATGATTACATTTTAAATTATGATCTTGTTTATATGCTGGTAGGCCACTCTCATCATTTCCTTGTTTAAATTAAGCTCCCTTGCCTTCAGGAAAAGTTGGGCTTTAAAAAATTTATCCGACTATATCTAAACCTCACATTCCTATATTTTATCCCAAGGCCCTATCTTTTTACAGTATTTTCAATACAATACAATATTTTTAAAAAAGGAACACAAGTCGAGACACGAGGTGTTTTGGGGAGAGAGAATACGTGATCTTCCTGATAGAACCACAAATAGAACCCCATGGTATGAGCACATTGCAGGTTTGCTCAATATTCTCTCATCAATGTAGGCCGCCATGTTTGTCTTCCTTGAGGCCAATGTGATGTCATTGTCCAAGGTGAACTGTATATTCGTCGAGAATACACACACACATGTGAACTCACATCCAAGGGCAGGATTGTTTCTCTGCGTTCACCACAGAGCCACGGGATGGGCCCTTGGGAAGATGAGATATTAGTGAGGTCCCCATGGTATGGACCCAGCCTTTGGTCCAAGAGCTGCTTGGATCTTGGTGACTCAAGAGGACATAAAAGGCTAGATCCAATTAACTTTCCCAAGAAGCCTGACTCTGTGCTCTAGTTTCATACTTGATTCCTATTCCTGTATGTTAAGACAGTGTCTCCCGAAGTTTCTCCCAAAATTTCTCCTTAAAATATCACATCCTCTGCCTGACATGACTATCCCTGCCATCCGTTGTTCAAAGTTTGAATCAAATGTCACCTTCTCAAGGAGACTTTCCTCAAACTTCACTTAACATATATTTGATTTTTTTCTGGGTGCCCAAAGGACAATGCCGCTCTGCTAAATCATCATCCCTTCTGTTATATTATAACTGTCTGTGGACAAACTAAATAGTAGTAAACTCCCTCAGAGCCAGGACTGTGTCTTTTTTCCTCCCCATCATGACTTGTGCTAAACACTACTCTGTCCAGAATTTAGAATTTTGCATTTTGACGTGTCTGCCCACATGTCTCTCTGGAACCACAGATGGAAAGATCTTTGTGCGTGTGGACTTTGTCTTGTTTATATCCCCAGGGCCGGACAGGTTGTCTGTAACATTGAAGGTGTCCTGACAGCTGTGACGTGATTGAAGTTGTCCGACCTGCAGACAGGAGTGCCGACTGTCCACACAGCCTTCTCAACACTTTCTTTTATACACACTTTCCTTGCTGTCTCCACTATGTCTCCACTTTTCCCTTCTTACTTATTTAAAAAAAAATTTTTTTTGTTGTTGTTTTCACCATGCCGAGCAGCTTATGGTATCTTAGTTCCCCAATCAGGGATTGAACCTGGGCCCTCAGCAGTGAAAGCGCCGAGTCCTAACCACTGGACCGCCAGGGAATTCCCCTTACTTCTTTTTAGTCCACTGAAATCTGGCTTCCCCCTTACCTGACACTTCTTCATTGTAACTGTTCTTTCTCCAAATACATGAACCTCCTAAATGCCTGGATGCCAAAGGGACACACCTTCTTCTGTCCTCCTGGAATACTTGACACTGGTGATGGCCCTTCACCTTGAAAATCCCTCCTCCCCTTGGCATCCGGGGTGTGACTTTCTCTGCTTTTCTTCCTTTCACAGAACCCCTGCGTCTCTGGTTGATACTGGTGCCCCAGCCTCCTGGGTCTCTCCACTTCTTCAGCTGCACGTGTTCCCTCAAGAACCCAAACCCAACTGTGCTGTCCACAACCATCTCTTTTTGAATCACCCCCCAGAGATTCAGGACATCTCCTCATGGATGGATAACCTACAGCACCTTTCAACTCAATATGTCATCATCTTCCCACCTAAATCTGTCCCCACCCTCAACGCCTTTTCATCCTTATGTCCTGGGACTGTCTGTGACAGTTTTGTTCATTTACCTTCCCATTGCCGCTGGGCATATCTTTCTAAAATATACTATCTAAGAGATGCGATCAGGTCATCCCATCCAAGTCTCCAGGTGCACGCAGGCCGAGCTCAGCACCAGACACGCAAGAGCCTCTGAGCTCCGGCGCTGAGTTCCAGCTTTACTAAACTAATTACAGTTCCCCAGGCCTCCAGCCTTCACACATGCCCACCCCTCCTGGACCACCTGAGAGTCGCCACTGATTCTTCAAGACTCACGTCAGTTGTCTTTCCATCCAGAAAGCCCTTCCCTACCTTCTCCAGAAGACTTGATAACTCCTTCCTTTCTGCTTCTCGTCACTTTCGGACATTCTCTCTTACAGTGCTTCTTATATTGTTTTGCAACCCTTTGGTTTCCTGTCCTTCTCAACTAGGCAATGAACCCCTCAAAGGGACAGTCCCCTTCAGTTCCCATGAGTCACCTTCTGTCACTCATCTCTCCTCAACAATCAGGAGTATTCCAAGGCGTGTGGCCAAAGGAAAGAGGGGTGTCTAGAGCCCTGGGACCCTGTTTCTCTGGATGCTCTTTGCTGTTACCTGGTCCATTGGAGTAAGAAACTGAATTCAGCTGAATATATCATCAGGTCACTTGCTGTTGGTTTTGTAGTTGCTCGTAAAGAAAAATGTAGTCTTCTATGGAATGTGCTTTAAAAACATCCTCCCAATTATTAGGCTGGAGTCTCCTTTATCCATCTTTCATGCTGAATTGGAGGCAAGAGATGAGGAACCCGGGACTTCCCTGGTGGTGCAGTGGTTGAGAATCCGCCAGCCATTGCAGGGGACATGAGTTTGATCCCTGGTCCAGGAAGACCCCACATGCCGCAGAGCAACTAAGCCCGTGTGCCACAACTACCGAGCCCATGCACCGCAACTACTGAAGCCCGAGTGCCCTAGAGTCTGTTCTCCACAACAAGAGAAGCTGCCACAATGAGAAGCCCAAGCATCGCAGGGACGAATAGCCCCTGCTCACCGCAACTAGAGACAGCCCAAGCACAGCAGTGAAGGCCCCACACAGCAAAAATAAAGAAAAGAGATGAGGAACCCAGAGAACAATCTCCCCCCAGTGCCTTCTTATTCATACCTACAGAGCCCGAAGTCTAAATCTTTAAAGGCTGGCCCATCAACTCACCCAAGGCACTGTTCCCCTCTGTGCTCTTGCCATGGTGCTCAGCCACCAAGGTGGCCAGCGCTGTGAATTTGCCCATGTTCCTTGTCTGAGGATTCCAGAACCCTGTCCGTGTTTCCCGTTTTACTCTGATTGCCATGTAAGAGCAGGTGTGACTATCTCCGTCGTACATAAGTGGAACCTGGAAATGACCAGCCTACAGCAGGACAAAGCTGGTGTCCAGGAGGCAAAGGAAATGGAGATCCAACAGGGAGCAAGTCATCTGCGAAACGTGAGTTTTGAGTCATCGCCCCCAAGGCAATGATGCTGCGTATTGACCGGATACAATGAAGAGGTCTGCAGTGTGTGCTGGGCTTTTCCCATTCCTGGGCACTGGCCCCATATGGCTTTACTTTCCAGAAGTGCTGCTTCTGCTTCATTTAATGACAAGTGTTTAGGTCAGACAAAGAATCCAGCGTAAGCCTGGGAATATGCCACTGCTGCCTCACGCTAAGATACAACCTACCCTTTTTTTTGGTATGGTCAAAGAAAGTATAAGACATTCTCCTTGGTTTTCAAAGATTCCCAGTGTATTTTTCTAATCCTGCAGCTATTTCCATTATACATATTTTCTTCTTGATTAATCATTTTCAAATGTAGCCTTCTGGGTGTAAGGGCCGATAAGAAAGAAATCGGGCTGGGGAAGGGTGAGGAAGATTGCTCTAGATGAGCGGCACTGCTGTAAATCTTGAAGTAAAATGATCTTTGTGAACTAAATGGTACCTGAGTTTTATTCAAATGGAAAGCTAAGCAATTGACTGTGATTTTAAACCATCGGTGTTCTATACTTTAAATGCACTGAAACAGATTTTTTGTCAATAACCTAGGGAACATATGCAAATTGAAGTTATGTTGTTTAGTCTGAAGTAGCAAGCGCTGATGGAATAATTAGTCTACAAGTATACAGAAAGCGTCCTGTTTGAGGTTACGTACCATGATTTACCACTGAATAGTACACACAATTAAAATAGACTTAAGGTGTGCAGGAACTATGTAGATTAGATAATAAAAGAGCAAAAATCCTCAAATAGCTAATGCTTAGTGCATTTGTAGGGATTTCTTTTCGATGCAGGAGATAATACGAGGGGAAAAAAATACATCGATAGCTTCTTTGTGGTTGTCATTTATACTGTACAATCAGTCCTGCAGAGCAGTTCTCAGACTGTGGTCTTGGGAAATTTTTTGTTACTTGCTTCTTTTAAGATGCCGCCCTGCCCTGCCCCTGGCTGCAGAGTCTGACGTGGGTTCTTGATCTGCTCAGAAGGCCCACAGTCTAATTTCCCAGTCTGCACCCTGCAGAAACCAGTAGAAATTAAGCAGGGATGGATTATCCCACCCACAAAACACCTTTGCTAAAGAAGATGGTGCTGACGGCAGCCCTGAGGTATTGAAAACGTACATTTTTTTCTTCTTCAGAGGACCTGACTCATGTAGCCATGTTACAGCTGTGTGTGTGTGTGTGTGTGTGTGTGCGCGCGCGTGCGCATGCAGAGGGGTGGGTAGAAGCAAGACAGCTGTGGTGGGGGCGCTGTCACCCCACGTGAGTCACACTCCTCCTCCACACACTTCCCTGAGGGGATTGGGGGGGGGGTTGCTCTGCTCTGAGATGGGGCAACTGTCTGTGACACATCTTGGAAAGTTCTAGAAGTGCCTACTAAGCTGGCACACGTGGGGAAAACCTCACTGGCACTCCTTCCAGCAAGAAGGCCAGGGTGGACTCCCTCCCTGCTGCCAAGCACCCACCCCTGCCCCCTGGAATAGACCAGCCTCTCCACCCTCAAACCCTTGTTGCTGCCACCCCTGCCTAGACCCCTGCTAACTTTGGTCCAAGCAAGAGATGGGCCCCGGAGCGGTGCTGGGCAGTGAGTGATGGTGAACCGCAGTGAGGTGCCTGTGAGATTCGGTGTTGTCCTGGGGACCTAGTCCATGCCCTCGATATGCACTTGAAAGTGGCAGCAGCCTTCTGAAAGGCCAGATGACTTGGCCTTTATTTTTGTGCCTCTATATAACCTGTTCTCAACTCTGGAATCACTTAGGAAGCATTGAAATCATACCTACGCCTGAGCACCCCACCTCCCTGACCAATGAAATTAACTTCTCGGGGGAGGAGAGCTGGCAAAGGTGCTTCTTAAAAAGCTCCCCAAAGAAATCTTAGGATTTGTATGGAAATGCAAAAGACCCCAAATAACCAAAGCAATCTTGAGAAGGAAAGATGGAGTTGGTGGAATTAGGCTTCCTGACTTCAAACTATACTACAAGGCCACAGGGATCAAGACAGTATTGTACTGGCACAAAAACAGAAAGGTAGATCAATAGAACAGAATAGAGAAACCAGAGGTAAATAAACCCAAGCATATATGGGCACCTTATCTTTGACAAAGGAGGCATGAATAGACAATGGAAAAAAGATAGCCTCTTTAATAAGTGATGCTAGGAAAATTGGACAACAACATGTAAAAGAATGAAATTAGAACACTTCCTAACACCATACCCAAAAATAAACTCCAAATGGATTAAAGACCTAAATGTAAGGCCAGACACTGTAAAACTCCCAGAGGAAAACATAGGCAGAACACTCTATGACATCCATCAAAGCAAGATCCTTTTTGACCCACCTCCTAGAATCATGGAAATAAAATCAAGAATAAACAAATGGGACCTCATGAAACTTAAAAGCTTTTGCACAGCAAAAGAAACCATAAACAAGACAAGAAGACAACCCTCAGAATGGGAGAAAATACTTGCCAATGAAGCAGCGGACAAAGGATTAATCTCCAAAATATATAAGCAGCTCATGCAGCTTAATACCAAAAAAGCAAATAACCCAATCCACAAATGGGCAGAAGACCTAAATAGACATTTCTCCAAAGAAGACATGCAGATGGCCAACAAACACAGGAAAAGATGCTCAACATCACTAATCATCAGAGAAATGCAATTCAAAGCCACAATGAGGTATCACCTCACACTGATCAGAATGGCCATCATCAAAAAAATCTAGAAAAAATAAATGTTGGAGAGGGTGTGGAGAAAAGCGAACTCTCCTGCACTGTTAGTGGGAATGTAAGTTGGTACAGCCACTGTGGAAAACAGCTTGGCGGTTCCTTAAAAAACTAAAAATAGAACTACCGTATGACCCCATAATCCCACTCCTGGGCATATACCTAGAGAAAACCATAATCCAAAAAGAAACATGTACTGTAGTGTTCATTGCAGCACTATTTACAATAGCCAGGACATGGAAGCAACCGAAATGCCCATCAACAAATGAATGGATAAAGAAAATGTGGCACATATGTGCAATGGAATATTAGCCATAAAAAGGAATGAAATGGAGCTATATGTAATGAGGTGGATAGACCTAGAGATGGTCATACAGAGTGAAGTAAGCCAGAAAGAGAAAAACAAATACTGTATGCTAACTCATATATATGGAATCTAAAAAAATGGTACTGATGTACCCAGTGACAGGTTAAGAGTAAAGATGCAGATGCAGAGAATGGACTGGAGGACACAGGGTTGGGGGGTGGACGAAGGGGAAGCTGGGATGAAGTGAGAGAGTAGCATAGACATATATACACTACCAACTGTAAAATAGATAGCTAGTGGGAAGTTGCTGTCTAACAAAGGGAGATCAACTCGATGATGGGTGATGCCTTAGAGGGCCAGGACTGGGAGCGTGGGAGGGAGTTGTGGGAGGGAGGGGATACGGGGATATATGTATAAATACAGCTGATTCATTTTGGTGTACCTCAAAAACTGGCACAAGAGTGTAAAGCAATTATATTCCAATAAAGAGCTTTAAAAAAAAGAAAAAGAAAAAGAAAAAAAGCTCCCCAGCTGATTTTAACGTGTAGCCTGGGTTGAGAACCACTGGATCAATGGCCATAATTCCGGCAGAGGAATAGCTCCATGCCAAGGTTTGGGCAATTTTTTCATAACATGAAGAAGCCCTCCTCTGTGCAGGTTCTATGCCTGGGCTCTGCTGTTGCATCGGTGCACACAGCACAGGCACCTTTGTACTCTAATGAGGGGTTTAGGCAGGTAAAGGATGCTTCCATACCAGCTGGACGTGCTCTGAGCCACAAACAGGGAGTACGGTTCAGGGACTCTGCAATCGCAAGAGCAGTGAAAAGTTTCCTGCAAAGGTCGGCACCTGAGTGGTTTGTATGATGAGCAGGGATTAGGCAGACAGACAGTTGGGGAGACAGGACATTTCAGCAGGAAGGACAGTGTGCAGATGTGAAGCACCACGAGCTGTCAGGGGACTGGAATGTCAACTCCAAGAGAGCTGGGTTTCTGGGTCTCCTCTGCTCTTTCCTGAGAGCCTTGACCTGAGCTGGACACCATCTGGTACATGATAAATATTAGTGGAATGAATGAATGAATGAATGAATGAACACGTGAGCATCACCTTCTCAGGGGCATGGAGGATGCCAGGAGATGAGGCTGGAAAGGCAGCAGGAGTCCCGTCATGGATGGAATTCTGCGCCATGTTAATTAGCCTTTACCCTTAAACCCATCATTCTCAGCGGGTTCAGGAATGAGGATGTATATTGAGTGATGGAAAAAAATCCTCTCAGACCTTCCCACAGTCTTAGTAGTACTTTTAGTACCATTGATTGAGAAAATGCATATAGACTAAAAAATTAATACAAATTTTGTGATTTTGTAAAATGAATTTTATTGTCACAGTAGAAACACGCAAGTAATATATTCTTCCTCAGCACTGAAGGGTGAGAAGGGTTTACCTTTCTTTATTTTTCTAAAGCAAATCATGACCATTTGAGCTCCTTCTAGCAAAGGTAGATAAGAAAGTCTTTCTCAGTCAATTGTCTGGTTTAGAACTTGTGAAGAAATCCAGGTATGGTGTGGTCTGGCCTGCGCTGGTCCCATCTCCCACAGCAATGTCTGTCCCTCATGGTGATCTTCTACCCTCTCTGCAAATCTTGCCATGGAACCCCAAAATCAGGGTTTTGAGGGTCCAGCTTCCCCCAGAATTCACATCGCCATGGCCCACCCTAGGTCCTGAAAGTTCTAAGACACACATCTCTGTTACCTTTGGACTTGCAAATCTCTGGCTCTTTTCCCAATCTGTCTGCTCCCCACTCCCCATTCTACACCCCCTTGCCACCTCCACCAAAAACACACAGCACAGACCATTTTCTCTGCATTTTTCTTTCCCATTGGAACTCAATGGCTAATTTGGAAACCCTGGTGCTTAGCAGTGTGTCTACCTTTTCTCTGGCTAGAAGAGTTCAGTCTTTCATTGTCCATAGGTGGATTCCAGGCTTTTACTAATAAGATTCGCTAACTTATTAAATGCCTTGGTCCCTTTTGTAAGGCATTTTATCCTCATCTCCACCCAACAAGGTAGGTACCGCTATTTTCTCAGTCTTGCAGAAAGGAGGAGGGAGATTAGGGAAGTATGTGGTAAAATCAGTAGAACTTGATGAAAAGCTAGATGGATGGAGGGAGGGAGGAGGAAGCAGAGGGTCCAAGATGACTCTCAGATTCTTCTTCGGTCCGTGGAAGGCCATCAACAGAGCTGGGGATGCAGGGGAAGAGCTTTCAGCCTTGTTAGTAACTTTTTGGCCTTTAATCTTCTACATTTATTTTTTCAATTCATATTTCTCTCATACTACATTTCCTACAACAACTTATTAATCATTCCTCAGTAATTAACCAAACTACTAACTACTGATTAAATTGGACCCAGCCAAAGAAAGAAAACTTTGACACTGACTGTGAAAAATGGATTATTTCAACAGCATTCTTTTCCATGTCCTTTACCATGACCATGATTCCTTAGAGTCAGCCTTTAAATCAGCCTTGGAAATGCAAGGAGAAAGGCCTACGGAGCTGGACGTGTACTTCATGCAGGCCCAATGTACTGGGTGTGCTACAGCCCGGCTCCGGGGACCTGCTCCCCAGATGGCTCTGTGGTCACTGGGTTTCCAGGTAAACAACTGGCATCTCTCTCGTGCTTTGTCAGGTGCTGCTCTCACCCCACAGCTGAGCCAGGGCTGTGGTGTGACAGTGAACCAAACGCAAACAAAGTTACCTTTAAAATAAAAGCCTTTGAAATAAAATAAAATAAAATAAAATGAACAAAATAAAATGAATACAAAATAAATCAAAACAACATAAAATAAATAAAAGAAACAAAAAATAAAAGCAAAACAAAATAAACATAAGACAAAACAAAATAAAATAAAAGCAAAATAAAATGAAATAAAAATAAAACAAAATAAAATACAATAAAACGCTTCACGTGTTCATCTCAAAATTATTTCTATGATTCAATTAATCCATCACTCAGAAGACCATCATTTGCCTTTTCTGTGCAAGACTGTGCTAAAAGTGACTATAAAAGAAAATAGAAGGGGGTATCATAGACATCTTTGTTGAAAAAAAAAATGGTGATGTCCAACAAATACGGACGCACCCATAGGAACTCACAGAGTGATACCTGACCTGAGAGCCATCCCGCAGCACTTGGGAGGTGAGGTTGCCACAGGTACAAGGTGAGTGGTCCCCGCCCTTGGGGAGGGCATATTTCACCCAGATTGTCCCAGGTCTGTGTCACCACAGTTACAGCAGTAACTGCAGCCTCACTGCCCCCAGTGACCTGCTGCAGGACGCAGGGCATCCCATCAAATGGGCCCCACCCACCGCCCCTCCCCTGTGGCCCCAGGAGGCTCTGACAGGGGTTTCCTATGTGTTCTTGCGTGTCCTCCTCCTGCAGCCCTCTTGTCCACGCTGCTTGGTCACAAAGTCCCCCGAGGGCGGTGCCCACCTCCGTGCCTGCCTCCAGTGCCCCCCATGAACACTCTGTCTGTGTGAGGATGCTCCCCAGGGCTCCTCAAACCTGCCTCTAGGAGGGACCTCAGCGGCCCTCCTCCCCCGGTCCCTGGCCTGGAGCTCTGCTATGTCCTGCACAGACTCAGGGGGCACGGTGGGGGGCTGTTCCTTTTCCGAGCCCCGCATGTCACACTCATCACTTGAACACCGACTGCTGTTCCTGCCTGGTGGGAAAACAGCGGCTTTGGCTTCTGCCCTTGGACCCCTCTGCACAGCCTGCTCTGGAGTAGACCCCACTGGTCCCTGCGCCTCTCTACACCCCGGGGAGCCCTCCTGGGGCTGACGGTTCACAGTGTAAGATCATCTGATGCAAATAAGCCCTGATGTACCAGCTTAGGCTCAGGCTGACCCCGCTGCAGGAGGACAACGAGCGCTTGGCGGTGGTGATGAAAGCAAGAAGGAGCTCTCCTTGACCCTGACCCTGCGTCGAGATGGCAGTCATCCTTCAGAGGAGAGGTGGGTGGCAACTTTGAGAAAACGAAACCCTCGGGCTCTGCAGCCTCAGGCCGGAGCCTTTCACCCCTGCTGACCGCACTCGGATGGGTGCTCCCCTGGCTTCGGTGCAGGGGGCCTGGGACACTTCAGGGCTCAAGTGGCAAAAGGCAGTGGTTTCAGCCCTTTGGGGTTCAGTCTCTGTTGCCCTTTGGGTGACCCCACCCAGCAGCCTTTTGTCCTCAGGCCCCATGACACCCACCCCAGCTGAGGTAGCCCCCATGGATGACGTGGAGGCGAGTCAGGAGCAGCTGGACCGCACCCCTGTGGTCCCCACCACCCACAGGACCACGCCCCGCTCCTCAGCTCGCCCCTCGGGGGCAGACAGCCAAGCCTCCACTTGCCCCCCCTGCCTTGGCATCCATGTTCTTCCCCTCCTGACCACTCGTTTTCCATCTAACTTTGTGCAGCTGCGGTCTTCCCTGTTTCCGTTTGCTGTGTCCCCTCGCTACCCGGCAGACTCCTGGCCATCCATCACTGTAAGGAACCGTCTTCTGGCTCAGGAACTTTCCTGACACACACCCCATCTGCTGGGCTGCTTCTGCTGGGTTCTCTCCAGCCTGCTCTCCACATAAGACCAGAGCAATCAGAACCTGTATTCAGGTGTGTCACCACTTCCCAATGAGTTTAAAATGAAGCCCACATACACCCAGGGCCACGGCTTTGCACCCAATCCTACTCCCAACTCCCTGCATACCACCCTCCTCTTCCTTCTAGTGCCATCCCCTGCTGTGCTTTCCGGAATTGCCTGGGGTCTTCCCTCGTGCCCCAGGTCCTTTGCACAGGCTACTCCCTCCTTTCCCTGGCGTTCTCACTCCAGGCTTCCGGGTTTCAGCTTCCTTCCATGCCTCTCTGCCTACAGGAGGTTCCCATCATTGTTTCAGTTCAGCACTTGGCACCACTAGTGACCGTTCTATTTCCTTCTTTGTTTACTTCAGCTCTCCCCACCCCCCTTACTATATTGTGGGCACATTGAGGACAGGACAGTGTGTGTCACAGCAGAATGGACATGGACTAAATGCGTGAAGCATTAGTTACATCACTGTTGTAAGGAGCACATTTCCCCAGCTGCAGCCCAAATCCCTTGAACCTGGGACTCTGTGTTCAGACTCTTTGTGACTTCAACATACATATATATTGTGGCCTGGCCCCAAGTCTAAATATTTGCCAAATTGAAGAGAACTCGACTCCTTGTTGGAATTAACTGCAAAGAGGAAGCCCTCAATTTGAGCACTTCAAATTGAACCTCTGGAGTGAATCCCAAGCAAGCCCTAGGCTGAGATTCAAGGGCACTTCCTTGATGTTGCAAGTGACTGAAGGCAACTGTAGTTGCCCTGAGCCAAGCTGGAAAGAACAGACTGTCCCCCGGAATAGTTCCTGCCTCACCTTTGGGATTTCCCATCTCTGATGCTCCTTCCCCATGGCCAGGGCAGCCCATGCGACCAAGACAGGGTTTCTGTGCCTTCTGGGAACCTGCACTCAGCACTGGTAGGAAGTCATGGTCTTGTGGAGTCCACTCTCTCCTCCTGCATTGTTTCTGGTGACTCCTTACCAGCAAAGGGAGGACAGATGGGAATGAGAAGGGCACTCTAAGGGCGTGATTTAAAAAAATACCTAAAACAAACAAACAAACAAAAAACGACACAAGACAGAAATGTTCCCCCAAACCAAGATGGTGTACTGGGGAATGGGGTCACAGGCTCAGGTAAGCCTCTGAGGAGCTCTCATGATGCTGGCAGCTGGCCCCTCGCCCCCCTTCACATGACCAGGCAAAACAAGCATCACATTTAAGTTTTGCAAAACCTAGAGAACAGCCTCATGCACTAAGAAAAATATCTCCAAGATTTGGAGATATTGAAATGAGTGCCTCCTGATTGAAAAGAGCAAAAGCCCCAAAGAGAAGGTCTGCCTGGGAACTGAGACCCCCCTGCCCTCTTGCACACCCTCACAAGGCTTCTTCTTGGAGGTTTCAACAGTTCAGTCTTGCTCCAAGGCCCAGTAGGGGCCTGGGTGAAATATAATGCCGTCACACTGGCAGGGAAGGGGGTGCCCTCTATGCCCTAGAATCCAGAAGCC
Organism: Hippopotamus amphibius kiboko; assembly: GCF_030028045.1. Classification (NCBI taxonomy): domain Eukaryota; kingdom Metazoa; phylum Chordata; class Mammalia; order Artiodactyla; family Hippopotamidae; genus Hippopotamus; species Hippopotamus amphibius. The sequence goes on along the minus strand of NC_080190.1, from coordinate 82,902,796 downwards.
ATGGGACCAGTGATGGCTTCACACTGCCCCAAAATGATTTCCTAGGGGTTCACTCAAGTCCACTCTTGGGAGGTACATGTGGGAAGGAAGGAAGGGATGGTTCTGATTCTGTTGGTGGAGGGAGGTGGACCCCCGCCCCCACACCACCCCCACCCTGCATACATCCATTCCATTGACCAGCAGCACAGGACACACTTACACATTGTGTACGGCAGGGTCACCAGCCCACTTCTGGGCTCCACATTGTAAGGTGAGTCCTCCCTTCTGTCCCAGACTTGTGGATGCCCTTCTCCTTAGTGGGGCTGGTCAGCCCTAGACAAAGGAGTGGAAAGAAGGATGCTGGCCCTTAGTAGCATCCTCTTCCCTTCTCTCCCCCAGCACCTGTCTCTTCGTGTGATTCCTCCCTCAAGACCCCAGTATTCTCTTACAACTCAGTCTTCATGGCCCCCCTGACACCCAACTGTGTGTCTAGACCCTCCCCAGACCACCCCTCTTGCCTTCCTCAATCACAACACAACTGCCTGCTCACTGCTGAGAAAGAACTTTGATCACCGACTCCACTTCCAATTCCTTTCTCTGCAATAAAATCAGCGAAAGTCCAACACAACTGAAAGTGCCATCCTGCCCAGGGTATTTTGAATGATAACAGAGAATTCCTAAAGTGACACTGCCCACTTTCAGACCCCTGGCATTGATTTTTCTGTTTGTCTTTTCACTTCTAAGGTCTGGCACACAGTTGAGACTTCAGCATAAGCAGCTTGTCATATTTTGGGCTATTTTCATATGGGTTATTCCTGTCTCTCCATCTAGATTTTAAATTCTAAATCCATTATGTCCTAGCACAGGGCTAATACATTGGTTCACTCTCAGGAATGACTTTTTTTTTTTTTTTTTTGCCCATCATCACATTTTTTTTTTTATTTTTATTTTTTAGGAATGACTTTTTAATGTACATGAAGTCAGGAAAGGAAACAGACTTGTAAAATACTTGGAAGTTTGGGTGGGAGGGCCCTACAGGATCTAGTTCAGCTGCCTCATGCTATAGCTGAGAAATCTGAGTTCAGAGAAGCATGAACACATGAAACAGTGAACCACTTATTCATGCAAGAACAAATATTTATTCAGTGTCTAATCCAGTAGCTGTGATAGGACTATAAAGATGAATCAGTCACTGAACTTGTTCTCTAGGAACTTCGGGTTTGATGTGTGAAGGAGATAAGATATGAATGAACATCAATAACTATACAATGTGATAGGAAGCTGTAAGCACCATTCAGGTGTAAGTGGAGTACAACCAAGTGCTAAAAATGAATAGGGTTGATCCAGCAATCCCACTCCTAGGTGTTTATCCCCTGCAAAACTCTAATTCAAAAAGATGCACTACACACATCCCTACGTTCATAGCAGCACTATTTACAATAGCCAAGACATGGAAGCAACCTAAATGTCTATTGACATATGAATGGATAAACACAATGTAGTTCACATATACAATGGAATACTACTCAGCCATAAAAAGGAATGGAAATAATGCCATTTGCAGTAACACGGATGGACTTAGAGATTATCATACTAAATGAAGTAAACCAGATGGAGAAAGATGAATACCATATGATATCACTAACATGTGGAATCTAAAATATGACACAAATGAACTTATCAATAAAACTAATAGGCTTGCAGACATAGAGAACAGACTTGTGGTTGCCAAGGGGGAGAGGGGGTGGGGGAGGGATGGCTAGGAAGTTTGGGGTTAGCAGATGCAAACAATTATATATAGAATGGATAAACAACAAGGTCCTACCGTGTAGCACAGAAAACTATATTCAATATCTTGTGATAAACCATAGTGGAAAAGAATATATAAAAAGAATGTATACACATGTACAACTAAATCACTTTAATGTACAACAGAAACTATCACAACATTGTAAATCAACTATTCATCAATTGAAAAAAAAAAGAATAGGTTGCACTTTAAATGCTGTGAGTGCCCGAGAAGGGAAGAGCTGAGGCCAGGTGGCAATACAGAGGAAATTTCTTAGTAGATCTGTGTCAAACATCTAGTCAAAGCTAAAGGATGAAGCCAAATAATGTCCTGCTCTTTGCTTGGTTAGTAAAGGCTCACAGACTTGATTCAGCCCCATGTTTACAAGGAGTGTACTGTGTGCCCTGTCATGACTAATAAAGAGATGCGGAAGAAAGCTGAAAGAGCAAATGTGCCAAATTGCCACCTTGCAACCATCCAGCTGAGCCTGACCCTAAACAAGATAGCAACTCAAAAGAGAGGAAAGAAAACTGTCTTTGTTTCTTTTAATATCCTCTCTTTCCACCTAATAATTCTTATTTTTCAACTGTAAGTTGAGTTTTTCTTCCCCTCTTATTCCTATTAAATTCATGCTTGCAAAGTGTGCCAGGTCAATACAAATAACCTTTAAAGGCACAGCCCAGCTCTCAAGAGATGAAAAGTGCCTGGTGCTGAGTACTTTGTAAAGACTTGCCTGGATAATCTGAGAGAAGGCCATCAGTGATGAGCAGGTCCAGGTGCATTCATGACTCACTCAATTCTTGTCCTTGGTGCTGTTGGAATGGCAAGTCAGTCACAGTCCTTACCTTTAAAGAGATAAAGAGATGACTATCTATGGGAGAGAAGATGTCCATGCTTGAAACACACAGAGAAAACTGACTCCTGCATGCAAAACAGCATGGTTTGCATCACACACACACACACACACGCACACACACACACACACACATACACACACACACACAGAGTCTTGGGATCAGGGGTGTGTTTTGTTGCCTGACAGCTTCACCCAGCTTCTCGTCCATCCTGAAATCTTTTCCTCTGCTTCAGAAGACGAAGGGTTGTGGCTCTTTAAAAGCCACCCTGGACTTCCCTGGTGGCGCAGTGGTTAAGAATCCACCTGCCAATGCAGGGGACACAGGTTCAAGCCCTGGGCCGGGAGGATCCCACATGCCTCAGAGCAACTAAGCCCGTGCACCACAACTACTGAGCCTGTGCTCTAAAGCCCACAAGCCACAACTAGAGAAAGCCTGTGTGCAGCAACAAAGACCCAATGCAGCCAAAACAAATAAATAATTTTAAAAATATATTAAAAAAAATTAAAGACTGCCCTGCCACCTGACCCTCCTCCCCTGTCCCTCCCCTGAGACCTCCAGCTGTCTGCCATCACTTTGCTATTTTGGACCTTCAATCTTGTCTCCTCCTTGGCTGCTTTTCTAAGTCCTTCAAGCATGCTAATGACACCCTGCTCTAAAAATCCTTCTCAAATGACTGCTCCGTGTTACACCTTCCCTTCACCATCAATTTCACTTTTTAAGAAGGCTACCCTCACTGACTCTACTGTCCCATTTTCCATCTCTTCCTCCACCTCTGTGGTTCAGCTTCTGCCACAACCACTCCACTGAATGGCTCTGTCATACACATGGCTGCTCTTGGGATGCAGATAATCCCCAAGTTTTGGTCTTGGGACCTGCTATTCACTTTCCGTGGGTGATCTTTTCCATGCCCTGGCTGATGATACTCCGATGCAGTTTCCAGGTCTGATCCAAGTCCTATGATACAGAGACCATATTTCCAATGACCCACTAAGAAACGAGTCTACCTGGCCATCCTGTGAAAACCTTGAAACTCAACATGCCCCAAATGGACTTATCCTCTCCTCCTGTCAGCTTGCTCCTCCCCTAATCTGAATGGTATTTTATGTCATCATCAGACATCTAGGCAACTACCAGGCAGCCTCCAAGCTAGAACCTCAGGATTATATTAGATGCCTCCTCCTCCTTCATGTCTCATACTCAACTGCTTCCTAATCATCTCTTAAATCTGTTCCCTCTTTTCATTATACCCCCGATCCTTTCAGTCCAGCTAACCCACCCACATACTTTGTCCTGGCTGCCCTCCAAAAGTTAGGGCAAGAGCCCCAGATCCAGCCTCATTGTTCTCAGCTCTCTGCTTCCTGATTTCTGCTTTGTGCTCCCAAACTTGGTAATCCATTTCTGTGGCCACTCTGGCTTCAAAGATTTTCGATTCCCATGTGATTTTCCACAATGGTCCTCCACCTGGCTTCTACTTCTGGTTTCAGGTATAAAATCATACCCACTGTCTCTTGGAGAAACACCCTGGTCCATTCCTACTCCTGTGAGCCTCACTGGCCAAGCCAACTTCAAGGCTCCTACCTTTGTGCTTCCATAGTACTGTTATTCTTCATGTGCCTGCTCCTTTCACTGGACTTGAAGTTCCTTGAGGACAAGAACTGGACATTATTTACTTGCCTTTGAACTTCATGACAGGCACAGTATGGGATTATTAAAATGGAAAGAGTGTGGTGTATACAGGAAACATTTAAGAATGATTCAAGGCAATACACGTCCTGTAGAAATACAGAGGGAGGGAGGGGCTGCTGTGGACTGAGTCAGTACAGGAAGCTGGATCCCAAGCTGAATACAGACATTGTAATTATATGCCCTAAAAACAGGAAAGTGCTAGTTACTCTGATGAAGTCTATCTTTTAACTCCTCCCAGTGCCCTGATTCTCCACTTACTCTGTTACCTTTTCTTAACCCAGCTGGGATGACTACAGCCTGTCACACCAAGAAGAGCTACCCAAGATGCCATGAGAGGCATGGTCCAGCCAACAAGAAGGAATGGGCCAACAGCCTCCCTGCTACATTAGGGCCAGGAGTTTGGGAGGCCCTCTTCTCTGTTTACTTGGACCAAAGGGACCTTGGAGCTTTGCTTGGCCGCAGAGTAGCTCTGGAATCAGAAGTGTTCATCATTCCTATTGAAGACACATCCAGGGGGTGTTTGATCATGAGTTCTCCCTAGAGCTGACGCTCCAGCCAAATGCGAACAGCCCTTGTACAGTCCTGGCTAACGCCCAAGGCCTTAGGTTTTTCCAAAGAATTATCCTGGGCCTTTTCATTGGCTTCTCCATTTATTGTTTCCTGTCAAGCTATCATGTGATTGGAGTACTGCTGTCCTTAAGGCTGTGTCCCTTTGGGACCATGAGCTCAAGTTCTGCTCCCTATCCTTCTGGCCTCACCCGTAGCCAACCTCCTTGGCTGAGAGATCCCCGGACGGCACGACAGCATCAGCCTGGATTGTGGTTTTTCCTAAGATCCTCCTCTAAGCTGTCCATCACAGCTGTTCTGTGAAGGGCACTGTTTGCATCTGGCTCCTAGAAGGGAATACCAGTCCACAAGGAACCAGATCAAGCTATCTTCCCAGCTGAGTTTCAGCAGCGGGGCCCTTCTTATTCTCCCCATTCTGGTCCCTTCTTTCTTTTGGCCGCTCATCCTTACCTCCCTGCTCTCCCAGCTGCTGAAGGCCCCAGATGTTCCAGAGGAGCTGCTAGAGGTGACCTGCTCTTCATGGTGGGGTTGTGTGGGTAGACACTTGGCCAACCACATCACGAGTGGGCTAACAAAATCCGTCTCAGGGCAGGCAAGTCTTGACCCCTGGCCCTCTTCTGCATGCTTTGTCCCTTTGAAGACATGTGTGTCCCCTGGATTTCACTGACTTGTTAAGCTTGCCGCAGAGGTATTTATAGCCCAAGCAACTTGCTCCATGGTCTTGTTCAAGGTCCACGTGTAAGCCATCACAAAGCCCCTCTTCTGGTTTCCTTGGTTCCTGGAAAGCCCGGGTGAGCTCTGTGCAAAATAATTTGGTCATTTCGTGGCTTACGAATACGCGCGTTCAGAACTCAAAATCCAAGTCATAATAGGTTCACTCAGCCTTTGGGTTTCCAACACTAAAAGAAGGTCTTTCAAAAAGAAAGAAAGAAAACCATGGAAGAAATACATAAATAACGGAAAACATCCTAAGATTCTGTCTCTTGAAAGACATCCATGTAAATGCTTTCTCTTCTTGCCTGACCTAACCTTGTCTCCAGTCACAGACAGATGATAGATGGAGAGAGAGCTCCAAGGAAAAAAACCATCCAATATCACTGTCCTTAGAGTAGTTCATTATCTTGTGGAGGAGAGGTTAACTTTTCCACACATGTTGAACTTGTTAAGAAAAGACCTGGAATTTGTACCATCTCTGTGGATACAATCACCTTGTGTAGCTCATGGGATACAGCAATCCCCTGGCAAATGTTTCCAGGTATAATGTAATTAACTGTGGTGGCTGATATATATAAATTTTTTTTTTTTTGGGCCTCACCGCAGACTTGCAGGATCTTAGTTCCCCGACCAGGGATTGAACTCGTGCCCTGGACAGTGGAAGCATGGAGTCTTAACCACTGAACTGCCAGGGAATTCCCAACTGATGTATTTTTTAAACCAATCCAGGCTGGGTCCCCTTAAAGAATGCTTGTGCCTTTTCAGCAGTTGGGCCACAGGGCCCATCCTGACTCACCCTCTCCAGGCCCCGGGGCTTTGAGCAGCCGGGCTAGTCTGGAGGGGGCCAAGAGCATCACTCTTCCTTCTGATTCTGTGCTGCTCAGCCCACCCTTCCCTCCCTCTTGCTTCCATGATGCCTTCTAGCTGCGTCAGAGAGGGGTTCCCCTGAGAATCAGCCTTAGGTCATTTGTACATGGCTGGGCCTGCCAATCTTGACAAAGCACTTTCTATAAACCACGTGAGGGAGGCAAAAATAACAATAATAAATAACGCCTCTGAGTCATCCATTAACCTCTGCTGACGCCGCCTCCGTGTCAGCTGTCACACGTTACCAGTGTCACCTAGAATCCCTGACGGGGCCGCACAAGCTTTCCCATGTTACCTCCCCTACAGCGGCGCTGATGGCCGCGCCTCCCTTACAAGCCCATCTGTCCTGTTCCGTCTGGCTGGACCTGTTTCTCTCAGAACTGCTCTGACGACCTTGTTCTCACGACCGTGGCCTTGAGAGTTTCCAAATCCTATGCTTCCCTCTGGTCTTTTCTGAAAACCACAACGTTTGCTGTTTGGTGATGTGCTGCTTTGCAAGCATGCCTTTGGGTCAGACATCAGTGCTCTGATTTCTGAAGTCGCTGGCTTGGCTTTGTCTTGGGAAACCTCCACCAGGGCACCAGGGCGTAGCCCTCCCAAGGAGCGTCTGCAGAGCTGAATGGGCCTCTCTCTTCTAACCTGCCCTTGTTCTTGCTTAGCTTGATTCTCAGGGCTTATTGTGACATGGCCTTGGCCTGAACAGCCAGGGCGATCGAAAAATGCACACCAGCCACTCACCTAAAACTGGTGGCAAAGTCTTCCTCTCCATGCGGCCTGTTGTCTTAGTGAGCTCAGCACCGGCCTAGCCACTTAGACCTCATCTGCAGCTTTCGGGCAGAACCACCACTCCCCTCCGGAATATCATTTCATTATGCAGCTTCTGGACTCGATCTAGATCTCACGTCTACCTTGAAGCATAAATGGGGAGGCGGCTGCCTCTGCCTCTCTGAAACTCGCTTCTCACGTGGTTCCTCAGCCTCTGGGTTCAGGGGTCCCCAAAGCGTTTCTTCTCTCATTTTATTAACTGTGCATCACCCAGTGTTTGGTCACCTAGTGTGAGCCTGGCCCGGGCCAGGTGCTAAGGCTCCCACGGTGGTTAAGCTCACTGCCCTAGGGGGCCTGCTGTACCCAAGGGCAGCTGTCAGGTGTGGGCAAAGTCCTGGGGGCCCCTGCAGAGGAGGCTGGGAGACGTTTGATGTGCGTCTTAAAGCAGGACAAGGAGTTTAACACTGAGGGGCGCAGTGGCAGCCCAGCCAAAAGGAAGTGCAGGAGCTCCTGAGGGGGCCCTGGGGGCTCTGGCATGGGCAGGGTGTGGTGTGGCAGTCCCTGTGTCTGGCTTGTGTATGACAGGTCTGGCCTGCGGTGAGGACTCTGAGGCCGCTGGTAGGTCCCCATGTGCTTGCAAAGGAAGTCATTTTCCTAGAGATGACAGAGTCACTGAAGGTGTTTAAGCAGAGCTGGACATGAAGTGTGGATTAAAGAGGGCAAGCCTGGGGCAGGGAGACAAGCCGTGATGGTCCTGGTTGGGGATGGTGGGGAGGCTGGCTTTGAGGCCGTGAGTAGAAGGTGACATTTCTGGGACCGAATCAACCAAGTCTAGTCTCCTGTTGAGTAGAGAGAGAGAAAAGGAGGGAAGCATTGAGACTCACACTGAGATTTTGAACTTGAGAGGCTGGACTCAGGAAGGGAGGCAGGATGAGGATGGAGTGGGGAGTGATGGTGTTGAAACCAGACTATAACATCCTCGGGGACATGGTGCTGATGGAAAGGAGGCAGTGGGGCAGATGAGCCCTCCCTGAGGTCTAAGAATGAGAAGAAGGAGGGAGGCACTGGCAGTGCCAGAGGACTTTTCCAAAATGGGACAAGAGGGTATTTGTGGGAATATGGGAAAACCCAGTAGAGAAGGGACTGCTCTTTACTGGGTGGGGGCCAGGCCTGCCCCTCACACTGAACACACACAGCATATTTCCAGCCTCATGAGATAGGGGTCATCATGCCCATTTTCCAGATGAAGAAACAGCCCAAATGTTTGTACAGCCAGTATGAGAACAGTGTGGAGCTTCCTCAGAACACTGAAAATACAGCTACCATATGATCCAGCAATCCCACTCCTGGGCATATACCCAGACAAAAGTATAATTCAAAAAGATACATGCACCCCTATGTTCACAGCAGCACTATTCACAATAGCCAAGACATGGAAACCACCTAATGTCTACCGACAAAAGAATGGATAAAGAAGATGTAGTACATATATACGATGGAATATTACTCAGCCATAAAAAAGAGTGAAATAATGCTATTTGCAACAACATGGATGCAAATTGAGATTATCATACTAAGTGAAGTAAGTCAGAAAGAGAAAAACAAATACCATATGACATCACTTATATGTGGAATCTAAATATGGCACAAATGAACCTATCTACAAAACAGAAACAGACTCAGAGACATAGAGAACAGAGTTGTGGTTGCCAAGGGGGAGGCAGGACAGAGGAGGGATGCAGTGGAAGGTTGGGGTTAGCAGATGCAAACTATTGTACATAGAATGGATAAACAACAAGGTCCTACTGTACAGCACAGAGAACTATGTTCAATATCCTGTGATAAACGATAATGGAAAAGAATATTTAAAAAAGACTGTCTATATATGTATAACTGAGTCATCTTTTCTGTACAGCAGAAATTGGCACAACATTGTAAATCAACTATACTTCAATTAAAAGAATTTAAAAAAAAGAAAAGAAAAGAAACTGAGCCCAACTGATGGATTCCACCAGGGATGGGGCTTGCTGAGCAGTGGAAGTAGAAGGACCGACTGGCTGGGAAGGAAATAAAATGAGATCAGAGGGAAGCTAGGAGAATGGGGTGGGGCAGGCACTTGAGGGGCCGAGGAAGGTCTAAGTTTTAGACTTGGGATCTGGAGCAGTGCCGATTGTTCCAGATTCCAAGACCAGACGCAAGGACTGGGGGCTCAATGGTTTGTTCACGGGAGTGCCATGGTTGCCCGGGAAGAGCCAGCTGCAATCAGCCCCGCAGGAATGGTGGCCGAGGTGGCAGCGAGGCAGGTGTCTGCCGCTTCTCTCTCTGCTCTTCCTCTTCTCACGTATTCAGAGGTGGTGTGTTCCCATCCCACCGTGGTTGGGAGTCAGTCTTGCTTTCTGCCAGCCTGTCTTTTTGAGGCATCTATGAACCACAAATAGATACAGCCCACATTTTGCCTCAAAGATTTATTTTTTGCTCCCAGTTACCAAGTTGAACTCTAAGCTGCTGTTGAATTTATCTGAAGTAATGAGGAAAGGGGACAGCCTTGCATAATTGGAATCTGAAGATAAGCCAAAAGCTCATTGTAGCCAAAATTCCTGCATCCTTTCCCACCATGCCCATGTTGCCGACAAATAGCAAATTGACCAGTCTGAGTTTGACTAGTTCTTTATGCAGTGTCTCTGACCTTGCATAATTGGTGGTGACTGGGTGTTCCAGTAAGTCCTATGCACCAGAGCCCACCTGTTGTGTCCTTTAAGATGTGGACATTTTGTGCTTGGGTGGCCATCCTAACAGATCACAGTAAGTCAAAGCTTTGCCTCTACTGCTCTCATATCTTTCTGCTGACGTTGGAAAACACACCCTCAATCAACAACGAACTGGTGAACTTACTGAATGGATAAACAGATTAATGAAAGAATGAATTTCTAAGCCATATGAGTGAAATTTCTGGGCATTTCATCCCATGTGAGAGGTAGCTATTATACAGACTTCTGTGAAGTATGATCTCATTACTCTCAAATTTTCTTCTGTTAACTATTTGATCATTGAAGACCCAAACACACTCCAATATGTGAGATGTTTTGGAAGATTAACCAAAACCAAGATGAAATTTACCAGGGATTATCTATAAAGGTATACACCTCAGTTTTTATTTTTAACTTCTGTAATTCCCAAATACAGAAGTATAGAATGGGAATAATACGATGTAGAAGCACAGAGTGAAAGCAGACTATCAGACAATCATGCAACTCATCCATAAGGAAAATTAAGCCCAGTGAGATTCCAAAACTTGCTTAAAGATTTTTCAGAACCAAAATCTATTTAAAGAATCTTAAATTCAAATGAATGTAACCTTACAGAGAAACCTCATGGAAGCTAGTTGGAAGTGGTTTGATGGGAGCTTGTGGAAACTGACACGTCATTGTTAATTTCTCAGACTCTGTTTCCATAGGGCCCTTAAGGACTCCTCTCTGCTTCCAGGAGCCTCCTTCATGCCCTCTGCAGCCTGGTTTCCCTGCTCACCTACAGCCATCCCAAAAGGCAGAGTCACTTCCACGTCCCCATTACATTCCAAAGGCTCCTCATGGTGGGCAGAGTCTCCTAGGTCCAGCTTAGACCAGAGCACACTTGTGTCCCATGACTGGGGTAGAGGGTGGGGTTATCCCTTGTGGAGCTGGCGGAGGCTGATGCTCTAAGAGGAGGGTAAGGCTGGGAGGGCAAGACCAGCCACTCTTGTGTCCTCAGGCAAGTCAGAGCCTGGCTGTCTGACCCTGGGCCAGCATTCCATCGATGACTGCAAGGGTTGGGTGGGTGCAAACACAACTGCAGGTATAGATGGGGAGTGCGCTAAAGGGAAGGCAATCAGAAGCCAGAAAGGAGGTGCTAGCCTTGCTCTGTTCTCCCCTGGTCACGTACCATCCAAAGGTGCATGGCTGACACATTTTAAGAATAATCCAGAGACAATTTAGAGCACAGCCAGACAAAAAGTGACACTGGGGGTGAAGAGATTCAAACATATGTTACCAAAGACATGATCGGAGGACTTGGCGTATTTAACTTGGAGAAAGAGACTTAAAGGAGATGTGGTTCTTCTGTCCAAATATTTGAAGGACTGGCTTCATTCTTGAAGGAATGCTATGTGTGCCTATGTCTGCAGAGGTTCAGAATGAGTACAAACAGGAAAAAACTAAAAGGAGGTAGACTTTGGTTAAAAATGAAGGTCAGCATTCTTTCCAATAGAGTTATCTAGAAATAGACTGCCCTGTCACGTTCAAGAAGTGATGGTATGATCGCTCGTAAGGAAAGCTATAGAACCGATATACGAATTAAGAGATGCCTAAATTCTATTCCAATTCTGGAATTCCATGATCCTGCCGAAGGTACTTGTGGGTGGCTGGGTTGACTGCTGTCACAGGTGTGAAGGCCACAGTGTGTTCATCTGGATCAGAGGTTCAGAGATGCCATGTGGCTCACCATTGGGGATTAGCAGGTTGACTTGATCTCACATGGGATTCCTTCTATCCTGGACCATCTCAGGTCTGGTTGAGACAAGCCTCCTTTGGTTAAGATGTTCTGGATCACTGAAACCTCCCTGCCATCTGCCTGAGTGGCCAGTGGGGCTGCAGGTGACCTGCTGAATGCCCAAGGTATGAAATCGGCACGGAGAAGGTGTTTTAGATGTAGCTTGTTTGGTTGCAAAGACCAGCAGCCCATTCAAAGTAGCTTAGATTTTACAAAGAGTAAGGGAAATGTGTCGCTGGATGCTTTTAAGGATATAAAGAGGTTTTGTAGAAACTCAGGGAAAGCTGAACAGCGCGAGCAAGGAAGGGCAGGACTTAAAGACGGTGCGGCAATCTTTCCCTTGTAACTCTTCACTCAGGATCCTTCAGAGGACTCTCCTTGCCGACCAGTTGATAACCTGTCTGGTTGAATCTCCTACCCATCACCAGACTCACACAATATAGTCTGCAGGGCCTGATTATCTAGAGGCTGTACTTAGAGCAAGTTAAGCTAGAAAGAGAAATTGGGCTTGGGCAAATGAACCAGATCATCCAATACAGAGATGACCAAGGGTCCTAGGTAACCCAATACAAACTGCACTCAACCAGTCCATACGGATTTGGGGTTGTTTACACTTTTACAGTTTTAACTCCTTTTTTCTTCCTCCACTGTGCCTTTCTCTGCGTATCTACACACTTACATTGCTTCCCATTGATTCAATAATCCCCCCAAAACTAGATCAGTAGGTAGGTGCCTATTCCAAAGAGTTTAGGCAAGGAGGTTGAAAATCCGGCTTTGATTACTCATTCTAATTAACTCACTCATTAGTACGAGTAACAAATAATTATTGAGTTAATTGTGAGCATAGCTGTCCACTAGAAGCAGGTATAATCTGTGGTTTATAGCCTCAGGTAGCTTGCAGTCTATCTGGGAAACCAAGACATACACCCTTAAGCAAATAAATACAACTTAAGGTAATGCCTATCATCTGAGCACTATGTGGATTTTAACCAGTCTCATGCCAAAAGGAACCAGGTCTAACTCATTCAACACAGTGTCTCCATTCAGCACTGAGCATACCTGTCTCTCTGAAGCACTTACCTGCAGAAACTTTGATGTCCTCTGCAGAATAAAGGTGGAGCTCCGGGGATAAACAACAAGGTCCTGCCGAATAACACAGGGAACTACATTCACTATTCCGTGATACACCATAGCGGAAAAGTATATGAAAAAGAATGTATTTGTATGGATAACTGAATCACTTTGCTGTACAGCAGAAATTAACACAACACTGTAAATCAATTATACTGCAATAAAATTTTTAAAATTAAAAAAAAATTTTAATCATTGTTTAACCATTGAAATTCTGACATCAGAAAGATAAAATATATTTCATTTCTGGACTGCTCTTACCAAAGGAAACAGCTCTAATTGAATGTACAGTTTATTTCTTCCAAAAAGAATGTGTAATTTTCAGTGAATTATTACTTAGAATCAGCTGTAGCTATTAAGACTAATTACTTGTGTCAGACAGAAATAAGAGAACCCAATCTTTCATAGTATTACACAAGTTCTCTCCGTGTTTAAAATTTTTCCTATTGGATTGTTATTTTTATCACAGATGAATATGTAAGTTGGTATCAAAAGAAACACAATCTGCAATACTTTATGAGAGATCAAGTTTGAGAAAATATTAAAATCCCACGGAGTTCCATTCAAGTTAAGAGATACATGTTTTTATGGAAAGGGTCATCACACACCTTTTATAGAAAATAAATATGGCCAAATCTTTTCATGGGAAGAGCTAACTCTATATTATTTTTGAAATAAGTGTTTAAAGATAAAGATCTCTGTACATCCCCAAAATAAAGTCCCAGCTTTCTTCTCTGAATCTTGTAAATAATAAAATAACATCAATAAAATCTTCCTTTGAGTTTAAGAAAAAAGCAGGGACTTCTCTGGTGGCGAAGTGGTTAAGACTCTGCACTCCCAATGCAGGGGGCCAGATTCGATCTCTGGTCAGGGAACTAGATCCCACATGCATGCTGCAACTAAGAGTTTGCATGCCACAACTAAGGAGCCCACCTGCCACAACTAAGACCCGGTGCAACCAAATAAATAAATAAATGATTTTTAAAAAAAGAAAGAAAGAAAGAAAAAAGGAAAGAGAAATGTAATGTTGCAATATCTTGATTGAATCTGTTGGATTTGGGAGATCGATACATGGGGGACTCAGTATTCCACATGAGTGTGTGTGAAATTTTGAGACAGAGACAGAGACAGAGAGACAGAGAGAGAGAGAAAGAGAGAAAGAGAAGTCTTCTTACCTCATGTGATTGGCCGCCTCCCATCCTCTGCCTTCTCTTTCTTTATCTGGGCAGTTGCCAAAAGTAGCTATGCATACCATTTTGCTATTCATATTCATCTTCATTTTTTAAACATATATATTGTTTTTTAATGCTTCATTAGTTGGTATATTTCATAGCACTGAATCTTTTATTTATTTATTTGACCACACTGTACAGCATGTGGGATCTTAGCTCCCCAACCAGAGAATTGAACCCACACCCCCTGCAGTGGAAGTGCAGAGTCTTAACCACTGGACCACTAGGGAAGCCCCTCATCTTCAATTTTTCACCCCAGGGATTTCTCTTACTTTCTTGGAATTCAAATGATGAATTTAAAAGGATGTTATAGGTTTTCAGCATTTCTAGGTGTTTTGTAGTAGGAGTGATTTCAGGTAGTCCAATCCACCCTATTTTGGGAAATGGAGGTTTTTGCTGTGCTTTTAAAATAGTTTTAATTGATTTTTAATATACAGGGAGGCAGTCTATAAAGTGACTACCTCCTTATCAAATATTAGCTTACAAATACATGCTATTGGTGCCCAAACAGTATAAGTGAATGATAGTAACTCCTACCCTCACTCTTAGAAAAAACATAATTTGACACGTGTTTTCTACTTTAATAATCTTTGTATAAACAGGCTAACAGAGTGGGGGTTTTTGGTTTTTTGTTTTCACATTACAAAATATTTTGTTCCATTTGTTCCTCAGGAGCAGTGAGTATACAGCATTGAGCTAAGTCAAGAGGACAATAGCATCTTAAAGTGTATAGAGTCTAAGAGGTTACAATGCATTATCTCATTTAAGGCTCACAGCAACCACACAACACAGCAGGTACTGCCATCCTGCATTCACAGATGGAGAGGCTGGTGCCCAGGAAGTTGAAGGCACGTAGCAAACCTTACACACTAAATGCCAGGGCCAGCCAGGACTTGAGCCCTTGGGGTTATACCACCCCATAGCATTTGTCTTCCAAAAGGCAAGGCTGTCTTCTCATAAATGGTTATTGGTGTATTCATCTTCAAGGTGTAAAGCAGCTAAGCCTTAAAAGAATAAAAAGGTATCAATAGCTTCAAAAATCCAAAGGAGGGAGTGGACCCTCTGTTTTAGACCAAGGGAAAAAAATACTGTTAGTTGGTGGTGGAAAGATAAGATCTGAAAGAAAAAGTCACCTTCTCCAGGTTTAGGGAGAGGGTCTGTATCGGTATCTCCTCCTGTGCTCTTAAGAAAACATACCACACGTATCCTTCAGACAAACATGGACACACCTGATGGGAGCTCCTCTGTGGCCGGCTGGCTGGCCTTTGTCTGCTCTGTCATTTTCATCCAAACAGTTAAATCTGAGGCCGGATAGATACTAGTGGCTGGGTCAAAAAGATAGTTTTGGTATGAACTATTTATACTTAATTGGCCTCTGTGTCTGTCTGTGTAGTTTTGCCAAGCATTTTAATAGTTTTCACTGAGTATTCTTTATTCTTTTTGGGGAAGAAAGCTATTCAGGGTGGGGATGGGAGGGGGACAGGGCGTGAAATGCTGTCTCCCCTAAAGACTTTGGGCATTCTTCCCAAAGCAGAGGCAGAAGGGAACACTGACCTCTGACTTGCAAATAATTTGAGATATTTTTCTCGTAGTTCACCAATGTTATTCTTTGCCTTTTAGACTCTGTGATTTAAATTCCAGTTTAGTCCTGATATAGTAGAATAATCATGTATTTTTATTTGCAATTTAATTTTAGAGCACACTTATTTGAATAATTCTTATCCAATACTTCAAAAAGTCTTTACTTTTGTCATTAGAAAGTAAAATATAGCTACTGTAAAAAAGAAATAGAAAGTACAAAAATGTAAAGACAGAAACAGAACCACTCATATTCTAAGATACCAAAAAAGAAGTTTATTAATTTAAAGGTGTCTCACCTCTGTTCAAAACCCTCAAATGAATTTTCGTTCAGAATAAAAGCCAAAGTTAGTTGATTTCTTTTGAATTAATAGGCTTTATTTCTTTGTCCACAGTCACAGAGCTGGAAAACGGCAGTCAGACTTCACATGGCCGTCCTGAGCCTGTGCCCTTGGCTATCAAGCTTTACTGCTTCTCAAATATATATTTGATAGATAATTTCTTTTGTTGTTTGTACTGAAGTCACTCTAGACAATCACATAACTTGCAATACTTTTTCCTCTTTTTCAATATTTTTACTTTATTTTATTTATTATTTTCTCTGTATGCCTTATAATGGAAATTTCTAGGAAAATGTTTAATAGTAGTTATGGTAATAAACATCCTTACTGAGTTTTTTTTAACAGTAACATCTTTATTATTTTATTCTTAACCATGATGTTAGGTATATGTGTATTAATTGCTTTTACTGGGAATGAATGTTGAATTTTACCAAATGCCTTTTTAGTATCTGTTGAGATTATTTCTTTTCTCAAACCTGTTTGTATGATAAATTGTATTATTAGTTTCTTCATATTGAACCATCCCTGCATTCCTGGAATAAAATCTCCTTGGTGTGATATATTATTCTTCTAATATATTGTTGGATTTGTTTGCTAAAACATTTCAAAGTTTTTTTAATCTGTATTTATAAATAAGATTGGTGTGCAGTTGCCTTTTTTGTTCTGGGTTCCCCAGGTTTGGTAACAAGATTACCCAAATTTATAAACTGATGTGGAAAACTTTATATATTTTGCTGTGTTCTGCAGTGATTTATTTAGTATGAGAATTAATTTTTTTGTAAGTTTGAAAAAAGTCATCCATAAACTATACACCCATTTGTGCCTTCTTTCTTGAATGTAGTTCTTCAACAACTTGTTTAGTATCTTCTATAGCTGTTGATTTATTAGGGCATATTTTATTGATTTAATTTATGTTTTCCTAGAAAACTCAACTACATACTGCCTTTAAGAGGTATACTAACTCATAAAAATTAAAACACTAGCCCAAATCACCAGATCAACACAAAATAAAAAGAAAATCTGTTCACAAAATTAATATCAATCAAATTAAAATTCAAGACTGGAAGAATTCATGGGCCACAGAATGTAATATTTTGTTGAAGAAGAACATTTTTTTCTGGAATGAAATAGGTAACAGGCATACATTTTAAGTCCTAAGTAACATAGCCATGGCATATGTAAAACAAAACCTGTTCAAAGTATAAGTATTAATTGACAGAAAAAACTTTGACATGTAACTCATTTCTTAACAGATCAAGTGGCAAAACTTAAAAGAGGGTAAGGAGGTTGACTACTTTTCTCACATCTTCAGGTGAAGAGTCGATTGGCCGAGCTGTCCTGTCTCCTGTCCTAGATCGCAGGGTCCAGCAAGCATTCCTAACACAGCTCACATCTACCAAACATGGGGTCCTCTGCCTGCTTCCCTAACCTGGTAACCCCATGGAGTACATATAGCATCCCCAGTACTGCTATCGTGTGGCTTCCTCCCTGTGCCCCATCCAGAGTCCTTCATCCCCATTCGTCTCCCCTCTCCCCTAAGCAATTTCCAGCCATTTCTCTGGGAGCAGAAATCTCTCAACGTTATGAGGAGAGAGGTAGAAAGGTAGAGTTGGAAGGGTGCTTTGCAGGCTTCCTCAAAGAAGCAAAACCCACTCATAGGGGACCAGAGGCCCCGTTTTCCAACTGGTATAGTTTTGGGGGTCACTGAACCAGAGCATGAAGAGGGAGCAGGAGACAAAGTTAACCGTCATCCTACCTTTTCTGGAAGTCACTTGACTTAGTTTCAGGAAATGAGAGAGGGTAGGCTCTTCTCCTTTTTAAATCAACTCTGTCTCATTGTTAATGGAAATCCCTCCTAATTTCCCCGACACAAGATGAAGATGGCGACTGAAACCTACAAGATAATGTCCCCTCCCTCTGGCAAAGCTAATGAGGGCTTGGGAAGAGCAGGAGAAGGACCAGAAGGGTTGTCAAGGAACTTCTCCCTTGCTGTAGTCAAGGCCCCTTACCAGGTTCCCAAAAGCTGTAGCGGCCAAGGCTGCCACTCCTGGGATAGCCTAGCTCTCTGCGAAGGAGGATTATGCCGGGGAAAAATCTCTACTCCCTTCCAGGTGAGACGTTCAAGGTGGAATAAGAAGGGAGGACAGAGAGGGAGAGAGCATGTAAGTATCATAATTAACACGGGATGGTGTCATCCTTCTAGATGACTATTTCAAGGCTGTTGGCCAAATTGCAGGAGAAAAAGAGGGGGAGCAACTTCAATCCAGTAGAAGATCTCTCTCTGGTTCTCTTGTCTACGGCAAGTAGATGTGTTATAGAAGGGCCTGGCTCAATAGCAGCCTCCTTTAGGAATCGGCTTTCTGAGATCCTTTAATTAAAGAAGCAATATTAAGATGAAAGACTTAGCAGATATGTGGTCTGCTTAGAACTAGTAAAGGCACAGGAGGGTCCTGTCCCAGCTCGTGTGGGGGTCTGGCTCCTAACATCTGCTTGGGAATTTGGGGGACCATGTCAGGGGAGCTGGAAAACCTGGGTGGGAGCTCCAGGCTGAGCTCCTGGAGACTGGACCCCATGACCTTGACAGGTGTCTGTGTTAGGGTACCTGTGAAACTACCCGGGATGCCCAAGCAACACAGGGGAGCTTCCCGGGGCCAATGAAGCATCGCACCTGCCGAAGTGGATGTGGCATTTCCTCAGCCCACCTGTTCTCAGCCTCCAAGTGGATCAGCAGCTTCCCAGGACTTACTGTGTGCGCTTGTATTCCTCTGAGTCTGCTAGGTACAGGTTTCCATCCTCAGACCTCCTGAAACTTGGGTCATATCTGGGATTCTGGAACTAACAGCCCTAAGATATCAATATCTTTTTAAAGAGAAATATGTATCTATATTTCTGTATTCTTACGGTGTGTGCTCATATCCCCAAGCATGAATGTGAACCTACCTCCTTTCCAAAGGCTGCCTGGGGGTGGAGTACCCACCACACGTGTATTCACAGACACCCCATCATATGGGGGTCGTTCTTCTAAAGCCCAGGCTCCAATGGTCTGTGGATACTAATGAACTCCCCTTAACAGTAATGACCCAGATTTCACAGGCTCTGATCCCCCAACACACCGAGCACAGGATCTCTGTCCCCTGACCCACTCTCCGAGAATCTGTCTCACAGGTGCTAACAGCCCTGCCCTTGTTCTGACAGCTCCCCTACCCCCACCCCACTCCACGATGGCCACCGCCTGCACCCCTAGGTCCTCCCCAAGGGCCCAGGCCATCCATGGGATGGAGGTAACAGCCCTCTCCTCCACCCTGTGTGACTCTGTCACTCCCCCAGAGCAGAACATTCTTGCCCCCTTCTTCCTGAGCCTCCCGGCATCAGGTCCTACAGCTCTTCCTGCAGACTTCCTGGCCTGAAACTGAACGCAAATTTACAAAGCTAGGCTGGAGACAATTTCAGAGACAGATGCCACTGCGGCCTCCTCACCGGTGCCTTCAACCTCCTTCAGATGGAACCCCACGCAGAAAGGGGCTGCCTGAAGCCACACATGCGTTCCCCAGTCAAGATGGGATCCCTGCTCACCACGTCCAGATTAGGACCCAGGTGACATTCTTCCCTTCCAGCTAGTCCAAAAACTCCTTGGAGGGGAAGGACCAAAACAAGCAGACCCTAAATTAAGTGGAGGAGGAGAAATACATTCCTTTGGTGTGTCTTCTTTCCTTGCATTGTGGGGCAGTTCCTCCAGGGACAAACATTCAAGGACTATCACTGGGTTATCTCTTTAGTTCTGGAAATATGTGCATGTCAATGAATCCAGAATATTGGATTGATATTCCATGTAAAGATTATCAGCAAAGAGTCCATTTTGTTCTTCCTGTGATCTATAGAGTCAGGTCAAATCTTATTAAATTTATCAACCAGATAATAGAGATACAAGAGTCTTTGATCATACGCATAATGAAAATTCTAAAAAAAAAATATGAAAGACTTTTATGAGCTATGACTGGCCCATAAACTTGGCAAGGGAAGGGGACCTCTCAGACAAGTCCCTGGGTTACCTGGAGAGAGAGTGGCTTCTGGACTCTCATCCTGGCCCTCCCCTTCCGTTCTGAGTAGTCCTGGGAACTCACTTCACTTCCCTGAGTTTCCATTTTCTCGTCTATAAACTGGAAAATCTTGATGGATTATTGCAAAAAATTGAAGAAGATTGAGTAGGCACCCCATAATGGCAGCTCTCAGAGCCACCATTTGGTATGGAGCTATATATGCTTATCACCATCTCCACGTGTCTTTTTTTTTAATATAAATTTATTTATTTATTTACTTATTTATTGGCTGTGTTGGGTCTTCGTTGCTGCATGTGGGCTTTCTCTAGTTGTGGCGAGTGGCAGGGCTACTCTTCATTGTGGTGCGCCGGCTTCTCAGTGCGGTGGCTTCTCTTGTTGCAGAGCATAGGCTCTAGGTGCACGGGCTTCAGTAGTTGCAACACGTGGGCTCAATAGTTGTGGTGCATGGGCTTAGTTGCTCCGCAGCATGTGGGATCTTCCTGGCCCAGGGATCCAACCCATGTCCCCTGCATTGGCAGGCGGATTCTTAACCACTGCGCCACCAGGAAGGTCCCCACATCTGTCTTTGAAACAAGACTTTCTTTCTCTTTCACATACATATGCATGTACACACGTGTGCATGCACACACACACACACACATTTGGGTAAGACCACGAACTCTAGACCCAGACTGTCAGGGTTTGAGTCCTGGTCCCGCACACTGTCTCTTGTAACCTTGGTCACTTTACCTAACTTCTGAATGTCCCTTTTCCTCACCTGTTAAATGGGGACTGTTGTAGTTGATATGTTGATTAAATGAATGAATATATTTAAATCATGAAAACAAGGCCTAGCACATAAAACTGTGTACATGGATTTATTATTATTACCACTATTCCTTATTCCCCTGGCTGGGGGAGAGGGAGAGAGCTCTAATTGTGTGAAACCTGAATTTCAGTTTTCACCTTCACCACTGACCTCTGTTCTGTAAGCTTGTCTACACCTCTTTCTTATATTTACCCATCTGCTTTTTATTCTAGAACAGCAGGCACAAGTGGGTCTGCTGGACACCTAATTACCTCTCAGGTCACAGAAGGCTCACCTCTACTAGCCACTAAGCAGATCATTTCCCAAAGAGATCATCCTCAAGCAGCCCACAAACAGTCTCTCTGCCTCGGGTGGCCCCCCGGAAGGAGAGGACCCCAAGGGAGGAGGCGGATGAACTTTCATGTTGCTGAAGCCTGGCCGCCTTGGCAGAGTGTCCCCATGTGAGGAAAGCTGGTCCTGCTTGACCAAGGAAGACCAGCCATGACCCACAGCAAGGGGGGAGCAGACTGAGCTTCTGCCCACCCAGTCCATCAGCAATCTGTGAGCTACCCCTCCAATGATGCTGGTCCCATCACATCTCCACTCAGCAGGGCTCTTGGCAGGACACACAGACCAAGAGTGATGGCCACTCAGGCCCCCTGGAAGGGTGGACCACTGCAATGGCATCCAGGGGGTGTGGACACTGGATGACAGGTGGTACGGGGATGAGCCCCACGGGCAGACAGGAGGGAGTATTTTCAGGCAAAGGACAGTGAGGAAGACAGGAAAGGCTGGTGGGTTGGACCTCCTCTCACCTTCATCTCTTCCTTGGGAGAACTGCCAAAGAAAGCAGAAAGAGAAATCCATTTCCTTTGAGTTCTCTAAAGCAAGCGTTCTTCTGAAAAGAGAGTCGATGAGACTGGTTAAAGTGGATTAACTATCTGATGTCCATTAATAGAGGTGTCTATCAATGGATGTAATATGGAAAGCTGAATCCATGGGATTCATGTTTATGAACAGTTGAACTAGGGAGAGGGAAAAAGGCTTGTGTATTGGACGAGAAGGGGAAAGGGTTGCATGCTACAGATACTACAGAATGGATTTGTTTGCATAAGGTTTCTGTTTTGATCACTAGACAATCTTACAGAACTGGAATGTAGGATAGAGAAATCAAATCTGTGTCTAGAAGTTATTAACTTTATACACAAAAGTGCTGTTGGTGCCTATTTTTGTGGATCACTCCATTTTAAAAATAAGTATGATTTTGTACAGCCAGTTGTGGTAGAAAAGAAACTCCGAAGGGTAAGCAAGTTTCCTACCAAAAAATCCAAGTTATTAAAACTACATTTAAGACATGGAAAGAGTTACTGATTTTACTCCTTTCGATGAAAGGAAATTTACAAGCAGGAGAGAAATTACAGATAAGGTCAAGTTCTGAGACAGGAACTCTAATTACAGCAGGGCAAGAAGAGTCTGCTTCGGGAAATTTCTGAAAGGTTAAATAGGAAAGCTGAGGGTCAGAATCATACTGTGATGAGAATAAATAGAGAAGATGGGTTTGCAAGGAACTAAGCTGGGTCATAATGAAAGAAAAGACAAGGACAAAGAAGGAAACCTGAAGACCCAAGTAAACAGCAGAAGCTCAGCCCATAAACAATGCTGAACACAGTACACAAAACACTCACAAGGTATGGAAAGATAAGTCGGAAGCCAAAGCTCAGTCACCATTATCATACAGAGGGACAATAGAACTCTTAGCGAAAATAAATGACTTCACAGAAACAGACTCACAGACATAGAGAACAGACGGGTGTTGCCTAGGGGGAGAGGGGGAGGGGGAGGGATGGATTGGGAGTTTAGGGTTAGCAGATGCAAATTATGACATATAGGATGGATAAACAACAAGGTCTTACTGTAGAGCACAGGGAACTATATTCAATATCCTGTGATAAACCATAATAGAAAAGAATATGAAAAAAAGAATGTATATATGTGTATAACTGAGTCACTTTGCTGTACAGCAGAAATTAACACAACATTGTCAATCAACTATACTTAAATAAAATGAATTTTTAAAAAATTAATAAATAAATGACTTCGCATGTGACAAATACTGCTTTTCTTAGGTCGCTTGGTCTGCAGAGCAAAGGCTGATAATCACCCCCATCTCAAGGGTTTTCAGCCGATTTACGTGAGCCCTACGAGAAGGAGACACAGCTACAATGACTGACCATTGTTATATTTCAAGAAGGAGAACCAAACTGACATTACGTATTTTAGAGTTCGTTAGCACTCTCCAATATAGATGACGAAAACTGGAAGGAAGTCGCCTGAGGACATTGAGGAATGTTCGCAAATGTGTGCAGGTATCTGATCATTCTGGACTGGAAAACGCTTCTCAGCAGATCGTGGCATGATTTCTTTTCCAAAGTTGAAAACATGAATATTACTGTCACCAGCTCAGCGCAGGGAGACAGCGGACACAGCAGGGGAGACTTAACAGATACTGGAACTCTATTGAGACGTAACAGAAACCCATCTAACAACAGAGCATATTTACTGAGCATCACAGGGTTCTGGGCGCCAGGAGCAATGGTACCAGGACAGCTGATAAAGCCTTTCAAGGGTATGTCTTCCGTTAATCCACACAGTTCCAAGAGATGGATGTTGTTAGCCCTCTTCGTTCATGGGCAGAAATGAGCTTCAGAGAGGTTAATTGAACTGGAGATCTCCTGATTTCTAGTTTTAGATCCTTCTTGTGTACTTTCTGGGTTTAAATTCTGGCTGCATTGCTTCTTAGCAGAGTTAGTTGAAGTTATTTAGCCTCCGTATTGTGAATGGAAATATTAATCCCAACCACATAAGGTGGTTGTAGGGATTCAATGAGAGAACGTGTATAAAAATGCCAGACATGGTGCTTGGCACATAGTAGGTCCTCAGCAAAGGTTGGTGTCTCTCCCTTCCCTTTACTGATGCACAGCGGTAGATGGAGCCGGCTGTCCAGCCTGGATAGTACAACACAGAAGAACGAGCACAGAGCGATGCCCCAGGGAGATGCAAGATGGCCCGCCGACCATGGACCGTGCTCTGGGGTCTGGTGTGAGTCTTGAGGCTTGGGTGTGGGGGATGCTGTGTAGGAGGCACAGGAACTGGTGCAGAGCCCACAAGAAGGAAAGGGGGTGGTGAGATGGGCAAGGGGTGAGCAGACAGAGGACCAAGGCACCGAGGTGGGAAGATGGGGGATGTGTGTGAAGAATCCGGAACTGCTAACCAGTTGGCTGAACACTGAGCTAAGGTTGGGGAGGAGAGGTGGCTGAGGCTCCCATGTGGGCAACTTCCACGCTCAAGGATTTTAACTCGGTCCTACAAGAGAAGGGGAACTAGCAGAAGTCTGTCAACTTGGAGTCTCACCTGTTAAAATCAACCTGGTGCCAGTGTGTAGAATGGACTGTCAGGGAGGAGGTGAAAAAAACAAAGAATTTTTATATTTTATACTCACACACAGCTCTTTTTATTACAAAATATATATAATCTACTTAATCCCCCTTTAAATGGCTTGGGCATTCGACTCTTGTAATTGATTACGGAGGTTTCAAACAGCTGTGTTTTTGCTTTTGTGACATATTGTGGTCATATCTAAAAGTCATCTGACATTAAATCAAGAATAAAACTTTCAATTACATCGTCATTCCTATGATAAAATAGAATCTAGTTTAGGGCAATTCCCTTTGTCATAAACTTCCCAGGAATAAAACTTGATAAAAAGCAGAGACTCACTGCATATGACAATAATTAAATCTATACTCAACAAGTATAAGAGAATGACTGTAAAGATAGGTAATTTAGAAGAAAAAAAACAGACTTAAACGTGTCAGAAAATCATACTGAAGTTTGATACCCATGATCTGTTGAGATATAGGATTATATGTTTGAGAAAAAACAAAATCCAGTAAGTACCCAAATTATGAAATGAATTGTATTTTCAAAATACGGCCTTAAAGTCCAAGATCAAGGTGTCAGCAGGTTTGATTTCTCCCAGGGCCTCTCTCCCTGGCTTGCAGACAGCTACCTTCTCGCTGTGTCCTCACGTGGCCTGTCCTCCAGTGGGTGGACATCTCTGGTATCTCTCTTTTAAGGACAGACCTATTGGATTAGGGCCCCACCCTTATGATCTTATTTAACCTTAATCACCTCTTTTTGCTTAAAATAAATTTATTTATATATGTATTTTATTTATTTTATTTTTGGCTGCTGGGTCTTCGTTGCCGCACATGGGCTTTCTCTAGTTGTGGTGAGTGGGGGCTGCTCTTCGTTGTGGTGCACTGGCTTCTCATTGCGGTGGCTTCTCTTGTTGCAGAACACAGGCTCTGGGCATGCAGGCTTCAGTAGCTGTGGCTCATGGGCTCAGTAGTTGTGGTGCATGGGCTTAGTTGCGCCACAGCATGTGGGATCTTCCCAGACCAAGGCTCAAACCCGTGTCCGCTGCATTGGCAGGTGGAGTCTTAACCACTGAGAAACCAGGGAAGCCCATTAACCTTAATCACCTCGTGAATGGTCCCATCTCCAAACACAGTCACATTCTGAGGTTTTGATGGTGAGGGCTCCAACATATGAATGGAGGGTGTGTACCCAGCCCGTAATAGATAGCCTTATGAAGCCAGGGCTACAGCAAGGTTGCCACCCAGATGGAGATACAACAGTGGAGCAAGAGGGATCTGTCATGATATTTACATGCTGGGCCTCACCCACAATCCAAGGTCAAGGTCAAGGACACTCAGGAGCCTGAATCCCAGCGCCCGGCTCCTGCAAGTGTAAATAAGCATTCCTCTGAACCCTGGTGGCTTCCTTGGAAGGATTTTTAAGTGTCTCCAGTTTTGGGAAAGGGAATTGAGTATTCCCTCTGCCCCAGCTTCCTGTTGCCGAAAAAGCAGGTGATGGAAAAACCCACCTGGGCTGTGGACAGCGTGAGGGCGAGCTCTCTCTCTCTCTCTCTCTCTCTCTCTCTCTCTCTCTCTCGGGCTGCTGGTTGATTTATGTTGCGGTTGGTGCCTACAGCAATGGAACTTCTCGTTGGCGACCGGTGTGATCCAGAGGTTGACGTCGTTAAGGAGAGGTTTCGTGATGACTTCGGAAAATAGAAAATGACTGTAAACAAGATGGTATTTGCTGTTCTAACTTGTATTCAGCGCATGATAAATAAAAATGAAAACCTTGACATCTGGGGCAGGAAGAACTTGGCAAGCGGGGATGGATACACTCCAGGCAGGGATGCCATACCGACTGAAAGCCCTCCAGGGCCGCCCGGGAGGGAGGCACACAGGAGGAATTTCCAGAAATCAACCCTGGTGACGTCCTTTTCCCAACACAGTTCTCTCTTCTATAAACACCCTCTTCTGCTGGTCGATAAAGAGGCAGGAACAGAGGCTCAGGGAGTGGACTCCACGCCACACGAGGACAGACGCGGTGGCTGGGGCAGCCTTCTGGGTAGAGCAAAGTGCACTGTCCTTGCGCTGGGGCCCTGGGTCATGATGTCAGATGGACCCAAGGCCTTGACGTCTCTGAGGCCAGGCTGTCCTGCTCAGGCAAAGCTGCCAGTGGTTCTCCAGATGGTTCAGGAAAAGGCAAGGGGCTCCCCCCAGTTGCTCCATACCTGGCCCGAGAAAGCAGTCACCCACAACTTGAACTGCAAAGAATTTAGGGTCTTGGTACCTAATCTGCATTCAAGTTGAAAGAGCTTTGAACATCAAGTGTATCCCTGTAATAAAATCCCACTGGAATCCGATCCTCTATTTGAAAAACTGTGACGTGAAAAGTACGTAACAGAGAAATCACAGAATGGTGCCGTGGCTGAGAGGATGGGTTCCGGTCACGTGATCTGGGTCTAAATCCAGGCTCTGACACACACCCATGACCTTGGATGAGTGAGATAACCTGTCTGTGAGTGATGAGAGCGGCTACCTCCCAGGCGGTGTCGTGAGAAACACACACACAAGGGCCGGGGACAGTGACAGGCATGTGGGAGAAGGAGAGGTTGTGATCCCTATGACTGAGCAAAGGTTCTTTTGGAAATTTCACTGGGTTAGGGGAGAGGGAGAGGGAGGGAGAGAGAAAGAGAGGTTGTACGACAACCTAGGAATTGTACCAAGCGAGGAACAGGCAAACCGTTTCTTAAGAAACATTGCTGTAAACACTACGTAATATTAAACATCTCTTTCCAAGTGTGGGCCTGTGGTGTAGTTGACAGACAACACATTGTTTTCCTCTCTCAATAGAATATGTTCTACCTGCCTCTCTGAGACTCTACGGTCTTGAAAAATCCAGGAAACACCTTTTCATCGCTTGCGTGGTCTCATCCTCCTCTCTTCTCCATCCTGACAACTGTCCCTAGCCCAAGTAATCAGCCCCAGCTCCTCCGAGTCAGACTCGCCATCACCAGAAACCTTTCCTCTGCCCAGCAGGGGCCTTGAAACTTCTTGGACTTTGGACCTTCGAGAAATCCTCTGGTGTGTGTCTCACAAAGATACTTGCAGATTTGAGAAAGATGTCCCTTCCTGACTCGGGAAAGGGAGGCTTGAAATGAAGGTAGGCAGGAAGGAGGGAGCTAGAAAGTCTAAGGAAGAGAAAGAAGGGAAGGAAAAGAGGAGGAGAGGGAAAGACAGAGAGAAGGAAGAAAAGAAGAGAAGCTACATTTTCAAAGTTTGCTGCTAAAGAAGAAGAAAAAAAGCAGGAAAGTGAGCCTTTTCATGAAGTAGATGTAAAAATACGAACATTCGTAAGAACCAGGATACATTTAATATACAGAAAAAGAGACACACTAGAATGTTCAACGCAGCAGCCCAGCACATTGTAAACCTGATAGGATGACCGGAATGTAAAAACCAAATAAAAACCGAGGCAAGAAAAAAATGACTTGACAGAAATATCTCCAGTGTGTCAGCAATGGTGGTCTTTGGGAGGTTGGAGAGAATTTCATTCTTTTTATGTAACACAAAGAATGAATGGATTGATTTCAAAGAGATAACTGTCTGCACGGGTCGCCTCGCACCTGGAAGACCTGTGCCCCACGCTCAGCGAGACTCCACCACCCTGAGAGCTGCGAGGAACCTGTGTCTCTCCTTCCCAGCTCCACCTTCTATCATTTCTCACCAAGCCAAGTTCAAGAGCTTCCGGGTGGATGTTTTGACCTCCAAGCATCTCCTACCCTGTCCTTCCTTCGTGCTGCCACCGGCCTCACTTATCGATACCTCAGTTAATGAGCTCTTCCTGCCCTCTGCCCTCACCTGTTCATCTACCTCCTCCATTTCTCACATCCTGCGGGCCCCTCCCTTGTCCCAGGTCCATCCTCTAGGCTCCCCCATCTCTCCCCTGCCTCCCTCCACTGCCCTCCAGATAAAGCACAAACTCCTGCTGTGGCCGGCAAGTCCATCCCTTGCTTCCCAGCCTCCAGACCACCCAGCTTCCAGCCTCATCCTTAAACTCTGACAGCAACCGGTTATATTTCTATCACAGCACGGATCACAGTTTACCGAAAGTACCTGTTTCTTATCTGTCACGTCCCCCAAACGAGAAAGTCTCTAAGGGCAGACACCATGTCTCATTCATGGTTGAACCCCCAGGACCTATCACAGTCCCTGGAACAGGGTAAGTTCATCATAAATACTGCCTCATTGAACCTGACCCTCCTTATGAAACTTTGTCGTGGTTCCCCTCTGAATCCAGTCCAAGCCCCTAGCCTGACTTTTGAGGACATCCAAAGGCTGCTTGCCCACTTTGTTTCCCCCTGCCCCCTGCCCCGGCCCCAGGGCCGCCGTGCTGAGTACTCCCCACCCCCAAGTGTACTTGACACATGGTTTACCCACGCCTTTTCTGGCCATGCCCGAAGCGCCCTGCCATCTTACAGGGTCCTAAGTTAATCCTGTTTCTCTTTCAAGTGCCAGTTTCAGCCCCAGCTGCTCTCGAAGCCCGCCCACCACCACATTCAGTGAGGCCCACAATCCTTCACTGTTTCTGGAGCGTCTGCGCACGTCTTACTTCCCTAATTCAACTTACAGCAGCCCCGAGCCATGGTTCGCAGGCTCTCAAGCTCCAGTGTCTTGTATGTATGTAGATCCCTCTGAGGGAGGGATGCTGGTCACTGGCTGGGGTAAGGTGACCGTGCTGGGTGTCCCTGTTTGGGGTACGGAGAAATGGATCCGTTTCTCGCACAGGCTGCCTTGAGGAAGGCCCCTGAACCTAAAAGGGATAGATTAGGTCACCCCAGCCCTTCCCCGGCTGCCCTGCCCCTGTGTCCTTATTTCCTGCCACAGGACGTGGACGGGGAGGGGAGGGGGTGGATGGCCAGAGGCCCTGCCACACCTCCATGAAGGACCAGGACAGTCCCCGATAAGCAAAGGAGCCCACACCCTTCAACCAGCATCCCGGTCCTCAGAACCCCTCACCACCCACATCAGGAAACTCCAGCGCTGGCTGAAACTGTAGGCAAACTCTTAATATCCACCGGAAGCATTAGGAAAGAGAAGATGGTGTTTGTTTTCCTTTTAATTATAAACTTCCAATGACTCCACTCTGAGTACCATCCAAGGCATTCGAGACCTTACAATGTTTTTAATCCAGACCTACCTCTCATTAATCAGATATCATCCAATGCCAGCCAGTACCTTTCGCTCGCGTAGAAAGCAGTGGAAAATCCCTCACTAAATGCACAGATAAATTCACCCACTTGTGATGATTGTACGTTTCATCTTATGTGTTGTTCGAATTTACTAATCATCAGTGAAGTCGCGGGCATTGGAGAGTGACTTCACTCCCATCCTGGTTGGTGTCCCAGGGGCCCTGGCTTGAGCCAGCACCAAAGAATGCAGAGCACCTGGCGAAAGAACAAACCTCCTCCGGCCTCAAGAGCACATGGCGACATCACTGACTCACCTCTTCCCGGTGTCTCTCCTCCCTCCATGGAGGTGATGTCAGCGGGGGCCCTTCCCAGCCTGGAAGACAGGACTTGCGGTGTGGAGGGGAGTTGGCTGAGGACAGGTAAGTAAGACGTCGTGGAGTGAATTGAGGGAAGCTGGGCTTGCACGGCTCAGAGGAGCAGGAAGTAGGGCGGGCGTATGGGGCGAGGACCCCAGGGCCCCTGGGCTGCTTGGAAGGCAGTGGGTTCTCAGGTCTCAGCTCTAGAACCTGGGCTTGCAGTCGCCCCATTGTGTGCAGATCAGGGCGGGCTCCTCAGCGTCCACCTTCGAGTGTTACAAAACTGGGGCATGGCCTCTGCTTAACTGCACAGAGGCCTGGGCTGTGACTCATTCTAACTCATCTGGGAAGCTGCAGCTCTTCGGCTCCGGCCCAGACCGCCCGTCTCCCAGGTGCTGAGACTTCGCTGTGTCTACCGGGATAGCCTCAAAGCCAAGGGACCTAAGAGAGCAAACGCGAGATTTGAAAACTGGACGGTGGCAAGGATGTGTCTGCTCAGGACGGGCCATCCCCCCCCCCCCCCCACTGGCCTCTCTTACCACCCCCCCAACTGCCAACGTGTATCTTCCCGAAATGTCCAAGCTGTCGGTCACCCCCTGGGAGCACCTTATCCGCCGAGCTTCTGGACTGGGGGCTGAGTGGCAGGACATCAAAAGGACAGAAAGGACCAGATTCCTAACCTTGCTTCCCTGAGCAGAGACATGGTGTCTCCATGTACATATGAATGGGATGCACACACTCAGTTATTTATCATTAACGCTGATAAGAGTAGAATCACCCTGCGAAGAAACGCCCTCGCTGGGATTCCTTTCATCAGAGACTCCTAATCTGGGGCCAGCCCTCTCTGCTCTGACCCTCAGATCTCTGTCGTGTTTGGAGAAGGAAGAAGTGCTTCCAACTTAATCTACCTGGTACCCTTCAAGAATTCTGCAGCCATTCATTTTGAGTAAGAAGGAAGCCCTGACGAACACCATGAAGCCCTCCTGGGCCACCCGGATGGGCCTGTGAGGGCGGCCGCCGTGAAGGTGGCGTCACCATCTGTCAAGCGCCAGCAGCGCAGGGCAGCACGGAGACTGGATGTATTGCCCACGCCATGGGGCGACCGACACAACGCCTTAGGTGTCCCTGGGGACATTTCCAATTTTCCTTTCAAAGGAAGATACCAATAAATACTCCCAGACAACCGTCTCCTGTTCTTCTTCCCCTGCTTTCTCTCTCCTTGATAATGGAACAAATGCTTGAAGATGTCCACAGGGCTGCTTGGGGACAAAGGCTGCAGACCCCAGGTCTACACCGCAGGGCTGGGCTCGTCCTTGCAACTGTGTCAGTTGAAGATGCCGTTGTAGCCAGACCCCCCCCACCGCCTTCACTTCCAGGCAAGGCCTGTAAAGGGCTCAGGCTTCCTCCCGGATCTAGGTGGTTCTAGCTCAATCAGACCCAGGCTGAAGAGAAGCTGAGTCTTCCCCTCAATAGCCTTGGGGAAACCTGCCCTTCTCCACTGGGAAATGAGAGCTGCAGAGACCCACCTACCCCTGGGATCCTGCCCGGTGCCTGGCACCCAGCAGGTTAGCCTGGGCACCTCCCAGCCTGGTCTAACGCTGGGTGAGCTGGCATTGGCCGACCAGCCTGGCCTCAGCCAGCATCCCTGTTGGGCTTGGTCTCTATCAAGGAGGCAGGGAGCCTGAGGAACGAGAAGGTTAAGCAACAGCTACCCAAGGGCAAATTCCTGTCCCGCGCCTGGTATCTGGTTCTGAGCCAAGCATGGGTGGCTCTGTTTCTGCTGATTCCTGATAATTGCACGCTGCTTACTGGTTCTCTAGGCTTACCTGGATATTCCTTCCCAGAAGAAGGATGTTGGTCAAGGGGCCTGAGAGCTGTCAGCCCAGATGTAGGTCTCATATGCAAAGACTCCCACCCTCAGAAGATACTAAGGCCCTTTAGAGCAAAACCGGAGTTCTGTTAGCCTTTCCTCCAGGCCCAGCTTAGTTGTCTTGGCCAGGTGTTGTTTAGACACCTCAAGGAGGCAAGTGCTTGACATCCGGGTAGCCTAAGTGTCAGAGGGGCAGGGTATAGCGTGAGGTTTGAGGCCGGCACGTCTAATGAGCAGACGAGAGCCTGCGTTGCCACCGTGACAGCTTTGCTCAGCTTCACACCACCGCCCATTTCTCAGATCACCCCCTGAGGGTTGTGCCTGATTATTTTTGCACCAGGGTTAGAAATGCATGAAAGACAGTCTGAATTTCTCGCCCCCTTCTCTAAGCAGAGCTGATAGCAGAGGCCGCCGCAAGCTGCTGTTACTCTATCTCTGTGAGCTAAGGAACACCTGCGCCGGTCCCAGCTTTAACCTGGCATTCTCGACCCTGCCAGGGGCAAACCTAGCACAATTAGCAGCACCCTCTTTGGCGCTCGTGAGTCACAGTGGGACATCTTGTGACGACCATACAGAACACTAGTTTCCTTCTAGCCGTGTCCTTTCAGGATGTGCAGAGAGCCTGGTGAGGCTGCAGACGTGGGGGATGAGGAAGGGATGTGGCTTGTCTGCCCTCCTGCAGTGACTCAGTAGCAGGACGATTTAAGAGGATCCAGGAGCTTTGACTAACTGGCTACTCACTCCTGACCCCGCCCTGCTGAAGGGAGTAGAAAGGACGGGAACTGGTCCGTCAACAGCACTACTCGGGTGCCAAGATGTGAACAAACTGCAGGGAGGAGACTGGCGACAGAAAATAACTGGAAGACACAAGGAATCCCTAAAAGTGTGTTGGTGGAGGAGAGAGGGCCCGCGTGCCCACACACTCTACGTGGTTTAGAAGACTGACAAAGGGGCGGGTGCGGAATCCTATTGCACGATGCCGCTGGCTTGTGTGGAGTGGGTACCCGAGGCCGATGGCGATGATAGGCTGTGGGCGCCTTCGGGGAAGAGGGCAGGGGGAAGGAGGGATGATGGCAGGAGAATCCCGGTGACTTGGGGAGACACGCACGCTGTGCGGGCCGCAGGCCTCTCGGAGACCTCCAGCCTTCGCCCGGGGTGACTTAGCGAGGTGGTGCTGAGCTGGCTTCTGGAAGAGGAAGTCTGACCAGGAGGAAGGCGGGACATGGCCTGGCCGGGGCCCAGCGTGAATGAGGGGTGTGTGGGGACAGTGGCTGGGGTTGGGGGGGCGGGGAGGTGCCGACAGACATGGAAGAAAAGAAACAAAGAACGTCTGCCCAGCATCCTCATTTTTTTGGTTTTATGGGAAACATGGTGAAACACTTTCTTACAAGTGGCGATTACAGAGGGTTGGGGTAGGAGAGAAACCACAGTGATTTTTTTTTTTTCAGGATCGAAGAAATGTTCTCCCCAAACTAAACAAAGCTAGATTGAGAAATGCAGCATGGTACCTTGGGGATCAGTGCTGCCCTGACGGGCCTTCCCGCAGGCGCCGGCCTCAGACTCTCCAGGCCGCCTGGGGATGAGGGGGGACACTTTGACTTCTCAAGATCCAAACAGTTATGGTTCTCTTTCGGCAAAATAGTTTTTGTCGCCTCTTGTAATGACACTTGAGTGCTTTGTGGTAGGAACCTTTTGTGGCCTCAGCAGCACAGGTGAGGGGGCGCCCTTCTCCTCACCCCTTACCTGCCCAGGGATCAGACTCCTCCTGAGAGCCGGCGACATGACAGCAGTGTGGTCCTCCTGCATTTAGTGCCCTCGGGGGGGTGGCTGGGCTGCCGCGTAACCTAAAAGGTGATTTCCCAGGGATGACAGAGCTGTAGCATCATTAAAGAGACACAGGGATCCCCAAATTACAAGACTAAACTCTGCCTTCAAAACGGGACAGGAGGGAAAACAGGTGCTGGGGGCTTGGGTGGTCTTGCTGGGATGAGTTCTTCAGTGATATGATTCAATGAAGCCATTCATTTCAAAGCTGCCTTTCTTTTTTTTTTTTTTTTGGAAACAAAAATGTGGGAGTCATTCAACCTTCTTCAGCAAATCGCAGTGATTTTTAAGTGAATAAAAAGAGTCAGCAGCCCCACCTACACGCTCCTCTGTCAGAAACGGTGCATCTCTGATGGGAAATAACCTGCAGCCTGGAAAAAAATTCACTGCAATGGCTCAGCTGCACGTTGTGGGGTCATGTTTTTATTGACATGAAATCCTTGCTCTCAATCATCTGATTTTTGTTAACTACTCGATCTAAATCTGGTCAGGTCTTGTGCCTGCAGACCCCTTTAATTAGCATATCGGACTTCCCTGGCGGTCCGGTGGTTAAGACTCCGCGTCCCCACTGCAGGGGGCGCAGGTTCGGTCCTTGGTCAGAGAACTAAGATCCCACATGCTGTGCAGCATGGCAATAATAATAATAATAATAATAAATTTAAAAATAATTTTTAAAAAAACAGCTTTGTAAAAAAGTGTGATATTTTAGATCAGTTTTAAATTGAAGTGGGCTGGCTTCTGTGTTTTATCTGTGCAGCTAGAGGCCCTGGGGGTGAGATTTTTATCTGGGGCTCTCCCCTGATCCCTCTTTCCTAAGACCCTGCTGGGGGCCGAGCATCGAAGCCTCCTGTGGAAATTTGGGTCCAGAGTGGGACCGGGAGCCTGGTGGGGGGCGGCAGGGCAGGGGTCCTGCTCCCTGCTTTGGGACGTGTGAGTTGCGATAGGCGGAGGGGGGGACCCAGATCCCATTGCTGCTGGCTGTGCATGGCGGGGGCGGCTCCCACCCGCAATGGGAGGGCTTCGCTGTCTCACACAGGGTCAGGGACTGGTCTACAGGGCTTGCACCTTTCAAGTGTGGGAAGGAGGCACCCAGGCTTGGGTCCTGGCTTTGGCAGTCCTGGTGCAGATGTCCGTGCTCGTGACAATAGTCTCTGCTGGGTGAGGGCTGCCTCCCAACACCAGCGTAACTTTTCCCACGGAGCCTAGGTGAGGCAATTGAAAAAAAAAAACTGTGAAGTAAAGATACCTTCCCCTCAATCCTAGCTTGTCATCTCAACAGAGGGCAGGCGTGATGATCTCAGCAAAGGATCCCTGCCCACCTGGACCACCAAGCCACACAGATCAATGACATAGGGCACAGGGCCTCGCAGCTTCTTAAAGACCAGGGCCAAGTCCATGTAAAGTCCTCCAGTTATTCACCTTCACAGAGACAAATGGTTTATTTCAAATTCCATTTTGTTCATTGGTAGCTTTTCCTGAACAGTCTCCAGAAGTGCTCTGCGAAAGCGACTTACAAAGTGGCTGACCAGTGCTCTGGTCCCCAGAAAGGATCATGTAGGTAAGAACCGTGAAACAGACAGAACAGAAGTGTTCTCAGCAAGGCAAGGGGCGCTGGGGTAGTGGAGTTGGGGACGAGGAATTGGGGGGCATATATCTGCTTGTAGTGAGAAGTTGTATAAAGGGCCTTCTCAACTCTCTCTTCTTTCCCGAAGCTAAACAGTAGCTTCCACCCTGAATCTAGGGCATGATCATCACCTACCAGAGTGGGCTAGCATTAGATACTCAATGAGCGTGGATCAGGTTAAAGGTTGCTTGAAAGTAGAAAGAGGAATTTTTTAACAAACCGTGTTGCAACCATTGGCTAGCCTTTTGGAAAACTAAATTAAACTTAAGCTGATTCTTACCTTACTTTTTATTCCCAATAAATTCCATGTGGATAAAAACCATAAAGATAAATTTGAAACCATAGGATTTAAATCTTATGGTTTATTGATCATCTATGTATGGGGAAGTCCTTTTTAGCGAGGAAGACATAGATTGTTTGGGGCACCAGGGTACAGCAGAAAGGACAACATGTGATTCTGAGTCCAGATGGTGGAACACCAGTGCCCAGTCTGTTTTTAGTTTTCTGGGATGCAAAACCAAAAGAAGGGAAAGGAATGGCCAGCACTTGTGTTGATGCTTGGGTAGTGCTTTCGACTTTGTTTAGACAGCACTTCCGCTGCTACGAATAGTAGTTGCAGAAATGATGAACACAGCTAAGACAGACATGCTCTGCTTGGAGAATCAGAAGTAGAACTAGGAGAGGCCGGATAATATTTGCTCTTGTATGAGGAGTAAAATTATAGTGTTCCATGTGATTAATCATTGAAGAGACGCATATCGTTGCCAGTATCCATTTATGCCATTTGTCAGGAAAAACTGGGACCTGAGGTCTTCCTTCCCCAATCCTCCCTCCCTCCCTTTCTTCCTTCTTTCCTTTCTTCCTTCCTTCATCCTCCCTCCCTCCCTGAGGCCTTCCTTCCTTTTTCCCTTCCTTCCTTTCCTTAATATTTTTAACCACCTGCTACATGCCATACACTGTAAGATGAATATCTCACATTTACATGTACACCCACCTATTATTTCCACTTATCTCTGATTTTTTACTGTAACCAGGGGGTTACTTTTAGTTATAAAAGATGGCTTACCTTAGATTTCTTGCCATAAAGCTCTTTTCCTTTATATGACTTCACATATCCTACAATTGGCTTAAAAGTCACATTTTATAAAATCTTTCTAAAGACCTGCCTGAAACGCAGTTAACTAACAAGAAGACTACTTCACTCCTCAATCTGTGGTCCACTGAGATGATATATAGATGGGTGGATGGATGGATGGATGAATAGGTGATGGATGGATAGATGATAGATAGATAGATGATAGATAGATAGATGATAGATGATAGAGAGATAGATAGATAGATGATAGATAGATGATAGAGAGATATAGATGATAGTTGAAGAGTTCCTCAAACTCTCACACTTGGTGTAAGAAGAGGAAGGGAAGAAGTCAGGGTAAAATAGTGGTTTCAGCACTATGTCTCATTGTCATAATATCCACTTCAAATTGAAGAGAACTGTCAGACCAATCATCCAGAAAAAAACAAGAGCTGTCTCAACTTTGTCATTCAAATAAATGTCCATTTTGAGCACTGTCTCTTTTTAAAGAACATGGAGATCATTTTGACATTTTGCACAATGGCTAGCATACTATGGCCATTCAGTTGATGTTATAGGCTTCAATGTGTCCCCCACCAAATTTATACATTGAAGTCCTAACCTTCAGTACCTCAGAATGTGACTATATTTGAAGATGAAGTTTTAAAAGAGGTAATGAAGTTAAAATGAGTTCATCTGGGTGGGCCCTCATCCAATATGGCTCGGGTCCTCATAAGAAGAAGAAATTAGGGCACAGACCCAAACAGAGGGAAGACCATGTAAGGACACAGAGAGGAGATGGCCATCTACCAGACAAAGAGAGAAGGTTCAGAAGGAACCAACCCTGCCAACACCTTGATCTTAAACTTCTAGTCTCTAGAATTGTAAGTAAGTTTCTGCTGTTTAAACAGCTCAGTCTGTGGTACTTTTTAATGGCAGCCCTACTAAGCTAATACAGTAGATATTTTTTTTAAATCAACTTTGGTTCAGTTTGTTTAAAAACAAGGTCAGCAATACTTACCTTCACCTGGGCAGGCAGCACGGTGTGGTGTTCCTACACTTGCCTGGTCTGGGCCTGAGTTCAGCTTGCTCCATCACCTGCTAGCAACGTGGCCTTAGACAGATGACCGAATTTCTTTGTGCCTCCGTCTACATAAATGTAAGCTAGGGTAAAAGTACTAATCTCACAAAGTTGTTATGAAAATTAAATGAACTCTTGTTTTAAGGCTCTTAGAATAGCACTTACCACACTGTGATCGATACACAAATATGAAACAAAGAGGTTGGAAGTTCTGATGAAATTCAGTTTATAAAATCTTTTAAAATTCTGACACATTTTAAAAGCCCTTCCTCCTTTTAACAAAGTGTTTCTTTTATTTTATTTATTTATTTATTTGGCTTCTTTGGATCTTCATTGCTGCGCGCAGGCTTTCTCTAGCTGTGGGAAGTGGGGGCTACTCAGTGCAGTGGCTTCTCCTGTTGCAGAGCACAGGCTCTAGAGCTCAGGCTCAGTCGTTGTGGCTCAGGGTTTTAGTTGTTCCACAACATGTGGGATCTTCCCGGACCAGGGCTCAAAACCGTGTCCCCTGCATTGGCAGGCAGATTCTTAACCACTGGGCCACCGGGGAAGTCCCTATTTTATTATTTATTTATTTTATTTTTGGATACACCCCATGGCATGTGGGATCTTAGTTCCGTGACCAGGAATCAAACCTGCGCTTCCCTGCATTGGTAGCACTGAGTCTTAAGCACTGGACCGCCAGGGAAGTCCCTCTAACACATTTTTTAAAATTCTAACTATAGAGACTTCTTGATACAGAGAGGAAATAGCTGTTAACAGCTATTCTGAGTTTTCAGCTGCAGGTTGAGTTTGGGTTTATGTTAGGACCAACGTCTGCCATCAATGAACGTGCTCTGACAATTACAGCGGTAACTCTCAGGCCACCTGATGGCAGGGATCGAGAACCATTTCCGGTGCGTATTTTAACACTTGCCAAAGATCTGAAAATTTCTGGCTTTCCCACCAACACTCATTGCAATGGGAACTATGAAACAGTCCAACATGTGTACTGAAAATGTTCACAGGTGCTATTTGCACATGACTTACTGCAAACCTGGGGTAAATACTACTTCATTTCTATTGGTAAAACTTTAACTCAAGATAAACTCACTGACTGCAAAGCGTATCACGTGATTGCTCTGTGCATGATAGCTAATATAAACAGTCAGGGTAGCGGAGGCCTCCCAGGGTCCAGGGACCGGTGTGTGGATCTTTCTGGAAGGCCAGCCAGCCACAATGTGCTCTGGGTCCCAAGCTGCACTGGAGGAAACAGGCCAAAGAGGTAAACCAGGAGCATCGCACGGTTGAATGTGACGGTGTCTGGTGACTAACTGCTCCCAACCTGACCCACTGACTTTTAATACTCATTACAGTTTCTGCCAGGAAATCCTGAAGGACTGGCAATTGTCTAGATTACATTCTTGACCAACAGAATCTAAAACAGAAATGGTCAGTCATGGAAACGCATCTTATAAACCAACTGGGAAAATAAGAAAGTGTCTCCAATCGGGAGATAGCACCAGAGACAGATTTCTGTGGATATTACTTCTTTGTGATCAAACATTGCCTCCGATACACTGAGAACAGTTTTATGAGCACAGAAATCACTGGAGGAGACTTGGAGTGTTTTTCTCTCATGTCAGTTCAATCCACAGAGCTAGTAAAATTTTCACAACTTTAGGGCACTGAAGAAATATATTATCTGAATATAGGCGTTTGGATAACTGATAACCAACCTCATACAACTGACAGCCGTGGCGGTGGGTAGGTCAATAATACTTTATATGCTTTTTATTTACATCGAACTCAATCATTGCATCACTTCACTTGTCCAGAATATAGTTTGGAAACAAGGAATCTTTTAAAATTAAAACAAAACTTGAAAAATATTTTCCTTATACATATACTTGGCTCATAGGAGAAATAGTCGTTAGGCCCAGACTCAAAAAGCAAAGTTTATTGTACACATAGCCCTAATCGGTGTGATCTTCTCACTTTCATGCCCAGAGCACCTTAGAAATAGAAAATCAGAAGTAGGGAGACAGCTTCCTATAGACTTACATGCTAGTGAGAAGTAACCGCTGACACCCTAAAGAAGGGGGCAAGTGGAAAAGTATAGAGAGCGGACTGAAGAATCCTAAAAGGCCCAGGAACGTGGGGCCTCTCCGTCTGCCCGCAAATATCCCCCTCTCTCTCAATTGCCTAAAGCACATGACTTTATTATACTATAACATTAGAATTGGTTCTCATTACGATGACTTCAAGACCAAGAAAAGAAAAAAAGATGTTAATAAAGTCTCCCAGACTCTTCCAGGAAGCAGGAGAAGTTGAATTACATTTTAGAAAGTTTTCTACGCAAAATATCTTTCCTTCCTTCCTTCCTTCCTCTTGTTCTTTTTTTGGTGTTTTGAAGGACAAGCTCTCGAACTCCACTCTTCAGAATGGCTACTTTCTCAAAGAGAACTGAGATTTTATGGTGGTTGTACCATATAAAAATGTGCTATTATTACATTTTATGTGATTAGTGTTAGTTCATATCCTTTCATAGCTTTTCCATTTCTGGACAGTTGAGCTACTGTTAAAGATACTGTTACTCGGAAGGAGAAGAAACAAAAGAAAACAAAACAAAAAAACGAATGGAGGGGATACATCAGAATGAACATCACATTGCCAGAGCAGTGGGAGGAGAAGAAAGGGTTTACTGAAGGAACGAACAAAATTTCACTATCCCATTGGTTTTTACTTTCAGCTCAGCTCACAGATAGACCTCCAAAACTGCTCATTGCTGTGAAATTTTCTTTCAACGGATGAAAAACTGAAAGAAAAATCAGTCTCCTCCCCATAAGAAATGTTGACACATTCGTATTTTCCTAAAGAAAAAAAGTTCAATTGCAGCAACTCTGAATGCTAGCCTTATCAACTGCATCCTCCTTTCTTCCCACACACAGTACAGACACATGCACACACACCCACCCTTTGTATTAGGAAAATTGTTGTGTAGGCAATGTGTAAAAACTGTAAGAGCTGCCCTTTACTGAGAGCTTCCTATCATCCAGGCAACACTTAGCTGTCACTTATCCACACCCCTGTGAGGAAACTGAGGCTGGTGGTATTTCAGTAAATTGCCTGAAAAACACAAAGCTCGCAGATAACAGAGGTGGGATTTAAACCAAGGTCTCTCATTAACCACTGGGCCATGCTATCTCCCAGTGAGGGTTAAATGTTTATTCCTGTCAATGACTCTCATCTTCCCAAGGGGCCGGGAAGGGGTGAGAAAAAGAGCCACTTTGAATGGAAAGACCCGGGACGTGCAATGAAATCGCTGGACACGCTGGTGGTGTTTGCTGTCACCTGGTCTCTCTGAGTGACTCAGTGAAACCCACATCAGGGTCTGGGAAAGGCCACGTGATTCGGGAAGACGGCACATCCTGAGCAGCTTCTGCAGTAGAAAACCACCTGCTTAGGGGCTTCCCTGCAGCAGTGGGCAAAATGTTGACAGTCAGGGGATTTCCTTGGTGGTCTGGTGGTTAAGACTCCGTGCTCCCAATGCAGGGGGCGTGGGTTCGATCCCTGGTCGGGGAACTAAGATCCCGCATGCCATGGCCAAAAAAGTAAAAAAAAAAAAAAATTTACAGTTGGGTCCACCGTTTCCAATGGGGGAGCTCTGTAGACAAACTATATGTGACCTAGGCAATGTGCCCTGAACACAGGCCACTCGAGTCACACAGAGGTCTGCCAGGGCTCCACCCTCCATGACATAAGGACAGAGCAAAAGCCTTGAGGGGCTGATTGTGCAGGGATTGGTACAAGGGTGTCCCAGAACCCCTGCTTTGTTCTATTTTGAGGTACTTAGAAAATGCAACTGGAAAAATAGAAAAGTGTAAATTGGAGAGAGATGGGGAGAGAGAGAAAGGGAAAGGAGAGGGGATTGACTTTGGAAATTATCAGCCTATCAGCCTAACATATGGAGAAATACAGTAACCATTGATCAATATATCAAGCTGTCAGTGCTTAAGCAGAATGCTAAGAAAGTCCTGAGCTGTATGACTATGTAACCAAGCCTCTTGGACTAAGAGAACTTCCTCCTGAGACAAAACAGCAGAAGATGAAGCACCCATGAGGTCATGATAGGAACCTGCGAAAGCTTTGCCTCCAGGCTTTGGTGAGACGAGGCTGAATAGCTGGGCCTGCGTTTTAGACGCCTGGGCAAGGCTTAGACTCTTTGGCACTTTGCCTGGGCACATTCACCCAACCTTTAGGAACGTCTCATCACTTAGCGATATGGGACATTCCCAAATACCTGGAACAGGCTCATCTCGCCTTTGTGGTCCAGACACAATGGGCATGACTTTATCCTGGGCCAGTACAAAGCAAGTGCTCAGTAAGCATTGGCTGAGTGAATTACACATGCTCTGTAAATATGTGTTCAATGACTGAGTCATTAATATGTGCAAATATAATGTTCAATCATAATTCTCCACCTCACTACATTAAAGCCAAAACATGGTGTCCACATTTCTGACTTGGGAGGGAAAGTTTTGTCATTTTAAAGCGATGTGCAGGGAATTCCCTGGGGGTCCAGTGGTTAGGACTCAGTGCTTTCACTGACCGTAGCCCAAGTTCAATCCCTGGTCAGAGAACTAAGATCCCATAAGCCACACAGCATGGCAGAAAAAAAAAAAAAAAAAAAGAATGTACATGAATATCAGAACCTCATAATATTTCTGACATTAAAAGCAAGCTCATTGTAGAAAAATCTTAAAATACTGCAAAATATAAATAACCGGAAATGATCACCTGTAATCTCATAATCCTACCACTTAGAGATAATGTGTTAACATTTCGGTGTAGTTCTTTCTGGTTTTTTTCTGTATATATACACAGACACACAGACATATTTAAAATTATAACTATGTGGAATATTTGGTTGTGAATCTGCCTTTTTCACTCAATAGATTGGGCGTTTTCCTTTCTCAACAACCATCTCTGAAAATGTGACTTATAAATATCTTCACAGCATGCCATCATATGAATGGACTATGGTTTATTTAACCATTTTCCTATTTTTGTGCATTAAGTTTGTTTCCAACTTCTCCTATTATAAATAATGCTTCAGTAAAAATGCTTTTTCATCAGTCACTTCTGATTATCTTCTTCAGATAAATATCTAGAAGTAGAATTACTAGGGCAAGAGACATAAGCACTTTTACAGCTTTTGTTACATATTTCTTAAAATATTTTTAAAAATTCTTTTTAAATCACAAAAAGATTAAGATCTAAAGGAAATTATGGAGAGAATGACAGGTTTTTAGTTTGTTTGTTTCTGCCTTATTGCCTCATTTTTCCTTTAGCTCAGGCAAATGTATTTGTCATCTTTAGAGTTTAGAATCCATCCTGCTTATCACAATTTCCCCTGTGTATCAGACACACTCATCTGAGAGATTCCTCTATTATCTAGGGTCTGCGTTGCCTTGCCTGCATTTGTGAGCCTGTGACCTATGGTTCAAGGGCACTCTGATAGACCCTATGTAGAATCAGGAATTTCTCTGTAGGGAGTTGATTTCAAGGTTAGACACATGCTGAAATCAAAGGCCTGTTGTCTTAAAAAATCAAATAAAAATATACAAGAAACGTTGCTTCCATTGAATTAAAAATTGTAGATTACTTCCTGACCACATTTCTCCCTGGTCTTCCCAGCCCTCTAGCAGGGTTCAGGAATATCAAGGGGCGTTTTAGTCACTGAAAACGTTGTGGATTCCAAAAAGCACGATAACGGTCATTCTTGAATGCAGTGTTTGCCTTATGCAATTGTAACTTGAAGTTAGGGTTATTTCAACTTTTTTCTTTTACACAGTAAAAAATTTTTTGCTGTTTACATTTAAAAGGCACCTAGGATTTCTAATTGCATCTAAAGGCACATTTTGTTTCTTTTTTTTTCTAAAAATTTTCTTTGCTATAGCATGAAATAAACCCATGTTAATGATAAATAGTCTGTTCCTCTCCTTTTTAGGTAGGTTGAATTTTAATTATTATAATGGATATATTTTCTTAAGTGCTTCTCATTATACTTTGTCATGTTCTACTTCCCCCCCCTTTTACTTTTTAAAAAAGCTTTGTCTTGTATATTACACAAAAATCTATTCTGAAAAACTTGTGCAAAATAATTTAATATTATATACCAATAGAGTCACCAAATATAGTCCCACATTTCAGGAACTTAGATATATACACACCCCTGCTGAGAAATCGTAAAGTCAAAGAAAAAAATGGATTTAGCTGGGACCTTGGGATAGTAACCATAATTCCTTCATTTGGATAAGGAAATTGCCGGCCAAAGAAGATTACTGAGTCTTGGGGTTTGTCATTTAATCAAGGATATGGAAAAGGAAAAATAATAAACGTAATAACTAACTTCTTTACAGCCCTTTGCAGTTTATAAAACACTTTTGCATTCAACACTAAAAGGTACCTCAATTCCGGGGTTGCAGTAAATGAACCCCCCAACATGTTCTATTTCCCTCCAGGAGACTTGTGTGGCTGATTTTTCATCTGTTACTATTTCATCTGGTGGTTGTTGCTGGTGATAGCACCCTTCACATAGAGCCTCGGAAGGCATTTAAGGTGAACTCATACACAAAAGAGCAGGTTATCATTTGGGGTGGGCTGATTTTATTTTATTTTATTAATTTATTAATTTATTGCTGTGTTGGGTCTTCGTTGCTGCTCGAGGGCTTTTTCTCTAGTTGTGGCA
The DNA here is from genome assembly GCF_030028045.1 of Hippopotamus amphibius kiboko. NCBI lineage: Eukaryota > Metazoa > Chordata > Mammalia > Artiodactyla > Hippopotamidae > Hippopotamus > Hippopotamus amphibius. The sequence goes on along the minus strand of NC_080190.1, from coordinate 82,858,750 downwards.
AGCGTGGGCTACTCCTCGTTTCAGTGCATGGGCTTCTCATTGCAGTGGCTTCTCTTTTTGTGAAGTACAGGCTCTAGGGCGTGGGCTTCAGTAGTTGCGGCACGTGGGCTCAGTAGTTGTGGCTTGCAGGCTTAGTTGCTCCGTGTCATGTGGGATCTTCCCAGACCAGGGCTCGAATCCGTCTTCCCTGCATTGGCAGGTGGATTCTTCAGCACTGCGCCACCAGGGAAGTCCTTGGGGTGGGCTGATTTTAAATGGAGAGTAACACACCTTGCCCTGAAAGTTAAGAAACTGTAGCCACATCTGAGTGGCAGAATCACAATATCAGCAGGATTTTCCGATTTAAAAAAAAAAAAAAGGTGTTCCTGGTTACATCTGCCACTTAGGGCTCCAGGAACCAAATTAGATCTCAAAGAAACCCAAGGTCATGTATTTCAATGTCTAAGAGTGGATTCCTCCAAAGAAGGCACGGGACTTGATTTCTTTGCCAGTTGTGTACTAATGGAAGATGATGGTAATTACCATGTGACAGAGTAAAATAATGCTAATGGCTCACATGATATACATTCTCCCATTAATTCATTCATATTTCAACATGTATGGAGCACTCCTGGTGTTCAGGCAAAGAAGGAAGGATGCAGAGAAGAACAGGCATGGCTCCTGCCCTCAAAGCATCCCCAGTCTTGGGGGCAGGGGGTGCACATATGTGCAGCCACGTCTAGAAGAGCCTCTCCAATCCTTGGGGAGCCTGTGCCTTGTTTGGGGAAGATGGCAACGTTTACTGTGACTATTTGGGGCAGATCTACAGTGACCTTTTCATCCGTGGAGTGGGTTTTACAACGTCATGCACTTACTCTTAAGCTGGGTGTATTGGGTTTCTAGGGCTGCCATTACCAGATACCACCACACTGGGTGTCTCAAAGCAACAGAAATTTATTCTCACGGTTCTGGATTCTAGAAGTCCTAAATCAAGGTGTCAGCAGGGCTACACGCTGTCTGAAAGCTGTAGGGGAGAACCTCCCCCTTGCCTTTCTCTTAGCTTCTGGTGTTTCTGGCAACCCTTGGTGTTTTTGGCTTGTGGATACATCACCCCAGTCCCTGACTCCGATGTCAGGTGGTGCTCTCCCTGTGTCCCTTCCCCTCTCATAGGGACACCAGTCACACTGCATTAGGCCCATCCTAAGCCTGTATCACCTCACCTTCATTTGCTTGTGTCTACAGGGACCCTATTTCAAAATAAGGTGACGTTCACAGGTCACAGGGTTTAGGACTTCAACATGTCTTTTAAAGGGCACGGTTCTATCCACAATCCAGGGGGTTGCTATATCCATACCCTTTTCTCAGCAGAGACAATAAAATGCACCAGGTATTCCCCTTCAGGTGGCAGGCTGCAGTTTCCTATGTCTGGGCTTGATAAGAAACTGGAAAAGCCTGGGTGTCTGGGCTCCAGGGTGGAGCACAGATGGTTAAAACACTGTGAAATGTGTTTTCAGGGCTAAGAGGACAGAAGAGCCTAAAGTAGACCGTCAACTAAGTGGCAATTCATGCGTCCCCCTCTTTCATCTTTATGTGTACAGAGCACATTATCTTTCATCCTAATGTCTTTTTCTCCTTGTTGCAGCGAAGCAGCAAAGAGCGTAAAAGGGCTGAGCTCCCACTGTAAATTAGGTGCCACCCAGCGGCCCCCATCCATTTGGACCACTCACTGTTCATTCTCGGCCACAGGGGCTGTGGCCACGGCCCTGATGGATCCTGTTTTACTTCCCTTAATTGAGTCTGAATGGCCTACCTGTGAAAGCTTTTATTTAGGAAGCGGAGTGCACCTCTAGATTCCACTTCAATCATTTGCATTGGAAGTGTTTTCCCCTAATGAATACACGGTTATGGTAAAGAATCCAGTTTGGCCTGTAGTGTTGTGCCCCCGGCATCTGTTGGAAGGTTGGTAAACCCTAACCCCAGCTGGCAGAGCCCCAGATAGCTAGCCCTCTGCACCTCTCACCTGCACCACAGCCCTTCCGCAGAGACAAGAGCACAGGTTGGACCTCCTTCAGTTCAGTGTGGTTCCTTCTTCACTCGGGGGCTTTTCTGTTATGCTACGTGATCTTTGCTGGACCCAGCATCATAAATGGGAAATTGTGGCAGATCCAACCCCTTCAGAGAGGATATGAGAAGAAAAGCATCATCTTCCCCAGGCAAACCTGTGGGTTTCAACAGGAGCTAAAATCTTCCTGGAAAAGGAGCGTTCTGCAGAAGAGGCTTTCCTGTGGCTGGTTACTCTCAGGGGGAGAGGCAGGAAGGTTTCTGCACAAAACTTTAGGAAGAATGGCTGTCCTTTCCATTGGAAATCATTTCTAAGTTTCTTACAGCAAGTGACACTTTGTCGGGTGTTATAAAAACAAATTCATCACAGTCGCAACTACCTAATATGAATTTCAAGGACAAGTGTGTAAGAGCATTCAGGCAACTCAAGAAGTACATTTGAAAGTCTTTAGATTGTGTACAGGCGAAAGGAAATGAATATAAGTCATAAGAGATCCTCTGGGGAGGAATGGCCACCCTCTTTCCAATTAGAAAAAGTTTCATGAAGGAATTTTTTTTTCTTTATTGTTTGGCTGCATTGGGTCTTCTTTGCTGCCCACAGGCTTTCTCTAGTTGCAGCAAGCTGGGGCTGCTCTTCGTTGCAGTGCATGGGCTTCCCATTGCAGTGTCTTCTCTTGTTGCAGTGCATGGGCTCTAGGCATGTGGGCTTCAGTAGTTGTTGCACATGGGCTCACTAGTTGTGGTACACAAGCTTAGTTGCTCTGCAGCATGTGGGATCTTCCTGGACCAGAGCTCGAACCCGTGTCCCCTGCATTGGCAGGCAGATTCTTAACCACTGCACCACCAAGGAAGTCCCATGAAGGAATTTTTTTAAATCTCTATAGCCTGGGAGTTCCCTGGTGGTCTAGTGGCTGGGATTCGGTGCTTTCATCGCCATGGTCTGGGTTCAATCCCTGGTCAGGGAACTGAGATCCCACAAGATGCATGGTGCGGCCAAAAAAAAGAAGAATCAGAAAAAAATACAAAACAAAAACTCTATATCCTAATTAATTTAGTAAGAAATTAAATGTATGGTCAAGACTCTCAGTTGCAAGTGACAGAAATACAACTCAAATAAAGACAAAGTTCACGTCCACAGAAAAATTCAGGAATAGACTTTCAGGTATAACTGGTCCCAGACCTTCACACAAAGTCTTCAGGAATATGTCTCGAGGCTTCAACTTTGCCCTCTTCTCTCTTGATTTCATTCTCATTCCTATTTTTGACAAGATATTCACCAGAAGCTCTCGGCTAACTTTCTCCTGACTTAACTACCCAAGAAGAGAGTTTCTCTTTCCCAGTCCTTCTAGCGAAACTCCAGGGGCTAAGAATCTTGGCTCTGATAGGCTCAGCTTATAACATACGCTCGTTCCTGAAGCACAGAATGTGGTTAACATTCCCATTTCCCAGATTTGGACCACACGCCCATCTTGGGGATCACAGGGAGAGTAAGCCTCATCAGGAAGATAGGGACTGAGAGTCAGGGAGGGTGTTTCCCAAAAAGGAAACCCAGGTTCTAGTATCACAGGAAGAAACAGATGTTGAGCAGGCAAAAGCAACAGACGTCCATGACACTATATCAAAATAATGTAAATGGTTGTGAAATTCTGACCAAGAACTACAAAATCAACCTCAGCTTTTAAAGTAACTTTAAAAGAAGTCAACTTGCAGTTTCTTTCATAGAGTTTCTGATTAATTTGCCACCAGTAGCCAACTCAGCAAGAAATTCTTTGTTTCTCTTGCAATTGTCCAGTAACATTTCTTGCGAATCCCTATTCTAGAGTATTATGTAATTCCTGAATTCTTCTTTCAGAAATAAAGGTGATAAACAGATGTAGATAAAAAACAAAATAAAACAAAGTAAAACAAAATGGTTATAGCGAAATTTTTCTGTTTTCACATCATAGTTTCAGGAGGAAAATCCAAAGGCTGTGAGTTATTTTTTGAACAGAGAGCAGACTGAAAAGGAAGAAATAAAACTGTTCCTGTTTGGAGATGATATGAATGTCTATGTAAAAAGTCCCAAGGAATATTCAAATAAAATTCCTAAAACTAATAAATAAATTCCATAAACTTGCAGGACACAAAATCAACATACAAAAATCAATAACATTTCTACATATTAACAATAAACACTTGGAAGCCAAAACTAAAATATAATACTACTTACAAGCATTCTAAAGAAAATTAAATACTTAAATACAAATTTAACAAAAAAAATGTACAGAACCTATATGCTGAAGATTACAAAGAGCTGACTAAGAAATCAAAGAAGACCTAAATAAATTAATAGACAAAGAGTGCTAATGGATTGAAAGACTCAACATAGTAATGATGTCAGTTTTCCCTAAATTAAACTATAGGGTTAATGCAGTAAGGTTTTTTTGTGGACTCAGACAAGCTTATTCTGAAATTTATATGGAAAGACACAGGATCTATAATAGCTAAAACAATCATCTTGAAAAAGAAGAATAGGACTTCCCTGGTGGAACAGTGGTTAAGAATCAGCCTGCCAATGCAGGGGACACAGGTTCGATCCCTAGTCTGGGAAGATCCCACACGCCACGGAGCAACTAAGCCCGTCTGCCGCAGTTACTGAGCCTGTACTCCAGAGCTCGCGAGCCACAACCACTGAGCCAGTGTGCTGCAACTACTCAAGCCCGAGAGCCTAGAGCCTGTGCTCTGCAACAACGCAACAAGAGAAACCCCCACTCACTGCAACTAGAGAAAGCAGGGGTGCAACAACAAAGACCCAATGCGGGGTTGGGGGGGGTAGGGGAGAGGAGGGAGTGGGGAGGGAGAATAAATGGTGAAGCATCACTTTACCTGATATTAAAGCCTACTATATATTACTGTGGTATTAGTGGAGACATAGACACACAGATCAATAAATTAGAATAGAACACAAACACGCCCAACTGATTTTGTACAAAAGTTCAAAAGCAACTCATTAAAGGGATGATAGCATTTTCACCTGGAGCAATTGGATATCCATAGGCAAAAAAATGAACCTTCCCTGCTATATATAAAATAAACAACAAGGACCCACTGTATAGAACAGGAAATTCTACTCAATATTCTGTAATAACCTATAAGGGAAAAGAAGCTGAAAAAAAGAATAAATATATGTGTATGTACAACTGAATCACTTTGCTGTACACTCGAAACTAATACAACATTGTAAATCAACTATCCTCCAATGAAATTAAAAAAAAAATCCAATCATAGCTCTGATCCACTTGAAGACAATCAGTGACTACTATGCTGACATATGTGTTCCCTCAAAATGTGTATGTTGAAGTCTAATCCCTGATGTGATGGTATTTGGGGGTGGGGCTTTGGGCAGGTGATTAGACCCTGAGGGTGAAGCCCTCATGAATGGGATTAGTGCCCTTACAAAAGAGAACCTAGAGAGTTCTCTCACCCCTTCCTTCATGTGAGGACAAAGTGAACCCTCATCAGACACCAAGTCTTCAGGGGCCTTGAGCTTGAACTTCCCAGCCTCCAAAATTGTGGCAAATAAATACCTATTGTTTACTAAAAAACAAAAAACAAAAAAACCCCTCAACTTTAACCTTACACCTGAGGCAAAAATTGACTCAAAATGGATCTTGAACTCAAATGTAAAGCAATAAATATTTAAAACTTCTAGAAAAAAAAAAACAGAAAAATACTTTTGAGGGCTAAGGCTAGGCAAAGAGTTCTTAGATTTGACACCAAAGCATGGTCTATAAAAAGAAAACTTGATACATTGGACCTCAAATAAAAAAGTGGCTTAAACAAGAAAGATTCCTCTAACATGAAAGTGTTGTGGAGGGGTTAGGGGTCCAAGAATGGTCCAGCTCCACGTTTATCAGGAATCAAGCTCTCTGCTCCATTCTCTTGGCAAACAATTTCCATCTGCAAGGTGGCAAGATGGCCAATGGAATTCCTGCCATTAGGTCTGAGTTCTAGACAGCAATAGAGGGAAAACAAAGGAAGACAAAATGTTCCCCATCCCATCTGGATCAGCTTCCTTTAAGCAGCTTCCTGCAAAGTCACACAAAATACTTCTGCTTATGTCTCATTGGTCAGAGCTTAGTTACCTGGTTACACTCAGCACGTGAAGCTAGGACATAGGGTCTTCTACTTCTGATGTCTGTGTCAGTAAGGTTCTTATAGTTTATTATTGGAACCCTCAAATGATGAATGGCTCAAACATGATATAAGTTTATTTCTCACTCACAGAAAGTCCAAAATGATGTTCTTGATTGGCAGGTGGTTCTCCCCCAAGCAGTGATTGAGGAACCCAAGTTTCTTCTCTCTTGTGCCTGTGTCATTTTCAACACTTGTCTGCCAAGATCTTCTTACTTCTCTGCATCAAGCTGTAGAAGGCGAAGGAGCACAGCGAACTAGCAAAGGAGGTTATTGAGAGCCAGACCGGAAGTGAGACACACACCACTACCACTCATAAATGGCCAGAACTCAAGCGCATGGCTGTGTGTAAATAACTGCCGTGGAGGCTGGAAAGTGGTGCCCAAGAAGGCATGGGTTGGTGACCAGTGACTAGGGCAATGAGCCCAGCTAAAAATGAGGGTTCTGTTACCAAGAAAGAAAAGAGGATGGACATGGGGAGGCAGGTAGCAGTTTCTGCCATTGCAGCAAGAGCAGAACCAAGGAAACTACTTGCATTGAAGAGCTCATAGGGAAATACTGATCATCTTCTAGCAATGAGATGGCATGCTCTAGAACCCCAAGCTGACATAGCCCTACCACAGGTTTTGTTTTGGGACACCTCTCTATAAATGACTCAATTTCGTTCCTTTTTATAGTTGAGTAATATTCCATTGTATATATGTACCACATCTTATTTATCCATTCCTCTGTTGATGGACATTTAGGTTGTTTCCATGTCCTGGCTATTGTAAACATGCTGCATTGAACACTGGGGCGCCTGTGTCTTTTTGAACTATGGTTTTCTCTGAGTATATGCCCTGTAGTGGGATTGCTAGTTTTATTTTTAGTTTTTTAAGCAACCTCCATCCTGTTCTTTATAGTGACTGTACCAATTTACATTCCCACCAACAATGCAAGAGGGTTCCCTTTTCTCCACACTCTCTCCAGCATTTATTGTTTGCAGATTTTGTGATGATGGCCATGCTGATTTGCGTGAGGTAATATCTCATTGTAGAGAAATGCAAATCAAAATTATAATTTCTTTGTTTTTAATCTTGAGTTTTGTTCAATTTATACAATATACTCTTTTGCAAGAGAGAAAAAGGTGGCTGAGTCCACATGTGAGCTCAATGCTTACAACTAATATATATGTGTCACCAAATAAACAATAGCTGGCGGACATTTACAGTGAGATACTAGAAGGGTTTAGTGGTTCTGATATAAATGTAGAGACCTGAAAGGATCTTTAAAAATATAAGGGGAGAGAGAAAACAAACATAACTGACACTGGGAAGAGAATGAGTAGATTTATTTACAAATCAACCAGAAGTAGTATTAATTTAACAGAGAGGCTGAGGTCACCATTTTTCATTACATCATGCCTAGACTTAAATTCAAGTCTAGCTACTTAACAACTATGGAAACTTCACCAGGTCACTTAATCTCTCTGAGTTTCAGTTTCCCCATCTGTAAAAAAAAAAGATGATAATATCAACCTCATAGAGATAAGTGTGTACAAAGTGCCTAGCACAGTCAGTGTTTGGGTCAGAGTACAGAAAGCCCTCGAAATGTAGCAGTTTTTATTAACCACAGTGGGTCAACGCCCTTGCCCAGCCTCATGCTTGATGTTAGGTGCAGCTGAGTGATTGAAAAGGAAGACCATCTGTGAAGATCACTGCTTTCTCAAAACTCAGACAAACAGCACACACAACATAGTCAAGAACCCCCTGTCACACATATAACTAAGAGCTAAATCCTGGGATGCTGTCTGCAAGCTCCCTGGGGGTTCAGAGGAAAGAGACCAGTGATCATGGGTGCACCTGAGGCTACGTGGATGGGGACTTGGCCTGAGCTCTGAAAGCTGATTTGGGCTGGGACACGTAGTGAGGGAACATCTAAGGTGACTACGTCTGGGACACAGCAAACTGTGGGATGAATGGAAGCGTGTGAACGAAAGACAAAGACAGCAAACTGAGTTCATGGGAGGGTAGAGGGAGTCCTTCACTGATGCCTTTGGTGGGCATTGATGCCAGAATCGAGGAGTCCACCTGAGGTGGACCTTAAAAACTAGGGAAGGGGTTCCGGTTGAAGTGGTGGATTGCTGAGCAAAGGAAGAAAATGATGAAAGCAGTGCTGAGATCAATTGGGGACAGTTAAGAATCCTGTGGAGGAAGCTGGGATGCAGAGATGTTGGCCAGGGGTCTGTGTCAGGAACTCTGATGAGAGGCAAGAAAAGCTGGGCTGGAGGGGTGGAACAGGGAGGCACAAACAGTGGGCATGGGGGCTACGGCTCAACCAGATCTTCAGATAAGGGCGTGAAAGAGGAGACGGAGCCCAGGCTGGCTCTTAAATGTCTACAAACTGGTAGTGATTCTAATAGACAGGAGAACAGAGAGAGAGTTGAGGAGGGGAGGGTGAGCTCAGGGGAAGATGTGTTGGTTAGTTTCAAGCCAATGATAAGATACACAAGTGGAAAGGCCCAGTGGGCAGCTGGAAGTTCAAAGTTAGGGTTGGACCCAAGGATAAAAGGGGAGAGACTCCAAAGTTATATATGTATACACGGTGAACAAAAGCAACGAAATGGATGAGGCCTCTGACGGATCAGTACAAACAGAGAAAACTAGAAAACCAAAGACTGTGTCTTGGGCAATGTATACATTTAAAATGTGAAAAATACTCCAGGAATACCTATTATGAACACATGAACCTAAACAAAATCTGTCATCATTACGAGGGCTGCATGAAGACTTCCGTGGTTCCTGGAAATGCTGTGGGCATTTTTGCTTTTGTAGGCTCCTTTCTCCACTGAAAAAAGAAAAAATTAAAAAATTATATCCTACAACTACAGTGGTATAAAGACAAATATAATCCAGACTGAATTAATTATTCTAAATTCACTATGGTTATTTTCTCCCTTCTGATTTTAAAAGAAATTAAGATGATAGCACAGGGAACTCTACCCAATACTCTATAATAATCTACATGGGAAAAGACTCTGAAAAAGAATGGATATATGTACAGGTATAATTGAATCACGTTGCTGTACACCTGAAATTAACACTTTGTAAATCAACTAGACTCCAATACAAAATTAAAAATTAAATTAAAAATATTAAGATTAAAATATTTTCATGGGTCCCTAAAAGTGTCATGAACCCTATTGTACCTAATGGTGGGAATAATCCAAAATAATGGGCAATTTTTTAAAAATCATGTACAGTTGACTTCAGGAAATATGCGTGTTTGTCTTTAAGGGGAAGTCAGCCTATTTCTTTTTTTAAGTTATAAGCTATTATTTCAATTAACCTTGATTCTCATCGGTACCCTTTCTTCCACTGAAGTCGCCCCACACTAAAATGTGTGGCTGCAGGGATTCAGGGTGAGGTTGAACCAATAGTTATCACACCTTACCATGTTTGAGAAAGGAACTTTATTTTTTAAACGCATATTCTGCGGTTCTACCTCTCAGAGGATATGATTCCCCTATTAAAGGGCATCTTCTACATCCCAAGAGCAGTTCTTTTCAGAAGAATTGTGTGTGGTTTTGATGTTTGGGGGCTTAATTCTTAAGTCTGTTTTCTGAATAAAGTAAAATTTAGACCTTAAAAATGGCCCCCACCAAAAAAAAAAAAAGGAAGCTCAAAACAATTTCAACTTAACTATAAAGAATTTCAAGTCTCAAATGAAGAAAATGATGGATAACAAAGTCAGGTGATCTTAAAGGGTTTACCTCACTGAGGCAGAGATTCCAGGAAGAGCAGCAAGGGCTCCAATATCAGGAAAACACCACAAAGGGACAGAGGTGAGGAAGGACTTGAACATGGCAGTTCAAGGCTGTACTACAATGTTTGTTTATTGAGCATCTACTGTGTGCTGAGTACTGAAACCTCCAGCTGAGTTCTGAAACCTCCAGCCTGAAGGTGGTGGGTGGGGAGTGGGCAGAGAATAGATAAAACACGTGCATGGGGACTTCTTAAGTTCTTAACTTCCTTAAGTTCAGCAGGTCCAGGATATTACTTTAAGAGCCAAAGTGAGAAGAAAATTCAAGGAGCGATAGTGGTAGATGACTCAGAATGGATTAGAGATAAGAGTTTCTTAGAGATGGTCAAAATGAGTTCATTGGCAGCTTGGGTGATAACTACTTCCTGGAGTGGTGGGTGTGGAGAGATGCTGAGCAGCAGGGGTTGTTCCTCAAGTAAGATCTTGAAGTCTGGCTGCCCGAGGTGGAAGAACAGGTTGGTTTTAGAACAAGCGCCTGTTTCAGCCTAGTCTGGAAATACCTGGCGTGACAAAAGCCAGTGTTGGTGGGAAGGGTGCTGTGTGCCTTATATTGTTCAAGGTAGTTTTCATGTCATTTAATCCTCCTATCAACCTCTGCAGAAAGTACTGTTTTTATACCCATTTCACAGGTAAGGAAATGGAGGCACAGAGAGTTAAACTTGCCTAGGATCACACAGCTGGTAAAAGTTGCAGAACTGCCTCCACTCCTAACCACTGGGTCATGTGTACCCATACCAAGTGGTCTCTGGACATATCAGTAAATCTCACATTCGTTTGTCACTTGGTCTTTTTATTGTTATTATAACAATTTATAGAAGCAAGCACAGTACAGAAAAGCAATTTGCCTGTGTTCACATAGTAATATGGCAGCAAAGAGAGAATTGGCACCCACCACGGAGCATGAGTTACTCTCCCATGACTTAAACCTCAGAGTGGCTGGAGACAGGGATTCGGAGCTCTTAGCACCATGTGAAACAGAGCCAGGCAGCCACAGGGAAGCTGGGAGTCTGCAGCCCTTAAAAAAGAACAAACATTTAGCTAGTCTCCAGCCCATACCTACCTCTGTGTATTTCCCGATGCCCCATGAAGAGGAAAGCTTTACTTGAGGAGAAATGACTTTGTTTTCTCTCTCTGGATATTTAGAAAATGTTGGGGTTTCAAAGACTTTCCCCGTTAGGCCCAGGTAGTCTTCCCCTTTTGGCCAGATGGATGGAAAGCTTATTTTGAACCAATAACATACTACCTCACATTATTTTTTAAATATATATTTTAATAATATATGAATAATACATAATAATTATGTACAATAATATAGTATTATTTGAATAATGTATGCATATATATTATATGTATAATATGTATATATACACACACACACACAAACACATTAGTCTTCTTGGTTTTTGCTTTGAGTTCCTAAGAGGAAAAATATAACCTCAGTATAAAGGGCTGTAATTACTTCTTTTTCATCCTAAGTTAATCACATTGCTTTATCAGCTTGGAGAGTGTGTAACTGACCTATTGGCCTTTCTCTGTCCAGTAATGAAAACACGTGCTTTGGAAATGTGTGTACACAAAGAGAAAACCGGAAGGGTAATTGTCATAATGACTGGGTAATAAAATTAGGCCCTGATTTTTGTGACTACAGTCATTGCTGCTTCTACAATTGCCACGGCGTAAGGAAAATGGTGGTGAAGCATCCATCAGAGAAGTTGAAGGCAGACGGTATTATCTGTTGAAGAAGAATCATGGTGTCATCGTTGACTACATTATGGATGCTGCAGTTGAGGATAAAACGAGGTATGCGTGTCTACCTTTCCAATACCATCTGCGGGCATCTTTAAAAGTATGGTTACATTTTTTAAGACCTAATACTATGTGAGTATTCTAAAGGAACTTTTTTTATTTTACAATCCTGTAAATTACAGACTTTATAAAATTTTTTTTTAAATAATTCTAAATGATTGCCTCCTAATTTATCTTTTCTAAGGGATACAGTGTTCCACATAGAATGTTTTTAAAGCTCAGTCACAGCATGAATGGTTATTAGCAATAAGAGATGATTATTGTGGAGAATTAACATGGAAAATCAAGTATTCCTTTCCATTGTTTCGGAAATGACATTGGGCAGGGAGGGACTGTTTTAAGACCTCAAGGTTGTGCCTTTACCTGTAGAAGTCAGCTCACGGTGTCCTGGTCTGAAACTCAGACTAACTGGTTTTGCTCCTTGAGCTCATTCTATGTAACTGTGCAGCTCAAAAATGCGCTGAGCTCATGCGTGGTTAAGACGAGAATTTACCATCCTCATTTTCCCTTCTGACCTGCCTATTATAAAACAGTCTACAGTGATTTGCAAACTTTGTTTTCTTTCGGGAAGGCGCAATGAGCTGGCATCTCCTGGGCTCCCCTGGGGGTGGGGCGTGGGGGTGGGAAGGAGGGAGCAGGCGTGGAATCCTGGCCTCGGAGGTGGGCTGTGAGGTGAAACCATCCTGCACGCACCATCCCAAGGGGCGCTTGAGGATGCAGCGCTGGCTGCGGTCCAGGTACATTGGAGGCAGTCCTAGAAGTAGGAACATCCATCATGCTTAGTGAGATCTTAGGTTGTAACGGTTGCCTTGAGCCTCCAGACATTTTTTATAAAGCACCCGGGCCTGAAGCACTCTTTCCGCCTCTGCGGCCATATGTTTTTCCAGCTGGACCTCCACTAGTCTTCCGCTCTCCAGAAAGTTCTCATTCATTCAACCCAAGGGTAGCTCAGTGGCTTTTCTGAGGACGGCTGGAAGTGTCAGCAGGAGTCCTGGCCACATGGAGAAATCAAGCTACCTGAGCTGGTAGACGAAGGTCTCAAATTGGGAGTCTGTGCCGTCAGATGCTGTGTTTTCCTTACTCAATTTAAATTTGGAGGAATGTAAATAAAAATACTTACATACGTGAAACCGTATAAGAAAAACATTCTTATTAGCATGCATTTTCTGTGATTCAGACCTCCTCACCAAACTCAACAGCAAGGAATTTAAAGAACAGTTTTTGTCCGAAGACTAGAATCCAGCCATTTATTTACTCTGATTAGCCAGTGACCTCCGGACCCTGTTTTCCATTGTTCATCTTCTATTCACCTGGGGCACTGGGGATGTTTTCGCTTTTCCAGATGCTGTTTTTCAGATTGGTTGATACAATGGTTGGAGTTACAGCTCTCTGATACCCTTTGGAGTTCTGGCCAATGGGCCGAGGTTCACTTTTCCTAACCAAGTAGTTTGTTCTTTGTGATTCAGGCCTGGTTGCTGCCCTGTTGGTTATTTTTCCTAGGAGTGAATTTAGAATTCAGCTCCTCATCCTCAAAAGTCCGAACTGGAAAGGAAACTGGTCACACATTTTCTGTGTCGAACTCTCCTTGCAAAACCTTCACGAGGAATTGGGCTGTATGTATAAAGCTCTTACTTTATTGATATATTTATATTTGGTTTACAAATAGAAACTGAGCCCACTTCCGTATTTTAAGTGTCCTCATTACTTGGCCGGTAAGTCTGCGACTACCCTTCCCACTGCGCCCCACCCCTAATTCATTGTCCCTTCTCTGCACTAACATTTTTTCCAGCCATCACTCTGTTGGTACTTGTGTAGGTTGAAATCTTTTCACACTACACAATCTGCAGGGGCAAAAATGATGCTTAGGATAACATAAAGAGGTCTTAGAACAACCCACATGAGCAGTATAAAATCCAAAATTCTGACAGTATTAGTTTGGGGAGACCAATTATATTCAGGGATTGCCATGAAATTGTGCAATCTGAAGCAGTAAAGTATCTTTCAAAAGCGGGCAAGAGAAAGCAATATTATGAGGAAATCACACTGATTTTCACTTTCTTTCTGGTTTGTTGGTTTCACGAAATGCTTAAACAAGAATATAATTACAATATTTCCAAACCGATTGTGTAACTGCTCCGAAGCTTGACAATACACCACCCAGCACACACGATAATACAAGTGGCATATATCTGGTAGGTTACCCATTCAACGACTGTGACAGATCGTATTTCTGGTTAATTGTTAGTTCCTTATGACCTTAGACTTTGCCTGTGTATTTAATAACACCATCTGCTGCCTAGGGTAGCAATACTACCTTTTAACATGAGGATTACTGTTCTTACTTCGTAAACAACAGTGTTCAATCAGAGGTGTTGAAATTCTACCATAGAATTATTTAAATTATACTACCTATGGAAAGCTTAAAAAAAGAAACTTTCTTGCTTATGCTAGCTTTATTGGCTTCACATAAAATGTCATAATTTATACAGCATAATAAAAGCATAAAAAAGATTTACAAGTGGTATTCTCGGTCTGTGAAACGAAGTATTTTAAAAGAACTCTGACTCTGTTATGCCCGTCCTGTTTGTCTTCTTCCAGGCTAGTTTCTCATTGCACATCTCTGGGAAATTTCCCAATAAAACAGACAATTAAAAAATAATTCCCAAAAGTGAAATGAGATGACATCTTTTTTTTTTTTTTTTTTTAAACGTCATCCAACATCATGCCTCTCTGTTCTGGGACAAGCTGAGAATCCTGCTGGTGTTCAAGAAATATGAAAACTTCTACTACTACATAGCCTATGATTAGGCAAACATGGATGGGGTTTTCAGTGTGATCCCTTTGTCTGGGACTCACAGATAGTAGCGCCTGGGAAATGAACTCTTGGCGGTCAGAGTGAGGAGTGGGGAGGGGCGGAGCATCTACTTTAATTTAACCAGGCCCATGCTGTACACTATACTAATTAGTGCAATTCTCCAATCCATGAATCAGAACTGCCTAAAAATAGAGGCTCTGTGGAGCCCGAGAACTGGCCTGTATCTAACTTGCATGTCCTGCCTGCGGGGGAAGCTGTATCTTTTTGAGGCAGGAGCAGGAAACCCCACTGACTTGTCCATTTATTTATTTGCCCCTTAATCCATTCCCAGCCTTGGTCCAAAAAGAAGCTGAAGGGAATGGAAATTCCTGTTTTACTGGGGAAATGAGAGCTCCTTAATGGTGAAAACATTTTCACCGTCACTGTAATTTTTCATTCCTTAACATGGTGACACTTTTAAGAAGCAGGAGCGAGCTTTGGAAAATAAAGCATTCTAGGTAGTGTGTGTCTGATTTTTCACTTCTGTTATGAACTGTGACAAGGCTCAGAGGATTAATCATTATAAGCCCAGTACTCACACAACCCACAACTTTTGCTAAAGTACGGACACTTCACAAAGTATGGTTTTTTGTTTTTTTTTTTTAATTACTTGGAACAGGAGAGGTTGGCCTGAACACCCACCACGTGAAAATAATCAAGAAGTCGTCTGCCAACAGAAAACAACTTCAAAAGTACGGAATGTAGAATTCTGAGCCTAAACCACTTGACAGCATCCCAAAAAGGCATGTCCTGACATGTTTTCAGTGTAAGAGGGCTTCAGCATTCCAGGCTTTTGAAAGAATGTCTCCTGTTACAGCTAAAAGGAGCTGCTTTTCCTTTTCCACACTCTCAATTCATGGAATCTGGAAGTCTGATTCTGGAACGCTCATTTTAAAATAAATTGAGTCAACTTTATATGAAAAGTAGAGAACATGCTTTTTTCTTGGTTTTTGAAGAACAGCTGAAATGAAACATCTACACATAATGGCTTCCCACCACCACCATTTTTGAAATACACAGAATTGAAGAAACTTCATTAAGTTTTTTCATAATCACACCCAAATAAACAAAAGTTGTATAGAAAGTCGTGAATGTAATATTTCACTATAGTTAACAAAGTCACAACAAATTTCAAAACATCAGAATTCCTAGAACTTACTTGCACAACATCCTTCATAAATTCACTATATAGCCAGCAAATAAGTCACATAGCTATTAAGCAGTGGAATCCTGGGTGAGAATACAAGAAAACCTCAAAACAAGTTTCCACATCCTGCTGACCTATTCAGCCAAATGCCTGTCAGTGTATGGAACAGTTTTGTTTTGTTTTGTTTTTTTCTTCTCTTTCCTTCAACTGTGGCCCTCTTGAGTAACCTGAAAGGCTTGTGGATAGTATATTGAGTATTGGAGTATACTGAGCATATTGAGTATTTACGCATCATATATATATATATATATATATATATATATATATATATATATATATATATGGCAGTCTCTTGTGGAAAGAAATATTTTCCATAAGCTTTGAGATACTTTAGTTGGGCATATTAACGCTGCTACAGATGCTTTAGCCCTGGCTAACTTAAACTAAGTATAGACTGTGGTTTAGACACTCCTAATGTGGGATCTGAGCCCAAACCAAGCAGACATAGTGTTCTCGGATGATGTGATGGTCTGGTAGCCATTTAACCTCACAGCTTTATTTACTGGCACAATGCCCACTAAATAATGGCCAGGTACTTGCATCATTTTTCTGCATTGTTTTGTGATCACATATGTGTCAGAAGAACATTGGGCTTGGGCTTGCCACATTCTCCTCATTTCCTTTACCCTCTCCCACCACATGAAGGGTCACAGCAGAAATGGCATCAAGTTCAACATCCCCTCTTCCGCTCAAGAAAGACACGTGCCCAGAGTGTCCCAGTGACCTGCCTCAGGTCACATGCCAGCTGCATGGGGAGAACCTATGGTCCCACAGCCATCTCCTGTGCAGATATGTACATGTATGTAAAATAGAACCTGTAAAGGAACTAGAAATAGGAGGCAGCCCACCAGTGGGCTAAAGAAAGAACTGCAGTT
The DNA here is from genome assembly GCF_030028045.1 of Hippopotamus amphibius kiboko. Classification (NCBI taxonomy): domain Eukaryota; kingdom Metazoa; phylum Chordata; class Mammalia; order Artiodactyla; family Hippopotamidae; genus Hippopotamus; species Hippopotamus amphibius. Next base: position 82,841,994 of record NC_080190.1, on the reverse strand, counting down.
TGGGAAACCTGAATTCTAGCTGTTGTTAACTGTACATTTCTTTGTCTCAAGGCAAATTCCCTACTGTGCTGGTCCCTCTGTTTACCAAATTAATAAAATAAACAGACACTGATGTCTTAGTCATCGTTAAGAATAATGAATTGGGGAACTTCCTGGTGGTCCAGTGGTTAAGACCTCGCCTTCCAATGCAGGGGGTGCAGGTTCGATCCCTGGTCGGGGAGCTAAGATCCCACATGCCTCGCCGCCAAAAAAACCAAAACATAAAACAGAAGCAATAATGTAACAAACTCAATAAAGACTTTAAAAATTAAAGTCTTTTAATTTTTACATTAAAGACTTAAAAAACGCATTAAATAAAAACAAAAACCCTTTAAAAAAATAATTGGTGTGCTAATGCAAAGATAGATAGATAGATAGGTAGATAGATAGATAGATAGATAGATATAGTTAATACATAGATGATAGGTAGGTAGGTAGAAAGAATAAAAGCTGTCTGAAAAATGTTCACAATCTAGCTACTTCTTAAATGCTAAGAGATAACAGCCCCTAGGAAGTTCACATGTGTTAGTTCCCAGGTATGCTTCAGAACCAACTTCATCACTCAGGAATTTGCTTGAAGGGCTGAGGAGGCTTGCCAACAAGCCCATCAAAGTTCATCTGTATTTGCATTTCAGCTGTCTGTGACAAGCTTTTTAGTAAACATGCTATATTGAGGCAGTCACTTTAGGAAATCTATTTCTCTATTTCTGTCCATCAATGGTCTTTAGCTAGGGCTCAAACCCAGGCTATTTGCTCCCATGTATTTAGTTTCCTTCTTCCCTGTGTGAACTTCAATTTTGAGTGTGAATCTTAACTCTCTCCATGGTTTTGCACTCACCTTGGCAAAGAGGCATTACCATGTGGGCCCAGGAATGGATGTCCCAGTGCACACAAGACATTCACTCCAATTAATAAACTACAGCCCACAATTAGTCTTTGAAACTTTCCTTCCTTTTTTTCCTTCTGCAGGGAGTTCTCTGTGTCTCCTTTATATGTAAAACTGATGAAAAAAAAAAAGTTTGGAGAAAAGTTTATTGTTAATGTTTGGATCTTTGGATATCATTGGACTATCACCTATATATATATATATATATATATATATATATAAAATAATTAAGCAACATTATTTTGTCTGTGTTTGCTAAACACATTAGACCAGAGCAAGTAAGTCACCAGAACAGATTATTGAAGCCCCATTGGTAAAGGCCAAATTTTCCTGCTGACTGGCATTCTTTTGCAAAATATATATTTGCATCTTGTCAAGAGAAAGTAAATCTAGTTCATATTGGCTAACTTCTATTTCATAAGAAACACAAACAATAACAATGAAAGTTTATTTGAATAAGCTATGATCATTTTGCTTCCTACAGCCCCTTCATAACGAGGAAATTCTATGACATACCTGACTCCATGGTTTTTTTCTTTTCAGTGCCTGTAGCCCCAGTGTATTTACCTGTCAGCGCAAAGTAGCCAGAACTGGAGTCCTACAACAGGAATTTAATGGTTTCATGAGATTTTCCTCTTTGTTTTTAAGGAAACAGGGCATAAAGAGTTGGAGGTGCAGTATTCCAATTTGGTGAGTGACCAAACCATTTCCTCAACTAAATCCCAGAATTGAATTTTTTATCCAAACACCAACATTAACTTTTATCTATGGTTCCTAAATTCTATCTAAGTTTCACCAGTGCAAAATGGTTTGCCATTTAAGGAGTCCCATACTAGGCATGGTGTGGTGGCAACTGTCTCTCACCTCTACCATATCCCTCTATCAGTTGTGATGGTTAATTTTTCTTTAGATCACCTGTCCTATGAATTATACTAGAACATCCTTGTTTCCTGTAAATACAGATATAGATAGGCAAATCTTAACACGCTTTTTGTTAACACTCACAAATGTTAACACTCTTCTCCTAGGCCTCTAAGCTGTGCTTACACAATTTTATAAAATGCAAAATGTAAATAGTGTGTTTTAGACTATATTGCTAGACAAAAATACTCATACCTGGATTTCAGTTCTGGCACTCACCTTTAATGTTACAATATGCAAATCACTTGATCTTTCACTGTCTTAAAGTTTTAGCTTCTGAAAAAGGATGACAAGAATAAAATTTATGCTCTAAATAACTTTTCTGAACATCCATATGAAGGCAAAAATAAACACAAAGCTATCACATCATGCTTAACCTTCTAGAATCGTAACATCTTCTGTTGTTTTGGTTTTGTTTTTTTTTCCGTTCCCTTAGTGCTGAATGTGTATGTAGGCAACTTACCTTTTTAAGTAAGCAAGCTAATGAGAGAAAATTTATCATTTTATTATTTTCAAACATTATCCATGAGGTTAGTTTGCTATTTTGTCAGTGTCTTCCTACTGATATCTTTTAAAGGATTTTAGTGAGTGTCTTAAATGTAAGTTAAACCCGCATCCAGATATGATTCCAGAAAAGTGCATTTCATCATGCTCTTTCCAAAAAGTCAATAGGAGGCTTCTGGCAGCAAACGGCTGTTGAATTCCTTCCAGTTCTCCTCCAAATTTCCTTGCAGACTTGGGAGAGTGTGACCTCAATCTCTCCTTTGTCTGTATTTTTCACTTAGCTCTTTAAATTCTGACACAGTAAGTAGTTATCCTACATCAAGACCCCAAATTTTACTCTAAATGGGGACCTGTACCTGTGTTTACACATAGGCTGCTGACTAACAGCTTCTGTGTATAATATGCGGATGGTTAAGAGCTCCTGTGATTTTATTTGGCCTGATTCTTGGACCCTCCACAGAGTCTGTCTCCTCCACATGCAAAAGTCTCTGTAATATCTGAACGCTTTCTGTGCACAGGGGAGGTAGGCTACAGGGAGAGGTCAAACGGAGGGAGAGTATTTCTAAAATAGCATATTCGCAACTTGAAAACCAGTAGGATTGTCTCATAAAATGCTGCTGCTTAGAAGGAAGGTGCTCACATCTATTACAGAAGGTTCCTTTATGTCATGACTCTCCACAGTATGTGTGGATGTATTCATAGAAACAAATATGTTCAAACACGTATTTATAACTTTTTCAAGGTGGAAAGCCCTCAATATCACACATGCTCTTCCAGTCTTCCAGTACTTCTGGCCAAGTACCAGGAGCCTAGGATGGTAGCCACAGAAATTCAGATGACATGTGGCTGTATTTTTTTTCTCCTTCAAATATGCCAGGGTCAGAGTTTAAGAAGCTTTAGTATGGTTGCAACATCATGCCATTAATAGAAACTGCACTCTAAAGAATGAAGGCAATGATTCTACGTGTGGATATAGGGTGACAGGTAGGAAATCAGCAGTCTCTAGATATACCACCATCTGGACAGCACCCACACATTGCTGGGGGCACAGGGTTGCAACCCTCCCACAGCTGCATGTTCTCTGGGCAGAGTTCCATCAGTCTTCTGGTAAGAACCATTTCTTCACACTGCCCTGGCAACTGCCAGCGCAGGAGCTCTGGTGTGTTCACAAGAGCATCTCAACTGGAGTAAGCTCCAGGGACCAGACTCAGACTTTAGATGTTTAATGCCCACACAGGGGAAACCCATGTGAATCTCAGCGCGGGGCTCAGATTTGTTCTACCCATCGTGCTGCTGCTTAGAACTGCTCCCTTTGCTTTACCTTCCAATCACTTCCCTTATGCCAGCTTTCGAGAGTATCATACTGAATGGCTTTCCTTTTGCTACTAAACTGATTTTCTTTTTTTTTTTCTAATCTTAAGAAATTAGAGCGGGAAAAGACTAGCTTCGTCCAGCCTCAGCAGGAGCATTCTCCATAGAATATTTCCTTTACTTCTTAAGACAAATGGCAGCATTTCAGTGTTCTGGTTAAAAGCCAGCTTCAACCCACTGCCCCACCAACACTTCACAGGGCATCTGCCTGCCTGTCCGCGTATGAATGTGTAGGAGCACACTGCAGCCAACCGGGTAACCTTGACTCAGAGTGGCAGAGATGATCATAATTCTCTTCTGAGAGGACCTGAAGCCTTTTAAGCAAGCGGGCAGAGTCTACGTGACTAAAACATACCAACTTCCTCTTTCATAAGTCATCACATGATGAACTACAATTACAATTCCTGCCTTGTCTCTGCGAATTGCAGACACATTGCCTCACCCTAGAAACCCTGCTCCTGTGTGTGGAGGAGGCGGCTCTAACTGCTGCAGCAGCCACTTTGGAAGGGATCCAACTCCAGTCTGTGCAGGGAGGGAGGGCAGTGGGTGGAAGACGAAAACAAAGCTCTGTTTACTTAGCATACATCGATAAAGCTGCTTCGGAGCTACATGAAAGGCCAGGCAGCTTGAAAGACTTTTGATACAATATAAGGAATTGCTGCTCGGGAACCAGGGCCAGCCTTAACCCCCTTGATCCCGGAGCCTTTTATGGCAAGAGAAACCAGAACTAAAACAGCCTTTCCATTTTCCAGCGGGCATTTCGTTAGGGAAGTTACAACAACTCAGTTTCGACACTGAATTGGTAGTGTAAAATAAAAAGGAAATGCTCTTCATTTGGAGAAGAAAAGCTCTGTTCTACAAAAATCCTTACTTAGTACCTCTCAAGGCAGAATTTGGATCTTGCTGTTTCTATTTTGGGATGCAGCCACAGGCTTTCCCACGAGGGTATTACAGTGCCTGCTCGCAGGTACATGAGTAAAATTAGGCCGTGGCTCTAACCCCGAGTTGTTTTCTTCTAACGTTTCAGTGCGTGCCCAGTGGGGCCACTTCTTGGGGGTGTTGAGATGGCTCATTGCTTGCAGCACAGAGACTGGGCCTCATCCCCTTTGGGCAGTGGCCTCGTGGGTGAAGTCACATGCTAGGATGAGTGGCTCAGAGTCTCCAAGAAGGGCGACAGGTCCTGAAAGAGATGCGCGACAGCAGGAACTAGGTGTGACCAAATCCACTAATACCAGCTGCTGGGGATCGGGGTCCTATTCTCCCAGCCAGGAGGGTGAGGCAGGGTTGAAATTGCAGGGAAAGATCTGGGAACAGATGGGGAGACCTTTATGGCAGGCGCACCTTCTCTGGAAATCCCCCTGAGAAGACATTCAGGCTTCGCCTGCAAAAACATTTAGGTCTGGCATTACATTTTCTGTACCATTTTCGAACAGGTTTTCTCATGTGGTTTAAGTAGCTCCCTCCACTGTTTCTCCAAGGGTGTTTTTCCTTTTCCTCGTGGTTAATCCTTTGAAGCAACCTGGCATTTTCAACAGCAACAGAGAGAAACGTCAGCAGGATTTTTTTCTCCCTCCACCTACCAATCCAGTTGTAGGGAAAATAATATAATGAGTACCCTGTTCTTCCCACACTTAACCAGCTCATTCCAGGCTCAGGGAGAGATGCGGGCCTGTTTTCCAACAAAGGAAGCTCCGGAGGCCGCCCTTCCAGAGCTGAGGTGTAAAAGTCCCAACTGAGAGTGTCTAAGCCCGCGTCTATTAGTCAGTCAGGCTAACGACCGGCCAAAAGTGATTTACCATAACACACGCCAGCTCCTCCTCCCGATAAAAGTGTGAAACTCAAGTGCTCAATTCAGTCCGGGCACAGCTCGTGGCTGCCAACGGCGGCGGAGCGCGGCGGGCCCGGCTCGCCCTGCGGCCACACCTCGCCTTCGCGCCAGGCGGGTCTGCACCCACCGAAGCCCAGCCCGGGCCGCTCGGCGGGCGCGACGCCGCCCCCACCCCCACAACCCGCGGGGCCAGGGACCCGCGAGCCGCTCACCCCCGCGGCTCGTGCCCGCGCCCCGCGCCACCTCGAGTCCAAGTTTGGCCCCGGGGGCGGGGCCTGCAGGCCCAGAGTCGCCGGCAGGGGGCGGAGCCTGCGCGGTGACGCGGCCGCGCTGGCCGCTGACCCCGGATCCCTGGAATGTGCGTTGGTTCAATGGGGCCGCCGGTGCCAGCAGCGCCGCGTCACGTCCGCGCGGAGCGTGCGCACTCGGCGGAGGCGGCGCACGCGGCCCGCGGACCCGCGCCCACATCACGCACCCGCCGCGCCGACCCACGCCCGGCGGTTGGGACCCCCCGAGAGGAGGATTCGGTGTCTGCGGGGGCCCGTCGCGCGGCGCTCCCGCCCCCTCCCGCCCCGAAGGGCTCCGGGACGCGGCGGGTGGACGCGGGCCCTAGGCTTGCGAGCGCACAGCCACCTCTGAGGAGAACTGCAGGGGACCGGCGGCGTCTGTGCGCTTCCCCAGACACACGCTAGTGTGAAAGCACCTACCGATGAGTTCTAATAAAGCTCCCTAAAACACGGCAACCACGCTTGACTTAAAAGCCCCACCCTCGAGCGATTATGGACAGAACCACGTTACAAAGTGGCCTTGTTTTCCACAACATGAGTTTTAGCATGGTTTGGCCCAAACGGACGTGGAGGGGCGGGAACTCGGCCCGAGCAGTCGCGGCAGCCGAGCGGCTAGAGGAAAGCAAGGCGCGCCGGCCACGCGCTCACGTCGGGGACGCCGGCCGCGGCGCCGGCGGGCGGGCTCTCCGGGCAGGCTCTCCGGGCAGCGCTCGTTCTCCGGCAGGGGGAGGGGGAGGGGGAGGGCGCAGGCGGGCGCGCGCGGGCGGGCGGGGGGAGGACGGGCGCGCGCGAGAGAGAGGGGAGGGCGGGCGCGCGCGCGAGGGGAGGGGGCCCGCGCAGGCGCCTTGCGAGGCTGTCGAAGAATCAAGTCTGTAGAAGTGGAGCGGCCGCGGCGGCGGCAGCAGCAGCAGCGACGGCGGCGGCGGAGCTGAGGCGGGCTGGGCGCTGACGCGGGCGCTGTGAGAGCGGCGACGCCAGGAGCTGTGAGAGAGCAGCGGAGCGAACCGGAGCCCGCGCCGCGCCCGAGCCCCGCGCCGCCGCCGCCGCCGCCCCGGCGCGGCATGCCCCGCCGCTCGGGCTGAGCCTGCCCCGGCGGCCGCCCCCCGCCCCCCGCCCCCCCGGCCTCCCCGCCCCCCGCCCCGCACTCCGCGCCGGCCGCCGCCGCGACCTGCTGCGCTCCCCCGCGCCCGCGCGGCCCGTCTTCGCCCCGGTCTGGAGGCCCGCCGCGGCCCCGGCCGAGCCCCCGCCGCCGCCGCCGCGCCCGCCGCGCCGCGCCGCCCCGCCGTCCGCCCGGGCCCGCGCCGGCCGGGGGGACGTGCTGCCGCGGCTGCAGCCCCTCGCCCCGCGCCCGCCGCCCCTCGTGCACCGGGGGCGCTGCGCGGGCGCCGAGCCTTCGCGGGCTTTGCCGCCGCCGCCGCCTCTGCGGCCGCCGCCGCCGCTGGTGGGGGAGACGCGGGGTTGGGGGGGGAGGAGGGCGCGCGTGGTGCCGGCGGGGAGCGGCGGCGCCCCCTCCTCCTCCTCCTCCTCCGGCGCCGCGGGCTCCTCGGACATGGCCGCGGCGGTGGCGGTGGCGGCCGCGTCCCGGCGGCAGTCGTGCTACCTGTGTGACCTGCCCCGCATGCCTTGGGCCATGATCTGGGACTTCACCGAGCCCGTGTGCCGCGGCTGCGTCAACTACGAGGGCGCCGACCGCGTCGAGTTCGTCATCGAGACGGCGCGGCAGCTCAAGCGGGCGCACGGCTGCTTCCCGGAGGGCCGCTCCCCGCCCGGCGCCGCGGCCCCGGCCGCCGCCAAGCCGCCGCCGCTCTCGGCCAAGGACCTCCTCCTGCAGCAGCAGCAGCAGCAGCAGCAGCAGCTCGGCCACGGCGGCCCGGAGGCCGCCCCGCGCGCCCCGCAGGCCCTGGAGCGCTACCCTCTGGCGGCCGCAGCGGAGCGGCCCCCGCGCCTGGGCTCCGACTTCGGCGGCGGCCGCCCGGCCGCGGGCCTGGCCCAGCCGCCGACGCCGCAGCCGCCGCCCGTGAACGGCATCCTGGTGCCCAACGGCTTCTCCAAGCTGGAGGAGCCGCCCGAGCTGAACCGCCAGAGCCCGAACCCGCGGCGCGGCCACGCCGTGCCGCCCACCCTGGTGCCGCTCATGAACGGCTCGGCCACGCCGCTGCCCGCCGCGCTCGGCCTGGGCAGCCGCGCCGCCGCCTCGCTGGCCGCCGTGTCCGGGGCCGCGGCCGCCGGCCTGGGCTCGGCGCAGCCCGGCGAACTGGGCGCCCACAAGCGGCCGGCGTCCGTGTCGAGCAGCGCGGCCGCGGAGCACGAGCAGCGCGAGGCGGCGGCCAAGGAGAAGCAGCCGCCGCCGGCGGCCTCGCACCGCGGCCCGCCCGACAGCCTGTCCACCGCGGCCGGGGCGGCCGAGCTGGGCCCCGAGGGCGCGGGCAAAGGCCGCGGGCCCGGCGAGCAGGACTGGGTCAACCGGCCCAAGACCGTGCGAGACACGCTGCTGGCGCTGCACCAGCACGGCCACTCGGGGCCCTTCGAGAGCAAGTTTAAGAAGGAGCCGGCCCTGACTGCAGGCAGGTTGTTGGGTTTCGAGGCCAACGGGGCCAACGGGTCTAAAGCAGGTAGGGGCGGCTGTGGAGTGAGGGGGTCTAGGGGCGACGCGGGGACGGAGAGCCGAGGAGGGGGTGCTCTTGTCATTCGCCCTTCTCCCCCGGCCCAGAAACAACAAACACCCAACTTCCTGATCTGCCCGAGGCGGAACCAGTGCTTAGTGGCAACGTGTTCCTGTGCTGAAGCAGCATAACAGAGATGAGTCAGACGGGCTGATAGGCAGCGACACAGGGCTTTCCTTTCCCAGCACATTCCTGGATGCGAGCATGAGGGCACCAGTCACCTTTTAACCTGGGGCGGGGGTGGGGGTGGGGGGGACGTTAACCGTCATGTGCACAGTGCAGCCTGGGTACATGCAGGCGTGTGGAAAAACAGGCAGTGCTGTCCGGGCCATTTTCTGTGGCTTTTCTTTTTTTTTTTTGAACTGCTAGACTGCTTCAGAGCCCCGTCAGTCTAAGTGGTTTAAGTTGCACGTGCTCTTGAAACTCATGTGAGTTTTTATGTACCAGCTTTTAGAGAATAGAAATTCTTCAGGGAGTTTTGTTATGTGTTAGTAAAAGAGAGGTTCTTTTCAGTGCACGTTCATTTATTTCTTGTTTTCCCTTTTATGTCTTTGTTCTTCCAGTTGCGAGAACAGCAAGGAAAAGGAAGCCTTCTCCAGAACCAGAAGGTGAAGTCGGGCCTCCTAAGATCAATGGAGAGGCACAGCCGTGGCTGTCCACGTCCACAGAAGGGCTCAAGATCCCCATTACTCCTACATCCTCTTTTGTGTCTCCACCACCACCCACTGCCTCACCTCATTCCAACCGGACCACACCGCCTGAAGCGGCCCAGAACGGCCAGTCCCCCATGGCAGCCCTGATCTTAGTAGCAGACAATGCGGGGGGCAGTCATGCCTCGAAAGATGCCAACCAGGTGCACTCCACCACCAGGAGAAACAGCAGCAGTCCACCCTCTCCGTCCTCTGTGAACCAAAGAAGGCTGGGCCCCCGAGAGGTGGGGAGCCAGGGGGCAGGCAGCACGGGAGGACTGGAACCAGTGCACCCCGCCAGCCTCCCGGACTCCTCGCTGGCAGCCAGCGCCCCGCTGTGTTGCACCCTCTGCCACGAGCGGCTGGAGGATACCCACTTTGTGCAGTGCCCATCCGTCCCTTCGCACAAGTTCTGCTTCCCTTGCTCCAGACAAAGCATCAAACAGCAGGGAGCTAGTGGAGAGGTCTATTGTCCCAGTGGGGAAAAATGCCCTCTTGTGGGCTCCAATGTCCCCTGGGCTTTCATGCAAGGGGAAATTGCAACCATCCTTGCTGGAGATGTGAAAGTGAAAAAAGAGAGAGACTCGTGACTTTCCGGTTTCAGAAAAACCCAATGATTACCTTTAACTAAAACTGCTTGAATTGTATATATATCTCCACATATATATATATCCAAGACAAGGGAAATGTAGACTTCATAAACATGGCTGTATAATTTTGATTTTTTTGAATACATTGTGTTTCTATTTTTTTTTTTTTGACGACAAAAGGTATGTACTTATAAAAGCATTTTCTTCTTTTGTTAACGTTATTAGCATATCTTTGTGCTTTATTATCCTGGTGACAGTTACCGTTCAATGTAGGCTGTGACTTGCGCTGCTTTTTTAGAGCACTTGGCAAATCAGAAATGCTTCTAGCTGTATTTGTATGCACTTATTTTAAAAAGAAAAAAAAAAAGCCAAATACATTTTCTGACATTGTAAGATTGCCTTACTGTCTGTTATTCCTTATTGCTGGCCCCTTTCTCAGGCTGGAGGCCAAGTGGTGGAGAAGGAAAGGAAATGAGCGCAAGGGGCACTGTTGTGAAGTGGGCATGCCACTGGGAAATGTCACCAAGTTTCCCCCCAAGCATTGTCCTTTTAGAGTAACAGGAAATCGATTTTGAGCCTCTCGATTTTGTTCTTAAAGTTCAGTTGTTGGGCTATTGATGACTGCCTGAGAGTTGCTGCTGAGAGATTTTCAGGACTGTGGGGTTTTTTTGGGAGGGGTGGGGGGAGGATTTTCTTTTTTTTTAAGGCGAAATTGACCACTGTTCACTGCCCATGTGATCAGTTGTAAGATTACAATGCTGCATGCTAGTTGGTTACATAATACACAATCCAGTGACTCAAGGCAGTGATAACGGATGGTGGTGGGGACAAGATGGCACTGCCATCTTTGCATGGAGCCTGGCTCTGCAGCGCCACTTGACCTTTTGAAACACCCTGGAGCTCTGTCTGTCGTTGCTGTGGTCGTTTCCTTTGAAAAGAGTCGAAAGAGAAGTTGCAGTCCAGGTGAACTTGGAGATTGTGGGATTGGTTTTGTTTCTGTTTTGTGTTTTGTTGTTTTATCATTTACCTGTAGCGCTATTGCTGTTGATATGATCATCTACACCCTGTTTCTAGTGAGTGCTAAATACAGTATGGTACAATGACAGTAACAGCTCGGGGTGCTGCCAGGACTGCCTGTGGGCATATCAGTGACAGCCCAAATGGGGGTGGAGGAAACCTGTAATTTCCTTCTTACCTGTGTTTGAAATACCAAGTGAATAATACTGTTCTTCTGGACAAAAATGATAAACTAGCAAAAATTAAAGAAAGGGTTTTACATAATAGACAGGCCCGACCTCTCAAACTATTTTTAGAAATCTTTTGTAAACTAATTTCTTTTGATCACTATTTTGCATCAGTAAAATGATTTTTTTTAAACCAATAAATCATCAGTTATTAGAAATAGTTGTCTCACAGTGATACTGGTTTTTCTTTTGTGCTGTTATGATTTAACATTGACAGGAACACTACTTTCAGACCTTTTATGTTCAGGTGTTTGTAACTTGGCCCTATAATTAGACTGAGTCATGGCTTTGAGGTCTACTACAACTTCTGTGTATCATTCACAAGCGGGCTTTTCATTTGAAAATATAGATTGTTACCCACTTTGGATTCTTTTTCAATTATGTTTTTGTCTTTTTTAAATTGCTCAAAATTTTTTAATGGTCGAGTTATTAACACTTGAAAATCAGATACTGCACCAAGTACAGTATTTTTGTCATGGTGTTTTTATGGAGCGCACCTATCATTAATGCTGTGCAAATTCATGTTACCGGTCATTGTTATATTACAGACAGACTTGCATGATTGACCAGTTTGTTGTTACACTTTTTTTTTTTATTGGAGTATCTATGACTCAGATCAAACTGGTTTCTCTCATGTAAATGCACACATGCAGAAACACAGTCAATTTTACATGCCCATAAAGACATTTGCAAAGAATTCAATTTATTATGGTCTGTTGTATAAATGTGTATCTCCGCACTTTATTATAAACTGGAATTTGACCTCACAGATGTTACAAGTTGATCAGTCATTTGACCTAATTTGTGGTAGCTATCTGTATGTTTTGCAATCTTAATACAGATAAGCTTTCCAAAAAGATTAGTAAAGAACCATCCTGCTGTTTTGAATAAGTCTGTCCAGCTGTGGAAAAGACAGCCTGTGGTTTCTCTGCACTGGTGTTTAAGAGGGAGAATTTAAACAGCTTTAAAGGGATGTGTGTTGAGTTTACTCCTATTAAAAAATAAGAGTCTGACTGGCCCTTGGGTGGCCTTCGTAGAAGGCTAGCAGCTGGAAAGTGTTGATCTGGGTTATTTTTCTGGCATTCTCTTAAAGTTAAAAAGTTAACATTGGGACATGGGTTTGATCCTTTGTTGTACCTGATGACAGTGCAGAGATTCTCCACAGCTGGATAAAGATGTCAGAAAGCTACTTACTGTACATGGGCAGTATCAGATTTCAAATCCTACTATTTCAGCTGTGCTTTTAATACTCAAAATATTAGGGGATGGGGTGTTGAAGCTTTCCCTTTTTGCTTTAACAATTTATAGAATTTAACAGATGTATTGTCTTTCATGTGGCCTCACATTAAAAGTTATGAGAACGTACACATGGTTTACAACTTTTACTAGATACCTTTCCTTGGCCACCAAGTATTTTAAAAGTGTGCCACCTTTTAACCTTTCCTTTTTTTTTAAGTTGAAGGTGATACCTTTTCTATATATGATGAAACTCATGTCATCTAAAGTGAGTGTAATCTCAGATATCAACATTATTCTATTTTAAAATCACGCTATGGAAAGATCACCTGCGTTCTGTCACTTGTCAGATTTCCAGTACCTTTTTTTTCTTTAACTTTTAGCATTAAATAAAAATAAAATTGGGAGCACTGAACACTTTCTGAGGCCTTTTTTAATCGTTTAAAGTAAGCTTAGAGCGGCTGTTGTTTTAATCACTAGTGGCAATGCGAGCAAAGGATGTGTGGGTTTGGGGTTGGAGTCTGACTGGACTGGCAGGAGAATAGCAGGAGATAAAAGACATGGAACAAAAAGACGACGGATGGAAGGGGGGAGAAAAGTGCTGGGGACTGGGGAAAGGGCAGTGGGATAGGGGAAGCAGATAAAGAGAAGAGCTGAGCAAAATACAGCCAGAAAGCACTTGTTTACTTTTCAACTTGCAGTCCAGCCAGCCTTTCTGCAATAGTAGATTGGAAGGGGAAGACAGTGACCACATTGAAAAGACTGTCAAGACCCGGAGCTGCTCTCTGGAAAGCTGTGGGATAAAACAGCCATGTTGGGCCAGAGGAAATGCATTGAAGACAAAAGAGAAAGGGAAAAAAAAAAAAAAAAAGCTTTTGGAAAGCTTTGGAATAAAGTCAGAGCCAAAGCCATGTGTGAGCTTTATTGATGCCCTAAAACCTACATTTATAAATGGAGATAAAAGGTGAACTGTGCTATGATACTTTTACAAACTCCTGTCTACTACCGTGTAGTAAGACATTTCCTAGATGTTTGCAGCTTTTACTCTTCTTATTGATCAATGGTTTGGCAGACTTCTCTAAGAAAGAACTTGTGAAACTTAATAGATTTAAGATAAGGTACACTTAGACTTACTATATGTTTTAAATTAAACAGCAACAGTTAATGCGCAGCTGAATATATTTTCATCAGAGGTGACAATTAGCCTATTTAAGGCAGTTTTCAAGAAACAATATCCTTAAGTTATTTATAGATTCTAATATGCAACAAGATGTTTCATTTAAAATTAGCTTAAAAGAAATCGTAAACTATTAGTCTTCTCAAAGATGCTAAATTTCATTTTTAGTGAGATTTAGAATAGTGCAGCCTGCAGAAGCCACTTTCAAAATTTCAAAAGCGCCTCCCAAAGTAAACGTTAATGATTGCATTCAGTTTTCAGTTCAGCCAAACCAACCAGACCCTTGATGTGGCAGATGTCTTTGTTTATTCCCCAAAGCTGGGAAAAAGTGGAAGGGAAAACATGGAGCTCCTTTTAATTCCTAGACTTTTCAGTCCCTTGTTGCTCAGAGTTGTTTTGCATGTGATTTATAGATGGTTTTATTTGATTCATGAAGAGTGAAATGTTTCCCTTCCTGATTCCAAAGTGTATACGTGGAATCATTCAGAAAAATGTTCAGTGGTGTGTAGGCCACTGGAAGCACTGAGTCACCCTCATTTGCTTGCCTTTTCTTCATAGGGAGCAGTGAGAAGACACGCCTTTCCTCTGTCACAGATCAAGGGCAGAGGCACCAATGAATGGAATACAGATCTACCTTCATCATCTAGGGGTTCTAGAAATGGGGGTGTGGGTGGGGATGCTGTTTAACTCTTTCAGTGCCACTTGTTAGGCCTCTGACAGCAACAGTATTGATTACAATACAATTAAATAAAAATTATGAGTGTGACTTCCCAGAGTGTCAACAGCCTAGATCCCTTGTTGCCGTTTCTGACAGCCTGCATTTTCCTCAAAGGTTACGAACCCCTCACAGTAATTTAAAAGGCACAAAAATACAAAAAGTCAGTTTGTAAATTACTTAAGAGGCTGGGAGACAGATAATGACTGGACTTATGGATTATCTGTGGATTTCTCTATTAATCCCTAGATAAAACCATAATTAGTCAGGGATAGCCACACTATCCCAATTTACCGTTAATAAAATCATTTGTGCTCAGTTTAACTGAAATTTGTTTAAACCTGTCAGTCTGTTACTTGCTCCTTCCGCATGTCAATATGACTTAAAATGCTTGCTTTAAAATAACTTCGTTAATTTGAGGTGTAACCTATTGTTTTTTTAAATGATAGAATATGAGATCTACACCTGCACTGGTCTTTATGACAGAATATTGTGCTGAGTAGCACAGAACAATCCATGCAAACCACAGGAAAGGTATTCTAGGGCAAAAGATATACCACAGGCAAATCATTTAGACTTGGGTCTTAAAGCTGGTCTTTTACTCTGAAAAACGATGGAGTAAAGTTTCCTTAATAGAACAATCCTATTGGAATGGTATAAACTGTTTCTACTATAATATAATCTTAAATATTGCTTTGAGAAAAATGTAGAATAGCCCTCTAAAACTAGAAATCATAGTATACCAAGTCTTCAGTGCATGTAAAATTGATCACAAAAGTCAGCCTTGAGAATCCTCTAGGAGATGATTTTTCTCCTAGGTCAGACAAGGTCTGGAGACTGGACTGCAGGATTCCTAGTTTCAATCGCAAGCATTAGTGCACTGGTTGATCTCATTCTTGGAACGGGCTTTAGAAGTTAGATTGCATAATCTAAAGAGCCTCCCCCAGCAATTCCACAGAAGCCCTTGATGCTGACATAAGACATCTTGTATAGAGTAATAGTTAACATTTCAGTATTTCTAAATACAGTTTATATTTTGGGGAAAATGAACTGTTGTATAACTTGATCTCATTACTTACCACTTTTACTTAGCTATTGCTATTTCATTCTTTGTGTCATTACCATCGGGTAACATTCGGATGCCCATGAGGGGATAGGCATCTTGCACAACAAATGAGTCATGTTTTGTTGTGTAGGTACTCAGGTAGCAACTTTAGCAGATAAATATTTAGGTCACTATATTTCTCTGCCATATAGAAAACAGCTTTCCTATGACAGTGCAAGTAGAATATTTTACACTGTAAATGTGGCTGTCTCGCCAGGAAAAACAAAATTCCTGAAACAACATTTCCCCGGAGATAAAGGCCTAAATTTATTTTAATGTAGGGAAAGATTTTTTTGTAATTCAAATTACTTTTATTATTTTTAACTCAAATTATTTTTGAGCTCTAACTTACCGAGCTTTATTTTCTTTTATCGCAGGCTTTTAAAATATTAACCATACCAGTAAGAGTTGTGCAGAGAAGTGAAACGTAGGAGTAGGGATTGTCTAAGACAATAAATGAGCATTTCTTTACACACAGCCTTGGCCTTGGGCCTTTCATGTTCTCCGCAGCCTGGGAGAGCTGCACAGCAGAAAAAGGCTGCTGCGTGCCTCAACCCGGGCTGCAGCCTTCTACCCCACGTTGTTATTCCTGCCTCCAAATAGCAATCCGATTAGCTTTCTTTGGTGATAAAAGATAAAGATTTATTGTACCCCATATACAACTGAAATCAGAATTTCACAGGAGGGTCACAG
This sequence comes from Hippopotamus amphibius kiboko, assembly GCF_030028045.1. Lineage (NCBI taxonomy): Eukaryota > Metazoa > Chordata > Mammalia > Artiodactyla > Hippopotamidae > Hippopotamus > Hippopotamus amphibius. Next base: position 82,826,046 of record NC_080190.1, on the reverse strand, counting down.
TCATTAGGGAGGTTTTGGAATACTATTCTCCTAACAAGCACCATATGGGCTGTTGCTGTTATTATTTAACACTTATTAAGTAGGCACATCATTTTAGGCTTTGAACAGCTGAGAGGCCACAGCCCCCAGCGTCTTTGGAGCTTTAGAGTCAATGCCGCAGGTAGGGAATGTATTTGCTTGATGAACGGCACGTACTGACAAGAGTTAACGACGAGCTGGTTTCCTTCCAGGAGTCTGGAAAGTATAGTTAGAGCTAAACTCTTACATCGAGAACTGAGTCTCTTCCTAAAACTTACATCCGGAGCGTTGGTAGGACTGTGACATAGGACACCATCCTATAGTCAAAGTGCTTTCACTACGCCCAGCAGGCAACCATCACGCACGAAAGGGGCCGCAGGACACCATTATCTTCATACACATCAACAGACCGGTTGAAAACAGGGGGTCCAGGTCAGAATTGTCAAACTGTAGCTTTTTCCTTTTTTTTTCACTTTTGGTTGTTGCTTTGAATGGCGTTTTTTAAAAAGGAAGAAAACAGCCGCCAGCGCTGCCAAGCCCTGTTTACTCGAGGGGAAGGAAAGGGGAGGAGGCTCCCTGACTCTCCGGCCTCCTGCGTAAACGCCTTCGCCCGCGAGGAGACCTCGCCGTGGTTTCCAACGCGGCACCCTGACTCACGCCGCGCCTGTATTTATTTATTCTAGAACTTTTCCCCGGGCCGCACTGGCCGGCGCAGCGCATCCTCCCAGCGCCGCGATCTGGGCACGTGGAGCCGCGCGACCCCGCAGCGGGCGGGGCCGGGGCGGGGCCTGGGGGCGGGGCCGGGGCCGGAAGCGGCGGCGGAGCGCCCGCCCCGCCCTCCCCCGATCGGCCCGACAGGCCGCGCGTCCCATTCCGGCCCATCCCGGCCCCGGGCGGCAGGCCGGCCAGCGCGCCAGCTGCCCGGGCTATAATTAGAGGGGAGCCGCGGCCAGGCCGAGCCTGGTCCCCCGCGCCTCCCGCTGGCGTGCCCGGGAGGAATGTGCGAGCGCGAGGGCCCCGTGCGTCGCCGCCACCGCGCTCCCTGGACGGTCACCGCGTGGTGGACCAAATAAAGTAAAAGGTCTGGCTCCCGCCGGGCGAGGCCGAGCGAGCCACCAGGGAGCCAGCTCAGGGGTGTGGCGAGCCCTCGGCTGCCCAGAAAAGATCAAACGCGCGTCAGCAACAGCCGTGCCTGCCGCCTGCAAGGGTCCCTGGCGCGCGCCAGGCTGTACTGGGTGGATTGTCTGAGTTGGAGACGGCGCAGGACAAGAGCTGGCCCAAATGATATCCCTTTTTGGATATCATGATGCCGATTTTTTTTTTTTCAAAGACTGTGACTATAATAAGGCAAATGTACCATGCTGGTGGAGTAAACACTCAAGCTTAAGGGGCATCTGTCTTAGCAGAAAGCACTCTAATGCACCGTGCATGTTAGAAAGGTATCGGGTTGGCCAAAACGTTCGGGTTGTCCCGGAACGTGTTACGGGACAACCCGAACGAACTTTATGGCGTCCCCAGTATTTATTAAGCAAACCTCAGGACGTGCCACTGTGGGTACTACCAAGTCAAATAAAGTACTTTAACAGCTGACTGCTTGAAAGGGAGTAGGCTTCTCAGAGAGAAACTTTTAAGTTAGCAAAAAAAGTCTCTCTCATCAGAGTACTTGCTGTTAGGCCCTTGCAGTGCCACCCAATTAATTAACTTCTGATTTTTGTAAATTATTGAATTTAATACTCTGCAGTAATATCTCCAAAAATAATAATGATAACAGGCATGACCCCTGTCCTTTTAACAAAATGACGTTTGGTACCAGCCTCGGAGTGCGAGCCTAGGCGCTTCACTGTGGTCTAGGAGTTGTATAACAGTTTCAGTCATTGTTTACAAAGTGATTGTGGTAGATGGATGGGAAGCTGAAAAAATAAACCTTTGCTCCACGCTTAAGAGTACCTAGACACAACCCTCCTAAAAAACTTCCTTCATCAACATATTTTTCTTTCCAGATAACAAGCACAAAAACCATTTTAGAAGCTTGGGATGGAAATCATAGACAGCAGTCCACTTCTTATATATTTTATCGAGGAACCTGGAAGCCTTTTCAGGTTGAAATTTGATTCCTAGGAGGTTATTCTTGCTCAGGCCTGTTTGTCTTGACACAGCAGCAATGTCGTCCAGGCTGCTCAGCTCCTTCGCAAAGATCTTTGAGAGGGAATTATGCTGAGAGATGCAAATTCAAGTTTTTATGAAAATGCACCTCAGAATTGTCCAGTTCTTTCCCAGATACACAAAAACACTGGAACACGTGTCAAGAAGTCTCCCAATATTCTTGGGCTTTGTGTGATCATTTCAGGTAATTCACTTTTGTGTTTCTATTTTGCGGTTATTGAGGAAAAAAATTACCATGTACTTACCTCAGAAGGGGCTAAGGAATGAAACTGGACAACCTCTATGACAGCATTTTGGTTTTTCATCTGTCAACACAGGACATGAGAAAGCACTGGGCATATGAGATATGCATTAGGTGCCTGGGCGCAGTGAATGTGTACCACTAAAAATATAGACTCCCAGTTATCACATGAGAGGGGGTCATAGCAAACAGCATTGAAACGCTGGTGAGAAGGGGCTCCCCCTGCTGTCATCATAGAAGATACATCATCACCCAGGCCAGAGTCTTGTAGCTGGGACACCCACTGGCTGTAAAGCTCAGTATCAGATGATTTGTGGAGTTCTCATCACCTCGGGGGATATGTCATTCAATGGAAAGTAAAATGAAATAAAATTATAGACCACAAATAAAGGACATGAATAGTTTCCTTAAAAGGTACTATGCTCAGATTCATTTACTGAAGGATCAGCCTACCCGAGAACCACCAAAAGGGTTTATCTCAGTTCATTCATGGCTTTAAAAGTAAGGATGGTTTTGTGTGGCTGGTGGCAGGTGGGCAGATGTCAGGGCTGGGGGTCAGGGGGCGAGGGGAGGGCTGGGGAATGAGGATATGATGGAGCCTATTGTATTCTTTTTTTCTTTTTTTTAAATTAATTTATTTATTTTATTGGCTGTGTTGTGTCTTTTTTGCTGTGCACGGGCTTTCTTTTTAGTTGCGGTGAGTGGGGGCTACTTTTCGTTGTGGTGTGCGGGCTCCTCATTGCCGTGCCTTCTCTTGTTGTGGAGCACGGGCTCTAGGCGCATGGGCTTCAGTAGTTGCAGCACATGGGCTCAATAGTTGTGGCTCATGGGCTCTAAAGCGCAGGCTCAGTAGTTGTGGCACATGGGCTTAGTTGCTCCGCGACATGTGGGATCTTCCTGGAGCAGAGATCAAACCCGTGTCCCCTGCATTAGCAGGTGAATTCTCAACCACTGCGCCACCTAGGAAGCCCTCTTGTATTCTTTTAAAATAATCAATCAATAAAAACGATGCACGATGAAAAATAAAAGAATAACTTCATTGAACTCTGACCTCAGTAAAACTGTTGGATTTTGTAAAAAAAAGAAAAAGAAAATCATTTCATATCCATGTAAATCGCACTTTTCTGCACATAGGCCTTTAGATCCATAAGTAAGATCCTTCAGTGATCATGAACTTTGCAGCCTTGGAAGAAACTCATTCAAGGTCTCTGCAGCCAACATTGCCTGAGTTGAGTCTCAACCCGTGACCAGACTGAACTGAGCATCGTTGGTCTTTGTATTTGCGGAGGGTTTGAAGACTTCAGTGGAATTAGGTGGATGACATGAATCCAAAGCCGTTAAGGAAAAGAGATGGCGTGTGCAAGAACTGAGATCTTGGAGAGGAAGAGTCATGTGAGAAGACATGACTCAGTCATTCATTCATTCACTCTTGGTGCACTTATTCTTTCTCTCCAGAAACCTATTTCATGGTAAAGAACGTGGGCCCTGGAATCAGACTGCTTAAGCTGAAATTCCAGTTCCAACTCTTTTTAACCTTAGTATTTAACCTTCTAATGTCAATTTAATTATCTGTGAAAGGCTATTATGCCCCTCATGGAGTTGTTGAGGGGACGAATTGACAGGGGTATATAACCTGCATACCATGATGTCTGGCACATAATACATTAAATTTGGGTACATCACCCTGTGGTACTAGGCTGAGGGCTGGAGTTAGATAATTGTGAAAAAACAGTGTCTTTGGTTGGCTTCCAGAAACCCCTTTCTTTATTCTCCCATCTCACTGGTTGCCGCTTCTCAGTCTCCTCGGCTGCTTCCTCATCTCACTTATTGGAGTGCCCCAGCCTCAGTCCTCAGACCATTTCTTTCTCTCTCTACTTCCTCTCTAGTGATCTCATCCAGAACTGTGGTTTTAAACTAATAGTTATATGCTGACTCCAAGTACCTCTAGCCTAGACCTCTTCCCCCAAGTGCCAGCCTTGTCCATCCATCCAGCCCCCCAAAATCTCTGTCTTTCTCAGCTTGCCAAATGGCAACTCCATCTTCTAATTGCTTAGGCCATAGATCTTGGAGTGCTCTTTGACTTTGTTTTTCCTCATATACCTTCCATCCAACCTATCAGCAAATCCTCTTGGCTCTACCTTCAAAGATAAATTTAGAATCTGATCATCTCTTGCTACCTGGTTGAAGTCACCATCATCTCTTGTCTAAAGTATTGCAGAAGCTTCCTAACTCTTCAAACTTCTGCCTTTCCTCTGCAGAAAGTTTATTCTCAATTCAGCAGCCAGAATAAAGCTTTAACGTATTGGTCTGATCTTGTTTCTCCTTCATTCAAACCCCTCCAATTCTTTTCTAGCTCATTTAGAGTCAAATGCAAAGTCCTGGCAACAGTCTGCAAGGCTGTGCTACCTCTCAGACCAGGCACCCCTCCTATTTCTGGACCTTGCTGAGGATGCTCCTGATGCAGGGTCTTTGCACTTGCTCTTCTCTGCTTACAGTGCTCTTCCCAGGTGTATGCATAGCTTACTCCCTTATTTCCTTCTGTTCTCTGCTCCAATGTCCTCTTCTCAGTGAGGTCTCCCCTGACCATGCTGTATCATTTCCTATTGCTGCTGTAACAAATTATCACAAAACCCAAAATTATTATCTTACAGTTCCAGAGGTCAGAAATCTCAGATTAAGATGTGGACACACCTGGTGCCTTCTGGACGAGAATCCGTTTCCTCACCTTTTCCATCCTCTGGAACTGCCCACAATCCCTGGCTCATGGCCGCTTCCTCACATCACTCCAACCTCTTGTTTCCATCATTACATGTGGTCCTGCCTGCCTCTGATACAGACTCTTGTAGTTACATTGGGCCCAGCTGAGCAGCTCAAGATACTCTCCTCATCTATAAAAGCTTAATGTAATCAAATCGGCAGAATCCCTTTACCAGGTAATATCACATATACACAGGTTCAGGGTATAAGGACGTGGACATCTTTGGGGGCCATTATTCAGCCTACCACATACCATTTATAAAATAACCATCACAACGTACTTCCCATTCTATAGTCCCCATCCCTGTTTTATTTTTCCTCCTAGCACTTTTCCCCACCAGATAGTGTTTTATGTACTGGTTTATGACTTTTCTCTGCCTCCCACCCCAACCCCTGCAGGCCCTAGAGTGTAAACTCTGTGAAGCAGGACAAAGCATCCCCTGTGTCATAATGATGCGTGGCATATTGAGTGTTCTCAGTAAATAGCTGTTAAAGGAATAAATTTGGTTTCTAATCTTTATGAGGGAAGTGTGCTAAAAAATAATAAACAATAAGAAAAGAGTCATAAAAATGTGTTTATAAGGTACAGTGGAAACAGGGTCAGTCTGCAGGGAGAGAAACCACCCAAGAGGGCTGCGTGGAGGAGGAAACTGAGCGGGGCCGGCCACAGGGCAGGGCCCACCAGCGGGGACTGGGGGAAGAAGCAAGCACAGGGACCCTACAGACACGATTCAGCCAGGCAAGGGGGTCCTCGCGGACCCTTAGATCAGAAAAACCAGGAGGACCTGGGCAAGGGCATGTGCCAACTAACCCCAGCAGGGTGGGACTCAGAGGGGGGATGTGTCCCCAGGTGCTTTTACAGGGTCAGGAGCTCGGGGCTTCAGGCGAAGCAGGAGGAAGCAGGGTCTCCTTGGGGGTGGGGTTCTTGGCCCGCAGCAGTGATGGGAACGGGGTCCGATCCATCACTGCACCGAAAGCGGGGGCTGGCTGTTGTTACCCTGGCTTTCCACCTCCTCTTGGCAGGGGACGAGAGAGGAAGGCGGCCTGACTCACCTAACAGCGCCTAGCGGCTCCCAGGTGGTCTTCGAAGCCGGTCAGTGGCAGTTGCAACAGCAGTTCTTTTATGGAAAGATTCTGCTAGGAACGTATCGAAGTGGTTAAAGACACAACTCTCTTCATTCCTCGCCTGGCTGCACCCCAGCTTGGCTGTGTCCTTGGATAAGTTCCCGGATGTGTCTAAACCTGTCTCCTCATCTGTAGAATGGTGAGAATAATAGTACCTATTTCTTAAGTTTCTTGTGAGGGCTAAGTGAGGCGACAGATAAAGTCTCCTTGGGATGGTCACATAACAAACATAAAGCCTAATTATCCCCAAAGAGGAAGCCTCAGAGGGCGGGGAGGGTGACCCCCTCATCCCCTCAGCTACCACGTCCTCTATGGATGGAATCCCTCTGATAGTCCTTGTTTAAGTGCCTATTTAACCCCCCCTCCTCCCCGCACACAACTCCGGAGTTCTCTATCCAAGCCTCCACTCCATGGAACCCTCCCCCATCACCAATGGAGACAATGGATATATCCAGCCTTTGTCCCTTCTTGTGCCTGCAAACTCTTTCCGTTGCAAGTCTGCAGGGCTGTCCTCTGCCCAGCTTCTGCCAGCCCTGTATATCCTTGGCCCTGAGGGAGAGGACAAAGGAAGGCCACCGTGTCTTAGAGGCCAGAGAGAGAGGTTGGCTTGGAGACCTCTGAGGATGTTTTGGTTCTGGTTCTGTTTCTTTCTAGTAGCAAGGGCTAAGGCCAGTTTTATCCCAAATTAACTAAACACATATATCACTCACCACACCACAGGTATGGAGGGATTACTAATACTTACAGCGTAGATGTAGCACATGAACACATGCTGTAAGCTTTAAAGTAACGTAAAAATGCTGACTTTTATTGTTTAACTTGGGATTTCCCTATCCATAGAAGCTTTACCTTAGTCATGAAGTCAGGGACTTACTTCCCCTTACATATAATTTATAAAACTATCGAGACTGAGACCACTTTCTGAAAAGCTCCACTGATTAACTTTTCTCTGACCATCTGTAAAGTGTTTATCCAAGACTGTTCTCCCAAATCCTAAGCTTGTCCTAAGGATGCGACCTTTTCTAGAAGCAAGTTCTCCTAGTTTCAGTGCAGTTACAAGTCACTAGGTCACACTTGTACCCTGCCTTGCACAAATGCTATGTACAGATGTGCCTTGGGGGCCACAGTGGGAGCCAGGAGGTCAAAGTTGCCAGGAGAAATGCAAACTCTTTTTGGCAAGGCTGGGAGGGCCTGGGAGTGAGCTGCCCTTCCCTCTGGTCCCCACAGAAAGGCCACAAGAAACAGAGAAGTCTGAGTTCAGAGACCTAAGGAGGCTGACTCCTTTGAGCAGGTCTGACAAGAGACTGGGAGTATCCTTGGTACTAAAATATAAGGTGCTGTGAAGGGGGTGTGTAAACTAAGTGTCTTATTTCAACATAGGCTAAAGATTTCATGTGGGGTTGTTCATATGAGAGCCGCTGCCTGGCTGCTCTGTTTTCCTTGAGCCATAATAAACGTATTTATAAGTCACCATGGGAGCTTTGGGGAGGCATGGTGACTCTACAGGGAGAGTGGGGGCTGGGGTGGGGGCCACATAGAGGAGGAGACACTGGCATTCCTCTGCCCTGGGCTCCTGGGTCCCACCAACAATCCAGGCATGAAGAACCTCTGGGTGCCTCTCCCAGCCCCAGGATCACCTGGTACGGCTGAGTTCCCATGTGACTCCCTGAGTCTCCTCTCTTGCCCCATCTTAGGATCATTGCCTCCAGGAAAGGCTTCTAGATGACTCCATGGCCCCTAGGTCACAGTGCTCAGCTACTCCTCCCTTTCTTGGCCCATGTTGGCTAAGTCCATGGGACTGGGCTCTGCCTTGGTCTTACTCTTAAGTTCTACTTACTTGTCCTGTCCCTCATCCTAGACCTCCTCTAGTGCTGGAGATTTGCCTTCATCCTCAGTGCAGACTCTGCTACTTGCCCAGTTTCCTTCCCAACATCTCCTGAAGGATGGCTTTCTGCCCCAGGCTCCCTGTCATCCCGCTGTCCTCACCTGTTGAGACTCTGCTACCTTATTGGGCTCCATGGTGCCAACCACTTGCTAGATGGTGCCTGAGACTTTCAGAGCCTAAAGGCTCCCTGCCATCATTTCCCAAATCAGACTTTGCCACCAAATCAGTTGAACCAGTGCTTGCCCAAAGTAGTGAACAAGTCTTATGCCATTGGATTAGGGTTTTTCAGAGAAACAGAATATATATCCTATTGCTTCTGTGATATGTACGATAGATGATAGATAGATGATAGATAGATAGATAGATAGATGATAGATAGATAGATAGATAGATAGATAGATAGATAGATAGATAGATAGATAGATTTTAATAAATTGGCTTGCACGGTTGTGGGGACTGGCAGGCCTGAAATCTTAGAGCAGGCCAGCAGGCTGGAATTTCATGGAAGAGTTGATGTTGCAGTCTTGAGTCTGAAATCTGCAGGCTGAAACTCAGGCAGAGTTTCTTTGTTGTTGTCTTGAGAATTCCTTCTTCAGGAAGCCTCAGTCTTTGCTCTTATGCCTTCATCTGATTAGATGAGGCCCATCCACATTATGAAGAGCAACCTGCTTTACTAAAAGTCTACTGATTTAAATGTTAATCATATCCAAAACAGACCTTCACGGCAGCATCGAGACTGGGAGAGTCTGTCAGTGAGCTGCCCTTCACTCGACCAAACACCTGGGTACCACGGCCTAGTGAAGCTGACACACAAAGTAATCATCGCGGCCACTTTCTAAGTTTTCTTCTCCTTCTCTGGCTGCCCCAGGCTGTGATGCTTCTATCAGTGATGATGCTTTCAAATGTAAAGTCACAAAAAATCCATTCAAACAGGCTTAAACCATACAGGGAACTTATTGGCTCTTGGAACTGAAAAGTCCACAGGCAGGCTGACTTGAGGTCTGATTTACTTCAGGTTTGTACCTCATCTCTCCTTGGTTTTCTTGGCTCCACCTTCCCTGTGTTGATGTTATATTCAGGCAGGCCTCCCTCGAGATTATAAGATGGCTTCTTATTCCCATCCAAGAGGACAGAGAGCTGCACATCCCTCCTAGAGCAGGGGGAGAAGGGCACCAAACGTCTCTCTGATTGGCTCCATCCTGGCATCATCATGTGGCCGTGGGAATAGCCTGCTCTGATTAGCTTAGGTCTACGCACACCCTAACCAATCCCAGGGCAAGGGAATGAGATTGCCCTGAATGGCATCTAGTTAGGGGTCTTCCCTGGAGCCAGGGGTAGGATCAATCCCAGCGAAACAAGTGGCCACTGCCCAGTGGCCAGGGGTGGTCTGGATGCTAGATGATAACCTTAGTTCTCTGCATTAGCCTCTAAAGCAAGGCAGCTGCATCTCCCAAATCCAGGGCGCATGCAACACTGCAGCCTATGGGAATGCTACCCACTGGGCTGAGAGGTCTCAGCCTGTGGGGTCAGAGGCAGCATCCTTGGTCCCAGAGAGGACAGCTGCCCAGAAGGAGGGGTGCTCCACTTGGATGTCAGGGCAGAGTTAGTCCAGCCTGGAAGTGGGTGGTAGCCAATAGGATAGCAGATGTGTGCTCACTTCAGACTTCCTTGTTCCTAAACTGTTTGCCGCCCTGCCGTTGAGGAAGTGATCACAGGACTGAACTCCTAGCAGCCAGCTTTACGACTGTCAGTGCACGGGCAGAGCTGTGATGCCACCGAGGGGAGTCAGTCCCACTGCTCTGGTTGGGATGGCTCAGCAAGGACAAAGAATGCAGGAGGACGGTGGCCGGAAGATGTGCTGGGGCAGCCCCAGTGAGGGGGTTGTCACTGAGGTTCCGATCTGGAATTTGTTTTTATTATTAAAAAAAAAAACTTTTGGAAAAAAAAAATAATAAGATTCTGTGAGAATGGATACGTGTGTGTGTGTGTGTAACTGATTCACTTTGCTGTACACCTGAAACTAACACAACATTGTAAGTCAACTATACCCCATTAAAAACTTAAAAAAAATTCTGCTTTTGGCAAAAAAAGAAAAACGAAAAAAAAAGTGAAGTGGAAAGACATATCTTAACAAGCTGTAAATGCCTCTCTCACCCCTCCCTCTGTGCCGCCACTGCAGTTATTGGCACCAGCTTGTCACCTAGGATGCCAGGGCTGGGGGAGGCTGCACCTTGTTGAGAAGCACATGGTTCTTTGTGCACAGGGCTGTCTTCACTCAGAGGTGGGGAGTGCACCCTGGTCAGCCTAGCTCAGCCGTGGAGCCTCAGCCTCCCTGCCAGGCACCGGACGGCAAGGCTCTTGCACTGTTTGAGCCGACACGTGTCAACCTTGTGCTGAAGAGACCAGCACGCTGGACCTGAAATTACAGGAGGAAAATCAGCACCGTTTTTCTATTGCCCAAATACAATTCTGGGCTAGGGAGAGAGGTATTTGGGGCTAAACACCGCTGGAGTTAAATAAGGATGCTATCACAAAAACAGGCGCTTCGTTCTAAGTTGTGCAGGAAAAAAAAAATTATTCTGCTGAATACTAACATGATACTTTACGACTGACAGAGCCTTTTGCTTCTCTCAGGTCCCTGAATCCTCATAACAGCTGAGAAAACAAAAGCATTAGAAACCCTCTTACAGAGCAGAAAACTGAGGCAGAAAAGTCAAGAGACTTGCTTCAAGTTATAGAGTTACTAAGTGAAGATCTCCTTAAATCCAGATCTGCTAGCTCTAAATCCCCACCACTTCTTTTCAGTATTTAAGAGTAACACTTTGGTGGGGGGGGGGAGGGCTATCAGAATAGGGAATATTAGTTAAGATGCACGAGGGAATGATTACACAAGTCCTCCCAACCCCCTTTTACCCACTGGTTCATTCCCATGCTTCATGCTTAGTTTGCTAATGCCAGAGTCACATGTTCCTGTTGTCTTTATTCTCCTGGTTTAATCAGGAAAACGAGCCAGAAGAGCTGCAATGATTAGCCTGGGATCATTAGAAGAGGAAAGAATTTATATTCACAGTGACTGTATTTCTAGTCCATTGATTAGACAATTTTGTTTTTATGAATCAATTGTGGTGATTGCCATGCTGAATAAAATGTGGAATTGCTATCACAAAGAAAACATAAATGATTAGCTTTAAAACACAGACTCTATGCCTGCAGCTAGGTTTCCTATGGAATATTTCTTATTCCCTTCTCCTGATTTCTATCTTGGTTTTCTCAAGCGGTACCCTGAGGTTCCTTAGCTCTGTTGTGGATGCAACAGTGTGATCCAACAACATGGGGTGTCCTGACATGTGACGCTATTACTTAACGTCCCTTGACAGCCCCGTTGTGGGTGCAGGGTGGGGTTCAAAGTCAACACAGGGCACTTTAGGGGCAATACCACTGCTACACACACCTTCACTCGGCAGCTCCAATCCAGAAGGCAAGACGACTTTTAGAAATATACACAATCACCTTTGGAGATCCTAATAACAAATGCACCAACAATCTCATCTCTTATGAATTCATTATATTTTTTTCCTTAGGGTATACAGAAGCCATTTCATAAATTGTGCGTTTCACACTGATTAATCTCGATGAATTGCCTCTTGCTACGGCAAATATGATAACGTCCAACAATTGTAATTAAGAATCATGGAACTTTATGCCGTAAGAGGATGTTTTAAAAGCTAAATAATCACTTTTAAGAGGACACTAAAAGATTGAAGAGGGCAGAATAGGGATGGAAGAAAGAGGAGAAAACAGAAAAACAGAGCAATGAACGAAGTGCTTAGGGGACTGAAACGTTGAAAGGCCAGAGTTTAGGCTTTCAGTACAAAGAAGGAAGCCTTTGGCTTCAATACTATGGAATTTGATGGATTCTGGAGACCAGCAGTTTCATGAATTAATTCATTCGACAAACATTTATTGTATGCATCCTCTGCGTTAAAGCATTGAGGATTCTATTATTTTTTGTTTTTAATTTCTTTAATTTGTTGGTTTGTTTGGCTGCATTGGGTCTTCATTGCTGCATAGGCTTTCTCTAGTGCAACGAGCAGGGCCTACTCTTCGTCGTGGTGCACGGGCTTCTCATTGTGGTGGCTTCTCTTGTTGCAGAGCACACGCTCTGGGTGCTCAGACTTCAGTAGTTGCAGCACGCAGGCTCAGTAGTTGTGGCACATGGGCTTAGTTGCTCTGTGGTATGTGGGATCTTCCCAGATCAGGGATCGAACCCATGTCCCCTGCATTGGCAGGTGGATTCTTTTTTTTTTCTCCTTTAAGAACTTTTATTGAGATACAATTGACATACAATAAACTGCATATATTTAAAGTGTATAATTTGATTTTTTTTCTTATTAGTAATGTATATATGGCAATCCCAATCTCCCAATTCATTCCCCCCAACCCCCCCCGCCCCAGCTTTCCCCACTTGGTGTGCATATGTTTGTTCTCTACATCTGTGTCTCTATTTCTGCCTTGCAAACCTGTTGATTTGTACCATTTTTCTATATTCTGCATATATGTGTTAATATACGATATTTGTTTTTCTGACTCACTTCACTCTGTATGACAGTCTCTAGGTCCATCCATGTCTCTACAAATGTCCCAATTTCATTCCTTTTTACGGCTGAGTAATATTCCATTGTATATGTGTACCACATCTTCTTTACCCATGCCTCTGTTGATGGACATTTAGGTTGCTTCCATGTCCTGGCTATTGTAAATAGTGCTGCAATGAACATTGGAGTGCATGTGTCTTTTTGAATGATGGTGTTCTCTGGGTATATGCCCAGCAGTGGGAGTGCTGGTATGGTAACTCTATTTTTAGTTTTTCAAGGCACCTCCATACTGTTCTCCACAGTGGCTATATCAATTTACATTCCCACCAACAGTACTAGAGGGTTCCCTTCTCTCCACACCCTCTCCAGCATTGCTTGTTTGTAGATTTTCTGATGATGGGAGGTGGATTCTTAACCACTCCACTATCAGGGAAGTCCTGGCACTGAGGATTTTGGATTGCTATTTTTTAAGATCTGGCAGTCTTGTAGCCTACAGAAAAAGAACCTGAAGCACGAGAGAGGTCTGACGAACATGAATTGCAAGGAGAAAGAGAAGGCAAGAGGCAAAGCAGAAATGGAAGAAAGTAGCAACAGCAGCCGATGCAGACACCCGCCCCCCTGCAAGCCCTCATTTTCCCAGATAAAATATATATAACATTTCTTAAATGCTTTCCTAATTTCCCTTAGGAAAGTCAGGCAGCCCTAGGCATGAGCATATTACCCACTTTCTGTAAGTCCTTCCCTCCAGCAGGTGCTGAGAGGAACAGGATTAAGAGGATTAAGAGTCGGACCCTGTTCTCAACAACTTAGAATCATTCGGAAATTTCAAGTACATCAAATTAAGGGTCCCATCTAAGACGGCATCCAAGCAGGTCAGGAGTGGCCTGATGCACACGTTGGCTGCATGGTTCAAAGAAGTGAGTGGGCTGAGTGCGGGTGGAAGGGAAAAGGGAGGTTTCACGGAGAGGATGGGCTCCAGGAGGTACACCAGAGGGGGAGACGACGACATCACACCGAACAGATGTGAGCGTCGCATATTTAGGGACCAAGAAGAATCTGTCACTCTTGTAACTGAAGGACAATTCCTGGGGGGTAATGGGACATAAAGTCTGACTAAATAGCAACAAGAGGGATTTCCAAGAGCCCAGAAACTCATGCGTGGGGAGGCGCGGGAGCCCCAGGGTAGACTATGTTGACAGTGCCGTGTGGGGAGCTTGCCCCAGCAGAGGTGTTTGTGAAGGATGCAACTGGGGGTGGGGTGCATGCAGTTAAGGTTGCTGGCAGGCCATTAGAGTCTGAGGAACTGGACCAGGATAGCAGCACAGAGGAGCTAACAGACAAGCCGTTGCAATGAAAGAGTCCATCAGGTTTAGAGACAGGTCTGATTTAGGGCATGGATGAGAAGATTACATGGAAGAGGACTTCAAGCCTACACGTATGGTCCACTTACGTGAACAGGAGCAAGACTCATCTTGGGAGAAGATGATAAATGCCCAGATAAATAAATAAAAATGACTTGATGTTAAGCTGTGCCTCAGGGCAAAAGAACCCCCACCCCCACCCCCGCCCGCCACCAGGGTTAGGCAAGGATGGTACTGGGTGATGTGAAGCACATCTGATGGGAAATGGGCCAGGCTGCCTGCGAGGTGCCAGGCGGGGCAGAGCAGAGCTGGGCCCGGGCGTTCTGGGAGCTCAGGAGATGTTCTCCGTCAGAGAATCTCTGGTCGTATGAGTGCTGCACGAGAACCACGTGTTCTCTCCTGCCTCCACTGACTCCCTCGTTCAACGTGTGCTATTTAAACAGTCACATGTACCAGGCACAGTGCTGGGTGCCACAGCAGAAAAGGGTAAGACCAGGTCCAGGCCCTCGGGAAGCTCTCAGTCTACGGAGAAGACATAGATAAACACAGAATGGAGCAATGAATCTGGGGAAAGCGTTCGAAATTGCCATACAGGGTATTCACTCATGGATGCTGTGTTGAATTGGGATTAAAGAGGGTAAAATTTCAGAGCTCCTTAGAAGACTTCAGAAATTCTCTGCAGGACCAGAGGGTCGCATGACAGGGATACAAGTTTGTGTCTCGAAGTTCAACGTATAAAAGGCGAGGGCTGTGGTCACAGCGGCCTGGGGAAGTTAAGCATTGTAGCCCCTGGGAGGCTAAAATGCAGAGAACATGCTTTTTAAATAGGAGGACCAAATCAAGCCAAAGAAAATGGGCTCTTTTTTATCTTTACCGATTAGGATACTTTAAAAATATATTTTTTATTTATTTATTTATTTTATTTTAGGCTGCATCAGGTCTTAGTTGAGGCACATGGGATCTTCCTTGCAGTGCCTGGGCTCTTTGTTGCAGTGCACGGGCTTCTCTCTAGTTGTGACGTGCGGGGTTTTCTGTTTCGGGTTTTTTCCTCTCTAGTTGTGGCCTGCAGGCTCCAAAGCATGTGGGCTCTGTAGTTTGCAGCACGCGGGCTCTTTAGTTTCCCCAGGGCATGTGGGATCTTAGTTCCCCGACCAGGGATTGAACTGGCATCCCCTTCATTGCAAGGCAGATTCTTTACCAGTGGACCACCAGGGAAGTCCTGTACTGATTAGGATACTTTCACATGCCCTTTCCTGAGTGTGTACAAATGTCATGAAATTGCGGTTTTCTTTTCATCAGTGTATGGCACAGACAGGGGTGAAGCTCAAATCTCACCTCCAAGGTCACAGCTCCAGGCCTAGGCAGCGTTCTTCTGTGCCCCAGGCGTGGAGGAGAGGCAGGCTCGCAGTGGAGACTTGGGCTTGAACCTGCCATTCAGATGTTCCTGATTTATGTCCAATGGGGCTGCGGGCACTCACAGCAGGAAGAGGAGTTGGGAGCCAGGAACCCTCGCCTCCGGGGCCAGATCTTAGGTCTGTGCACACTGTGACCTTTCATCCCTAAGCGTCTTTGACTCTCACCCCCCCCAACACCCCTCCCCCAAAATCCCTGAGTCCCAGATGCATTGCACTAGGCTTAGGGTGAGAGATGTGAAAAGGAAGTGTAGCAAAGTCAGTAACCCCCAGGTTTGGACATCTAAAAGTCTGGGTTCAAATTCAGCCTCCACAATGTAATTAGCTATGAATATTGGACAAGTTGTTTTCTAAGGCTCTGTTCCCTTATGCAGACTGGGCATAAGAACAGCACTGGTCTCATAGGACGTTTGCACATGTACTGAATGAAATCGTCTATTTAAAATGCTCAGTGCTGCATCTCTACCTAGTACGTGCTCAACATGTGGTCCTCGGTATCAGAATGCGCCTGTACCCGTGTTCTGGGCCAGCACTAGTGGTAAACCAGGCTGCCTGTACCCTTCTTTGCTTCCCTCTCCTAGCAACCCAACTCAAACACCAGCTACTGAAATACTAAACCTCATTAATAGGCAGCTCCATCTCTGAGATACCTCCACCGTGTGGCATGGACCGCATTTTGACCCCTACTGTTTTGTTTTCCTGCTAATTTTCTGGTTCATCTGACAACCTGAGCAAGCGTGTTACTCCCGCCCCCACCCCACCCCCACCCCCCACCGCCACACCCACCACGGAGGATGGACATGCAGGCAGCTGGGGAACTGGGGTCATGGCAGCCCAGAGGTAAATCCTGCCCAAGAAGCCCTGTAGGAGAGCCCACAAAAGAAAGAGGCTCTTTGCCAAAGGAGATCTTATTTTGCATTTTCCAAAAGGTAAGGGAACCCTTCCAACTTTTTTTTTTTTTTTTTTGCTTACAGGCTCAGAATTTAAACATAGGACACTGAATGGCCAGAACCTTAGCCCACCCCTGAGTGCTCAGGGCATGTTGCCAGCACCAGGAGTTCGAGTTTCTGCCCAGTAGGCTTGTAACCTGAACTTCCTATTTCTAAAATCCCAGTTCTTAGTAGCCAGCACACATTTTGAGCCACAAAATTCTGAGAATTATTGCACTTGTCAGCTGCTAAGTCACATGCCCTTCAGCCTGGTCCCTTCTACTGGTGCAATCGTACTTCTGTTAGAGCCGATGAATTTCACTGTCACATTAAAATTGGCATCTCTTTTAATACCACCCAAGGCTTGCTATAATCACCCAGAAATATACCATTGGGCCCGTCATCATTCATCAATTTTCAGGGTCTCTCAGGATCCCCAAATACAATGACTGATAGCAAATTGATGGTTCATCCCATCTAACTTCATCAAAGAACTGACCCCCATGATGAAAATTTAGTTTAATTAGGATAATATCTCATATTTAAAGAGCGCCTCCACGCCAAGAAGCCCACAGATTTTTCTCTCTTAATTTTCAAAGCAGTACTACGTGTCACTTAGAGCCAACTCTAGTGAACAGGTATGTGTGTCCCCATTTTAGGGATGAGAAGAGCTTGCTGTACGTTGATAAGTACAATGACCTTTACAGAGTTAGGAGCTGGGGATGCGAACCCGGACTCGTGATTCGCACTTCAGGATTGAGTTTATTTGCTTTATGTATGTCTGTGAACTATCAGTAGCACAAAAATACATATGCAGTCTTCTATTTTTTAATTTTTTTTGAATCCATGTTTAATGAATAGGGGATCCTGTGTACACTGTTGAGGCTGTAAATAGATGTCAGTAGTGGAATGCAGGGTGGACAAATATAGAATGTAGTTTGGGCTCAGCAATGCTGCTGCCCGCCCCGCTCCATCCCGCCGCTGGTATGTTAACGGGTCTGTTTGGAAGCTTTTTTTTCCTTCTTCCCTTTTTTTTTTTAGGTTCAGTTGCATGATAGTACAAAGAGCCTTGTGTTACCATCTCAACACTACTATTTATACCCTGTGACCCATTAAGCACTGATTCCTTGGTTGGGGTTCTCCCAACATCTTGAGGGGAAAAAAAAAAAAAAAAAAGAGGGAAAAAATAGCCTGACTGGAAAAAAAAAAAAAAAGACCTCTCATTTAACAATACTTGAGTCAAGAATTTGGAAACATGACCCCAGCCAAAGGATTCAGAAGCCTGGTATCAAATGTTGTTATTTTTGGGTGGCTGGAAAATCAGGCTGCTTGAGGAATGGACAAGGTGCCCCAGCGGCTGAGGCAGGAAGCAGAGTGGGCCGGGCGCTGGGCCAGCCCCACAAGCGGAATCTGCAGGCAGCTTGGCCAGAAGAGAATCTCACCGCCCCTCGGTCCACCTCCCTCCCAGCAGAGGGAGGCGCGATGTCCACATTTCCCTGCACGTTTCTCGGCACTCTCTTCCTCCCAAATACCCTGGGAAATGAACCTCGGTGATGTCTAAACCCCACCCCAACCCCTCCTGGGGATTTATTTTTCCTTAAACGCAGTGTTTCCCGTGAAAGTGAACGGCCCTCCCCTTTGGGGAAAGATGCCCGCTGGAGATATTTTTAAGCCCTGTCTGCAGTGGGGGAAAGGGAATCCTGGCTTCAGATGTCACCGGTAATGTCCTCCAGCCTCGCGGGACTGGATCGACGTCAGAGCCGAGGCACAGCCCGTGTTTGGGAACACGACTCACTCGCCCTGTCCGCCGGGTCCCCCTTTCCCACTCAGTCTGTCCCAGCACACGCACGCACACACGCATGCGGGCACACATACACGCATGCGCACACGCACACTGGCGCACATGCGCACATGCACACAAGCACACAAACACAATGCTCACATACACACACAGAAGTGGACATACAAGCATGCGTACACGCACACAGGTACATATGTATGCAAGCGCACACACGCATGTGCGCACACACGTGCACACGCAAACACATGCACGCATGCGCGGGCGCAAGGACTGATACATGTACGTGCGCACACACACCAGCAAATACGCATGCAAGCAAGGTCACACATACACACAAACACTCCAGCACACATGCACTCATACGCACAGGCACATACACAGCCACACACACACCTAGCTTAGGGGCCAGTTGGTTCTCTGCTGTGTCACGGAGGTTTAGTACATGTTCAGAAATTATCCTGGGGGAGCCCCGAGGAAGCTGTGTGCGATACTGCTCTGTGAAAACAGCTAAGAAAGACATCAAAGCAAACTTTCCTGAGCCTACGTTGGAGTGAAAGAGGCAGGAAGCCTGAACTCTATTCTGGCATTATTCACATGCCCTCAGAGTTACCTTCCATGGAAAGGTCTTTAAAATATTTAGACTTGATTCCTCTTTGTAAGAAAATCAATGTTTAACTGCCTATGAACGCTGTAAAATATGATTGTCTCTTTGGGGCATAAGGGTCAGGCTTTCATGCTTTCAAGACTGCTTTTGTGGGCCCACCGGTGCATCCCATAGAAATTCTACTTGTACCTTCACCTGGCTCCAGTATCAATTTCTTCACACACAGTATAGTCAGGCACTGTGCCACCTCTGAACGCTCAGTGCTTGAGCTGGGACTGGATGGGTGGTAGCAGTTAGCGGGTAACAAGATGGTGGATGACAATGCATTCTAGAAAGGGGAAAAAAAATATTACATCAGGTGGGGGAAATTAAGGGTACGTGGTGAAAGATGGGTTGGAAAAGTACATGTCCCATGTTCTTGTAAGCCAAATTGAGGGGGTTTTACGTTATTTATTTTATTTTTTATTTATTGGCTGCATTGGGTCTTTGTTGCTGCACGTAGGCTTTCTGTATTTGCAGAGAGCAGGGGCTACTCTTCATTGCGGTGCACTGGCTTGTCGTGGTGGCTTCTCTTGTTGCAGAGCATGGGCTCTAGGTTCTCAGGCTTCAGTAGTTCTGGCACATGGGCTCAGTAGTTGTGGCGCACGGGCTTAGTTACTCCGAGGCAGGTGGGATCTTCCCGGCCCAGGGCTCAAACCCATGGTCCCTGCATTGGCAGGCGGATTCTTAACCACTGTTCCAGCAGGGAAGCCCCTTGAGGGGTTTTACTTTAATTTAAAGACAACAGAAAGTTGTGATTTTAAGTAGAAAGGTGAGTCTAGGTTGCTTGTGTCCAAAGTACTATAACTGACGTCGTGACCCATGAGGATTTATGCAGAGGGTGCTGATGAACGCCTGCTACAGTGTTAGTTCATGTTATTTTTTTTCCATTTGGAAGTTGTTGTGGACCGAATGTGTGTGTCCCCCCCTGAAAAAAAAAATCATATGTTGAAGCCCTTCCCTCAATGTGATGGATTTCGTAGGTGACTAGATCTAGATGAGGTCATGAGGGTGAGGCCCCAATGATAGGATTAGTGTCATAAGACAAAGGAAGAGAGACCAAAGATGCCCCGTCGCTCCCTCCATCCCTCCTTCTCTCTCTCTCTCTCTGTGTCCTGTGTGAGGACACAGTGACAAGGTGTCCATCTGCAAGCCAGGAATTGAGCCCTCACCAGGAACCAAACCTTGATATTTTCCTTCCAGCCTCCTGAACTGTGAGAAAGAAATGTCTGTTCCTCTCTGTGGTATTTTTTTTAATCCATTAAAAAGAATTCAGTTTTATTAAGTAACATATATTAGGTTCACAAATAGTCTAAGTAAAGCCTTTCACAATCCACACTGATCTTTTCACTGTCTCTATAGTTTTGCCTTTTTGAGAATGTCACATAGTTGGCTGTCTTCTCACTGCTTGATAGCTCATTTCTTTTTAGCCCTAAATAGTGTTCCATTGTCAAAATGTACCACAGTTTGTTTATCCATTCACCTATTGAAAGACACCTTGGATGCTTCCAAGTTTTAGCAATTATGACTAAAGCTGCTATAAACATCTGTGTGCAGGTTTTAGAGTGGAAATAATTCTTCAACCTCTTTTGAGAAATACCAAGGAGTGTGATTGTTAGATCATATGATGAGATGTAATATTTTATTATAGTTGCCTGAGCAAGACTAATACATAAGCCATCCAAAAAGGGTTAATATAAATAAAAGCTATTTTCCTGTGGAGAACTTAGTTCCTCATCAAAATAGGCGTGGTTAGACATGGACCTCAAGACTTTTGTGTTGCTTATTCTCCTGAAAAGGATCATTCTTATCTCTTTTTAATAGATTGGGCAATTTTTTTGTCAGCCTCCCAGAACTTTCAGTAGAGGCATGAACCTACAGATCTCTGGTGCAGAACGATCAGTTTTCAATACATCCTAGAAATGATGTTATGGGGCTTAAGACGAATCAATGTGAATTTCATTCACAACAATTTTCAGCAATATGTTTTTCTTCTTTCAAAATGCAAAGTATGAGTTGTTGGGCTTTGACTTACCATCACTTGGGTTCAGAGTGTAGGGTAGGTTGACTAATAGCCATATTCCTCCAGACAGCAATGTTGTCTGTCTTTACAGCGGTGCTAACTGTACCACAATTACATGTCAACACAATTTTCGGAAGATTTAATCTCTTGCCCCAGATATTTTCTCTCTGGTGCTAGTCTGTTCAGTTTCCTTAGAAATTTTGTTCTTGACTTGGCTCTTTTGACTGATTCTTAGTGGTCTCTGTATATTGTTGAGAGTACAGCTCAGATATAAAAGATTGGTACCTTATAAATGGTTTCTTCATAGACTATAGGGGAAAAAAAACTCACTGTTTTTATACCCATCTAGAATAAATGTACTTGAACTCTTTCTGCACATGCCAAAAAAATGTAAAGCATGTTAGATGGTTGGCCCTCTGTGTCTGTGGTTGCTCATCCGCGGGTTCCTCATCGGCGGATTCAACCAACTGCGGCTGGAGAACCATAACTGGTTGAACCTCGAATATGGAGGACCGACTATGGGACTTGAACATCCACGGACTTTGGAACTGACCGCGGATCCTGGAATCAATCTCCCGAGGATACCGAGGTATGGCTGTGACCTATAAAATATGCTGTTGGTACATATAATTTCCTACAGAGAGAAGACATAAATCCTCATCCAAGCCTCTCCCGCCTAATGACATCGAATGCCGAGTTGGTTTCCACCCAATGCGACAGAAATTCAGAGGGTTCAAAGGTAGGAAAGGTCACAGGTACCCTCTGTAACACCTGTGTGATGAGGAGATATGCTCAGGGCTGCGTCTGGGCATTCTGGAGACTCAGGCGAGACTATACGCCTTAACCTCTAATTCCCAATTTAGACACTCCTGCCACTTCTGGATGCCAGTAAGGTCTGGAGCCAAACGCAAGAAGCATATAGCCTTGGTCAAAATTCCAAAATCCTTTTCATTCCTGAAGTATCCTTTCTGAAACATGTGTATTGGCTCAAATTTAATTTACTTCCGTAGAGGGAAAGCCGACCGGAGCAAAAATCAAACTTCCCTCTCAAACAACAATAGCAACCCCCCTCCCTGCAATCCCCAAGAATCCTTTCAGCATCCTTAGAGGGCAGTGGTGGAGGTCACTGGGTTTCCGGGCTCTGGCGCCCCTGGCATGTTCCTGTGTCCTTGAATACCTTGCTCTGCTGAGTGTTGAGTGAGGCATCCGCAGATTCAGGAGGCAAAGAACAGGAGGAGATCTGCTTTTTCTGAGCCCGAGGGTATATCCCACTGAGATGCCGCCACCAGGAAGCCAGCCCTCCCAAACTCTTTGCTTAAGCCCAGGATGTCCACTATTAAGGGGACCTTCCCATGCCCCTGATCTCCTGACCACTTCTCCACGAAGCTCACGTCCACTTCCTCCTGTCCTCTCTCCTTCCCTTTCTGTCCCCTCCACAAAGCCTCCCAGAGGGGACTTTCCACTTCCACAGGTGATCACTGTCTCATCACTGTCTCGTGACTGAGGCTCCTGCCAGTCACATATAGTTTGGGTGATATTGGTAAAATAAGCCAAAATAGGTCATGAAAGCTAAATAACTGCCAACCCTTAATCTTTTTTTAAAAATTGAAGTGTAGTTGATTTACAATGTCTGTTAGTTTCAGGCGTACAGCATGGTGATTCAAATATATATATATACTTTTCCAGATTTTTTTCCCTTATAGGTTATTACAAAATATTGAGTATGGTTCCCTGTGCTATACAGTAGGTCTTTGTTGATTATCTACTTTATATATAGCAGTGTGTATCTGTTAATCCCAAACTCCTAATTTATCCCTCCCCTCAACCTTTCCCCTTTGGTAACCATAAGTTTGTTTTCTATGTCTTTGGGTCTATTTCTGTTTTGTAAATAAGTTAATTTGTATCTCTTTTTTTTCAGTTCCACATATAAGTGATATCATATGATATTTGTCTTTCTCTGTCAGGCTTACTTCACTGAGTATGATACTCTCTAGGTCCATCCATATCTCTGCAAATGGCATTATTTCCTTCATCTTTATGGCTGAGTAATATTCCATTGTATACATACACCCCATCTTCTTTATCTATTCACCTGTTGACAGACAGTTAGGTTCCTTCTATGTCTTGGCTGCTGTAAATAGTGCTGCAGTGAACACTAGGGCATGTGTATCTTTTCAAATTATAGTTTTCTCCAGATATACGCCCAGGAGTGGGTTGCAGGATCATATGGTAACTCTATTTTTAGTTTTTTAAGGAGCCTCCGTACTGTTCTCTATAGTGACTGTATCCCCTTTATCTTATTATAACAACACTAGTGAAAAATACTGGGCTTGACCTCCTAGAGTCTTGGGGGCCAGTGCTTTTCAAGGTTCAGTGCCTATGAATCACCTGGGGAACCTGCTAAAATCCACCTTCTGAGTCAGTAGCTCACCCTCGGGGCATGAGAGTCTGCATTTCCCACAAGCTTCCGGGCAATCCGAGGACCACCCTTTCAGTGGGAAGGGATAGTCCTGAAGCTCCTTGAGGGCCCATGTCATGTCTGATGTCACTTTGTGTCCTTGGTGTGTAGCCAGGTAGCTGGCACATGGTGAGTTTTCAGTCAGAAGGGAGGAAGTGAGGTGAGAAGGACAGGAGATTAGGAGCTTTCCATTGGGTAGGTCTTTCCTGTTCTTAACAGCCTTGGGTAAGTCTTTCCTGTCCTTGATATTAAACACCAAGACAGGCTCAGGTGAGGTAGACGTGAATAAAGACTAATGAGTCTTTTTAAAAAGGATCTCCTTCCACCCTCTCCTGAGGGTTCCTTCTTAGCTCTTCACAGATGGTCTCGTGGTCCTCAAGGCTTCCCTCCAGTTTGACACATCCCTGTGAGAATGTCAGAGTCCTCTCAAAGGCTTGGGAGCTAGGACTCACTGTGTAGAGTTACGGTTACTGCAGAAAGGAGGCATTCTCATCATAGGCTGCTTTTACCTTGAGCTTGTGGACCAAGTGGTGTGGCTCCATGTCCCTGGGGAGCATCTGATGGACAGCACTTCCTTTAGAAGGTGATAGAGTGACTTCCCTGGTGGCACAGTGGTTAAGAAACCTCCTGCCAATGCAGGGGACACGGGTTTGATCCCTGCTCCAGGAAGATCCCACATGCAGCAGAGCAACTAAGCTTGTGCAGCACAACTACTGAGCCTGTGCTCTAGCACCTGCGAACCACAACTATTGAGCCCACGTACCACAGCTACTGAAGCCCACATGCCTAGAGCCAGGGCGCCGCAACAAGAGAAGCCACCACACTGAGAAGCCTGGGCACCGCAATGAAGAGTAGGCCTCACTCGCTGCAACCAGAGAAAGCCTACGCGTGGCAACAAGGGCCCAACACAGCCAATAAATAAATACATACATAAATAAATAAATTTATTTTTTGAAAAGTGATAGAACTTTTCTGTTTGCAGAGTTTGTATCAAAGCCTCGAAACCCTTGGTTTATTTCATCTCTTGCTCCTCCTAATTTCTAAGACAAAGTCTAAAGTGCTTGATGTCTAAAATGCATCTTGCCAGCAGCAAGCAGACCCACAGAGGGCCTCTGCAGCCACAGCAGCTTTTGTCTTGAAGACTGTACAGAGCCAGGGAGACAGGCACACCATGCCGATAATTAGGTGGTGGCCTGATTACCAATTCATCATTGTAGCTGTTAGACAAAATGCATTCTAAATCAATATTTTGAAATATGAAATTAACCTAATCCCCAACCATTTAAAAAATAGATGGGAGGTTGGGGTTAGCAGATGTAAGCTATTGTATATAGAATGGATAAACAGCAAGGTGCTACTGTATAGCAGAGGGAACTATATGCAATATCCCATGATAAACCATAATGGAAAAGAATATTAAGAAAAGAATGTATATATATGTATAACTGAATCACTTTGCTGTACAGAAGAAATGAATGCAACACTGTAAATCAACTATACTCCAATTAAGAAATGAAAAGTAAACAAAAAATAGAGAAAAAGAAAAAGAAACAAAATCACTCTAATACATTAATACCCACAATTATTACTAGCATTTAATTGTATTTTCTGTCTTTTTTTTTTCCTGTGTGTCTGTTTTCATAGCTATACTAATTTTCACATTATTGTGATGTGTGATATGAGTAATTTTATAGGCAGCTTTTTTCTTTTTTTTTTTAAGCTCTTAATTGGAGGCACTTTTTTTCATTTAACATTGTGTCTAAATATTTTCCATGTTATTATAGCCTTCATCACCACCATTTTCATTCCTGCATAATATTTCCTTGAGTGGCGATACCCACAATATAGTCAGTTACTAATGCAGTTAAATGTATTAGGCATTGAAATTGTTTTGAAGACTTTATAAATCTAATTGGGCTAAAAATTTAGTTTATCAAGTATCTATTGGCACATGGCGTATCTTGTGTTTAGATTATCTAATGAGCCTGAAATCCATAGCAGAAGTATCGATCCAGGATCTTTAAAAAGGTGTGCAACAGGGGGGCGACCCAATAAAAGCACTCAACAAAGGGTCTCTAAGAAGCAAACAGGGAACAGACACAGCCTGTCAGCTCTGCTATGGAGAGGGGACGGGGAAGCCGCGGGGCTGGTTGCAGAGGGCGATGGAGTCCCGGAGGCCAGGATAGGAGGCCACTCCCCTAGTCGTGGTCCTATGACCACAGCAAGTGCCTCGCATTCCTGCCTGCTCATCTAAATCTAAATGGTGCCTACCTCAGAGGACTGTGGGGAGGACCGAAGGAAATTCACAAAAGCACTCAGTAGGGTGCTTGTCCAAGTGTGCACTTGCAATGAAAGTTAGAAAACACTCTGGTGTCAGCAGAGTGGTTGGGAAGCTGCCCCTCCTATCTGCCAGGCCTGTGGCTTCTATACCATGTGTCTGAGTATTTAAAGCTATAAATCAAGCTAACAGACTGTTTTAAAAAAAGTTTTATCCTTTCATCTTAATATACCTTCACACAAAAAGGTAGAAAAATATATGTAAAGCTATGGTTTTTCTATTACTAAAAATTCATAAAATATTAGAGAGAGGGGAATCTGATCATGTGGAATCCTATCTGGGATGTTGTTTGGATGAATAGTAAAAATAAACACATATAAATTCACAAACTGTGATATGTTTATTTAATAACATTCATTTTCTCGCCTTCGTCTCAGCAGAATCATCCATCGTATAATCAAGATTTTCACTTAATCTGTGTTCCATTGATAGCACTGATCTAACACATTAAAAATAAATGTATAGCAAAGGGAGTCCAACTCAAGGATGGAAGATGCCTTAGAGGACTGGGGCGGGGAGGGTGGGGGGGACTCGAGGCGGGGGAGTCAAGGAAGGGAGGGAATACGGGGGTATGTGTATAAAAACAGATGATTGAACTTGGTGTACCCCCCAAAAAATAATAAATAAATAAATAAAATTAAACAAAAATAAATGTAATTATATTAAAATAAATGAAATTTGAATATATTCCAACCAATATGTAGGTTGACATTAACATAAAGACCTAAAAGTTCATTTTTTTAGATGTTTTCAAAAGTTATTTTCCTTCCAAAATATTCAAAGTTACCCATTTTAACCAAAATGCAAAAATGCATATTAACAAATAAATATCAAAAGTTAAAATAAAATTATTTAACTAGATCTGAAGGTATTTAAATTGTTTTAAAGATTTAATTGCATCTTACACATTTTTGTACAAAAATAAAACTGCTTGCAACTCTAGCAGAGTCCATTTTTATTTCATATATCACACATATCTCTAGAACTATATATACAAAAGGAAGAGAGATAGGAGTTAGGTAATATTGCAAAGTGAAGCCAAAATATATGCACAACTGCTGCATATACTGTGTAAATTTTTAGTATCTCCCTGCCCCCGGCCCTCAATCCTGAATTGGAATGGGAAGGGAAACAAGAAAATGGACTCTTGGCACCTTTGGGAAATAAGTCTTCATTATGCAAGAATTCATTACATCCTTGCTCTATGAGAGGAAGAACTTAACAAGGTAATGAATTCGTCTTTTCTCTTATGTCAGCACTTCTGCAGCTCAAATCCTCTCTACACTCCAAGTAGTGGTCATTTCTGAAGTCAGCTGTGGTGCACACACATCTTCTGGGTACTCAGATGCAGGATCCTTTATTTCAAAGACAGGAGATGTGAAAGAGGTGTCCCTGCAAACTGAGCAGGGCTGGTCACCAGAGTGGATGTTTAGGATTACAGGTTGCTGTGCTTGCCCTGAGCTCTGGGCCTCAAGGAATGGGTACCATGTGTATTTTAATGTGTGTGTGTATGGGGGAGGGGGGGGCTTTAAAGTGTGGGGCCTGGGCCAGGGCCTCTCTTGACCATCTATAAAGGCAAATAGGCAATAAAGAAACAAGCAGTGTTATAGCCACACATTTACTGGGATAAATTTTCTGCAGTGTGCAAATCCTTCTTGCAAATACCGTTATCCGCATTTCTTCCCACATTGACTTTGAATCTATTCTAGAGCATTTCTCAATACCTTACGTATCCTGGACGGCTTGACTTTGAAAGACTGGACCTGTGTCAGTTTGGACATCAATTTGTTAGAGGAAGTATAGGAGAGAAGGCCCCTTGTTTCCTACCACCAGGGCAAGTTCCTGAATTGGACAGCCAGCCCTGAAACATAGCTGCCCATCTGGAAAGAAGACCTCGGGACACATAGCAGAGGAGCCAAAGCCCAGAGGAGGGGGACATAGGTCAGCCGGTGCAAACACAACTCAGAGCCACGGCTGTGTTCATTAAGAAACTCTTTGAATCTCACTCTTTTTCTCATTATCTCTGAAGCTCAGTTGAGCTTTACTTCCTACCAGAAGCCTCCAGCCATTTGTCAGGGGAACACAACTCTAAGGAAATAGAGGGGAAGTGTGTTTGAATATGAAGCAGTTATTTTTGCAGCCTGGGCTGTGATATAATGATATCACTGTCTGCAGAGCTGGGACCCTGGGCCTTGCAGGAAGGGCAGGACAGCAGCCTGAACTGCCCAGCAGAGATGGTCAGAAGCCACAGAGCCAGGCCCCAAGCCCAACCCCACAAGCCAGGAGGAGGGGCCAGCTGTCCACTTGTCTAGGAAAAGGCAAAAGGTAACGCATTAGGCTTTGAAATCTTTCAGTAAAATATTCACCTTTTTCATAAGAAGCTGTTTGTGCACTTACCATCTGCTTGTCTTTGATTTCTAAATAGCCTGTACTACATATTTATAGGGACCCTCTCTGCCCTGGGTTTAGTTCGCTTTTGAAATATGATCATTTCAAAGTTAGAATTTTTTTCTTGTTCGGCTAAAGCAGTGACCTCATTTTCCCTCCACTCTACCTTAGGTTTTAAATCATCTTTCTTCCAAGATATGTTTAGGGTAGTGTTTATATTTATATTTATTTCAGGAATATAAAGACTGGGGGGGGGGGGGGCAGGGGGAAGGGGAAGAGAATAAGTCTATGGTCCTGCTGGGAGATGGCAAATCACTTCAACAAATCTCTCCTGAGAGGCCACCACGTGTCTGATACTGCTGTGGTGCTGGGTTTGGTAACACATCTTCTCCTGGGCTGCTCGTAATCTAGGAGGGAAGAGGAACCAAGTATACAAACAGCTGTAAATCACAGGAGACTACAGGTCTTCGTGTAGATCAGGAAAATTTCCTGCTAAGTGTGTGAAGACAAGAAAACAAGCAGCTTCACAAAGGCCTGAAAACACTGGCTGCCCTGGAGAGGATGAATGGGCCACTCTGATCTCAGCCTTGGGTGGTTTGCGTGAGACACGTGGGCATCGAGGAGCATGAGGGTTTTTAAGCATGAGGGGATGCAGATTAAGGTCTAAAAGGTAGGAGATAAAGAGGCCTGTTGGAATTATGGAGACATCTTGGCCTGGAAGGAGTGGGGATTTGAACTAAGAGAAAAAATAGGATACTAGCCAAGGACTCCCAGGTCTATTTGTAGGAATCTGCACTGCCTTCAAGATCCAATGATCCTTCTACTCCTGTCCATGTGTTTATTTTATGTGCAATGTACATAAATTCCAAGTGTGTCTGTCGCCTGAAGGTGTGGGCTGTGTGGACAGGATCAGCAGGACTTGGGTCTCAGGTGCGGACACTCAGCATCATCAGGGATCATAGAGAGGGTGCAGGAAGAACACAGCTCTGATGTTGGATGAAGGCATAGGTGAGTTTCATAAACACAGGAATGAACCCCAGAAAATTCTAGTGGACTAAAGAATAAGAGAAGAAAAGTCAACATGCACGTGGCAGTGCCAAAGACTGAGTGACAGGACAATGGAAATATCCGGATAGGTTTGAGAGCCCCGCCTGCACAAAACCTTGCTCTGTCACTTGAGAGATGAGGCCCCGGGCAGAGATGTTTGGTCAATCTGTGGATTTCCTGAGCATCCGAGTCCAAGGCTACGGTGTGCATGCAAGACAATTATTGGGGTGTGCTCTTGGGACCAACTCTGTTGGGGAGTAAATGAAGTAGAACTGGAGAAAGAGGAATTACACCAGGTAGCAGGTACAGCAGATGCCTCACACAACCTCACGGGAGCTCTGGAGTTGGGATGGCCCTTCAGAGCTGGCCCCAACGAGGCTAGAAGGCTGGATCCTTGTGTCCCGCATGTACAGTCACTGGATGTGGGACGGGATGGGGGGTGGCTTGGTGACTCCCATCAGGCAGGGGCAGTTCCTGGGGAGCCTCAGCCCTGAGCCCTCTGCAGTGAACACTTCTGGCAGCTGGGGGAATAAGAGTGGTGTGCTACAGTGTCTACTGCTGGGGATGTGCCTCGTCTCTTTTAAAGACTCTCGGGGTAGAGACTGGCAGAGAAAATGCTACCACCTAGAGCTCCCAGCTCATCAGAGCTGAGAGGTGGTGCACAGCCAGCCGTTGAGGGGCCACAGAATGACAGGCCATTGGATCCAAGAGGGACAGGGGTCCAGCCCGACTACTGAGAAGTAGCTGAGGGCAGGGGTAAGGGTGAGGGGTCTGGAGTCCGGCAACTTGGTCTGCAGTCTGCCACTTACCAGCAGTGTGACCTTGGGCACGTGACGTCATCTCTTTGCCCCTCAGTGTGTTTATTTCTCAAATAGGGACCAAAATAGTACTTACCTCATAGAGCTCTTGTGAGGCTAAATGAGCTGATGCGGGCAGAGCGCGTGGTGCTGGCCCATAGTAAGTAGGGCTCGATAGACAGCGGCCGCTGGTGTCCTTATGTGTTGTCAACAGTTTCACCAAACTCGCAGAAAGGCCTTAGACAAACATTGGGAGCCAGAGTCCCAGTCCGAGAGGGTAAAGACTTGGGGAAATCAGATCAAGCACAGAAATGAGAAGTGTGCGTTCACAAAGGGTGGGCCGTCTCCACAAATGCCCAGGAGAAGACTACGGCCCCTTGCCTTTCATGTTTCCTCAACTATAGGCTGTACAGCAGAACCAGCCCTGTTAAAAAGCCAAGAGTAAAACAGAACCCACTTCTGGGGAGAAAGTTTCTGTCTTCTTCATTTTTACCCTATTCCGTTAGTTACATTTAATGGCAAACCACTGTTCCCCTTTACCTTGAATTCCAAGTCCCAGCTTTGCCACCTCCTGCCTGGATGGCCTTGCAAAGGTCACACAACCTCTCTGACCTTCAGTTTCTTCATGTATGAAATAAAATGAATAATACCTGATCTCACTTGCTGTTGTGAGATCCAGATGAGATACTATATTTGGATGTAGTTTGCAAACTGTAAAACACAATATAGCTGTCACTACTGGGGGGATTATTCTGCTAACTGCCTTTTCTTGTTTTGTTTTCTTTTTCTTTTTCTTTTTTTTTTTTTTGATATGATGGTTATAAGCCAATAGAGGCTGGAGAGGACAGCCACAGGTTAATGAACATGAAAGAGTGAGAAATCCCTGGTGAAAATAATCATCTAAGTAATTCTAAATAAGAGCTTTCCTATCTGAGTGAAGATGACACTGTCTTCTGTCCCTTCATGTCCCTTTTTTGTGTGCCAGACCCTGTCCAAGGCCCTTCAGATCTAGGGAGATATAAGATATGCTGCATTCCTTCAAGGTGTCCACGACATCTGTTGGGTCACGTGTGTTAAATTCATTTTCCATTGGTAACAAAGGGTTTGCGCACGTTCTCCCACACTCCATCCTCCAGTCCCTAAATCATCTAGATAAAGCCCTCACAGGAACCTGAGGGTCCTGCCAGGTATATGTCATCCTGAATTATTGCGGTGCTGGGTAAGGCAGCAACCCTTGGCTAAACACCTCACTTCTGGGGTAGGGATACCCAAGTGTGACATGCACCAACACATGTTTAATGTCTTAATTAAATTGGAGTTGGGAACTGGGGTCTTCTGATGAACAGGAATTTGAATATTTAAGGAATTTTAATTTATCAATCTTCTATGAGTAATACTTTTATTATTATTATCATTATTTTGGTGTAGTTTTTTGCATTTAAAAAATTTTTTTTATTGAAGTACAGTTGATTTACAATTTTGTATTGGTTTCTGGTATACAGCAGAGTGATTTAGTTATACATATGTATATTCTGTTTCATATTCTTTTTAATTATTGTTTATTACAGGATATTGAATATTGCTCCCTGTGCTATACAATAGGACTTTGTTGTTTATCTACTTTATATATATAATAGTGTGTATCTGTTAATCCCAAACTGCTAATTTATCCCTCCCCTACTGACTTCCCCCCCTGGGTAACTATAAACTTGTTTTCTATGTCTATAAGTCTGTTTCTGTTTTGTAGATAAGGTCAGTTGCAGCATAGTTAGGATTCCACATATTCGTGATATCATATGGTATTTGTCTTTCTTTTTCTGACTTACTTCTCTTGGTGTGATCATCTTTAGGTCCATCCATGTTGCCGCAAATGGCATTATTTCATTCTTTTTTGTAGCTGAGTAGTATTCCATTGTGTGTATGTATATATACATATACATACACACCACATCTTCTTTATCCTCTCATCTATTGATGGACATTTAGGTTGCTCCCATGTGTTGGCTATTGTGCATAGTGCTGCTATGAACACTGGGGTGCACACCGGGCATCTTAGTTCCCTGACCAAGGATCGAACCTGTGGCCCTTGCAGTGGAAGCGTGGAGTCTTAACTACTGGACTGCCTGGGAGGTCCCTGCATGTATCTTTTCCAATTAGAGTTTTCCAGTCTAATTTTTTAAAATCTTTCCCTGCTTCACAGTTAGAAAGTTTAAAAGGTTTTCTTTTGACATTTAAATCTGAAATGTAACTAGAGATAATTTCTATGTATTGTGTGACTTAGGGGTCTAATGTCTTCTTTCTTCATATGCATATATATTTTTAAAGTAGAGGACATTTCCAAGATGATAGGAAATGTGAATGTTAAGAAAAAGGAAAAAAACGAACAAACAGAACTGGGTTAGAGATTATAGGAGGTTAAGAAGAAAAGACTCATTCTCAGAGTTCATTGAAGTTAAGAAGAAAAGGCTAGTCTTCAGTGTTTATTAAATCCAAGCGATAACCATGGGTGTTTTCCCTGTTCTCCTGTCCCTTCAGCATGTGTCAGTTTTGGTTTAATTCAGCATCTACATTGACTGGATGAGTTCATAAACTTGGTTGGGTCATGGTGGTGAGGAAGAGCACTGATATAAAAGCCATAGTATTAATTTGTTCACTTACCTTAAAAATACCTGTTGAGCGTCTGGAACTGATATACAAAAAGGAATAAGGTTAATCCCTGTCCTCAAGGAGCTCGTTGTCTGAATAAAAACACACACAGTGTGGTCTCCAATGTAGTTTCATAACTGGATGCGAACACCTTATGTTCATTAAGCCTTAACAGTTAACACAGTATAGTTGTCCTTCGGTATCCATGAAAGATTGGTTCCAGGACCCCTGTCGGGTACCCAAATCCACAGATGCTCAAGTCCCTTAGTGAGTTCCCCATAACCACAGATTCCACATCCACGGATTCAGAGGGCCGGCAGTACTCTGTATGTGCTTCTTCACTAGTATTTGTGACCCCCTTTCACACATTTAATTGAGATGCACAGAGGCTCAAAGACTTGAAGGGAATACAGCTAGTTAGCACAGGGCCAGAAGTAGAATCTAGATTTTTCTCCTAGTCAGGTTCTTTTTCAACTATGCTGTCTCTTAATCTCAATTTTCTAATGGCATTTATTACACAATTCTGCTAAATCTGTTTCTATCTTTCCATGTATCAATCAGTCTCTATCCTTCCACCTACCAGTTTATCTGTCCACTTATCCACCCGTTTTCTATACATTCATTTGTGTTTACATTTGCCTGCCAACCGATCTGAGTAGGTAGAGTGGGTGATGGGCAGGGTATTGGGGAAGGATTGAGGCTTCCTGCCTTCAGCCAGTTTCCAAGCTCCTTCCCAGCCAATTGCCCAACATCCAGCAAGTTTCTGCATCTCTTTGCAACTCAGTTTCCACCTCTGTAAAATGAGGGGTTTGGACTAAGTGCTTTTTCACGTGTGGTCTGATTCTAATATGATTGCCTGCTAACTTGATTTTTCAAAGTATACTTTGAATACTTTTTATTCACTGATAACTGACTTCACCTGTGTGCACCTTTTGTCTATGATTCAGGGCAGATTTCTCACCGAGCCTCATCCTTTCCTGAGACCTAAGTGGCCCAAGAAAGGGGAATAATAAAACTAATCTTGCAGGACTGTTGTGATAATTAAATGCGATCCATATGTATATCAGTTAGGAAAGTTTTTGTTTTTAATTTATTTTATTGAAGTATAGTTGATTTACAACGTTGTCTTCATTTCTGCTGCACAGCAAAGTGATTCAAAGTGATATATTTTTTTCATATTCTTTTCCATTATGGTTTATTATAGGATATTGAATATAGTTCCCTGTGCTGTACAGGAGGACCTTGTTTATCTGTCCTACATATAATAGTTTGCATCTGCTAACCCCAGACTCCCACTCCACCCCTCCCCACCGCCCCTCCTTGGCAAACACAGGTCTGCTCTCTACGTCTGTGAGTCTCCACATATATGCCCGGGAATTGTGACAAAGGGAGAGTGAACGTACATCTGCTCGAAGCTTCTTCATCCTCATTTTTTCAATCCAGGAATTTCAAAATACTTACGGGGTGTGAGGTCATCCGCAGACCTGCTTCTCTTTCTTACTCACCCACAGTCCCACCGTCTGCTCTGAATGTCTGCAGGGTGTCTCACCCATACCTGCAGCCCAGGAGTGAGTGACTCAGCCTGTTGAATAACCCCCTTTCCCCCCGTATGACATGTCAACTTTATGTCATTGCTGTGGCATGTTTTGTGCCCTGTGGCTGATAAACATGGCAACCCAGTCAGGAAACCAAAGCAAATTCCCTGCTTCTGAGTCAAAGCAGGAGGTCTGCCAATCTAGACCTAGGAGACGGGCTCTGACACCTTGCTCAGACCTCTAGGGAAGTTGTTTTCATCTTCCTCAAGCTCCCTCCCTTCCCTCACCCCTAACCCCCAAGAAAAGAGGGCATACCTGGGAGCTATTTTTTACCTGAAAAGTAGATCCAGGGGCAGGATCTTTTATGTTGTTGCATTTATCAAAAAAGAGAATGCTTCTGTCATGGACTTCTTTAAAATCAATTATTGGTTTCTGCCAGGTTTGATGTGTCTGGTGTTTGTGGAACTGGGTTACATGTTAGGATTCTCTGATTACAGCACAGCTGTCTGTGCAGATGTGGAAGTCTGTGGTCATGAAGACACCATGATATCGTGAACGGAAAAGGAAAGGATTTGATGTTTCGGAGCCCCATTTTCCTTATCTGGAAATGGGGATAAAAATATAACTCCTTTTGGGGGTTTTGTGAGAATTAAATGAGAGTATGTGTAAAGCACATATAAAAATATATCCCTGATCTATATGAAGCTAACTCTTCCCCTACAGTTTTTGTATAGTCCTCACCACAATATTGGTTTCTGCCCCAATTTTCCCAAATCACAAAACAGAGATTATTATATTTGCCACAAAATCATGTTTTCAAAAGCTTGAACTAGTAAAGTATAAATGTTACAACTTTTCTGGAGGCAATTTAGCATTATCTTTCAAAAATAAAAATTACAAACAACCTACCAATCCCACAACAGGACATTGGGTAGGTAAATTTTTATAAATCTATGAAGAGGAATACCACCTAGGCAGCCGTTAAAATCATGCTGTAGAAGAACATTTATTCTTATGGGAACTGTTCGTTCTGTATCACTAAGTGAAATATGCGAACAGTAAAACAGGATACGCTGTTTGATATTTTTTAGTAAATAAGAAAGGCACATATACACAAGGAAAAAAATACCGGAAGGTACCCAGCAAAACATTAATCATAGTTTTCTTTGGTTGCAATCCAAGTGATTTTTGTTGTCTTCCTTTGTGCTTTTCTCTATTTTACAAGTTTTCTTTTCTGAGTACACTTTATTTCTTTAATTAGAAAAAAATGCTTTTAAATATATTGCTACAAAACGAATCTGGTTTTCAAATGAGCATTATTGTTTAATCCATGATCTCTACCTTTAAAATGCTTTAGAATGACTTAGAAAAGAATTTATAAATGTGTGCCCAGGAAATACATCAGAATGTGAACAATATTATCTCTCTGTGGTACTTTATGAGTGATTTTATTTTTCATCTTGCACTTTCCTGTATTCTCAAAATATCTACAATCGTATTACTTTTAGAAATAGGAAAAATGCTATTAAAATATCTGTTGAATAATTATTATTTATTAAAAGTAATGTTTTCTTACTGCCTCCTGTGAGAGCTGGTTGATGTGGGCTTTTTTCTTAGCTAAATTTAGGTTTTTTTGCAGTAAATAAACTGGCTCAGGGGAAGCCCGTGATTCTCAGTTTCACGATGTCTAATTTGAACAAAATGTAATTTCTTTTCTTTTGAAAATCTTTCACTCATAGTTCGGGGTGATTTTCATTTGCAATATCAAGTTATTCAAAGCTCTAGTTCTAAGATGCCAGAGGGAAGACGGTTCCCAAGCACAGCTGGCTGAATCGGAGGAAAGCCTGAAAATCTTCTGGGCGATTCTGGCCTTGCAGGATTGTCAGCCTGAGTCCAGATCAAAGGGGCTCGGAAAAATGCATTAACTTTAGACTCCTGTTCCCCGAGCCTCAGATCCACTGGACGCTTGCCCATCTGGGCTGAGTCCTGTAGGCGGCTGTTTTTGGAGCAAGGGTGTCTTGAGGTCACATCTCAAGCACAGATCTCCACGTCTGGTCAAACAACCAGAGTGTGTTTACCAACATGAGTGATATTTTCAAGGTCAATGCTGGGTTTCTAGCAAAAGAAAAAAAATAATTGATTTTCAGGGTAGAAAATAGGGAAAAAAACAAATGAAGTTATAGTTCTGTTACTGAAGCTCTCTGTCCAGCAAATAATTTTAGGGATGTCTACAAGTGGATGAATTTGGAACCAGATTACATTTTCCCCATCTTTTTTTCTCTTAAAGGCTAAAAGTTATTTGTCTGTTGGAAAACAGCTCTTATTGACAAATGTGAACAATGTTGACGTGTTCTTAGCATAAAGGCCATTGCAGAAGAAAAAATGAACAGTGAAACACACAGCAATGCATTTCTTCCAATTAGCGGCACCCCAAGCAACGCAGTGGCTCAGGGCAGAAACCTGGGTGTCATCCTTCCCTTCTCGCTCTCTTTCATCCTCTCCTCCAATTCCAAACCCTCACCACCCATTTCTCCTGACTTCAGCCGCCACTGGTGTCCTGGCCTGGTCCTGGTGGCCTCTTGGTGGCCCCTGGACTCATGGCCAGACTTATCTGGGCACAGCTCCCAGAGCGGTCCTCGTGGCATGCAAACCTAGCAACTTCCTTCCCTCTTAAAATCTGCTCCTTCTGGGTCAGCACTTGAGCTCCTTGACCTGGCATTTGGGGACCTTATCTCTTTAGCCACCTCCATCCCTCCCAGCTCAAACCTGAGTTTCCTGCCCTTCCCTGACCCCCACAGGGTAAGGGTCTTTCCTTCAAAACACAAAATCAAAGATGAAATTAAGAATTTTAAAGTGTTGACAGCAGGGCCCTAAATTCCAAGACCAGGGCCTGTGTGACTTCTTGGGTCACCTGCCTGGGAGGCCGGCCCTGCTCCACGGGGTGTTTGCCCCATGGTGTCCTCGCCCCTGTGGCGTTTGGCCTGGAACATCCTGCTTCCATCATCCCCCTCCTCCTCTTTGTTCGTTAAGACTCACTTGGCTTGGGTATCGTCCCAAGAAATCCCTCCAAAGTCCCCTTCCTGCAACCGTGGACTCCCAAGCTGGAGTAGGTCTTCCTCCTCAGAGCTCCTTCTAGACAGTGATGGACCCCAACCACCTACTGTATGAGCACCTGGGGGCGGTTCTGACAATGAATCTGACCTCAGGGGTGGGGCCTGGGAATCTGCAAAGCTCTCAAGTAGGTCTGTGCACCCTATACTGAGGTTTAAGGACAAACACCCTGGCCAAGTCTCCTTTTCAGGGTCTCTGTCCAGTTCCTCTGTTTCTTTAACATCTGGCACAGTGCCTGGCACTTCAGGGTGTGTGGCCTGGTCCCCGGAGGAGCTCCCGAAGCAGGGAGAGATGCTCTCTGCACAGATGCACATGAGAGAGAGTCTTGTCTTCTCTGGTTGGGAGCCCTCCTGAGGGGCCCCAGGCTGGCTGCAGGCCAAGGAAACTGCAAGGCCCCAGACTGCCAGCATTTCCTTAGGGGTCTCCTCCTTGTCCTCTAACAGAGAGGTGACATCCAGAAACGAGCTAATACCCCAGGGTCCTGACACTGGATTGCATCAGGCTCAGAGCAAAAGGCAGCATCGAACTTGGCCGTGACTGAGTTTACCCCAGTCCTGGCCCCAGGGTCAGGAGTGTCGATCACAGAAGCCCAGGGAGCTGTGCCCGAGGCCTGACAGCCCCCACCCCGCACCCCCAGCCCTGGGCTCACAGAGCAGCACCCAGGATGCTGTAAAGATGCCGGTGATGGGCCCACTCCAGCCTCCGGCCCAAAGCAGGGCATTTCTTTGCAGGGAGGGGAAGATGTTGCCTGGGGGTGGTGGGTGTGCAAAGGAAAGGCAGCGGGCCTGAAGTCTTCCACTGCTGTTCACTCCTGTCTTCCCTGTGGGGTAGAGGGAGCGGCAGGTGTAACTCAGGGAACACGTGTGCATTTTCCATGCTGGGCTCACCCTCAGCTCAGCCTGGAAGTCTCATCTGGCCACACTCCCAAGACAGCCCAGGGCCCTCCTAGATCAATGAGCCCCCCAACAAGCAGGCCACCTCCATTCCCAGGGTCTCCCCATCACCCTCCCACACGGTGTCTGGGGCC
Source organism: Hippopotamus amphibius kiboko (assembly GCF_030028045.1). Classification (NCBI taxonomy): domain Eukaryota; kingdom Metazoa; phylum Chordata; class Mammalia; order Artiodactyla; family Hippopotamidae; genus Hippopotamus; species Hippopotamus amphibius. Next base: position 82,787,746 of record NC_080190.1, on the reverse strand, counting down.
CTATTTCAGGCGAATCTACTCCAAGCAGGAAGACCACCTCACAAAGACTTGGCCCTCTCTCTCCTGTTTTGATTAGATACGAAATGTTTTTGCTTTGTTTAAAAAAAATATTTTTGGTTTCTTTCACGGCTGTTGTTTCACACAGTGGCCCTCTCTCTAATCAGGGGCATCATCAGATCTGGGTCCCGTGCCAGCTAAACGAGGAAAAATTTTGAGGCCTCGAGGAAGCTGTTACAGAGAGGAGGGCTCTCGGCAGGAGGAGAAGTCCCCCGCCATGGACCACTCAGTAATCGTCTGGGAGCCAGTTGTGCGGTGATCTGCGTGTGGTTGCTTGAGTAAGCAGACGTCTCACGGATCACGAGGGAATTGGGACCGCTTCTATATCACGTGGTCCTACATCACCCAGTGTTAACAGCTTAAATCTATCAAGTGATTCATGTGTGCAAGGCATGGTGTGAAGGTTGTCCTTAAACAGTCTCATGATATCCCATCATAACCCTGACGTATGGCAGTTATTAGCCCCATTTATGGATGGGATGATGGAGGCTCAGAGGTGCAGGTCACCTGTCCAAGGTCATACATATATTAAGATTCAAATACACATCGCGCTGTGGCCATAGTGAACCTTTGCCTAGATGGTTGCCTCATGGGTCACTTCTTTTTTATGGCCTCCCCAGGCAGGGATGCTCAGTATCACCTTTTCTTAGTCCTCCATAGCAACCACCACATGCATTTACATGTCTGTCTACCTGTGCTATAAAAAAGAAAAATAGATATATTGGGTTTTTGTCCTCAGTTCCTGGCACAGAGATCTTAAAACCTTTGGAATTTCCTGAGTGATAGGAGTCACAACACTTAGACCACACCTAGTTTATGCTAATGAGATGGCTGGTGGGAGTTCCCAGAGGAACCAAACCTGTGGTTAGAGGGTTGGAACTTTCAGCCCCAGCTCACCTCACCATCACCTCCAGGGAAGGGAGAGGGGCTGGGGATTGAGTTCAATCCGCAATCATGCCTATTTAATGAAACCGCCATAAAAATCCCTGAACTACAGGGTTGAGGAGTTTCCAAGCTGGGGACCACATTCAAGTGCCGGGAGGGTGCTGCACCCCAACTCCGTGGAGACAGAGGCTCCTGTGCTGGGGACCCTTCTGGACCTTGTTCTATGGAGCTCTTCACAGGCTGTTCGTTTCTATCCTTTATGATAAATGGTAATCATCAGTCGAGCACTTTCTTGGGTCCTGTGAGTCCTTGTGGTATATTATTGACCGTGAAGGCAGGTCATGGGAACCACTGAATTTGTAGGCAGCTGCACGGAAGTGCAAGTAGACTGGGGACGCCATTTGCAGCTGGTGTCTGAAATGGAGGCAGTCTTCTGGCACTGAGCCCTTGACCTGTGAGGTCCACACTAACTCCAGGCAGTTAGTGTCAGAATTGGAGTGAATTGTAGGACATTCACTTGGTGTCAGAGAATTGAAGAACTGGTTGGTTGGTGTTGGGAAAACCATCTCACCGCCATGTTGACCCATGAGCTTCTGGGTCTGGGGAGGGACTGGAGAGCCCAGAGCCTGGCATGTTGCATGTCCTCCGTACATTTCATCTTTTGATGTGCAACTTCAGGCTCTCGCCCTCCAGGTTTAGCTCCCAAAACCTCTCATTATCTTCAGTTAGTTAATGAAACATGTTCACTGGGTTGGTTTCAATGAGCTTGACCTTCAAATGATGGGTGTTAGTAAGTTTCAGGACACATTGCCTAAGGTCACATTGATACTCGGTGACAGAGCAAGGACTGGGCATCCCAGTCTCGCAACTGGGACATCTCTCTCCCCCTCACTGTCTTTCAACGTTCCAAAGCGTCCTTATTCCTTGCCACAGCAATCCTATACGACCAATGCAAAACTGAGTCACCATGAAGCTTTAGGACACAATGAAAATGGTTTCCAACTCTGTGTCACCCCCATTCCACTCTCCAAATTGGCCTTTTCTCCATCAGGCGGTATCACTGATGCTAGCATCTCAGCTTTTCCCCACCCCACGAATACTGGGAGTCACAAGCCTCTCTGCCTGAAAGCCTCTCTCCTTAGAGGACAAGAGAGCTAAGGGCAGGTTGGGAGAGAGATGATTCCAGAAAGGCTCCAGTGCTGTCAGCAGCTTCCATGGCAGGGATGATTCACTGGGGCCCAGCCCGTTCCTGATCACGGAGGCCAACTGGGCATCTGTCATCGGCTCCCTCCTCTCCCGGAAACGGCTTCTTCAAAAGGGTCTGCAGCCGCCGTGGGGAGGCCTGTTCAGAGCCTCTGGAGTTGTTGGAAGGTGGAAGCGGGGAAGCGGGGAGGCCTGGAGAGCTGCCACCCGAGGGAGGCTGGCAACAGGAAGAATCTATCAATCTTGCGTGCAGCGCCAAATATGGTGCTAGGGCTCAATAGGTAATAAACAATGGTCACATTGCGGGCTCGACAAGGAGAGACATGACAGAGGAGAGCAAGGGGCAGGCCTGACGTCACCGTGTGCAGTCTCGGCTGAGCAGGCCAGCTCACCCCAGGGTGCAGGAATCCCATATTTGTCCTTGTTGAGCCCACACGTGCTTTGTTCTTGATGGATGTGTCCAAAGTGAGAAAGGGGAAACCGAGGCCATGGATTGTGTTGAAATGTGTTCTTGGCACTGCCCCCTGGGCCAATAGGCTTTCCAGGGCGTGGTACAGATTGAGCCCCTGACTCTGCTCACTTTTGGCGGCATTACCCACACACAGCCGGGCTCTTAGTGACATGAGAGCAGATATCATTGCTGGAAATACAGCACATCCCCTACATATGAACCTTCCGGTTGCAGACTCTCAAAGATGCGAACCTACGTTCGCATGTCCAATCACGTAAGTTAGTTCATGTGTCTGGCATACTGTCACGTGCGTGCATCCTCTACAAGTGGTTGTGCTTTTGTGTACTTTACTGTACAGTACTGTATAGAGTACGGTAGTACAGTATCTTTATTTCAAGCCCAGGAAGTCCGAAAGCCAGTGTAAAAGCATCAGTGATGTGGCTGGTACAGCTAAGAGCCAGCTGTTGTACTCGACGACTATACTTTCCAAGGTACGCTACTGTAAGATTAAAAATGTTTTCTCTATTTTTTGTTTTTTTATGTATTCTTTTGTATATTATGTATATTCTTTGGTATATTAAGTATTCCTATGTATATTACAGTGCAGTACTGTATAGCCGATTGTGTTAGTTGGGTACCTAGGCTAACTTTGTTGGACTTACGAACAAATTGGACTTATGATCGCACTCTTGGAATGGAACTCATTCGCATGTAGGGGACTTACTGTAGCCAGAACTGTTAAGTGTTCACTATGAATAGTTTAAGCACATATTATAAAATGTTGAGTTTTAGATATTCCAGGACAGCTGTTTGTAGGGGGTTGGGGAACCCACAGACACCTAAGGCTGGCCCAGGTGACCAGCGCCCCCACATGAATATCTGAGAGCAGAGCACGGGATTTCCCATCCAGGGCCAAACGGCTGGCGTGCCTATGAGGGCAGAGGGGCCGGGGCACCTGCGGTGGCATCTTCCTGCACACCAGGTTCTGGCATCAGCTTCACATACACGGAGCACCTCCTCCTTTTGCCTGTGCCTGTGTGTGTTCGGTTTTTCTTTTCTTTTTTAAACTTTTAATTTAATATTGGAGGACAGTTGATTTACAATGCTGTGTTAGTCTCAGGTGTACAGCACAGTGATCCAGTTATACATATATTTGACTTCTCTTAATACAGTTATGAGATGTACCTGGAGCTTGTGTCTTACATAACCACATAGAGGAATAGCTGATGAGGGAGGTAAGAGCACGTTGCATGAGAAGAACACAGGATTTTGAACCAGAAAGACCCGGCTGTGCATCCCAGCTGTGCCATCAGCACCTGTGAACCCTTCGTCCAGCTTACACAGCAAGGTTCCGTTTGTCCATAAAACAGGGTGATCGCTCCCACCTTGTGCGGTTTTCTTGAGAGTCAGAAATAGCCCTCCAGAAGGTAAGTTTTCAATAAATTGTAATTGCTACTGAAACACATGTGGGTTCCCGTAAACTTAAATGATAAATTACCTATAGGCTGTTCATGGCTAGAAACTCTCCTTCCTCCTGTACATTTTTGTGGTTCAGAGCTCTTTCCAACAAGCTGTGGCTTTAAAAATGCAGATACCTCCTGCAGAAGAGAAAAAGCTTCCCGAGGAAAGCCAAAGGGCATCCTGTTCTGATTAGCACGACTCTGTCTGCACTCTAATGCCGGCTCTCGCCTGTCACAGAATGCTGAGCAGGGATCTGGATCAGAATAGCTTGGGAATGCGATTGCGGGCCCGCCTGACCGTGAGACTGGGAGGCAACACCGTCATCTTCCTGCCAGTCATCCTTGGGGAGAATGTACTTAAGGTTTCAGAAAGAGCCTCGGTGGTGGTCAGCAGCCTGAGGAGTGGGAGCCAGAGGTGGGGGGTGGAGAAGATGCCGCTCCTGGGCTGCCCGGGAGATGGCAAGCTTTCCGTGCTGCTGATGGCCACGTGGCCGCCATACTTGGTGCACCAAGCGTGGCCACCATATGCACTTCGTGCCCTCATGTTAAGTGGACCCACTCCTGTTTGCTCTCCGGGATGACTATCTAAACGGAAAATTAGGAGATCCACATGCATTTGCTTCATGCTGTCCAGGATGGAAAACCCTGATCCTTTGTCCCAGAAGAAAAAATATCTGGAAGGCCATCGGATATTAAACCTTAAATGTCAGGGAGAGATAATGTCCCAGAGCCACATGAGCTCTGATGGACCAAAACAGCTAAAAATGGGAAATGAATTAGGACCTCCAAACAGATAGGCAAGCCATGATTAACACAAGAATAGGATTAAATCTAAAACACGACTTATTAGTTTTAGTTGTGAGTTTGCCATTCATATTTCTCCCACAGTGAAGTTACATTAAAAATAGTAGGTTAAATAAATAAAGACTAATGGAAGAGTGTGACGATTGTCATTTATCACCCATAAAGACCCATGTTTCCACTCTGTGGCAACAAAATCAGTGATCTAAATATTAACAAGTAGAACACATTATAAACAGTTATACATTATTATCGCCATAAAGTCATTACAACAGAAATAAAAACTGTTTTTTATCTTAACTATTAATATTCATCCAATGTTAATGAAAATACCTAACAAATAATTATGAAAAACACATTGCTTAAGTAATAAAGATGAAAGAGATGATCATCGTTGTGAATATTTAATCTGCAAAATAAGGAACATACCATTAATAAGACTTAATTATGTCATTAAATATTTAATTTTACTTTCACTGCTAAATTTTGTTTGCATTTTGCATATTTTAAATGTAAAAAGCTTCTTAATAAGATTTGTAGTTTCGGCAACATCAAATGCCAGAGCATTTAAGTTTGACTTACAGCCCTCATCAAATTGGTCAGACATCATTTTATCATTAAATGAAATGAATGACCCTCCTTGCATTTTACTACACGTTACGCTTTATCCAAAAGGGGTTGAATAATTGATTCTAGGTTATACCCATAAAAATAAAGTTTTCTAATGGCAAAGACAAATCATCGCTTTCTCTGTACAATTTTTTTCAGTGAATATCACACAATGCCCCACATTTCCTACTGTTTCTGTAGGAGAATGTAGCTCGAATTCTGCCTTGCTTACTATAGAAGAGGTCCAGCACCATTCACAATTAGATCATTCCTTTCCTGAGATTTGATTCCATCACGTATACCTCCGGCTTCTGGATAAATCTCATTTCACAGGTTTAAGGTCACCGCGAGTAAGTTAGTTTCCTGGTACAGGTGAATGGCACTCCAAACGCTCTCGGCCTCCAAATATCATATGATGTCGCTTACATATGGAATCTAAAAAAAGAGTAAAAATGAACTTATTTGCAAAACAGAAGTAGAGTCACAGATGTAGAAAACAAACGTATGGTCACCAAGGGGATAAGGCGGGGGCACGGGTAAATCGGGAGCTTGGTATAGTATATACACCACTATATATAAAATAGATAACTAATAAGGACCTGCTGTATAGCACAGGGAACTCTACTCAACACTCTGTAATGGCCTATACGGGAAAATAATCTAAAAAAGAGTGGTTATGTGTATATGTATAACTGGTTCACTTTGCTGTACAGCAGAAACGAACACAACATTGTAAATCAACTACACTCCAGTAAAGATTTTCTTAATTAAAATAAAGTTTAAAAATAAATAAAATCATAAAAAAAGAGAAAGAAAACAAAACGAAAACCTCTCAGCCTCACCTTAGCACGCAGTAAGAGCTTCGTCCGTCTCAAGCGCCCATGCAGGGCCTGGCTGGATCACTCGGTGGGCACAGCCAGGTAGGCCCACGCAGCACAGAGGTGGAGCTTCCACCGCTCACGAGAGCCAGTGGTGTGCCTCCGTCCCCATTCCCGTTCAGTGACATCACGTTGGCAGCTGGAAATCAGCTATGAAGCACCCACACCAAAAACACGAGCAAATGATACAAATCAGGGCTTTGCCCCACCCCAGAGAGCCCGTTGTTAAACATTTACCAGCACACCACTGTGTACCTCTACAGGGATTAGGACATGACACCCCACTTCTCTCCCACGGCCTCCTGCCCCTTCACAACCTGGGTTTTGATGACCCAAAGCCCAGTGGGAGGCGCAGAAATGCTCTACGGTTGCCAGCAAGCCAGGGTACCAAGTGCCCACCTGGGCTTAGAGCATCTCTGTGCAGCGGGGCAGGTGACGCTTTCTCTCCCCCTGGCATCTGCGTCTCCTGACCAGCTCCTGTTCCTGGTCAGGCAGCTGAGGCAGTGGGGTAAGGACCCACGCCCAGCTTTTCCTTTGCTGCCAGAATACAAAGAGCTCTTTGTGGGGAGAGGAAGGCCCCGCCTCTCAAGTACGTCTTCTGGTGGAGTCACTGCCCAGAAAGTCTCTCAAGCTGGGCTCTGAAGGCTGAGAAGGAAGCTGGACCGGGGGCACGTGACCCACCGTCCCAGTGGGGCCAGGATGTGGGCTTCCCCAGGATAGAGGGACATTCCATGCTAAAACCCACGATGGTCCCAGGCGGCCCTGGGAGGTGGGTCCCCCTCGGGGCATCTCTGAGCGCTATTCTCTGCGAGGCTCAGAACAGCCTTGGGTGGGGTCTGGAGAGGCAGATCTGCTGGAAGACAGATGTCTGTTTGGAAAGGCCTCCTCCTCCTCTCACAGTGGGCTGGAAAGAATAGGAACAGCAGAGGCGAAACCAGAAGTTCCCAGGAGAAATCCGATGCTTCCGTCCACAGGCATGAAGGAGGGGTCTGGAGTTCCCTCTTTGATCCAGTTAGGAACTCAATTACCTAACCTCTGGGACTTTGGGGGGCTCGAGCCCCCAGGCCCTGGGAGAGGCCTGTGGAAATGCAGGCCGGCCTCCTCCCTCCTGACTGCCAGGCCGGCGCAGGCTCATCGCTATTCCAGGCCTGCGAGGCCTCGCTCCACGTTTCCCGGTCACCAGACACATGCTCTTCCGGGTTCTCCTTTCCAGCTCGGCCGGCAGTTCCTGACTCACATCCAGATGGGGGGAAGCAGGCTGGGGTGTCAGCCTCGGGACACGAGAGGAGCAGGCCCACCCTGACCCCAACGGCCACCCCGGCCTGAGATTCCTTCCTCAGGGCACACAGGCCCTTTTTCGATGAGAGGTTGGGGTAGATGATCAACTTGCCACTTTCACAGAAGGAACGACCAGGATAGTGACGGGGGAACTGCCCTGCCTCCTCAGGCTTGAACTTGACCTAGGATGGAGCCGTTCTACACGACCGCCCTGTTTTCCTGCCTCTGCAGGGAGGTGGGGAGTCAGGCGGCCCCAGGGCTGCTGGTTTAATGGTGGTTCTGGGGGTCACTCCTCACTCTTGAGGGACTCTGCCCAGGCAGTGGGGACTCAGGAACAGGCTAACCTCAAACTCCCAATCCCTCCCTCCCCTACATCCCCTCCCCCTTGGCACACATCTGTTTTCCTACGTCCATGAGTCTGTTTCTGTTTTGTAAATAAGTTCATTTATATCATTTTATTTTAGATTCCACATATAAGTGATATCATATATTTTTCTTTCTCTTTCTGACTTACTTCACTTAGTACAATAATCTCTAGGTCCATCCATGTTGCTGCAAATGGCATTATTTCGTTCCTTTTTATGGCTGAGTAATATTCCATTGTATATATGTACCACATCTTTATCCATGCATCTGTCGATGGACATTTAGGTTGCTTCCATGTCTTGGCTATTGTGATAAAGGACACATTTAAATTACCTTTTCTAAATACCCAACCATGTGGTCCATGGCCATCAAAAGGAGGACTCTTTCCAATTGACTGAGTCTTGGTTCTTTCTGTGCTAGGAAAACACCCAGCTATTAGCTTGAACTGAATCAGTGAAAGAAGGCCGATTCCCGTCCTTAAAGTCTTATTTCTACTCTAGTGGTTTCCCACCATGTTAAGAAATGTACGATTCTAATTTCTTCATTCACAGAGGCCTCGAGAAGTTTAGATACTCAGCGGCAGACTGGTAGACCAGAGCTGGGCAAGGAACGGGATGTGAGCTACTCCCATGGACATCTGTTCTGCTTTACCTTATGTGACCCTGAAAGCGAGTGTGTGACCTAACTAACAGTATTCCCATTTCAGAACTGAGGCAAACGCAGAAAGGTTAAGAAACTATCTGAGAAAGGAACACTCAGGAAGGGATAGAGACGTGCCTTGAACGGGGTTTGTCTGATTTCTCTGGCCCAGATACTGAGGCTGTTAGAGGGAAATTCTCCTTCATCTTAATCACAGGAGGGCCACCATTCAATGGCAGAGAGAAGTATTTGAGATTGACTATCTATTCAAAGTGTGTGTGCGTGTGTGTGTGTGTGTGTGTGTGTGTGTGTGTAATTATTGCTCCCACGGTGAGATGAGGCCACTGGTTAGAATCAGTGCCTAAGCCAAAGAGACCTATTTTCCCTTCTCACTTCTTTGTGTCCTTTCTTTGTTTTCCTCCTATCTCTGATGGAAAGTTCTAGAGCCTCACTGTCCAAAACAGTAGCCATCAGCCACATGTGGGTACTGAGCCCTTGAGACATGGCTCATCGAGATGTAAAACACACACCAGATTTCAAGGACTTCGTATGAAAAAAGGAATACAAGCTTCCTCATTAATAATTTCTCTGTTGATGTTATTGAAGTGATCATAGTCTGGATATATTGGGGTTAAATAAATTGGATTAAAATTTATGTTACATGTTTCTTTTTATCTTTTTCGTGGGGCTACTAGAGAATTTTTAAGTTGTGTATGTGTTTGATTTCTATTGGAGAGCACTGGTGTCTGCAGCCCTGCATTTGTAAATCCTGGGATAAAAGATGGATGACTTGTTAAAACTCTCTTCAGCCGGAGAAAATGCTTTCATCCTATTAATACCCACACCGAAACAAAGTGAAGTTGGTTCGGGATAAGCACGGCTTGGGCCTCTGCCTCCCTGGCCCACTGGGATGTGCCCAGAGCACTGGCTGGGGCAGCTCACGTCTTGTCCAGCTGCACCCAGAGCTCTTGATGCTTTAGAATGTCTCTGCCTAAAACAGCACTGTCGTTTCTTCCTGAGCAAAGTGCTTCGTCATTCCTCTCTGGGAGGAAGGTAGGGGGTGAAACCATGACCCAGAAAAATGACCTGATCTCACCAAGGTTGTTACGGAAGGTCACGACCAAGCCAAGCAGAGCATGCGGTCTACTTCGGAGTTTACCACCCTGAGCAGCCTGGAGATGCTTTTCCGGTTGATGATCTTAACTGCAGGAGAGCAGGTTCAATGCCCAGGCTTATGGGGTAAGGGATTACGGTGTCTCAGGGCCCCCACCCCTCCCCTGCTCGTAGCATTCAGCAGTCTCCGGACTCAATGACTTTTTTTTCTCTTCTCGGAGATGGAAAGTGCTGTAGTATTCCCCTTTGATGATTTAAAAGTGTTATGTGCCTTTTCCTCTTTCCTTTTTACATCCAGCCCTCTCCTTTCTCTGGGCTGCTTTTACACCCGTTTCCATGGTAACCACCTCTATTGTATCCCTGACTGTGAAGAGAAATCTCACAGATGTTGGTAGGGATCCAACACCTTCCAGGAGCTATTTTGACTCCCTGTCTCCTTATCTCCCCGCACTAATTTTCTTGCCTTTCTTCTCCTGACAGCTGCCCCTTCCTCCACGTACCCACAAGCCCTTGGGGATTTCTCCCCTTCTCCATGTGAGCCTGGGGGTTAGCTGGGAGAAGGCTGGTGCTGGAAGAGGATGCAGAAATCTATAGGTCTTATTATAAATCTTAATTCTTCCCACGGCTTCGACACAACATGCTAAACATAAAAGCTCTGGGGGGGGGGGGGGGTGGGAATCAAAGGCACCGAGGCCTGAGAGCAGTGGGGTTAGGCTCTTCAGTCGCTGCTGGACAAGCATCCCTACCTGCAGGCCAGCAGAATACACAGAGGCCGCCTTGACCATCTTTAATACAAACCCCACCCTGCTCTCTCCCCAGTCCCCACTCCCCTCTACCCCAGCCTCATGAAACCTTATGACTGTATCTGTGCACTTGAATGTCTTCATTCTGTGCATTTCCCTCAGAGGGACCAGCCCCCTTTCCTTATTGGTTTGGAGGGCAGGGCAGACGTGTAAATACAACACACATACACACACACACATATCAGGGCTTTGAAGACCCCCCAACGACTGAATCACCCACCTCCCTCCCAGGGCCAGGCTCAGCTGGCCATCTGGGAAAGCAAGGAGAAGGGTCTCCCTCAGTGACCTCCCAAAATTGTTTGAAGATTCTTTACCCATCATTCTTCCTTGGAACTGGACATTACTCTTTTGATTACACAAGCCTGACAGCCTGATCATAATAAACATGTAACTGAAGAGAACCTATTCCTTTCCACCGGCATTATTTATTCACCTAAGGCAAAGGCTGAGCTATATTTAGCATCTGATGTCAGTGGGTTGTTTGGATTCTTGGAAATTGGCAGGAAGCCACCTCTCACATGATATATGAAATCACTGATAAATGCTTCTTTTCACCAAAAGAAAAACAGCTTAATAGATGCGGCCCTTTTCTGCTCTCCCCACCCCTCCCTCCGTCTCTCCTCCACCATCCTCCCGCCTGCCCGCCTTTGCCTCGTCTGGGATTTGTCTTTCTGTGGCACAGCTCAGCGGAGCCTGTGAAGTGGAAATGAGTTGCTCAATATCACAGATCAAAATGAGGCTGTTGGGATGCTCAGGACGGTTTTTTCCTCTCCTAGATCCTGGAAGGCTGCCAAAGCGCCAGTGAATCAGACACACACGCACAAAAAGGCAAATCTACACAGCCGTGGCTTTAGGGGGCCCAGTATTTATGGCGGAGTACTAGCTCTGGGTTGCCGTTTCACAGGCGAAGATGGGAAATAGATAGTGATTCAGGATTGCCATTAAGTGTGGAAACAGCGCCAGTACAGATTGTGTGTAATAAAGCAAATGCAGGCAGAAGCTGTAAGAAGCTGTAGATTTGCCACCCTAGATCAGCCTTGGGCCCCATCAAGTTCAAGCTCTTGATTTGTGTGCTGGTTAATACCTGGTACTGGGAACAGATCTTTCTGCTTTCCCTCTCTCTTTTCCACCAGGCACTGGATCTATCACACAAAGCTCGTGGAGGGGTTGGGCGGGGCTGTGCATGTGTAATGAAATTAATTCTCTCCCTCCTACGGAGATCAGTTTATATGGCCCAAAGCACAAGATTTAATTACCCTTATCTTAGCTCCTGTAAGAACCAACATCACTGTTGATCGTGGATTCACCCAGCCCCTTTCACCATCAGCTATAATATGTAACTCAAAACCCCCAGCCGAAGCCAGGTGGATAGTCTAGCTGGCCATCAGAAACAGGGAAGCAGCAGCTCCAAGGGTGGTTTATTTACATTTCTTTGTCCTGAGCTCCATCCATTGATCCCCTGTTCTGATGCTGGAAGGTACTATGAAGACAAGAGAAGGGCTTGTTTTCAGCCCTCTGACATCTTGGGTCCCTTCATCAAGTTCCCCTCCATCCTATGCTCTGTCAAGCAATCCTGGCTGGGTGAGACTGACCATGGGTGTGTGAGGGACTGGGAGAGTTTCAAAAACCCCACTGCCTGCAACTGGCCTTTCTCCCACACCCACGCATGCATGCAACACTCATCTTCATCCTGGGTGGGAGAGAAAAACAAGAAGGAAAGAGGAGGGTGTGTGAGCAAGTGAAATCTGTGCTCTTTGTGTCGCTGCCTTAACATCTTACAAGGCAGAGGAATCGATAGATGGAGGGATGAATAGACAGATAAACAGATGAGCAGATGAACGGATAGACCCACACGTCAGTTCACCAATCAGTAAGGAAGCCCTCAAAATGAACACCAGCTGTAGGTCGAAGTTGTTTTCCATTCAGTCCTCAAACTAGCATGCATTGGGGGCTCCAAAATAGGAACTGCAGGTGAGTGAAAGTCTGTGTTTTCATTGCAATTATTTTTTGATTCTTAAAATGAGGGATGTGGGACCTAGATGACCTATCACCTCCCTTCTAGATTCTGAAATGTTAAAGTTCTGTAATTTGTGATTCTGTGACTTTATGAGTCAGCCAGGGTGAATTAACTCTTTTCCAGAGAGGTAGCCGGCTTCCTCTCCCCCGAGGTGAGGTGAATGAGCTCTGTCCCAGACACAGATGCTCCAGGAACACTCCCTACAGGGACGACTGCCACTCCTCTGGGTCCTGAAGGAACTAGTAAAAACCCTTACTCAGGATGCACATTTGCTCTCCCTGAGAACACTGCTCACTTGGGCTCCTTCTATGGCCATGTCGTGTTTATAATGACCAAGATGATTTCCGTTTTATGCAAGGAACCATTCTTTTGGCCCAAGCTGCTTGAGAAGCTGGCTACAGTTTCTCTCAGCCCCAGATCTCACATAGAATAGCACCATGGCCTCTAGCAGAGTGACACACAAGAGCAGCAGTAACCCACTCACCCGTCTCTGTTCACAGGCCAGGGTTTTCCCAGCACTGCACTGCAGCCACGGTCTGTGTTGTCCAAGTACCTTGGATGGAGATTGGTAAGACCCGATGCAAGTCAAGACAAAGAGAGTCTGAGAAACTTTAAAGGTTTGGTTATACTCACAGTTCCTGGGGGAGAACGTAATGCACTATGCAGGGCCACATGGGGAAGCACCAGGTCCATCAAGAGGCAGAGGGAGCTGGGGGGGGACCTGTGGGCAAAAATTTTTATGTGGTTTCCATGGGGAAGGATGGAAGAGTCAGGGCAACCAAGCTGAGATTTAGCTGGCTGCGTGCAAGTGGGAACTCATGAAATTCGTGTTCACTGGGACTGTTAGAGTGTATAGTTTAAAGCCATCTGAGGACCCCTAATGTTTATGGGTATATTAGTCACTGTGCTCCAGAGAAACAGAACCAGTAGTGTGTGTGTGTGTGTGTGTGTGTGTGTGTGTGTGTGTGTGTGTGTGTGTGTGTGTACAGAGAGAGAGAAAGGAAGAGAGAGGGAGATTGATTTAAGGAATTGGTTCATGTGATTTTGGAGCTTGGCACGTCCAAAATCTGCAGGGTGGGCCAACAGGCTGGAGACCCATAGAAGAGTCAGTGCTGCCATTCAAGTCCACAGGCCATCTGCTGGCACAATTCCCTCTTCCTGGGGGGCCATCCATCTTTCGTTCTATTCTTTGACCGACTGATGAGACCCACCCATGTTAAGAGGGGTGATCTGCTTTACTCAAAGTCTAATTATTTAAATGTTAAGCTCATCCAAAAACACCCTCACAGAAACATCTAGAATAATGTGTGACTAAATATCTGGGCACTGTGGTCCAGCCAAGTTGACAGACAGAATTGGCCATCACAATGAGAGTCACAGTTTGCTCGGGGGTATCTAATAGACCCTTAGCTGGCTGTTAAAGCATCACTTTACAGAAATGTAAAGTATTTAAAGGTAATAGACAGTCATTGACTCCATAGAGGCAGGATCTCTGAGGCATCCTCACCTCCCCAAACCTTCACCCATGTAATGTCACAAGCACCTCGGGAAAGCACCTCATAGCTTACAAAACACATTCGCTCCCATCCCCTCCTTGATTCTCACAGTGGCCCACAAGGGTAGTGTTTCTGTCTCCGTATCAGAGACCAGAGAACGTGAGTGGAGAGATGAGGTGACCTGACCCACCCAGGTCGGACAACTCACAAGTGGAGAAAGCCAGGCTAGCTTGCAGCTTCTGGTTCCAGATGACAGGACCTGGCTTTCAGTAGCAACTTCTACATGCCAGACCCCACTCTGGATACTTCCCTGCAATAATTTGCTCAATGTTCGGCACAACTCAGTGGTAGAGCCATCACTCTTGGCCCAGGCAGGGAGGCTGAGGCCCGCTCACTACATCTCGTGGGGTGGGCCGGGGTCTGAAGCCAGGCTGGGGTCCGTGATCCTCATCACCCCCTCCCACCTCTCCCCCATCCAGGGCTAGTGCTACTCTATCCTCCTGGCTCCCCATCCAATGCAATGCTGCACACCCCACCTCCAGGCTATCCCTGGAGACTACTAATAATGATCTTGTCAGGCAGAGTAACTGAAAGCTATAAGACAAGGTTGCATAAAGATTTGGGAAGGGAAACACAGAGAAACCCCCAAAGTGGAACAAGCTATCAAAAGGATCACTTCACGAGCATCACTTCTCAAAACGTCATATCTAGGATTGGTCCTGGGTGCTCTAGCTCATCAGGAGGTGCCCTGGGGCCTTGCTTCTCTCTGCAGCTTTCATCTTGTCTCACAGCAGGACCCCCTTTGCTCTGTCCCCACATTACTTACTGGCTCCTGGTCCTGCCTTCCCCGTGACCTGCCACATGTGGGCAAACACATTCCTTGGATAAACCTTTACTGGTGCCAGGAACCGTGCTGAGGGCCAAGAGTTGAGGGACAAGGAGGAACATGGGTCCTGCCCTCAAGGCACTCACAGCCCAATGGAAGAGGCAGACCTGCCAACAGGCAGTACCAGCCCAATGGCAGTGCAGCCAGCCCAGCTGCCACATCAGACCAGGGCGAGGTGTCACCAGCTCTGTCCATGGGATGCCGACAGCTCTGTCCGGAGGGGAGGGTTGACCTGGAGCTGAACAGAAAAGTCCACTGATGGATGAACGAGAGAAGGGAAACCAGGCAGAGGGAACAGCATGTGCAAAGGCCCAGAGGCTGGAGAGGTTCAGTTCTGCTCAGCTGGCGTATATACCTTATGGTGCCACAGCCAGGAAGGCACAAAAGGTGGGTGGGAATGATTGTCAGAAGCCTAGTGTCCCACCAAGAACGAGCTGGGATTGTTCCCCTTGAAATAGCCTGCCTGGGCCTTGTGTAGTCCCACTGGTACTTCTGAAGCTTTCTGAGCCATGTGTGAAGGGCTCTGATATACTCTGGGTAGTTACTGAGGCCTGGGAAGGAGCCTCAGGGTGTGCAGAGAGGGTTAGATATTGGTTCCTGACCTCAAGGCGCATATAGGCTGGGTGAGGAGCAAGAAACATGAAACATTACAGGCCAAGGACAGGAAGAATAATTAAACGTCAGGCAGTGTGGCCTCCATCGTGAGTGTGGTGAGAGGTGATGAAGAAACGGGAGAGATGCTTTCACGGTTAGATTATAAATCAGGAAAAGCCATCGCTTCCTGCTGTCCACTGACCTCTCCAGGAGCCTCTGTCCTTTTGCTTAGAGGATTCTCCAAACACAGCCTCACCAGCTCTCATCAACACAGGGACATCTTTCCCTTTTGACCTGTACCTGTCAGCTTTCCCTTATCCAAGCTGAATTTTACATCCTCAGCTGGACCTCATCTGAGCCTCACTGTGTTTAGGTCTGGGTTTCAGATCCTCTTACTTTGCAGGTTTGCATAAAACCACCCCAACTCCCCCAGTGAATGCAGGCTGGAGCATAAAGATATTCTAATACATGCTTGAATAGTGGAGATTTCCACGTGAGGCTTCTGTTACAAGCGGCCTTATTTCTGCCAGAGCTGACCATCTATTATGGAGTCCTCTGAAGGCACTTGTTTGTGGCTGGTAGAGAGTTCCTTGGCCTGCTGCTCAGCTTCTCTAGGGCTGTGGGTTCAAAGCGAAGCAGTGACTTTGCGTGTATCTATTACAGAGACATTAACCACATGCATGGCCCACCTTCTCCCTTACACTGCACAGCCAGGGTGATTGAAACACGACGTTTTAAACCCAAAAGCAAATTACAGCAAGGAATCGGTGTGAAATTACTATCCTCTGCTCGGAGTTCCTTTTTAAAAGTCAGGCAGCAGAGCCCAGGATAAAAGTTGGCCTGTCAGACAAGCCCATTCAAGCTTGCAATTCCGCTGTCATTTGCCCGACGGGCTTGTGATAAAGAGCAGGGATGAAAAAATCTGCCAAAAATAGTGCCGCTGAGAAACCGACAACCAGGCAAGCTCAGGAGCCAGCCCTGCCCGGGCTCTGCCCTCCCACAGGACGGTGGCACCAAGGACTTGCTCTTACAGGGATGCCGTGTGACCTCCGATTGCAGCACCAAGGAGATGTGGAGGGGAAGGGTTGCAAAGAGCTCCCGCTGTGAATCCCCGAAGAATGGGAGGGGAGAACAAAGTTTACATTGAAAATCTCGACTTTCCAAACAGCATGTTGAGACAGACCCACAGCAGACAGGTTTGCTGCAGGCCTGAGACTTGCCTGGGGCAGCTGCAGCCTGGAGATTCATCTAGAAAGAATATAACGCTGAGCTTCCTTCTATTTGTACTTTTTCTGGGCCTCCAATTCCCAGAGTGGTACCCTAGGAGCCTGAAAGAAAGAGATGCTCCCTGTGTAGCTGGGAGCACGGGGCGGGATGGGGGGGGGGGGGACGCAGGCAAACTGGTCAGCTGGTAAATTCTGGAAAGCCCACGACTACGTGGTAGCAGGCGCTCTGGATCACTGGGAAGGCACAGACCCTGCTCAGCCTGGGATCTGTCGGGGAGGTAGCAGGCTGACTTCCGGGCTCTGTGCCCCTGTTCTCGGGGGTGAGACAGGAGGACACCTCACCTGCCAGGAGACTAACTTTAACGCCTTTGGAGGTAAGAGGTCATGCCCACATACAGAATAAGGTTTTGCTGTTTCAGCTAATGTTTATTGTGCCTCTGGGAGTGAGGTGCTTCCTTGGAACTCCCTAACTGCCCTGACAGGTAGGTCTCTTAGCTCTAGTTTACATGTGAGACCGTGAGACTAGCGTGGCCCAGTTCACACTGCTATGAAATGGCTGGTCCAGGAGTCAGATCCAAGTCTTTGGGACCCACGACCACTGGCTTTCATCAGAGACATCCACCCAGCCTGCTTCAGAGGTGGGAGCTCCCGCACAAATGGGGACGATCGCATGGTCCACCTTCATCTCCAAGACATAGCATCTCCTGACAGACACTTTGTCCCCATCTTCTCATCTTGATGTCCCATCACCCACTTGCCATGCAGAACCACCAACCAGATTTTAAAGGAGCTGCAAATATCTGACAACCAGAAAATTTGATTTGTGTTTGGTTTTTAAAGACCCCCAGAGGAAACAACCACAGGAGCTGTGAAGAGTCCAAAGTGGTCATCGTTTCCCAGGAAGGAGCCCTCTAGGAGCCACAGTTTCAGGACAATCTATTGTCTAATAGGCCCCAAAGAACAACAGTCATCATCACCATTATCAATGCCATCATACTCCGTACTAAATACCAGTGGTCCTGGAGGGACCTGGAGGGTGGTCCTGATCCCTGGCTCGTTAGAGAGTTCACGGATGCCCGGCTGTCCCCACTCCTGCTGTCTGTCCTGTGTGTCACTCGCAACTGCCTCTTGCAAGCAGAGCCTTCCCTGGGGAAGTTTTTCTTTGGCATCCTTAAACAGCTGTCACACTGTCCCAGTTGTTTTTCAAGAAGGAAGTCCCCAGGGTTTCGAGGCAGACTTGAACTTGACGCTGCTGTGTTGATTTGTTTCCTTGCATCCCCCTCTGGGAAACGGGTGCCAAACCCTGGGTGCCCATGGGTGGATCCTGGCAGCCTCTCAGCCTCTCAACAGCTCATCACCTGTTGTTTTCTACCCAGATTATGCGTTTGGACATGTAAGGATTTCAGCGGTTCCTGCAAAGGCAGACTTCTCTGGGGGAACCTGAGATCTCTTCTGCGCAGACCAGCTTTACACCCCACGGGTCAGTCTGTCAGCAAAGTGTTTAAAGGGGGGCACATAAGTAAGACATGAGGTAGGGTAGGTGAGGGAGGCCATCATTCAGCACTTGATCTTGAACTTTGTATTTGCCAAGGGCTTGTAAGTCATTTCCGTTAGCCATTACTCCTGAATGCCCTTAGGAGGTAGGTAGAAACCGGTGTCCTCTTTTTTATTATTATTAATTTTTATTGGAGTGTAGTTGCTTTACAATGTTGTGTGAGTTTCTGCTGTACGGCAAGGTGAATCAGCTATACATATACATATATCTCCTCTTTTTTGGATTTCCTTCCCATTTAGGTCTCCACAGAGCACTAAGTACAGTTCCCTGTGCTATACAGCAGGTTCTCATTAGTTATCTATTTTATACATAGTATCAATAGCGTATATATGTCAATCCCAATCTCCCAATTCATCCCACCCACCTTTTCCCCTTGGTGTCCATACGTTTGTTCTCTACATCTGTGTCTCTATTTCAGCTTTGCAAGTAAAGTTCATCTGTGTCATTTTTCCAGAGTCCACATATAAGCGTTATTATACGATACTTGTTTTTCTCTTTCTGACTTACTTCACTCTATATGACAGTCTCTAGGTCCACACCTTTTGAGAATAAGGACATGGGGAGAGAAGTATCCCCAGGGACACATCCATGGAGTGAGAAGGGTCAGAGGCCTTGGTGGGGAAGTGTTCCCCTTAGCCTCCATCCCTCGCCCCATGTGTATCCAATAAGCCATGGGGAACGAGGTGTCTGGAGCGTGGCTTTCATCCAGGAAGCATCCAACACGTTCACTTGCTGGGAGCCAGGTTGAGGTCTTGGTCACGGTCACGTGGCATATGAGGGGCAGCCTCAGAGGGGTAAGTGCCGTGCAGTGAATCACAGAAGGGTGAGCAACTCCTCCGCACGGAGAAAGCAGCCTCTCATTCCCCAGTCGCTCCTGAGCCAGCTTGGAAGCAGGATGTATTTTTAAACACAAGCCTTGTACAGAAAATGTTCCCTCGTGTGTCCCCATAGCCTACTAATGGGGCACCTGCTGGCAACCAATACCGCAGCCCGTGCTCAGGGCTGTGTTCTTAATTTTTGTTTCTATTCTTGTCCCCTGGCATACGATAAGGGTTGCTGTCCCCGGAGACCACAGGCGACTGACGAAAAAGGTTGCAGTCGCTTCTTGCCTGTTCTCAATGTCGAGACTCTCTTTGTTCAGGCATTGGGCCTGTGGGTCTCTATTTACCAAGTGGGTAACTTTTTTTTTTTTTATTCTTCAGGCAGATTCCGTGAAACTGCCCGATGCTTCCCAGAAGGCTGGAGTCCCCCTGTGTCACCCTGGGCTGAGAAGGGGCTGAAGTCAGAAAGCCAGCTGCCCCTCCATTGCCTGAGAAAGCAGCCTCTGTGCTCCTGCGCGATGCACAGCAAGATCAAGTGCCTCCTTTCCAAATGAAAATTAGCCATTTTGGGTCAACTTTGCTTCTTCTTATTGCTCTGATTAGGATTTCTTTCCTTAGCAAGAGAAAAGAAAGTCACCTTACGAGTTCTAATTAGAGTGACTCTTCTACTTATTCAGGATATCCTCCTGAACTGTCCTGGTGTGTCCCTGAGTATTATTATTGTTGCTGGCATTGTTGTTGTTTTAAAGGAGCCATTTCTAATCAGAGGCTGGAGTAGATGCCCTTTGTCTCTGGGCCCTGTGGTCCCGGCCCTCACCAGCGGACCCGTGCCTGCACTGCTGTGTTTATTTGAGTTATGTAATACAAACAGCTTCAAGGAGATGGGCTCCTCCACTTCTGTTTTCAGACTCTGACTTCACTTGCCCTCTGCAGAGCTTGGCGCTTGGGTGGCTTCCTCCAGCCTTTTCTGTTTTGCTGCTCGAGAACAAAACAGCCTGCCCTTGACCCTTCCCTAGGACCAGCCCCTTCCTCCCCAGACCCGACACTGAAATGGGCCGCCGCCGATGCTGACTGCGTCCTCAAAGGCTCAGCCTCAGCCAGGGGTGGAAGGGGGATCTAAACTGAGCAGAGATGAAGCGGTCGTGGGTGAGGCTTTCTCTGTAGCTTCTTCACTGAGGCCCGGTTCCCCCACATCAGCAGTTTCCCTAGAACATCTGAAACAGAATTCCACTTAGCGTGTGGATTCATACCCGACTTTTCAGGAACACAGCTGATGTGTAAAACACGTGTGACTGTAGTTACAAGGAAGGTTCAAAAGGTATTGCAGACATCAGCTCCGCAGTATTTTACTATTCGCATCCCTTTAATCAAATATGTGCAAAATGTTTCATTGCTCATTAGACCAGGCTCATGGTTTAGTCCCGCAAGTGACTCCACGCAGGGGAGAAACGCTGCAGTCTCCTCGCTGAGTTTGGCTTGGCCCA
Source organism: Hippopotamus amphibius kiboko (assembly GCF_030028045.1). Taxonomy (NCBI): domain Eukaryota; kingdom Metazoa; phylum Chordata; class Mammalia; order Artiodactyla; family Hippopotamidae; genus Hippopotamus; species Hippopotamus amphibius. The sequence goes on along the minus strand of NC_080190.1, from coordinate 82,767,124 downwards.
ATGGCACGCAAGGCACAGCTGGATTACAATACATTTTTAGTAACAGGTTTCCTAAAACAACTCTCCAAGGGTTGAGTCACTGATTCCTTTATTTATACAGTTGTCTTCATGCTGATAACCAACATTTGCAGTTGTTAACTCTCAAATTTCTTACGGCAAGTTTCCACCTCCATCTATAAAATTTCATTTTGCAATATTCCGTCTTTCTCTCCAATCACCCCCTAACACTCACGCTTGCCATCTGTCTATCGGGGGTCGCCAGCCTTGGGATGAGAAGGTTGCCCTTTTCATCTTTTCAGAACTGTGAGTTTGGGAGGCAGGACTGAAAGGTGGAAGGCAGAGAGGTTGGGAGAGCGAATGCCCAGGGTGTGGATGTAGGGAGGAGGGGGCCCAATGGCCAGAAGGGCCTGGAGTAGAGCAAGAAGAGCCAGGCACACGTCCCTCCCCACTGGATTTACAGGAAGGAAAGAAAGAAAAGAAAAGAGAGGCGAGGAGAGGAGAGGAGGGAGGGAGGGGAAGGAAGGAAGGAAGGGAGAGAAGAGGAAGATAGAAAGCAAGAAAGCAAGAAAAAGAAAGGAAGGAAGGAAAGAAGGAAGAAAAGAGAAAGAAAGAAAAAGAAAGAAAGGAAGGAAGGAAAGAAGGAAGGAAGGAAGGAAGGAAGAGAAAGGAAGAAAGAAAGAAAGAAAGAAAGAAAGAAAGAAAGAAAGAAAGAAAGAAAGAAAGAAGGAAAAAGAAAGAAAGAAAGAGAGAGAGAGAGAAAGAAAGGAAGGAAGGAAAGAAGAAAGAAAGAGAAAGGGAAAGGAAAAGAAAGAAAGAGAAAGGGAAAGAAAGAAGGAGGGAAGGAAAAGAAGAGAAATTATAGCAATGGACGGGGCTGGGGGATAGAACCCGAGATTTCTGCATTACGAAATCCTTCCCGTTCTACCCATTGAAGCCCAGCCAGGGCCTCTGACAAAGCCACACAGCATCCTCTTGTCTCTTCAAGCCTTTCAGAATTTCTCTGCATTTTTCCAGCAGCGCGAGCAGCAGCTGCCAACACTGGCCCAGCCTCTCACTTGCCAACTCACAACCCTAGCCGCCCGTCTCCCTCTGCATTTCTCTCCTTCAAGGTCAGATCCCAGTGCACCTCGACTTTGCAGGGCTCTCCCGCGCGGTGAGAGCTGCAGCCTGCAGAGTCCCCGAGGCGGGGGTGAGGGTGAAGGGGTGGGGCTGTGGAGGAAATCTGCTGGGGCCTCCACTTTCTCACACATGTTTCAGCTGTGCAGGGGTGTGATGGTAAACAGCATCTGGGCCGTTGCCAGAGCCCGGCCTCTCCACCCCGAGTCCCGTTCCCATCACCCTAGGGGTTCCAGTAATAGGGCGTAAAGCAAACAAAGAAAAACAGTAATCTGGTGTTCCAATTGCATTTTGTGTTTTTAGAAAATGTTAATGATAGGTTATTTGATTACCCTGGGTTTGGCTCTGCCCGCTCTGTATGAAGCACATCTGGTATTTAGTAACAATATAAGTAGCAGGAGTGTTTTTGGCGCTTGAAAATAAGCTTATCCAATGTTGCCATGCAGTTTGGAAACGCATCAGAAAGGCCAGCCAAACTTGTGGAGATACAAGACTTTTTCTGTAGGCCGGGCAGCTGGCCAGGACAGCTAAAAAATGTGAGTTGGCCAAGAACTGCTGCCACGCAAACACTTCTGGAAATTTCTGTGCTTGGGCCTGCCAAATCCATTATGCACAACGTGAATTACAGGCGTTTCTCTCTCTCCAAGCAGTTGCTTTTTGAGCTTAATTCTCCTATGCACTTACGAAACGTATACACACAACCAAAATGAGAAAAACACCGCCACCCCACCCCCCAAATCCACTACCATTAAAAAAAAAAATTCTCTTTCCATTGGAGCTGCCAAGCTCACAACTTTTCCTGAATTAGGAGAAATAGCCTCAAACTTCGGTTTGAATTACATTCAATCTAACACGTGGGAGGCAACTAGGCTTCCTGGAAATTCGAGAAAGGAAGGATGTCTCATATCATGGAGACAGCCTAATATCTAGGTAGGAAAAACAGTGCAACAAGAGAACTTGGAAGGGGAAAAACATATACACCCTCCATGCGGCATGGCCAGTAATTGGGATTCGGGCCTTACTTGGGATTTGAATCAGACTGCGAAGCAAACCTGTGAGCCGAATATGTTTCTTCTATGTGGAGGTTGCGGCCCTGCCTGGAGGTGTCTGGGTCCGCCTTGCGGTCCTGCAGGCCTGTCAATCATCCGAGCAGGATTTGTGGGCGGAGGGTGGGCCCAGGAGGGCAGGCCGCGGCGGGCCGGGGGGAAAGCAAACAGGAGAGAAACAGCCAGCCCTGCAAGTCAGATCCTGGGTCTGCCAGGGCTTCCCTCCCTTCCAGGGCTTAAGAAGGTTTGCATCATTTCTATTCCGATTCCAAATTGAGACTTGCCTCTTTCTTGTGATTCAGAGGCACTAGATTACTCAGACTCTGCCCAGGATTGTTTTTAAGGGCCTGGAACTCCGCTCCTATTCTCCAGAAGCCCTGGGATGACATTATTCATAGGACACAGATAATAGCTACTATGAGATAATCATATTAGCACATAATGAGACAGAAAGTACAGCTAAATCCTGCCGGTTCCCACTGGGTCCCATGCTTTCTTGACACACAGCCGTTTTCATGAGAACTGTAAGGTCGCTGGAGGTCTTTTTTGTCTTAGATAATGGTGTTGATTTCAATAAGTCACTACATTAGTCGGTGCCTCGGTTTCCCTCTCTGTGTCTGCTGTGGCCATTCTCCCAGGGCAGGGGAAAGGTCGTGAGATTTGGTGTCAGTCTCCGCCTTGGATTCCTGTCCCTTTGTGACCTTCTTCAAGCGGCAAGCTCGGCAGTCTCGTGAGTCTCAGTCTAGCATCCTCGCTTGTAAAATGGGGCCAGTACAGTCTTCCCCCCAGCCCAGTGGCGAAGGGCCAGATGTGACAACAGTTACACAATTCCTTTGCAAACTGTAGAGCAATATACAAATGTGGGTTGTTAATAGTACCTTTCAAGTCCTAATTGTAGAAATCCGATCACTTAAATGACCGGGAACGTGATATAGAGAGTGTGCGCGGGGCGGGGGCGGGGGCCGGTTCCGAGCAGTCCCCACGCATGCGCAATGGAATCTGGGGCTTTGTAGGGTTGGGGAATGAGAAGTGGTGCTCGCTTTCTGCAGCTGATATAGGGCGACCTTTCTCAGTATAACTCTTCATTAAAGTGTGTCTCCTGCTTCCTCTCCCTCTCCTTCCCTCTCCCTCCCGTCCTCTCTCTTTTCTTTCTTTCAGAAATCAATTGGTAGCAATCACTCTTAATGTGCCTTTGGACTAGATTGACCTAAGATTGAAGGTGAGGTTGCCGGTACTAATTAGATTTCCTTTCCCATCGTGAACTGTATCCCAGAACCATAGTTCACACGAAGCAGTTAAACAGGTTTGGGCATTTGGAAGAAAAGAAAAAAAAAAAAAAAAAAAAAAAGCTGGGGTCCCAAGAAAGCACTCTTGGCCTCATTTCTATTTGGTTCACATTGTCTGTCCTGTTCTTGCTTAAATTTGAATTACAGGACACATTTTTCTCAGTTTCCTTTTCTCATGTTCCTGGATCTTTGTTGTAGAATTGTAGGAAACACAGAGTCAGGGGAGTCAGCCAGAAAGGATCTCTCCCTTCCCCGGGAAGGCCTGGGGCCCTGTCTCAGACACCACGTGTGCACGGCGCCTGCCTTCCCACGGCCTCCCACCTCCTCTCCCCCGTGAGGGTTGCTGTTTTCTTCGAGATGGCCAACACTGGGGGATTCTAAATTCTGATTAGCTCGAGGGCTTTTTCCTTTCTCCTCCCTGCTCCGAGGGAAGCCAGGCCCTGCCTGGTGCCTGTGCTCTGGAACTGCCCAGGAAAGATCCAGAGCTTGTGAATCAGAGTGAGTCCAGCCACAACGGAAGCATGGACAGAAAGGAGCACAGAAGGCCCCTGTTCGGCCACTGCAGAGGGAGAGGATGGAGGCTGGGGCAGGGGGAGGGGAGAGAGACCCGGCCACGCCAGCCACTGCCACCCCAGGCAAGGACAGTGACAATATGCTCGCGCAGCACAAGGGCAGCTTTGCCTGCCCAGCACTCCAGAGGCGGAGTACTGTCTCCCTGTTCAAACCAGCAGGCGCCAATGTTAGTGAGGTCACCAGGATGAGCAGGGAATTTTCTGGAATCAGGATAAGACTGAAGCATTGCCCCGACATTGTAACACCCATCCAGTCACTCCTGTCATTTGCCTTTTAGGTTCACCTCTGTGAATCACAGTCATAAATATTCATGGAGCATCCTTCCTCTCTCCGCACCTCAATGTGAACTATCTTCATTCTTGAGGAGGGAGCCCTATCACCTTTGAGGTGCCCTCCTGCTGTGAGGTAGGCGCATAACTATCCCTAATTTTCAACTGAGGGGACCAAAGCTTGGGTGGGTGAAGTGGCCTGGACAAGCTCACAAATTATAGTAAGCAGGGGTCTGTTTGGGGCATCCTGTAAAGTCACCGTGCGACCACCACCCGGGGCTTTGCACTGTTCACGTCTCACCCCTGTCCTGTTCATTAATATTATTTTTGCATTGGATGTCGAAATGAGCTGCCTACAGGGGTGCACACGGAAATGCATATTCTTGGTTCCTCTTACCTGTAAGCTGAGCTGCGTGCTGTGTTATGTCACTGGCCTTGTCCCTGCAGGTGTATGGTGACCCCTCAGAGCAGGCCTGAGACGCTCTCCACCTGGTCAGGCTTCCTCTCACTCCCCCATCTCATTCCACTCACTAGGCATCATCACCACCGCAAAAAGCCCACACTTCTACTAATCAAGTTAATGTTGGGTTGGCCAAAAGTTCATTAGGTGTTATGGAAAAACCCCAGACGGACTTTTGGCCAACCCAGTATTAGAAAGGATCACTAAAATTTAACTTTTCAGGTCAAATCCTTGGATAAATGTTGAACAGACAAATCATTCCATCTGACTTTTTAAAATTTTGTTTTACATTTTTTTTTTTAGTTGGAGTATAGTTGCTTTACAATATTGTGTTAGTTTATGCTGTACAGCAAAGTGAATTAGCTATATGTATATATATATCCCCTCTTTTTTGGATTTCCTTCTCATTTAGGTCACCACAGAGCATTGAGTAGAGTTCCCTGTGCTATACAGCAGGTTCTCATTAGTTGTCTATTTTATACATAGTATCAATAGTGTATATATGTCAATCCCAATCTCCCAACTTATCCCACCAACCCCCTTCCCCCTTAGTATCCATATGTTTGTTCTCTACGTCTGTGTCTCTATTTCTGTTTTGTAAGTAAGATCATCTATACCAATTGTTTCAGATTCCACTTATATGCGTTAATATATGATATTCATTTTTCTCTTTCTAACTTACTTCACTCTGTATGACAGTCTCTAGGTCCATCCATGTCTCTACAAATGACCCAATTTTGTTCCTTTTTATGGCTGAGTAATATTGCATTGTATATATGTGCCACATCTTCTTTATCCATTCCACTCTTGGTGGGCATTTAGGTTGCTTCCATGTCCTGGCTATTGTAAATAGCATGGCAATGAACATTGGGGTGCGTGTGTCTTTTTGAATTATGGTTTTCTCTGTTAAATTTATTTTTTTACTTGAAGTATAGTTGACTTAGTGTTGTGTTAATTTCTGCTGTAGAGCAAAGTGACTCAGTTATACACATATATACATTCTTTTTTATATTCTCTTCCTGTTCTATATTGAATATAGTTCCCTGCACTATAGAATAGGACCTTGTTGTTTATCTATTCTATATATGATAGTTTGCATCTACTAACTCCAGACTCCCGATCCACCCCTCCCCCATCCACCTCTGTCTTGGCAGCCACAGGTCTGTTCTCTATGCCATCTGACACTTTTAAAGTGAAGACTGTTTCCCAGAGTTGATGCCATGTTCACATATTCAATATTTGCTGAGTACCTACTATGTGCTTACTATATTCCTACTAATCCAGGCCCTGCTGTAGGCATTGCCCCTGCAGGCTTACAGGGTGAATAGGTACCTCTTGAAATCCTAGTGGTCCAGAGAAATCTTTTTCTGTGATTTGGCATGGAACCCAATTCTTTCTCTCCATGGTGACAGCTCAGGCTGTGAGAGAAATTTAAAATGCCTTCTTGGAATAGTTATCTGATGTTTCTAAATGTGATTGCTAATGGTACTAATGGGACCTTCCTATAAGCAGGTGGTTGAGCTGCTGTGTGTGTGTGTGACACAAGGACAGACAGAGGGAGAAGGTATAGCGGTCACTATTTTTCTAAATGGTGACTCGTTTTATTACAGTGGTATAATTATTAGCGTTACGTATCACCTCTACATCTTATTTATGTAATACTCCAAGGAGTTAAAAAAAATTTTTTTTTACAAATTTTAGGTTTTACAAATACTAAATTCTGATGAGCAGTATCCTCTTCCTAGATCATAAGTGTATTCATCTTTTATTGCTGTGTAACAAATTACCACAAATTTAGCAGCTTAAGGCCACATGCATTTATGATCTCACAGCTGCCAAAGTTAGCTGTGCCCTCCGCCCAGGGTCTCAGGAGCCTACCATCAGCGTGTCACCTGGACCTGGGGTCCCATCTAGGTTCAGGATCCTCAGCCAAGTTCACAGGGCAGAATTCACTTCCGTGAAGCTGTAGCTCTCCTGGTAGCTTACTTCTTCAAGGCCAGCCAGGGAGCAAGAGAATATGCTGCTTGGAGTCTCTGACCTCTAGACCTTCTTTTAAAGGGCTCGTCTGATTAGGTCAGACCCACCCACGATAATCTCTCTTTCGATTAACTTACAGCAACTGATTAGAGATCTTAATTACATCTGCAAAATCCCTTCACCTCTGCCCCACAACCTAATGAAATCACAGGAATGATATCCTATCACCTTTGCTGGAGCCTATTGGCTAGAAGCAAATTAAGGCCCTGCTCACCCTCAAGAGGGAGAGATTGATTATACAAGAGCAAGGGACCTTGGAGGTCATCTCACAATCTGCATTCAACAATAAGCTACTTGAGAATAGGGAGGTTGTCTTATATGTTTTCATCTGTCAGTACACTTAGCAAAGCAATAGGCACACAATGGAAAAGTAATTCATGGACACTGAACATTTAGTGATTGGCAATGTATTAATATTTTTAAGACACAAAGTTTCTTCCAGAGCACACTCTAAAAAAGGTCTTTCCCCCCCACCATAGGTCTTCATGTTTGGGATGGAGGGAAGCTTGAATAGTTCACAATCCAAAGAGTCTGTGGCTAAAAGGAAGGAAAAACGAGCTGGGAAAGCTAGGTTCCATTCCAGCTCCTCCTCTAAAAGCTGTGTGAGCTCTCCCCACCTGGAAAGTGGGGGAAATCGTACCTGCCTTCCCTGGCAGGGTTGCTGAATGGGCAAAATGACAATGGGCTGAGAGGGCTTTGAAAGAACAAACCGTGGGTACAAAGGTTTTATTGTCCTGACACAGAGTGTTAAGGAGCTGGTGATTAATAACACGCTGCTATCTCAGAAGGTAGACCTGTGATCACATAACCAAGAGTATGTTTTTTTCAGTGATAAGCAGAGAGGCACTCTGAAGAGATAGCCCAAGCGTCTCCCATGAACTGGGGGATGCCCTTTCTGGGCACACGTTAGAAAGAAGCCATTCTGAACTTCCTTCAAAGTTTTACCCTGAAGTTGAGCTCTAGATCAATATTCTCTTCTGGGGACTTCCCTGGCAGTCCAGTGGTTAAGACGCCACACTTCCAATGCAGGGGTCACGGGTTCGATTCCCTGGTGGTGGAACTAAGATCCCACGTGCCACACAGTGCAGCCAAAAAATAAATAAGAAATTTAAAAAGTAACCTCTTCTGCATGGATGGACCTAGAGATGATAATACTAAGTAAGTCAGACAGAGAACGACAAATATCCTATGATATCACTTATATGTGGAATCTAAAATACAACACAAAACAAAACAAAACGGATACAAATGAACTTATCTACAAAACAGAAACAAACTCACAGGCACAGAAAACAAACTTAAGGTTAGCAAAGGGAAAAGGTGGGGGGGAGAGGTAAATTAGGAGGTTGGGATTAACACTGACACACTACTATATATAAAAGAATCAATAAGGACCTACTATAGCACAGGGAACTCTACTCAATATTCTGTAATTATATGGGAAAAAGAATCTGAAAAATAAAGGATATATGTATATGTATAACTGAAACACTTTGCTGTACGCCTGAAACTAGCACATCATTGTAAATCAACTACACTCCAATATAAAATAAAAATTAAATTAAGAAAAAATTTCCTCTGCAGCAGCCACAGCCGACTTCCATCGTCCCCTGGTTCCCTGCGTGTCTGTACCAGGCACACTAATGAAGGAAGATAGATATTGGGGAGTCTGGGGCCAGCCCAAATGGTGCAGCTGCACAGAATCAACGCTGATACAGTCCAGGCTGGGGAGACAGCTTTGCAGAGCAAGGGCCCGCTGAGCAGGCTTCCCTCCTGCAAGGGAAGAGTCGGCTGCTAATGTGTTAAGATCCGATTAATGTAGGAAATAAACATGTAATAAATAATAACAGTGTAATAATCCTGGTTGTCATTGCAATGGTTCTGTTGAAAATATGAGATCTAGAGGATGGGTTTCTTAGGCTAATCTTGCCCTTATTTAAAAGAAACTGACAGATGTACTTTATAAAACTGAAGATAATTTTAAAAGAGTTGAAGAAAACCAACTCGTTTTCCCGGTTTAACCACTGCCTTGTCCTTTTGACTGAGAAAAGAAAGCACTTTGTTTTTGTTTTTTAAGAACTGGTATTTGGAGTCTACTTTCCTCGTCTCCCATCCCCCCGCCGAGTTTCCCCAAGTCAAGCGCTACAGACACACAAGATAACGCCTGGATTCTAAACTCTCCAGGGAGCTACATGACTTAACCTCCATCCAGGCTATGGTCATATACATGGAAAAGCAAACAAGCATTTTTAATGACCTGGAAGCCAGTTCAGTTTGATTTGCACACCTCAGAGCGTTCAGTTAATGGAAATGTCCCAACAGCTTTATGTCGGTGTAATGTTGCTGACACATCAGAAGGAATCTGAGAGAACCCAGGCTGTTACTTCTCCTGTGCTCTTGTATCAAGTTGAACACCCATTCTAGGACATGAAGCAATTAGAGTAAACCTCTTTACTTTCGAGTCACGCACTTCAGATATTTTTGTATCCGAGATGCTTAGTTCACAACTCCTACATGACACAAGGCCATATCTGAACATGACAAAGTGAGAAACAGGAAGCAAAATCTCTTGGAATAACTGACTGGTCTGGACTCTGGACTCACAATTTTCAAATGAGGAGATCTTGTCTTTTCAAGCCATGTTGACAAACTGATACTATATTTTTAGCCTGCCTTGAATGGAAAACATGAAAGATATGTGAACAATATATTTCCAAATATGTCACATATTTATAAAACATAGTAAATGCATGACAGATTGAGTAGGATATGTGGAAAAAATAACAGCTGTGGTACACCCGATTTCTTAGCAAATTCATACACAACAAATGACATTCGTATCCCATGTTTTGTAAAAATCTATTTTTTAAGCATTTTAGAAAAGGATGTAGGGAATGAAAACAAAAGTTTGCCAGGGGAAAATCACAAGACGGATGTGAATTTAAGTGACATGTCATATAAGGATCATGTGTAAAACTAGCTCTGAGGAGGTTATCCATTTCCGTCAGCATGCCATCTTTTGATGGAAATGAAATGAAGCATTACAAGTGATCTGCATTTTAAGGTGAGCTACAATGTCACATATGAAGGAAAGCAGTTTCAGAATATAAAATAATTTGTGAGCCACTGTTGTTAACATTTACTCGCATGGAGTAGAATTGATGTCAGAGAGCACAGTTTGTGGCACCAAAGACAAGACTGGGTTCTGGATTGAGACGAGTCTGACCAGGGACACTGGGGTTTGAATAAAGGGGCAAAGGGACCCATGGTATGTTCTAAGGCATGGAGTGAGCATGAGAAGCAGTGTTTTTAGGGGGGTAGTTTTAGCAGCTGTGAGTACAATGGTGGCAAAGCAACCTCTAAGGGTAATAGTATGAATTCTTTATATTGATAATATGGATACTTGTGATTTACAAATGAGTTTTCTCATTTTCAAATCCATAATCTTATCTGAGCTGTGTAACAAACTGCGAGGCATGCAGGAAAGGTTTTCCTCCACATTTTCCTCCCAAAGAAACCAAGAGTTTGTGACTTCAGGGTCACGGTTAGAAACAGGGGGAGCCGGTCCTAACAACAAGGATATTTGTTCATTTAGGATCATATATGGGAGAGCTGGAGTTACAGATATATATATTCTTTCCTCCCTCTTCTTCCTTTTGTTTTTTCCAGATTTTCTACAATGAACACATATTATTTTATAATGGTAAACTGAGATTAAATGTTAGCGTTTTTAATATGAATATTTAAATCTCCACTCTCATGCCTTCCAGTCTACTCTCTTTTCTCAGCTCCCCAACTTGAGGACTTTCCTGTGCCACCCATGACTGACCCCTCCCTGCAGGCAGGAAGAATTAGACTCAAAGAATGCACTTGCTCAATTCCTAGCCTGAGCTGCTCTAAGTCCATGTAGAACAGACTGGGCTGTGAGTCTGGAGAACTAAATTTGCATCCTATTTTCTACAATGCTAGGAAGTTCCCTCCTATCTGTGTGCCCTAGTTTCCTGCTCTGTATCCTTTCTGCCAGATAGGAAGTGTTTCAAGATTCTGAAGCAAACATTGCCTTATCAAAGAAAGGTGATACTAAAATTACATTCTCATGGGAGACTGTTGCAGTGTTGAAATACTGCAGTTAAGTCTTCTCCTCAGCCTTGGCCTCAATGAAGGCGACTCTGGGTAGCAGGAGGGTGGGGAGGGCAGAGTGGGCGGGCATGGGAAAGGATGGAGAGTGCGGTGTATCAGTTGCGTTGAAATTGACCTCATCAGCAGGCATCCCGAACTTCCTCTGGTCCTTCCCTTGTGAGCAGTGCTTTAAAGGGACATTCCTGACTAATGGACATGCCACAGAAACTCATGCAAGGGGACCGTCTGATCTAGTGTCACAGATAATAATAGACCGGGTCACTTCATTGACCTTGGGCAAGCAACTTAGCCTCTCAATTTCCCACTTTCTCTACCTGTAAATAAATGATCTCACTAGGAGGTGAAGGATAATTGAGATCCAATTTCTGAAGGATTTTTAACTCCTTAGAATGCATCAGTTTTAACCTTGGAGGAGCTTTTGGACCCTTTTGAGAATTTAACGAAAGGTGGGAGCCTTCCTCCCAGAAAAATATGTATATATGCATCAACTTTTCATATAAATTTATGTGGTTTATAAACTCCCCGAAGCTTAAACTTCCTTTAGGTTGGGAAAGCAAACTCCCCTACCTTAGAAGGAGTGTTTTAAACATGTGAAAGATGAATAATGTGTCATTTTTATCATGTCACTGCCACCCTTGTGAACTTTATTTATTCCTGCATCTAATGTGCTGTGTCTTCATCATTATTTGCAACTCAAATTATTATTAAAAATAACTCTATCTCCACTAGTGTTCATCCTTCCCTCTCACCCCCCCACCCTGGTTTTTTATTATTATTATTATTGACACACTGAAAGTCTTGGAACCAAGGATGTTTTTCCTGTTGGTCTTCTGGGTAAGACCACATCGGTTCCTTCCATCTAAGTATAACCTACAAAAGAAAGAAGAATATGCATAATTGAAGTGGGTTTTTAAAGTGGGTTCTTCTTTTTCACTCTTGGACAGTTAAAATTGCCATGGCTGCGAGAGAGAAAATGCAAAGTGGCCCCTTAGCTCATTATAGAGGACACTTGACATAAGCATTCAGTCCAAGACTGATTAAAATTTGCATAATTCCTCTTCTTATTTATTCTAAAATAATTGAAAAGCAGTGGTCTTGAAGATAGAAGTTTCTCAAAAGCAGTATTTTCCGCAGAGGTTTAAAAGAAATCAGCCCATTTACTCAAAAATGAAAAAAATCATTATTTTCACATTCCCACCTTAATGTCTTCTGTTTTCTTCCATCTTCATTTAGCTCAGCTGGGAATTAGGCCTATTCCTTAGTTATGCTTTAAAAAAAAAACAAAAAACCTAGTATTATGAAATAGTAGTATCTTTTGTTGACAACTGGCCTTATTCCACAGAAAGGCACCTGAGTGGGTTTAGGTGCGTCTCAGGTTTGTATTGGACCATCCTTTCTTTTCCTTCCCCGTTTTTGGCAAAATGTATAGGTTTTGAGCACACCAGAATCTGGAGTTCTCTCTCTGTGTGTGTATACATATGTTTTCCTTTACTATCTTCTGTAAAAGGAGCTTGCTATTGATTGCAGCTGACTGAGCCGCTTAAGCTGACATCCAAGCAACGCTAACCCAGATAGCGACTCGCATTACATCAGCCATCCGGCGAGGGAGCCTGGCCGCGGGCCAGCCTGTGAAAACGGAACGCGTTTGCGTCACGGTTCCCTTGGTAATGCTTCTTGGAGCCTTGTCAGCTGTCCCCTGAGGTTGTTTCCTTAATATGTCAACAGACATTCCTGAATCTTTCATGCTGAATAGCTCTTTTCCTTTTCCAAAAACACTTAGGTGACCAAGCAGCTGGTGTCTCCTGTGGCTGGGATCTTTCAAGATGTAATTTCTTTCATGAAATAGGTGTTTTGTTCCCTTCCAAACATTCGAGGGGATTGAAGGTTTCGACTTCTGCTTCTCCACGTTAGAGGACCTGTTTTTGAAGAAACAGGGCGGCCAGTCTAGTGCAGAGAGCTGCTTCTCTGCTTTTCTCATCCTTGGGAGAAGCTCTTATTCCCTCACCCGCGTATCCAGACCCTCCAATTATCCTGTTACCTCGTGGCACTTCATAGAGCAAAATGGCTGCTTGAAAGACCCGGCTGGAATTTGCCCCCATTTATGATTTGCTCTCTGATCTTGCTTTAGGAAAGTCAGCGAGACAGAAGAATGCGTGGGCAGTGACCTTGAGCATGCCCTGCTCACCGATAAGAAAGATTTGTCAACCGTCGCCCACGTGGTATCTATTTCCTCATTTTCCCCATATCTTTATTTGCGGGTAACTTGATCTCCACTTTCATCTTGGAATATTTTACTTTGAAGATTACCAAAGCCCAGTGGGTGAAGGGAGCCTCACGCTAACATCCCTTCCTCCTCTCTCTGCAAGAGTCAACAGAGCTCCTTAAGTTCAGTTATTTCCCGCTGCACGATAGCCCTCCGGATTGTTAGGCAGGGGCGATAGCGGTTAATCAAAGTCAACAGTTGGAACATTGTCAATTTGGAGAGAAGTCATTTGGTTGGTTGGGGTGGGGAGTGTTATTAAATTCACTTAATCATGAGTGACGATGATGGAGTATCTGGGGGAAAAGCCACTTCCGCCTGTGTGAGCATCGGTCCCCACTGTGGAGGGGCGCCTTTCATCACCAGCTCCTGGCGGTCGCAGGTCTTGTCCTTTGGAAACGCGCTACGAGCCCTGAGAGTTTTGTGGGCCCGGAATCAGCCTCTGGGCTGGGGCTGCTGGGACCGCTGCTTCCTCCCCTGGCAGCCGATGGAACAATCCCCCTTCTGTTCTGCAATCCTTGCGTCCTTGGTGCCTGGCCTCCTGGGAAGGCTGCCATCATCCTCACTGAAGAAGCTCCCCTCTGGTTCACCGGAGGAGAATGGAAATGGGCTGCCCAGAAGGGGAGAGATTTAGAATCACTGGGTCTTAGCATTGAAAGGAATTTGTAGAGACTTAGCGAAACCCAAGCTCCTCATTCATTTTAAGAATGAGACATCCAGAGAAGCTGAATGAGTTTGCTGGTGTGGCCAAGCTGGTGTCAGGCCTGGGAGAAGAACCAGTCTCTCTGTCCCGGCCAGTGCCCTTCTCAGTACAGCTGCCTGCAGTCCTCCAGGGGCAGGGCCCGGGGGACAGACCCTGGTCTTCTTTGCCGTGTTCAGTGCCCTGTCCAGTGGAGTGTGAAGCTTGAGGACCATTGAGGCTGTGGGCAGCATGGATGTGAGCAGTAAGGATGGAGTTCAACTCCAGGGAGGTCACCTGGGCACATCTCTCTTCTCCTTGCTTCACTGGGTACCCACAGGAGAGCTTTCCTGTTTGCACTCCCCCTGGACTAACTGGGACCTGCCAGACCGCACTTGTCCCCTGGCAGGACTAGCGAGGCAGCAAGAGAAACCCAGCGGTCACTGCAGGGCCAGAGGCAGAGAACCTGGATGGTGCTGAGACAGTCTTGAACTAGACTGTTGCTCCCTTTCCCTTGGGAGCCAAAGGGGAAAATAACAAGACACATACAAGGCAGTGGAAAGGGGCGTGTTAACCCACACCCAGGACTTGTACATCCAGAGTCAGTTTTCTCATCCTTCACGTCTTCCCTTTCCACATGTCCCTTGGAGATGAGATGGTGCTTAGCTAGCTGAGCTTGTTGACTACGATTCAGAACAAGGACTTTGGGGTCCCAGCTCCCCGAGTTTCAATCCAGGCTCTGCCACACAAGGGCATGTGATCTTGGGCAGGATTTTGTCACCTGTAAGCCTCAGTTTCTGCCTCTGGAAAATGGACACAATACCAGTTAGTTTAAGGAATGTCTTAAGCATTAAATAAGAAGTCTGCAGCGTGTTTGGCCAAGTGCTTGGCAGGAAACTGATCGATACACCTCAGTGGCTGTTGCTATCATCACTTAGAGAACTTCCAGAAAGAATTCACAAGGCATTTTATAAGCAGAAACCTTTTCGGCTAGCAGGTGGGAATGCCTTGGTCATCAGTGTCTGGGCTTGGTGAACAGAAGAGGCAGCTGCAGACAAGGAGACCAGCCGGTGGAAACAACACCGGTGACCTACACCTTAATGGGCTGTGTATTAGCATAAATCCCCTATGGAGGGTGGAGCCAGCCTGTCCTTTCCAGGGAGCCCCAAATTCTGCTTTCAATGGCCTACAGCCCTAGCTTGGGGCATCCGGCTCTACCAGGCACTCCAATCATGGACACGGCTGCAGGGAAAAAGAGAGAAAAGAAGGACCAGAGTCAGAAGGGAGCACGTTCTCATGGCTGGCTGCAGTCCAGAGAGGGCATGACTGCTCTCTGAGGAGAAGAGAACCTTGTGTTTTTCACTATCACCTTATTCGAGGTGAAAACACATTCTTAGGACTAAAGGACTTGTCTCAGGTTGAAGAGTGAGTAACTGTTGAGCGTTAGGCCTGGACTTGCCTCTCCTTCCTCAAACATTCCTCCTGCACACTTACGGGCACACACGCGTGCGCGCACACACACTCATGGACACACACACGTGCACACAGGGTGAGTGACCGATGGGCAGGATGTAGGCCAGGGGGACCCAGCTTTTGCCCTGACTCTGTTAAGTCTGTGCTCTGCTGCCTGCAGCTCCCGCGGGGCCTTTAGTGTCTGCAGAGGTGCCTGCGGAGGTGAGGTCTGAACCCACCACACCGAGGATCAGCTACACCGACCCCGTATCCAGAGCTTTCGGTTCCCCTAGAAGGGACTGAGGCTGAGACACTGGGCACAGGAAAAACTGTAATGTCCCTTTTTTGGTTCCCCAATGTCTCTCTGGCCATCATGACCACGGAGAAGGGGCTGATGGGAAAATCAGGCTTCTTCCCTCCAGCCCTGGCATGAGTCATTTGGCAAATAGCTTCATGTGGAAATTACAAACCTCTCAGGTCACCTATGGAAACCCTGGTCTTCGGAAACCACAGCGAGGTTTCTGTTTGTTTTTGTTTTGTTTTTGCTGTTCTCACTTCCGCAGCAGGAGGGATACGGGGGACTCACAAACCACACACGAGCTACACACATCCATTCCACGTGCAGATAGAGACGCTTCGTTCAGCCTGGGGGGCCCTTTTTCTGGATGTCCCTTTTTCTATCTGCCGTCACATCTTCTCTGTGGTGTTGCCTCGGGGGTCTCTGTTGTACTAACTTGGCCGGACCACTCCCAGGCTGAGCTGGGCTGCACCCCTGCATTTCCTGTGGGGCCAAGGGAAAGCCTTTACTTGGGGCAGGTTTTGAGGGGGATTTTCTTTGTGTCCCCTACAGATTTTAGGAGTTGCCTTCGGGGATGAATTCATTACAAGAAAAACCACAAAGCTTTTCACACCTATGGTATCTATGCTCTTTTCGTGGTTAGTCTATTGAAATTTTATTCTTGGAAACAAGAAAGTAGCTCACAATTTTTTAAATAGCCAGCTTCTAGCCTAGTGTACCTGCAAGTATGAATTCAGTCACTCAGGAAGTATTTTTCAGAAATGTATACTATCCAGGCGCTGCTGAGTTTACTGAGCATATAGCTTTGAACAACATAGATATTTCTTATCTTCAGGAAGCTTACATCCTAGTAATGACTCAAGAAACTTCATAGACAGGCTACAAACCAAAACTAGAAGTAAGGTCAATACATGAAGCCTCACTTGAACTTGATGGCCTACATTTATTCATATATTTTTAAATACTGTTATCAAGTCATTTATGTAGTGATCTGAGTTTGCGGATTGAGGCTGCATTCTCTCCAGCAACCTCAGGCTCATCTCCCAAGTTTACTGATTCTTGCTGTACACAGAGGTCCACCAGGCAGCCTGCAAACAGGGGCTGTGTCACAGCAAATCTAGGACACTGTGAATTCTCCTGTGGTGATTACAAGGGCTTGACTATAGGGCTGGAAAGGGACCACCCAACCTATGGAAAAAAATGCATTTTACTGAAGGTTTATCTTGGAAAAGGACTAATGAGTAGATATCATTTAAATGGTTGGGTTTTCTTTAGAGACGTAGAAACAACCATTTAAATAAACTGCTGATTTTGTACATCTGCCCTTTGCTGATTTGAATTGGCAGCTCGTCCAGTTATTCATGTATGGGATGCCAGGCACTGTGCTCTGTGGTGGAAACACAAAGTTTAATGAGACATGGCCCCTGCCCTCCTGGAGCTTACAATCTTGTAAGAAAAGCAGACAGGGAGACAATCAAGGAGCTGGGGTAGATGCTGTATTTGAGGTGAGGGTGGTGATGGGGTCCACCCAACAAGAGCAAGGCACTGGAAGGGTCTTCAAAAGAGGACACATGAACTGTGTCTTCAATACGAGTTAAAAGATACTTAAGCCTCTCATGAGATCCAACACCTTTTCTCCATCCTTTTTTTTGTGTGTGTGTGGGTTTTTTGGCCAGAGAGCAGGCGGGGTCTTAGTCCCCCTACCAGGGATTGAACCTGTGCTCCCTGCAGTAGAAGCGCAGAGTCTTAACCACTGGACTGTCAGGGAAGCCCCTCTTCATCCTTTTCTCTCTGACATTTGTCCATTGTGGCTGTAAGGAACTTGGCTGCATTATCCATCCACCAATAAACAACTCCATCAGCCCTTCGATGGAGTAAGCTGCTTAGTATTCTATTTTGTGCAATCAGAGATGAAATTCCAAATTCACTGGCACTGAAGATGAAACAGCTAATTATATACAGTAATTGCATTTAAAAATCCATGCCTTTGAATGACTGATGAAATCTTCTCTTTTAAATGCTCCTGAAACTCAGTACACCCAGCAACCAACTGCGGAGAAGGGGCAGTAAGTGTTTAGTCTTGTATTGTGGGCCCGGCGTCATGGTCTTTCACCCACGTGCTTTCCTTGAAATCAGCTTGTGCATTTAAAAGAATACTCTTGTAAGTATTTTGTAAGGAAGAAGTAAAATTATTTCTGTTTGCAGATGACATGGTATTATATACAGAGAACCTTAAAGACTCTGCCAAAAATTGTTAGAAATAATAAACGAATTCAGTAAAGTTGCAGGATACGAAATCAATATACAAATATCAGTTCCATTTCTCTACAATAACAACAATCTCTCAGAAAAAGAAATTAAGGAAACAAATCCGTTGACAATAACATCAAAAAAGATAAAATACATAGGAATACACTTAACCAAGGAAGTGAAAGATCTGTACACTGAAAACTATAACCTTGATGACAGAAATTGAGGAAGAAACAAATAAATGCATTGGAAGAACTGATATTGTTTAAATGTTCATGCTACCCAAGCAACCTACAGATTCCGTGCAATCCCTATCAAAATTCCAATGGCATTTTTCACAGAACTAGAACAAACCATCTTAAATTTTGTATGGAACCACAAAAGACCCTGAAAAGCCAAAGCAATCTTGAGAAAAAAAGAGCAGAGCTGGAGGCACCCCACTTCCTGATTTCAAACTATAGTTGACCCTTGAACAACGCACAAGGGTTAGGGGTGCCAGCTCCTCACACAGTCCCAAATCTGCATAGAAATTTACAGTCAGCCCTCCTCCTCAGTTCAACATCCTCGGATTCTACCAACTGGGGATCAGATTGTGTAGTACTGCAATATGTATCTATTTTTAAAATCTGTGTATAAGTGGACCCATGCAATTCACACCTGTGTTGTTCAAGGGTTACCTGTATATTACAAAGCTACAGTAATCAAAACAGTATTGTATTGGCATTAAAGACAGACCCATAGATCAATGGAACAGAATAGACAGCCCAGAAATAAACACATGCACATATGGTCAATTCATCTTTTTTTTTTTTTGTCTGTGTTGGGCCTTCATTGCTGACTGCAGGCTTTCTCTAGTTGTGGAGAGTGGGGGCTACTCTTTTGTTGTGGTGCATGGGCTCCTCACTGCCATGGCTTCTCTTGTTGCAGAGCACCGGCTCTAGATGCATGGACTTCAGTAGTTGTGGCACATGGGCTCAACTCTTTTGTTGTGGTGCACGGGCTTAGTTGCTCCACGGCATGTGGGATCTTCCTGGAGCAGGAATCGAACCCATGTCCCTGCATTGGCAGGCAGATTCTTAACCACTGTGCCACCTAGAAAGTCCTATGGTTAATTAATTTTTGAGAAAAGCGCCAAGAATATACAATAGGGGAAAAGATAGCCTGTTCAGTAAATGCTGCTATAAAACTAGATATCCTCATGCAAAAGAATGACATTGGACTCCTATCTTACACCATACACAAGCATCAACCCAAGATGGATTAAAGACCTAAATATAAGACTTGAAACCATAAAACTTCTAGAATAAAATATAGACAGAAAGCTGGTTAACATCAGTCTTAGGTATGATTTTTTTGATTTGACACCAAAAGTAAAGGCAACAAAAGCAAAAATGAACAAGTGGGATTATATCAAACTAAAAAGCTTCCGCACAGCAAAAGAAATCATCAACAAAATGAAAAGGCACCTGCGGGGTGGGGGAAAATATTTGCAAACCATATATCCAATAAAGAGTTAATATCCAAAATATACATGGAACTCACACAACTCAATAGCAAAAAACCGAATAACGGAATTTTAAAAACGGGAAAAGGACCCGATTAGACATTTTGCTATAGAAGATATTCACATGGCCAACAGGTACATGAAAAAATGCTCCAATCACTAATCATCAGGGAAATGCAAATCAAAACCTCAATGAAACATCACTTCACACCTGTTAAGATATCTATTATCAAAAAGACAGGTGATAACAGATGCTGGTGAGAATGTGGAGTAAAGGGAGCCCTCCTTCACTGTTGATGTGGTACAGCTGTCATTGAAAACAGTATGGAGATTTCTCAGGAAATTCTAAAAAAAAAAACTACCATCGGATCCAGCAATGGCACTTCTGAATATGTACCCAAAGGAAACAAAATCATTTCAAAGAGATAGCTGTACACCCATTTTCATTGCAGTGTTATTCACAATAGCCAAGTTATGTAAACAACCTAAGTGTCCTTCGATGGATGAATGGATCAAGAAAATGTGGTCTACACACACACCATGGAATCTTATTCAGCCTTAAAAGAGAAGGAAATCCTACAATTTGCTAAGTGAAATAAGCCAGACAGAGACAGATACCGCGTAAAATCACTTGTATGTGGCATCTAAAGGAAAAAGGAAAAAACAAAAACAAAACCAGAAACAAAATGCTGACTGCATAGAAACAGAGAGTGGAATGATGCTTGCCAGGACTCGGCGGGGAGGGAAATGGGGAGAGGATAGCAAAAAGGGCACAGCCTTTCAATTATAAGATGAATAAGGTCTGAGGATCTAACATATAGTATGGTGACTGTAGTTGATAATACTGTATTGTATAATAGAAACGTGCTAAGAGAGAACAATTTAAGTGCTATCACCAAAAAAAAAAAGAAAAGTAAATGTGTGAAGTGATGGGTGTATTAATTAACTCAATTGTGGAATCCTTTCAAATCATCCTGTGGTACACTTTATTTTTTTTATTTTTTACTGTTTTAAAATTTATTTTATTGAAGTATAGTTGATTTATGGTACACTTTAAATACATTACAATTTTATTTATCAGTATACCTCAATAAAGCTGAAAAACAATCCCACTTTTGTAACCTTCTGTCTCTGCCTCCCAGATGTCCATCTGATTGAATTCAATTAGAAAAAGATGTGTATGGGTGGGGTATGCATACGCATCTTTCAGGAAAGAAAATTAGTGAGGAAGAGGAAAGAAAAAACTAAAATATTAGAAATAGTAAGATAGGGACTTCGCTGGCAGTCTAGTGGTTAAGACTCCTCGCTTCCAATGCAGGAGTTGTGGGTTCGATCCCTGGTCAGGGAACTAAGATCCCACATGCCACGCAGCGTGGCCAAAAAGCCCAAAAGGAAATAGTAAGATAGTCTATATCTATAGTTAAGATGACATGTAATACGTAATGGGCATAGATTACAGTAAGATGACACGAATTGATAATAACTGTCTAATTATGTAATAACATGCTAGCCCATTTTTGTTAATATTTTAAGTGTCTTATGGAATAGTGGTTTAGAATTTACACAGCTATAATTTATAGTGTTTTCAGTCTTTTAAATATATATTTAAGATTCTGGGATGTTCTTATCCATAATTTTTGTCATTGGTTATTAAAATGGATTCAGTTATATATTAGAATATATTCATAGAATCCGTTCTTCTTATAAATACCTGGGGAGGGGAAGGAATGCAGGATGTCCCCAGGGCGGGTGCTTCTGCTGGGGACCTTGACTCAGGATGTGGCGGTGTGTTTGGAGGCCATTCAGTTTAGTTTTCTCCCAACTTGATGGCTAGTGGAGGCTTTTGGAATTGTTTCAGTTGGATGGAAAACGGAGGAAGTTATGTCAGATGAATCATTTCCCTGTGTGTTGCTTTACAGAATCACTTCCCCTGAATAATTAATAAAAGATTGACAGGAAGAATGTCCCTGGAATAACTAGCAAGCAGTTTCAGAAGGGGAACTTTTATTTTTCTCAGTCAAACTGAGCGCTTAGTTTTTGCCATTTCAGGATTTTTGACAGAGATGGAGGCAGCCTTAGAGCATCTGCAGAGCTGCTCCTAGTTAGAACAGCGAGTGTGGATTCTTGGAGCAGCACCCCATCATCTTACCATAAAGACCCCTGGAACTCAGCCATGACCTTGGGAAGAGCCCTGCCTGACTCTCAAGGCGCCTCTCCAGAATCGCCTGTTCCACACGCTGGTTTCAGCATTTTGTGGCTCTGACTTGCATCTTCAGAACGAGATAAAGTTTCCAGTTTCTAGGCAAGTAAGTCAGGCAGTGCAAAGTCAAGTGGCATAAGGATTTTTTTTGCTGTTTTTACTTAAGATGATACAAAAAGTTTGCAGGGACTAAACCAGGAATCCTAAGTCTCGTTTGGTCAAAAAACACTCAGGCGCTCACACTACATTGAATTGCCCAGAACCCTACAAACACATGCGGAGACAAGAAACACGTTTGCTTTCTGGGTCAAAATGCTGCTCTACTGCAGCCTCTCTGTTTCCTTATTTTTGCTTTTCCACTAATTTTGTCCCCTCTCACCATTATACTTCCATATCTGTTTTACTTGAGCAAAATAATGTTTGCTGAGTCAACTGTCATCTGACATCCTTTGCAACTTTATTAATAATCTTGATGGGGACCTCCCTGGTGGTCCAGTGGTTAAGACTCTGTGCTTCCACCACAGAGGGCACGGTTCAATCCCTGGTCAGGGAGTTAAGATCCTATATGCCCCGGGGCAAGGCAAAAAATAATAATGATAATCTTGATAATATTATTAATATGAAAAATATAACTCAGGACTAATTAAGTGGATGACCTTCCGCAAGTCATTTAAATGCTTTGAATTTCAGTTTCTGCAACTGAAAAAGGAGGGGATTGAGTTAGAATATTTCTAGTTCTTTCAGTGTCTACACACTAAGGGCCCAGGTGGGCTTGGGGCAGGACTGTTCACAGTTTGATGAGGTGGTAACCAAGGGCTCCCTGGGTATCTCTCCAGAGCCTCTGCCTCTCCAGCCCCTTGCCTCCTTCCTCTCCTCTCTGCCTGGAAACAATGTGTCTTGCCGCCTATGAGGAGGGAGGAGAACAGGATGGGGGATGCTTTGGGACACGTGGAGTGTCTCATTTTTCCCGGGCCACCAGGTGAGAGATGTGGGCTTTTCAGCTCTGGACCACCCCAGGTGATCTGGCCCCATGCCTGCTTCAGGCAGACTGCTTCTCCTAACCTGGGACACCTCCCCCCACCCCCCACGTGCAACAGCCTTGCAGTGTTCATCAACTTTTTTCAACGTTGTTGGAAAATTTGCTATTTTGAGTCCATGGATCTGTAGTTGAGTGTTTCCCAATTTACATGGTTAATTGCACGTACAGTTGATCGTTCTTTCTCATCTCTGTCGCGATTTTCTTTTTGCCTCTGGGAAATAAGGGGCCCAGCCTCCTCCTGCCAAGCCTCTGTGGGCTGGGGTCCTGGGGAGATGCTGCATGTTTGCCCTCTGAGAGGACAGCATATAGCTCCCAGGCAGGAGCCGAGATGACTATTTCAGATGAAACCTGAGTGCCTTAGCCAAACCCCGTCACCCCATAGCTGCTCACTTACAACACAGTGCTAATAGGGGACCCACCTTTCTAGGGGGTGTGGGTACCGTTGAACTGATTGTCTGTAGCGGGACATGAGTGCTAAGTATTATTACAGGAATAGGAGGAGAGCCTGAATTAGCGTTTTTAAGCCCTAGGGATACTTGAAAAGCAGAGACTCTCAGAGGTGCTGGTAATGGCTGCCTGAGAGCTGGGAAACTAGCTTCTGCACCATCCTCAAGCCACCAGCATTTAACTCATCACTGTGCAGAGTAATCTGATGACATCAGTTCTGAAAGGGGGCTGGGGATCTGGAAGGAGTACTAATTAAAAAAAAAAAGTCCTTTTCTATGTGTTCATTTAATCAACAAATTTATGAGTGTCAGGATGGGCTCCTAGCAGGGGGTCGGGCCCCCTGCGTCTCAGCAGACAGCCTGGGGGAAGGGAGGGACGATTGCGAGGGTGGGGGTTACTCCCGAGCTGACAGGCAGCAGCAGATAGATGGGCACACATGCCTGGGATTCTCAGAGCCCTGGCACAGGGTCTGGCACCCTGTAGAGCCCCCCCAGAATGTTTGTGGAATACATGGATGAGTGAATAAAGCAGTCAGAAAGTCCCAATGGGATGGTCGGGGGATAAATGCAGTTAAGTTAGAGGTGGCAAAGCCCGGGAGAAATCACCGTATACCGGGGTTGTGTGCACCTCAGTCGGACAGCACGGTGGTGGCAAAAGTCCCAGTACAGACTTGGGTTGTTCATGAATATCCAGGGGACAGAAGGACAGGGAGACAGAAGCCAGGCCCTGGGAAATGAACTCACCCAAGGAGCTCCTCTGAGCAGCGGTGCTGGACCGTCTGGGCACCTGGGCGCCGGCCAAGGGAACTGGTTCACTCTCTCATACACACAGCATGCCACACCCTGGAGCCCCTGGCTTCTCTCCTTAGGCAGCTTCTCTCCCAGCTTCCCCAGCAGTAGATTTTCTGACTCATCCTTCCATTTCTATCCTTGCTGTATGTGTTATAAATATTTTTTCATTTAATCCTTAGAGCCATGATTTTGGCGTTGGCCCAGGTTTTTAGATGAGGAACCTAGGCTCAGAGAGGTTAAGTAGCTAGCCTGAAGTCACACAGCCAGCAAAGGTGAGAGCTAGGAGATGGACCCAGATCTGTCTGACTTCACAGCCTGGATTTGTTCTTCTCACCAAGGCATTTCACAGACTCAGAGAATCTCCCAGTTGGGAGGGGTCTGGGAGGTGATGTAGGTAAATACCCTGAATAATGCAGGAATCCTTTTCCAGCATTCTCCATAAGTTGCTTATGCTCTTGCATAGGGAAATAGCAGAGACAAAAAGAAAGAGGGTTGGGAAGGAGGGAAGAAGGGAGAAATGAAAAAAAAGAGGGAGGGAGAGAGGAAACAAAAGTTCAGCTTCAATGAACATATGTAGAATTTTGCAGACAAGAAAATCTGGCAAGAAGCTATTTTAATTTCAGCATGCTTGAATATCTTGTATTTTAGGTTTAGTATTGTTCTTTTTTTTTAACTGAAGTATAATTGATTTACAATGTTGTGTTAGTGTCTGGTGAACAGCTAAGTGATTCAGTTATACATACATGTTCTTTTTCAGATTCTTTTTCATTATGGTTTATTACAGGATACTGAA
Source organism: Hippopotamus amphibius kiboko (assembly GCF_030028045.1). Lineage (NCBI taxonomy): Eukaryota > Metazoa > Chordata > Mammalia > Artiodactyla > Hippopotamidae > Hippopotamus > Hippopotamus amphibius. The sequence goes on along the minus strand of NC_080190.1, from coordinate 82,742,484 downwards.
TATAGTTCCCTGTGCTATACAGTAGGACCTTGTTTTTTATGTATTTTATATATAGTATTATGCATCTGCTAGTCCCAAACTCCTATTTTATCCCTCTCCCACCCCTTCTCCCCTTTGGTAAACATAGTCTGTTTTCTACATCTGTAAGTCTGTTTTTGTTTCCTGTATAAATTCATTTGTATCATATTTTAGATTCCATATATAAGTGATATCACATACGGTGTTTGTTTTTCCCTGTCTTATTTCACTTAGCATGGTCCATGCTGCTGCAAATGGCATTATTTCATTCTTTCTTAAGGCCAAGTAATATTCCATTGTATATATGTACCACATCTTCTTTATCCATTCATCTGTCAGTGGACATTTAGGTTGCTTCCATGTCTTGGCTATTATAAATCGTGCTGCTATGAACATAGGGGAGTATGTACCTTTTCAAATTATTTTTTTCTCCAGATAGGCCTAAGAGTGGGATTGCTGGATTGTACTGTAATTCTATTTTTAGTTTTTTAAGGAACCTCCATACTGTTCACTATAGTGGTTGTACCAATTTACATTCCCACCAACAGTGCAGGAGGGTTCCCTTTTCTCCACAGCCTCTCCAGCATTTGTTATTTGTAGACTTTTTAATGATGGCCATTCTGACCGGTGTGAGGTGATACCTCACTGTAGTTTTGATTTGCACTTCTCTAATAATTAATGCTATTGAGCATCTTTTCATGTGTAGCATTGTCCTTATATGGGGTTACATTTGGGGATGGGCCCGATTGCCTTCTCAGGTTGAAAGTCTCCGAAGCCCTCTTTCCTCTACGATGTGCTCTTTTCTTTCCAGGCAAGACTTTGCCTCCTCTTGTTAAAGGTCCTAATTTGCTGTCCTCATAACAAAGCTCCTCCATCACATCTCCCAGCTTGACCCAAAGTCAGTATCAGCCCAGGGTGGGCATCCACCTGGCTTGCCCAGGCTTCCTAAGTGAGACTAAACCTGAGCGATGGTAGAAAACAGGCTGCAGGTGCCCCTAGCTGGCTTAGGAAAGGGTTGGTGGATCCAGGACTTCAGGAAGACAGAAACCCCAACAGCCTGGAGTTGAAACAGGGTGCAGAGGGGTGATTTGGTTACTTCCTGAGGTTATTTGGGGCTCTCAGACCTAGAGGAATAGCAACTCCGTCTAAATCTTCTGGTTTCTAGAAATCAGGGCTTTTGTCCTGTTCACCGTGAGCCTCTCTGGAGGTCCAGGCGGGTGGAGGGGAGCAGCCTGCAGGCAGCACTGCTGTCCCCCACAGAGTTGACAAGACGGTGGCAGTGGCTCCTAATGCCTGGAGGTGTCCTAAACAGTAGAGGGAATCTGAGCCCACTAAGGCCGGCCTCCTGCCCTCGTGTTGCTTAGAATCTAGACTCGGGTCCAATCAGAAGACAGTTTAGGGCTAAGGTATATGAAAATAAGTGTAAGGGTAACAGAGATGAAAAAAGGAAGAAACTTGTGTGGGTGCAGGTAGTTGGAGGGAGCTTCTGGAAAGGGGAGATGTACATGAGGACTTGAACCTGGAACGGATTTGGGTAGAGAGCGGGAAGGCGGGAAGGATGTCGGGAAGGATTGGGGAAGTGATGAGGGAGTGAGAGGAAGAAAGATGCAAGAGAATGCTCTTTACCTCTGCCCCAGCTCTCAAAGCAATTTTATATGTTGTCGCCTGCAATTTTCATCACAATTCATCCCTAACCAACATGTTTAGGGAGACAAACTCCCTGGGCACAGCTGGTTGGAGTGAGGATGAGGGTCATCTCACCTCAAGTGGGCCATTAAGTCCCTTCCATTGGACTTTGGGTTTGGAAACCAAGCGTGGCTCAGATGAGTTACTTTCTGGTGGCTGAAGCTGTAAGAGGTCAAGTTTAGAAGACTGGAAAAGTGGAGGCTGCTGGTCTGAAGGGAGGGAGAGAGAGAGAGAGGGAGGAAGAAGCAGGTGTGCATGGGTGGGGGGAGGGGCAGGGATGATGGATGGAGAAGAGCTGGTCAGTGGTCACACCTGAGACCGAGCTACCTTCGCATACTTGGGTTCTGCAAGACGTCCCATGATTCTTACACCAAAATCCCATTTTTACTTAGTCCTGTTGAGTTTCGTTCATTTCAATAAAAACTTTCCTAACTGAACACTCCTACACTGTTGGTGGGAACGGAAATTGGTGCAGCCACTATGTGAAACAATATGGAGTTTCCTCAAAAACCTAAAAATTGAACTACCGTATGATCCAGCAATCCTACTCCTGGGCAAATATCCGGAAAAAACTACAATTTGAAGAGATAAGCCCTTATGCCTCAAGTACTGAAGCCTGCATGCCAAGAGCCCGTGCTCCACAAGAGAGGCCACCACAACGAGAAGCCCACGCACCACAGTGAAGAGTAGCCCCCACTCACCACAACTAGAGAAAACCCGCACACAGCAACAAAGACCCAATGCAGCCAATAAACAAATAAGTAAATAAATAAATTTATATGAAAAGATGCATGCACCCCTATGTTCATAGTAGCATTATTTACAATAGCCAAGTCATGGAAGCAACCTAATTGTCCATCAACAGATGAATGGATAAACACAACGTAATTCATATGTACAACGGAAGACTACTCAGCCATAATAAAGAATGAAATCATGCCATTTGCAGCAATACGGATGGACCTAGAGATTATCATACTCAGTGAAGTCAGTCAGAGAAAGACAAATGTGATGTGATATCACTTACATGTGGAATCTAAAATACAGCACAAATGAACTCATCTATGAAAAGAAACAAATGCACAGACATAGAGAACAGACTTGTGGTTGCCAAGGGGGTGGGGGGCAGAGGGGGGAATGGACTGAGAGTTTGGGATTAGCAGATGCAAACTATTATATATAGGTTTGATAAACGACAAAGTCCTACTGTATAGCACAGGGAACTATATTCAATATCCTGTAATTAACCATAATGGAAAAGAATATAAAAAAGAATATATATATATATGTAAAAGTGAGTCACTGCTGTACAGCAGAAATTAATACAACACTGTAAATCAACTATACTTTAATAAAATAAATTTTTTAAAAACCTTTCCTAACTGACATACATATGTATCCCATTTAATTACCACAATAGCCCTGCAAGGTTAGTCTTATTATTCCCCTTACTTGGACCACTTAGGTCTTAGGAAAGGATGAGGCTCAGAGAGAAATCTGCCTCAAATCATCAGCTAGTAAGTCACTGAAACTTGACTCAAGTTCAGATCTGATTTCAAACGGCAGGGTCTTCAACAGCTCCCCCACAGCACCCCCCACATAGGTTTGCTGGGGCCGGCGTAACAAAGCCCCTCACCTGGGTGACTCACACAACAGGAACCCATTGTCTCTTGGCTCTGGAAATTCAAAGTCTGAGGTCAAGGTCAGACAGGGCCTGTAGAGAGTTCTTCCTGTCTCATGTAGCTTCTGGCGAATCCAGCAGTCGTCACCTTGTAGCTGTGGCACTTTATCTCTCTCTCTCCGTCACCACGTGGCCTTCAGCCCGTGGTGTCTGTCTTGGTGGGTGTTTCTTCTCCCCTTACAAGGACACCAGTCACATCGGATCAAGGACACACCTGCAACATCGTGACCTCATCTTACCTCCATCACATCTGCACGGACCTTATTTCCAAAGAAGGTCACATTCACAGGTACTGGGGGTCAGGATCTCAACATATCTTTTGGGGGGACACAACTCCATGAACTCCTCCAGAGAATGAATGTAACTGATGTGGGAACCAGGACCAGGAGATGTGGTGATGTACCCAGGCTGCCCAGCCCTCCAGCGGGGACGGAGCTCTCTCTCTTTCTCACGTTATGAATGAATTGAGTAAAGCTATCTTGTAGGCATAGGAGAAAGCACACAGATAATAATGTAATTTGGGAGGGATTGGTGAAAACCTGATATTTACATCTTTGACGCATTTGCTAAAATAGAGCATGAAGCAGTGAAAAGGTCAATGGGGGCCGGGGTGAGGGAAAAAGAGGAGCCGGCCATCCAATCCCTGCAGCCCATCTCTGCTGTTGTTCATTTATTCCATTATCAAACACGTTCACGTGTGCAGTCTGCACAATGAAGGGTCAGTCACCTGGTAAGTTTCCGATGAGTGGTCTCCATTGTAAGAGTGTGTTTGTGTGTCCAGGTGCCCGCTTGACATTTTTTAATCCTGTCTTCTGTCATATGACTTTGGATAGTCCTGAAAGATAACTTTGGTTTCCAGTCTTTCAAGAACCAAGAGTTTGGCCTGTTTCTTTTGAATCATTAGCTGTCATTTTTTCAGGTGAACATCCTTTGGGAAGAACCAGAATTAGCTAAGCAAGGGAAGGAAAAATATATAGGAAAAAGGTAACTAATTATACAAAATGTAATGTGATAATTCAGCTCACCTCTGGAAATTCCCAGCAAGCAATTATCTTCAAAATATACTTCCCAGGGACTTCCTTGGCTAGCAGTCCAGTGGTTAAGACTCCCAGCTCCAAAAGCAGGGGGCACGGGTTTGATCCCCGGACAGGGAACTAGGATCCTGCATGCTGCATGCTGTGGCCAAAAAAAAAAAAAAAAGCATATATATATATATATACACTTCGTATTCTAATCAAAAAGCCTTGGTTAAATCTCCATCACCTTCAAATTCTCCAATGTCACTTTAGTCTCAAGAAAACAGCAGGACAACCAGGAAATGGCAGAGGAAAGTCCATGGGAGCACAGACTGTTAAGTCAGCTGGATGTAGGAGACCTATATTTGTAGAGGACACAATCTAGGGACCCCCAGAAAGAGAAGGTGTGTGTTGCTGTAACTGTCTGGATTGAGCATGGATCTTCAGTAATGAGTCACTTAAAACATCTTCCCAGTTCCCCAGTTTTCTCTCCCTTTACATTTATAACACGTATGCCCTCCAGAGAATGAAGGTCACCCGCCCTCAGCCCAGGGCTGCATTGCCCCCTTGCGGACCCCAGACCCCCTTCCCGCTACACCCGGCCCGTTCAAAGCTCCCACCTTCCACTCTGACAGATGGTTACGCAAGAGCTAAGTTCAGTCACGGTTGGTACTTTAGCATGTTACACTTTCAGACGTGATGAAACAGTAATTAATGTAGATTATTTTCTCTTGGTATTTTGAAGGCATTAAGTATGTCGAGTCTGTGAGCACGTTTGGCATTCACCACACATTGAATGGGCATGTTAGCAGGGCATCAGCCTGCCCATCTGAGCTCTGATTCCTGGACCCATTTCTCCTCTCTCTCCTTAGTCCTAGGTTTGCCTCAGGACCCAGCAAGACCACCTCCTCTTCCCTCTGAACTTTCCTCAACCTGTCACAGCCTCTAAAAGAGGCCCCTCTGAAGTCCTCATGCTGCCTCCTGTTTGGCCCTCTTATTGCTCTCAATACTACAGGGGTGCTTGCCAGGGGACCCCACAGAGCTAGCGTGCCTCACCGGCTCCCCTGCACCAGGAGGTTTGTTCAGAGATGCCGACAACAGATACCAACCCCAATGATGTGTCGGGAAGGGTCGGCCCTTACCCCCCTTCACTGAATCAAGGTGCACCATCATTGACCACCCGTCCTGGCTGGTCCCTGTCCTCAGCTTACACACAGACACACCGCAAGCCCGCGCATATGGCCGCGAGAATGGAAAGAGTGATTTAAAACCCTGAAAGGGGACAAACATTTTAAAAAGCTGAGTTTTCAGCACTTCCCATAAGTAAGCTGCCCCTTGAACGTTCAAAATACGGATCTTCCTTGACTAACAATGGGGTCACGTCCCTATAAATCCATCAGAAATTGAAAATACTGTAAGTAGAGGATGTATTTACACACCTAACCCACCAAACATCATGGCTTAACCCAGCCCACCCTAGAGGTGCCTGGAACACTTACGTTAGCCTGGAGTTGCGCAAAATCATCTAACACGAGGCCTATTTCATGATCAAGTGTTGAATAGCTCATGCAGTTTACTGAATACTGCACTCAGAGTGAAAACCAGAATGGTCGTCTGGGGACAGAATGGTTGTAAGTGTGTCAGTGGTGAACCCGTGTGATGGCGGGGCTGACCCAGAGCTGTGGCTCGCTGCCTGGCCTCGCCAGAGACGGTGGAGGATTATGTAACAAAACAAACTGCTAGCCTGGGGAGAGATCGCAGTTCAAAACTGAAGGACGGTTTCTACTGAACGCATATCACTTTTGAACCATCACGAAGTCCAAAATTTAAGTCAAACCATCACAAGTAAAGAACTGTTTCCTCCACTCTTAGTCCTAGGACCGCATATGTATTTAGACATCCACCATTCAGGGAAAGGGGAAAAATAAGAAAACCGCAGCCCATTTTTTTAGAGATGTACCTCATTACAGTGCACAGATGTCATGCTTACACACGTGAACCTCTCTCTAAATATAAGATAATTTATATTAAAATAAGTTATCTTGCAATGCATGATATATATCTTACATAATATATCATGTTTTATTTCATTTATATATCTTATATGTAATTAAAATATACCTATAATATATAGAAGTATATTGTACGTGTTTTTATATATATTATGATATATTTAATATTTTAGAGAGTATTTTTCTCATTTATTCCTTTTCCTCGGCCTCATGGATATTCCGGCCACCACTGCCAGCCAGCAAGGGAAGAGAGCCATTTCTGTTTTCCATGGTAATTTGAACTTGAATTCTTGCAAGCTCTTTGAATGGTCTTTGAACCTGGTTTCTTCAGAATTCCTCTAAGTCCCTCAATTAAACTGGATAATTTCAAACTGGTGGCACAGAGGGTCTTAAGGATTTAAAACAAAACAGGACATTCCCTACTTGGCCATGACATTTGAAGGACATCTTCTTGACCTTCCCTCGCTGGCCTGGGGCAGGAGCAGGGTGAGCTAATACAGGCCCTGCCCAGAGACAGCCCATCTTTGGGGTCTGCACAGATGTCCTGGCCCAGTGGCCTGCCTTACACGGGTGCTTTCAGGAGTTGCTCGTTAGTGGATATAAAGTCCTACAGAAACCCAAATTGTTTCTGAAAATGGGAAACAATAAGACATTTCTCAAAAGGGCCTCAGTCCCTCTAGTATTTTCCAGGAATTCCAACTCAAGCAGCTTTACACAGTCATTATCAGTTAATTACCAAGATAAATCTCACCAGTAACTTCCATAACTTTGTTTGCAAATGAACATGCACACCTCCTAAATCATTCCCTCCTTTTCTTTCTCTCTCCCTGGGTGGAGTGGAGAGAAACTCCGCCGCAGCTGTGATTTGCAGAGGCTCCCGGTCTGCCGGTGTCACCCCAGGCCGGCCTGTACCTGGGACATGGCACTGCTGAGGCGATGGAATTGTACCTGGTTCCCGCTCAGACCCATAAATCCCTCCTGGCAGCACCGGGGCAGGCACATGGCAGAAACCTGGCTCCATCTGCTTGAAAGGTTCACAAACCACAGTGAACTTTTTAGTGATCTCAGGCCAAGTTTCCAGTATGTAATGAAAACTGAAACCCGGTTTTGGGTTTCCTTACCAAATTCACACAGAACTAGTCATGACGAGGGACGAACTGTGAGGTGGCGAGGACAAGCAGCGCAGAGGCACAGCTGGGACACACAGCATTCAGGCCTGTTTCTAGCTTGGCCACTGCGTGGCTGTGTGGCCTGTGGCCGGTCACCTACCCTCATTCCATGTAGGGAACTGTCTCCAGTATTGAGATGGGGCTTTTTACCTGAACGTATCTTTCTGGTGTGGGAAGGTGTTTTAAGAAAGCAACATTCCTCTGAATCTCTTTTCATTACACCACACACGCTTGAGAATATTATAGCCACCCCATCCCATGTATGTATGTATATATATATACACACAATAAATATATATTTAAATTTTTTAATAAAATGGAAACAAAATCTATTACACTTATTTAGGCCCTCTGTCTGCATTCTGAAGTCTTGCTCTTATTTCTTTCTAGGCTTCAGCTTTTGATTTCAGGCACATTTATCTTTGCAACTTATGGAGAATGCTGGAAAAGGGATTCCTGCACTATTTCAAGGGTTTATCTCAATGACCTTCCAGATACCTCCCAACTCAAGAGGTTCTGTGAGTGTATGAAATGCCTTGGTGAAGGAGAACAAACCCAGACTTTGAAGTCAGACAGACCTGGGTCCATCTCCTAGCTCTCACATATACTGGCTGTGTGACTTTTGGCAAGCTACTTGACCTCTCTGAGCCTAGGTTTCTCATCTGAAAACCTGGGCCAATTCCAACTACTAAATTGTTGTCTGGAAGATTAAATAATAAAGTACTTTTAATGTAACAGAGTGCCTGGCAAACAGTAGGTGCCAAGGTCTGCTTTTCTTATTCACACAAGCCTCTGATTGGGTCAAAAATGTAGGTCACATTTGAATATTGCTTTTGTCTTCTCTTCCAGGGCGCTACTTCAGAAAGAGAAAAAAAGAAGGAAATAAACAGTGACTCGCAGAGGCCCTTCTGAAAGCATCACCCATCTATTGAAATGTTCTTTCCATTCAAAAACTAAGTTATTAATTATTCATTGCCATTGGAACAGAAAATAAAACAGGCCTCACTGCTTATGACCCAGAACTTGACCACTGTTTGATTCCCATCATTTCTGGTATCTATGTAATGTATCCCAAATGTGAGATTTGCAGCATCGAGAGTCAAGCAAACTTTAGACTGAATGACTGTCCGTAATATTTAGTAAATGCCCTGGAATGACTGTTGACTTTCATTTCCACTCCAGGCAGTGCATTTCTGGGGGATTATTTCACTGCATGGGTGGCCCAAGTCCCTTGGCCTTCAGCCCTATGGCTCATTCCACGGCTCTGGGCAAGCAATAACCACCCAAAAATGCAAGTCTTTCTTCCGTGGCCCGGTGGCATGAGTAACACCATTAACTCTTCAGGGCTGAGGTTTGGGATGACGTCAAAATCTTCCACCCCACTGTGTCAGCTGTCAGAATACCAGAGTATCAACGACTTGGCACGATTTGCTTCCACGCCAGCAATGTGGTCGCCTGCCCTAATAAAAAATCCCTGGCATATTTTTTCCCAGCGATTCTATTTCAGCAGGATTGTGGGTTTCAAAATGGAAGCGAAGCACTCCCTACGTCTAGTTCCAGGGAGAACAAATGCGCAGGAAAGGCTCTGAAACTCTACAGCAAGGGGAAATGCTGCTGACGTGTCCCCGGGAGGGACAGGACAGGAAGAGCACAGCTGTGCCATGTGCTGTTTCACATGCTCCTCTATAGATGAGCTTTCTAAAGTGTAAAAACGTTGCAGGGCACTCCGTAGGAGGAGACACAGAAACACATTTCCTCTGGGCCGGGGGCCAGCGCTGGGGCGGCCCTGGGGCGGCGCACGTGCACTGTGGGTGCCGCTCGCCATCTGGTGGCCAGAGGCTGACACCGCGGGCACCATCCGGGCTTTTATCCCATTGATCGGCAGAATTTCATAGGACTATATTGTGGGCTTTTAATTTCTGTCGAGAGGTCATCATTGGGGATCCCAAAGGAAGACACTAAGAGCCAGCTGTTCTAAATTCCGTTCTTTATTCTACAACGGGATGCTCGAGGCCTCAGGTTCTCCTGAAGGTAACTGGTCCCTTGTTTAGGACGGCACCAGAAGCGTTCAGCTCTGGGCCATCCAGCCTTTCTGTTCTCTTTTCCACATCATGATGGCACAAGCCTGGGCACAAGAGTCTCCCTCTTGCCCCTGCCTGGGACACAGTTAGGTTCTCTTCTCCAGCCTTCAGAATCCTACACTTGCCAAGGCTCGCTTCATGGCATCTTTACATTCTCAGAATATCTGCCTCATTTTTTGCACACCCTAGTGTTTCCGCAGTGTGTTCCAAGAATGCTTTTGGCCATCTGTATGTCTTCTTTGGAGAAATGTCTATTTAGAGCCTTAAAAAACTAAAAATAGAGTTGCTATATGATCCGGCAATCCCACTCCTGGGCACATATCCAGCGAAAACCATAATTCAGAAAGTTACATGGACCCCAGTGTTAATTGCAGCACTATTTACAATAGCCAAGACATGGAAGCAACCTAAATGTCCATCAATAGATGAGTGGTTAAGAAGATGTGGTACATGTATACAGTAGAATACTACTAAGCCATAAAGAAGAATGAAATAATGCCATTTGTAGCAACATGGATGGACTAGAGATTTGTCATACTAAATGAATTCAGAGAGAGAAAGATATATATCATATGATATCACTTATATGTGGAATCTCATAAAAAATGATAGACATGAGGTCTTATTTATAAAACAAAACAAAAGAACTGTATCTTTAAAAAAAAAAAAGGCACTCCAAGTTTGAGAAACTCTGGGTTATACCAAATTAAAACAGGTATTATTATAGGACATCTCAAGAGCTTTGACATACTGACATTGTAGGGGATATTTAAGAAGGAACTAAGGTTCCTTATAGTTTCTAAACTTGACATTGAAATTTTTCCCCCATCTGCACCTTCAACTGCATCTTGAAGATAATGATTTTAGATAAAGCAAATTTAGTGAGAAATTGATCTATCCTACTCCTTTGACCCATGATCAGATAGCCGTATCCTAACAGTGAAAGACGTCTGTGGTAATCTCTTTCAGCTGCCATACAAAGTGTTGCACACTGGGTGGCTTAAACAGCAGACATTTTTTTTCTTGCAATTTCTCCTGAGGCTTCTCTCCTCGGCTTGTAGATGGCCATCTTCTTCCTGCACTTTCACATGGTCTTCCCTCTGTATGTGTCCATGTCCTAATATCCTTTTCTTATAGGGACACCAGCCATATTGGACTAGGGCCCACCCTAAAGACCTCATTTTAATTACCTCTTTAAAGACTCTGTCTCCAAATACAGTCCCATTCTAAGGCACTGGGGACGGGGCGGGGCGGGGAGGGGGGGTTAGGACTTCAACACATGAGAACACAATTCAACTCATAAGACCATCTTATTTTTGTATCTGTTAGGGAAAATTTGTGAGCACAGTCTTCTTTAGAGCGGAGTCAGTAAACTACAGCCAGGGGGCTGGATATGGCCTGTCACCTGGGTTTATAAATAAAGTTTTATTGGCACAAGACAACACTCATTCCTTCATGGATCACCTGTGGTGACTTTCTTGTTTAACAGTAGAGTTGAGTAGTCGTAACGAAAACCACATGGCTTGCAAAACCTAAGATATTTACTCTCTGGCCCTTTATAGAAAAAGTGTGCCACCTACTTGAGCCCACCCCTCAGGGTTATCTAATTCTGACTCTATGGGGACTCTGCACCTTTTGTTGCCTCTGAGCTATTTTACAGCTTATTAGGTTGTAGAAAATGGAGAGCAACACAAAATGATGCTGGCCCTGGACACGAGGAAGCCAGCTTGGTCTCCGTGTGCTCATTCCTTTCAACCTTCCTCATCGACAGATGTGCCTGTTCTTTGGATTCTCTTTTGAACTCGTTGTGACTTCTCAACAGTTCCCTCACTGATCATGACTTAAAATCTGTAACACGTGTTCATTCTATACTTGGAGAAGAGCCCTAATTTTCCCTTTTATAACATTTTCCTTTAATGTATCAATGTTACTATTCTTGGGTGTGATCATAGCATTGGGATTATAAAGAACAATGTTTTTGTATTTGAAAGATACACACTGAAGCATTTAGGGTGGAGTGTCATGCCTACACTTTACTTTCAAATGGTTTGGCGTGTGTGTGTGCGTGCGCACGTGTGTGTACATTCTCACACATGTCACACATATCTATCTATATATACACAAACATGAAGAGAGAAAGAAAGAGAAAGCATATGTAGTAAAATATAAACAACCAGTGAATCTAGGTGAAAGTCATATGATGTCCTTGAATGGTGTACCACTCATTCAACTTTTCCATAGGTTTGACAATTTTCAAAATGAAAAAAAAAAGTTGGAGGGATAAATTTATGTCATGTTCCCAGCTAAGCGTGTAGCCAGCCCATGTCCTATGCTTCTGGATGTTTCTCAGCATTTCAGAGAGTGGCCGATTACAGACACTTGTTAGCCATCTGGCTCTTGGCAGTTGATCCCACAAATAAGAAGAAGTAAATGGAACATTGATGTCTCTATTGTCATATGACTCCATTTTTTTAAAACTTTTTTTTTAATTTTTTTTTTTTTTTTTGGCTGCATTGGGTCTTTGTTGCTGCACACAGGCTTTCTCTAGTGTGGAGAGCAGGGGCTACTGTTCATTGTAGTGCACAGGTTTCTCGTGGTGGCTTGTCTTGTGGAGCACAAGCTCTAGGCACGTGGACTTCAGTAGTTGCGGTGCACGGGCTCAGTAGTTGTGGCTCACGGGCTCTAGAGCACAGGTTCAGTGCACAGGTTCGGTAGTTGTGGCACACAGGCTTTGTTGCTCTGCAGCATGTGGGGTCTTCCCGGACCACGGTTCGAACCCATGTGCCCTGCATTGGCAAGCAGATTCCTAACCACTGTGCCACCAGGGAAGCCCTCCATTTTTTTTTTTAAGAGTTCTTAATGATACCATGTGAACAGCACAAGGTAGAATTTTTATAACTAGATTTCTCATATTCCCAAAGAGTACTTTTAAAAGAAACGAATCTTTTAAAATGAACCCAGGATCGGAGGACCACCTAGAGTATGTTCATGTTCAAACTTGGGGTACTGCTTGGGGGGGGTGAGCATTGAGGTTTGTGTCTCTCAACTATTGTACAATTAATGCACCCCCTCCTCCCCCAGCTTGACATCACGATCTTAATATGGTTAGGGACCCCATGAATTGCAGTTGTCTGGTGCTTGAGTTGGGACTGTAAGATTTCGAGCTATTAGCATCCTTCAAGGTATGACGGCAGGGTAGCAAAACAACCTGAATGCTCAAACGCTGTGTCATTTAGTGTGAAGGTTTAGGATTGAAATTTTCTGCCTGAGGGAAGCAGAAAAAATGAGTTTTTACAGAATGCTACTGTTGCTAAATCTAAAAGGCACACTAAAAATAGCTAAAGGGACTGAGCTGCCCAGAGGCTTCTTGAGTTGCCCGGTGGGAGTTCCTGCTTCGAGAATCTGTCCTTCAAAGCTGCTGCTCCAAATAGCCCTGAGAGCTGGTGTGCGCTGGGCACTCTCCTAGGCTGCCTTTCATCCGGTCACAAGGAAGTGGGAGCCCGAGTGGACGGAGATGCTCCCTATTTGAAGGAAACCCTGGAGGAAGAGACTTTCTGCCTCTGACAGAGGCTGATGGTTCCTGAGAGAGAGGAGGTCGCCGTGTGGGCAGACACCAGGCCATTCTGAAACCAACCAAGAGCACGTGGGCTTTGGCCATGACTCATATAGACTCTAAGGAAAAATGCCTTTTTTCTGTCCCCATTGATAGGACATTCGTTAAGACCCTGACTTTTTTCTTACCTGGGCTAGTGCCATAGCCTCTGATCTGAGCCCTCTGTCTCCAGTTGTGCCCACTCCAATTCATTCTACTTATGGACTCCAAAATCATTTTTCTGTAGCCCGATTCAGTTCAGGTTGTTCTATTTTTAATTTCATTTGACTTTTAACAAATCAAACAGCCGATTAACCAAGCAGGGAAAAAAAAAAAAAAAAAACCCGAAATCCTTCAGTGGTTCACTACCTTTTATTGAATTAACCTAATACCCTTAACCAGCCCTGTCTTTCTAACTATATCAGCCACCTCTTCTTTATCTACTCCACCAAAATCTTCAGAGAGAGAGGATGCATTGTCCTGTCTACGTTGGGATGGTGGGGACAGTGTCATCTTCATTTTTCTAAACCCCTTTAGTGTTTAGTGTAGTGTCATGCTTGAAAAGGGGGTTTAAGAAATAGCTTTTGGGGTATACACTCAAAAGAATTGAAAGCAGGGACTCAAAAAACATGTTACAAATGAACCTATTTACAAAACAGAAATAGAGTCACAAATGAGGAAAACAAACTTATGGTTACCAAGGGGGAAAGGGGGGGGGAGGAGGGATAAATTGGGAGATTGGGATTGACATATACACACTACTATATATAAAATAGATAACTACTAAGGATCTACTGTATAGCACAGGGAACTCTACTCAATACTCTGTAATGACCTATATGGGAAAAGAATCTAAAAACGAGTGGATATATGTATATGTATAACTGATTCTCTCCGCTGTACACCTGAAACTACCACAACACTGTAAATCAACTATATGCCAATAAAATTAATTTAAAAAAAAGAAAGCAGGGACTCAAAGAGACATTTGTACACCCGTGTTCATCGCAGCACTATTCACAATAGCCAAGGGGTGGAAGCAACCCAAGTGTCCATCAATGGATGAATGGATACACAGGGTGTGTTATACCCATACAAAGGAATATTATTCAGCCTTAAGGAGGAAGGAAATTCTGACACATGTTGTAGTATGGATGAAGCTGGAGGACACTGTGCAAAGTGAAATAAGCCAATCAGAAAAGGACAAACATTGTATGATTGTCACATTCATGGAGACAGACATGGAATGCTCGTTCCCAGGGGTGGGGGAGGGGGAGTTATTGTTTAATGGGGGCAGTTTCGGTTCTGCAAGATGGTTGCACAACAGTGTGAACACACTTAATGCCACTGAACTGTACACTTAAAAGGGACGGAGATGGTGAGTTTTATGTGTGTTTTACTCCCATTTTAAAAAAGAAAGAAACAGGCCTGGGATGTTGAATTAAGGAGTTTGTGGATGATTTCTGCTGTACGTTTGCAGTCCTGCTCTTTCAACATAATGGTTAGACTTTTAAAACATGCAGATCACATCCTTCCGCATCCCCTTCTCCCCCTCAAAAAACCCTACAGTGGTTTCTCACCAAGAATCAAGTCTGAGTTTTTTTTAATTAATTAATTAATTTATTTATTTATTTATTTCTGTTTGGGCTGCCCCGTGCAGCATGTCGATGCCCCACCAGGGACTGAACCCACTCCCCCTGCAGTGGAAGCACGGAGTCTTAACCTTTACTGGACTGCAAGTCTGAAGTTCTTAACCTAGTCCTTTGGCCCACCTGGCCTGGCCTTGCCCAGCTGGCCGGCCTCATCTCTCCCCACCACCCCCCACTCTTCATTTTCCTTTCACATGCCCTGTTCCTGCTCCCTCCTGTCTCAGGGTTTCCCCTGGGGAACTGGTTAATTCCCATCATTCTTTAGGTATCAGCTGACATACTTTTTATCAAGGAAGTCAGTCCTGGCCCAGACCAGATTGGGGCCTGTGGCTGTAGGCTTTCAGCACGCTCTTTGCTTCTCTTGCATGGTACTTATCATAACAGTTATTAATTATTTATAAAGATTTTTGGACCGTAAGCTCCGAGGACAGGGCTACTCACTGCCCTTCATAAAGTACCAGCACATCGCAGGAATTCAAGTATCCGCTGATTGAATAAGCCGGCTTTCATGTTGTCCTTACTGATGTGGACTCTTTCTACTCAGTCTGCAAGGGTGTGACAAGTGCTAAGACCCCAGGCAATGTAAATTCATTTGCCTACAGCCACCCGTGGTCCCTAAAGTAAGCAATACCAGGCTTTGCCTTAGTCCCTACCAATGGGAACCTGTACTCACAGAGAACAGTGGTCACGTGCTAAATTCTTGGCCCCGCCCATTCACAGGGACATTAAGTTTCCATCACGTGAGGTCTAGATACAAAAAGAAGTCGCCCAAATATTGGATTTAATGCTAGTTTACCAATACCTAGATTTTCAAATTGAACACAAACAAAATCAAGGATTATTTCTTTATTTCCTCTGCAGGCAACTTTCGCTTTTGCAAAAGGAATTGTGCACCGGTGGGGGGGTGGTTCTTTCGGCAACAACTTAACTGTTGTCATTCTCCCCTGTTTCTTTGTCCTTTTTTAACACTTTGGCTCACACCTCTCCTCTCCCCAGCCCCCCACTCCAGCTGCCCCCAAAAGTCTTCTTCCTCTTGGACCTGGCCTCCTGCAGTTAGAATGTTCAGACTTTTTCTGTTCTCACCACCTGTTGCTGGATAGGAATGCAGTGGAATCCATGTGTGTGTGGTCTGTGTGTGTGTGTGTGTGTGTGTGTGTGTGTGTGTGTGTGTGTAGGAGACAGCAAGAAGAGGTCTTTTCCAAAGTCTGTTCATCTGCTCTCCCCACAGAAGACCTTAGAAAACAATTCAACCTTTCACACTGAAAAGGTTGGCCTCTTCCTAGCACATCTGCTGTATGTTCTTAGGCTGAGTGGCTGCGTACCTCCTTCTACCCCCTTCTTTTACCTTACCCTGGGGAGGTGCTGGCACAGGTGAAGGGGGAGGGAGATGAACCTGCCTTACAATGCTGGTTTGTATAAACTGTACAGTTTAGGGAGCATATAGTGGATGGACGCTGAATACATTCATCTTGATTGATGGATTACTTGATTGCAAAAAATTAAATAAAGAGCACCTATTTCCTACAGACTCAGAAACATTGAAATATTTATTAGCCAATGAGAACAACACTGAACTTAAAAAATAAAACTACCCATCATTAAAAAGATATGAGATCACCAACATAAAAGTAAACAACCTTTAAATAAACTCAAAACACTTAGCAAATATGTCTTTTTACTTTAACATTGCATTTAATAAACAATGTTTTTAGAAGTACTTACGTCTTTGGGAATGTGTATTAGTCAGGATTCTCCAGAGAAACAGAACCAATAAGATATGTATATAGATATATAGAGAAAAAGATTTATTTTAAGGAATTGGCTCACACAATTATGGAGGCTGACAAGTTCAAGTCTGGCAGGCTGGAGACCCCAGAGAGCCAATGGTGCAGATGAAGTCTGAAGGCCGTCTGTTGCAGTGTCTCCTCTTGCTTAGGGAGACTGGGTTTTGCTGGCTGTTGGGCTATTCAGCCATCAACTGATTGTATGTGGCCCACACTCCTTTGAGAGGGCAGTCTGCTTCACTCAAAGTTCGCCAGTATGCTATTAATCTCAACCAGAAACACCCTCTGAGTTGATGTGTAAAACTAATCATTGCAGCTTGTATGTACACATTTACAAAGAAAAACAACCCAGGAGAGAATATATTTAAGTGAGTAGGAAAAAGTAGTTGCCACCCTGTACAGGAACTAGAACCAAGTCTGAAAACTGCAGTGTAGAGGTGAGTGACACCAGTGGCACCTCCTCTGTGGGGTATAAACCACTCCTGCCTTAAGTAAGCAAGAAGAATATCAACCACACAATATCCCTGCACGAAACCTTGAAAACTGTCTTAAGAGCTCACCTTCAGAGCTTTGTCACAACCCCAAATGAGGAATCAACAATATCTACTTACTGCTCTCTGGCTCTAAACCCAGGTACAGATATTTAAGTCCATGTGCCAAACCCTCTTTAAGGTCTCCTACTTATCCTGCAGGGAAAGGAAATTCCCAGTGTTCTAGGAAAAGCTCCTTGAGTAGCTGCTATCATTGGTAAGAATTTGATTGGCCCAATAGGTCCAAGTCTGGCTAAAAGATGCAGGTAAAATATGATGGGAAGAGCTTTCTATAGAGTTCAATTGCTTATCAGTAGGATAGCAAAACAAAGACAGCCGGTAATGGATTTCACCACCTTCTTTATTGCAAACGCAGCCGTTCAAGGCCCCTCCAGCGCTCTTACGCTGGCGACAACTCCCTGGGCCACGGAGTCACAATTCATCATTTAACAGGAATCCTCGTGTGACAATATATTGCCATTGCTTCCCTGGGCCAGAAGCAGCAGAGTGAGATTCTGACAGCAACAGAAAGCCTGAGAATTCTGATTTTGCCTCATAAACAGACCACACGAGCAGGCTTTGTCCTGTACTCCCTGCTGCCAAAAATCTTGGGGATCTGACCCAGGACGGCAGAACCCAGGCCCACCAGATTGAAGCATCTAGTGGGTGATCCTACAATCACTGCATCGGAGAAACACACTCAACAGGGGAACTCTTTTATTTGCAGAAAAAACAAAAAAAGAAAGGAAAGATGGGAATAAGGGTGATTTGTTTTCCCTTTTTAAAAGCTCTTAGACTGTTTTTAAAATATATGCTGGTGGAAAATTTGGTGGCTTTCATGGCAGTTTCCTTGGGATCTCAAGCGAGACATGGGCCTGGTTCGCTCAGAATGGGCATGTCCCTCCTGGGGACTACAGTCATACCACTTTCCTTTTTATAGTTAGGCCGGTGAATCGCTCAGCACCCCATACCTCTCTTTCTGTGCATCTCCAAGTGAGCAAGGCCATCCGAGGGAAGATGAGACAGCATCCATCTCTAGTAGGGTGATTTGCTGAATGTTAAAAGGATGCTTCTCTCAGAACATTTTCCCCCTTCCTCCCCTAATTCCTGTGAATATCTACAACAGGTAAGGGGATGCAAGAGCAAGGCCAGCACTTCTCAACCCTCTGGTGGAGCTTTTACAAAAAATTCAGATACTTGTGTCCTGCATTTGGAGTTTCTGGTTTCACTGGTCTGGGGTGAGGCCCAGACATTCTGTGTGAACATGCAGCTCCCAAGGATGAAAGATTCCCTGTGATTCTACTGGGGACCAAGATGAGAACCACTGGGTTAGGCCAACACAAGCAAAGACCTTTTTTCCTAGAAAGACAGAGGTAACACGCAAGTATTCATCAGATGTTAGTGACAGCCCTAAGAAACTTTACCTTGATCTGTCACTTGACTTTGAGTTGAGGAAAAGGGAAAGGGGCAGTGGATGCCCAGAACCACTTGTGTGGCCTCCTCCTTTTGTGTTGGGCCAGCAAAACTCGTGGGGCTTGGCCCAGGGAGTGTGAGTCTCAAGGCAGGAATGATGGCAGCAATTGGTCCAAAGAAGCCTCCTCCGCTTGGAAAGAGGAAGATGCTCAAAACAAACTGAGCTACTAATTCTAAAATAATACACAACTGGATAGGAGTTCCTATCAGGGAGGAATACTCAGCTGCAAGTACAGAACACCCAACAAAAGAAGCCTAAGCAAACACGGGCCAATTTTTCTCCTAGGACAGTAAGTCCAGAAATGGATACTTTCTAACACTGGTTGAGCAGCTCCAAGGAAGCCAGGCTTCTTCCCACTCTCCTTCCCTGCTACCTTTAATGCAGCGTTTGTCCTCTAGTCCTTGTTGTCTCGTGGGCTGGAGATGGCTGCTGGAGGTCCAGTCACTGTGTTCAGGCAGGAAGGAGTAGAGGAGGGCTGAGGCAGTGATGGTCTCTCTCCTTTCATCAGAAAGCGAAAGCTTTCCCAGGCATATCCCAGCCGACTTCCGCTTAAGTCTCATCGTCCAGGACTGGGACACAGGGCCAGCCCCGTCCCCTAACTGTAAGGAAGGCTGGGTCCTGTGGGCATGAGACATCGCCCCAGTGGTTACCAAACCGCCATCCTGAAGGAAACCAGAGTTCTGTGAGCCAGGGAGAAGGGAGGATGGGTACCGGGTTAATAACTAATAGTGTCTGACACTGAGTCCCCGCGGGGACTTTGAGTTTTCTAGATGTCGCTCTTCACATACATCTATTACCGATACTGTGATGGCAGTTTTGTCCGTGGAGATTCTCTGAAGGGCTTTCACGGGAGACGTCACAAGGCAAGAATCTCAGGAGCCTGTCAAGCAGCTCGCTCCCATTCTTAGAGCCCCAGAAGTTCGCTGAAGACTCCAGCTGAAATCCTGCTCTGCGATTGCTATTTTCTTTCTGTAGCTGACTTTGCAACTATGACACTAAGTTGAAAGGATGGAAAAAGCACACTGAATTGACAATAGCACCATCTTCTGTCCAAAGAAATGTCAGCTTTTCAGCAGATCAGAGTTTTGGCTTATGCCAAAGCCCACTTATTCCAGAGCACATAGTCACGTAAGACACATACACTTAAAGAGCACTCTTTCAGTGGGTTTTGAGCCCTGGGTACCTATCTTTTTATTTTTAATTTATTTTATTGAGGTATAGTTGATTTACAATGTTAATTTCTGCCATACAGCAAAGTGATTCAGTTATACACACGTATATATACATTCTTTATCGTATTCTTATCCATTATGGTTTATTACAGGATATTGAACATAGTTCCCTGTGCTATAGAGTAGGATCTTGTTGTTTATCCATTCTCTATGTAGTAATTTGCATTTGTTAATCCCAAACTCACAATCCTTCCCTCCCCCCTCCCCCTTGGCAACCACAAGTCTGTTGTCTATGTCTGTGAGTCTGTTTCTGTTTTGTAGATAAGTTCATTTGTGTAGTATTTCAGATCCCGCATGTAAGTGATATAATATGGTATTTGTCTTTCTCTTTATGATGCACTTCACTCAGTATGATCATCTCTAGGTCCATTCATGTTGCTGCAAATGGCATTATTTCATTCTTTGTTATGGCTGAGTAATAGTCCATCGTATATATGTACCACATCTTCTTTATTCATTCCTCTGTTGCTTCCATGTCTTGGCTGCTACAAATAGTGCTGCAATAAACACTGAGGTGCATGTATCTTTTCAAATGATGGTTTTCTCCAGGTATATGCCCAGGAGTGGGATTGCTGGATCATAAGGCAATTCTATTTTTAGTATTTGGGGGAACCTTGATGCTGTGTGCCTGCCTTAAGTCACCATGTTCATCATTTCTTGTTTTCTGCGGGTATCTATCCATCCTGTCGTGGGGCTCTTGCCCACCACTTCCCTGGCAGCATCATGAAAAACCAAATGAAACACCTGCAGGGCCCTCAACAGTAGCAAACAGTGAGTTCCTGCAAACACTCCTACAGGAAGAAGACGTGTGAGAGGACCTTGATCTGGGTCCCTTTCCCTCACTTACACATCCTCTTCTCCAGTCACTCTTGCTCTTCTCTCCATTACCTCTTCTTAGAGGGAAGTGGTATCCATTTTAAGTTGGGAGAGTGAGAAGGGATTAAAATTCAGAGGTGCGTCCCAGCGATTACATTCACGGGTGCTCTATTTCAGATGGGAAAGGAATCAAGGACATCCATCTTCCGAGATCTCATGGAAAGATGTAAAATATATGGTGTAGACAACCAACACCCATACATGTGGGTTATTCATAGGTTGAAACTAGTGTTGTGAGGGCCCAAGTGAATATACGGTCAGTCAGCTATGAAAGCCAGAGGCGGAGGATGGAGCACATCCCAGGAAATGGGTCCTCAGAGCCCACTGCCCAACACTCACATCCACAAGGCAAAGCACAGGCAGAGTTCCTTCCTCAGAACCACACACATGTGTTGCCTGGGGAAACAGCACAGGGAAGGCTTGGGGACTAAGGGATGACAGAGAGAGTGTTGGATGAATACACGAATGTATGAGCTACAGTAAAGTAGCTGAACAGAAGGTAGGGCGACTCTAACACTTGTCCATACTGGCACCTGTTTTTGATGTTAAAATAACAACCAGTCTGGTATAGCCACTAGGGAGAACACTATCGAGGTTCCTTAAAAAACTAAAAATAGAGCTACCATATGATCCTGCAGTCCCACTCCTGGGCATATATGCAGAGAAAACCATCATTCAAAAAGATACATGCACCTCAGTGTTCTTTGCAGCACTATTTACAATAGCCAGGACATGGAAGCAACCTAAATGTCCATGAACAGATGAATGGATAGAGACAATGAGGTACATATATACAGTGGAATGTTACTCAACCATAAAAAAGAATGAAATACTGTTATTTGCAGCAACATGGATGGACCTGGAGATTATCGTACTAAGTGAAGTCAGACAGAGAAAGACAAATATCACAAGATATCACTTATATGTGGAATCTAAAAAAATGATACAAATGAACTTACACGCAAAATAGAAATTGACTCACAGATATAGAAAACAAGCTTATGGTTACCAAAGCAGAAAGCAGGAGAGGGATAAATTAGGAGATTGGGATTAACAGATACACACTACTGTATAAAACACAGATTAACAACAAGGACCTACTAAGGACTTACTGTACACCACAGGGAACTATACTTAATATTTTGTAATAACCTATAAGGGAAAAGAATCTGAAAAAGAATATATATATATGACTGAATCACTTTGCTGTACACCTGAAACTAATAAAACATTGTAAATTCAACTATACTTCAAAAACAATTGTCATAAACCCTAATTCATTTATGGATAAAACAGGAAACTTGCGAGGGTTAGGAGAAGCAAACTCTTCTAAACCCTATTCACATATCACTTCCCATGCAACTCCCCATCTTCATGAGGATGAGGAGGGGTAGCTGGCTGTTCTCACATGGGGTCTCCTCTGCCTATAAAAGCAGCATATTGTTGAATGTTGAACCAGGCGACAAGGACTTCAATTTTCAAATGCTCATGTTTCGAGAGTCATTATGTGCCTGGAAAGTTTCCAACTCATCAGTTTATAACACTCTCACTATAAAATACTGAATTCTTTATATATTAAAAAAAATTTTTTTTTTTAATTTTGGCTGCGTTGGGTCTTCATTGCTGCACACGGGCTTTCTCTAGTTGCAGTGAGCGGGGGCTACTCTTCGTTGTGGTGTGCAGGCTTCCCATTGTGGTGGCTTCTCTTGTGGAACATGGGCTCTAGGTGCACAGACTTCAGTAATTGCAGCATGTGGGCTCAGTAGCTGTGGTGCACGGGCTTAGTTGCTTCGCGGCATGTGGGATCTTCCCGGACCAGGGATCGAACCCGTGTCCCCTGTATTGGTAGGCAGATTCTTAACCACTGCCCCACCAGGGTATCCCAACATTGAATTCTTTTTCACCCAGTTTCAAGCACTTTTTAAACAGCTACCATACTTCTGGTACTATGTTTGGTTTGTAGGCTACAAAATGAATTAAAAACAAAATCCTAACTTGCAAGGAGCTCATAAGCTGTGGCAGAAACACACGTATTCATTCTTTCAACAGTCATTTACTGAGTGCCTATTGTGTGCCAGACCCTGAGAGTGCAGATTATGTAGGTGGTAAACCTGATAGTAATTGTAGACTTTTCTTTCTTGATGGTTTGGAGGTAATGTAGCAGAGTCCACAGCTCTGAGTCAGCAATGCTGCCTTTTTGTTGTGCGACACCAAGGCAAGTTACTTACCCTCTCCCATGCTCAGTTTCCTCATCTGTAAAATGAGAACAATAATAGCACTTCGTTTGTTTTGAGCATTCAATGCAGTAACGTAGATAATACAGATAAAGATATTACCATGTCTTCTTTATAAGTAATATAAGTAACTGTTAGCCATTATTATTACCACAATTGAAAGTCTGGGGAAGACAGAAGAAGAAGAAACATGATTAAGGGCATTGTGAGGGGCTTCTTAGAAATGCCTTGTAATTCCGGTCTTCCTTGAGGAGTAGGAGATTAGCATTTCTTGATCAAGATATAGCCAGAGGCGCAGGTACCAGGATTAGTGTGATGGAAGATCTAACTCCACAACCCCTGCCCAGCCCTCAAATTGCTCATGGAAGGGGAGGAGGCAGAGAAGTAAACTCACAGTTACAACGGTGTGACAAATGCTAAGATGTTTGGGGAACTTGGAAGGGGGTGACCTCACTTAGGTGGGGGGGGTGTTGGTGGTGGGAGCGAGGAATTAAGAAATGACTTTCTGGAGAGATGACATTCAAACTGTGTCTTGAAAGGAAAAGAAATAGTCAGGTGGAGTAGAGGCAAAGGCTTTCCAAAAGATGGAAGGGCTTTTGAAAAGACAAAGTTAGAGCAAGAAGCATGTTTTAGGGACTTCAAAACCCAGGTGTGTATGTGGCATGAGGACGATGGGGCTGGAGAAGTATGCAGGACCACCTCAAGAGGTATTTGGGATGTCATGCTAAGAAATTCAGCCATTGTGCTAGGAGCTATGGGTAGTCGTGGTTTAATTTTAGGAAGGTCATCCTGGTAGCAATATGACCTGTGTATTGGGGTAGAGAGTGAATCCAGGCACAAGGCTATTGCTGATATCTTAGTAAGAAATGAGGAGCGTCTACAACTAAGGTATTAGTGGGGACAGAGAGGTGGGGATTCTAAGAGATTTAGAGAGTTTCATGGTTAAATTCGAGGAGTGACTGTAAGTGGGAATCAAGGAAGAGAGTAGAAAGTCTATTTGAAACTAAGCAGAACCCTATGGGACCTTCCTGGAACAAACCACGCACCCCCATGTCCTCTACTTGCCTCTTGTCTGTAAAAAAAAAAAACTTTAGCCTCCTAGGCCTTCCCTGAGTTACAAAGAATAAATTTAATCAGAGAAGTGAGACAATGCAGAAGGAAAGGAAAACAGTCAAGCAAGACAAAATAATATTCGTTTAGCCATTAACCAAAGTCAAGGACCTTTAGTTCCTTCTCAAGGATTATAGATAATATTCTGAGCCACATCCTTTGAGCTGTTTTGCAGATGCTGGAACCCCCACCAGGTGGAAGAAGGGACCTGTAGGCTGCCCACAAGCACACAGACTCCAGACCACTAGTGACGAGAAGGCCGATGATGCTGACTCCTAATGACCTCACCACCAACCCATCAGAAAAATGTCCATGACCTGATCACACCCCCCAAAACCCCCCTCCTTCCCCGTCTTTATAAATCTTTCCTTGAAAGCCTTCAAGGAGTCGGGCCTTTTAAGCACTAGCTAACTGGACTCCTTACTTGGCCCTGCAATAAATGCTGCACTTTCCTTCACCACGACCCTGTGTCAGTAGGTTGGCTTTCCTGGACATTCAAGTGGACCTAAATTTGGTTTGATAACATATTGGCTCCCAGGTTTTCTGACTTGGGCAACTGGATGAGTGATGGCCATTCCCCTAAATAGGAAATAACTAGAAGAAGTGATGATGGGAGTAAGGGATGAGAGAATGAAGATAACGAGGTGACCTTTCTAACAGTGGAGACTGAGGATGAGGCCCTGAGAGTTACTCAATGGAGACATCTGGTAGGAAGTAGGTAGACAGATTTGGAGTTAGGAAAAGAGATCTGTGTTGGAGATCTAGATTTTTCTTTCTTCCTTTCCTTCTTCTTTCCTTCCTTCCTTTCTTTTTCTTTCTTTCTCTCTTTCTTTCTTTCTTTTTTCTTTTCTTTCTTTCTCTCTTTCTTTCCTTTTCTTTCTTTCTTTCTTTCTTTCTTTCTTTCTTTCTTTCTTTCTTTCACATCATTAGCATGTAAATGGTAGTTGAATCTACAGTTTTAATGAAGTTATTTAGGGAAAATTTATAGAGTGAGAAGAACAGGGATCTGGAGATGTAACTCTGGAAACATCCATATGAACAGGTCAGGAAGAGAAAGAGGAGTCTTCCCCAAATAGATGGAGAAGAAACAGCTGGGGAAATAGGAAAAAGAAAAAATAGAAAGACGGTATATGATGAAAACTAGAGGAACACAGTGTTTCAAGAAGGGGACTCCTCAACAGCCCTTTGGTGTTTCCAATCTTTGAAATTATAGCCATTCTGATGGGTGTGACTTGGTATCTCTTTGAGGGTTTAATTTGCATTTCTCTAAGGAATTATGATACTTAATATCTTTTCAGATGCTTACCTTTGCATTTTTTTCATTTACTGTCTGTTCAAGACTTCTGCCCATTTCTGTTTGAGGATATATGAAAAAAATATGTTGAAGGTTAAATGTTGAAGGCAATTGATATTTACTGACAACCTAAATTGGCTTACAATAGAACCCTTTATGCCTTCCATCAATGGAAAACTGAATGACTCTGAAATATGGGAAAAAAAATCTTGCATATATGGTGTCAGATAACTTTAAATAACTTTAATTATATATTTAAATTATATAAAACCAAAAACATAAAAATAACTTTAAATTACAGAAAATAACCTTAAATTTAAGTAACTTTAAATTACACTTTCTCCATTATATTTATTACACATCAAGCTCTTTGAAGGTGCGATTGTGACTTCTCCCTGAACTAAGGGAGAGATCTTTACAGTTGGAAAGCAAAGAAAACTCACGTCACTGATTCAGTTCGCCTAGGATTGAGCTAGAAACCAACCCAGTACCGTGTATGCTTAGGTGAGGTTTCTGTTTCTGTGTATAGCAGTAGATGCCGTTACGAATACAGAAAATACAGACACGTGGACTATTTGGGGGTATACATGCGGGAGTACAAGCATTGTATGGGAAGAGCTGGATGCTAGAGTCAGCTTGGGCATTTGCCTGCAAGCGCTGTTGCAGGCATCTCGTTTTCAGCCCTATCCCTAGCTCAGGCTGTAGTACTTTTCAGGGCCTCTACCTCGTTCCTGGGTTTTCGTTTTTTATTTTTTATGCAGATGTCGGGAACCCAGTTCAGACCCACTGTGTCAGTCAATGTGTGGGTGATGCCAGGCTGCACCTTTTTGAAAATGAGCTTCCAGATGATGGCGAGTACACCTTCCAGGTGTACCTCTGGCCCATTGTCACAGGCTGGCCTGAATGATTTTAGAGCCCTCGGGCAGGCCAATCTCCAAGTAGGAATCGATGGAGATGGTGTAGCTACATTAACGTTTAAAGAGAGCCACTTTTCTTCTTAAAAAAAATAACGGGCAGGGGCGAGAGGATCAGAACCCAAGCCAGTTCTGGTGAAACCGGCCCAAAGCTCGCCGAGCGGGACTAGGGGCGGGGCCGCAAGTCCCCTACCTGCGGGCGCGCGCCCGGGCCAGCCGCGCACGCGCACGCACTCGCGCACGCCGGCGCCTTCCTTTGGGCGCTCGGGGTCGGCGGCGCGCGGGGGCAAATGGAGTGGGTGCTGGCGGATGCGCTGCTCTCGCAGAGCCGGGACCCCCGGGTCCTGCTTGGGGCGCTGTGCCGCGGGGAGGCGTCCGCGGAGCGCGTGGAGACGCTGCGCTTTCTCCTGCAGCGGCTGGAGGACGAGGAGGCGCGCGGCGGCGGCGCGGGCGCGCTCCCAGAGGCGGTGCGCGAGGTCGCCGCCGGGTACCTGGTGCCGCTGCTGCGGGGCCTGGGCGGGCGCCCGGCGGGCGGCACGGACCCCGGCCCCCCGGGCCGCCAGCGCCAGCGCGTGCTGAGGGCGGCGGGCGCGGCCCTGCGCTCGTGCGCCCGCCTCGCCGGGGGCCCGCAGCTGGCGGCCGCGCTGGCCGAGGAGGCGCTGCGCGACCTGCTGGCCTCGGGGCCCGCCGAGGCGGCCGTGGAGGTGCTGGCGGCCGTGGGGCCTTGCTTGCGGCCCCGCGAGGACGGGCCGCTGCTGGAGCGGGTGGCGCGCACCGCCCTCGCCCTGGCGCTGGGCGGGGACGAGGCGGGGCCCGCCGGGGACGCGGCGGCGCTGGCGGCCGGGCGGCTGCTGCCGGCGCTGGGCCGTGGCGGCGGGGCGGCGCTGCGGGCCGTGTGGGGCGGGCTGGTCGCGCCCGGGGCGCCCGCGGGGCCGGGCCGCGTCGGGCCGCGGCTGCTGGTGCTGAGCGCCCTGGCCGAGAAGCTGCTGCCCGAGCCCGGCGCGGAGCGCGCCCCTGCGGCGCGCGAAGCGGGCCCGGACGCCCGGCGCTGCGGGCGCTTCTGGAGGACTGTGCAGGCGGGGCTGGCCCCGGCCGAGGACGCCCTGACGCGCAAGCGGGCGCGCTACCTGCTGCAGCGGGCGGTGGAGGTGTCGGCGGAGCTGGGGGCCGACTGCGCGTGCGCCCCCTTGGAAGGCCCCGGTACTGACCTCTTTGCGCCCCGCCCCGCCCCCCGCATCCCTATTTGACTTTCGGGGAGGGAGGCCCTCTGCTTCCGACAGCCAGCTCCTGGGGTCGTCTCGGAGATCCGTACAGAATTTGGCTATTCGCATGGTCCCCATAGAGCCTGAAAACCCTTGGGTACCTCATCTCCAGGCTGGTCTCTGAACTGACACAGATCCCTGCAGCGGACAACAGTCTGCATCTCCTACCCTTTTTCACCCAGAGCAGGCAGAGTACTGCATCCGTGGAATAATTTAGGAACGAGCCCAGGCAGGATTTTACAGACCAGATGTGCACTATATCATGGCAGGTCCGTTCTGATAGAAAAGGGTCAGCACCCATGAAATTGGAAGGAAAATTATTTACACATGCTGAGGAGGCATTGAATCTTGAGTGTTAGAATTTTGTCATGGAAACCATCACATTCTTTTGAAACTTCCTTGGTAATTCTCGTAGCAGGACTTAGCAATATTTGTTAAGCAAAAGTCGACCTTTTGAGGGTATTTTTGCAGTTGGTTTAATAGAATGAGGTTTTAGTGGGTTTTTTACTTTATTTTATTTTATATATGTATGTATACCTTTTTATATTTTGAGCCTGTGCTTCCTAGCACTTTATCACAGACCAAGAGTAGATGAAGTAGCAAGGCCTCCATTCAGTTTGGTCTGTTCTCATTGACTGGTTTGTTCACTGAGATATCTGAAAGTACACTTTAGTCATCTTAAATTCATTTTGAGCTATCAAACTGTTTCAGTAGATAGACAATTTATACTTTTCCAACCGCAGCTGCCTACTTATACTGGTAAGGGATTTTTGTTTGGCTGGAGTTGTGAGTAGATTAGATTTTTATATAAGTTTAAAACATCAGGTAGTAAATATTTTAACAGTCCGCAAGTCGGTGATCCAGTGAGAGTTGTCACTGGAAACGTTTTTTAAGTTACCAAAGTTAAATATTTATTTTAAAGTCAGTCATTCTGCAGTTATAAAGATAAGCAGTGGTCTTATGCTTGCTCCCCCTCCCTATTTCCTTCCTTTCAGAGAGCAGCCGCTTTTACCAATTTAGCTGATTATTTTGATATTTACCCCTATATGTTGAAATAATCTAGTAATATAAAATCCCTTGTCATACTTGTAATTTTGGTTGAATGCGAGTTCAACAAAATTATGACTTGAGAATACTGTTCACAGGTGATCTTTGTAGTCAACTACGATGATTTTTTTTCCTTCCTACAAGTTTTTCCTAGATTAATGTCATTTATGTTTGATTGTCTCCATACTTATTACTAATTCAGCCCCCAATTCTTAGTTAATTGTCTAAATCTTTCCTGTACAAAGTCAGATCATCTGACATAAATTTTCCTGAAGAAGTATCTCCTAGAGTCCTCTTACAGGCTCAGCCTGGTGCACAGCTGACGTTCTTAGATCTGCCTTCACTGTCATCTGGGGGATTCCCTTCACCTGCTCCTGTGTTGGAGCTCTTGTTTCCTGGAGTTCATATCTTCCTCTGTTTTGGTTTCCTCATTCGTTTTGGTGTAGTGTATTTTCAAATAGTTCCCTGAGATAAAGTTTTTAAAGACCTTGCGTATCTGATGATTTAATCAAAGGACCTTTATGTCTGATATGTTTTTATTTGTCATTTCCATCTGACACGTTTTTATAGTTTCCATCTCCTAAAGTCCCCATCTGTGCATGTTGTCTACCTTTCCCATTAGATCCATTAACATACTAATCTTAGTTATGTACAAGTTCTATACTTGGACCATCTCTGAGTTTGGTTTTGTTTTCTGTTTTCTCTCTTGGCACTGGGATAACTTTTTCGGGTAGAGACTGAAATAGTTATGCCTTAGAGATAGGCATTCCTCTCTGTTAGACTGTTGGGTTGAGCGACCGTAGTTGAGCTGGCTGTGGATTTTGTTGGTGGTGGATTGTTGCCTCCTAATGTTTAGTGTGAAGCCTGGTGTACCAAAAGGTTTTTCTCAAGCCCTCGTTGCCAGCTCCACAGATGGAGAGCTTCCTCCATGCCTTTGTCCTTCTCTCAAGGATGTTTGCTACTTGATGCAAAGCTTGAGATGGGGAAGGAGGGAGTAGGTGTGGACTCCCTTGGGGTTCTCAAAGTTTCTAAGTTGTCCAGCTAGCCCATACTTGGCCTTTAAAAATTCGTCACAATTTTATTTTTTTAACTGCTTTTTTAGTGACCAGCTCTTCCTCTTGTGCTTGGCCAGAGGTGGAACAATTTGTGTGTCCTGTCTATTCTTGCCGAGGTTTTCTGCCATTTGGAATTAAAGGGCAGTGCAACCTCAGCTCTCTGATGGATACCCCCCCCAAGGAAAAAAAAAAGTTTAGGGTTTTGTAGATAATCCATCCTCCTTCTTTTCTTTCTTGTTGTGGCAGTAATGTTTTCTTGTGGATTTCTTGGAAGCCAAGACCAAGCATGTCTAGACACTTATTTTGCCCTCACATTCAACTGATGGTTTGATTGACTTGGAAGATATTTCTGTTCAAAATTTTAAAGGCATCAGTCTGATGTCTTAGAAGCTTGAGCTCCCATTGTTACTATTGAGAAGTCTGAAACCACTGGGATCCTGTTTATTTATACATGATCTGTTTCTTCTCCATAGATGATTGTAGAGGCTGCCATTTCAGTTTTGGGGGCCTGTTTACATCCTGGTGCAGGGCAGTCGGTGGACCTATTCAATCTGGAAATTGTGTCCTTCGGTTTTGAAAACTGTTCTTGTATTACTTTGATTTCCTCCCTTCCTTTTTGCTCTCTATTCTCCTTTTGAATGTTGAACCTCCTGGACCAGCCTTCAGCACATCTTTTCTCTCCTATTTTCTATGGTTTTGTCTTCTCCGCTTCCTGGGTGATGTCCTGAACTTTATTTCCACTCCTTTCTTTGAGTTTCTTGTTTTTGCTATCAGATTTTTGTTCTCATGAGATCGTTTTTATTCTTGGAATGCCTCCTTTTTAATAGCATACTGTTTTTATATAGCTGCGCTATTTTCTCTTATTTCCCTTTAAAATATTAGTGAAAGTCCCCCCCCCCCCCCCCGCCCACATAGTTTTGTTTTCTCCAGATGTCCTTGTTTATTTGTTTTGGTCTTGATCTTTAGTGTAGAGGTTTCCCTAGATGTCTGGTGGTCCTTATATACCTCCTTATATGTAATAATGTGGAACCAAAAGTCATGTTTAAATCTCTGAGTACCTGAGTGATGCTGGTTGACTATGTACTTCACTGTAGGGTGATGTGGCCAAGGCATATCGGTGGGTAATCTCTGGTGAAAGTATTTTCAGGTCGTTCCTCTTGGGTGGCCACACTCCATGGAGAAGGTCCTCTGGGACCTGAGGGGCTAAGACGGTGATGGGGGCAGATAGAAGGGCGTCTCAGCATCCAGGATGCATACGTGGTCACTTCCCATTTTCACATGGCGCTCACCCTGACCTCAGCTGTGTCCAGTACCCCTCCATCTGGAGACCCACTATTTTACCCTCCCCAGAGAACAAATCCCAGTCTTTTTCCTGTTCAGAGTACAGGAAAGGGCATCTGGGGATCTGCTTCATAAGCACATTGAACAAATCCTCTTTAGTTTAGCCTTGATTTTTCACCTCTGCTTCCTGGACTAGTTTTTGCTGCCAATTCCTTAGGCTTGGGGGGATTTTGTAGTGTGAATCAAATTTTCTTTTCTTCCCTTGTGCCAACTTAGTGGTCACTTTTCCTGAGCCTGCTTATTTTCATCTGACGTTCAGATCCTAAATTCCATTGCTGCTGTCCGCTCCCCTGTTCTCCCCACTCTGGGGTTTTTGCCTTTGAAAAACCTTTTATTGTGATAGTGAGATTCTTAGGGAGAGAGAGTAGAGTACATGTGTTCAAATCTATCATTCTTACCCAGAATTCCAAAATAGTCATCTTAATTTTTTAAAAACAAAAACAAAACCTCCTTTTGAGATTCTTGTTAGCCCACGCCTCCTACCTAGGCTTTGATACAGGGGAACCCTCCATTGTTCAAGAAAACAAAATTTGGTAATAGTAGCATAATTTTAAGAACCACTATCATTCAGAAAGTTATGAAATGTTCTAATTTAGAAACTAAATCTAGGAACTAATTTTCTTTTTTAAACCATATCAGGCCCAAGTCTGTTTTGGTGGTCTGAGAAGAAAAAAGATGAGCTTCTAAAGTTTTGGGAAAACTATATTTTAATTATGGAAACTCTTGAAGGAAATCAGGTAAGTATTTTCATATTTTAACAAATCCTATGTAGATGCAGGGTTTGTTTTTCTTTTTTGGTTTTTTGTTTGTTTTTTGTTTTCCAAACATTCTGTAAAAGCAATACAGAAAGGCCAACTTGGATATAGCATAATGGAATTTGTTTTCTGGCATAGATGCAATTTAAGATTGAATGTAAACTCAGGAAATTAAAGAATACTTTCAGTTGACTTATGTTATCATTCAAAGAATTTAGTCATATTTGATCTTCTTTTCACATTTACTTCTAAAGTGTTTGTTAGTTTTTAGGTTCTCTATGTTATGAATAATATCCAAAGAAATACACGCTGAGGAAAATGTTACTTAAAGCCGGAGGTAAATTGTTATGAAGTAAATAATGGCCCTTTGATTTTGTAGGTTTCCTTCCTTGCTCCCTCCCTCCCGTGCTTCCTTTCTTCTGTCCTCTCTCTCTTACATCTTTGCATACTTGATCCGGAGAATAGAAACTTGAAAAATCATTTTCAGTTGACTTCGAATTCGCTTTTGTAGGATCATGGAATTTTTAAGTTGGGATGAATCTCTTTTAAGATCACCTACTCTAGTGCAGTGGCTCTCAAACTTGAGCATTCATTAGAATCACCCAGATGGCTTATTAAAATATGCGTTGCTAGGTCCCGTCCACAGAGTTTCTGATCCAGTAGGTCTGCAGTAGGGCCCGAGAATTCGAGTATTTTACATGTTCCCAGGAGACACATGTGTTGCCGTGCTGGGAACTACACTTGGAGAACCCCTGGTGTAGAGGTTCCCAGTCCATGAGTGCAGACCACTGCGGGGCCAGCCATGGTGGAGTCACTGGGAGGTATCAGTTCAAATGCATTGTTTGTGGACTGAAATAAACAATTACTCATATGTGCTAAATACGAGGCTGAGTCAAAAATTATCTGCACTTTGGTTGTAGGGTTTCATTTAATTAACTTTTAGAAAAGACAAATACATCATTTTTCAACATAATTTCCTTGCTTTTCAATACACTTTTTCAATCGGTCAACAAGCTTTCGTATTCCCTCATTAAAAAAATGTTTTAGGCTGACCTGTGAGCCATGAATGCACCTCTGTCTTCACTCCTTCATCAGGAGTGAATCTTTGTCCTCATAGGGTTGCTTTCAGGGCACCAAACGGAAAGTCCGTTGGAGAAAGATCAGGGCTATAGGGAGGATGCTTTAACACCTCAAAATGAAGTTTTTGGAGAATGTCGGCAGTGTGGGCAGAAGTGCGCGGACGTGCATTGTCATGCAAGATCACAGCACCCTTGGATAGCAGTCCTCTTTGCTTAATCCGAGGTTTAGGCTTCAGCTCTTCAGTAGGCATCGCTCTGTAACAAGCACTGTTGATTGTTGAACCTTTTTCCTGATTATGTTCCAGTACTGGCCATTGAGAATCCCAGAAAACTTTAAGCATCAATTTTCCAGCTGATGGTTGACTTTTGAACTTTTTCTTGGTCGGCGATTGAGGATGTTTCCATTCCATACTGTGCTGTTTACTCCCAGGCTCCTAGTGATGATCCATATCTCCTCACCAGTAATGATTCTCTTTAAGAAACGTTCACCTTCCTTAGAGTATCAGTCCAAATTTTGTTTGCAGATATCCAAATGCTTCTGTTTTGTGCTCTTCCATAAGTTCTTTTGGTACCCATCTCGCACAAACTTTTCAAAACCTAAGTCCATCGTGGATTACTTTGTTTTGAGGTGTTAAAGCATCCTCCCTGTAGTCCTGATCTTGCTCCATTGGACTTTCACCTGTTTGGTCTCCTGAAAGCAGCCTTACGAGGATGAAGATTCACTTCTTTTTTTTTTTTTAATTTTTTTAGAAGATTCACTTCTGAAGTGGTGTATTAGTGGCTCGTGGCTCATGGCTCAGCCTAAAACATTTTTTAATGAGGGAATATGAAAGCTTGTTGACAGAAAGACAAAGCATATTGAAAAGCAAGGAGATTATGTTGGAAAATGATGTATCTGTCTTTTCTAAAAGTTAATGAAAATAAATTCTACAGCCCAAGTGTGGATAATTTTTGACTCAGCCTCGTGTATGTAGATGAGAGGATAAGGAATAAGGGAAAAGCATTTCTAAACTCATATAAACTTTTATGGTTTTCCTTAATCAGTACCTCCTATTTAGAAATGTTGATTTGCCTTTAGTTTGTCGGGTATCTGCAGCAGAGTCTGAGTAGAATGAAGAGCATTGGACTCTGAACTGGCTCTGCTTCTAAATGTGTGGCCTCAAACATTTGAGTAACTACAGAAAGCGTTTCAGTATTTTTTTCCTCTTTGTAACATATTGGTATCAGCAGCCCTACTTGTTTCCCAGGATGGTTGAGGATTACATGATGTAATTTATGATACACTATAAATGTAATGTCACCGTAACTGTATTCTAGGTTATACTTTTTTAGCTTTGCCTCACTGTCTTACCTGAATTTATAGGACTTAAAAACTGGAGGAATCAGGCACCTTCTGCATATTTTTTACATGGGGGTGGTGGGCAGAGGTTGTGGGGGAGGAACAGAAGAGTGACTTATATAAATAGATGAAAATTCTTTTCAGTTTTTTTAAAAGTGAATTTTCATTTCCTATGGCTTTTTGCTTTTGTTTTCAGATACATGTTATAAAGCCAGTTTTACCAAAGCTAAACAGTCTATTTGAATATGCAGTATCAGAGGAAAATGGTAATACTTACTTTTATTGTGATTTTTTATAACACATTGTTTTTCCCCTTGATTTTATAACTAACTCTTGTTCATTTTAGAGAATGTTATATGAATATATGACCTCACTGCTACTAAGAGACAGCTGCTAACATTCTGGATACGTACCTTGTGGTTTGATCTCAAATGTTTTTTTCCTCCCTCAGCAGTATATCCAAATGTATTTACCTATGTCCTTAAATACTATGTCCTTAAATAGTCTTTGAGAATTTAATTTTAAATGGCTACAGAGTTTTCTGTAATTTAGAAGTATGGTAATTTTATAAACTTCTTATTATAGAGAATTTCAAACATTTATGGAAGGAGAAGAGTTTTTGTGATGAACCCCATCACCCAGCTTCAGCAGTGATCAACTCGTGGCCAGCCTTTATCTTCCGTCATATGTGGCCTCTCCTGCTGCCTCCCTAGGTTCCTAGACAGCATATCATTCCATCTGCAACTTTTTCCAGTGTACATCCTTACGAGATGAGGACTCTTTGGTAGTGTTTTAATGATGGTGTATTATTCATTTTTAATAAGAGCTCTTTGGTATTCTATATTTTAACTGCTTTCCACCCTTATTCTCTTAATATAT
The DNA here is from genome assembly GCF_030028045.1 of Hippopotamus amphibius kiboko. NCBI lineage: Eukaryota > Metazoa > Chordata > Mammalia > Artiodactyla > Hippopotamidae > Hippopotamus > Hippopotamus amphibius. The sequence continues at coordinate 82,707,375 of NC_080190.1, read as the reverse complement.
CTATTTCATTGTTAAAGTTACTTTCTTGGGGTTTCAGCTATTGTTCTGTAGGTTGGACTTCTTAGGAAGGGAAGATTCCAAGGTACTATTTTAAATGTGGTTTTGAAGTCCTCAATCGGTACTGTATTATGTGAGCTTTTTAGGAGAAATAACAAGAAGCTGGAGCTTCCTAAAATTATTTTATGAAATTAAGTTTAGATCAGTGAGGCAGAGTGCACGCTAGCAGTGTTTCGTGTTCATGTGAATAGAATGCCGCATTACCGTGTTTACACCTGAGAGTTAACCTAGGTAAATGGGTTTAGTGCCTACGTTAGATAATTACAACTTTAATAGCTGGACCCTTTAGGAATTGAGCTTTATTTAGCTGAGTGCTGTGGTTGTTTTCTGATACACTGGGATTTTTCACAGACCATAAGAATCTATAGTCCCACCTGGGGCTAGAATTTAATTGAATCCTGTTGTGACTTCACTTATGCATTTACTATAAAAATGATTCTCTTATTACCATGTTTTGCCCACAGCTCTTGGCAAACCAAATCAAATAGCAGTGACAGGTTTTGAAAAATTACCACTGCCAAAGAATTGAACAAGCATCTTGGTGTAAATTATCAAAAAAAAATGGACTGACTTGTTTATAGAATGCCATGAGTTAAAAATCCTGAATTTTTTTTCTAATAGTGTTCAAGGGAATTTCAAAAGAGTTAAAGTATATCTAAGGTACATATTCCATTTTTTGTTTGTCACTCATTTGTATATTTACTTAATGTATTGGACACTAAGTGCTTACTTAGTGTCCCATACATGCTAAGTGCTGGGATAAAGTGGTGAGACAGATGTACTGTTTTTCACTTGATTTTTGTCTCTTTTCCAGGGAAAAAATAGCTTTGATTATAAGCTCTAGACAGGCAACAAACAAGAGGCAGAAATGGAGTATCTAGTGAGTGAGGCCATACCTTGGAGAGGGCCTGCCTGAGGAGTGACACAGAAGCTGAGGAGACAGCTCTGGGTGCAGTGACCCTGAGATGGGGACAGTTCAGTGGGGTGGAGGACCGGACCGGAAGCCAGAGCATAGTGGTGTGGGAAGGTGGGGTGAGGTTGAAGTCGTTGTCAGGGGCATTTCATGCATTTGGATTTTATTCTGAGTTTTGAGAAGCCACACAAGGGTTTTAAACAGAGGAGGGATGGTTTCAGATTTCTGTATGAAAAATGGATTGAAGCAAGGTGAGAGAAGAATTGGTTGAAATCACCCCAAACCTAAAGTTCCAACCTGTGTGCGTGGGGTCATATTTAATTTCTGTACACTAGCTACTATGACATTCGCTTGCAGTCTTTCTAAATGAAACTCTCTGAAAATGGAATACCAGATACTGAAGTTGTTTGGTTATTCAGTAATTAAACACCCTTGGATGTGATTAAAAACAAACTTTCTTTTGTGGTGTTGTAATGAAGTTAATGTGTGTGTGTGTTTATTTATGAATATATAGTCTGTGTGGGGCAACATACCTTGAGAATCAAAGTCAGCACTCGGTGTTTATTTCCACAGGGTGTTGGCTCTTTCACCCATCCTGGCATCTTTGTATTTATAAAAGAATGTTTGAAAGTGAAAATAAAATCCTGACCAAAGAAGGCGTGACCCACTTTTTGGAGCTGTATGAAACAAGGGTTCTTCCATTTTCACCAGAATTTTCTGAGGTAACGACAGCCTTTCTGTTACCTTGTTCCCTGTTTCAAGAGATGAGAGTGAGGCCTTTGTTGTATCCTGTGTGATCTTCAAACATATGAAATAGGGCTCAAAAATCACAAGTAACATTTTATAGATTTGCATACAATAAATCCTGTTTCTCTAAACTTAGTTATCATACTTGGAAAAGACTTACTGTTGTGTAGTTTGTTGACTGGCTGCCTGCATCATTACTGTGATGAAAAGTAGTCCTTTGGTATCAGTATTCTGAACAAAAGTCAGCAGCAGGAAAACTGGTATAAAAGTGTGTTAGTGATACTCTTTCCACAGTCTGAATCCCTGAATCCTCTATTTAATGATGCTACTCCCGCAGTTATGAGTCAGTGAATTGTTACCTACTGTACTGAGCAGAGGTTGCCTTTTGAGCTACATTATTAGAATCTGTACTTCCATTTATCAGAAATCACACAAAGCAAAGAGATTGTGAGAATTATAGCTGTGATGTAAAGTTTATATTATGGTGCCACAAGAGTCAGGCAATCACTGACCTAGGTATAGTAATTTACCTCTCATTTAGAAGTAACCTAAGTAAACTTTCCTAATTGTCCAACTACATGCATAGTGTTTTAATATGCATCATTTTTCTACATTCTCCCAGCCTTCCTGCACTTCCTGGAAGCTAGCTTTTGTCTAGTAATGTTTTTGAAGTTATACTTTCCCCCCTTTATCTTCCAGGCATAGTGGCTTGAATTTTCTCTTGAGTATCTGCTGTTTTCCCCTTACTCTACCTTTGTTTTCCACTGTGTGTCCCTTCTTTGGATTCCTTTCTTCATTCTTAGCACAACATGTACTCTCTTCTCAGTATTCCATATGTTTTTATCAGGTGGCAAAATTCGGTCATTTTGTCGTTCCGGTGGAATTAAGCTATCCTCCAAGACTATCATAAATCAACCTATAGCATAAGAGACCAGCTTTGCTCGTAGCAGCTCTTCTGTAGTCCTGTGTAGGATGTGCAGTTAGGGCAAGCTGACTTTTCAAAATTATGGTTACAACTTAACATCAAATACTTTTTTCCTTGTTTTTTAGTTTATTATTGGACCATTAATGGAAGCACTTTCAGAGAGCTCTCTGTACAGCAGGTAAGCAAACATTGTTATTTAGCAGCAGTGTAGTCATGTGTATCTGGTATATAAATTGAACGTGATTATGAAATATGACCAGATTGTGTAATGCATTTGGTACATAAATATATGTTGCCTCATAGACATTCAGCTTTTTCTAACCATGCCGTCCCTTCTGTGTGTTATCCTTCTTGCCTTTCTTCTAGTAGTCGTATCAAGTGTTTCTTTTCTTTCCTACTTTGAACCCAAGCGGTCTGGGGCTTTTGGGAAGGCTACCCTCGCCTAGCTACTTTCTTTCCCTTACTCCTGATTTCTGCCCTCTTGGAAATTGTGGTGGCTTTGGCTAACCAACACTTGACACTTTTTTTTTCTTTTTCATTTAACTTTTAATTTTGACTTTTAAGAGTTGTGAGAATAATACAAGGAATTCTCATTTACCTTTCCTCCACATTTCCTAAATGATATTGTTTAGCCACATTTGCTACATTGTCGTCTGTGTTCCTCTGTGTGTGTGTATGTGTGTACTTCTCTGTTTCTTAGCTCTCTCTGCTGAGCAGACTTACCATCTGTATTTCAGTGTCCGTTTGTCCATCCATCCATGCGTATTAAAAACTGTCAGTTCGCATCAGTACATCCATTTCTAGTCCACTGTCACAGGGTTCATTCTAACTTTCCCCTGTCCACATCTGACAGTGGAGGCCGTTCTGCATGACGTATTACTTATTTGACACCTTTACCCTTTGTCAAGGTTGATATTGGGAAGAGTTTGTCAGTGGTGTGCCTTATCCTCATGTTTTGAGCATTATCCATACTCCTGACTTATAAATTCAAAAATTTCCCCTGCTTTTGAAGTTATGTTGTCTTTCTAATTTTGATAACCAAGTTTGTTTATACTTGCAAGTCTTTCGTTTGGTATATCTCTAATAGAAAAAAACTCTCCTTAAGAACTTCTTTAAAATGTTTAAATTAGTCTGTGCTAAGTTATATTAATATTTAGTCCTGTTTAATAGCAAAAGAGCATAGCAATGCTAGATTTGCCAATTATTTTTAGTTTTCAAATAACTCATTACTCCTGAATAGTTTTCTGAAGCAATTAGACAGCTGGAGAGCAGTAAAACCAACTTGGTGCTTTCTGAGAGCTGACAAACACATTTATTATGAAATGCCTTCAGTTCCCTAGCACGCTAATGTATCCAATTAACAGATAATGTTCCTGGCAGAAGCATATAGCAAAAGAAAAAAAATGTGGCTTCAGTAGATGTTAAGAATTAAATGCTCTTTGCTCTTGCAAAAGTGATTTATTACTAACATATGTCTTTCCATGAATGTTATTTCTTTTATTTAATACTTAGAGATTTAAAATCATTGGATTATGTGTTGGAAATAATAAAATGTAATTTTAAATGCTCATTTTTAGACTTTTTTTTTAATGATACTATCTGGCAGGATTCATATATGTGTGTCAGAGAAAGTGTCATAAAAAGGAAGTCCATGCCTGCTTAGTATAGCGCGTTACTTACGTCCATTTTCCTAGAAGATCCCTGAATTTTTTGTAATCAGAAGGATCCTCAAGATTTTACTGAAGAATAAAATGCGGGTTCAGAAGAAGAAGATGGTTTTATTGTTTTATGGTTGAAAGACATTCGGGCCATGTTCCATTTAGTTTCAGTATATTTATTTGTAAATGGATTTTAAATATTTGGTTTTTTTCCCCCTTTGTCTGTAGGTCCCCAGGCCAGCTGATGGGAAGTGGTTCTCCTTTGGGATTGAAATTACAGAAGTTTTTAGTCACTTACATTTCTCTTCTTCCAGAAGAAATAAAAAGTACGTGTCAGTAAAGAGTTTCTTTTTAATTTATTAGCTTATTTAAATTTTTTAAAAACATTTTAGTATATTGGTTATAAGCACCAACCTATGACTGTTATAATCATTATTATTGGAAATAGTTCCTTTTTCCAGGGAATGCAGATTTTGTCAGAATTCTACACGTGTCCATTGAAATTGAGTACACACTGTTACCTTTGTATGTAACATAGTACCAGTATTGGTATCCATAGCATAGAAGCAGTTTTGAAATTTGTGCTGCGGTTTGCCATTCTTTCTAATTGTCTGTAGTTTCAAAATTAGCAAGATAGGTTGAAGAAAGAATCTGGGCTTAGAGAAAAGTTATAAACAGAATATCCATGGTGGCAAAGTTGTCCCTTTATAGATATTGACTTAGAAAGATAAGAAAGAAAAAAATACTTGCTTTTTGTAAGACCTTATATCCTAGAAATATCCCACTTCTTCAGATTGGAGATATACTTTTCTTTCTGATGAGCTATGTTGGTAAGCAAAGCGCAAAACCATTCCATGTTATTTTGCTTGCTGAGCAGCAGGACTTTACTTTCTGAATCTTCTTTTTTTTCTGTGCTTTGTGACTTAGAAAGTGATCCTGGCTATTAAATATATATATATTTTTTCTTTTGTATGTAATCCGCAAATAGGGTGAATGATGACCCATGGTAATATGTAGTCAAAAGTCAGGAAATAAAGGGAAAAGATGGTCATCTGTATATCACAACTTTATAGAAAATTGTTTTGATTACTTTTTTAAAAAGTTAAAGTGGAGAAGATGACTGTCAGAGCCATTCTTTAGTTTGCTAGAGTGTGGAAGTTTACAGTCTGGGGGTTAAGTTGCGGACCACGTTGGCACATCCCGCGTGCACAGCACAGTGTGAGGGAGATGACGGTGATCAGCGCCCCCTGTTTTCTGAGCGCCTGGTGTTTGTGGCCCTGCCAGGCACATAGCTGACCCTTGTCCGTGTGGTGAGTGAATGAGAAATAGAAGCTTTGCTGTTGCCATCTTCCCTGTATGGTGAGAGAGGTATTAGGCAGAAGGTGGGAACTTAATTAGTCCAGCGGGAGGGAGGGCAAGTAAAATGTTTACTTACAGCTTTTACTTTGTAGTTTTTTTCTGTCACTAATTTCCAGTAAATATCCTAAGCGTATCTAGTTTTGGGCTAAGTACTTTGGGTTATATAAAATATGTGTAATACCCTTTCAGGAGCATCCAAGGGTTTCTTAGAAGTCATTCTACAGTGATGATCTGAGGAAACAGACATTTTCATTAACTCCATGACTTGAAGGTCCTTAAGACATCACGCATTAGCACAGAAAGCAGGATAGAGCACCATCCCTTTGTATCTCAAAATAAAGTAATTATAGTGATTAGATCCAGGGTAGGTAAGAAATAGCCTGTGAGAAAGATCTAATATTGTTTGCAAATACCAGAGGCAAGTTACCATTGGTATTTCTTATCCTGTTTTTTTTTTTAACATCTCCAACAGAAGAATGGCTTCCAACAGTAAAAATTTATCTTTTACCTTAACTTAAATATATATATGTATATAGCTGCGTGGTTATCAGAATTTCTACAGTATAGTAGAATACTTATCTTACTAAAAAGGAAAGAAATTGAAATGACTGATTTTTTTTCCAACAGCTTTATTGAGATATAATTCACACACCATAAAAGTCACCCTTTTAAACTGCTTAGTTCAGTGGTTTTTAGCATATTCACAAAATTGTACAACCATCACCACTAATTCCAGAATATTTTCATCATCCCTGAAAGAAACTCCATGCCCATAAGTAATCAAGTCTCATTTTCCCTCTCCCCTGACTCCTGTCAGCCACTAATTTACTTCCCATCTCTATAGATTTGCCTTTTCTAAACATTTCATATAAATGGAATCATATAATATGTGGCCTTTTATTTTTATGTCTGGCTTCTTTTGCTTAGCACAGTGTTTTTAAGATTCACATATGTTGTAATGTGTCAGTATTTCATTCCTTTTTGTAGCTGAATAATATTCCACTGTAAAGATACTGCACATGCTGGTTCTCCATTCATCAGTTGGTAGATGTTTGGATTGTTTCCACTTTTAACTGTTATGAATAAGTGCTACGAATATTCATATGCAGTTTTTTATATGAACATAATCTTCCACTTCTCTTAATTATATACCTAGGAGTGGAATTACTGGGTCATGTGATAACTCTGTGTTTAACTTTCAGAGGAGTTGCCAAGCTGTTTTCCGCACGGGCTGCAACATTTTACATTCCCACCAGGAATGCCTGAGAGTTCAGCATCTCCACATCCTTAACGCTTGTCATTGCCTGTCCTTTTGATGATGGCTCTCCTAGCGGGTGTAAAGTTGTAGCTTATTGTGGGTTTTGATTTGTATTTCCCTACGTAATGTCATGATGTTGAGCATCTTCTCATGTGCTTGTTGGCAATAATGATGTCTTAAAACTTTTTCTTTTAGGTAGTTTCCTGTTAAAATTTATTCAGAAGATGACAAGCAGACATTGGTGTGCTATTCCTATTTTGTTTCTATCCAAGGCTTTGGCAAATATCCCAAGATGTAAAGCCCTGGGTGTAGAAGGGCTTCTTGCCCTCAGGTAATTCACTCTGTGTATGTTCACATAGGGTTATTTGTCATGACTTTCCGTTAGTAAATTCTCTTTTCCCTTCACCTTTAATCCATAGTGAGTGGTTTTAGTTAATACTGACATTGGGATTTTTCCCTCTTAATTTTATATAATAAAAAAAGTAAATTTAAAAAATCTATTATTCATATAGTGAACTTATTTTATGAATTACTGATTTAAATATATGCCATAATACATACTGTTGGATTTTGATCATTTTAAAAATAAGGCCAGAAAGTTGTTTTTGTAGGAAACTAGAGAAGAAATATCAAATATCAATATTGATTGCAAAGTATTTCAAAAAAAATGTAAAATTCTTTCTTTGAAATTATCTTGTTATTTTTAAAAGGAGATTTGTTTCATATTAAAATTGAGCGCTACTGTAGGCCTTAGTTATTTAATAGCTTTGAAATTCTTCTGGCGGTGACAGCATTAGAAAGTGTAGATGTATTAAATCAAGTTGTCAGTTATTACGAACCGTCAGGATTGTCTCTGGGAGCATGGTCGTGCATGTGTTTTTTCCGACATCAGGGACGTTCTTCAGTGCACCATAGTCACACACCAGACCCTGCTGAGAGGCGCGGCACAGTGCTGTCTCCTCCAGGCGGCCATGAATCTGGTGGACGTGGTGAGTTTATCCTTCTTCCTCCTGTTAACTTCAGTCTCTGAGTCTTTTTTAGTGAGCGAGTGCTCATAAAAGAGTTAACACAGCAGGCCTGTGATGCTGTTGTCAGAAAGCCCTGCTTATGAGGTTGGCCCTAGGCTGGTATCTGGGAACCTGGATTTTGGGAGGGTCCTCACCATCCTATCTACTGTGCCTGCAGTGCTCATACAGTGTGGTCTGTACTAAACATCTGCTCTCCTTCCCGGGGTCTGGAATTGTAGGTGCTGTGCAGTGGGTGTCTATGTGCCCAGCTCCCAGTAAAAACTCTGGGCACTGGTTCCCTAAGGAGCTCCCCTGGTAGGCATTTTACATGTTGGTGGGATAGTGGGGTGACCTTACCAGGGGAGGACTCTTGGAAGCTTTCACCTGGTTTCCTCTGTATTTTTTCTGCACATCTTCCAGGAAGCTGACATTCAAGAAATATCTTTATTCTGTGTTTTTCACAGAGCTCCAGTAACATGATTGCTGAGAACAGGGATCAGCAAACTTTCTTGTGAAGGGCTGGATTAGTATATATTTTAGGCTTTTTGAGTCATACGGTCTCTCTCATAACTACTCAAAAGCAGCTGTAGACTGCTTATAAATAAATGGGCATGGCTGTGTTCCAGTAAAGCTACTTACAAAACAGGCTGTGAGCGGTTTTGCTGACCCTGGCTTAGAGCAGGGTAACTGAAGATGTGCAACCCTAAGAGACTGAAAAGACCTGAGTGGTTTTCTTAAGGCACAGGGTCATTTTTGTGGCTTTGAAAAGTAAGATTCACTTTTGATTTAAGTAGTAAGTAATTTCTTATAGGATATTTCTGTGTTTGCTTTTACATTGTAACTATCTTAGCTCTAAGATAGCAGCCTCGATTTCAAGGAAACCAGATTTATAAAGTAATCTTTCATTTTCTGTAATGGTTGCTGATTTGTAATCAGTATCTTCATATTAAAAGTTGAATAATATTTTCTTTTTAAAAAATAGCTTTTGGTTTAACTAATAGTATTCTACTTTAAATAGTATGCTAGACTGCTTTTACAGTAATTTTGATTCAACTAAACATTTTTAAATGAGTCATTTTTAAAAACCACCTGCCCCCCTGCCCCCCAGGAGAAAGTGTCACTCTCTGATGTCTCAGCTTTTCTCATGTCAATGAGACAAGAGGAGTCCTTAGGACGAGGGACTTCATTGTGGACAGAGGTGAGACTGAAAATAATTTAACGATAAGGTCTTTGAAAACTTTGTGAAAAATTGTGTCTAATCGAATTCGTTACTAGCCTTTTATATAAAATATATTTGCTTTGCTATCTGTGACCAGAGGTTTTAAAAATTGTTTATTTGCTTTGAGTGGACCTAACCCATCATGCTGCTGGGATTTGTATGGAGAAGGGGAGGCAGGGAATGTTTGGAATAGAGATGGACAGACTTAGAAGAGAAGATAGTGTTAGTGGGCAGGTCCCGATCCCGGAGGAGATGTATGGGGAATAATGATGCTGTTAGACTCAACAACGGGAACACAGACCTCCTCCTTGTCTTCTGTCAGTTCACGGCACTTTCATCTACTCAGGCTCCCGAGCCTGACATATCGGTAATCTGTAATTCTTCCTGACTTCTTGCATCGAATTCATCTTGAAACCGTAAGTGTCTTGCCTTTTCTCCAGTCGCTGCGCTCGTGGAGACCCTCCCCTGCGATGACTCCTTTCTCACTGAGAACTCTCCGCTCACCCCACGTGCAGGGCCCAGAGATCCCGCTGTGGCCTGACGGGCTGCCCTTCTCCGCGGGTTCTTTAGTCGTCCGTGTCCTCCTCCTTTTTGTTTTAAACCGTGGGACTCAATTCATACTGCTTTTAACTCTTATCCAGAATCCTAATCTGTGTCCTCTATACGTTATGTATTTTCTGAGGACAGGAACCTTTTTTGTTTTAAATTTTGTATTTCTCCAGTTCCAGGAGATCACTGAGGCTAGAGATGTGATTATTTCCTTTAGAAAGCAATTGCAGCTAGGTATACCTGGAGAGAAACAAGAGATATCAGCTTGGATTATGTTAAAATAATTCAGGCATAAGATAATGAGGGCACAGAGTAGGGTAATGGCGGAGGGAATGAGGAGGGTCTAATTCGGGCCTTTGAAAATTTGAGTTTCATTTTATTTCTTGGTCTAATACATCTGATTATGTGGAATCTGAAAAATACAGAACGATGGAAAGCAAGTAAAAATCACCAGTAATGCTAACCATCAAATCCATATTTTTTGGTTTAACTCTTAGTTTTTATATATGTTCACTCTTGCTTTCTCAGTAAATATATGTATAGTTTATTTATTTATTTATTTGGTTGCAAGTCTTAGTTGCTGCAGGCGGGCTCCTTAGTTGTGGCATGCAAACTCTCAGTTGTGGCATGCGAACCCTTAGTTGCGGCATGCTTGTGGGAACTAGTTCCCTGACTAGGGATCAAACCTGGGCCCCCTGCATTGGGAGCGCGGAGTCTTACCCACTGTGCCACCAGGGAAGTCCCTATATGTATATTTTAAATGATATGTTAATACCTATGATATTTCTAAACAAATTAAGATTATATGGTTTTGAATTTTCTCATCTTCACATACATTTGAGTATTTTATAGCATGTTGCTAAATAATTCTCTAATATGTGACATTTAAAAATTCCATTGATTAAATATTTTAGAATTTACTTAATCAGTTCCTTTTGTTGGACTTTTGCTTCAAATCTTATTATTTCATCTAGAAATATGTACGACTAAAAGATTAAGATACTGCTAAGAAATAGGCCCTTATCACACCTAAAAATGTTATTCATTTCTTGATTTCGAATATTTGGTGTTTAAGTTTCTCCAAATGTTCAATAAATGTGTTTTTCCGTTTGTTTTTTGCGTTTTGTTTGTTCAGATGGTCAGTTTTGTTCAAGTGCCCAAATAAGGTCTATTCACTGGATTGATATGTGTAGTTTGTAAGTGGTGGTTAATCCTTCAGGAACTTATTTTGATATCAGGTGTGAGCTGTGAGGTTTAAATGAAAAATGGCAGGTAAACATGTTTCAGACTGTGCTTGGCCCCTGCTAAGTGTAAATGTCTACTGCTACTATTGTCTTTTCCCCTTGGTTTGGTCAGACAGCTGCTTGTTTTAAGTTTTCAGAAAAAAATGAACTGAACGTACAGACAGTTCCCATGTACCCTCCTCCTTCCCCACGGTGGCTGTTGTTATTAGCGTGTTGCATTAAGCATGGTACATGGTTACAACTGATGAGCCAGTATTGATACGTTATTATTAACTACCTTTCACCATTTACATTAGGGTTCACTCTTTGTGTTGTACATTCTTCTATGGGCTTTGACATGTATCCATCAGTATAGTACCACACAGGATAGTTTGCATGCTGGAAAAATCCCACGTTCACCCATTTGTCCCTCTCTTCTCTTGCTCCCCCGAACCCCCAGAGCGCCCGCTATTTCACTGCCTCCATAGCTATCTTTTCCAGAATGTCATGCGTTGGAATCACATTTTGAAGGCTTTTCAGATTAGCTTCTTTCACTAAGCAATATGCCTTTGAGGTTCTTCCATGTCTTTTCATGGCTTGGGGGCTCATTTCTGTTTAGCACTGAATAACATCCCATTGTCTGCATGCACCATTGTTTATCTGTTCACCAACCGAAGGACATCTTGGCTGCTTTTAAGTCCTGGCAATTATAAGTGAAGTTGCTAGAAACATTCACGTACAGGTTTGTGTATGGGCATAACTTTTCACCTCATTTGAGTCAGTACTGGGGAACACAGTTGTGGGATTGTAGGGTGAGAGTATGTTTGCTTTTTTAAGAAACTTCCCTTCATATCCGTGGTTCCATGTCTCAGCACTCACGCAACCATGGATCATGAAGTACCGTAGTATTTACTATTGAAAAAATCCGTGTGTAAGTGGACCTGCAGTGTAAACCGTGTTGTTCAAGGATCAGCTGTATTTTAAAATGCACATATGATGGAAAATAAACTTGCAAGGAGGGTAGGAACTTGCATTATAACTTATATTTCAAGTTCTAACGTTCTCTCAAAAGTAAATCCTTGTTTTAGTATACGAAGCTGGAATGAATTTTAATTTAAGGCTGTAATTTGTTTTGTATAATGTGTTATTTTTTGTAGAGATGTTCTTTAGAACAGCTTATCAAAATGAGCATTTTACATTAGGGGCTTTAAAAATTCTTGCCTGTTAATCAGAATGATTGGTCAAAAGAAACACAGAAGAAATGCCCCCTACAAGTGATTCAGACTGCCACGAGGGCGCGGCTCTCTCTCTGAGTCCACCCATGTGTCTATCCACACGTATTCTGCTCTTTTTTCCCTAATAAATACTTTACTCGTTTCACTTAAAAAAAAAATTCTTGCCTGTTAATGAAGTTTACAAATTCTTTAAGGAGATTAGAAAGCATGCACACACACACACAAATGTATGTGTATATACACCTATACCTAAAAACATTTTTTTCCTGTCTGAACTATCTGTAGAACTCAATCTTGACAATAAATGTTCCATTACTTTGTTGTGTTCAGTCACTTAAATTCAGTTTATTGTGGAAGAAAGAAAATTGGCTTAGGGAAATTAGAAACCCTTTGTTCAGTTAGGCTTTTAAAATAAGTAATAACTTTTCTTTTCTAGCTCTGTGATTGGTTGCGTGTTAATGAAACCTGCTTTAGGCGATCCTCAGCTTGTAGCTCCATTGGACTTCACAAGACGTCCTCTTTAAATGCTTATGTAAAGAACCTGGTCCAAGAGTATGTTACGTCACCTGCCTGGGAAGGTAAGTCTGAAATCATTTTTACAGACTGATGTAACCAACATTTTCAAAGAACTTTTTACTAGCTTTTCAGATCAAGATACAGGCTTAACCAAAATATATGCCGATTTATGGTTGTCAGACTTGTATTTCAGCCAAATAATGTGAATAAACAGAATGTAAAAAATACTGTTTCCTAACCTATACTTTATGTTTTCCAGTACTTGAGATTTTAAACTATTTTAAATGTTGTAAGAAACTAATACGTTGCTTGAGTAGGAATCGGACACAAATTTATTAATTTATTCTACAGTTACTGAATCTTTGTTAGCTAGATCTTGCAGATGTGTTTTTGAAGCCTCTGTAGTGGAGATATTTGTAGATAAATCTGTTCATCTTTTGCTTGTTTTCAAAGCATAACATTTAGTGTAAACCGATTATGAGAAGTAATTTTAGAGAAAAATTATGTTTGTTAGTTTCTTTTTTTTACCAGATACTTAGCAAAGACCAGTGTTTCATCTTCTTTGGGGAAATGTGTAAAAGCGCGTGAGGACTATTAGCAGATTCATTAATTAGAATTCTTTTTACATTTCTAACGCTTCCTCATCAATAAAGTCACTAGTGATAATTGAAGGTGAATTGCATCTTTGAATTTAACGTGTCTTAAATTTTCTAGCTTGGTCTCAGACCAAGTCATTTCCATCTCCTGATTTCTCTAATCTGACCATGGAATAGGTCATAAATGATCAGATAATTATCCTTCCAAAATACATGAGTTTATCTGTTTGTCCTTCTTAGAACATGTCTCTTTTGTGTTTTATTCTATTGCCTAGTAAATTTTCTGTACTGTTACTTGGAAGATTCTTTTGTTAGGCCCATAAAAGTAAATAAATTTTAGTCCCTGTAAGAGTAAACATAGGTTAAACTCTCTGAAATATTTATAGAACTTGTCTTATAATTCAGTGCATAACAGCATCAGGTCTGATTAAATAATTCAAAATTGAATAAAATAAGATTTTTAGAGTTTCTTCCTTAACATTTCTAGGACTTAAAATATACCATTTAATACAATGTGCTATGTTAAGTTTTTAAAAAACTGATCTCAAGTGCAAAGGAGATGTGTGTATATGTATGTGTGTATGTATGTAATATTTTTGTTTGACTCTTAATGCCCTTGGCTAAATGCCTTTATAAAATATTAGTTTAGTTATCAATTACTGGGCAGTTTTCAGAACAAGGTAATAAATTCCAAAGCAAACATTACTTAGCTTGAGTTTTTGAGTATAAAATACATATAACATTCAAATTTGTTTTTATATAAAGACTCATCAGCTCAAACATTTTTAATCAGATTCTACGCCTAAAGTAGCTTTTTTCTTTGGGTTTGACATGGTCAGTATAGATAGATTTTACACTGATTATTCAGCAACCGTATATCAAGTGTTTTCTAAGTGCCAGATGCTGGAGTTACAGAGACAAAATATGTGTCCCCTACCCTCAGAGAGAGCATAGTCTAGCAAGGAAGTTGATAAGCAGATAATCTTAGTGCAGTGCCTTGAAAGCCATAAGCACTGGGATGGGGAACTCGGGTCAGGGGTACCAATCCAGAACAGGGAGACCTATGGGGGTCGGGAGAGGTCACCAGATGAGGTGACATCCAATGAGTGAATAGAAATTAAGGTGGAAGGGGAGAAGGTGTATCCTGCAAGGCTTGAATGAACTTGTATCTGGGGGACTGAAAGTAGGTAGGCATCCATCTGTTTCTGTCTGTGTATAGCATGGAGCCCAGGTTGGAATGGTTAAGAGATAAGGATGAGTATGTGTTAGGTAGATATATAGGTACCATATCATATATATGATATATAACAAAACAAAGCAACAACAACTAAAACCACATAAAACCAGCATCATCAACAAGCAAAAATGTTAGATAGCTTTCAGAGAAGGCTTTCGGAAATAGAGAAAGTGAGATATAGTTTGGAAGCAGCAGTAAAAGCTTGTCAGAACTTGGAAATGTTAAGATCAACCAAAGAGTGAAATATATTTGGAGAAATTTATACTTAAATCAGAGTCCATCAGAAAAGATATTTTGAGTAGAGATTTTGTGATTAAATGATGTGCCTACTTAAGGTGTAACCAAGATACCTGAAGATATGTAATAATCCCAAAGTGGTATACTGCAGCTGTACAGCACGCTTTAGATACAGCTTTATTGAAGTATGATTGACATACATTAAATTGCACGTATTTAAACTATATAATGTAATGGGTTTGACCTCTGTGTATGCTCATGAACCATCAGCAGAACAAGATAATGAACAAGTCCATCACCCCTGAAGTGTTTTCACACCTCTTTGGAATCCCTGTCTCCCACTTCTACCTGTCCCTCTCCATCCCCAGACCAACCCTGATATGCTTTCTGACACTATAGATAAGTTTGCATTTTCTAGAATTACACGCAGTTTTTAGTATTCATGGTAGCAAGGTTTGAGTGGTAATTTAGGGGTAGATTAAGATGATTAAAGATAGCCAATGACCTTTTGTTTCTTTAAGACCATTGTTGCCTATACTTTTCTAGCCTCGGGGAGAGAAAGGAGAGAGTATATAAGGAATTCTCTGCCAGTGGTTCTCAGAGAATGATTTCCAGACCAGCAACATCAGCATCACCTGGAAACTTTTTAAAAATGCAAATTCTCGAACTCTGTCCCACGCATGCTGAATCAGAAACTCTGGGTGTGGGGCTCACCCTCTGTGTGTTAACAAGCCCTCCAGGGGATTTTAATACGTGCTGAGGTTTGCAACCCACTGTTCTATAGCCTGGATTTCCCTAGTGTGGTGGTAGAGGACTGAGGAAGCAACCTACAGCAAAAATTCCTGCCAGAGTGTCCTCTACAGGGTGGGTCAGGCACTCTGTTGTTATCAGCCTGTCCTGTGACTCTCCTTGAAATCAGAAATCATTAAAAATCCACTAAACGGGAACTTCCTAGGTGGCATGGTGGTTAAGAATTCACCTGCCAATGAAGGGGACATGGGTCCAACCCTGGTCCGGGAAGATCCCACATACTGTGGAGCAGCAAAGCCCGTGTGCCACAACTACTGAGCCTTGCTCTAGAGCCTGTGAGCCACAACTAGTGAGCCCATGTGCCACAATTACTGAAGCCTATGCTCTGCAACAAGAGAAGCCACGGATATGAGGAGCTTGCGCACCATAATGAAGAGTAGCCCCCGCTCACCGCAGCTAGAGAAAGCCCGTATGCAGCAATGAAGACCCAATGCAGCCAATTAATTAATTAATTAATTTTTAAAAAATCCACTAAACGTCTGATTTATAACCTTCCCTTTCAGTATCCAAAGTGAAAAATTGTGTAGGACTTCAAAAAAGTGCCATTGTGATTGGAAACATTTCATTCTCAAATAGCACCCTCACTCCACTCCTGCCTCCTATAAGGTCAAAGGTATCTGATTATATAATTGCTAGAAAATATAGGCAACTGAATAGTGTATTGGCATTTGGTTTCATTTTAGTCTTCATTAATGAGTGAGTTTTTATATGTAAATGTGTGATATAAAGCACTAATGTGAGTAAAAGATTTCAGAGAACAAGTTCCAATAATTCACCTTTATAAACATTTATAAATTTAACCTACTAAATTATTTTGGAAAGCACCGACATTTAGATTTTCTAAAAAATACAGATTTCTTATCACTAAATGGTATTTATAACATTTTAAAGAATAATATATAATAAACTTCATCATTTTGTTGCATTTTAAAATTTTATTTATTTATTTATTTTTGGCTGCGTTGGGTCTTTGTTGCTGCACATGGGCTTCCTTTAGTTGCTGCTAACGTGGGCTAGTCTTCTTTGCAGTGCTCGGGCTTCTCACTGCAGTGGCTTCTCTTGTGGAGCATGGGCTGTAGGCGCACGGGCTTCAGTAGTTGTGGCAGGAGGGCTCTAGAGCGCAGGCTCAGTAGTTGTGGCGCACAGGCTTAGTTGCTCCGCGGCATGTGGGATCTTCCCAGCCTAGGGCTTGAACCTGTGTCCCCTGCATTGGTAGGTGAATTCTTAACCACTGTGCCACCAGGGAAGTCCCTTTTGTTGCATTTTTAAACTAAGTTATCCTCCAGGCAAGTATGTTTTTAGCATTGTCTGTCTTTGTACTATTCTAACAAATTTGTATCAAAATAAATCACTCCAATATAAATTAGAGTATTTTAAAATATGTTTTAAGTATTTGAACCACTGGCCTGGAAAACTAGATTCTTTAACTAAATTTTTCTTGGGAGTTGAGGTGAAGAGTATAATCTTACAACAGAATGAAAAGGAAATCTATCCATGATTTGTTTTGCTTTAATTGGCTTACAGGGATAGGAAAATACTAACTATATCAGTTAACCAAGTTCTCTCTTCCAGAAATTCTTCTAGGATCTTTGCATATATTATTTACTTTTTATAATAAACCCAAAGAGGGTCATAGGTTTATTTAGTTTGATTCTGTAGAAGGTGACCTAAGCTTTCTGAGAGGACAGTCAGCGGTCCCAGGCTTCCACAGCTAACAAGCAGTACGACTGGGGTTCAGGCACGGGTCTGAGAAGCCAAAGCCTTTGTGTCTGTATCCATTCCATCCCCTTTCTGGTTCCATTTTAGGGAATTCTCACCTCTCAACTGAGATGCCAGAATTGCCTCTTAACCAGTCACCTTGCATCTACTCTTGCTTCCTCTAAAATCTCTTTTCCACTTTGTACCTAGAGAAATCTTTTTAAAATACAAACTTTGATCTTACAGATGTCTCCTCCCCTTCTTTGTACACATTCACTTTGATTTTTAGTGGCTTCCTCTTGCCTTTGGGATGAAGACCGAAACCTGTTACATGCCTACAAGGTCCCCGGTCTCTCCCACCTACTCCTGTAACTTCATCTTTGGTGCTCCTTCCCACTGTGTACACCAGTCCTTTCCTGGAGTACGGTGTGCCCGCTCCTGCTGGAGGGCCTTAACATTCTCTTCCTTCCACCTGGAAAGGTCTTGTCTCCCTTCCCTACCTCATTCTTTCCCAGCTTTTATACCCAGCCCAGCTGTCATTTCTTCAGGGTAACTTTGTCTTACTCCCCAGTATACACTCTACCTGCACCATTTAGAGGACTCACCACAATTACCATTTTTCATTTCTCTCTATGTTCTTTGATGAACTCTCTTCTCTCCTGCACTGTAAATTTCATGAGCACAGGAACCATTGTGTCTGCAGCACTGAGGCCAGTGCATGGTATGTGGTCCACGTGCAGATGTCTTTGTGTTCACTTGTAAATATGCAACAGTGAGCCCTGCTGTGGGGTGTTCCACTCTATTTCTTCTCAGCTGTATTTCTCTAATGCTGATAAAGCATAATCATTTAGCTGTTTTATTTTTAAAACATCATCTTGGAAGGATTTTGTTAATGCTTTGCAAACCTTAACTCTTGTTATTTAAGGAGGAAAAAACTGCCGCATGCCTGATTGGTTTGAAGCCAAACTTGTTGCTATGATGGTCTTGCTGGCCATAGATGTGGAGGGAATGAAGAGTCAATATAGGTAAGTGTTTCTAAACTTGAAAAGAAAACTTTCTTTAAAAAAGGCTCATCAGATTTATGGTACATACTCAGATTTTTCAGTGATTGATATGGAATTGATCACAGTGTATTAAAGGAAGGAACTAGAACATTGGCAGAATACTTTAAAAATGTTTAAAATTAACAATAAATTCATAGGGTTAGAGGTTTAAACTAGAAAAGGTCCAAAAAAAAAAAAAACTAATATACACAAACCACTGGTTTTGTATAAGAATATTAGAAGACTGGGTTGTAAGGTTCTAGCATAAGAGTAGGTAAAGACATTTACTGGATTTTACCCTTTTGTAAAATGTTTTATTTTTTAAAAGGTAATAAAGATAAAATAATCTCATTTATGTTTTGAGAAATGTGAGCAGATTGTCAGCAGGTTATAATTGTTGCAAAAAGCAGCTTCATTAGGTAGTGTGCATCATAATGCAATTGATTTGATCAACATCAAATCTCTTTTCTAGACAAAGTTTTAATATTAAAGTTGGTGATAAAAGTTTTTCACAGATCTTTAGTTCTTTATATATATATTTTTTGTTAACATGTCTCATTTCCTTGACTAGCATATGTTGTTTTGTTTTTGGTTTTTTGAAATGTGGAAGCAGGATCTCAGCATTTTAATTTGCCAATAAATTGGATATAGGATTTCATTCATGCTTGTGCCCAGAGTTGAGGACATATGTCGTTCCCTGTGCTTTCTTCTCCAGTGAGTCACTGCACTCACTGAAAAAGCATAAACGAAAAGTTCTGTCCTGATAGGTTCTAGCTGTTTGGATCATCCCTAAGAGTAATTCTGTCCCATGGAATCATTAGCTAACCAATTCCACAGACTGTAGATGGAAAACAGTTTCTTTATGCTTTTGAAATGCTTGATTTGGGCATGTCTTTTAATGTCTAGTGAAAAGCGGAGGACACAGAATGTGTTAAGGATATTCTTAGATCCTCTCCTGGATGCCCTTGTGAAGTGTGGTACAAATGCCTACATGCCCTTGCTGAAAACTGACAGATGCCTGCAGTTGCTGTTGAAGTTACTGCACACTTGCTTGTTGAGAGGTTCCGGTACCCAAGATGGTGAGGATCAATAGTTTCTGTTGGTGTTTTGCTGGGTGTATCGTTGGTACTCAGAATGAGAGGGAATTCCTGACCTTTTAACTCCATGTGTTCAGCAAACACTTGCTGAGTGTCTTCTGGTGGTGCTGGGATGCAGAGGCGAAGGAGCAAACTGCCCTCATGGAGCTGACATCTTAGTGTTTACATTTGTTGCTCACTGTTGATTTTAGAATATGATCTCATTTGCTTTTGCTTTGCCTTTTTTTTTTTTTTTAAATGGGCTCTCATTGATTTCCAAACTATTGAAAATGATCACTGTTTCATACACATTTTAAGCCAAGATCCATTTATAATTGCCACTGTGCTGGATGTTGCAGAAAGTAAACTAAAGCATGAGAAGAGTGTTAATTTTATAATTATTTGTTTTTAAATATGTTCATCCCTCAGCACCTCTAAGTAGAAAATAGTTCATGTAGGAAATATAGTGGTCGTAGATAGAAGCATTGAGCACTTTCTTCCTTCTTTAAACCAAGATTTATATAAAACAGTAGCTGAAAACCCATGGACATCAGATATGAGACTATTGATGGGTAAGCCTTGATCCCCAATCTTTCTGACCAGTTTCATTTAGAATTTTAGAAATTTTCTGTTTAGAAAAGAATATTCTAGGAAAGCATTGGCATTAGGTTAAACCTGAGGATAATATTGAAAGGTTAGATTTTAATATAGGCTTGTGAAATATTAAAGCTAGTTTCCAAGTTCTGGTATTTTTGATAATGATAGTGGAACCAAATGCTGTACACATGACAGTAATTTTTTATAAGACTTTTAACTCCATTAAGGGCATAAATTTGGGTTCATTTAACATGTCTTGACCGTTGAAAGTACTAGGCTCAGTGCCTTCAAGTGCAAGACTGGGTCACAGGTGCCTTTTGGAAAGTTGTTGTGATATTTGATACATAGAAGAACGTGTGATGGTTATATATAAATTATGGTGTAAAATAATTAAACACCCATGATTGCACCACCATTGTGTTTGTTGCTAAGAAAAATTTACCTGTGATTCCTCAATCCCTGCTCTTTGCCTCCTTATTTAGACTTTTATCTGTATCACTTCCATGCACTTAAAAAATGGTTTTACCACATAAATAGATATTCCCCAACATATATTGTCTCATTTTCCTGCTTTTGAGCTTCATAGGAATGTAACTTTATTGTGAGAAGTCTTCTGTAACTTCTATCACGTTTCTAAGGATCATCCATGTCCTTTCTGACACTTGCTCATTTTTGCCGTTGTGTGACCTCCCGTTGTGTGGTGACACCACAGTTACGTGTCCCCTATTGCTGGGCATCTGATTGCATTTCGTTTACTACTCTCAGGCACAGGGCTGCCTTGAACACTTGTCTACATGTCTCTTCTAGGCCCGTGTGTGTCTCTCCAGTGTATGCACCCCGGGGCCAGAATGACTGGTTCTTAGGGTGTATGCATATTCAGCTTTTCAGATAATGCAGAATTGTTTTACTAAGTAGTTGTGTACACATTTTATGTTCTCACCTGTGGGATGTAAGTTGCCATTGCTCCTCATGCATCTCTTATACTACAAGTAGGAGCCAAAGAAATCCATGTTTAATTTTGATAGTACTTGACTTCCAGATAACTGGTAAACCATGTTACATTTAATTAACTTCATGTTTTAATTGAAGTATAGTTGATTTACAGTGTTGTGTTAATTTCTGCTGTACAGCAAAGTGATTCAGTTATACATATATATATATATATACTTTTTTTAAAAATATTCTTTTCCATTATGGTTTATCATAGGATACTGAATATAGTTCTGTTTATCCATCCTATATATAATAGCTTACATCTACTAATTTAGATCTGTTTAATTAACTTTAAATTTAATTAAATAGATCTAAATCCTGAAAGGATTTCTTTGATGGGAGAAGAGGAAAATAGTTATTTCCATTTTATAAATGAGTAAATAATCTAGGAATTAACTGCCAAATACAAGGGTAAATGAACACATAATGATAAAGTCAGAAATAACTAGGTACAGTCAGCCCTCTGTATTTATGGATTCAACCAACCATGGACTGAAAATATTCAGGGGAAAAAAACTCCAGAAAGTTCCAAAAAGCAACATTTGAATTTGCTGTGCTTCAGCAGCTATTTACATCGTATTTACAACTATTTGTATAGTATATAAAAGGGTACTTGGCAAAGCCTGGGTCTGCTGTGGAATGTGTAACATTAGTGTAACATCAAAACAGACTTGTGGGAAATGCAAACACATTTTCACCTACTGTGAGCAGTAGTGGTTTATGTGGGAAAATCCATTTTACTTAAAACTCCCCCAAAGATGTCTTAAAATGTTCAAAATAAACTAAAGCCTAATTCATAACTTTGGTTAAATGGTCTCTGCTGCTTTTGTCAGCTTAAAGCTCTAAATAAATGATGTTCCAGTGGTTATTTTTTTTAATTCAAAATAACCGTACAATATTTATATTTGAGGAAGCATAGTTTTAGTTATATTATAACTCTCCCTTTGTCACATAGGATTATGTAGGCTGAAGTAACTGGCCTAAGCATACTTCTGTCCTAACTGTTTGCTGAATTTGTCACACTAGTGGGTATAATCCTCTTTGCTGAATGTCACTTTTTTCCTGAGTTGCTTTTGGTTTCTGGCCTTGATCTCTTGTGTCTCTTTGAGCTTTTCTTCCTAAGGTAGTTTTTATTTATTTTTTTAATTGTGGTAAATTATAGATAGCAAAATTTACACTTTAACCATTTTTAAGTGTATGCACAGTGTTTTGCAGCCATCACCACCATCTGTCCCCAGAACATTTTCATCTTCCCAAACTAAATCTCTGTATCTGCTAGACCGTTACTCCTCATCTCCCCCCTCCCTCCCCAGCCCCTGGC
Source organism: Hippopotamus amphibius kiboko (assembly GCF_030028045.1). Taxonomy (NCBI): domain Eukaryota; kingdom Metazoa; phylum Chordata; class Mammalia; order Artiodactyla; family Hippopotamidae; genus Hippopotamus; species Hippopotamus amphibius. Next base: position 82,685,101 of record NC_080190.1, on the reverse strand, counting down.
AACCACCATTCTACTCTCTGTCTCTGGGAATTTGACTATTCGAAGTGGAATCATACAATATTTATCCTCTTATGTCAGGCTTATTTCATTTAACATTGATGTCTTCCAAAGGCTCATCCATGTTTGTAGCCTGTATCAGAATGTCATTCCTTTTTAAGGCTGAATAATACTCTATTGTATATTGCCGTATTTTGTTTATCCATTCATCTGTTGATGGACATTTGAGTTGTTTCCATTTTTTGGCTATTCAAATAATGCTGCTGTGAACATTGATGTACAAATATCAGTTCAAGTCCTTGCTTTCAGTTCTTTGGGGTATTTACCCAGAAGTGGAATTGCTGGGTCATGTGGTAATTCTATGTTTAATTTTTTCAGGAACCACCTGTTCTCCATAGCAGCTGTACCATTTAACATTCCAGTTAGCAGTGCACACGGCTTCAGTTTCTCCACATCCTCACTAACGCTTATCTTTTGTTTTTGTCTCCCTGTCTTCCTTTCTTTCTTTTTCTTTCTTTCTTTCTCTCTTTCTTTTTTCTTTCTTTCTTTCTTTTTCTTTCTCTTTCTTTTCTTTCTGTCTTTCTTTCTTTCTTTCTTTCTTTCTTTTCTTTCTTTGCTTTCTTTCTTTCCTCCTTCCTTCCTTCCTTCCTTCCTTCCTTTCTTTCTTTCTTTCTTTCTCTTTCTTTTTTCTTTCTTTCTTTCTTTTTCTTTTTCTTGCTTTTCTTTCCTCCTTCCTTCCTTCCTTCCTTCCTTTCTTTCTTTCTTTCTTTCTTTCTTTCTTTATTTCTTTCTTTTCTTTTCTTTTTCTTTCTTTCTTTCTTTCTTTCTTTCTTTCTTTCTTTCTTTCTTTCTTTCTTTCTTTCTTTCTTTCTTTCTTTCTTTTATAATAGCTATCTTCATGGGTATGAAGTGATAGCTCATGGTGATTTTCACTGATACAGCTTTTTGACCAATTCAGGTACCACTTTTGGGATTCAGGTTACCACCATCAGTTACAAGACACAGGGTAGGAAACAAAACCCTAAACACCATCCTGAACCTTTGCACTCAGTTTGTATGTTGTTGTGATGGAGTGTTAAATTTAGGGATGTGGCAGTGACTTGGGGGTCCAGTGAAAGAGAGGTTCTTCTGTACCGTGGTAACTGATAGGAAACGCCATGGAAATAGTGATGACAACACTGGAAACATTAACAGCATCGACTTTTTCTTCATGTCACTTTGTTCTCTGTTCTTCAAGCCCTAAACCTGCCCTTATAATCTCATGTTAACTTTATTTTAATCAAATGGGTTACGTTCTGTGGAAAGTAAATACTTATGCTATTAATATAAGTTTGAGATTTGAGTTGAGAAAGTAAGGCAGAGGTTATATAAGAGAGGAATATTCTGTTCTTACCATATTCGTTGGCTGTAGCGCTTACTTTTTTTAGTACTTGAAAAGCTTTACTTTCCAACTCTTTGCTGGTGGCTTCTTGAGCTGGCAGGTGACTCATTTATGAGATACTTCAGAGGCCATGTAGGGTTGTCTCCTTTATAATAGGAAACATCAATGTTTAAAATTAATGCTGTAATTTTTAATGCAATATGTAATCTTTTTTTAAAAAAGGTATCTGAGAGTGATAGATACAGCATTTTGTGAGTTCCCTGTTCAAATCTTTTGCCTGTTTTTAAATTGAGTTGTTTGTTTTCATAATCTGATATGAAATGTATATAATTAACCAGAGTTTGTTATATATTCTGGATACAAGTCCTTTGTTGGATACATGATTTACAGATATTTTCCCCCACTCTGGAGCTTGTCTTTTCAGTCTCTTAATGGGGTCTTTTGTAGAACAGAGGTTTTCATTTTGATGAAGTCCAGTTTATTCATTTTTTTGTTTTGTTTTATGGATTGTGCACTAGGTATCATGTTTAAGAAGACTTTGTCTTAACTCCAGGTCACATGGGAGTTTATTTTTTTTTTTTCTCCTAAATGTTTTACGGTTTTTAAAGTGTTAGATCTAGGATGCATTTAGAGGTAACTTGTTAAGGTGTAAGGTGAGGTTGAAGTTTGGCTTTTGCCTGTGAATGTCCAGTTGCTCCAGGACCATTTGTTGATGAGACTCCTTTTCTCTGTTGAATTGGCTGTGGTGGAAACAACCCAAAATAGATGGATGCATGAGTAGATAAGCAATATGTGATACATCCATATATGACCGTAAGAAGGGATGAAGTACTGATACATGGGTGAACCTTGAAAATGCTAAGTGAAAGAAGCCAGTTGCAAAATACCACATACTACGTGATTCCGTCTACATGAAGTGTCCAGAATAGGCATATCTATAGAGACAGAAAGTAGATTAGTGATTGCGTAGGGCAGGGTGGGGATGAGGGTTATAGGGGTGATGGCTAAAGGGTATGGGCTCTCTCTTTGTGGTGATGAAAATGTCCTAAAACTGGCTGGTGGTGGTTGCACATATCTGTGACTGTACTAGACACCACTGAATTACATACTTTTAATGGGTGAATTGTAGGATGTGTGATTTATAGCTCAATAAAGTTGTTTAAAAATAATTAATTGACCATATTTATGTGGATCTGTTTTCTGGACTCTGTTCTATTGATCTGTATTTTTATCCCTTTGCCAATGCTGCACTGTTTTGGTTGCTGTAGATTTACAATAAGTCTTTAAATGTGTAGTGCGATTCTTTAAAATTTAATCTTTTTTGTCAAAAATATTTCTAGCTATTTTAGTTCCCTTGCCTTTCAGTATAAACTTTATAATCACCTTGTCTGTATTTACCAAAAAAAGAAAAAGAAAAATCCTGCTGAAATTGATTGGAATTCCATTAAACCTACAGATCAATTTTTTGAGAATTGCTTTCTTTGTTATATTGAGACTTCTAATTCATGAATATGGTATGTCTCTTGATTTATTTAGGCTGTCTTTTATTTCTTTCTTCAGAGTTTTTTAGCTTTCAGCATATAGAGCCTATGCAGGTTTTGTTAGATTTTTATCTTTTGGAGGAAGCTTATTGTAAATGATATATTTAAAAATTTTTTGGTTTTCAGTTGCACATTGCTGATATACAGAAATGTGATTGATTTTTGTGTGTTGACCCCATATCCTATAACCTTGCTAAAGCACTTATTAGTTGTAGCAGTTTTTTTCGTAGATCCTTGTGATTTTTTGGTGGGCAGTGATGTCATTCGTGAATGAGGACAGTTATATTTCTAGGGTCGTCCATAGTGTTCCCTTATCCTTTAGATGCTTGCAGGATCTGGGGTCTGAAGTAATTCATTTTTTAACTCCTGACAGTGGTAGTGATAGTCCTCTCTCTCTGTCTTTCCAAAATGGCTAGTGGTTTATCAATTTTATTGACCTTTTCAAAGAACCAGCTTTTGGTTTCATTGATTTTTCTCTGTTGATTTTTCTCTTTTCAATTTCATTGATTTCTAGGTTTTTATGTTTGCGTCTTTCTGCTTGCTTTTGGTTTATTTTGCCTTTTTATTGAAGTTAAGGTGGAAGCTTAGATTATTGATTTTAGATCTTTTTTAAAATGACATCTAATGCTGTGAATTTTCTTAAGTTTTGCTTTAACTGCATCCCACAAATTTTGGTATGTTGTATTTTCAGTTCAGAATGTTTTATAACTTTTTTTGAGACTTTTTCTTTTACCCATGAATTGTTTAGAAATGTAGTTAGAGATTTTCCTGTTGTGTTTCTGTTATTGCTTTTTAATTTAATTCTGTCTAGAGCGTACTTTGTACAATTTCAACTTTTAAAAAAATTGTTAAGGTTTGTTTTATGATCTAGGGTATGGTTTATTTTGGTGAATGTTCCATGTACACTTGAAAAGAATGGGTGTTCTGCTGTGGTTGGGTGGAGTGTTCTGTAAATGTCAATTGTATCCAAGAGTTTCATGGTGTTTTTCAGTTTTAGATTCTTGCTGATTTTAAGATTGTTGAACTCCAGCTATAATTGTGGATTTGTCTTTCTCCTTTTACTACTGTCAGTTTTGCTTCATGTATTTTGAAGGGCTGTTGTTAGGTGCATATACATTTAGGATTGGGCTTCTTGGGAGTTGACTCTTTTATCACTCTTTCATGTCCCTTTCTATCCTTGGTTATTTTCTTTACTCTGAGGTCTGATAGTAGTGTAACCACTCCTATTTTCTTTTATTTTTATTAATTTATTACTTATTTATTTATTGGCTGTGTTGGGTCTTCGTTGCTGCACAGGGGCTACTCATCATTGTGGTGTGCGGACTTCTCATTGCAGTGGCTTCTCTTTTTGCAGAGCATGGGCTCTAGGCACACGGGCTTCAGTAGTTGTGGCACGTGGGCTCAATAGTTGTGGCTCGCAGGCTCTACAGTGCAGGCTCTATAGTTGTGGTACAAGAACTTACTAGCTCTGTGGCATGTGGGATCTTCCCAGACCAGGGCTCAAACCCGTGTCCCCTGCATTGGCAGGAGGATTCTTAACTACTTTGCCACCAGGGAAGCCCTCCTATTTTCTTTTAATTAGAATTTGTGTGGTATTTTTTTTTTTCTGACTTTGTACTTTTATTTAGGGCATTATATTTAAAATGAATTTCTTATAGACAGTATATAATCATGATTTTTTTTTAACCCATTCTGACTGTGTCTTTTAATTGGTCTAGACTATTTGTACTTAATATAATTACTTATATATGTTTGGTTTTAAGGCATTTTGTTTTTTGTATTCTGTTTATTCCATCTGTTTTTTGTTTCTTCCTTCCCTTCTTCTGGCTTCTTTTGGGCAGTTTGAACATTATTTTGTCTTCCATTTTAATTATCTTTTGTTTTTTTGGTTTTTTTGTTTGTTTTTAACTAAATATTGAAAGCTTTTTGTGATTACTCTAGGGATTACGATGTACATGCTTTTTACAGTTGGCTTAGAATTAATACTTTACCACTTAAAATTAACGTAGAAATGTTACTACCTTAACCTACTCTACCCCATTTATTGTAGATGTCTTACATCTAAATTTGTTGAAAACCCTACCAGACAATGTTATGTTTTTTGCTCTCACCCATAAAACACACTTTAAAGACTCAAGAGAAGTGTCTGTTGTATTTACTAAGGTATTTACAGTTTCTTTTGCTCTTTCATCCCTGATGGTCCATGTTTTCCTGTGGCATTGTATACCTTTTGTTCGAAAAATATCTTTTAATATTTCTTTTGTAGCAAGTTTGTTGGCAATGAATTCTCATAGTTTTCCTTCATCTGAGAATGTGTTTTTTTTGCCTTCTGAATAATATTTTTGTTGGATATAAAATTCTGGTTTGATAGGTCTTTTCTCTCAGCAATTTAAAAGGGTTCCATTTGCTTCTGGCCTCCATGATTTTTCATTAGAACTCTGTAATCATTCACATCATTTTTCCCTGAGGTAATAAGTTGTTTCTCTGTGCTTTCAAGATTGTTTCTTTGTTTTCAGTTGTCAGCAGTCTGGCTACACTGTCCGATTGCATATTTTATTGATCTGTTTTCAAGTTCATGGATTCTTTTCTCTTGCATCTCCTTTCTATTAATTCCATACAGTGAGTTTTAAAATTTTCAGTTATTGTACTTTCAGTGATAAACTCTCTTATTTGGTTTTTGTATATATCTTCTATTTCTTTGCCGAGACTTTCTGCTTTTCCATTTGTTTCAAGAGTGTGTGTTGACTGATTGTTGAGCATTTTTTTAATAGCTGCTTTAAAGTCTGAGTCAGGTTATTCTAACATCACCATCATCTTGGTGTTATCGTTTGTAGATTCTTTTCCCATGTGAGCTAGGAAGAAGCTCACGCTTCATGTACCCAGTTATTTTGGATTGTACTCTAGATATTTTGAATATTATGCTGTAAGACCCTGGATCTTGTTTAGATCCTATGGACAGTATTGATATTTTTGTGTAGCAGACAGTCAGCCTGGCTTGGTTTAGGCCTCAATTCCTGATGCTCCAGCTTCTGTGAGTGCTGGTTCCACTGTCAGCTTTGTTGTCAAGTGCTTTGCAGTGCTGTCTTGACCTGTGCCCCATGTGGTGCCTCTGGCAGCCAGCTGGCACCTGCACAGCTGTGTGTTAGCTCAGTTCTGAAAGTCTCTGATGTGCTGAATAGTATCATATCAGGCCTAGCAGCTCAGGGGTAAGCCCAGCACTTCATAAACCACTTGCTGGGGCCCTTTTCCTGTGCACCTCCCTCTCTGGAATCCCCAAAGCACTCATCGTCGGGTTCTCCAAGATTCTCCTTTTTCATTCCTGGACCAGGAATTGGGGGCCCAGTCTGCTGCCCACCTTCCTGACCACCCCTCCATCTGGGTCCAGTCTGCAGGAGGACCAGAGCAAACACCTCTGTTCAGGGTTACTTCTTTCTGAGTCCATCTGCTGCTTTTTGCCTTTGAGTCTTCAAATGGCTATTTTGAATATTCCAGCCAGGTTTCGTAGCTGCATTCAGTGAGAGAGGGCAGTGCGTCTTTGTTCCATCTTATCCAGAACTAAAACTCCTAAATGATTTTTAAGATTAATTGTAGTTATCCCCGTGGTATCAATGACTGTTATATTATTAGAATCCACTTTTGGTACGTGATTCACGCATATGCTTAACATAGCTGAACTTTTCCTAGCATATCTGGTGTACTTTGTACCAAATAACTTATTTCTATCATTTTAGTTGCGCACTTTTTTCTTCCCCATACAGATGAGGTGTTTACTCTTCTTCAGAACTTCGTCATGTCTACTACAGAGAGCATTTCCGAATTTATTCTCAGAAGACTTACTATGAATGAACTAAGTAGTGTAAGTATTTATTGGAGTAACTTTTCAGACTGTTCATCAATATTTTGAGTGATTACTGACTGGCAGGCACTGTATTAAGTTGAAAAGAAAATTAATGTGATAGTTTCTCGAAAAGTGGTCTTTGGGAGCAGAAAAAAACTTAAGCTTTGGGGTCTCCTAATTCCATTTCAGTCTGTGTAACTGATCTTGGGAACGTTATGTAGCTTTTCTGAGCCTCAGTCTGGTCATCTGCGAAGTGGAGATAGTACATCTGCTTCCTAGGGCTTAGAGACTGTCAAATGGTGTAACATGTTTGAAGTATGTAGCCTCGTCAGTGCATGTTTGGTCACAGTATCCAGAGAGTCTGACTTGGCAGGTTTGGGATGGGGGCAGGTTATCAGGTCACGTATATTTTTTAAGCTCTCTGCATGATCGTGAAATGCAGTTAGAGTTGGGAATAATTGATCTGAGGTGAAGAAGGTGCTCTGTGAACATAGCTACCGTCTCTGTCTCTACTCTCCACATGATTTGTTCTTTCTAGGACATCTGAAAAAAATTAAAGTTTTCTCCCTTCAAGAATATTTTGAAAATACCGGTTTTATAGGAATGCCTTATTATTCTTAATTTGGGGATGTTGAAATCTCTAGGGACAAATGCTGAAGCAATTACAACCATTAGACTGTCAATAGAGTGAGAAAACATACTTATCTTAACAACTTTTGTGAGAATATCCAGTGAGGACATTTGTTTGATATCTGATAAGCAAGTGTGAAAATATAAAAAAACAAATTTTATATCAAAAGACTTGAGATATTATGATAGAAGGCAAGGAAAAAACCCTCTGGAGGAGGGGAGTGTTTATCTTAAGCATTTCTCTTCTTAAACAATTGTTAATAGTAGTTTTGCTACACCTACATTTCCAAGAAGGCATTTAATAAAGAAGTAACTTTTCTTATTTTGTTCCAATATCACTTTGTTGTTATCAGTATTACTTTCCCGTTGTATTATGGAAGTTTTCAGACATACACAAGAAGTATAATGAACCTCCATGTACCCATTATACAATGTAAATGTCATTTGTTTGGAATTTGAAGTTAAAAATAGCTTTAAAAAGGGAAAGGTTAATCTGATTTTATCTTTCAGATGCATAGATTTTAAAAAGTAAACTCTATATAATAATTTAAAATTATTTTGAAAAATCTCCTCTGATACATTAGGCATTAGAATTCCCAGTTAAGTGCGTGTGTTTGGTAGCTTATTAGAGTTTAGTAAAAATCTCTTTCCCCCACTTCCCTTCCCCTCAGCAGTGTGATGGTCAATTATTTAACAACTGGCTGTCCCGTGAATGTGCATTCTCTGCTGTGCAGCCTTGGAAGTCAGAGTTTTCTAGGTTGGCCTGGGCCCCTCCTTTTCTCATCCTCTCCTGTCTGGGTGGCCTCATCAGCATCCGCAGCTTCAGTTATGCCAGGGACCCCCACATCCATCTCCACCTCCGACTACCCTTCTGAGCTGAACCCCCATTCAGCCAATTGCTATTTGACAACTCGGGTTGAATTTCCCACACGTACAATATGTAAAACTGACCACCTGGGACTTCCCTGGTGGTGCAGTGGTTAAGAATCTGCCTGCCAATGCAAGGGACATGGGTTCAATCCCTGGTCCGGGAAGATCCCACATGCCGGGGAGCAACTAAGTCCTTGCAGTGTAACTACCGAGCCTGTGCTCTAGAGCCCGTGTGCCACAACTACTGGAGCCTGCACACCTAGAGCCTGTGCTCCGTGATGAAAGAAGTCACTGCACTGAGAAGCCCGCCCACCACAACGAAGAGTAGCCCCTGCTCACCACAACTACAGAAAGCCCGCATGCAGCAATGAAGATCTGACACAGCAAAAAAAAATAAAATAAAATAAAATAAAATAAAAAATTAAAACACAAAAACAAAAAACTGAACCTCTTATCATACCTACAGGAGGTTATCCGCCTTCCCCCACCCCAGGTTCCCTTCTCAGTGGATGTATGTGATCCAACCAGTTTCTTCAAGCCTAAAACTTAGGAATCCTCCCCTGCACCTTCATCCCTCACTCTCACCCGCTGCGTTCAGCCTGGCACCAAGTCCTGCAGTTGTTATCTTCTCTCTGCATCGTATCCTAGTGCTTGGCAAAGTGCCTGGCTCAGTAAAAACTGATAAACTGAATGAATTCCGTGCTGCTTTTGTGCCACGGAAGTCTGAGGGTAGAGTAACTGGCACAGTAATTATAACCAAAGCTACCACGCAGGGCCCGTCTCTTCAGCATGCTTTCTCTCACTTAATATTTTCAAAAACCCTGTGATGGAGAGATACTACCCTATCCATTTTACAGTTTAGGAACCTGAGGCTCAAAGAGGTTAGGTCACTTGCCATAGGTCACAGAGCTGGTGATGGTAGAGCTGGACCAAACCCAGCCTGCCTGTGTCTCTGCGTCAAGAAAGACCTGTGTTTAATTCTGTCCGCTGCTTACCAGCTCTGAGATGCTGGATGAGTTGTTTAACCTCTCTGAACTTAGTCATCATCTTAGGAAAGTGGGACAGTGACCTTCCTTGTAAGAAAGGAACACTAACAACTGCCTGAAGCAGAGGAAGAGGCAGTTGCTATACTTGTTATTGTGGTCATTTATAATGTGTTCGCCTGGGATCAAGAATCAGTACCACAGCGTTTCTGCCTTCCGGGCTCTCGTAATCAAGGTGGGGAGCCGGCTAAGTCATGTGTGCTCGTGCTGAATGCAGAGTTGCTGTCTAAGCACAGGGGAGGGCGTGCTTAGCTCTGCATGTGGAGTTGATGGAAGGCTGCTTGGAGGAGATGGCTTCTCCCCTCATCCATGTCATCATTCACAACTTTTAGATAAACTAATTTATTTCCTGCCTAAACTCTCGTAGCTTTGTGAAAATCACGAACCCTGCTTGTTAAGTGTTTTATTGTTTCTCTTAGGTTTCAGATCTGGATCGTTGCCATTTGTACCTGATGGTGTTGACTGAACTTATAGATCTCCACTTGAAGGTTGGGTGGAAAAGAGGCAACCCTATTTGGAGAGTTATTTCTCCTTTGAAAAATGCATCCATTCGGCATCTTCAAGAGATGGACCGTGGACAGGTAATCCTCTGCTTCAAGGCTTGCAGTTATGTTGAGTCAGGCATACACAGAATACGTATTGACTATTAGACAATGTTTGATACATAAAAAGCATCTGCTGAAGTTTGCTTTTGAAAATAATATCCTTTGTTCATAATATTTGATGAAGATTGGGACTCTTATCATAATATTAGGTATATAGCAAAGGTGTGGTGACTACAGTCTTAAAATCGTTTTGATGCAGATAGTGGATTTTCACTAGGTTTCTGCCCGGGTACCAGTAAGGGGCACTTGAAGGTGTCCAGCTTCACCAGTCTGGGGTCCAGAGCCTCCATACTTGGCTTCCTGCCTCGTTTTCCAGCCCAGTCGTTCCCAGCCTTTCCCCTTCCCCCCCACAGAGCCCCGTAGCTGCAGTCACACTAGACCACGACGGGGAGCTTCGCGGGTCGCAGGCACACACCGTATCCTGCCTCACCTGGGCTTTCATTGTGTCTTTCCTTCCACTGGGAATGCCTCCCCTCAGCATAAACTTGTCCGTATCCAGTGCATCCTTTTCGTCCCAGCTCAAAGTACATTTTCTCTTAAAGGCCTTCTCGGATCAGTGTCTCGTTCTTTTCTTCATTTATCTATTGCTCTTTACACCTCCGTTTCTGTGTTTATTTCCATCTTACTTGCTTTTGGAATAATTTATGTGTATATGTCTTCTCCACTAGATTTTAGTACCTAGAGGCATTTCTGAACCACCGTATAATAAAGCGTAGTGGTTATGAGCACAGGCTTTAGAGTTAGACTTCCTGGTTGTGAATCCTGGTTTTATCCTTACTAGCTGTGTGACCTTGGGAAACTTACTTAACCTCTCTGTGTCTCATTTACTGCACCTGCAAATGAGGCTTTTACAGGGTTGATGTGAGAATTAAACACAAGCTCATGCATGGGAAACCTTTACCAGAACAGTACCTGGCACATAGAAAGTCTCCAGTAAATGTTAGCTGTTTTCACTTAACTCGTGGTAAGGGATTGTAAAAGTCAAGCTGAATCATAGTCTGGTCCAGGCTGCTAATTAAAATAGTTACTTGTTTGCTTTAATAATCTAATTTTTAAAGTAGTTTGCAAGAAATGTCCTAAAAGAAAATTACAGGGAGGACTGATTAGCACTCCAGCATCCTGTCTACTGCATATTAGTGGATCAGTGTTATGAAGGGACACTGGGAGTTTTGAATGTAGACCAGAGTCATGAACCACACCACAGTGATTTTTATAAAGATTGGTTTGCTTTCTTTAGTAATTCACTGAATTACATTAAGGTTAATAGGACCATATTGGCTCGAAAGTAGCCCTAAATTTTATTTCCTGTATTGGCAGAGTTGCTAAGTAAAATTTATCCGTAGAGATACTTGATGTACTCTGGAGGTGGTGAGGGAAGGTATGGAAAAGTGGTCGAAGGTTCCTTTCTGTAGAGAGGTTACTGGTGAGGGGGCAGTATTTGGGAGACAGGTTTGCCCTGTCTAGGTTCTTAGCTGCACTCCTGCCTTCTTGGTTGAGATTACTGATTTTCTCTCTGTAAGAACAAAACCAGGTTGTCTAGTTTCCTCCTTTATCTCCTACCTGTAGAGTTCCAGAGTTCCAAGCGCTTTACACGAAATAACCCATTTATTTAATCTTCACAAGAATCGTGTGAAGTAAATTCTATGACTGTCCCCATTTTACAGATGAGTAAACCAAGATGTCGTGTGTCCACAGTCAGCTGGTGGTAAGTGCAGAGCCAGGGTTCAGACTTAGGCCATGAGGTTTGTGAGTCTAGCTCTTAACTGCTATGCTGTGTCACCTTGCCAAAGGCAGCGTGCAGCTGAGTTGTTTATATGTATGCCAGGCGTCTTTTTTTTTTTTGTCTACTTCAGCCAAACAGTTGAAATAAGACTCACCCATAGGAAACTTGTATCCAGATTGTCTTTTAGTCTGAATTGCTGACTTTTTATTGCCACTTTGTTTGTTTGCCACCAGTCTGTACAGAAATGGTACAACTGAGTGACATATATTGGATTTCCTTTTATTTCCTCTGATGTTCAGTAACAGGCACGAAGAGGGAAAGGAAGGCATGAGACTCCCATAAGTGGAGCGCAGGTCCTTACTGGTTAGGGTTTGCTTATGTTCAGTAAAAGTGTCCTGTTTCCTCCCCAGGAGCCCACACTGGGTGGACAGATTCAGAGAATCGTTAGTATGGCTGCCTTGGCCATGGTGTGCCAGGCCATTGACCAGAAGCCGGAGCTACAGCAGAACTCTCTGGATGTGGGACCCATGGAAAGATTCCTCTCCTCTCTCCAGCTCAATCAGACGCTGCAGAAGCCCCACGCAGAGGAGGGCAGCAGGTGTGTTCACCCCTTGGAGAGCAGCATGTACATGAAAGGCATCTTTTGCTAACCTTGAAAAATCCATCTGGGGGACTTCCCTGGCGGTCCAGAGCTTCCACTGCAGGGGGTGCAGGTTCAGTCCCTGGTCTGGGAAACTAAGACCCCACGTGCTGCAGGACGTGGCCAAAAATATGAATAAATAAAAGTCTATTTTTGTTTCAGTCATTGAGATAATTGCTGATTGCTCAACCTTACTTAATATGGAAGCTTCGAGATGAGGCTCCTTTCAGGATGATAACATTAGCACATTATTCATCCCTGTTACTGGAAACCCATTAACTTTTCTGCATTTAGTTTTTAGTGAATCATTTAAAGTGAGTGAAAATACCTACTTGCCGGGTAATTAGGAATTTGAGGTTTATGCAGTTTGTTTTTTGGTAGACAGGATATTTAATAATGACTGTTTAATTCCCCCCCACGTAAGGATAGTGTACTGCTACATGCAAAAGAAATTGAGACAGACTTAAGGAAGGATGGGGTAGTGACTTTATTTTTTGTCTCAGTTTTTTTGAAGAATCATCATCTTCCCAAGGATGGGGGAAAATAGTTGCACAGTATATTCATGACCAGTGGGTCTGCGTCTCTTTCTTGTTGAAAAAATACCACACCCTTATACCAGCCTCAGAGGGTGAAATTCTGGAACCCATTCTACCTGCTGTTCAAATGCCCATAAGAACTTTGCAGTCTGCACTAGAGGCCCTCACAATTCTTCCTTCTGATCAAGTTTTACCTGTGTTCCGTTGCATGAAAATTTTGGTTCCCAAGGTAAGATATAGCGAGACCTGAATTGAAGAATAACCGTAAGAACAGACCATCAGTTTCTGAAATTGTGATAATTACGTATTTCTTTCTTTTTTCGTTGTTTCCCTGCCAGCTTCTGACCTCCTCGGAATCACTCTGCATGGAGTCTTTTGACATGGCGTGGAAAATCACAGCTTCTTTAAGCGACACTCAGCTGATATTCTGGTCTAATTTAAAAGCTTTCGTTGAGTTTGTTTTTGATCCCAAAGTCCTTACCATTGCTGCAAAAATCAAGGGCCAGGCATATTTCAAAATAAAAGAGGTAACTTTTTAAAAAATTGGGATAAAAAATATGTAATGTAAGATTTAGCATCTTAACCATTTTTAAGTGTACTGTTCAGTAGTGTTAACTGTATGTACGTAATTGTGACAGATCCCCAGAGCTACTTTCTCATCTTGTGGAACTGAAGCTCTGTCACCGTTGAACATCTCCCCTGCCCCACCCCACCCCCTGCAGCCCCCGGCAAGCACCGTTCTACTTTCTGTTTCTATGAATCTGATTTTAGAAAAAAGAGGGAAATTTTTGTTTTCATTTTAATTTGTGTGACCTGTAGCAGAGGAAGAAGACAGTTATATATATAACTACATATAAGATTTGTTGTTATTTATTTATTCAGTCAGTAAATATTTTGAACCTTCTTCAGTGTCGTGAGTAAGAACAAGAAAATCTGTTAGGTATAGAGGAGTAGCTGCAGAACAGTGGCCCATGAACCACATCTGCCTTACAAACATACTTGGTTCATATAATCAAACTGAAAGTTTTTGAATTAGTTGCCAGCTTTCAAGAATTGAGAAATTTGCACGAAAATCTGTGTTTCCTCTTCCCTTGGGAAATTGGATGAGCCGGCAACACCAGGCATTGCTCTGTGACAGCAGTGGCCAGCCAGGCGGGCACACCCTTTCTCCGGCTCCACTCCAGGGCTTGCTTTCTCCCGCTCTGAGGGCAGACATCAGGTGCCATTTGTCAGTGCGTCTGCGCTGTTGCTTTTCTTGTTCAAAGACCTGTTTCTCTGAATAGAGCCTTATGAAAAGGTCTTCCGGGTTTCTGGAAGCATTTGTATTTACAGTCACTGGTACACAGTAGGGAACGTAAGGTGATGGCATTACGTCACGCCTCAGATTCACATACACCTATGCAAAGGGGAAGATGGAAAATAAATCCATTTATTAGCCTGCCATCTCTGTGCTGCCTCTGCGTCCTTTCCTGCCGCACGGTACACACTTAGAGAGTATGGCCTCATTTGCTTCGGTGGAAGGGAGGCCCCTGGCACATGCAAAGAAAGCTGAAGATGTCAAGGGTGAGGTGTTTTTTCTCCCTTTCATTCTATCACTCTGGGCAGTTGTTCCTCTGGGGAAGTTCTGGGTGAATATCAGTATCAGTAAAATGTTATTTATTTTTAGTATTAAGAAATGAAAATTAGCATTCTGTGATTGGTTATCACCTTGCAAACGATAAAGAATTATTAATTTTTTAGACTGTGTATGGTTATGTTGAAAATATCATTTGAAGCCATTCAAGTAATAATTTTCAGCAACACGAATTTTGTTTTTTGAAAAAACTTAATTGGTCAAAGGATAAAGTGTAAGTATTGTATTTCATTCCAGATTATGTACAGGATAATTGAAATGTCTGCTATAAAAACTGGAGTCTTCAATATACTGATAAGTTATTGCTGCAAATCTTGGATAGTTTCTGCTTCAAATGTGTCTTTATCTAGTGCTAAAAATTACAGTGAACTTGTCCTTGAGGCGTGTATATTTGGAACAGTGTTTCGGCGTGATCAAAGGTAAAGGATGCCATTATTTCAGCTTCTCATATTAAGTGTCTCTGGGTAGAATTGTATCTTTATTTTAAGGCTTTCAATTAGAAGAATATTAATTAACTTTTAATTTGGGACTTTAATTTTTTTCCTCTAAAACTTGTTCTTTGTCACATGTTTTTTTTATGGAAAGACTTATTCAGGATGTACAGACCTTCATAGAAAATCTTGGACGTGAGTGTGCAGCGAACGTTGTTATTGAAAAGTAAGTATGGTGGGTCCTCCATGTCTTCATATAAATGGAATATTCAAAATATAACATCATATGAGAGACATTCTGTATAAGATATTGCATGAGCTTCCAAAATTGTGTTAGAAACTATATTTTCTTGCTAATATATTTTCTTCAGATCTGTTGCTATTTACTAAAATTTGATAAGCTTAAAAAAAAACTTAGTGCAAAGTCCAGCATAAATAAGGAAGTAACTGCAGGGAACATACAATCCCTATCCCTCTTCTTTTTTTGGGTGGAGGGGTGATCATCAGCGCACACAGGGATTTTTTTTTTTTTTTTTTTGGCTAAAATTCACTATTTAACAAGTCACTGTGCTATTGGAATAGACCCTAAAGTTTTGATGTCTGGAATCAGCCTAGTCTTTATCTAACCGCTGAAATAATTTTTTTTGGAGCTTTTTTTAAAAGTTTTTATTTTCTCACATAATTTTCAAAAATTTGTGTGTTGAGGGAGTTGTTTATAAGGATAATAAATAGTGCTGTCATGATTCACTTTGATTTTAGAGTTTAGGACAACAAATGATAATTGTGTCTGGTTATCACAAAGTGTTTATTATTCTGAGTCATAGCTATGTTTTAAATCATCTGTCACTCGTCACTAAATATATACATTTTTCATTGTTAATTGTTTTAATTTTTTGTTTTCTTGGCTGGGTTATAGTATAACAATAAGTGAAATTCTTTAGCTGAGGGTTGCAGAATATTTTGATTTCTACTAGATAGATGTTAAATTAAAATGACATTCACATTTTAATAGTTTTAATGAACTTGTAAATACTTATTAACAATTTCATTGAATTTATTTTTCTACATTTGGATACAGAAAATGTGGGACGCTTAGCACACACAGTGAGTGCTTCCTGCGTCTGCCCTTCACTTAGAGACGTGTGTTTACACTGCACAGTTAGGATGGCGTCCAGGTGCTGATGTGTATTCTTGCCCTGAGCAGGAGGTGTCTCTGGTCCTCTTCCAGGACCAGGGTCATGAGCTCCGATCTGTGTTGTCCACGGATAAGATATTATTGACCCAGTGTCAGTAGTGTGTGCACTGTTTTTCCAGAAGTTTGGGTGAAATTGTGCTCATTCAGACTTTGTGTACAGGCTCTCCTGTTGATATATTCGTTTGTTATTTTCCACTGTCTATCCTGAACCAAAAAGCATTGTCATTAAATATGAAGTTACTTAATTTTAGAAAACTTTGGAAAGTTTTGATATTTTGAAACTGATACCTAATGTATTTTTTTTTGTTTTGGAAATGTACTAACATAATCTATCATTTTATGTTTTTTAGTACTAAAAGAGAGGACCATTACGTGAGAATTTGTGCCATCAAATTCCTGTGTTTATTAGATGGCTCAAATATATCTCATAAGTTGTTTATGGAAGATCTTGCAATCAAGCTATTAGATAAAGTAAATACACTTTATTTCACCTTAAAGTATCTTAACTTAGCAGCTTAAGCACTAGCAGTGATGTAACAAAAGTAAACCTGGCAGTTGGCTGAATTTAGACAGCACAGACCATTAAAGCAGGGGAGAGCACGGCAGATGCAGAAGGGCTCGGTGCTGCTGTTGCCGTGTGTCTGGTGATGGCATTGACTGTGGTGCCCCTGTCCTAGTGGTCTTTGTATCAAATTGCAGATCCCATATTCCAAACTTACACAATCAAGGGGCATTATATCCCCTTGCTAATATATTTTCTTCAGATCTGTCACTATTTACCAAAATATGATAAACTTAAAAAAATTTTTAGTGCAAAGTCCACCTCTGTGACCTCATGTTTCCCCCTTAACTGGGCACAAGGAAAGGAGTATATTTCCAAGTACATTTTATACTAAGCACAGTTGTATGATTCCTTTTCTAATTTTAAAAGCAGAGAAGTTTAGACTTCCATGGTGGTCCAGTGGTCAAGACTCCACGCTTTCAATGCAAGGGGCGTGGGTTCAGTCCCTGGTCGGGGAACTAAGATCCTGTATGCCGCACAGCATGGCCAAGATAAATAAATAAATAAATAAATAAATAAATAAATAAATAAAAATAATAAAATATTTTTTAAAAAAAGCAGATAAGTTAAGCAAAAGCAGCAAAATTCATTGCTTTGAAAGGAAACTTAGAAAAAGTATCATAAAAAAGTGTCTTTTTTATCCTTCTGCCTTTTGGAGTGTAACAGGCTCCTATGCCCAGTTTATACCTTTTAAGCTCAAAGTTGTCATTGCTTTTGTTTTCATTAATCACAAATTCAGTAGGTAATTTAATATTGATCCCACCCTCCCCCCAGGATGAATTGGTGTCCAAGTCAAGAACGCGATACTATGTGAATTCTCAACAGCACAGGGTGAAAAACCGAATATGGCAGACTCTGCTCGTACTCTTCCCCAGGTTCGATCAGGTATAACATTTATTAGGTTTGTACCTTTAAGCCTAATGTTTTCATATGAATAACTATATAGTAGAAACTGTCATGTGGTACTTTAAAACTGAGAGAGTCATCTGCTTAAAATTTATACTTTCGTCTTAAAATTGAAGTTATTCAGAAGTCTTTTTAAATAGAACACTAAGGCAATTAGGTGTTGTAGAAATAAATTGGAAACTGATTTACATGGCCCCATTTAATATATTTTTTTTCCCTCAGTATTTTATTCTAATATTTTAATGGTTTAAAGTCTCAGATGCCACCATAAAACTTTAAGCTGTTTTTTTAATAGTGACTATTTCTTAATTACAATTAATAACCATTTTCAAAGTTGATAAGAGACTAGATTTTCATTTTTCCCACCACAGAGAAGAAATCACTGTGTGACGCGAGAGAGCCAGTGCTGCTAAGGTGGTAGTCACACAGCGATATGTAAACGTATCACATCAACATGCTGTACGCCTGAACTCACACATTGTATGCCACTGATAGCTCAATAAAAGTAAATTTTTAAAAATTAATAACCACAACAGTTTAATTTGTCTGCTTTATTTTTCTCAGAATTTCTTGAATAGAATTATTGACAAGATTTTCCAGGCTGGCTTCATCAATAATCAGGCGTCCATAAAGTATTTTATAGAATGGATTATTATTCTAATTCTTCATAAATTCCCTCAATTTCTTCCAAAGTTCTGGGACTGTTTTTCTTACGTAAGTAAAGGAGATTTTTCATAATTTTTTAATAAAGAAAAAATTTTAGCTATGCTGGGAGATTGTTTCACTCTAATAGTTGTTTTTCTGGCTGCCAGTTGCCCTGCCCCTAATGTACTGACATCCTAAATTGTGTTTTGCAGGATTTGAATTAATTTATTGGAGACAGAAAGCCCTGGCATTTATCTTGAGTAGAGCATAATTTTTATCTGAGAGTTCTTCTATTCCAATAAAACAAAGACGGAAAAGGCTTCTGTTATTAAGAAGTAAGGGAAATAGGTCCCTTTTATATTTTTATTTATCAAGCAGTGTCTTTGATCTTAGAGATAAGAATGAAGAGGAATTGGGAACTTCCTGGCATTCCAGTGGTTAAGACTCCACGCTTCAAGTGCAGGGGCGCAGTTTTGATCCCTGGTTGGGGTACTAAGATGCCACATGCTGCAAGGTGCGGCCAAAAAGTTAAAAAAAAAAAAAGTAGAAGAAGAATGATGAGGAATTAAAAGCATTCCTTACCTTTTAAAGAATTTCTTAGTTGGGAAATTTCAAACTTATCCAAAGCAGAGAGAGTAGAAGGGAGCCGCTACCACCCAGCCAAAAACAGATGTCAGTTCACTGCCATTCTTCCTTTCTCTGTACCCTTGTCCACACCTCTGACTCCCCACCCCCGACATTCTTGTTTCTTGAAAATCGTTTTTGAGGAATCGATACTGAGATGAGTGATAGAGTTTGCAGTTGCAGGCTTCCTGATAAACAGCAAGTTGTTCCTAAACATCAGTTCTGAATACTTGCCTCGAACATTTCTGCTGGTTCCCAAGTTCACCCTTCCCTTTCTTAGGAAATGACCTTGCTTTCTACTCCGTGTGAAAAGTATCTCTTTCTGTGTCTTCCTTTCTACTTCAGGGGGAGAAACTGTTGTTTTCTTTTCCTCCTCTCTGTCTGTGTCCTTATGTGCATCTCCCTCTGGGACTTTTCCCTGAGTTCTTCACTCTTATTCTGTTGACTTTTCCTTCATCTGGCTGTTGTCCTGTTGTCTTCTTGTCTTTCCTATGAAACTCTGAGAGTGAGTTTCTTTGCCTTTCTCTCTTGTGCTTCTTACACTGCTGGGCTCTGCTGCATCTTGAGAAGTCACACACGGAGGGCTTCGTGCACAGCTACAGACAGCCTTCTCTTTTTCTTCATCTTTCTTACCACCACGCAGCCTTTCACGCCCACAGCGGCAGCGGACTGTGCACTGTGGATCCCTTCTCCAGCCCCTTGACCTTGTCTTTCCTCACTCCCCGTCTCTGCTGGTTCCCTGCATCCCAGCCCCCTCCCAGGCCCTCTTACATAATCACTTCAAACTTCGTCCTGCGTAACAGGAAGCGGATGAGCCTGTCTTTGCCGGAACCCCCCCCGCCCCCCGCCCTCCACTGTCCCAGGCTCCTCGCCCGAAGCCTGGGTGTTAGGGGAAGCATAGCGGCGGCATCCGCACAGTGACCCTGGAGAGTAGGTCGGAGTTTTACATTTTACTTCGTGAAAAAACTGAAGTCCAGAGAGATTAAGCAACTTGTCACACCACTAAGAAGTGACAAAGCTCTAGTCCAAATGTCTGTTTCATTTGGGAAGTCGCATTCTTCTTCACCATTCCAAGATTCCTCTTCTGGCTCTTCTCTCCATGTACATTGAATTAAGAAACATATGTTGACATTGTTTCCTTGTGTTGCTTCTCAGACCTGCTCCCTTATTAACTTTGATTTGTCTGCTCTCCAGTGGGTAAGCAGCACCTCAGAAGTTCTCACGAAAGGCACTTGGCTCCTGTGTGCTCCCGGCCTTCCTTCCTGGCCGTCCTGTCCGCAGTAACGCTGCCAGTTCCGTCCTGTTTTTCCACTTCGCTCAGTCTCTCACTTTCCATAAAGAGCTTTCAGAGCTGGTATATTCTCTTCAGATATTTTGCTGTGGACATCAGTCAGGGTTTTTCACTGTATGCAAGTAAAAGGTTTGCTGATTGAATCTAAGTGATGTAAACCAGACAGCAGAGGAGAGGGGGTTACGTAGCTTACACAGTGCCTGGAAAGCTGCGGAATCCGGCTCAGAAAACAGGCAGGAACAAGCTGGGGCTCAGTGGCTTCCAGCACTGCAGCCACAGGCGTGCCGTAGGGCAGGTCCCCCGGGGTCGTGGCTTCACCCCACTGGATGCCTGGTGCTGCAGCCTTGGCCAGCTGTCCGCCTGCTGCCTCTGCTGCCTGCACGGAGGTGGTTCTCTGTGGGTAACGAGTTCTCAACCCAGCATCCAGGGCGGGCATCTCTGGATCCAGGTCAGTTGCCCTCTCTAGCTGCAAGGAGGCTGGGAAAATGAGTATCTGGCATTTCCAGCTTCTCACAGGACCTGTAAGGTGGAAGAAGTTCCTGAACTTGGCAGGGGATTCAGAATCGATATCCAAAAAGGGGCAGTGTCCACTACATCTCTTTCCTCCTTTATTCGAAGCAGATGACCTTAGCTTTTATGTTTTAGAGAAGAGAGAAGCCATCACATAGGAATACCTTTCCCTTCTCAAGAACAGTCGTACAAATAAATATACCCCGCCCATATCCACCCGAGACTCCTTCCCTCCTGTATCATCAAGTAGCTGAGTCTGCTGTCGAGGTGATGCCTCTGCTCGTTCTTTGGCTCCGCGTCCTGTCTGCCTTGTCAGGAACCTTTAGCCCTCGTTCTCTCTCCTACACCCAGCCTCTCCTTCTCAGTCAAATGGTTTCTCATCCACTGTTACAAGTATTTACACTGAGCTGCTCACGCCTCTCTCCTATAATCACCCGTCTCCCTACCCTGTCAGAATCAGACCTCTTGAAAGAGGTGTCCGTGTTCCACGATGTCGGGGTTTTCTCGTGTTCTCCTCACCCACCGTCAGTCCAGTAGGCCTGCCTCCAGTGTGGTCACTTCTCAGAAGACCCTGTTTGCCAGGGTCCGTGGTCAGCCTCCTCCTGCGTCTCCCCGCCCATCCACGCTGCTCACGCCCTCCTTGTTGCTGGTTCAGGGACACACTTCCCTGGTTCCTCCTGCCCCTCTGTTCCCTCTTTTTTGTGTCCTTTCCAGGCTTTTCCTTCCCTCCCCAGCTGTTAAATGTTAGTGCTTTTCAAGGCTGGGCCTCCTTCTTTCCTTTATATCTCCTTGTTTTATAGTGAGTTTTATCTGGGTCACAGATTCACTTATTATCTGGTGTGAATGACCCACTAATTTATATTTCTGTTGCAGACATCTTCCCCTAAGTGCTCAATCAGGAGTGTCAACTGCAGCCACACCCACCTGGCCACGTTTGATGGGGTGCAGCCACGCCCGTTCGTAGACGTATAGTCCGTGGCTGTGTTTGAGCTAAAGGGAGAGTCAAGCATTTGCAACAGGCTGTATGGACCTCACAGCTGTATTTTTATTTACTGTTTGGTCATTTACAGAAAACTTTGCTGACCCCCACTGCAGACATCCTTCTTAAATGTTTATAAATCATCTAAAACTTGAATGTCTAACACCAAGTGCCTTATTTTTGCCCCAAACTTGACCTTTTTTCTGCTATTGTAAACAGTACCACTGTCTATACAGCTGCACAAACCGGAAAACTCAGCGCTTTTCCTGCCACGCGTCTGACTCAGGACCAGTTCCTGTCACTCTTACCTCCTGAGTGTTTCTCAGTCACCATCTCCCGTCTCTCCATTAGGCCTTGGTCCAGGTGCATCGTCCACCGCACTGCTCCCTCCCTGGACCACCTGCATCCCCTCTTCCCTCCCTTTCAGTCTACTCTCCACACCGAGGCCAGAGCTGGTTCTTCAAAAGGAAAATGTGATCAGGTCGTCCACCTGCTTAGAACGCTGCTCTCAGAACAAACACCGAAGTCTTGAGTGGCCTGCAGGTCTCGCGTGGTCTATGCCCTCCTCCCCGTCCAGTCCGTGTGCCCCACGTTCCCATCTCTGCACTCGAGTCGCACGGGTGGGCTCAGTTTTCTATTGCTGGAATATTCCAAAGGCCAGGGGTGTGAACAGTGCTTTACTACTTTTCGTGCTTCTGGGTTGACTGGATCGGGCTGGGCAGTTCTGCACGTGGTGTGTACTGGGCTGGGACTTGACAAGGACTTCTTCACCCGCGTGTTTGTCACCTTAGCTGCAGTCGTGGGGATAGCTGAGGTGCCGGGCACTGCCGACCCTGTGTGTATGGGAGGCTGGATTTCTCTCTCTCTGGTGCTCAGGGTTCTAAGAACGACCATTCCAGGAGGAGGTGGCTGGTGTGCTGGCTCTTACCAAGCCTGTGGTCCTCTCCTGCTTGCTGGTGGCTCACTGGCCAGAGCAGATGGCCTGACCACGCCCCCCAGTTGGGAGGGCCCGCCTTAGGGCCTGTTCACTGGGAAGCCCGCTTTATCCAGGACCCCCTTGTGGCTGAGCACCATTCTGACCTTTTCTGATCTTTCCTGCTCATCGCAAGGCCATTTGTGCTGTGTCCCTTGCCTGAAATGTTCTTTCTCTTCTTTGCCTGTGTAACTGCTTCTCTCCCTCCAGATGGAAGTTCACGTGTTGTTTGTATCATTTCTTTTTTTTTTATAAATTTATTTATTTATTTTATTTATTATTATTTATTGGCTGCATTGGGTCTTTGTTGCTGCACACGGGCTTTCTCTAGTTGCTGCAAGTGGGGGCTACTCTTCATTGTGGTAGGCAGGCTCCTCATTGTAGTGGCTTCTCTTGTTGTGGAGCATGGACCCTAGGCACATGAGCTTCAATAGTTGCGGCATATGGGCTCAGTAGTTGTGGCTCATGGGCTCTAGAGCACAGGCTCAATAGTTGTGGCGCACGGGCTTAATTGCTCCATGGCATGTGGAATCTTCCCAGGGCAGGGCTTGAACCTGTGTCCCCTGCATTGGCAGGTGGATTCTTTACCACTGCGCCACCTAGGAAGTCCTGTATCATTTCTTAAAGGGAGTTACCTTTAAGTACAGAAACCTTACAGTTTCTGAACTGTAGTGTCTGTAGTCTCTTTCCAGTCTACCTGGCATTCGTCAGGTTTTTTCTTATTAAGAAAACGTGTAATTCCAAGTCATTGTTACTGGGAAGGTTTCTGAATTCTGGTCTCATAATCAGCTTTCCATCGTGGCTTTTTAAGCATCTGCAAGGCCCCATTTAACCTTTGCCGCCTCTGCCACGCAGGGGCCTTTGCCTCTCACATGCCTGTGTCCTTGTTCACCTTGCTCATTTTCACCTGTCCCTGTCCTTCCTGCCCCCCACCCCTCTCCTCCCTCTCCAGCCAGGCCTTCCCTGTCTGCGGTGAGCTCACCCTCGACTCCACTGCTCCTCGTCTGAGCGGGCAGCGCCCGGGGTTGTCTGCTGAGTGTTGTGCTGGGGGCGTTTGGCTCTAGGACATTCCTGTCCTTTCTTTGCTTTTGCTCCTCTACCGTCCCCCCCCCCAGGCCCTGGCTACATCCGGGAGGAGCCAGCCTCATGTCCCAGGCCCCACAGCATCCAGCCGGGTGCCTTGAAGTGCACGGGCTCACAGCAGCCTTGAATGACTGTTTCATGTATCTCATTTATTTTCAGGGTGAAGAAAACCTTAAAACAAGCATTTGTACTTTTTTATCAGTTGTGTCACACTTGGACATCATTACTGAAAATATTCCGGAAAAGGTGAGTTTAAATTGTTTATAAGAAGAGTTCAGACTTGACTATCAAAATAGAATTTATACATTTGTACTAATTTTTTTCATGTAGAGTATTCCTTGTGTGTTTTGCAGTTTTTCCCCTTCCCATCCACTCCCCTCCTAATGGCTCACACACAGACACAGGTGCACGGTAAGCTGTTACCCACATCCACGCACACACTGAGATACGCCTGAGCACATTAAATCTCTACACAAACTAATGGGCAACTTTTTTTTTTTTTTTTTTAATTTTTTGGCTCTGTTGGGTCTTTGTTGCTGCACACGGGCTTTCTTCAGTTGCAGCAAGCGGGGGCTACTCTTCGTTGCCGTGTGCAGGCTTCTCGTGGTGGCTTCTCTTGTTCTGGAGCACAGGCTCTAGGCACGTGGGCTTCAGTAGTTGCAGCACGCGGGCTTTAGAGCGCAATCTCAGTAGTTGTGGCACACGGGCTTCATTTCTCTGAGGCATGTGGGATCTTCCTGGACCAGGGATCAAACCCCTGTCCCCTGCATTGGCAGGTGGATTCTTAACCACTGCAAAAATGGGCAACTGTTAATGATAGGATTCTTAATTTTATACAAGGATTTACACAAGATTATTTAAATAGGACTCCCCTTATTGCATGTAACTGTTCCTTGGCTGGCAGAGTTATTTAACAAATGCTTATACAAAGAAACTCATGGTCAGAGTATTAAAAGCCACTGTGTTATTGAAGGTGTATATAAGATGACTGTCATTATTCGGAGTGTGAAGGCCAGCTCTTCATCTTTCTCAGGTTTAAAGCGTTTTCCCTAGATAATTCTGGTTAATCACTATGGCAACGGCGAAGAATTCAGGAAAACAGGAAAACCCACAAGTAATGATTTAGAGCGAGAGTCTTAAATTATTGAATCTACATAGAATGTACTGATATGTTGTAAACTCTGGGAGAAAGTTAATACATTTGACCCTCGGTCAATACAGGAGTTAGGGGCACTGACTCCGTACAGTGGAAAGTCCACGTATAACTGCAGTAGCCGTAATACAGGGTTCCTCATCTGTATCTGCAGATTCAACCAGCCACAGAACATGCAGCACTGCAGTACGTATCTAGTGAAAAAAATCCACGTGTATGTGGACCTTCACAGTTCCAACCCCTGTCGTTCACTGGTCAACTGTCTGAAATAAATGTTGTTTGGTGTTGAAAGTGAGGTAAAAATATTGGGGGGAATAGGTTTCCTAGAATTTTTCAAAGTGTAGCCTTTAAGCACAGTAACAATCAATTTCGTTGTTAACCTGTTTCATCAATCTTAAGAACAGACCTATCTCCCTACCACACTTTAACCTCACAAACCATGATATCTTGAACTTGATGGTGTGTTACAGTGTCTGTCAGCCAGATGGCAGTGTGTTAGTTACAGTTCTGTGAAAACTTGTGTTAGCACCTTCTGGTATGAGTAAGAAAGCTCTAGCATCAGATAATACCAGATGTTATCTTTCTGTTTTAAACATGTGCAGGGAAGAGATTTGCTTACTGTCTGTTGAGAGAAGTACTTCGTTAAGGTTAACCTAGGTACTGGAGTCTAGTGGAAAACGTGTAGCAGCATTGTAAATAAAAACTAAAGAGCTGGGAGGATACCTTCCTTCTTGAGGAAACTGCCCCTGCCAGTGTATCTGAGCTGTCTGAGAATGACAGTGTGAAACCAGTGAGATAGGATTCACTTTGTAGCATTCTCATCACCTGTAGACCTTGTTTATGGTCATACAGTCAGGGGTAAAATGATCCAGATTTACATTTGAAGAATGTTTCTCCTTTTTTTTCAGAAACTAATTCTGAAGCAAGCCCTTATTATCGTGCTGCACTGGTGTTTCAATCACAATTTTAGCATTCGACTGTATGCCCTAGTTGCTCTTAAGAAAATCTGGAGCATGTGTAAGACATTGCACATTGAAGAACTTGATGCTTTGACTTCTGTTATTGAATCCAGTCTGAATCAAGTGGAAATCACGCATGGAGCAGGGTAAGCAGGCCTTGTCCCTGCCCCCCTCGGCCCAGCAGAGCACGCGGAGAGGACGTGGCGGTACCCCTCTCTTTAGCCCGTCACGCTGCCGCGCACAGAGCTCGCGTTAGGCGGCATTTAAGCAGCTCGCTGTTTGATGTGCAGTTTAATTACAGTTCTAAGTGCTGTCAGCTCCATCATTAGCCTTTTTTTTTTTTTTTGCTTTTTTATCCTTGATCTTTAATTTAGGCATATTTGAGATGTTTCTCTTCAGTGCAGCCAAATGTCATCATCCTCTGTTGTCAAAGAACTGCTGAGAGGCAGCGTGACCTGACTTCAAAGTCATGCTCGTAACTCCTCAGATGTCCGGGTTAAAGCTGGAAGCTCTTTCCTTTTTCTTAAATGAATTTTTTTTTAAGCTAAGTTATTTATTTTATTTATTGGCTGTGTTGGGTCTTCGTTGCTGTGCGCGGGCTTTCTCTAGTTGTGGAGAGTGGGGGCTACTCTTCATTGTTGTGCGTGGGCTTCTCAGTGCTGTGGCTTCTCTTGTTGCAGAGCACGGGCTCTAGGCACACAGGCTTCAGTAGTTGTGGCACATGGGCTCAGTAGTTGTGGCACATGGGCTCAATAGTTGTGGCTCACGGGCTCAGTAGTTATGGCTTGCAGGCTCTAGAGAGCAGGCTCAGTAGTTGTGGCACACGTGCTTAGTTGCTCCACAGCATGTGGGATCTTCCCAGACCAGGAATCAAACCTGTGTCCCCTGCATTGGCAGGTGGATTCTTAACCAGTGCACCACCAGGGAAGTCCCCTTTTTCTTTTCTAAGAGAACTTCTTTATTCCCAAACAAAGTCCTACTCAGATGCTCAATATCAAAGGCTGCTGTGGATGGAATAGGGCAGGGTGCAGGCCTTAGAGCAAAACCCAGGCAGATGGGAGCTCAGGACATCCAGGCAGTTGTCCTTTGAAGATACTCTTGAAAGCTCAGGGATAAAGATGACAGGTGTGTAAGGAGGTCTCCTATTCTCACCCCACTGATGCTGAGGCCCGGACTGCAGTGACCGGAGGGGCTGGGAGCTCAGGGTGAAGAAGGTGCGTTGGCCGGAGCCAGAGAATGAGCTTGCCAGGAAGCCGTCTTGAAATCGCTGCTTGGCTTTTGGGTTGTTCATCATGAATTTGAACTGAAACCTGCCAGTGGTGCCACACTTTGTAATTTCTATTCCTGCCTCTTTTACCTTCTAAAACTTGACAAATTGGGGGGTTTTGTTGTTTGTGTGTGTTCAAGTATTTAAAACCTGTTACTTGCATTTGGCTTATGAAAGCTGGTACAGTTTGGCGGCGTGTTGTGAATCTTCAGAGTAGAAACAGTGACTTATGGGGACTTCCCTGGCAGTCCCGAGGTTAGGACTCTGCGCTTCCTCTGCAGGGGCCTCGGGTTTGATCCCTGGTCAGGGAACTAAGATTCCACACGCCCCGTGGCACAGCCAAAAAAAAAAAAGTCATTTATGACCAGAGAGAGAGAGACGTAAGGATCCCAGCCTAGATTTCTTACACGGTTCCCTTTTAGAATTCTTTTTGCCCAAGCACGTGAGTAGTTCCCGTGGCAGCTGTCCATGTGCGATTTTCCCATCGCTGTCTGTTGAAAACCGTGTCTTTGATGGAGTGGAGACCTGAGTTTCATTCTTATTGAATCATTGTTTGTTGTAGGACAAACAGTGTGAAAGAGTTATTTGTCTTTGAGTTTCATTTCAAAAGGTCAAATTTAGGGTCAGCTTTTAAAGGATGTCGATCTTAGAAATAGGGGTGTATAAATCTTGGGATAAAATTCACAAGATTTTCCATTCATTCTAAATTCTGCAGTACCTCTTCAAGAGATCTAACTGGTCTTCCCCCTACCACTTGTCTGTACCTCATACGTATTTTTAACCCTTAGGAACGCAAAGAAGAATTGGCAACGCATCCAGGAGCATTTCTTTTTTGCAACATTTCACCCACTTAAGGATTACTGTCTGGAGGTGAGCAGAGAATATCATTTGCAAATTCTCTTCCGAATCTTTAGTCCCAGTGCCTCCTTTCTGCTGCGGTTGTTGAAGGTGTAATGAGGTTAACTGTCCCTACAGCACCACCTTCACATCGTGAAGTTCTCAGTGTAATTTTGTCACCTCGTGCAGATGGCTTGCTCGCGCTTCACTCTTCAGCAGTGAAAATTGGCTAGTCATTTTCACTTTCTGTTTCTCAGGCAGTGTCTGGCTTGTAAACACTGGAAGGGGGAATATTTAACTCTGAACAGAAATCTGTTCTGACATTAAAAGGAAGTGAGTGAGAACATTTGTGCAGGTGAGATTTGTTGTAATGAAGCCCATTGTTATGAAAGAACTCCTTTGTTTAGTGCATATTTTAGGTTCTGGATGAACAAAATTCTATAGCAAATGATGCACCACCACACTGATCATAATAGAGTGTGCTTATATAATTTTAAGAACCATAAACTTATTTATTACATTTAGCATGTGAATTAACTTAATATATAGATTATTAAAGTTTGTATATATGATACTACTTTCTCCCTTTTTTGAATATAATTATAATGTTCTTTGAATTTAAAACATGTGTTCTAGGACTTTTCCTCTAAGGAACTTGGAAGTATCAGTAACTTTAGCTGCTATCCATAAGCAGTCTTTTTGTTGTTGGGTTTTGTGTATGTGCGATTACTAATAAGCTGGGCTTTTAAAAAAAAAAAATACAGATCTACATATTGTGAGAGAGTCATCATAGAACATTATTGTGTACTTTCTGTTGCTTCATTGCAAAAATTATTTAGGATTTTTCAAATTTTAACCTGCTCTGTTCTGTGTCCTTTAGCGCCCAGAATGCTTTGTTTGACATCTTTCTGAAGGACTCTTAATAACTGTCTAGTGCTAAGTAAGCCTTTTCTATTCAGTCCTCCAGCAGGAGTAAGTCCCTTGTTTCCCCTTTTCCTTCATCCTGACTTTGACTGCCTTACCCTCATATATTTCATATATTTTATTCTCCATTAATTATACGAACCATAACTGTATGTGTCAATAAAATAATGGCTCACAAGAACTCTGTCTCTCTGTACGTTTGGAGCTATACTTAGTACCTACTTAATAAACACTTAGTTGCATCCATTATGCCAGTTTGAATTTGCACAAATATTGCTAACAGAGAGAAAACCATATTCATTCTAAAAACTTTTATGAAGACTTGCACGTTGTTATAAGTTTATTATTTCATTTCTAAATTGCCTCCTGTGCTTCTGCTTCTTACGTGACTTTTCACCTTTGAGGATTATCTGGACCTCTGTTTTCTTGTCGTAGGTAAGAAAAGGGAAGGAGGATTGTCATGTAATGGTTAAACAACTGCTATTTAATAGTGGTGTCATGTTAGCAAACGGAATCTAACAACACATAAAAAAGATCAGACACCACGACCAGCTTGGATTCATCCCAGGGTCACAAGGGTGGTTCATGATACACAAATCAATCAGTGTGATACACCACACCAACAAAAGAAAAGACAAAAACCACACGATCATCTCAATAGATGCAGAAAAAGCATTGATAAAATTCAACATCCATTCATGATAAAAAACTCTTACAGCGGTGTCACACAGTGCAGTTTACAGATCACTTTCATATGCTATTTTAACCTGATTTCACCCTCATTTTACCAGTGAGGAATTTGAAGCTGAGAAAGGCTAATGGCTTGAGTAATGTCACACAGCTAAGATACAGTTGAGGCAGATAATCTAGATTGTAAATTTGTATATTGGCAGTGAGAGTAAAGATTTGGCATCACAAGAGCTTGAACTTGATTGCTTACAGAGGTGTTTGGTTGTTGATAAATAGCATTTATGCACATGTTGTCCATCATTAATGCTGATTAATTCCAAAACACTTCTTGCTTGTTTTAAGAGCACGGTGTACATTACATACAGTCAGAAATACTGTAGTGGAAGATCTGCATCTCTCAAGGGTTTCCTAAGTTAATTCCTTAATTTCTTAGAGAAGATAAGAAATATAGATAGACACTTGGCTACAAGCTATAAATGAAAGTGTGTAACTTGATCAGATGTGATAGTTTGGGAGAATATGTCAGTAGGATTAAATAAGTTGTACTTTAAACATGTTATCATGTATTTCTTTGTTATTTTTAAGGCAAAAAATTTAGATTTTACAATTCTCCTTTCAGACCATATTTTACATCCTTCCACGCCTTTCCGGCCTTGTCGAGGACGAGTGGATTGCCATTGGTAAATTCACCAGGTTCACTGATATTCCTGTAGAGGCAGGATTTCAGTGGTACCTTTCTCCCACTCAGCTTTGTGAACTAAAACCAGGTGACTGGTCCCAGCAGGACATAGGTAAGAAGAATTCTTGTTTTATTTTTTGCCCCATTGCCTCGGTCAGGCTCACTGATATACGTTGTTTAGAGCAGGCGGTTGATAGTATCGCTTTTTTATTGATGTGAACTCTGCTCCTCCACTTAGAGAAAAGACAGAACGTGTGGTATCTCTATGACTAGTACTTTTAGTTGACCTTGGCTTTGCTCTTAAAAGCCAAAGAGAGCCTAATCTGCTTTACTGGATAAAGCAAAAGGCTTCAGTCTTCTTTGAAGTACTATTAATTAATATTCATGTCTCTTCTACTACATATTTCTGAAAAAAAAAAAGTAGATTTTATAAAGGGCCAAATTAAGAAATCTCTTTTCTTGATCCATTTGGAAATGAAGTAGAGCTCTGCCTTCCCTGCTTGGTCTGGTCTGGCTGAAGTCACTCATCTCTTACCCGTCTTCCCCCTACGGGCTCCAGCTCTCTTTTCACACCCCGCTTCCCTTCAGCTTTCTCTAGGACCCACCTTTCCCTCTTGCTCACCTCCTCCTCCCCTTCACAATCCAGCTGCCCCCCGAAACCAGGCATCGAGTCCCCCAGGCATTTTTAAAATCACAACTAGCCTTAAGAGATGTGTAGCAGTGATCTGACTCAGCATTTCTGTCACGCACATTTTATCCTCAGTCTGACTTCCCCAACCCAGGACCACCACTGAAATGTCTTTCAGAAAAGCAGAAATTGTCTATATCTACTTCTTTACAAAATCTAAACAGATGCTCTTTTCTTGCCATACCTGACCTTTTTGTGGGATTATTTGCTCGTTTCTTGCTACCTTGATCTTCCTCCTCATCTGACTTTTCTCACTCTCCTTGGAGCTCCCCTCCCTTGTCCCTCATGTTATACTTCTCTAAAATTTTAGTGTTGTCAAGAGTCCCCTGGACAAACTTGTTAAAAATGCAGATTCTTGGGTCCCACCCTTAGATTTTAACTCAGTATGTCTGGAGGAGAGTTCTAGGAAAGTGCATTTTTTTAATCAAATACCCTAGATGGTTCAGGAATGAATTTTAAGACTATCACCTTAAATGTATTTACTCAGTCAACAAAGAGTCACGATTGCCTCCTGCGGGCTGAACACAAGACAAAGGCCCTGCCCTCAAGGGTGCTTACATCCCTACAGGGGGACAACCCTAAACAAGCAGATAAGATGTCAGGTAGTAAAAAGTACTATGGAGAAAATAAAGCAGAGTAAGGAGATAGTGTGACAGAGAATTAAAAAGAGCTTTTGAAGGAGCTGACATTGAGCAGAGGCAGACATGAGTTGAGAGCAAGTCAGAGACAGTGTCCGGGAAGAGCTTCCCCAAAAGAGGGAGCAGCACATGTGGACTGGGGGTCAAAAAACAGTGACAAGAGCCATTTCAGGGTGGAGGGGCCAGCCTGACTGGGAGGAGGGGAGAGAGGCACAGGGCACCTGGACATCCGATCTGAGTTCTGCCTGAAGTGGAGCAGAGAAGTGGGGAGTTACTGGATGGGGAAAAGGATACAGAGGTCTTTCTGTTTGTTTCATTTGTTTTTGGTAGAGAGGGATATTGCAACACTGTTTCTATGCTGAGATGTAAATGCTAGGATCCCTTGAATGCTTTCATTGGCCTGGTTTTCTTCTCATTCTGTTTGCTCTCCCTGCACATTTTTATTAATTTCCACAACTGGAAACCACCTACGTAACCGCAACTTTCAGATCCTTATCTCTGGCCAGCCTCTTTCCTGAGCCTGCTGGA
The DNA here is from genome assembly GCF_030028045.1 of Hippopotamus amphibius kiboko. Lineage (NCBI taxonomy): Eukaryota > Metazoa > Chordata > Mammalia > Artiodactyla > Hippopotamidae > Hippopotamus > Hippopotamus amphibius. The sequence continues at coordinate 82,653,102 of NC_080190.1, read as the reverse complement.
CGCTTGCACGAGCTCTTCTCTAAGCACTTTAAACTCAGCATCCAAATCCACGGTACCTTTCTGCCCAGACGCGCCTCCTCTGTATTCCCTTTCTGTTAGTGGTGTCGCGCAGCAGACGTCATTCTTTTCCTGTTGTCTCTCTTGCCATATCCGTCCCTTTTCAGGTCTTGGCGAGTCTGCTTTTCCTTTTCAGCGCCTCTGGCACCACTTAATTGAGACTGTTTTTGTCTTTGCTGGACTCGTGCAAAAGCCTCTCAGCGGTTTTCCATCCCTAACTTATCTTCCACATCGCTTTTAAGAGGGCTCTTTTTCTGAAACACAAAACCAGTACTGTTACCCCCTTCTTAAAACCCTGTCCTGCCTCCTGTCTGTAGAATACATTTTTTATCATCATACACAATGGCCTGAGTCATTACGACCTGGCCTGAGTCACGTCCCTCCATCCACCGCACGCCGTGAGCGAGGCTGCGGCACCACTACTGCCCGAGTGCTGGTCCTTCCGTGTACTGTGCGTGCGCACGTGCCGTGTCCACAGTCTGCACCGCCCTTGCCACGCGGTCTCTTACTTTGCAGACTATTACTCCCCTTGAACACTTCTGGGACTCGCCCTTTGCCCTTCTCTCCACCCCCGACATTAGTAACTCCTGCCTGTGTGATCACACCCTCAGGATAGTACTGCGTCGTGGGTCTGTGCGTGTCTCTTATACCCCCAGTAACCTGAGTGCCCCCGTTTGCTCATTCAGGTTTGGAGTGGGACAGGGTCGAGAAAGAGCCTGGAAGGAGAGTCTCAGTCCTGAACTAGAGATCACAACGTGCGTTAGAGAGGTCAATAATATCTGTGTGCTCATGGGGTTAGCTAAGAGATGACTGCCCAAAGAAGAGCCCTCTATTTAGAAAAGGTCCCCCAAGTACTTATAAAATAATTTAAGATAAAGATTATTTATGTTGTTTTCCAAAACATAATATTTTTACAGAAAATTCCAATCTAATAATGGTCACTATTATTGAAAATGGCAGTTGTATCTGAAGCCAAGTAAAGTTCTTTAATCAATCTCATTTTAAACTGTCATTTTAAGCTCTTAAATATAGGTATACGTGCATGTAAATAAATAGAGAGACTTACATTTTCTTTTTCCTTCCCAGGTTCTAACTCGGGAGAAGCAGATAACCAGTCAGAATGGGCTGATGTTCAAAAGAAGATTATCCCGTGGAAAAACAACGTTCCCGACTTAGACCTGGAGCTGGTATTTCAGGATCGTGCAGCCAAACTTGGAAAGTCAATCAGCAGACTGATCGTAGTGGCCTCCCTCATTGATAAACCAACCAACCTAGGAGGTAAAATTACAGTTTTCCAAGGGGCTTGCTTAAAATCTTCTGATCCTGAAATTTTGTATTCCACGCAGTGCCATTTTTGACCTCTTTTCCACATTTCACCCTCTCTGGGAGCTTCAGAGGAATGCCCAGGACCTGGTGAACATGGCCTTAGACTGGCGGCAGTAACCCCAGCTTGTCCTGTGCAGGGCTGTGCCGGACCTGTGAGGTGTTCGGGGCCTCGGCGCTCGTGGTTGGCAACCTTCAGTGCATCAGAGACAAGCAGTTTCAGCACCTCAGCGTTTCAGCAGAACAGTGGCTTCCTTTAGTGGAGGTGGCGGAAAGTGGTTCATTATTAAAATTCTCATTTGCTAGACTCTTGTAGTACTCTGTCTTCACGTATCAATCCTTCTGCAGTAGTCCAGCCTTTTATAGTTTAAAAGTAATACTGAAGAGTAAAATACAGCCCACTCTGTTCTCCTGTGCTTATTACCTTTCACACTGTTGTATTTTTAAAGAAATCATCCATAATGTAGACTTCTTTTCCGTAAAATGTTTCCTGTTGTAACTCACTCTTGTTTCATCAATTTATGTGATGTTGGGGGTGTTCTTTTTTATAGTCTTTAATTCTGTCCTTTTCCTTTTAACAAATTTCAGTTTCATGTTTTTTTTTTTAATTGATTTTACTCCCAGGAGGGCTATAAATGAATGATTTAATATTCTGCTCTTTTTAAACTAATATTAAGGTAAGACCACCTCAGCTGATCGACTATCTGCAACAGAAAAAAGCAGAAGGTTACACCATCGTGGGTGTGGAACAGACTGTGAGAAGCTTAGACCTAACCCAGTACTGTTTTCCTGAGAAGTCTCTACTCTTGTTGGGGTAAGAACATTGTCTTGAGTCTTTGTCTAGAAAACGTTTCAGAAGATTTTCAGTTTTACTTGGACTCTTGATCCTGCACCTGTACCTGGCTTTTGACTTGCAAGGTTTATGGAAAGCCCCTCTATAGTTTTCGTTCTATTTCACCCATTTGGGGTGGCCAGGTGAACACAGAATTGACCCGTAAACCTTCTTGTTACACGCTTCTTTATTTTCCTGGTACCACAGACTTGTTTCATTTTGTTAACCTGTCTCTTCCAGTAACGTCCAGAATATCTGGGAAAAAAAATTGTTTATTATAAGAAAACTAACCTTTCTTCTCCCATTTTTCTTCATCAGAAATGAACGTGAAGGAATTCCAGCAAATCTGATCCAGCAGCTGGATGTGTGCGTGGAAATTCCTCAGCAGGGCATCATCCGCTCCCTCAACGTGCACGTGAGCGGAGCTCTGCTCGTCTGGGAATACACCAGGCAGCGGCTGCTGGAGCAGGGCCACGCCCCGTCCGGACGCTTGGGCCCTGTCTGAGACGAGTCACCAGTGCTACTGAAACATTGTTCTAAAACGTTTTGGACTAATGAGATAGATTCTGCAATCTACTGGGATAATTTGCGTTTCTTTATTTGCAATTTAATGCCAAAACTTTCTCATGTGCCTTAACTGTATTACTATTTGTTGTCCCCTTTAATAAACATTTTTAGCTACGTTGTATTGCTTCTTTAATAAAATATTTTAAGCAACTGTGGAAAGAAAACAATATTTTAAACAGGTAATTTTCTTTCCTAGACACTAGTATTGTCAGAAATGTGGATGACAGTAGGAGTAAGGCGGCCCTGATTATCTGTGAATACCGTACCCTTGTCCAGAGGAAGCACGGGGGTGGGGGTGGAAGCAAAGGTTCCACACGAGGAAGAGCCATTGGCCTCTTTCTGCTGCTTTGTACCTACTTATTTGCAGGGAGGAAACATGCTGGTGAGGTGCCGGGCCAGCTTCCCGATAAAGTTCATCGTTTATTTTTAAAGCATGAAGTAGGCCATAATCATTCTTATGAAGTTTTTAGGAAATTTTCATATGCCATCTTTGCTCAGGGTTCAAATAGTGATTACAAATAGTCTATTTTCTGATAGTTGTCAATGTGGACCCAAAGGAGGTGAGAATGGAACCCGCGAGAGTTGATTTACTGTTTCTGTTCTTCTGAGGTTTTTTGTTTGATATTATTATTTAATGGTAACTATCACCACCCAGCAATGCACTTCAATCATGTCTGGGTCCTTATTTAAGTTTCAGAGTTCGTTACCTGTATATATTTTTTTTCTTCTGTAGCTTTATTAAAATAGTATTTGTTTTGCAGAAGAGCTGCAAAGGTAGTACATCATTGCCATATGCCCTTTAGCCAGAGGCCTCTAATAGGATCTTACCTAACCACAGACATTTATCAAAACTAAGAATTAACACTGATAATGGTGCTGTTACTAAGCAGACTACCAATTCTGACCTACATCCAGATTCCCCACTGATAACCTTTCTCTGCTCCAGGAGCACTGGCTTTGGCATCCAAGATGCTGCTCCGTAGTCTCCTCCAACCTCTGACAGATTCTCAGTCTTTCCTTGTCTTTCATGACTTCTGAAGAGTACCGGTCAGGTATTTGTAAACGTCTCATAATTTGGGTTTGTCTGGTGTTTTCTCCTATCAGACTGAGGTCATGGGTTTTAAGGAAGGATCCTGCAGTGATTAAGGGCCCTTCTCATCACCTCTCAGCATCTTACTACCTCAACCTTTTGTTTAAGGCAGTGTTTGCCATATTCTCCTCTGTAAAGTTGCCATTTTGTACTTTCCACAGTCTGTGAGAAGCGAGTCACTAAGCCTAGCCTGCACTCAAGGGCAGGGAAAATGAGCTTCCCCTCTTGGAGGGAGGAGTATCAGAGGATTCAGAGGCAACTGTTAAAACTACCACAGTATTTAATAAACATTTTGGGAGAGATACTTGGAGGCTGCGCTAATAAGCTGTTTCTCTTGAACTTTATGCCCACTGATTTTATCATTCGTCATCCTTTATTATTCGATAAAGGACATTATTTGGAATTCCTCTAAGGAAGTCTTGTCCTTTAGTCATCTGTTTATGTCAGTGTGGATGGTTGGCTCTTGTGTCCTTTGCCATGCTCCCATTCTTTTTTTTTTTCTCAGCTCTTCCTTACATTCTTGTACTATACACACAGTGCTCCAGGCTCATCTTTACTTTTCTCTACACCAGTTCAGACATTTCACCAGGGACTCTTGGTTCCATTTATTGGCGAATACTATTAGACACCAAGCTCTGGGTGCTGGATGTGCTTGTCGCTCCTGGAGTGTCACTGCAGGCCCTCAGTGGACAGAGCTAGGGGACCTGGGTGTCCACCAGCCCGTGTGTGCCGAGTACTACGTCCACATATGTTCACATAAACAGGAATTCTTCCTGATCTCTCTGACACCAATGCAACACCACAAGGTTCATTCTAACATTCACCCCTTGCTTATTTTTAACTGCTTTTTCTAACACAAACCTTGTTCCCCTTATTGCAATTTCAGAATTGCTGCACGATACTCCTGATTTAGCGATTTGTGTAGTTCTTTTTGTCTTCAGTCCAGAGTTCATTCAGAACACCATTTTTCAAAGTTACGTGGGGCAGCCCCTTTCTCATCCACTCCTTTCAGTGAGTTTGTCATATAATAGACTCATTTATCAGTCTTCATTCCAAACTAGACTTCCTCCAAAATCCTGGTTGATTTTAATTTGCACACAAAAGGCCCTCTCTATGATGTACAGTTCTGTGGGTTTCAACAACTGCATATATGGGTCCGCTGCCACAGTGCATAGAAAACAGTTCCAGCACCTAGAAATTCCTCTGTGCAACCCTTCCCCCACCAGCAGTGAATACCAGCTTCTGTTGCTCTGCATCTTTGTCAGCACTTGGTACTATCAACTTTTTAAATTTAAGCCATTCTCCTAGGTGTGTAGTGATAGGTCATCATGGTTTTAATTTACAAATAATATGGAGCATCTTTTCACATTATTTATAACACTGTGAATACATGTGTGAAAATATCTATTCACATAATTTGCCTATTTTTTTAAACTTGGGCAATTTTTTAAATGAGTTTGTTATTCTGGATACAAGTTCTTTATGAGGTATGTGATTTGCAAATATTTTCTCCCAGTTTGTAATTTATCTTTTCATTCCCTTAATAGTATCTTTCACAGAGCAGAAATTTTTAATATTGATAAAGTCCAACTGAGCCTTTTCTTTTCCTCTCATGGATTGTGCTTTTGAGGTCATCATCTAAAAATTCATTTCCAAACCCAAAATCACGCAGAATTTCTCCATGTTTTCTTCTAGAAGTTTTATATTTTGCATTTAAGCCTATGATCCATTTCGAGGTTTTTTTGTTTGTTTTGTTTTGTTCGTTTGTTTTTAATAAGGTGCAGTTTATGTCAGGGTTCATTTTGTTGTGCATGGACATTCAATTTTTCCAGCACAGTTTGCTGAAAAGATTATTCATTACTGAACCACCTTTACATCTTGTCCAAACTCAGTTGATTCTGTGTGGGACTATGTTCTACTGAACTATGTGTCTATCCTCTGCCAATACTGTACAACCTTAATCACTGTAGCTTTACAATAAGCATTAAAATCATAATGTGAATCTTTCAGTTTTGTTCTTTTCAGGATTGTTTTGGCTATCTTAGGTCCTTTGCTTTTCCATACAAATTTTAGAATCAGCTTGTCAATATCTACCAAAAATCCTGTTGAGATTTTGACTGGGATTGCTTTGAACCCACAGAACAAACTGGGAAGAATTTAACAGTATCTTAACAACACAGTCTTGTAATCCATGAACACAGTATCTGTCTCCAATTAAGGTGATCTCTGATTTCAAGTGTTTTGTAGTTATCAGGTTATAGGTCCTGCACATACTGTTAGATTTATATCTAAGTATTCCTTTTATTTTTAATTTCTTTAGTGCTATTGTAAGTGGTTTTTACATTTATTTTAAATTCCAGTTGTTCATTGCTGGTATACACAAACATGATTTTATTTTGTATATTGACCTTGTTTCCTGCCACCTTTCTAAGATTCACTTATTAATTCTAGGTGCTTTTTTTGGTCAATTCTTTGGGAACTTTCTATATTAGCTGTAGGGTTTTTTATAGATGGTTTTTATTATTTTTATAGATGGTCTTTATTATATTTTATTCCTCATTTTTTTTATGCCTCTATTAAAAAAGTGCTAACTCCCAGGATGATGGCAAATCTATTTTTTTCAGTATATATCTGTATCTCTATCTATAATAGTATTTGCCTACTACCCATCCTCCAACAACAAAAAGGTACACATGTTTTTATAATAAGCTTTAATTTTTTTCTTAAAATATATATTTTTTACTAAATTAATCATATTTCATACCATTTTATTTCAATTCTTCATCCTTTGAATAATGGCATCTTGTTAATTGGTCATTTAAATTAAGAGCTGTACATATGGAACAAGCATTGGTGTTTACCATCATTCAAACTACTCTCATCCCACAGGCAGAGCATCTTTGAATGTCCACAAAAAATAATTTCAACCTTTCTGACATGTTCAGGAACAGCCTAGGACTTTGCAGTTGCTTTTGAAGGCTGGAACTCTCCTGCTTCAAATTTTTCTTTGAATTTTAAGTAGTCTCTTCTTTTATCAAAATATTTTATCTGTTGAGAAGAAAGTGTTTGAAATAAGGGCAAGCTATGCAGCTTAAACAAAAGCACAGATTTAAAAGTAACTAATTATTCAATATAAACTGTACAAGTGGCCTAAGTAATTTATATTTTAGAACCATTATGAATCAGTGCATCTTATGTATGAGTCTCTACAGAGTGTAGATCAGTGAGAACCGTTTTTGGGGTGACGGACCCTGTTGAGAATTTGAGTACCCTGCGCACCTTCTCAAGAACTGTGTTTAGACATGTGAAACGTGCCATGCGAGTTCAGTCCATAGGATTCTCAAGTCATAAAATTTCATGACTTAAAGACATTGTACACTGAGTGATGAACTCAGTGGCAGAGGAAGGATAAAGATGCAAATGCAGCGAACAGACGTAAGGACACAGGGAGGGGGGGAAGGAGAAGCTGGGACAAAGTGAGAGAGTAGCATTGACATATATACACTACCGAATGTAAAACAGATAGCCAGTGGAAAGCAACTGCATAACACAGGGAGATCAACTCAATGACTAGTGACGACCTAGAGAGGTGGGATAGGGAGGGTGGGAGGGAAGCTCAAGAGGGAGGAGATATGGGGATATATGTGTAAATACTGCTGATTCACTTTGTTGTACACTGGAAACTGGCACAACAGTGCAAAGCTATTATACTTCAATAAAGATCAAACGAAAAAAAAATAAAGACGTATAAGTTTTTCCTATCAACTGTTTTTCCTATCAACTGTGAGTTCGATGTTTTGTAACTCACTAGGCATGATATTTTTATTAAGTTTATCTTATCCAGAAACATACATTTAGGGAGATAGACACATAGCTAAAAATTACATTTATGAGCTATGAAGAAGTAAACTGATGGTAAAACTTGAATAAATTAAATATTTCCTTTTATTATTTCTGTTTACATCCTCCTCTTGCCATAGGGAATTTGGAGGATCCTAAAGCCCCATATCCTGAAACAGAAAAATCACAGAAGTAGAAAATCAAGGCCAACTACCAGATCCTCACAGCGTCTGAATCTGAGCTGTTTTGCAGACAAGACAAAGGCAAGACACCACACACATTTTCATTGTCAGAACAGAAAAGCTTTCCATAGGATTTAATTCTTAAATATTTCAGTGGTGCTTGAATAAGTAAAAATTAGCTTAGACTGAGAATGTAAAAATCTGCCCTGCCCTGTCTCAAGCTGGGATAAGAGACTCGGATAAAGCCAGCTACAAAGGGAACATTCCTCTGGAGGACACACTGCAGCCAAAGACTGTCCTAAGAGACCCCTTTGAGTGACTACTGCTTCCTTATTCACCAGCAAATTTTGTTCTCTAAGATCAAACTATCAGAAATTTGCCCTTTGAAGTTCTTTTGGTAAGAATGAACACAGCCCACTTTTGCCTGGGGGATCTGATAGGCACCTTGACACAAAGAAGCAGTCTTGATCTCCAGCTCAGGCACAGGACTTCAAATAAGGGACTTCTGAGCACGACGATATTCAGCATTGATCTTTGTGGAAAATAGGACCCGGATCCACTTCTCAGTCCAGAGCTGATGAACTGCTTTGCTCTGAGCCTATCGAAGCACTGCTTCATTTCAGTTTCCCCTAAACCCCACCCTTCCCCCAGCTCTCCAATAACTCCTTTCCCTCGGTTGGTGAGATGCCCACAGCAACTCTGGTGCGTGGGCTCCCTAGTTACAGCAGGCTAATAAATCCCACGGTCAGACTCTGCACCCCTGGTGGCCTTAGGCTGACGAAGCTGGGAAGGCTGTTGTATGTAAAGGACACCAGATGAAGAAGTGAACAGTGTTCTTAACATTTTTGTGGCAAATCAACAGATCTTCACATCTCCTGTCACATCCCCAGCTGCCTAAGGACAATGCTATTTATTGGTCCTACTTATATTTCAGTCCCAACTTGTCCAGAACTCAGCTCCTCTCCAGACATGTTTCTCCTCCTCTGTCACCTACTTCAATGACTGTATCACTATCCATCCAAGTGCTCCAATCTCCTTCCACCTCTTGATCGCAGCAGTACAGGCTCTCATCACTTCTCACTTGGAGTGCTGTAATAGCTCTAACTGGTTTCTCTACCCTCAGTCCACCTGTCAAACCACTGCCAAGTATAATCTTTTCGAAATCCCAATTTGATCGTGTCACTGCTTGTTTAAAGATTTTTCAAGGTATCCCTACTGCCTTCAAGGTCAACATCCAAACTCCTCAGTAAGACAAACAAGGTCACTGCCCATCTGTCTATCCTCTAGGTTTACCCGTAGTTCCTGAAATGCTAGCCATCCAGGGCTACCCCACTTCCCGAGTGTGCTGATTTCTCGTGCAGCCTGCTTCTGTGCTTTTGCATATACCATACTCTCTGCTTGAAAAGCTCTTCTCCAACCTGATTCACTTAACAATTCAGGACCCTCAACGTGTGGCACCTCTGAGAGACTAATGTCCGAAAGGCTAATAAATCAACAAGCATTTCTTGAGAAGCACTGTGTACATGTAATGCTAGTGTCCTCCAAGCCCTTAGATGAGATGCAGGATAGTAGCATGAATGCCGACACACTGGAATTTCTGAGACATGTCAAAGGTTCACAGGGAAAAGACAGCATCTGAAAATGATATTGGGATCAGATATCTTGGATGTCTGGTTGCTCTATTTGTGGAAGACTGTGTTGGATGATGCTCTAATGACAGACCTGATCCCTGCTCCTTCCTAAGTTAACCGACCAATAGGAGACTCTAAATAGGACCATTACACAAGGCTGACTGATGAGGTTAAGCAAAGGGGCAGAGAAGAGAAATTTGTTTTTGTGACAGCATATTAGTCTTATGGCGTGTTTATTATGTAACAAATTTGTATTTTTACTGTTTTATGTCAGAAGTATTCATTGTAAATCTCAATTGGGTGGTTTCATTTTTATCTTCATTCTTTGGCTGTGATTTCGGCTACGTAAAAGAATACAAACTTTGGAATTACAAAGACCTATGTTCAAATCCCCTCCCCACTACCTTACTGATGAGCTGATCTTGAACAAATTGTTTTACCTTTCTGAGCCTTCGTTCCTATTGCGTAAAAGAGATACAGTGGTACCTCATAAGACTGAATGAAAATTAAAGCTAATGCAAACATGATGTCTCACACAGAATGCACTCAGAGGATACTCCCATCACCTCCCCCTGTCTCTCTCCCCACCTCCTCACACACATCTCTGGAAATATCTTTTGTTTTTATTCTACAGCTACTGGGTACCACTTCAACAAGTCTTGAGTAGAGAGCACAGATGAAAAGGGAGCAAAGGCCTGAGGGCGCAGGCTGGGAAATGGAGCTAAGTTATGGACTAAGAATAGTCTGCAGAAGACAACGCTTTTCCACGGGAGCGTGGCTGTCACTGTCCAATGCAGCAGAAATTACTCTGAACGTTTTGCTCTATTGCTCCCTTCTTTGTTGGAGTCATCTACCACTTCGCAGTTGCTGTCATTTTCTCTAACAACACTCATGTCATAACTCTTGGGTGGTTCAGTATCCATGTGGTTGATCCTTCCAGTATCCTGGCCCCTCAGCTCCTTGACCTCTTTCTTCAATGATCCTGTCCTCCAACCTACCTTACTCCCAGGATCACAGCCTGGACCTTGTCCTAACCAACAAATACAGCCCTGCCATCACCCCAATCCCAGCATCCCATTCTCCAGCCACCCCTCTTCACTTTCCCACTAGGACCCTGACGCCAACAACCCGTTTACACCACCACCTGTTCACGGACCATCACCCTCACTTGTCTCCTTACCCCCGAACCCAGAGCTCTCCAATGGCTTCCCACGTCACTCAGAGGAAAAGTCACATCCCTGGCTCCCCATCACCTGGGACCCTAACTTCCCTTCTCTCCTTGCTGTTCTTTAAACACACTGGACGTGTCCCCACCGCAGGGCCATTGTATGTTACCCTGCTCCCTCCTGAGAACAGTATTTCAATAATTCCCACAGTGAAAGCTGCCGCCCTAGTCTCTGGGACTGTGTTGATGTCAGTATCTTTCACAGAGGTTGGGAGCAGGGGAGGAGAGGCCTGCTGGTTACAAGACGAGGAGGAATTCATTCTTGTATATGCAGAGATCAAGGCTGGTCCTTGTGAACATCCAACTAGAAAGCTCAAAAGGTGCTCCTGGAGTTGAAGAAAGGGCCAGGAAGGCCATGCAGATTTGGGCATCAACACATACGTGGTACCTCAAGCCATGGCCGCAGGTAAGACTGGCTTGGGAAAGTGAGTGGCATAGAAAAGGAATTCTACAGAGCACAGCATTTAACAGACACAGGAAAGCATCCCAAAAGGCAATGGCTGCAAGAGACGAAGAGCAAAACGAGGGGAGTGAATTGTGAAGGGACCCAAGGAGGTGGCGCTTTCGTATTTAAATAAACTTGCAGTATGACTAAGTTTCTCGAATAACATAAGACTTGTGCATGAGACTAGTTCATGGGTTCTTATCTTGCATGACAGGAACAGAAAGAAGGATGTGGATCAGGGAAGAGCACAGGGGCTGCACTCAGATTACTAAACCCAAATCCAGGCTCTGCACTTAAACGTGATGTCATGTCTATGTGCCTGTGTCCTCATATGTAATAGTGGGTAACAGAGTTGTTTTGAGGAATAAATTATACAGAGGACACACCTGAAGTGCTACAGCACGTACTAACAAATGTCAGCTGTGACTCGGACGCAGTGACGTGGAGAGAGGGCTGGCCTTCATGCCAGCGCACTCAGCCTATCCTGTATACGAGTGGAAGAGACATACAATAAAGCACCTGGTTAGCAGTAAAAACCCTTTATGCTGCTGAGAAGAGAAGCTGCCCTGAAATCAGGGAGACAGGAGGGACTGTTAGCTGCCAGGTTGGAGAAAAAGCAGTGGGTTTTGGTGGGGAGAGAGAGGATAACAAAAATAGGACCGAAGTGTAACTTCTCAAAGGGGCTAAGACAGTGATTCCCAACCATGGTTATCCACCAGAACCACCTGTCGAGCCAAAGGCTTTTAAAAGCTTCCAGAAATGTGGAGATCTGAGGTGAGGGCTGGGGCATAGCTTTTTTTTTTTTTTTTTTTTAAACTTCCACACGATTCTAACATGCAACCTGGAGTGGAAAATCATGGCTAGGCTGTCAAAAGACAGGTCTCATAAGTGAAGAGGTTCTCCTGGGAAAGTGTAGAGGCGGGGTGGGTGTGGAACTTGCCAACAGTTACCTCAAAGGGCTTCATCACTCCCACCCCAGGGCCTGAAGTCTGTCCCAGCTCAAGTCCCTGTTCCTAAGTGACCAAAGGGCCAGAGATCAGCGAGTGAGAAGAGGACAGTATAGGCAGCAGCAGTATCCAGGTCTTAAAGGAATCAGGTTTGATATTGACCCAAACTCCCCCATTTTCCGCCTACTTCTTAAACCAGGGGTTAACTCTCTGGGCATCTATCTAATGGGAAAACCAGAGGTATATAACTTTTTTTACCTAAATCGTTACCTAATCCAATCATAAAGCCCCTCATTTATCAGTTTTAAGTTTATATGTCAACTGAGACACCTGATCTTCATAGTAATCCCATGAGACAGGTTGCATCACACTACTTTTACAGAGAAAGAGTTCACCTAAAGCAATTATCTCTTCATGGCATCCATCCCCACCCTGCATCACACCCTTCTTGCCATCTTCAAGCCTCAGGTTCCTCATCTAAAAATGTGAGGTGTGAGAGGGTGACAGTCTCATAAATCCACTTCATCTCTAAAAGGATCTGTTCTCAAACTACTTGCTACAGTCTGGAGCAGCATGAGGGTGAAAAAACACAGACAAATCAAAGCTCAAACCTCACATCAGCCAGCTGGGCCTGACTTAGAACTACGGTTCTGCCCCTTACTGACCAATACTGAGCCAGCACCCAGCACTTACACAGGATCACTTACTGAGCCCAGTGACGTCAGCTCCCTTTTCCAACCCCTCCTGTTGAAGGACAGGCAATACAGAGGATGAGCACCGTGTCTTCGAGGCAACTGGAGCAGCTGGTAGCAGAAATCACCATACAATCATCTGGTTCTTCTACTTCTACGCTCCTTTGTATTTTGGGTATATGACCCCATGATTTGGAGTTGGCAACTGGGAATGCTTTATTTCTGAGAGCAGCTCTAGGCCAAAGGATTTGCCAACTCTTGCGCAAGATGAAATACTATTCCTTCAGAAGATCCTGAAGAAATCCACCGATTTAGAAGGTTGGAATTTTTTGGTTAGTGTGCATATGTTTTGTTTTTCAATGATCTTTAAAGTGTCAGGTGACATTTTCCAACGGTGTGACGGATATGTACCTAAAACACGCCTGGGTTACGAGACAAGATTTTCTCTGCTGTTCACAGAAACTGCTAACACGCCTCAAACAGTGTTTCATTTCATAGCCCACCACTCACTGTAAGCTCTACGTATTTTGACAGCGAACAGAAACACGTCCAACTGTGACTTACCCACTGTTGGGGACAACTTGATTCAAATGAACTTCTTAACTTCTTGCACTTAGAAGCGTCCTCTGTGTTCTCATCTAGACACTTCCAGTACTCATCCCGGGCTCCCCAGCAAGCCTGCCTTTCTTTCATAGATGGGGCTGCCATTCCTAGCAGGCTCCAGCTGTCAACCAAGACATGGGATGTTAAAAGGAACTTGTAATTCGAGAGAAGGCAAGCCAAAGAAAAACATCCTGTCGTTCCCTCCAACCCCCCTCTTTTTAAAGTTATGCCTCCGGATTTCAATGATGCGACTGAAACTCATCAGTTCTACACGAACGGCATCGTCAGCGCGCTCGCCTGTGAAGCGTATCCCTCACACCATGGAATCTGCTGCACCGCCGGGGTGGCGGCTTGGTCTCAGAAAGCACGGCTCTCACACCGTCTATCCCTTAAGACAGTTCACTTATCCTCTCGAGCCTGTGTCCCCATCGGTAAAACGGCGGTAGCAATGCCCATCTTACAAGGTGGCTGCTCGAACCGAAGTGCTGTACAAATATATGCACGAGGGCAAAGGCACCAGGCGGGACAGGGAGCGCTACTCCGTCTTGCAGAAGAGGAGCCGGAGGCTGTCGGAGCGTCAGCGACCTCCTGGGTCCCTACGCTCCCGGGCGCGCCCCGCCCGGCCCCGCCAGCAAGCCCACCTCTCCGCCAGCCCAGAGCCAGGTACCCCTCGGCGCCAACGGGAGGAGAGAGTCACGCGGCCCAACAACCGAGAGAGAAGGGCGCGGTGCCGAGGACTGGCGCCGCACTGTCGCCTCGCCCGCTCGGGCTCAAGCGGCGTAGGTCCCACCACCTCAAGGAGACTATTCCCGCGGCGAACTCGCTGGCCTTGGACTGACCCTTACGGGCCGCCGTTCGCTGTTCCGGGAGGGCGGGACTTCCGGTTCCGTTCTCTTACCTGTCGGAGGGACTTCCGGGCCTGCTCCAGCGAGGGAGGCGGAACCGGCGGCCGCGGAGGTGGAGCGGGAGTGGGATCCGGCCACTCCCCAGGGCGGCCTCGGCTTTATTAACATCTCGGTCCCTCTGTCCCCGCAGTTTTTCATAATTTTAACGAACTGTGCTGCTTTCATGAATCTGAATTTCTATGTATATCTCGCCAAGCGTCGTCTTGCGGGCCCTGACGGAAGCGAAGGCTTTGTGTGGACGTTTGCACGTGAGATGAGAGCGGGACGAAGCGTTAAAGAGCCGTGAAGGCTTAAGTCCTTGCTTCTTCAATTAAAGGAAAAAAAAGAAAAAGGAGCGGTCCCAGAAAGAGGCGAGTGACGCCCCAGGACACATGGCAAATAAGGGGCAAAGCTGAGAACCCAGGGCACCAAGCTCCCAGTTTCCTGATTTAGATTTGATCCTGTTACGTTTACCAACATTATCACCTTTCCCTTGCTTGAACCCTTGCGGCTTTCTTCTGTAGGTGGAAAAGAGCCTTTTAGTTGGTATTTGGGGACATCTAGTGAGAGAATATGAAAGCAAAGTTCCAGTCTGCTGAGATCTGATAGTTCGTGGGATTAAAATGTGAGGCTGATTAGAGTTAACAGCTCAGATCCTTGGACTTGGATCTGAAATTTGCCGAAGGTAATACAAATTGGTCAGGAGAGTGGGTAAAATTAATACTTGTGTTACTGTTTTAATTTTACATGTGGCTTTTTTTTTTTACTCCGTAAACGCCACAGTATTTTTAAAAGGAACAGAAAGTGCTGCTCCAGATATTTTGAAATGATGTCATTTTTTATATATGAGTGAATATCTCACAGCAGAATCTTTATTTGAAAGCACATATATGGATAAAGGTCTGTCAGTGGTCTAGTTCTCTTACAGATTCATCTGCTCCATCATCTAGTCCTGCTGACGTGCTTATAAAGCTCATAAGCAGTTTACATCTCTGCGCTTAGTGTTGGTTTTTGATTCTTTCTAAATTCAACATATGCAGGTTTTCAGGTTGGCTATGTGAAGCTAAGTACCACCAAACATATGTTCTACAATATGGGAAGTATTTCTGTAATAGTTAATGGAGTCTAATAAGTGGATTGCTGTAGCTTTACCAGGGCTATTGTTTCTTTTACACTATATCTATCAAAGGCAGTTTATGCAAAGGTAGTATCTTTAAGTATGACTAATGAGATGTAAAAAGGATGGAAAGAGTTTCAAATGACTTCTGAGTTGAAAAAAGAAATATATTTAAAATTGTAACTTTTTATGTACTTGATAAATATATATGAAATATATAAGGTGAAACTTGACAAAATTATAGAGAAAAATATATGGCCGTATTGGGTGATTTTAACAAGCCTTTCACAGTGAGTGTTAAAAGGAGCAAAAGAAAAATCAGAAAGGATATAGAACATTTGAATAACATGATGTACAAACTTGACCTAATGAATGTACACAGAAAAACGAAACCAAACTCAGAACATATATTTTTTGGAAAGCAAACATGATATATTTCCAAAATCAACCACATAACTAGCTGTAAAGCAACTCTCAACAAATTTTAAAGATTGACATCATTCAGCACATTTTTTTGAGCACAATGAAGTTAAGCTAGAAATCAATAAAGAACTATAAAAACAAGTCCATATAACCCATAGCCAAAGAGTCATAATAGTAATGAGAAAATATTTGGAACAGAACAAGAAAATACAATAGCAACACCTGTGGAATAAAGTTAATGCAGCACTTAGAGGGAAATTTTTAGCCTTAAGTAAGTATATTAGAAAAGAGGCTGAAAGGTCTTTAGCTAAACATCTTCTTTCAAGAAGTTATAAAAAGGAGAGCAAAATTAAGGAAATTAGGAGGGAAATAAAGAGCAGAAATGAATGAAATGGGAAATAAAAGTAGTGGTGTGCCAGACACTGCCTGTGCTGGCTGAGAAGACAACTAAGCACACCTCTTCCCAATTCCATGGTCAATAGTATCAAACTGCTAGCTTGAAATTGTCAAGTTACCAATTGCCAGCCAATGGAAATTGCTTGATGGGAATCTTCACACTATGGAAACCAGCAAACAAGGTAGTGTTTTGTTTTGTTATGTTGAGTGAATTTACTAGCATACCGCTGCATACAGTAGATTTTAAAAATACAAAAGTTGATTTTTTTTTTTTTTGGAAAAGACTGATGAAATTGACAAATATTTAATAGTATTGAGCAATAAAAGGAGAGATGTTAACAGCCTCTATCAGTGATGAAAGCTATACTTTAGAAATCAAAACAGAACATCTTATAAACAATTTAAAACAAAATTTAGATGATTGTAGAAATCTCAAGAAAAACAATGAGCTGACTCAAGAGAAGAAAATATGAAGAGCCCCAAACCATTAAGTAATTTGAATCAGTAGTAAAGAATGTTCACACACAAATTCCAGGTCCATGGCTCCACCAGAGGGTTCCTCCAGACCTGGAAATAATTCCATTTTTATTGTGTGAGGCTACCATAACTTTTGTACTAATTACAAAATCCCAAAACCTTGAAACACCAAACTCTTTAGAACTGATTTGGTGAAAGATGTGACTTAGTGACATGATAGTCATTATTTCTATATTACTTAGTTGACTACATGTTTTGCTGTAGAAACATTGATTTTTTTTTTATAGGTACTGTCCCAGTTCTTGTTACATAGTATACGTTGTATGTTACATGGTACCTTTCCAACATCCAAAAAAGTCTGTATTCCAGAACACATCTGGCTCCAAGGATTTCAGATAAATCACTTGGACCTGTATGGAAGAATGATTTTATAACTTTAGGATTGAGAATAATTTTTTTAGCCATAAAGGAAAAGATCAATAAATTCAACTGCATTAAAATTAAGGACTTCTGTTTACCAAATAATACCATAAAGTGAGTGGGAAAGTTACAATAAGGGAGAAGAAGTTTGCAAAGGATATAACAAGGAATTAGTACCCAGAACACCTACAAGTCAATAAAAGATAGATGACCTAATGTTAAAAATAGGCAAAAGACTTTAGTAGGCACAGCACCAAAGAGGAAATACAAATGACCAATAGAAAATATGCACATCCTTATTAGTAACCACAGAAATGAACATGAAAATCACAGTGCCATACTGTGACTTAGATACACCCACCTGACTAAAGAATAAAGTCTGACAACAGGTTTTAAGAAGGATGAAGCAAGGAGAATCCTCATATACAAATGGTAGTGTAAATTGATACAATCACTTTGGAAAACTGTGGCTTTGGTAAAGTTGAAGCTAAGCATTCACTATGACTCAGCAGTTCTATTCAGGATCTCTTGTATATGTGCATCTTTGTAATAGCTAAAAACAGCATACAACCCAAACTTACATCAACAATAGAATGGATAAATTATGATGTGGTCATATAGTAAAATATAATGCACCAATGAAAATGAATAACTATAGCCATTTATAATAACATGATGAATCTCAATATTGAGTGAAAGAAGCAAGTCAACCAAGGAATAGATACCATGTGTTTTTACTTATCCAAAGTTCAAAAATGCAAAACTCAACTCTACTGTTAAGGATATATACAATAAGTAGTAAAACTATTAAGAGAAATAGCATGTGATCAGGGAGGGTTTCTGAGGGGCTGACAATGTTCTGTTTCTCAAACAGAGTGTTTGTTTTATAATTATTCTTTAAGCTGTACAGATATATCATACACTCTTCTATGAATAAGAATGAATTCTTATTATGACATATACGAATGCTATATGTCATAATTTTTAAATAAAGTAGAGTAGTTGGCCTGAGAAAGGTCATCTTTAGTATGTTTGATTCACAGAAAGGTAAAAATAATGGTCATTCAGAATATTTATAGTGTGATTACTAAGTTTTTAATGGATTTACCATCTTATGTGCTCTTCTAGGTCAAAAATCAGTGGTCTTTAGTGCTAACTGCCACTTGGGCAACTAAGCAATTCCTACTGGTCCATGGTAGGCCTAGGGCACAGACACGGAGAGTATTACCAAAGAGAGTTACGCTATTACAATTGTAATAATTTATTGACGCCTGTTTATTTCCCCGACCCCTGCTTAGTCTCAAGGAGCTCTGTGGTCTAGCCAACAGAGCAAAAACACCTAGAAGAGGGAAATTTTGAGGTGTTGATATGGTAAAATAATAATAATAACAACAACAATAATACAGGATAAAAGTTTCAGAGGCTGAATTCACCTGACAAAACCTTGAAGACTAGGGGCAAATAAAAGGCTGTGGGTGCCATAAGATGACTTCAGATGTGCTGTTTTGACACAAAGGGGATGTAATCTCCAACCTATGGAGGAGAGAGGAGGCGAAGAGAAGACAGTGTGAAGAGGTGGAAGACATGGCATGGTGCCATCAAGAGAAGCTTCCTGTGGGTGGGTGTTCTCCAGTCTGAACTAGGTAGCTCCCAAACCAGTGGTGGGCAGGGCCAGACAGACCCAGTAGCACTGAGAAACGTATGTGTTGTTTTTCTGTTGCTGCCCACAGACTTTTATTTATAATCTGTACTTTTACAAAGCAGTCATCACAGACACCTACTCAGGGACACAAACGAGAAAGATTCCTTTGACTTTTTTGTTGTTGCAGAGATCCTTCTGAATTTCTTTTAGATCTCTGTTCTGACTCCTTGTCTTTTTCCTCCTGTTAACTGTAGGTACGCTCCAAGATGTTGCCTTTTTTTCCCCTTTTTCTTTTCTTTGCATTGTTTTCCTTGGTGAGCTGATTCACTCCCAGAGCTTCAGTTAGCACTTCTTTCAAAAAGACTTGCAAGTCTATGTTTTAGTCCTAAAAGAACCCTTGTGCCAGTTTTCTCTTTCCAAGTCCCTGATGGCTATCTCCATTTGTTTGTCCTTCCATCGCTCCAGTAAGTTCAAAACCGGAACTCATAGTATTCTTTCTCCAGAACAGCTTCTCTTTCTAAGCTGTTCCTTTTCATCAGTTCCACTGGTACTTCAGCTGCCAGTTGGGAACCTTTGACCCTTCTTTCATGCTTCTTGCTCTGTACTTACATAACCTGCACAGTACCAGGCACTGTGGTTGGCCTTGGGAATATAAAGATGAATAAGGATACATCTTGGCCCTTGAGATGCTCAGCCTTGTGGAGGACATGGGCCATACCCTCCTCTAATAAAGACTAATAAGAGCTAAGATAGAGGCATGCACCAAGTACAGCAGGAGCATCCCAGAATAGGAGTTAAATCAAGAAGGGAAACACCAGCAGTGGTAGAAGCAGCAAAGTTTACTAAATAAGAGTGTAGGTTCAGAGCCAGAATCCTAGCCCCCCACCCCCAACAGTGATGTCAAGCTGTGTGACCTTGGACGGATTTCTGAACTTTTATATCATGGGTTTCCTCATATGAAAATGTGGATGATTGTAATATCTACTCATGTTTCTTGTGAGCATTAAGTGGAATAATCCAAGCAAAGCAGTTAGCACACAGAAAGATTTCATTCATTCATTCACTCAACAAATGTTTATTGAGAATTTACTGTGTGCCAGGCACTGTCTTAGGGGCTTGGAAGACATCAGAGAACAATATAGATGCAAATTCCTGCTCTATGGAATGTGCATTCTAGCAGGGAGACCATAAGCAATAAACATAAAAAATAAGTTCTATATACAGTATGCTAGATAAGTGTTATAGGAAAAGGAAACAGATAAGTGTTATTAGTATTACTATATTTTAGAGGTCACTTGATCTTGGACTTAGAAGTCCTTTAACGGGAATAATACTATGTTTCATCAAATCTAAGGTGCATTAATTACAATTTGCCATGTTGTTTTATGTACTCCTAAGAAAGGAAAAAGCACTGCCATTTAAACTATAACACAGTGCTTTTTAAGTTTTTTTTTTTAAATTAATTTATTTATTTTTGGCTGCATTGGGTCTTCACTGCTGCGTGTGGGCTTTCTTTAGTTGTGGAGAGCAGGGGCTACTCTTCGTTGTGGTGCTCAGGATTCTCATAGTGGTGGCTTTTCTTGTCGTGGAGCACAAGCTTTAGGCGCATGGGCTCAGTAGTTGCAGAATGCAGGCTCCATAGTTGTGGCTCACGGGTTCTAGAGTGCAGGCTCAGTAGTTGCGGCGCATGGACTTAGTTGCTCCATGGCATGTGGGATCTTCCCGGACCAGGGGTCAAACACATGTCCCCTGCATTGGCAGGTGGATTCTTAACCACTGTGCCACCAAGGAAGTCCCTCACAATGCTTTTGCTTTACCTAAGATTCTTATCTTAAACTTATTAATACCTATTTAGACATATTTAGGCATGAATTTTTAAAAAATCATATCACAGTAATACAAACAGAAGAAGGAAAATAAAAGCAGAAATTAAAGTATTCGTGAAACTTCATTACATTTCGAGTTCCAGGCCTCAGAATGACTTTTTGATTCAGGCACCAATGTCTGTGTTTTCCCACCAGTCTTATCATCTGTGTCATTAGGCCCTTGGAGCAAGTCCTCTTACCTTATCTTCTCCCCTCCCCTCCACTTATCTTTCCAGGTCCACTAGGAGCCGAAAGCCATTGGTGCTGAACAATTCAGCCAACTTTGTAATTAGGTACAAGGAGCCTGCTCTTCACTCCTATTTTGGGAACGTTGCTTAAACACTTCCGAGTGACCCCTCGCCCCCACCACCACCTGTCTCCTTAACAGTTTGATTCTTAGAGGTTAAGAGTGCCCCCTTCTGATCTCCTAGACTGTCTTCTAGGCCGCGGACACTCACTCTGCAAGTATGGATGCTAGTGCTTTTGACGCATGTGCACACAGGCCGTGACAACGGTGCTATGACTGGGCCTGGCAACTTTTCAATGCCATCCACTGTACGATGCATCCGAGTGTCCAAGGTGTGAAAATGCAGGAACAAAAATGGAGGTGTTAGAGTCAATGAAATACTACATTACTAACTCATTTGTTTCCCTTTTTCTGAGTATTTGCTCTCTGTCAGGCACTGGGCAAAACATTTTGCACTTATGATCTTGTTTAATCTTTCTGCCCATTGAGGTAGGTGCTCTGTTATTCCCATTTTATAGAGCGGCATTACCCATAGAAATATAAGGCAAGCCACACATGTAATTTAAAATTTTCTAGTAGCCACATTAAAAGACTAAAATAGAAACAGGTGAAATTAATTATAATAATGTTTCTTTTAATCCACTGTATTTAAAATATTATCATTTTATCCTGTAATCAACCTAAAATATTTGACTTTCCTTTTTTTCATACTAAGTCTTTTAAATCCCATGTGTATTTTAACTTAAAACACATCTTAATCTGCACTAATCACATTTCAAGTGGTCAGTGGCCACATGTAGGTAGTAGCTACCATATTAGACAATGTAGTTATAGGTGACAAGAGGGTTCAAATTGTTTAAGTTGGAGTGGATACTCCAACTCAGATATAGATATAGCTATGTGACTAATTCTTGACATGTGAGTAAAAGTATTTTTCTGCAACTATGGAAAATTTCCTAAAAAAAATAACTGTCATGATCCATAACACAAATTTGGGCCTAAAAGGAGTCTGACAGGACCCCTTCATAGAGTAGAGCTGTCATTTCAACACTTGGGCAGCCTACCTTTAGACTTTTGCATAATAGAGATATTTAAACTCCTATCTTGCTGAAAGCATGACTTTAGGTCTTTGTTACTTCAGCTGAAGAAATAAAAGAATTTGATATAATCTTCCTGAAAGACAAACAATATAAGAATAAGATGGAACGTAAGAGAAAGCAAATTAGTAGATCAGTCCGCTAAATCCAACATCCTATTAATAGTTCAAGAAAGAGAGAAAAGAGAGGGGAGCAAATTTCCCAGAACCAGAGGACGCAAGACTGTAGGTTGAAAAGGCTCACCATCTGCCTAGCAAAAGGTGTGGAAGAGACTCAAACTGAGACATGTTATTGTGACAGTTCAGAACACCAGAGAAGCCCCTGGAAACTTCTAGAAACTAAATAGCAATTACTTACGAATTACTAGCAATCAAAATGGCTTTGTGTTTCTCAAAAGTGGCATTAGAAGCCAGATGACAGCAAATCAAATGCCTTCAAAATTCTGAGGGAAAATTGTTTGCAGCTTAGAATTTGAGAGCCAGCTAAACTATCAATCAAATGTGAGGTCAGGATAGAGGCATTTTCAGGTTTTCAAATACTTGTCATATACTCTCGTGTAAGAAGCTATGGAGTCCTGTGATAAACCACAATGGAAAACAATGTAAAAAAGAATGTGCATATAAAAAAAGAAGTTATGGAGAATACCTTCCATTAAAACGAGAAATTAAAAGAAAGACAAGACACAGCATCCAGGAAAGAGGATCTCTGACATAAAGGGAAATCTCTCAATGAAATCTTTGCAGAGAGCAACCAATAGGTATCATAGCAGAAGGAAGGAAGGAAGGTGTTCTCAGGAAATAGACACATACAACTATTAATATGCATGTGGCAGAAACACTGGCACATTGGAGAAAAAAAATAACAATAGGTAGGTAGAATTTCATACTCCCTAAAAGGGCTAGTATCAAGCCTCAGTAAAAAGGAAGAAGAGAAAAGAAAAGATATATGGAAGTAGCATATTACTTGGCTCAGCAATTAACAAGATTGGTATAACCACAATAATCTAAATACTAACTATTCATTTAAAAATCATAATATGGACTTCCCCGGTGGTCCACTGGTTGAGACTTAGCCTTCCAGTTCGGAGGGTGTGGGTTCAATCCCTGGCCGGGGAACTAAGATCCCACATGCCTCAGGGCTAAAAAACCAAGACATGAAACAGAAGCAATATTGTAACAACTTGAATAAGGACTTTAAAAATGGTCCACATCAAAAAACTATTAAAAAAATAAAGATCATAATGAAATTAAATTAAGGGGATGAAGGGAATGCAAGCAGGGATGGGGAGGGGGGAATAGGGAATAGGGAGCTAACAGAATAAAGGCTTAGTGTGAAGTAGCCAAGTTGCCTTACTTCACATCACAGCTCACGACTTACTGGTTGTATCATGTTAGGTAAGTTATTCAACTTTTATCTCTGAGTTTCCTCATCTGTAAAATGAGGATGTTAATACCACTTACCTCAGTTATTTTTTTTCCCTCGGCTGTGCCACTCAGCTTGCAGGATCATCTTAGTTCCCAGACCAGGGATTGAACCCGGGCCCTTGGCAGTGAAAGCTTGGAGTCCTAACTGCTGGACCACCAGGGAATTCAACCTCAGTTACTGTAAGGATAAAACGGTGTGTGTTTGTGTGTATGTATATAGTTTAAGTATATAAAATGTACAGATAAAAACACTCTGCACAAAGTAAATACTCAATCACATTATCATTAACGTGGGGGGAAGTCAATCTATATTCTCTAAACCTGAATTAAAGTTAAAATGCTCATATAAACATGCTATTTAAAATATGACAATAAGGAAACTAGAAGAGACGAGGATAAGCGGGGGGGGGGGGGCAAAGGATGGTAGACTCTTAGATCTCTTTAACAAAAAGCTTCTGTGCCCAGACTAATATGATAAAAGTAAAACTTAATTCCAAACAGGGTGGCCTTAGTCCCCAAAGCACTCTGCCTATTGGAAGATCGGTCGGTGAGCCTTAATTAGCAATTCCTGCTGTCCTCGTGTAGTGACGTTCAATCTGTTGATACTTCCCAACTCACTTCTCCACCCTTAAGCCTGGTCATCTTTGCACACTGTAAGGCCTGTCACTCAAAGCCCAGCTAGTTTAGATCAGTGGTCCCCAACCTTTTTGGCACCAGGGACCAGTTTCGTGGAAGACAATTTTTCCACGGATGTTTGGGGGTGGGAGGGCGTAGCCTGCTTCAGGCGGTAATGCAAGCGATGGGGCGCAGTGGGGAGCAGCAGATGAAGCTTTGCTGACTTGCCTGCTGCTCACCTCCTGCTGTGAGGCCCGGTTCCTAACAGGGTTGGGGACCCCTGGTTTAGATAGCAAACTGAAAACCAAACACGAGAGATTATGCTCCTACCAAGTCACATGGCCTCTCCCCAGAGCCTCACACAAGCCAGTGTCTCCCATTTTCTATAACTGAACTTAGGGATTCAGACTCTGGATTGCCATTTACTAGCTACATGATTCTTGGCAAGTCACTCACCTCTCTACGCCTACTTGCTGTGAATTGCAGCAAGTCTGCAAGGAAATCTTTAGCTGATGCTCTACCGCCTTGTTAATTAGCTTTTAAGGAACAGTCATCAATGCCATGCTAGACAAGCTTTCAGTTAACAGGTTCCCTGGACATCCCCTGAGCCGGGAGCAGAGCACTCTGAAGACGCTTCTAGGTAAACAGAAGGCATATTCTGAAACGGACCCCAGGCCTTCATTACACTCGTAGTCTCGTGTACTTAGAAGAAAGATCATAGGCGGACAGCCTGGCTATGGGCCCAGTTACTGTCCTCATTGGTGAGACAATGGGAAGAAAAGTTTCATACCTTAACTCATCACATTTATGCAAGAGTATAACGAGATTAGGAAATCAACCTTTTCTTCAATAAATGTCAAAACGTGGGGATTGAAACTCTCGTGGTGTACAGAGGAAAGGAGACAGTATTAGCTATTACAATTATTTGCTTATCTAAAGCTTGTTTTTCTGGCAAAAACCACCACCGCTATTAACAAATATGAACATAAAAGGCTGTCACCACCAAAAATAGTTCAGGTAGCAATAACTATTTGGTCGTTTCTTAGATGATGCTCTTTCATCCCATTAAAATTCAAAGCGTTTCTTTGATACAGACCAATGGGTTTCCATGGAAACCTGCTTTATTACCTAGGCAACTAAGGGCTCCTGCTGGCACTGTTAGATTCTTTTAAAATTTTCAGGAAATTCAGGTCTACTGAGATAAAAATCATGCTTCTTGGCTAAGTTGAAACTCTATTCCATTATTCCCGTGTGCCAGCTTGAAAGTTTCCAGTTAGTCTCAATAAACACAAACAATAATGAAGTTTCTAATTGATCTTGCAAATTCTACAACTCTTTATATTAACCAGATAGATATCAAAGGAGTTACAGTTGACCAAAGGGTTTATGAAAGATCTATTTGATAAAATCCATACTTTTTTGGAGATTGATTGAAGACCAGTCAATTTAAGGTTGAGAGTCAAGTGTTTCGTGTTTTTGTTTCGTGTCCTGGGACAGGAAAGACTTTGCAGTTTAAAAGAATGCCCAGTAGGTTTCAATAGTTTCATCTCAGAGGGCTGGTGAAAGGTTTAAATAAGATAATGAGTGTAGGGACTTCCCTGGTGGTCCAGTAGTTAAGACTTAGTCTTCCAATGCAGGGGGTGTGGGTTCGATCCCTGGTTAGGGAGCTAAGATCCCACATGCCTCAAAAAACCAAAACATGAAACAGAAGCAATATTGCAACAAATTCAATAAAGACTTTAAAAATGGTCCATATAGAAGAAATCTTAAGAAAAGATGAGTGTAAATCATGTGTACTGAAATAAGCAATTAATAATATCTGTATTGCTTAGATGAACTTAAAAAATAATATCTCCTATTACTTTTGAGAACTGTGGATTAGATGCTGCTATATGTGAGTGTTAACATGGTTGAAAAAGCATAGCCCAAAGAATCTGAGTAATCCCTTGAGGTCACCTTTAGTGTTATGACTAGGGTTATGACTTGTATATATTTCATAGTGGAATTAGAGAAGCATAATCAAGGATGCTTATCAAACCTACACGGGGTCTGGGGATGGAGGAGTAGCTCATAGTGTTAATGAAAGACTCAAGGCCATCAACAGGCTGGGATGATGGGTTGGCACAAATAAGATTTAATCATGCCCCTCTTCTGCTTAACCAGTTCTAGTGGCTTTCTGTTGCTGACCAACAAATGCCCTGATATCCCAGTATGGCACTGGAGACCCTCACAATAGGACTTAGCCTGTTTTCTGACTTTATCTCCTCCCACTCCCCTACATCTCTTTACCTGAGCTATTTGCTGTTCCCAGATCTTGCCCCTAACATTCTGCCTCTCTTCCCGCTTTTTCATTCATGTGAACTGCCCTGTCATCCACCCGTTTCTGAAAATCCTATGGCTCTTTCCCGATTCTGACTTTGAATTTCAAGAAGGCCTTTCTGGAGGTGATGTGCTTTGCCTCAAAAAAGTGACTCCATAGGTAGTTTTCCAGGGACCAAGATAGTGAACTAACAGCTGTAGACATGAACCCAAAGCAGATCTAAAGAATCTTTTCTGCGCTCCCGGCTCCAGGAGGTGCTCGGAGGCCTGTTGCAGACTGGACAGAAACTGCAAGCCATTGAGTATAATGATTGCTGAATTTTCTTGTTGTTGTAAAGCTGGAACAGTGTCAAATATTGAATTTAATTAATAGAACCTCAGAAGTAATGCACTATAGCAAAACAGCACAGATGCTGAAGAAGTCACTTTAGTTTCTAGTTTTTAGTATTAAATGTTTAGAACAAGTCCCAGATTCATACACGAGAGTGACAGACTAGTACAGATGAAAGAGTAAATATGCTCTTTCAGATACACAGAATTTTTAGAATCGATTTCTTCATCATAAGTGAAGTATAAAATAACCTGGCAACAGCCTAAAAGAGTCTTAGGATTCCCTATGGTTGAGTTGTTTGGAAATATGTAGTGTTTCCTGCAAACATCTATTATTAATTCTAATGTTAATAAAATCATCCATGTAGTATATACTTCCGAGTTCCCATAAAAGTTAAAAGAGTTTCTATTTTTAGTTGACTTTTCTGCTTGCTGACTTTGCATCAGAACTGTCTCTGCCAGACCTTGGTGGGGGAACCGAAGTGCCCTCCTTATTGATTCTTTGCTTGCTTGATTGATCTGGTCGCATCTCTGTGTTGAAAGTGGCCGCTCTCAAATCCATTAGCTGATTTTATGAGCATGGCGCCCGGGTATAGTCCCACATGGGATTCCCAGCCTGCTTCCACCCGCTCTGACAGTGTATGATCGCCCCGGCTCTGCTCTTTGTAAACTTTTACACAGATGTTTGCTGCCTGCTCCCCTCTAGAGTTCCATCAGGGTGCTTTGTGAAGGAGGGACACCTCCCCAGTGGTATTTTTGGCATAAGCTCTTTTAGTCACAGTCAGCTTATGTATCAGTCAGGAAACGGTGGATATTTGAGAGGGTTAGTACTCACGATTGTGTCCTGTGTATCTCTCGAGCATCATCTTCTGTCGTAAATATTATTCTTTTGTCTGTTTTTAGTACTCCTCTCCCACTTTATTCACCTTGAGAACGCTCACTTAAGTGGTACATCGTCTGTAAAGTCTTCCCGGGCTCTTTCTTTCCTAGGCCATTAGTTCCAGTCCCTTGGATATATGATCGATGTAGTACTTACCACATTCTATTTTGTCTCCATCCATAGCTCATGGATTTTTAAAAAAAACTGTGGTAAAATAAATGTAACATAAAATTTGCAACTTTAACCATACACATCAGTGTCATTAATTACATTCAAACTTCTGTGTAACCATTGCCACAATGCATTTCCAAAACTTTTCACTCCAAACGGAAATTCTGTACCCATTAAGCAATAACTCCCCATTTCCTTCTCTCCCTCTTGGACCCTGGTAATCTCTAATCTACTTTCTAAGTCTATGACAGTAAGTATATGGGGTACCTAATATTATAGGTTCCTTGTCACCTTGTAAAAGTAGAATCATACAGTATTTGCCCTTTTGTGACTGGCTTATTTCACTTAGCATAATATTTCCCAGATTTATCCATGTTGTAGCATGCATCAGAACTTCATAACTTTTATGGCTGAATAATATTTCTTTGTATGTCTATATGTTATTTTGTTTATCCATTCATCTTTTGATGGGCACTTGGATTGTTTCTACCTTTTGGCTGGTGTGAATAATGTTGTAGTAAACATTGGTTTATAAATATCTTTTCAAATTCCTGTTTTTGATTCTTTGGGGTCTATACCTAGGAGTGGAATTGCTGGTTCGTATGGTAATTCTATGTTTAGCTTTTTGGGGAACTGGGAAACTTTTCCACAGCAGTTGTACCATTTTACATTCCCACCAGCAATGTATAAGAGTTCCAATTTCCCCACATCCTCACCAACACTTTTTGTTTTCTGTTAAAAAAAATTATATATATATAATTATTATAACCATCCTAGTAGGTATGAAATGGTATCTTATTGTGGTTTTGACTTGCTTTTCCCTAATAATTAGTAATGTCAAACATTTTCTCATGTGCTTATTGGCCATTTGCATATCTTCATTGGAAAAATGTTTATTCAAGTTTGCTTATTTTTAATGGATTGTTTGCCTTTTTATTGTTGAGCATTAGAAGTTTTTATATATTCTTATTATTAAACCCTTATCAGATATATGATTTTCAAATATTTTCTCCCATTCTGTTGGTTGTATTTTTTACTTCCTTGATAATGTACTTTGATGCACAAAATTCTTAATTTTGATGAAGTCCAACTTACTATATTTTCTTTTGTTTCTTATGCTTATGGTATCATTGCCAAAGTCAAGTCATGAAGATTTACTCACATCTTATCTTCCAAGAGTTTTAAGAGTTTTTTGCTCTTTTATTTAGGTTTCTGATCCATTCTGAGTTAATTTTTGTATATGGCATAAGGTAGGGTTTGAACTTCATTCTTTTACATGTGAAGATCTAGTCGTCCCAGCACAATTTGATACAGAGATTGATCTTTCCTCATTGAGTGTACTGGGCATGCTTGTCAAAAATCAATTGACCATAGATATATGGGTTTATTTCTGAATCTCATTTCTATTGCATTGGTCTATTTGTCAGTCCTCATGCCAGTACCACACTGTTTTAATTACTATAGCTTTGAAATAAGTTTTGAAATCAGGAGGTGTGAGTCCTCTGATTTTGTTCTTCTTTTTCAAGATTGTTTTAGTAGCTATCTCTCAGAATTCCATAAGAATTTGAAGATCAGTTTTTCCAATTCTGCAAAAACAGCTGTTGGAATTCTGTTAGGGTTTGGCTTGAATCTGTATATCACTTTGGATAGTTCCAATATCTTAAACATGTTAAGTTTTCCAATCCATGAACATAGGACATCTTTCCATTTATTTAGGTCTCTTTACTTTTTTTTTTTTTCTTGGTTAAACTGATTCCTAGGTATTTTATTCTTTGGGTGCTATTGTAAATAGAATTTTTTTGCTTTCTAAATTTCTCTCTTGGATTGTTTATTGCAGATATACAGAGCATAACTGATTTTTGTGAGTTGATCTTGTACCCTGCAACTTTGTTGAATTAGTTTATTAGCTCTAGTACCTTTTCTGTGAATTCTTTAGGATTTTCTGAATATAGGATCATGTCATCTGAAAATAGAGATAGTTTAAATTTTTCCTTTCCAGTTTGGATGCCTTTTCTTTTTTCTTGTCTAATTGCTTTGGCTTGAAATTCCATTCCAGTGTTGAGTAGCAGTGGTAAAGACAGGCATCTTTGTCTTATTCACCCTCTTAGGAAGAAAGTTTTCAGTCTTTCACCATTGGGTATGATGTTAGCCACAAGTTTTTCATAAGTGTCCTTTATTATGTTGAGGAAGTTCCCTTCTATCCTGTTTTCTTAGTGTGTGTGTGTTTTTTTTTTTAATCATGAAAGGGTGTTGGATTTTGTAAAATTCTTTTTCTGAATCAATTGGGATGATCATCTGGGTTTTTCTCCTTTGTTCTATTAATGTGGTATATGACACTGATTGCTTTTCTTGTGTTGACATATCCTTGTATGATTCACTAGTATATTGTGAGGATTTTTGCATCAATATTCATAGGGGATGTTGGTCTGTAATTTTCTGTTCTTGTGATATCTTTACCTGGGCTTTGGTATCAGAGTAATGCTGGCCTCACAGAAAAAGTTAGGGCATTTTTCTTATCTTGTTTATTTTTAGGAAGAGTTTGGGAAGGATCAGTATTCTTCAAATGTTTGGTAGAATTCAACTGTGAAACCATCTGTCCCTGGACTTTTCTTTGTTGAGAGGTCTTTGATTACTGATTCACTCTCTTTACTTCTTATACGTCTCTTGAGATTTTCTATTTAATTTTGAGTCAGTGTAGGTAATTGTGTGTTTCTAGGAATTTGTCTTTTCTTCTAAGAGTATTAAGGTTTTTGCTCTTATATTTAGGTTTCTAATCTGCTTTAATATTTATATGTGGTGTAAGGAACTTCATTCTTTTGCATATGGTTGGTTATCTAATTTATTGGTACACAATTGTTCACAGTATTTTGTTATAATCCTTTTTATTTCTGTATGGTCAGTAGTAATGTCCCCACTGTCATTTCTGATTTTAGTTATTTGAGTCTTCTCTCTCTCTCTTTTCTTTGTCAGTCTAGCTAAAGATCTGTCAATGCTACTGATCTTTAGAATGTTTTATTTTTGTTTGGTTGGTTTTATTGATTCTATTGTTTTTCTATTCTCTATTTTATTTATTTCCACTCTAATCTTTATTATTCCTTCCTTCTATTAGCTTTGGGTTTAGTTTGCTCTTCTTTTTATTCTTCCCCAAGATGTAAAGTTAGGTTATTGATCTGAGATCTTTTTTCTTTTTTAAATGTATGCATGCGCAGCTATAAATTCCCCTCTGCATACTGCCTCTGCTGCATCCCATAAGTTTTGGTATGGAAGGGTTTTGTTTTAATTTTTCTCTCAGTATTTGCTAATTTTCTTTGTGATTTCTTCTTCAATCCATTGGTTGCTTGGGAATGTGTTGTTTAATTTCCACAAATTTGTGAGTTTTCCAGTTTCCTTCTCTTATTGATTTCTAGTTTCATTCCACTGTGGTCAGAAAGGATAGTTTGTATGAATTCAATCTTTTAAATGTATGGAGACTTGTTTTGTGCCCAACATGTGGTCTCTCTTGGACAATGGACCATGTGTACTGAAGAAGAACATATAGTCTGCTATTATTAGGTGGAGTGATCATATTTGGAGATAGGACAAAAAAACCTACCATTGACTTTAATTAGAAAGACATAGCAGAAGGGAACTTATAGGCATAATGGTATTTGTAGAAAACTTCCAGCCTACAGAGCTTTCATGCTAATTGAAATCTTTCAAAGTCCCAGGAGACAAAAATCACTCAGCTGAGAAGCTTGTCCTAAGAGCCTTTGCCTTTGTGCAGTCTCCACACAGACAGGGCCTGGGGACAGGGCAATCTGCTTGGCCTCTCCCAGACATATGGCCTTGGGCACATCCCTTGATAATTACTTAATAGAGCCATAGAACATTCTGCAGATTGTAAGTTACTTTCACAAACATATCCTTGACAACCTGGGGACCAAGTTTCATTGCATTTTGTGTAGTATGATTGATTTCAGCAGTTGACATTTAAGAAGCAGATGGCCCTCTATTGTCCCTGGCCTCAAAATCTTTTCATTCATCTTGTACTCAGAAGTCCTGGTCAAATGTTTTCTTAAGGGACCTCCTGGCATCTAAAATTCTAACAGCATTTGTATGGGAAGGGCTTGCAGAACATGGATTATTCTCTTAATTTCTGAGAAACACCAAGCAGAATACTCTGCAACAGATAAAAACCTAGAATTCACTAGAATTTCATCTTACTAAGTGGTCATTGGTAAGAGAAAGCAAAGGATCTGACAGAGAATTCAGAAAAGTAGTTGAGACTGCTAAACAGTAACTTAGCACCATCTCTCTGCTTAAAAAAAAAAGACAGGAAATTAAATGTGATCAGGAAATATAAGAAAATCTAGACAAAAGTAATGTGTTAAAAGCTTTTGATGCAATAATGCCCTCAGGAAAGCCAGATCTAGGGGCCTCTAAATGTCCAAATGTGCTTTGGACTTTAAATTAACGGAAAGATTTGATTTTAAAAAATTAAGCTTTGGAGAAAAACACCAGGTCCACCCTAAATGTTGACTGCAAGGGAGAAGGGATTAAAGAAAACCACCAAGTTGTAGTTGGATAAGTGTATGTCTAACTCTAAATGGTATCATTTAAAAAATTAGTGATTATTATGTGGTGATTAGTTAGCATGAATGATTCACTTAAAAAAAATAGCCCAATTGGTGGGAAAGATGTGCTAACCAAATGTCCACAGTAAATGTGGCAAATGCATGCAACACACACTCGCACATGAGGTCCTCTAGGAAATCCAGCGTCTGGTGCAGTACCATTCAGCAGAGGTATCTACAAAGTATAGACATTTGTGAAATCCTTGAAAAGTGCTAGGCTACCAGCATCCCCACAAGGCTGCCTGCTCTGTACACTCCAGATTATAAAGGAAGGAATATCATAAATGCAATTTTCTCACTATGAGGATGAAATCAGGTAACAGGGAAAGGGAGGGAACACTGGTTGAATAAGTACATCTACTTGGTGTAATCGAGTTTACAGTGCCCACTAGTGGAGGTGCCATAAAAGGGTGGCCAGGGGCATAAAAAACATCAAACTCTAATCCCTGATATATAGGTATATGATGAAAAAAGAACACCATAGTGATATACTAACAGCTTTTCTTTATTTATACCCAAATTTCCTCATAGGTACTGCTGTATGTGGGCAGAAGCAGGGCCCTTTAACCCTTGTCTCTCCCTAGTTGCTGAGATTCCTAACAAACTGAACGCATTAGGGGGCCCGGCAGGTCTTATGTTTCCAATGGGGAATAAACAATAGGGACTCCTGAAATTTCCATCTGGAGGTTTTTAAGTCCCTCTAATCTTTTTTTTTTAAATGGCAAAGAGCTTCTTCTATGGGGTGCCTGTCACCCTTAGAGAGGAAGAGCCTGGGGGCTCCCTCCAGCCCCTCTTGGTGAGCTTGCCGGGCGTGGGGTTCCCTCTGGACTCGCTCTCCTGTATCAGAGGCCACTGCTGTTACTGCCACTGCTGCGGTGGGTACACATGCACTTCTTGCTGGCTTGTGGCTTGATGGCTAGTTCTCATTTTTTACAGGAAACCTATTCCTTTTTCAATAGGAGAAAAAATTCCAATTTTTTGTTGTGAGTTAAAATTTACAATACATTATAATACATTACATTACATAAAACCTCATTTGTTATGATTCTAGTAATTCCACATTTTTTGATAATGTAGAGATTTACTTTAGCTGAAGTTTACTACTATTTTAACTCAAGAAAAGTGACTTTCTCAAGATTTTGACAATGCTGAATACATGAAAAAATATGTAAGGGAAAATAGTATTAAAAAAATTTTTTTAACATATTTTAAGCACTGTGAAGAACTTTTAAACCCTCTTTATTTACATATCATGGGTGTATTTCTTATAAATCATTCTCATCCATTCTTTCAAGAAGTTTAACCACAGAGTCCTGCTAGGCCATAATGAGCCCAGATTCAAAAAGTGTGAGTATCAGAAAGTAAAAACAAACAAACAAATCTCCAAATGAACTTTTTTTTGAACATTCCAGTTTTCTCTCACATATCATTCAGAGTTCTTGGACTCAAGCAACAGCAATGGCGTCTTGCTGTCTTAAACAGAAGAGAATTCTTTGGAAGGCTCTTTGGGACTGTATGCGTCTGCAGGATCTGTTTGGAAAAGGGAGGAACTCGAACCTCTATGGCGTGAGGAGGCCAGAGCCATGGCAGGGACCTTAGGGACTAGCTGGTCAGCATGGCCTTCTTGGGCTGATTCTTGGGGTCTGGCCAAGTCCTGCGACACTGCAGCCCACTGGCCAAGTCCAGTTCACACCCTCCCTCTCTCCCCCTGGATGCTAGGGTATGAGATGGAGACACTGTTCCCTTCAGCTCCTGCAACAGTAGGGAGATGCTATTTGCAACAGGGATCAGATGCTGAGCAGCCAAAACCAAGTCAACAACCTAACAAATGTCCTTTCTACTCGTAAGATTTTGGCAGAGGAATTTTAAGTCATTTTGTGAGGCAACAATTTATTTATTCATTAAACCACTTGACTGAGATATATCAATACTTCACATACCATAAAAGTCACCCATTTGAAGTGTACAATGTATCAAATGTTAGCATATTTGTAGAGTCGTGAAACTACGACTATGTTCTAATTTTAGAACAAATCATTTATTTTCAAAATTGAAGATAAAGAACTCCATGTTATGCATTGTTGGCTAGATTTGGAAACACCCCTGTTCGATAGGGAGGTAGGTCTCTGACCACAACTTCCTGTCTCTGGTTTTGCTTTATCCTTGACCGCCCAAGTAAGGAGAAGCTCAGGGTCGGTGGGTTCCTAGAGACAGCCCTGACTCGGTGTGGCAGGGGGGCCGGCTGCTCACCCTCGGGCCCCAAACGTCCACATTCTGAGAGGGGCGGGCTGGGGCAGCAGAGACCCCATATCCTCTTTGTACCTTCTGTCTTTGTTTCACTTTTATTCCTTAAAGGAGCAAAAATAGAAAAATTTAATTGCTTTCCAGACTGGCCTCTAGAGGGCAGACAATCCCCCAGGGAGAGGAAAAAATAGAGCCTGCTTCCCAAAGCCACCCCATGGTTCCATCAGGAGGAACCCCTTCCCGAGATTCCGTATTCATGGGTCCCTTCCTGGTTTGTCACAGCTCGTCCCAGTTCTTGAAATCTGCGTGGTGGGGGCAGGGGGAGTGAGAGCAGTGGTGGTTTACATTCCTTCCTGGAAAGAAATCTCTCAAATCCCCCGGCCCCCACACCAACTCATGCTTATAAGGTCCTGGAAGGAGCATCAACCTCTCCTGAAAGTTTTAACCTTTTTATTTCACATACTTTACCCTTCATAGTCTTTTTTATTGGAGTAAAGTATCCATAACGTAAAATTTACCATTTGGACCATTTCTAAGTGTACAGTTCAGTGGCATTAAGTACATTCACACGGCTGTGCAACCATCACCACCATTGACCTTCAGAACTTATCTTACAAAACTGAAACTCTATACCCACTGAACAACAACGCCTCATTCCCAGCACCCAATAACCACCAGCCTACTTTCTGTCCCTGAGTCTGACTACCCTAGGTACCTCATATGAGTGGAATCAGCTAATATTTGTCCTCTGTGACTGGCTTATTTCACTTAGTGTGTCTTCAGGCTTCATCCGTGTTGCAGCCTGTGTCAGAATCTCATTCCTTGCTAAGGGTGAATACTATTCCATTGTATGTATCTACCCCATGTTGTGTATCCATTCATCCACTGATGGACACCTGGGTTGCTTCCACCTCTTGACTACTGTGAATACTGCTGCTATGATCATAGATGTACAGATATCTCTCTGAGTTCCTCCTCTCAGTTTCTTTGGGTCTTCAGAGTCTGTTATGCCCATGAGCGAATAAGGTAAATCTGCTCTGGAGTAGGGTTTCCCAGTTTTTCAGGTTATGGCTTACAAAGGAAATGTCTGTTTGGCTCCTTGGGGTGACTCGAGGGGTTGGGAGCCCCGACAGGCGCGGAGGCGACGGGCTCGGGCTCCACCCTGGGCTCACAGCACACACGGGAGACACAGGCAGGGGCCCTGTGCCCTGGACGGCTACGCACTCCAGGACCCGACCCTACGCAGCAAGCGGCAGGTGGCGTGTGGAAGCTCTCGGTGTGGGCGGAGGGACAGGATGTCCTAAAGAGGCTGTCCTCTCCTCTCCGTTCACACACCCTCTTAGAGAACACGGCCCCTTGTGGCCAGAGGATGAGAGCCCCTGGCCGCACCTGCCTGGGGCGGTGATGTACACGTTCCCTCACATTCCCTCTAGCGCCTGACCAGGTCAGGGCACCCGCGGCAGAAGTCAGCGGTGGGAGCGGCGCTGGAAGACCAAGTCAGTTTAGGGCCTGAGGCTGCCACTCCGAGGCTCACGTGTACGCGAGCTGAGGGCCGGGCTGCACAGGAAAGGGAGACAGAGCAACACGAGCGCTGCGCCGAGGGCAGCACCCAAGGAGAGGAGGCAGCACACGCGAGGAGGGCGGGAGGGAAATGCTGCCTGGAGGGAAATGCTGCCTGGAGACGTTTCCTTCGAGGCCTGCTCTTTCTCCTGCATTTCTTTTTTGTGAGCGTCAACTCTGTCTGCAATAAGAACCTTCTTGCCTTGAGATGGCTGAATGGCTTTATGTGCCTTGTAGGTGCCGGAGGATGGGGCTTGCTGGGAGAAGAGTATGAGGTGAGGGGGCCGGAAAGTCAGATCTAGCCTAGTGGGAAAGGAACAAAGTTGCCACCAAGACAGTACTAAGTGCTTCTTTTTTAAATCATTTATTAATCTGTTTGGCCAAACAGGTAATGGAAACTGAGAATAATAATTTGCTTAAAAAGTTCAGGTCATGAATGCCCCTTTCCCCTAGGAAACAAAAGACTCCATGGTTACAGAGCGCACCATTGGGTTATGACAGGCATTTCAAAATAAGGTTTCCATTTCATTATGTAACAATGTAAACTTCAAAAATAGTAAACTCTAACCCCCTTGTCCCTCTTTACAGATCTATCACAGATAGAATTTTCTGGCAGACCTAAACTGTGGAAGTAAACAGCCTGGTGCTTAAAAGTTTCATAAAAAGGTTTGCAGATTCAGTAAATAATTTTTCGGTCTTGGTCAGGAAGTAAAAGCAACCAGAGATTCCTCTTCTGTGGAGTCTACCTTATATGCACACCATGACCCGTGTTCTCCTACACTGGTCATCAGCTTTGCCATTTGTGTACACACACACACACACATATATATAGTATTTTATTTGTTTCTAAAGATTTCTACATCTAAGTGGTAAGACGGCGCCAGTGACTAAGAATGTCACCTCGCTTCACATAGGTAAAGACGAAAATTCTGTAGAAGGCACTGTAATTTCTCTTGCATGATCTTACACAGACACGTGAGAACAAGCCAGCTGGGGCTGGAACTTAACCTTCCCTTTCTGTCACCTGGCTCGGTCCTGTCCCCCTCCAATCGCCACCCCCAGATTAGCCAGAGTCGATGGTTTTCCAAGTCGATTATCCTTTTCTGCGTCAGCTCTTCACATCCCATCCACTCATCCATCCAGCAATCCATTTATCCAAATTAACTCAGAGTGATCTTTTGGTTCATTGAAATCCCTTAAAATTAAGAGTACAGCTCTGGTATAAAACAAAATATGACCTACCATAGCTGAAAAATAATCACAGTGTGCAATGTAATTTTCAGTTGCAAAGAGTCAAAACATCGGCCCTGCCTTGTCAAGAACATCTGTCATCCCAAACAATCTAGGCAAGGATCATTTTATGCTGCTTTACATTCATTGAAAAAGAGCAGAGAGGTGGTTCTTCTCTCTCCCGTGTTGAATTGGTACCCTTAAGTGAAAGGTCTGATGTGAAAAAAGTGCAAGCAAGTTGGACATGCCAATAAATACCATATAACTTACCGCAGATTACCAAAACTGTACAGGTATGTACACCTCACCAAACCGAGGCTCCCCCTGTCAGGAAAAGATTCCAAATCACCCACGTGAGCGGTCCCCGCAAAGTTCCAGAGCAGACCATCAGCGCGCGAAGGAGGGCCGGGCCCTTCTGCTCTTGTGCTGAGGCCCCAAGCCCAGGTCGGCGCCGCCCTCGGCCGCCTCCTCCTTCTTCCTCACTTTGAGGCGGGTGAGCAGCTTAATCAACCAGACGTCCCACTCCTCGGGCAGGAGCAGGAGGAGGAAGCCCAGGCCGACGATGATGATGGCGATGACCCGGACCCCGTTGAAGACGATCTTACTGGTGTAGTGGTCGACCACTGCGGGAGACGGAGAACGCGGGTTACCTGGGGGGCGGTCAGGCCTGGGCGATCAGGAGGTGGGGGCCCCGGCCGGGCTAGGGCCTTGGCTGCCCTTCTCTGCGGGGCCGGAAGCTGTTCTCCCTTGACCAGGTGGGCAGAGGCTGGGTGGGGCCTCTGCTGTGAGACCTTGCACTGTTTCACTTTCCCAAACTGACCTGGCACCTTAGTTCCGACACACTGCTTTGTGTGAGACAAAACAGAACACCGGGGGCAGCTGGAGATATGTGTGTATATATATATACACCAATGTGAACTGTGGCTGCCTCTTGGGTGGCAGGATAATTACAACGTTATCGCTTTCTTTATACTCTCGGTACGTCTCACATTTTCCACAGTGACATACTTTATTTTTATAACTTAAAAGCATTATAGATATAATACCGGTTCTGAAGACCAAACTTGCCCTGGTTTTCTGAGGATAATAAATACAAACTTCTGTTCCACCCCAAGGTATTATTAGTGTGAGGCTCTAACGCCACCTGTGTCATCACCGACTGTGAAAGTTTATTAAAGGTCCCAGAGACTCATTCCTGACACATCAGGCGAGGGGACAAAATGAGAACAGGATTCATGTCAGTTCATACAGACCCAGATCAACACTCTCTTCACAGCCAAAGGTCGAAAGCGTTTCACATGTTGGTTTTCTTTTCTTTTTCTTTTTGCTTTCTTTCTCTCTGAACTGAACCAAACAAAGCAAGTGTGGAGCCCGCCTCCGCACAAGGGAGAACCAGACTGCTTTTGTTTTCTCTCTTTTTGCGAAAGAGGGTTTTCTGACGTGCGTGCGCAGCTTTGGAAACCCGATGTGCTGGACAGCGGTCCCCCACCCTGCTCGCTGCGTGACGGGGCTGCTCTGTCATTCCCCCTCGTGTCCCTCTGCATTTTCCTGTCCCTCTTCTTCCCCCTGCACCTGACTCTCACCTCTGTCTGGAGGGTGGGCAGAGAGGTAAAAGTTAAACCTGAGAAAAACACTTTGTTAGTAGCCCTTTTGTGGAATTAAAATGCCTCATTTATCTCACTCTAATTCAGAAACACTTTGATTTTTAATATTGGTAGAACAGCCTGTTAATTCACAGACGGGGACAGTCATTTAGCAAGTCACACGAGCTGCACTAGGGAGGTTGTCAGGGAAAGTCAGAAAGCCCAGCAGGGGCTCCGACTGGTCGGGTAACAGCCGACTCCTCTGCTTCCCTCCTGCCCTGGAGAATTGAATGTGATCCTCTGACACATTACTGACTCTCTTATGTTGCAGCTAAGTGGTAAGAGGATTCTGAGTAACCTCTCTCACACCTGGCTGTATAATATGGTCAAATGTATGATACGTACTGTATGATATGGTCAGTAGCTTCTATACCAGGGCCGTGTGGAATATGCCTCCTTGAAATAAGAACACTGCGTGATTATAAAGACACACTAGGATACAGTAGGGGTAAGTCGATGAGTTAGTTTTCAGAGGCCTGTGGTGTGTGGAAACTGACAAGCTGGACCACTTTTTTATCCGCTCTCGGGGAGCTCAGGGGCTTCCTGCCCTTGGAAGTGCCGCCTCATAGATCATTTCATGGGGTTCTCATGTCAACCAAGGCGATGGCGTAGGGATGACCTTCACTTTTAGGGGACAAGCGGAGGCCCAGAGAGGTGATGTGTGGGGACCACCATCCTCCCTCTGGGCAGGGTCGCGCTGGGCCCACGGAGTCTGAGGCCAGGGTGAGGCACATACAGAACGTGAGGGACGGGACACCAGGAAGAGGTTCAGGAAGTTGAGAGCGGCTTTGCCTATGCTTCTGGGCTTACCAACACCCGACAGAACAGGAAAAGGGGTTGCCATTCCCTGGGGGACTAGTCCTCTAATTGCCGGGAATGGGCGGGTCGGCTTTGGCAGGAGCTGTGCAAGGCCCCAGGGGGTGAATGCCCTGGGGGGAAGTGATTCACAAAGAGATTCTACAGGGAGGCTGGGTGCGAGGCTAGAGGGGTGGGGCAGATTCTGGAAGAAAATCTAAAATTCACAGCAGAATGAGCCAGGTAGAGGAAGAAGGTGAGGGGCAGGTGATGGCAGGTTTGGAAGAGCTGCCGACTGAGTGTGTTGG
Source organism: Hippopotamus amphibius kiboko (assembly GCF_030028045.1). NCBI lineage: Eukaryota > Metazoa > Chordata > Mammalia > Artiodactyla > Hippopotamidae > Hippopotamus > Hippopotamus amphibius. Next base: position 82,612,968 of record NC_080190.1, on the reverse strand, counting down.
CCAGTCCCCAGTGGAAAACAAAGCCAGGTCCTGAGCAGCTGGGGGAAGGGCTCTCTTCTGGGACTTGGGGAACAGTGTTCACGCTTCCGCAGTCTGTAGACGTGCCTCTGTGTCAGCCCTGCCATACCCTGAGCTAACGTTCTCTTCTAGAAAGCCACTTACAGAAATTGAAAAACTTGTTCTGCTCCATATTTGTCTATACTTATTAATAGTATTAATGATATTCATCTGTGATCCCCACGCCAGTTCGAATTGAGATGGCTTTAGACTTTCTGTATGTTGGTGTGGTACGTGGAAATCAATCCACTCTGGAGAAACCACTGCATGTGTCACAAACACCAACGTTTTACTCAAATGTTTTCTTTCTATACAGAAGGTTAAACATGCATGCTATACCAGGCACAGCAAGAATATATGTGAGCATGTGTGCACACGAGCGCATTTGTGAATGCGTGTGTGTGTGTGTGTGTTTACAGGCAGATACAGAAAGCCATTATAGGCTTACCTGCATTCACAGGTACACTGAGGACGATTCCAAGAGACATCAGAGTGGGATATGTAACAGCAATTCCAAAATTTAATACAATATTGAATGCTGAAATGAAGAATTAGAAAAATGGGTGTTATTCACACCTGGCCCTGGGCTTTCCCCTGGTCTGTCGCACCCCAGCTTCCCTGAGGAGGCTGGAGTCATAGGCGTTTTGCCCTTTACTCTGACTCAGCCAACTCAGGGTTCTTGCAAGGGCTCCAGGACTGGGGGATCAGGGCCAAACATCCTGCTTACTCAGCTCTCCTCTCTTCCCTGAGCCTTGAAGAAGGGGAAAGACACTTGGAAAAGGTAACCAGAGAGAAGGCACTAGAAAAGAGGACGGGGGCTATTCTACTTAACCTACTAACTTGGCTTTTCTCTTTCTCTGGCAATGATTCTGGGATAAGTATGACTAGGAGGACTGGGACGTACATTTTTAGAAGGAAACGGAATGAGGCACCTCCTTGGTTGCTTTCCTGTTTAGGACCAGTCTTACAGCAACTAACGGTGATGATGGTGATGATGGCTCTAAACATGATAAGTGACAGTATTTACTGCACAGTATCAGGCAGTGATCTAAGGGCTCTGCATGTACAGATTTACCAACTTCTTACCAGCCCTAGAAGGCATGTACTATTATTAGTAGATAACACACAGCATGCTGGGCCACTAGTTCCCTATCCAGAGCACCAATGACCACAGCTACTACTGCAGCGACGGAGGTCCTGGAATTAGAATCCAGTACCATCATTACAGAGGCTTTGCTTTCTGCAACACAGTGACCTAGAGACGCACGAGGAACTTAAGGATCATAATAGACTCGCTTTTCTCCTCCAGGGCACAGGTTTCCAAAGACTCCCCGTGGGCTGCCCGGATCCTGCTCTCGGTCCTTGCTTTCTGGGGATTTTGACAGGGTGATCGCCACTTACTCAATAAGAGGACTGAAAATCCACAAAGGTTTCCCCATGGAATGTCATCGAAAGAGCTCCAGTACTCCACTCGGGTAAAGTAGAGGATGACAGGGATACAGCTGATGAAGAGGATGTTAAACACACCCAAAATGGACAGAAATAAGGCGGCTTCTCCAAACTTAGCACTGCCCAGGAGGAGCTTGAACAGGACCTGCCGGAGAGAGCAGAGAAGGAGGGGTGACAGCTCGCCTCGGGCTCCAACTCGCCACGGAGAAGCGAGTGCACTTGGCAAGCTGGGGCTGGACTGACAGCCACGTGACAGGCAAATTCTACCTCACGTGGCCTTCAGGGAAGGGCGGTGGGCTTCACCTATGCCCAGTAATAACATGACAGAGAGTTACTCTCCAGGTACACAGAGAGCATCTGCAGAAACCACAGGTTTTCACACTAGGCTTGATTCCTCTGTGCTGCATTCACAACGCCACATCCCAGCTTTAGAGCACTGCAGATGAGGAAGCCACACAGATTAGAAGCCACTTAAATTAGAAGTATCTGCCATGATGACACACTCCTCTCAGGGACGCTAACATTGATCTCTGACCTTGAACAACACAGGTTGAAAACCACTGCCCCCAAGAAAAAGGGCTTTGTCTACAAAGACATTTCCTATAGATCAAAGGGAGAGAGAGAACACTCACAGCTCACCTCTGCGTCAGCCCACCACCCCCATTCCAGACATGGCATGGGTTTTAGCGGAACACACCCGACTTTGGTTTCTTGCACCTGTTCCTGTTTGTATATATCTCAGATGCATGAAAAGCCAGGAGAGGGACAGAAGTGACTGGAGAGGCTGGGAAGCTGAGCTCCCAGAGGCAGCAGCCCCTGCCCAGCCCCCGTGTTTACTGAACTGTCCGCAGTTACGGACCTGATGGTCCAATTTCAGTCTCTGCCTTGTCCCTCTTACTTTCCTCCTTCTTCCTCTTGCAGCCATTCCACATCTCTCTCAGGTATCTCTGGGCATTTCTGGGCAGGAAGCATGGAAAGGGAAATACAGTCCATCGCTTTCAGTCTCCCCCCTACCGGCCTCTCTGGATAGAGATCAGGCAGTGGAGCAGATGGAAGTGTTTAGGTCTAAATCGGAATATTTGTGTTCACTGTGGATTGCGTTTCTATCCGCTCTCGGCTTTCCATCAGCACGCAGCTCACCGAGGAGAGCAGAGGGGGGTGGCCTTTGAATGTTGGTTGCATCTGGACAGTGGCTTTGGAGTCACAGAGTGGGGCTAGACTATCACGTCCTCTGGGTGAGATATGTCCCAGAGGAGGAAGATGGCCTATGTGTCTCTCTCTATGGGCAGCGAGGACAGCGAGCTGATGAAGGATAAGATGGTACAGATGTTCCACTTGCCCAAAGTGTGTTTCTCCCAGTGCTGGAAAAATGGTTCCTTTTCTTAGACCTGTCTACAGTTCCTTGTGTTCTCTGTCCAACTGTCTGGATCCGCAAAGGCCCAGTAAGTCTCAAAGCTAAAAATCTCACGTCTCACTGAACCCTCCAGTTCACTTTCCCAACCTGGAGGCCAGAAAATATTTGCATTGTTGACTGTGGATCCAAAGAGAAGGGCAAGTGAAAGCGTGGCCAGGAGGCACGGTGGAGCAGGGGAGAGAGTGAGGATGAGTGTGGGATAAAAACTGTTTCCCCTGGACTTGCAGTTGGCACACACCTCCTTACGGTTCCCAACATTTTGTCCAAAATATTTTCTAATTCCCGTATGATAGTAGCTGTGCTTTTATTTATTCAGTCTACGGGCAACGCTTGAAAGGCATATGGATTCATGTTGAGTGCTGGTGGCCTCCGATACCTCGTGATAAAAGATTTCAAAGCTGCACCAGATATTCAAATGTTCATGTCCAATCTGGTGGGAAAGTATCTGACCAAACACCGAGCCAGCCAGTTAGAGCCCCTGATCCTTCGCCAGTCCTTGCCAAACAAGGAAGTCACCAATCGGACCCAGCAGATCCACGGTTCCACCCGTTTCATCCCAAACGCTGCACACGGACCGCCATCGACGGAAAGGTCTAGAAAGCCAGAGCTAAGAGCGGCTGCGTGTCTCAGCACTGCGAGGTTCGGTGCGCCCGGTGCTCCTGGGAAACCACGGCTCATCATCAAGCACGGGCTCCATCAACTGTTCCCCCAACGCGCGGGGCTGGCCACACCGCCGCCTGCCCTGCCCTCCCGGGGAGCCCGGAGAGCCCGCCGCCCCGCCTACCTTGTAGAGGGCGGCCATGGAGGCGGAGCCCACCACCAGGGCTATGCCGATGACGGAGTGACCGTGGAAGCCGTCCGCGTAGGTCATCATCACGATCCCAGCGATGGCGAGGATGGCCGCCACGATCTGGACGGAAGGGAGACACGGTGGTCAGGGCAGCGGCAGGGGACCGCAGGGGCCCCCTCAGTGCCCACGGGGGAGGAATGTTCACGAGGGTACCACGGCGGGGGGGCGCCTTTTCAGTTCTTCTTTGGAGACCACGCAGAGGCTGCTCTCCCGTCTAAACACGTGTCCCTGCTTGCAAGGGGGTGCTCGGCAAAGCCCAGTGTGACCCGAGAAGGAGGAACGGTTGGCAGCGAGGGGGGGCGCCCGTGGCGCGGCATCACGTGAGGGGGGCAGTCACGTGATTCCTGGGAACCAGGGAGGAGGTGGTCGTAATCCCTGATGGCAGGTTATTTGGTCATGACAAGGCCTGGTCACAACCCCCTCTTCGTTCCTGCCCAACCTGCCGGAAGCACCTCACGGGGTCCTGCTTTTTTGTATCTCCTATCTCATCACAGAGGGCACAGTGACCAGCACAGACCTGGCCCCAGTTCACACACCTGCAGTAGGACCGTCGGAGAGAGCTTGTGTCACAGGCCAATCTGGGCTACAGACAGCGTCCTAACCCTGGCACTGCAGCTCCTTTCCTTGGCTGCCGCAGGGCCCGACCCCCACGCTGCCCAACCCCCCCCCCCCAATCCCGTTCATGTCCACATACAAACTTCTCAGGTGGAAGGGACACTCCAGGGACCGTACACATTCCTGCTGTGCAAAGTAAAACTGTCGGAGTGCACAGGAGCTCAACTAACCTGGAATACCATTTCCCAAAGGAGAAACGCATCAGCACCCAGAATAAGCACCAGATCTAATCAGAGGTGGTCCTGGAGCTACGTAAACGTCGCTGGGTGGCAAGTGGGGAGGGGCTGCTGTAGGCAAAACACGGGGAGGGCAGAACAAAAGTGTGCGGTACAAGCTTTGCCTACCGGATTCACTGGGAGTTTTTCTCTCTTATGGATTGTTCAAAATTGACCTCTGCCCTCTATAACAAGATCAAGTAGTAACATTTACTGAGTGGTCACAGGATACGTGTTTTCTGTGTATTTTCTCATTTCATCCTCAAATGAGGTAGATATCATTCATTTCATTTTATAGGCATGGACACAGGCTCAGAGAGGTTCAGTAACTTGCCCAAAGTCACAGAGCTGGTGTGTGGCAGAGCAGGGACACACATTTCAGGTCTAACTGCAAAGTCAGCATTTATATATATATATAAAACAGAAAGTAGGACTCACATCAGAAGCCACTGCCCATGCTACTCTGAGATCTGAGGTGAGGTTCCCTGCATGGTTGAAACCTGCCACATTTAGGTTACTGAGAGGTAAAGTGGTTAGGTCTCAGCAGTCTGAGTTGTGCATTCCTCACACACTATTTTCATATAAAGACACATCCAACCAAATGTAGAGGCCCTTGAGAGAGCAGGTGCTCATCATTTCCTAGAGAAGTGCCAGCCGTGCTCTGTCTACCTGTGCTTTCTGCTTTAGTGATTCACTTTTATCCTTCATTATCACATAACGCATATAGTTTACATTCAAATGCTACATGTACTGTGTATTACTCTTCAATAAGTGAAAGAAACAGACAAGACAACAAGCGATTTTCTTCCCCCAGAAGAACATGGGGCAAGCGAAAAAGCAGGCGGGGCAGGGGGTGTGGGTGCTGCTCCAGAGGACGCTCACGGTACAAAGATGCTGTGCCCAACAGTTCCACCTGGCTAGGCAGCCAGGTAAACAGAGGGAGAGAACTAATTAGAACAAGAAGTGAAGGAGAGAGAAAGGAAGAGAGAGGGAAGAATACAGCCACACTTCAGATGATGTGCTGCATCTCCAAAGGTACGTGAGTCTTTCCAAACATAAAGATGACGTTTGAGGAAGTGAAGGAGAACAAGGGTTACTTTCCCCTGAAGATGTCGGACCTCCTTACTCTCTTTTCTCTATTGATTAAATGATAAACAGCTACAAGCTTCCGCCTGGGCTGTGCTGGGCAGAACGGAAGGGGCAAGAAATAGAGAGTGTAGGTGGCCATCGGCTTCCCGGCCAACATCTGCCAAGCCCAGGCCAGTGGGTTCATTCCAACAGAGGGCACAGGGGACCATGCTTACCCCTCTCTCCGTGCGTGCCTCCAGGGCTTCTCCTCTTGGGGGTCCCCACCACATGTACAGACTTCACCCACCTGATTACGGGGCACACTCTCTGGGCATCAACATCCTCCTGGGCCCCCAAACCCTGAGCAGCCTGGGGTCCTGGCCACTGTGCTGGAGGGGAAGCTGGTGGCTTACCTTGCGTCCAATACCCCTAATAGCCGAGAGAGTTGAAACATAACCCTACGGATCTAGGGGGCAGAGCCTGAACACCCTTCCCCAAGCCTGCAGTTCCCTTGAAGATGCAGATCTCTTTAAAAAATAAGTGCAGAGCTTACATTTTACACCCTAACATACCCGGTTTCTTAGTTTACATCGGGAAATGTTCCCTGCCTGTTTCCTGTACTGAGACGAACTCTCCAGGAAAGGCCGGTCCTGCGTGTTCTGTGATTTCACACAGCCCTCATCTTCTAGATCCGGGCCTCGCTGGGGCAGAACAGCGAGTCTCAGGATGCAATCAAGTGAATTTCCCTATTTCCCCTGCCCCTCCTTTCTCACACTTTCCTGTCACCCCCACCCCCAATGTATCCCACTGAACAAGGACTTGAGGATCTGGACAGATGGCTGACAGTGGTCTGAGACCAAGAGGAGTGAGAGCCGCCACCTCTGCTTCGGCTGGGAAAAATTACCTGGAGAAGAGGAAGAAACATGGGTGTGGGGCCGCCGAGGCCAGCAGGTTACCACTCAGCCTCTTACTGGGGGCCTTGCCTGTGTGGTTATAGCCTGCTGCCCCCTGGGGCTCTGAATTCGGGGCCCCGGAAACTCAGTGATACGCCTGTATCCCCCCATGGCCACACTGGTCCCCATCAGACGTCAGGCCAAGAGGGAAGAGGCACCAACGAAGGAATGAGGGGCGCGCAGCCCTCGGTGGAGCCTGCCGCCTCTCAGACCAGCACAGCTCCCCACTCCTGCTTCAGGTATGACGGGCTGCATGTCCTCTGCCACACAGAGCCCGTTTGTGATGCATTTTAGATTTGTACGCTTTGAGGCAGTCTAAAAAAGGGAAAGAACAGGCTAATTTTTACATATACTTCCCCCAATACTTTCCCCCCCGAGTCCTGGACTGCTCTCAACTCCGAGAGAGTCTGGAGGAATTTACAGATCCTTTGGGCTGTCACCCTCCCACCCCCGTGCTCCTGCTCTGTGTGCCCTGTGCCCTCCCCCAGGCTGTGCTCAGGGGGCGGGGGACAGCCTCCCAAACAGAAGCTGGAGTCGGGATCAGCACCTGGGATTACCGTTCAGGGATGGCCCTATGTGAAAGGCTGCAAAGCATGGAATTACGGAGAACATCACCCGGGATCTGGCTGAGATGGGAACTGCTCTTGGAAAAAGTCCAGGCTCCCTGGGACCGTGCTGCTGGGGTTGATGCCACCTGGACGATCCCTCAGCTTGTCTTCTCGCTCCTTCTCCAGTCCTCCTGGTTTGAATGCTCTAGCGGGAGTGGGTGGTTTCTGAACAGCTGAGAATCCCATCTGCCATCTCCTCTGAGATGCAGGCTGGAGGTGGTGCGGCCGGTCAACCCTTCCTTTATCCAGCGGCGGACCACAGCTGGGTGGGCTTTGGCTTGGGAGGGGCCGTACTTCCTGCCCCTAGAATTCTACTTGCTCTCGTCCTCCTGCTGCTTCTGCTACACCAAACTGCCTCCCTGAGTGTGTGTCAGCCTCTGACACTGTCAACCAAAGAGCTGGGCAGATCCACCAAACCCGTCTGATTGAGAAGGAATAAGAAGAATAACAACACTGAGAGAAGATGACATTTATTGGGTTTCATGTGTCAGGCATGCATACCTTATTTTATTCTTAAAACTGTTCTATGAGTACTAACATTCTATTTTATTTTATTTATTGTTTTAAATTCTTTTTTTTTTGGGGGGGGAGGGTCTAGTTCCCTGACCAGGGATCAAACCCACGCCCCCTGCAGTGGAAGCGCAGTCTTCACCACTGGACCATCAGGGAAGTCCCCTAACATTCTATTTTAACATGAGGTAATTAAAGCTCAGAGATGTTAAGTAACTAGCTCAAGGTCCAACAGTTTATGAAAGTGGACCCAAACCCTCATCACTTGACTCTGGGCTACAGCCCCTATTATGATCCTCGAGCCTGGAGAGCCAGGAGACACATGAAAAGCACATCTAAGCGCAGAGTCAAGGGGTGACATGGGGGCCAGCGTGGGCTCCTCTTGGACACTTGCCTCTGATGCCACATGTGGCCACGATCTTCCCAGCATTAGAAGATAAACATTTGCTTCTTCCTGGTCTGTCTGCATGACCCAGCCCTGCTGATGTTTTCCAGGAACCACAGCCCTTGTGATTTGAGTCACTGCCTTAATAACACAGGCCCTCTATGTCACCTGTTCCACACACATCTGTTCCCTACGTCTGTGTGACTCTCAGGTTGATGTGCTCAGCCCTCCAGGATGGAAAAGAGTGTCAGTTCCCTTCAATCTCTGGCAATGACCCAGTAGAAGGTGCCAGCTACCCCAACAGTCTGAAAGAAGTCTCAGAGAAACTGTGTACTGGTGAGGTCTTATGTTGGGCTCAAATCTCCATTTCCCAAGGGGGACCTTTCAATCACAGCAGCCAGCTGCTGGAGTCTTACAGATTTTACTAGCGCTCTGAACTCTTGAAGATGAGAAGAGTGTACTCCACCTTGACTTGGAGTGGGACGATCCTAAAGAACGGGTCACTTACTTCTAAGAGGAGTGATGATTATTAGAGAGACCCACAACTGCGCGGTGCTTTACAGGTTACAAAATTCCATCACCGACACCAGCTCCTGGATCTTCATTTCAGTGCTGGCCTTGTGCCAAAGGCTTCAACATGGAAATCTGTCCAGTCTACAGTGGTCAGCACAGACCAAGCTGAGCAAGTGGCCAGGGAGGCAGGACTGAATCACAGCTGAGGGATGCTAGGGAAACCCTCTTACCCGTGAATAGCAACAAGGAAAAGATCTAGTGTGCCATTCTGTTCTCTTAACAGAGTCTAAGAGGGTCTCAGTATTTTCACACCTCCTTCTCTTAACGTCAAAAACTTTCTGCTTTCTTATGCTTAGATGCAGAATGAACCTTGAAGCCTCTTTTCCCAGTAACAGTCTCATCTGGAATTTGCTTTGGACATCAGAATCACACCCCCCAAAATGCTCCATGCATCCTCCTGGCTCTTGGCATCAAAAGAAAGACACAGCGGGTCCTAGGGCATCCAAATCTTCAGCGTCCAGGCAGGCAGGCGGTTGGACAGACTGCCACTGGCCATACCTCATTTCTTGTGGAGATGTATTCGATGGTTTATTTGCTCAAAGCTTTTCTGGGTGGTAGCACAGTGAACTGAGTTCTTATTCCAAAATTAACACGAAGCCTCAAAACAAATTTTCCCCCTACTGCAAGCTAAAAATACGACTCAACAGTTGACTCACATCCCCACTGCTGTTTGAGTAACTTGGTGGGCATGAATCCACCATGAAGGTGATGTCATTGTTCCCAGGACAATGAACCCAGGACACAACAAGCAGAGGGCCTGGGGTCTGCCCCTTGCTGGGTGCCAGCGGGGTTTGCTCTAACGGGACCATCCTTCACAAGGACTCTGAGCTTCGGGCCGACCCACATGGTTTGAGGGCACAGGAGAGAGTAAGGGACCCGCTCTGACCACAAGAGAACTAGCTGCCTGGTCAATCCTTTTTGTCCTTGTTTGTGACAGGGTGATGATGGGGCAGTGGCAGCTCCTGGCCACCAGAGGGAGATAAGCAGAAGCCAGCTGGATTCGGTCAAGGCTAAATGTCACCTGTTCCTTTATCCAGGGTGAGTCCCTCTGTATTTCGGCTGATGTTTGATAGCACATTTATCATATTTCACACAACTGTTCTGGAATGTGACTAGCTAAATTTGACTCGGTTTTAAGGGAATTTACACAGTCTCAGATGTAACCACAAGAGATAATTCAAAAGGTATCATTTCATTCTCCTTTGCTCCGGCATTGAAGGGAGTGAACATGTCCCTCCAAAGTTTGGACTTAGCATATGTGTGTCCGGCCCACTTGGGCACTGAACACACTGTCCAGACAAAGGGCTGCCAAGACTGCACATCCGTGTGGTGAGTAGGGACCTCTGGCTTTCAGATACCTCCTAAGCAGTCTTAGCAGAGGGCTCCAGGCTGCAGGACCCCCGACATCACTCCTCCCAGGGGGGCGGTCCCCGACCGGCACACACTTTAGGGAATGCTTGTTGAAATGCTTGAAATGAAAGGTGCTTTAATGAACGCTTGTCTAGAATGGTTCGCAAGCAAGAAGGTTTGCAAGGCACCCCGAGAGCCGGGCTCCTTTTCTGCTGCAAATCAGAAGGAAAGAGGTTAGCAGCTTACGCTTAACGATCCAGCACATGGAGCTAAGCAAGCTGATGGGCAGGTTTTGGCTGGCATGACTGAGTGAGGGAGGAAGACAGAGAATAAGGAACTTACCCTCACTCCCATGAACCTGTCCCTTAGAACGATCCAAGAGAGCAAGAACACAAAAGCTTTGTTGCAGCAGAACAATACGGAGACATCCGTAGTGTTTATTTTCTTTATTGCATGTAAGTACAGGTAGTTTGTGAGTGTCCAAAGAACACCAAAGGGTGCTGCCTTGGTAAAAAACACCTTCAAAGTCAAGCCATTGTCTCCAAAAAATCGACAGCATTCCCTAAAACAAGGAAAGAGAGGCAGTGTTATTATATTCTCGGGTTGAGACAGACCATTTTTTACCCTCTACCCCATTTAGTTATTAGTATTTTTTTTTTTTTTGGCAGATGCAGGAAGGGGTGGAGTCCTTTTATTTATTATTATGTTTTATCAACATCTTTCTATCAAAGCCCTTCAACCTACTGCTTTAGTCCGTTGAAGAAAGTGTCACACAAGGATCGGTGGTCGAGGACTATTCCTTCTGTCCATGTTGGGTTTGGAATGGATGGTCCTGGCAGAAGGTAACGTTGGGACCCTCTGATCTGAAGAGGCCCCAATTCCATGGTGACTGCCTAAGGGATTCTGCCACTTGGGTAGTAAGAGAAGGACGTCTCTAGACCTTTTCTTCTCAGGGGGCTGGATGCTTGAGGAGAACTCACTGAAACATATTTTTAAAAAATTTGCCCCGAAATGAAATTGTCTCTGTGATCAGGCAGTGGTGGTCATTTCTCGGGCACAGTTAATACATTGTGGCTATGATATCAATGGTGTTAAATGCCTATGCATTTTCTCCATGAGGCCCTTTTTAGAGTTTGTCATGTCACCGTGTAGAAGGGCCTGTCCCCATGCCGTTGGATAGGCGAGCACAGAAGGAATGAGCAGGTCCAAGAGCTCAGCATCTTAAGAGAAAAGGAGGTGAGGAAATGCCTGTGGAAGAAAGTTTTCCAACGCCATCATTCCAGATTTTAGAGGAAGGATCATTGATATTTAAAAAGCTGCTTAAGAAAAAGAAAGTCAACCTTGCCCAGGCAGAAGAAGATGGGAGAGGAGGCCATGGGGCAGAGGATGTGGAGAGAGGGCTGAGAGGCTGGCTTTACAGACAGCTGCCTGCTGCCCTGGGTGGGAACAGAGAGCATCATTCTTCTGGGCCCCACGAGCCTGGCCAAGGAGAGGGATGAGCGAGGACACGTTTCCCAGGCAGCCATCGCTCTCCAGGCTCAAGACAGGGCCCAGTGTGGCCCACGTACCAGCGAGTGAGGAGTCAGGAGGAGAAAAGATGGAACAAGAATGAGCCAAAGGCACCAGGCAGGGGAAGAGCCACAGCCCACACCACTGAGCACGAAAACGCAGCAGGCACGGAGGAAAGTGGAAAACAAGCGTCCAAGGGGACCTGAGGCGACTTTGAATTTAATCTTGTTTGTTCTTCCCATCAATCTAAAATGCACTCTGCCTTTGTTCAATGCTTCACTCTGGGAAAGCCACAGAAGAAACAGAAAACTCATCACCATTTGCTGAACTCAAGAGTCTTATGTTGCTTCTAAACCAGCAGCAGGTAAATACAAAACAGTCAAATCACTAAATTTAGCATGAAACCAATTCAACTGAATTGATTCCATTTTGGCTCTCTATGAATGCAACTTTCATCTCACTGACACATTGATATTTCTGTGTGCCCTGTAATTTTCATAACAATGGTTCAGCTGCATTTTCCACGGGTTTTTCTGCAGCCCCTGCTCACAAGACAGCCTTCTTTCCCCCAGGGGCAATGGCCCGGGGCAGCTTCCTTCACGACTCTGATGATGGAGGCTAGACAGTGATGGCAGGCCCTTGAGAGTGATCAACAGGAAATATGAGTATTCTTTCTTGTCATGAATGTGAACCTATTTTAACCAAACTTAGAGGTTGCCCTGCTTAAGGGAACATAACACAAGGAGGATTTCCAAGTTTCCCCTCTTATAAAAAATGACCCATGTTGTGACAGGGGCCATACGAAGTCGACTGGACACCTTACGTCCTCTGAGAATCTACATGTGATTCACCCAGTATGTGAGGGCTATAGAAGTGGTGGGTGGGGTACAGACATGGCTGGGTAGCGAATGGCCCAAGCTGCCGACCGGAAGTGGGGAGGAGACTGAGGATCACCTTGGAGATGGAAGAGGCAAGACTTCTGGGCCTCGCAGAGCCCTGTTGGCCCTCTGAGGACTCATGGTCAGAGGATGACAGACCAGGTGGGTAGATCTTGGTTCTAAGGAGACCGAAATGATTGGCCTCTGGGCCAGTGAGCCTCGTGCCATTTGAAGACCAAAGGCTGTGCACTAAGCCACATCAGCCAGCTTGAGTGGGTGGCCCACATACACCCCTGATGACAAGGGGACCCAAGAGAGATGATGAGGACAGATCTATTTCTGCCAGGGACCTCTTCTCCAAGAACAGAGGACCGTGGATACTCTCTTGACTGATCTGCACTTGGCTGATGTGACAGTGTAATGCCCTTCATTCCTGGCAGGATAAAAGCCTGAGGCTGGCATGTTAGTCCCCAGCACGCCCAAGCCCTGTGGTTCCTACCGACTGAATCATGTGTTGGCCAAGATTTCAATGTGTTTGTTTCCAATCCTGCTTGTGTCAGTTGTTCCTGGTTGTTTCAAGTGAATTATTCACTTAAATATTTCCTAAACCAATGAAGCACGATTGAGGAATGAAAGCTGTGTTTCTCCTATGAACTCTAAACTGAGAACTTCCAGGAAGACTTAATAAAAGCAAGTCACTAAAATATTGTTACCAAATTAGGTGTGAATGAAACACTCTGAGAGACAGGGAAAACTATAAAAGGCTGTAAGTTCTACCTCATATTATTTAATAAATATTTCTGTTCTTGGTGCTCTTTGAAGAACTCTGACTGGGATAGGCTGGCTTGGTGGGATTAGGATGGCTTGTCATTTAATTCAAATCAACAAGCACCTGTTTATCACTTGTTGTAGTCACAATTCTAGACAAGACACTGTAGCTGATACAAAACAAGTAAACAGTCCCTCCTCTTGAAAAGATTACAGTAAAATTGTGGAAATAAGACTGATTCCTCAATAGGAAGTAATGCAAGTTTAAATAAAAGTACCTATTAGGTGGTACAGAATATAATAAGGCTATAGAATTCCTATCTAGTGAAGGAAGTTGGACTGATTGGAAAAGGTCTCATAAAAGATAAGAGTTTGAGTTGAACCTTGAAGGATGGCTAGGATTTATAACAGTTGGGGTTGGGGAAGAGATAATATCCTTAAAGAGAGATGAGAAGAAATTGTGTCCATGACACAAGAACAAATGGCTATAAAAATGGCAATAATTTTGCAAATTAAATATCAAGTAGCCAAATTTTAAAAGTTAATAGTCCTGGGCATATCCCCAGAGAAAACCATAAATCAAAAAGACACATGCACCCCTGTGTTCATGGCAGCACTATTTACAATAGCCACGACATGAAAACAACCTAAATGTCCATCGGCAGAGGAATCGATAAAGAAGATGTGGTACATACACACAATGGAATATTACTCAGCCATAAAAAGGAACGAAATTGTGCCATTTGCAGAGATGTGGATGGAACTAGAGACCGTCATACAGAGTGAAGTAAGTCAGAAAGGGAAAAAACAAATACTGTATGATATCGCTTATATGTGGAATCTAGAAAAATGGTACAGATGAACTTATTTGCAGAGGAGAAATAGAGACATAGATATAGAGAACAAAATATGGATACCGGGGGAAGTAGGGGTGGAATGAACTGGGAGATTGGGATTGACATATATACACTATTATGTATAAAATAGATAACTAATGAGAACCTGCTGTAAAGCACAGGGAGCTCTAGTCAATGCTCTGTGGTGACCTAAATAAGAAGAAATCCAAAAAAGAATGGATACATGTATATGTATAGCTGATAAACTTTGCTATACAGCAGAAACTAACACAACATTGGAAAGCAACTATACCCCAGTAAAAATTAATAAAAAAATTAATAGAAGAGTTAGAATATAAAGTCAGATTAATCTCGAGGAGAGGGAGAGAGGGGGAGAGAGAGAGAAAGAGAAGGAAAGAAAAGATAAAACGAGAAGGTCAAGCCAGAAGGTCCGATATTGAACTAAAAGAAACACCAGAAAAATAAAACTGAAAAAACGAAATGGAGGAAATTAAGTCACTTTGAACTCACTTCAGCCACTTGGATTCAGTGTTCTTTCTTTCTCTGTTCTGGGTCTCATTGGATTCTCTATTCCCCTGAAACACTCTTCCTCCTTCTTTAGTTGGTTTCTTTCCATCCATTGGGTATCAGCTCATATTGCCCTTTAGTGAAGTGCTCCGATATGTGCTCCCAAGATACCCTGGATACCTCATCGTATGAATAGGACCCTTTACTGTAACTGCTGTGTGTGTGTGTGTGTGTGTGTGTGTGTGTGTGTGTGTAACTGGCTTTTTAATTATCTGACTTCTTCCCTAGAAAGTAAGCTCCATGTGGTCATTATATTTCTGCTTCATCTTATATCCCCAGAGCTTAGCCCGTAATATATGTTAATAAATCATTTATTTTTACAGAATGAATGTGTTTATTCCTTTATGGAGGACCATTGGTTTTCAAACAACGATGCATAGACCATCAGTCTTGGAAATCTCAGGGAGCTTTTCAAAATACGAATCGCTTAGATTGCACTCTAGACATATGCAATCATACCGTCCTGTGCGGGGGCCTAGGGTTCTGTAGAGAATGGCGCAGTTTACATGAGGGTGTCGTTCCTGACGGCACTCCGTAATTCCACATTTACACATCTTGACTTGTTTTCCCACAGTAGCACCAGGTTTCTCTTTGCCAGCTCATGTCAACCCTGCCACCGAGCATTTACAGTTCCCTTGGCCTCTCCGAGTTGACACTGTGATTCTCGTTTAACTTTTAAAATCTCGAGAGAGTCACATTATTTGAAATTTTATGCATAAATGAAACATTAGTCACACCTGTATTTTGTTACTGCAAATTTGCATTAAAATGCAACTGCACTGTACTTTTTAAAATTTCGCAATGATTCTCAAGTGCAGCTAAGTTTGGATCCAAAAGCTCATGGTGTCTTTCGTGCTCTCTCTTTTTGCTTTATTTCTTTAAAAAACATTTAAAAATCATGGTAAAAGCCACATAACATAAAAGTTACCATCTTAGCAATTTTAAATATACAGTTCAGTGGCATTAAAAACATTCACATTGTTGTGTAACCAATTTGTAGAATTCTTTTCATGTTGCAAAATTGAAACTTATTAGTACTTTAAACAATTCCCCACTCTTCCCTCCCTACAGCTGCTGGCAATCGCCATTCTACTTTGTCTCTATGAATCTGTCTACTGCAGGTACCTCATATAAGCGGGATCATACAGTACTTGTCCTTTTGTGACTAGCTTATTTCATTTAGCGCAATGCCCTCAAGGTTCATCCATGTTGTGCCGTGTGTCAAAATGTCCTTCTGTTTAAGGCTGAGTAATATTCCTTTGTATATATCATGTTTTGTGTATCCATTCATCCACTGATGGACACATGGGTTGCTTCTACCTCTTGGCTATTGTGAATAATGCTGCTATGGACATAGATATACACAAACCCCTTTGAGACCCTGATTTCAGTTCTTTTGTACATATACCCAGAAGTGGAATTACTGGCTCATATGATAAGTCTATGTTTAATTTTTTGAGGAATCTTCACACTGTTTCGCATGGCGGTTGTAGCATTTTACATTCCACCAAAAGCGCACAAAGGTTCCAAATTTTTTTGCATCCTCATCAACACTTGTGATTTTGTTTTTTTGTTTTTAATTTAAAACTTAATTTTAGCCACTGTAAGGGATGTAAGGTGATCTCTAATTGTGGTTTTGATTTGCATTTCTGTCATGATTAGAGATGTTGAGCATCTTTTCATGAGCTTGTTGGACATTTATATATCATCTCTGAAGAACATCTATTCAAGTCCTTTACTTATTTTTTTCACTGTTTCTTTTTATTGTTGTTGTTGACTTTAAATATATGCAGTTTATTGTATGTCAACTGTATCTCAATAAAAGTTCTTTAAAAAAAAGAAATATATTATTCTTGTTGAGTTATAGGAGTTCTTCATGTATTCTGGATATTAACCTCTTATCAGATATATGATTTGCAAATATTTTTTCCTATTCCATAGGCTGCCTTTTCACCCTGTTGAGTGTGTCCTTTGATGCACGAGAGTTTTAAATTTTGATGTAATCCAACTTATCTATTTTTACTTTTGTTGCCTGTGTTTTTGGTGTCTTATCCAAGAGATCATTTCTAAATACAATGCCATAAAGCCCCTGTGCTTTCTCCTAAGAGTTTCACACTGTTATCTCTTACATTTAGATATCTGATTCATCTTGAGTTAATTTTTGTGTATGGTGTAAATTTAGGATCCAGCTTCTTTCTTTTGCATGTGGAGATCCAGTTTTCCTAGTGGTGTTTGTAGAAAAGGCTGTCCCTTCCCCATTGGATGGTCCTGGCACCCTTGTCAACATCACATGTGAGAGTTTATTTCTGGGTTCTCTATTCTGTTCCGTTGGTCTATATGTCTTCATGCCAGTACCACACTTCATGCCAGTTTTAATTACTGTTAGTAAGTTTTGTAATCAGGAAGTGTGAGACCTCTAATTTTGTTCTCTTTTTTCCAAGATCATTTTGGCTATTTGGTATCCCTTGAGATTCTACGTGAATTTTAGGATGGATTTTCTTATTTCTGAAAAAAGAATGCTTTGGGGATTTTGATAGGGATTGCAGTAAATTTGTAGATAATTTTGGGTATTATTGATATCAATATTAAGTCTTCCCATCCATGAACACTGGATGTCTTTCCATTTGTTTGTGTCTTCAATTTCTTTCAGGAATGTTCTGTAGTCTTCCATTACAAGTCTTTCACATCCTTAGTTAAGTTCACTCCTAAGTATTTTATTCTTTTTGATGATACTGTAAATGGAATTATTTTGTGGGTTTTTTTTTAAATTGGAGTTTAACATATATGTCTTTACATGCACAAAGATTTAAATGTACAGTTTAATTTTGGTAAAGTAAAATCATACATGTAACATCACCTCTACCAAGATATAGAATATATACCAACACTCCAAAAGCTTCCCCTGTGCCCTCTTCTAGTCATTATCTATCCCCTTAAATATAATCAGTATGGAGAGTTCTGTCTCCATTGTTTATTTTTCCCTTTATAAAGATGGAACAGTACATTATGTACTCTTTTGTGTTTGGTTTCTTTTACTCAGTGACTCAGGATCATCGGAATAATTCCATCAGCCCATGTTTTTGACCCCCACCATCCCTGTCTACAGCTTGCACTGAAATAAGCTTGCAATAATGTTAGTATATATTGATGGTGATAGAATATGTTATCCTGCTTCAGGGACGTATACACACACAGTCAAGGACTTAGTTAGATAGACTGAAAAACAGAGACTGAATAATGTATGAAATAAAAAAAATAATTGTATTAAATGACTAATTTGTGCTTCCCTTTGGCTGCAAATACAAATTGTACTTATTGAAAATAAAAGTCATGATTGGAACTATTGGCATGGCAAAATTAGAACCATAATCACAGCGATACTCTTTGATCTCCTTCATTTCATAGGTCTTAAGGCATGCAGTCAGTTAAGATAAAATGTCATTTAATGGGACTTCCCAAGGGGTCCAGTGGTTAAGACGCCGTGCTTCTAATGCAGGGGGTGCAGGTTCCATCCCTGGTCAGGGAACTAAGATCATGCAAGCTGCGTGGCCAAAAAAAAAAAAAAGATAAAAGATTAAAAAAAAAAAAGAAAAAATTTAAGTACATTTGGATGTGCAAAAGAAAGTTAAACATGTGGGTTCTGGCTCAGAAGACTTTAAAAGGGATAAGAAAATGGGAGAAGTACAAGAATGTAATGGAAGAAACGAAAACAGGTTCTGAAAAATCAAAATAGTAAATCAATAGGGCAGTAACTGGGGGTCTGGGGAAAGGCAGAGGCACAGAGACACAGGAAAAATTCCCAAAGTACTGCTTGGCAACAGACTGACATGATCCTTCTGGTCTTTCCCCCACAGATGTGTTTACACAGGTGTAATCACTGTGTCACGCCAGCCCATATCGTGCTTTTTAACTGATGAAATCTCATGAGAATGTTCCCTTGTGGTTACACAGTTTTCTACTTACTCGATTATTTTGTTCTGTCTGTGTAGCTCTGGGGCAGTGATACTCCACATGGATACCTGCATGGATATTCTGTGCTATTCTGCATAGAACTGGGGCTGGTGGATTATACTGTGAGAGTCTCAGCTAGTCCCCTATTATTGGACACTATATTACACCCAGTTTTTCCTATTATAATAAAAAAGTGATGAATATCTTCATTCTTATAGTTTTCTATACATTTTAGAAAATGTTCCTGAAGAATAACGGCATTCAAAGTAGAATGTTAGGGGATTTAACGATGACCCAAGTTGTTAGTTTAAAATCCACTACCGACTCCCACAATTAGGGCATATCTGATACCTAACTTTACTGTAAAGTAGACAGGTGCCGTGGAGAGAAGTAGGTTCCAGACCCTGGGGGTGTATTTGGATGCTCATGTCTCACCCAAGGGGTAGTTCTTTAGACTTCAGCACATATTGAAGGACTTTGCTGGAAGAGAGATGGCAGAATGGCTTAGAAGCACAGCATATTTATACAGCCCTGTGCCAGCTGCCATCTTCGTTCAGAGTGTCAATGAGCAGGTTGTAAGGTGGTTGTAGAAGATATTCACTCCAGCATTAGTGGGCAGTTGGACTCCAAAAACTTGAATGCTTTTCAACTTTGAGATTCTGAGATTAGAAAATAAAACCTTTCTAACAGGCAAAAGTCAGAGTGGCATCCAGCTATGAGTAGTGAACTACTGGGTAAATGTCTATATCCTCTCCCCCTTTTTTCTGCACTTGCATTTATTTAGAGCTGACAGAAGCACCAGAGACCATTTAGCCAAAGCTATGAATTAGGGCTTCAGTTTATTTTGAACATTTTAAAGACATCTTTGGGGGAGTTTTAAGTAAAATGGGTTTTCCCACATAAGCCACTACTGCTCGTAAGTAGGTGAAAATGTGTTTGCGTTTCCCACGAGTACGTTTTAATGTTACATGTCTTCCTTTCCACAGCAGACCCAGGCTTAGCCAAGTACCCTTGCATCTTAGAATCTAAGACTTGCCTAAAACAATCTAAAAGATTAACTTTTACAGCACAACAAAAATATTGAATCATTTTATTGGCCTCGTTTCCTACATTGTGGGTTTTCTGAGCAACTAGTAGAGGGCTCTGTTGGCTGTGAGTCCAGAAATTGTGAATTGTGTCTGTCTGAAACTGCATGCATCTCTATCTATCATCTATCTATTATCTATCTATCATCTATATCTATCTATCTATCTATCTATCTATCTATCTATCTATCTATCATCTATCTATCATCTATTGATATCTTGTTATTGGTCTGTTCCTAAAACACATGCCTGATTTAGAGGCAGAAAAAGATAAGTGATGACCTTTTTGGAAAGGGATCTGAGAGACATGAAGGGCATTCACTGCTAACAAAGAGTTTTGTTTCCTGAGATTTTCCCCCAGGAATGGTCGATCCTGAACCACGTCTCAGAGAGGCACAGATTGCGTACATGTCCCACTAACTAGGATTTTCACAGCCTCCTCTACCGAAATCTGCTCTCTGTTTGGGGCTCAGCTGCTTTCACACACATAATCAAACAGCAGATGTGTCTGAAAAATGCAGAGAGCATGCCTGCTCCCTGAGCCTTGTCCTGTCCACAGGGCTCCTGGCTAACCTGCCGGTCAGGTCATAGCAAAGCACATCCATGTTCCAGCCAAACGTGAAGACTGAAGCAGCAAAGACAGGGATGATCAACAGCTTCCATTTATACGTGGAGACTAAAGTGCCAGCTGAAGTCCTCTGGCCACTTAGGAAGGGTGGGCCCCCAGAATTGCTGTGCATTTCCTCCCAATTTGAAATAGCCTCTCAACATCAGAAACCATTCTGCCTGTTCTAGGGAGTTCATTCAAATATCTGCCACACATTAAGACTCCACGCTCCCAGTGCAGGGGGCCCAGGTTCCATCCCTGGTCAGGGAACTAGATCCTGCATGCCGCAACTAAGAGTTCGCATGCCGCGACTAAGGAGCCGGCAAGCCGCAACTAAGGAGCCCATGAGCCGCAACTAAGACCTGGAGCAACCAAATAAATAAATAAATAATAAATATTAAACAAAACAAAACAAAAATATCTGCCACACAGAATAAAGCTGCTCTGGGAACCTTGGCTTGTGGTCCACTTAACCCAGTGAGATTGGACACAAGGTTTCCTGTAGCAGGAAGACATCACAGGACCATCTGCTTCAAGATGGGATTCCTCTTCTGTGCAGGCAGGAGACAGGCTGGAGGTGGGCCCTAATGAGAGTCATGAGTGCTGAGATGGGGCCGGTGCTTCAGGAAGAGTCCATCTACGGCATTAATGAAGCACATCCCGCTGTAAAGCAGAGGGAAACAGCACCTGGCCCTTGATCAACGGGTCCCAGAAAATAACAGCTGCTGAGATTTTGCATCTATTTTGCTGCCTTTCGGCAAGAACTCACTTTGGGTTTCACTGAGCTGTCAGGAGTTGAACCAGGAATACATTTTCACAACACACAACCCAGCAGCATTTTTATCACAGTGGAGAAGGCATGGCGGATCTGTGGACCTCTCCTTGGCCATCTAAAAGAAGTGGAGGCTTAGACCTCATAAGGATGGGGTGATATGGGATGTGATGGTGCCCGCCGGAGTCCTAGAACTGGACCCCACAGCTACAGCAGATTCCTGTGTTCCCTTGCTGGCCGATCTGGCTTTCTTCCCAGTGGGGGGCTATTTGTTTGGGGCTTTGGAGTGGGAGAAGAGAAAGGGGCCCATTTAGCTCACTGGGAGGAAGAACTTTCTAATAATTGTTCAAAAAGAGAAGAGCCGTGTTCAACAACCGAGCCTGTGTGCTCGCTTTTGTTCTTCCACATCACCTTTCAGGGACCTGGGATTCTATCCATGTGGCAAGATGACCAGCAGAAATTCCAAAAATCTGATCGAATTTCCTGAAGACCTTGGGTGAGCAGCCCTCCCTTTCTGTCCCGGCCCGCCTCCCATCTTTGTGATGGAAAGTCCAAGGCTTGAGACTGAGGCCTGGACCAATGACCAGAGTGCTCTCTGCTTCTGTCGCAATGAAAGGCAAAGGCATTTGGTCAGCAGCCAGAATGGCAGTCTTCAAAGCCCAGGCTTTGCAGGGAGTACTGCAACGTACAGTGAGCTATTACACACAGCTGTTTCACAGATCCACCCACAGACAGGCAACAATGGTATAATGCGATAGCTCAATTATGCTTTGGGGATTTCAAAAGACCTTTAGCCTGACTTTAGTCCCTTTATCACTCATGTCGTATCTTCTGCTGTCCTGGGCCTTTCTCAGAGGAGACTGAACAATATCTTATCCTGACGGTCTGTCTTCTAAAGCTGGCCACAGGAACTCAGAGCTCCTGTCACAGGACCCAGCCAGGACAGCCTGCCTCGTTAAGAATCAAGGCATCTCTCTGTACTGGGCTGAACTTGGTTCTCATGGGCTTCAGAAGTTCGGAGACACCCCTCCACTGCTAACCCCTCCACAGAGCTACCAGGCATCTCCTCCTCTAGGCCTTCCTCTCCGACCTCCAGCTCCTCCCAGCACCCTGCAAATCTGCCCCCTCAATATTCCGTATCAGCTCCCTCATGCCTCCCTGGAGTTTTATAATTACTGTTTGCATTTATGTCTCTTCCAATTGACTACTGGTCTCTTCCTGGATGAAGGCGCCTTCGTCACCTTTGTACCTGCCAGGACTTAGGACAGCTCCTGACTCAAAAAAAATTGGTGAATAAATGACCATGACTCAGCTCTTGATATCTAGGCATATTTGGCAACATCAGTATGTTTACACTGCTAGGAAGTTTAGCAAGTGGATATCATAAAACTGGATGATCTGTGCTGGCAGGGATGTTGGAGACCTGACTTCCTTGTCTACACGTAGGGAAGCTCAGGCACAGAGCTTAGAGTTCTGTCCAGGGTTGCAGAGCTTGTTAGTAGCAGGGCTGAGTGTAGAACCAGGGGCTCCCGATTCACTTCTCCACTCTCTGCATTTACTCTGGTGAAATCTTGGTGGTGGCTGATGTACCAGGTAAAGTGGAATACCTTTATCATGAGAGAGTAGGTGCTCTCCACTCGACTGACCAGGACAGAATGAGAAAACCAAGCACAGCCTGTCGCAGTGGTTCCCTTTCATGCTCAGTGACTGTGGAAGGGGCCTGCGTGGAGTGCTGCCCACAGGAATCGTCGTCCCTGGATTGTGTAGAAACGGGCATTTGGATTTAGGGTATATTCCCTGCAACTGATTTTGCAGATGTGTGGGCACTGCTCTTTGCTATTTTCAGGAGCTGCACCCAAACTATTTAAAACCATGGGCATACTTTGTCTTCAGAAAGAAAAATTCAGGGAAGTTAACCTAAAGGCTCTATCTCTGGCTTTATTTGGTGGCTTTTTGCTTTAAAAAAAAAAAAAACAGCTCCCGGGCTTTCCAGGTGGCGCACTGGTTGAGAATCCGCCTGCCAATGCACAGGACACGGGTTCAATCCCTGCTCCAGGAAGATCCCACATGCCGCAGAGCAACTAAGCCCGTGTGCTACAACTGTTGAGCCTGTGCTTTGGAGTCTGTGAGCCACAACTATTGAGCCCATGTGCTGCAACTACTGAAGCCCACGCTCCTAGAGCCCGTGCTCCGCAACAAGAGAAGCCACGGCAATGAGGATCCCACGCACCACAAAGAAGAGTGGCCCCCGCTCACTGCAACTAAACAAAGAAAGCCCACGCACAGCAAGGAAGACCCAACACAGCCAATAAAATAAATAAATAAATAAATAAATAAATTTATTGAAAAAGAAAACAGCTTCCTTCAAGCTGAAGAGATGTAAAGATCTGTGTGATTCAGTGTCACATGAACAGTCTGTGTTTTCCTGATCTCGAATCCGGAGTAAAACAAAGATGCCACAAACTCAACAGGAGCTGAAAACTCAGATTTGTTACTAAGGAGAGCAATTATGCAAAAGTCGAAATGAAACTTTGTTGTATCTCAGGCACAGAAGTGTCTGATGGACAAGGCCAATTCCATAATGTGCCGTTTTCGATGGAGCTAATTTATATTAACTGAAAAGCTTTTCAAGCCTGGCACCAGGAGACTCGTGTGTGCCTATGTGTCTGCTGATTTTGAGGGCAGTTTCCCCCGCTGTGTTTCTCTCTCCTTCACACACACACAGCCAGAAGTGCCTCCATCCAAACGAACACACTGGCCTTTTCAAAGCTGGATGGATTTCCAGGGCACACACCAGCAGCTCCTTTTAAAAATAAATTAGATTGGAACCTAGGAACTGTCTGAATACATACTCGTGGCCCTGACAATCGACTGTAGACACACACTGCAAACCCTTGGAAAAGACTCTGGCGATTTCCTGAGATTCAAGGATTAAACGAGGGCTGAGAGAGAGCTGCCCTTGCTTTGGGGTGTTCTCTAGCTTAGAGAAAACTGCAGGGGACACCCGAGTTCCTGCTGCACTTCCTCTCTTCCTAGACTTTGGCCTGCACCCTGGAAACTGTCATCCTCAGTGCTCCTGTTTACTCCAGAAGCTTCCTGATGGGCCTTCCTATTTCCTGTCTCACCACAATTCCCATTTATGGTTCCCTTCTGTTCACTGAGCATCTACAAACACGCAGAACAGCCAGCTCTGGCTGTGAGAGAGGTAGTCTGTGTTTCCTACGGAAGTGTAAATTTCCAAAGTAAAGTGGCCCCCATCTGCCCAAGGGTGGCCCAGGTGTCTGGAGGCAAGATCTCGCTCAAGTGCTCTTTTTTGGGAATCTGATAAGGAGCCGCAGGAGTCTCACATCTAAGAATGAATCAGCTGGGTGTCTCCAGGCCTCAGTTTTTTCATCTGTGAAATGCAGGACCGGTTCAAATGACCTCTAAGATCCGTTTACAGTCAATAATCTATGACTATGTGGCTCATATTCTAGCAGCTTAAAAAGCTATGTACCACCCTGGGGCAGAGGCCTGGGTCCAGGGCCCTGGTCTGTGAGGCAGCAGGAGGATAGGTCATGTCTGCCCTGCTGCTTCCTCTCTGCTCTCAGGGGCCACCCTGATCAGCAAGGACGCTTCACTCTGAACCTATGAAAACAACAAAGTCCTATTGTACAGCACAGAGAACAATATTCAATATCCCATAATAAACCATAATGGAAAAGAATATAAAAAAAACACCATCCCAGTGGGGGCCCAGGTCCCACACTGCAAGCTTGCAGGGCCCTTTGCCATCTAAGGCAGGGCATTTGGGAGTATCAGCATTCTAAGTCTATTTCAGCCTCCGCCGCGCATCACAATTATTTTCATTATCTCTTGGTAACAGTTCAGAAAGCAGATGACTTAGGGAGTCAGAATCTTCCCTGAGCATGTTCTCTGTGACAGCCCTGAATGGAGACCCCACTGGCATGCAAGAAGCCACAGCTCAGAAGCCAGATGGTTCCCCTGCTGTCCTCAGCCAGACCCGGAAGAGATCAATCGTCCCAACCGTTGCTCAGCTTGTCATGGTTCTAAATGCGCCGAGTGGTCAAAACTCAGCACAAAAGGCAGAAGACAGGCATCGGAACAACACTCTCAGGGAGTGCTAAACCTCACAAATCTCCTCCCACTTCATCCTGAGACATACAAACACAAGCCACCAGACCTGCAGCCAAGCCCAGACACACGAATCCGAGCTACGGAGCCAGGACAGCCGGGCATCACCCGCTGCTACTCTCAACCTCGCGCGCCCCTGTAACTCTCATCCCAGCCCAGAGCTCAGCCCTCCTTTTCTGTCCTCCACGCATCAAGGACCCCCACCAGCTCCTGCTGGTTTTTGCCTTTTGCCTTTACTTGTATTTGAAAATCACCAGGTCCAATTGTAGTTGTTTTAGCTTTCCAAAGGCAAGAACACTCTGACTGTAATGAACACAAATTATGGTGGTTTCTGTAATGACAAAAATCCCTCTACGTAGTCAGCTCTGTGCTAACCTTCTCTCTTTGGCGGGGGCTGGGGGGGTGGGGGAACCGCTTCTCCTCCTGGTGTACCCCAACTCCCCCCAAGCTCTCTCCAGCCAAGGTCCTCGTGGTGTGGTCCTCATGCGGAAGCAGCAGCAGCACTGCCCGGGAGCTTGTTAGGAAGGGAGAATCTCAGACTTCACCCCAGACCTTCTTCTGGAGACCGGAATCTGCATTTGAGCAAGTTCTCTGGCGATCTGTGTGCACATGCGCATTTGAAAGAAGCTCCGCACCCCGCCTCTCCCCCCGCCCCCGGCCATCGGGATTGAATGGCGGGTGCTGCCTAGTGCCCTTCTGGCCACAGGGATTAGTGTGCGTTTGGGGAGGATTAGATGTGCGACCCAAGCTGCGCTCCAGGCCCTCACACACAACAGCTACGGTATTCAGCCCTTGGCTTTTTCAAAGCTTGGGTGGAGAAGAATCTGTTCTTCCCAAGCGGAACATCTGAAGCTGAAGATCATATCTTGATGGTTCTCCCGTCAACGTGGTCTGCATATTGACTGGACGTTCTGGTGACAAACGCCCCCCAGGATCCCAGGGAGGGTGGTCCTCTCCCGTGGAAGCTTAATAAACGTCATCACCGGGCACCACTGATGAGCCCCTCAAGGTTCTGGGCACCATGTCTGACTTACAGAACTGTGCTTATCACACTTATACTTTCCCCTTCTCCATTCTCCCTCTGAGTTACTGTAGTGTGATGCTTATAATTCTCCCGCCGAACAACTGGGGAAGCCAGAGGCTTCTGATGACCTCCATAGGGAACAATCACATTCGATATTGGTAGCACCACAGCTATGGTCATGCTTTAGCCTTTGGTTCCTACTGCCTTGATCAGGGGCCAGCATGGGTCAGTGTATAAAACAATAACTTTTGAAGCCAGAGAGACAAAGATTGAATGTTGCTTTATTGCTTGTACTGGTGGGGTCATAAAAAACTTGTGGCATCTTTGGGATCCTTAATTTCTTCGTCAGGAAAATGGGCATTTTAATAGCAAACTTGGAGGACCTAGGAGGTGCTTTAAATGAGATAAAATGAGTTTAACAATCACCAAAGTAGCTGCCATTGTAGAAAACACCTTAGATATTATCCTCACCACTCTTCTCATTCCTTCCCTGACTTCCCTGGTGGTCAGTGGTTAAGACCCCTTGCTCCCAATGCAGGGGGTGCGGGTTCCATCCCCAGTAGGGGAACGAAGATACTGCATGCCGCACAACGTGGGCAAAAAAAAAAAAAGACAGACTTCAATTTAAGAAAAATACTTTGAGGCTTGAGTCTAATCTCTTATGCTGTCAACAGAAGAGACTAAAAATGTCGTTAGCATTTTGTACCAAATCACAGTAGACACAGGGACTAGTCTGACTGCATTTCAGAAACTTTTAATAATAGTTGCTACACTGCAAGGGTCATATGTTTTTTTTTTCCTTGAAAAGTACTAAATGTATAATGATTTATATTTTGAGCATTTAATTACAGTACTACCAAATTCTAGATGGTATTCAACCATCTCAGCTTCCTAAGGCTGTGAGTTTTCCTGCCTTTTTGGTTTTCACAGGTGCAGTGCCCTGGCTTGAGGGACAGGGAGTCTACCCTGTGGTACAGACACTGCCCTTGAACACGTGGGCAACATAAAGTCTTGCCCCACACCAGCCTCAACAACTGTCTTTCAACCCAAAGTCAATGCAAATGAAGGAAATGGAATTTAAGCTTAGAGTCAAAGTAAATGATCCCATTCAGATACTGAAGCCTCACATTCTTGGGCAAAAGTTTTCACTCTACGGTGGTGGCCCTTCATTGATGCCGGGAATGCAGACAGGCAGCAAAAACTGTGGTTAAAGGCACAGGCTCTAGAGCCAGACTGCCTGAGTCCAAGTACTGGGTAGGATAGTTACCTGGGGCGGTCACACAGCCTCTCTGAGCCTCAGCTTCATCATCTGTAAAATGGGAATAATAATAATATCCACCTCATATGGCTGTTAAATGGATTGCTTTGTATGAGGCGCCGAGATTAGTGCCTGTAGAAAGTAAGCATTCAGTGAACATTAGCTCTTACTATTATTATTAGTGATTTTAGGTACATAAATCCCTCCTTAAGAAGGCTCACCAGGCAACATGTCCCAGTAGACACGGATCTGGGTGTTGGGCAGACCTGGAGCCGAAATTTCGTTCTTCTCTTATTAGCTATGTGCCTCGTGTAAATTATTTAACCTCTGTGAGTCTGTTTCCTTATATCCAGTATGGGTGGAAGCAGAATTTTCAGAATTATTGTTATATGAAGAGAGTATGTGGCTGGTGCTTCATGAATATTAGTTACTTTCTCTATTAATGCAAAATTCGCTACTTTTGCTGAAGCCCAGAGCTCTCTGGAGAGCTCTGAGTGAATGCTCTCTTTTTATCCTGATGTATGATCTAGCTTCATATAAATACTACATAGTGGTCCTAATTCTACCTCTTAAAAGCAATTTCATACTTATTCTATTTAGATAGATGATCAAATATTTGGAGGTTCCTTTTCTCCAGACTAATTATCCCCATTAATTATATCTGCTGGATATAAAAATATCCGCCAGACTAAGCCCAGTTAGAGGTCCTGAGAAATTTCCCTCTGGGTTGACATCGATATTTGACACACATCTTTGCGGGCAGGTATTCCAGCACGTACATGTCTCGCTTTCAACCTTTGTTTCTCCACTCAAGCTTCTTATAAGATGAGGTCAAATGCTTTGCTGAAGTTTGGCTATACAGGGTCTACCATATACTCCTGAGCTACCACTAAGGAGTTCTCACCACGAAAGGAAAGAGTGCTCGACTGACAACATATCCTTGGAGAATGTGAGCTGTCCGCCTAGTGATCACCACTTGTGTTAAATTTTTTTTAGTTGTTGTTTTTTTTTAATTGAATGAAAGATTCTTTAAATTCTATAGTGCTTTACAATTTTCAAAAGTTTCACACACACGATTTCATATAATCTCATAATAACCCTTCCCTCTCCCCACTGGTAACCACTAGTTTGTTCTCTATATCTGTGAGTCTGCTTCTTTTTTGTTTTATTCACTAGTTTGTTGTATTTTTTAGATTCCACATATAAGTGGACATATAGTATTTGTCCTGCTCTGACTTATTTCACTTGGCATAATGCCCTCCAAGTCCATCCATGTTGTTGCAAATGGCATTATTTCACTCTTTTTTATGGCTGAGTAATATTCCATTGTGTATATGTACCACATCTTCTTTATCTATTCATCTGTCAATGGACACCTGGTTGCTCTCATACCTTGGCAACTGTTAATAAAGCTGCTATGAACACCATTGTGTTAATTTAAAGGCTCACAAAGCATCCTGTTTGTAATCCAGACTTGCACTTCGCCTGGGGTCAAACCTTGCATGCAAGTTGGAATTTATGGAGTCTTCCTTCTTCCCTTGCCCATCTCTATTCTTCTGCTCTCCTTTCTCCTCAAAGACCACGAGCTGCGAGTCAATGTTCTCACCTGCTAGTTCTGTTGATACCTTAGAATGTCACCATCTGGATCAGGTGACCTGGGCACCAATGTTTAGAGAAGCCAGGCACACTCACCCCCTCCTCCTCATTCTGGGCCTTCGGTGGCCTCTAATTTTTCCTCCTATTCTTCTGAATTCTTTAACACAGGAGACAGAGTTACAATGAAAGGCTTCCTGTCTTCTCTTCTAAGTTTCCCACATTCTCCAAGCCGCTAGAACAGAATCAGGAACACAGAAGGAGCTCAACGAACATTTGTCAGGTGTACAAATTCTATTTGAAATTGAACCAATGGTTCCAGCAACAACTTATGGGGGAGGCTGGTGGTTACGAAGAGTTCAAGGTAAATGTTTATGTGTAATATGAACAGGAGCAGAGGTGGGAGTGGACATGTGCTGTACAAACGTAAAAGTCAGACACACCTGGGTATGAATCCTTATCACTTCCTAGCTGTGTGATCTTGGGAAAGTTAATCTCCCTCTCTGAGCCTCATATCTGTCATCTATAAAATGGGGATAATAATACCCATCAAAAAAGTTATGATCAATAAATATTTCATTAGATATTGTGTCTAAAGCTTCCTGACATGCAATAAATGCTCCGAAAGCGGTATCTGTACCAAAATCTGTTCTTAATTTTAATCACCGCCACCCTCCTAATAATGACTGTGTTCTTAAAAAATTCCAGGTTCTGAAGGGGACCATTCCCTTGCTGTAATGCCCGGGCACAACACTTCTGACTGCCCATCAACAGCCCTACTGCAGAGTGTCTGCACATCGTTGCTGCTAGAGAGTCGTGAGGCTTGTTCCTTCAGGACCATGTTCCCTGGTAGCCTGGATTCGTCTGCCTTCAAATGTTTCTGCCCTTTCAAGCATTCTGGAATTTGCCTGTGTTTCAATGGTGGCCCACATTACGGAATCCATTTACTCTCCACATTATTAGGGTCTATCTTAGGGACAACGGGTCCAATCCAATTTCCTTTTGGTCCGTGGTGCTATTTTGTATTTCCCAGAGCTTTCAATGAAGCTTCAAGTAGACCTAAACTCCTGGCTACTAATTAGCCATGAGTTGCATCATTGTTTATTGTTTGTTATTTGTGAGAAAATGACAGTAATTAGCAGAAAATACCTGTCCTTTGTGTTTTAAGAATATCTGCTGGATAAAGCATAAGGAAGTGTGTTCAAAATAGTTCCTGCAAAAATCAAGACTTGCCTTATGGTCACGTGCACTTGGGCATGGGCCAGCCTGATGGGAGAGGGCGGTGGAGTCAGTCCTTCAACAGGAGGGCCCCTGGGAAGGCTCCATTCTAGACCATGGGGAGGGGGTCTCCTTCGAGGTCAGACCCAGGTCAAGGGCAGGGGTGGGAGAAACCATCGCCCTCACTGGACCATCACCAGGTCCAATCCCACCTGGATGGTGAATTAAAGGCCCAGTAGGGGTCTGTAGTGCGTTGTCAGGCTTATGGACCAGATGAGCATCTGAGGCTGCAGTCCTGGTTAACGTTAGGGACTGTGCATCAGTATGGTGGGTCCTCTGAACATTTATTTTTTTCCTCCAGAACCGAGCACAGCAGAAACTGTCTGCTGAAGAATTTAGGACTGTTTCTTTCCTGTAGAGAGTGCCTGTGTACACCCGGGCACAGCACTGCCAAAAGGTGCTGGAAGGGGCCTTTGTTCTGCCTGGCAGCTCACTCCACGGGCTGTGAGGCTGGGATCCTCCTCTCTACCCTGCACCCGGGGAACCGGATGCTTTGGAAAAGGACAGATTGGTTAGCTCAGCCGCAGCTGGCAGCCCCAGCCTGCTCCTTTCTCCCCGGGCAGGGCTGCAGCTCTGACAGTAATTTGACATGATGCATAATAGATGAGCAAGTGGTTGGTTGGGCCTTCACAATGAGCTATAATCCCAGGGCAAAGTACACACAAGTCTTCACACAAGCTGGATATGACGGATTCCCAGGGGCTGACAACGTAGGGCATCTCTTTCCAAGTGAAAGGCCAAGCCAGTTTGAAGGTCACCTTAGAGGTGTGGGTTATTTTACCACTTATTGCGGACCCATTTCCGGTTCAAGAGAGAACCTGAGCTGCCTGCTTTGTTTGCATACACTTCTTCTGTGATGTGTGTCTGAAAGTCCTATTTTAAACTATCAGCTATTTTTTTGGTTGTTGTTCTGAGGCTTTAAAAAAGTCTGTTTTAACACCTCATTAAATCTGTTTTTCCAAAGATTGATGCAGATTGACTTTATGTCTGTTCTCTTCTCTGCCAACAGGGGACAAAGAGGAAACCGAAGCCTCAGACCACGTGTATTAGTCTGCGAGGGCTGCTGTAACAAAGTACCATAGGCTGGATGGCTGAGACAATGGACATGTATGTCCTCACAGTTCTGGAGGCTAGAAGTCCAAGATCAAGGTATCAGCGGGGCTGGTTCCTTCTGAGGCCTCCCCCCTTGGCTGGCAGACAGCCGTCTTCTCCCCCTACCTTCACATGGTTTCCCTCTGTGTGTGTGTGTCCTAATCTCTTTTTCTTATAAGGACACCAGTCAGACTGGATTAGGCCGCATCCTTAATGACCTCACTGTACCTTAATCATATCTTTAAAGGCCATGTCTCCAAAAAAGAGTCATATTCCGAGGTACTGGAGGTTAGGATTTCAGCAAATGTATTTTAGAGGTACGCAACTCAGCCAATAAAACTCACGTAAGGACACAGTAGCCCAGGAAGGCACTCTGCTGTCGCCACTGTGACCCTGCTGACTGCTGCCTTCAGGAGGACATCCGGCCCTGACCACAGTTGCTATGCAGAATCTGCAGGTGCTTCATCTTGGTGTCCCAAGCGACCCAGCCGTTGCAGACAGGATGAGGATGCTGTCAGCGAGGCAGCATCTGGAGGCTCTGCTGGGTTCAAATCCTGCCTGTGATACCTGACAAGCTATTCCACCTCTCTGAGCCTCGGTGTCTCCACCTTTAAAGAGGAAATGGTAATAATACTTACCTCCTAGGATGACTGTTCAATAGACATGCGTGTGCTCAGCACTGTGCTGGCACCTGGTGAGTGCTCAGAAGTGAGGCTACGGATAACTATATGCAAAGTAAAGGGACTGTCCTGGTCTGGGGAGAGTCAGCCTGGCTGCCTAGGGCCCAGTCACCCTGCTTCCCTTCTGCCTTTAATTCAGCATCACCCAACCATCTGCTTGTTCCACCCCACTCCCCTTTCGGAAAGCAAGAGGCTCCATGAATACTGTGCTGTGACTTCCTGGCCTCAGGGCATCCCTTGTTATTCTTTTTTTTTTTTTTTTTTTTGACAAACAGTGTAAAAGAAGCTGAAAGGCCATTTACTTTTTATTTTTTTTTAGTTTCTCATCTGTTTTATTGAAATGTTCCAAAATATCTTTACAACTTGCAGTGTAGTGTCTTTGAGCTCTATCAACTTTTAAGTAAAGGTTATCTCTTCTTTGAGTTTGAGGTTCTCCTCTGTGTCTTTTTTTTTTTCTTCTTTTTTTGGAACCTTTATTGAGATACAGTTAACATACAATAAACTGCACATATTTAGAGCCTACAATTTGGTATCCCCACCTCCCAATTCATTCATCCCTTGTTGTTCTTTTCTCCATTGGCCTCCAATAAACAGACTGGCAAAGCGTGTTTCAGTTACAGGGTGAACTCATTTAATGATGAAATCTCAGTCGAAAGGTTAAAACACACCATTAGCTACTCTAATTATAGCCCCTCTGTACTGCGAATATGCTCAGGCATCTGAAAGTAGGTGGTGAATGGGAACAAGGAATAAAAAGTGCGGGCTGTCTAGGAGGGAGTCCCTTTGGTACCCAAAGCAATTTAGTGGGCATCCTCATTCTGGGTGAAGCCTTGAGCTGAAAAGGGAGCAGGAACCACCTCTAAAAGGACAGGGGATGGGAGCAAATGAGGACTCTTTGCCATTGAAATGCTAATCTGTTCTATTAGGGAAAGTGGCCCCTGGTGGATAAAGGTGGGGCTCTTCCTGCCCCCGGTGTCAGGATCAGAGGCTGGCGAGAAGCAGGCCTCTCCAAGCCACGAGAACCACCGAGCCAGTTAATGGGCCCCGTGCTGCTGCACACCATCCTTTATTAACAGAGCAAGGATGGACTGGGTAACGGTGCCTGACGTGCCCCCGCGTCCAGGAGCGTCTAACCCACGTGCTGTGAAATACACACACATCGCTTACTTACATAATGGAGCACAGGCAACTTCTGATAACACAGCTGTAAATGGCACCAATTCCCAAATTAGCAGTTTTGGGTTTTGTTGTTCTCAACCAGGAGACAAGTCTTGGGCCACAACTTTTCTTCCTGTTCTAGACCTAGCCTGTAAGGGAAGCCGACCCCCAGGCCCACTGAACGAGCCGCCTGGCCATTTCCCCGACGTCCCGCCCACCTGCACTTCCACACTAGACTCCCGGCCTTGGCTCTCCCAGGGCTCTGTTCCCCGTCCTGCGCTGTCTGCAGTTTCTGGGTGCCCCACGACCACTCTGCTGGGACCTGTTGGCTCTGCCTGGCTCTTAGGCCCCCAGTCTAGCAGGGGTTCGAAAGCTGGAAGCCTCCTGCTCCTCTCCTCTCTGGCTTTCCATCTCTGTTTTTAAAAACCACATGAGTCCAAGCAAGCCCTGCATGAAGTCATCTTAGGAGAAAGACACCCAAATGACAACATTCTAGCTTTGGTCCTCTCTCTCCCAAATGATGCAGTGTCCTCCTTTTAGAGTTAATAACTCCTTTCTCGGTCATTCTTGCTCTCATTCTTCAGTGTCTTTTGCCTTCCAGAAAATTGACTTAAAACCTTAACTCTTGTTCACTCTAATTCCTATCACTGGCTTTTTTAGGAGGCCGTGGTCCCTTGATGGTGATGAGAAGAACAAGAGAAACCTATAGTGAAGGAGCTACGGGGGGATGAGAGAGAGTCCCCTTCTTTGTTTCTTCTTTAGAAAAGTGAGGGACTTCCCTGGTGGTCCAGTGGTTAAGACTCCATGCTTCCACTGCAAGGGGCACGGGTTCAATCCCTGGTCAGGGAACTAAGATCCCAAATGCCGCACACCACAGCCAAAAAATAAAAAAGAAATTTAAAAAAAAAGAGAAAAGTGAGATCATCATTTAATGAGACTTTAGGCTAGACCACAAACCCACTCCAAAGCGGGTAGCTTAGAAGAGTACCAAAGGGCCCTAAGTGTGGACACTCATTTCCCACCTACGCAGGACTGATGTAAAACCGGCTGAGAGGGCCCGTGTGTCTGGGTATAAAGGACGTGTCCTTTGCCTAGAGATTCTGGTTAGACCACAAAGTGCTGGCCTCCATGTTCAATGTCTCACCCAACCTTCTCTTCTCCTTACAAAATCACAACAAAACGAAACATGGCTGTTGGGTGAGCTGCCTTTGCTCTAAAGCTCCCTAATCAGAAAATAACAAGTGCGGGAAGGCGTTCCATCTTTGCTCTGCTGACTTTGCTGCCCACTGGCCCCTGTGCACGACCCTCATCCACAGGGACGGGACACTCCTCCTTCTGAGGTCAAGCCCCTGGGACAGAGGGTCTTTCTTCTGTTTTCTGCTACACAATCCACCCCACCCCCAGCCCTGCCTGTAGTCCAGAGAACCACGGGTGGCTATTAAAATGCCACTGAAATCCCCGTGTCCTTGAGGGCACACGCTATCCACCAAACAGACAGATTTGGGCTACACGGCAAATGTCATGCAACGCAGGTCAACTTAACTTGGCCGAAAATATCTTCCAAGTATCCCTAGTTTTATGTCCAATCTCCTCCTTTGACCAGATGGTACGGAGGGTCTATTTTTCCTACTGGTTCATCTTTGCCACCATCTCCTTGGCACCAAGTACGAGGCATCCTCTTTAATCCCTCATCGTCAAGAAAGCAGGTGGCTTTCTCTTTGGGTCCTCAGTCCTGGGAATATGGGTCCAAATTACTCTCCTACAGCTTTTTAAAAAAAATTTTATTGTGGTTGATTTACAGTGTTGTGGTGTTTTTTTGTCTGCTTTTAAAATTTTTTTAAATTAATTTTTATTGGAGTATAGTTGATTTACGTGTGAATTTACAATGTTGCGTTAATTTCTGCTGTACAGCAAAGTGATTCAATTATACATATAGACATTCTTTTTCATATTCTTTTCCATTATGGTTTCTCCCAGGATACTGAGTATAGTGCCCTGTGCTGCACAGTAGGGCCTTGTTGTTTATTCCTGCAGCTCTCTGGCCTTGGCTTAGTGCTCTCTGCAGATCTGCCCTACAAGGTGCCAGAAGCTCTTCTGCTGGAGGCCCCAGCATCCTTGCCAGAAATTCTGAGTTGCTCCTCTGTTTCTGCTCATCTCCTCCCAGACCCTGCTCTGCTGCCACCTGCTCCCACCTCAGGGAGGTCCACTGGGTAGGCCCCCACCTACGGCTACTCTCTGCTCTCAGATCCTTTCAGCCTTCAGCATCACTGCTCTTAGAGGCCATCTGGGGTGACCTGCCTCTCATCCCACCCTCTTTCACCTCCAGCAGCCCCGGCTGGAGCTCCGGAAGCTCACAGACCCTCTAGGAACTGAGGGGAAGGCCAGTCCAATATTGCACAGCTCCAAGACCCAGACATTCTTTGTTTATTGAGTCTTTGTGTAGCAGCAATGTAGTGTTAACATTCACAGCTGATGTTTATGGGAGCCACAGTCTACCAAGTGGTGGAGCAGGATTTGAACTCAAGAAAGTAGGCTCCAGGGTTAGCAGATACAAACTACTAAATAAAGCAGAAAAACAACAAGGTCCTACTGTGTAGCACAGGGAACTGTATTCAATATCCTGTGACAAACCATAATGGAAAAGAATATGAGGAAGAATATATGCACACACACACATATATATATATATACACACACAAACAATCACTTTGCTGTACAGCAGAAACTAACACAATATTATAAATCAACCATACTTCAAAAAAAATGATAAAAGAAATTAGGCTCCACTGTTTCCAGTGTACTCGCAATCATCACAAGCAATGTCCAGCCTTCTTGGAGACTTCCAATTTTGCCCTCGAAAGCAATTTAAAAAATAGTAGAAGTCTGACCACCTTGGTACATGACCAACATATTTGCACCTCAACATATTTGAAAACACTGAAGAGATACCTTTCTCCCACTCTTTTCAAGTTAACCATTTTTTTAATTAATTAATTAATTGGCTGCGTTGGGTCTTTGTTGCTGCGCATGGGCTTTCTCTAGCTGCTGCGAGCGGGGGCTACTCATTATGGTGCGTGGGCTTCTCAGTGCTGTGGCTTCTCTTGTTGTGGGGCATGGGCTCTAGGCACATGGGCTTCAGTAGTCACAGCACACAGGCTCAGTACTTGTGGCTCGCAGGCTCTAGAGCGCAGGCTCAGTAGTTGTGGCACATGGGCTTAGTTGCTCCGCGGCATGTGGGATCTTCCTGGACCAGGGATCGAACCCGTGTCCCCTGCATTGGCAGGTGGATTCTTAACCACTGCGCCACCTAGGAAGTCCAAGTTAAGCATTTTAAATTCTTCATAAAGCTAGACTGTACAATATGGTGGCCAAGCCACATGTGGCTTTTTAAATACACATTAATGAAAATGAAAGAACACCAATCATTCAGGTTCTTGGTTGAATTAGCCATATTCCAAGGATGCAGTAGTAATGGGTGCCGAGTGGGGGCCCAGCTGGATGGCACAGCCAGGGCACCTCCTCCGTGGCAGGGAGTCCTCCTGACCTGCTGCCTGGGGACCTCCAAGGTCCACATCCTAGATGCATCACCACTCTGATCATCCTCCTTTGTACACAACTTCACACGGCAGTGAACAGACCCCTGGCCCCCACAGAGATCCTGTTCCTCTAGTGCACAATTCCCAGGGCTCTTGTTCGGGGCATAGTAGCATCTGTTACACACGTGCTGTGATCCACTCCCTGTGATTCACAGTGCAGGCCACGTAGGGCCATGCTGAACAGAATCAGCACAGCCTTCGACATCTGGGGCTTTGTTGGGAATCATATTTTGGATCTAAAGATGGAACTTAGCTCCAGGGTATAACACCTTAAATTCGTGGGGGGTGAAGGTAAATTAGGGCTCACTGCCAATCCTGTCTGACACCTGTTTTGTAAATTAAATGTGACCGACCCCCAGTCACACTCATTTGCTCATGTCTCCCCCGAGCCTGCACGTG
The DNA here is from genome assembly GCF_030028045.1 of Hippopotamus amphibius kiboko. NCBI lineage: Eukaryota > Metazoa > Chordata > Mammalia > Artiodactyla > Hippopotamidae > Hippopotamus > Hippopotamus amphibius. The sequence goes on along the minus strand of NC_080190.1, from coordinate 82,575,715 downwards.
CTCTACAGTGGCAGAGTTCAGTAGTTGCAAAGAAACCCACACTGTTCCCGAGCTGGTCCTTTTCAGAAAAAGTTTGCCAGCCCTGCCTAAGGTCCCAGGGCTTTGGCTTCCTCTTGAGACTAATTCACTACGACAGGGGGAAGGTGGGGGTCAGACAGCATCTATCTTTACGAGAACGGAGGTTCCATTTCCGGGACAGATGCCCGTCTGCAACTGTTGGGGCCTCTTTGGCGTCCTATCCTAATTTTTATCAGCTTTCTCACAATCCAGCACTTCTGGGGTAACAATTTCTAATATATTTCATTGGGTTAATTACAGTGATTGGTGAGATTGGAATATTCAGTGACGGAAGCCAAGGACCCTAATTTGGAAATGGGTTGGCCAGAGACCATTTTCAAAGCGAGTGACCCCAGAAAGTCTGATTTAGCAAGTGTCAGTGGTAACTAGGACTCTGCGTCTTTACACGTTCCCAAGGGATTTGCCGGAGGTGGACCCCCTCATCATGTTTTGAAAACCCCCCATTTCCTTAAACAACAAGCTCTCCCAAGGTGTCCCCTTGAAACACAGAGGTTTCTACGGACTTTCCAGGAACAGGTGTGCCTGAAGGGGACTTTCTCTTACAAATGAAGGCAAGATGGTCATCACTTTTTCAGTTCCTTCCTTTTGCTATGGTCACCCCTGGAGCCCAGTGGCTCTGTCAGCGCCTCCACATTCTGTTGGGGAGGGATTCCTGGGAGATGTGGAGGAGACTGCAGCAGCTGGCGGGGAAGGGCAACGCCAGAGAACTCTCTGCCGCTTAGCGCCTGCCTGGGCAGTGCGGCCAGGCTGGGGTGCCTCAGTTTACCCCAGCAGAAAGATGGGCTGGGTCCACACTGGGGGAGCACCTCTGGGCAGCCGCAGCGTGCGGCTCTAGAGCTGGGGACGCTGGTGGCCCTAGGGGTGGAGGGAACCCAGCCAGGGCAGAACAGATTGGCTGGAGGCTTGAGGAGTGTGGGGTGGGGGTGGGGGCGGGGAAGAACCAGCCATTCCCACAGGAGTCTGCAGTGAAAGAACCCTGCTGGCGAGAGTGGGTCCCAATTCTGGCTGTGTGGCTCGGGTGGTCGCTGAACCAACTTGGATTTTATTTCCCCAGCATTAAAACCGGGAATGGGATTAGACACACGGTCTCTAAAGTAGCATGCTAGGAAAGGCTGACGTGGTCACACAGAGCTCTGCAAGCCCTCCTCTTCCTACAGCCTCACGCCAGCCTCCCACCGAAGCTCAAATAAAACCTGAGTTCCTCCCCACAGCCGTCAAGGTCGCGATTTCCCTCACCCCCACTCCTGGCTCCCCATCACACGGCACTGCTTTGGTCCTTCTCACTTTCACGCTTCTCATCAGCCCAGAGTCTTTTAAAATAATTTCCTCCAGAGGACCCGCATCACGTGAAATTGCATGAATGTACGTACTATACACGCATGTACATATCTTTATATACATCATGTACATAAGTATGTGTGTTTGGATGTGGCGTATGTGTGAAGCACGTGTATGTATATACGCATGTGTATGGACGTGTGTATTTACTGTCTGCTGCCTTCCCCAGCATACATGCCCCACGAGGACAGACACTGGGTCTTGCTGGCTGTGCGACCACCAGTGACTGGAACAGGGCTTGGTACATCCTAAATAATCAATGTTTGTTGAAGGAACAAATAAGTTATGCGTCAATGACATCTCAATAAAACTGGGGGGCAAAAATGAAAAAGTAAGTGGTTGAATACATCAATAACTACAAGGCGGGTGTTAGGAACCTCCTCCCATTTTGCAGATGAGGCTGCTGGATAAAAGAGGACGAAGTGATTTGCTCATGATTACAGAAGAACCAGCAACGATCGGGGAAAGACAAGCCCCAACCCAGGCTCCTCTGTCTTTTCCTTCTTCTCCAGCCATGGTGGGTGGGCGCTTGCACCAAGCTCTGGATCCAGGGGTGGTATAAGGCCCACTATGGGGGACACGTTACTGCATTGAACTGGGTACTTTATAAAAAGGGATCACTTTCAAGTTCAAGCTCAGTTACCTTCTCTTCCCTGAGCAGATACTGACGGGGCCCCCAACATCCACACATGCCACGGTTATACCCCCCCATGTGGATCCTCCCAGCCACAGCGTCCTGACAGCTGCATTTAGTTTCCTCTTGTTGGACTGGGTGTGCTGATGGATTTTGTAAAGACCTCCCTCCCCCCTCCCAGATGATGTCAGAGGAGGTGGCATCGTCCCTGTAAGAATGGCTCTGGTCTTTCTCCTTTTCTTCTTAAGCAGCTGAGAGATTGCTATTTTAAGTCCCCGGTGTTCAGAGCCCGGCACGGGGCAGAGACACCCTGAAGCTGCCCCGGCAGTTCTGCATGGGCCCCATTATGCTTCACACTTGCCTTCTCTGTGGATGCTGGCACGAGCGGCCAGACGTCGGCCTTTGTGGGCACCAAGTGTTATTTATAACAAGGCCCTCGTTGCGGTCCGCTAACATCAAAGGCAAGATGTGCCCTCATTTTTCATTTAATTCGAGTATAACTCCTACCTATTATTCTGCATGATACGTTTCCTTTTTGGCTTCCTGCAGGCCTGGAGGCCATTCTAAAACAGAAACAGAGGCACAGAAAGTGACCCGTCTCGAGAAAGATCCTGCCAGAAGGAGAGCTGTCATGAGGCGGCCTGCGGCTCCTTCCACCCGGTCCTCTGTGCACTTCACCATGTTTTTAACCGTTTCCCATCTCGGGTTAGGGTTAGGGTTTGGGTTCTCTCATCTCCGGTGCTGGGCTAGGCCCTAATGCTGTATTTAGATGAAGAGGACAGGGGTCCTACCTTCACGGGGGTGTCCACTGAGTTGATTAGAAAACACGTACCATAAGCTGTGATGTCAGATTCTATGTGTAACATGCCTCAGGCAAAGTGGAGACAGACCCACAGAGATGCTGGGGGCTCCTGCCACCGCCCCCCAGGGCCCCACCGCCTACTGTCTCCTGTGCCCCGAGGCTCTGCACTGAGCACTCGCAGATTCTGGTGGCCCGCCTCACTGTGGATGAGAAAGACAGGCCTGGAGGGCTTAGCTCAAGTCCAAGGCTATGTCGTGCCAGAAAACCTGGAATACATGCTGTGTTTCAGCATTTCTGAAATAGAAGAGACTTAGACCGTCTGTATGAGGACTGTTCCTGATTCCTGTTGTATAAAAATATTCCACTTCATTGGCTGTGAAGGACGAGTAAGAGAATGCCAGTTCAGGTCTCCCAGTAGCCACCTCCCCAGCGTCACCTCGGGGATGAGTACGCGTGGGCTCTGTGCGGAGACCACGGAGCTCGGCTTCCGACTCTTCATTTCATAGATGTGCATCTTGGGCAGCTGAGAGATGAAAGCTGCCAGTGCCTCAGGCTCACATGGAAAATGAGGACAAACAAGGCACCGACTCCACGGGGCTCTGATTAGGTTTACATTATTCAGTAAAGGAACAGTCCTTAGAAGAGTACCTGGCATATAGCAAATGCTAAATAAATGTCAGGTAACCCTACAGTCTTTTGTGTTTATGTATATATACATATATAGGACTGCAGTGTGAATCAATGATGGCTGACTTGGTCAGAGAACATACCATAGCCAAACTGACTGAGATTAAGACATGAGTAACCTCTGTGTGTGTGTGTTGCTACATCCATGCATGCATGTATAGGTATGTAAATATATATACACATACTCAGATATATATATTTGAGTACTGTATATATCAGTCCATCTAACTGTCCATTGGTCCGTCCATCTATCCGCCATCCATCCTTCCATCTATCTCCCTATCACCTATGTCTACCTATGTATTTATGTGTCCATGTACCTATGTGTGTATACGTATGTGTACATCTATTTAGGATATACGTACACATCCTACTACATAGGATTTTTAAATGCTCCTCTGTCTCTGCAATATTGAAAAAAGCATCTGTGTTCCCTTAACTAGGAATGACATAAAATGAGAAATGTAGGGAAACGCAGTTGGAATCGTACTGAACTAATGAGATGTGAAATGCAGAATTCTCAGTCTGCAGCACTGAAGATTAAAGTCTGTGAGGACAAGACAGATGCTGTCTAGAGGCAAAGGGAGTTCCTCCTCCACGAACGTCATGTGCACCATCACACCTGCCTGGGCTCAGACGGCTCTTCCCCGTTGGCTTTGGAGACACACAGAGCAGGACATCACAGACAGGCAGCGGGGAGCGCCCAGGTCTCACACCCCCGCCTGGGCTTGTTCACACACCTGTCCCCTCTCCTGAAATCATGACTGCCTAGTTATCTCACTTGGCAGGGGATTATGTGCCACCTCTTGTGAATTTCTTGGGTTTCTTTTCAACATGTTATGTGTAGTTGTTTTCCTACAAAATTTCCCTGGGAATACCAGACCATGTCTTTTTTGTATCTATTCCCATCTTCCTAATGCCTCCACCATGCCTCTGTGTCATAGCTCATACTAAGCCTTTATTAAGACTCTCGCCTCTCTCAACAGCCCAGAAGCTCCAACAAGATACTTTTAATTAGAAACAATATTCCCCTGAGAACTATCAAAATTTTACTGTCGACAAGGCTAGGAGTTGAGCTATATCATAAGTTGCTTATTTCATCTCTGCTTTTTCTTTTTTTAAGTGGACTTTAATATATATGAATAAATTTTTAACCAAAGTACTATGTCCTAGCATACAACCTATTTTGTATACAAATGTTACTAAACGGTATATGATGAGAAAGAGAGGCTCAAATGCCCTCTGACTAGTCAGTCTTCACTATTCCTAGACCTGGATGCCTCCAGGAGCTGTTTCCTGGCACCCTGGGCTAAGGGACTGTCCAGACTGCTCTTTATTTTCCCCACACCTCCAACTGCTCCAGATGTCATTTCATGAGTTTGCAACCTTTCACCAAGGTTTCATGTGTTCCTTTAAGGATCCCCTGGAGCCATTCAAACCCTCACACTGTGTGCGTGGGTTACTGGAGGGACCCTTCTGAAAGCCTTCCCAGACCCTCCAGCCTTCCTGTGACCTGTCCCAAAATCCTATATGAGTTGTAATCTGTATCACATAATTGACTCATTTACACCTGTGTTGGCCCTTCCGGGAATCACTGATAAAGGATGAGTCTAAGGAATCCATCAATGACACTCTGAAGTCTTGTAGGCAACAGCCTATGCAAGGAGTAGGAAAAATAAGTAAAGAGGCAGCAGAAGTCAGATGTCTGGCTTTGGGAATGTGTCAAATAACAATCAATGCACTGATTCCCCTCCTGGGCACATATCTGGGAAAGATGAAAACTCTAATTCAAAAAGAAACATGCACCCCAAGCACTATTTACAATAGCCAAGACATGAAAACCTAAATGTCCATTGACAGATGAATGGATAAAGAAGATGTGGTACATATATACAATGGAATACTATTCAGCCATAAACAAGAATGAAACAATGCCATTTGCAGCAACATGGATGGACATAGGGAATATTATGTGTAGTGAAATGTCGGAGAAAGACAAATATCATATGATATCACTTACACATAGAATCTTAAAAAATGACACAAATGAACTTATTTATAAAAGTCTATGAAATAGACTCACAGATGTAGAAAACAAACTTGCGGTTACCAAAGAGTGGGGAGGAGGGCTAAATTAGGAATTTGGGATTAACAGATGCACACTACTATATGTAAAACAGATAAACAATAAGGACCTACTGTATAGCATAGGGAACTATATTCAATATCTTGCAATAACCTTAAAAAGCAAATCAATTTGCTGTACACCTGAAACACTATAAATTAATTATACTTCAATTTAAAAAATCAATGCATTAAAGGAGGGAGTTTCATCTACAGAAAAACAGACAGGACAGCTAGAGTGAACCAATACCGGCAGATCTCTGGAACACAGGAGGTTCAGGTGATTATAACATAATGGTCACATGATTAAATAATGGATTGGGGAACAGAGGGAAGAGGCTGAGTGAAGAGCAAGAGAGGCACTGGTAGGTGCCGACCACAGAGTCACTCCACACTATGTGGTCTAGACTCAACCCTTTCTTGTTAATAAATTCCAGGGGCTGCAGTCATCCTATGAGGACTTCAAAGTCCATCTGGTACTGTGCTGACTCCCATGGCTCACCAGGGGCAGCGTCTTTGCTGTCCAAACTGGCAGAGAGATGCAGGCATTGGGCAAGAGAAACAAGAAACAGGGGCAGGCAATTAGGTCCCACCAAAACCGCACACGGAACCAAGCAACGTTTCACTGGGAAGGCAAATCTATATAGCAATGGTCACCATTACAACAGGGAGGAGGGTGGGAAAACACATGGGATTTAAGAAAGATGTGACACCGTTTTCACCCATCTTTAGAGCAATAAAACTCTGATGAAGCCGTAGGACACACACTTTCAGGGGTGGAAGAGATCTTAAGAGCAGCAAGGTCAACCTCACATCTATCTCCTGACTTCCTTCACAGCCCATCTGATGAAGGCTGGATTGGCCAATGCTTGCACCCCACCCTCAGCCTACCCTCCAGGTGTCTCAGGACAGCTTCAAGTGCAGGGGAGGGCCACCAATAAAGAGGTCATAAGTAGAACAGTGCTTCAGCAACTATGTATGCAAAGGTAGTGCTGAAGATGTCCTTGACATACTACTTCTGAACCTTTCTGATCCTGCAGTCTACAGCTGATGTGAGTTGTTCTGCTTCTAGAACTCCTTATGTCCTATTTCTCACCTTCTTTGAAAAGTTTCATTGATGGACTGCTCTGTTGATGCAGTGGTTAAGAATCTGCCTGCCAATGCAGGGGACATGGGTTTGATCCCTGGTCCAGGAAGATTGCACAGGCTGAGAAGCAACCAAGCCCGTGTGCCACAATTGCTGAGCCTGCGCTCTAGAGCCTGAGAGCCACAATTACAGAGCCCACATGCCACAACTACTGAAGCCCATGTGCCTAGAACCCGTGCTCCACAACAAGAGAAGCCACTGCAATGAGAAGGCCACACACTGCAACAAAGAGTACCCCCCGCTCATCAAAACTAGAGAAAGCCCACATGCAGCAGCGAACATCCAATGCAACAAATAGATAAATTAATTAATTAATTTAAAAAAAGTTTCATTGATAGTGACCCACTGCTCTTTTATCATCCTACTGACCATACCCTGGCAAGTATACAGAGTCGTAGACGATTCCAATAGGAATATATGATCAAATGATTTTCAACAAGCGTGCCAAGACTATTCAATGGGGGAAATGACAGTCTCTTCAACAAGCAGTGATGGGAGACAACACGCAAAAGAATGAATTTGTACCCTTACCTCACACCATACACAAACATTAACTCAAAACAGATCAAAGATCTAAACATAAGACCTAAAACTATACAACTCTTAGAAGAAAACACAGGAAAAACCTTGGGACACTGGATTTGGCAACAATCTCTTGGATGTGACACCAAAAGCGCAGGCAAATTCAAACATAGATAAACAGGATTACATGAAAGTTTAAAACTTCATGCATCAAAAAACACAATCAACAGAGTGAAAAGGCAATCTATGAAATGGGAAAAAATATTTGTAGATTATTATCTGATAGTGGGTTAATATCCAGAATATATTAACAAAACTCCCACCGCTCAACAGCAACAACAAAAAGACCAAATAACCTGATTAAAAAATAGGCAAAGGACTTGAATAGGTATTTCTCCAAAGATGATATAAGATGGCCAACAAGCGGGACTTCCCTGGTAGTCCAGTGGTTAAGACTCTGCGCTCCCAATGCAGGGGGCCTGGGATCCATCCCTGGTCAGGGAACTAGATCTCCACATGCATGCTGCAACTAAGAGCCCACATGCCACAACTAAAAGATCCCTCTCGTGGCAACAAAGATCCTGTGTGCTGCAACTAAGACCGGGCATAGCCAAATAAATAAATAAATAAATAAATAAATATTTTTAAAACAGTGGCCAAAAAGTATATGAAAAGATGTTCAAAATTGCTAGTCATTAGGGAACTGAAAACCAAAACAATAATGAATTATCACCTTACATCCAACTACAATGGCTAAAAGAAAAGCAGAAAACAACGTGTTGATGGGGATGTGAAGAAATTAGAATCCTTGTGTACTTTTGGTGGTATGTAAATTGTGTGGCCGCCACGATGCTAAACAGTATCATGGTTCCTCAAAAAATTAAAAGTAGAATTATCATATGATTCAGCAATCCCACTTCTAGGTATATATGCAAAAGAACTGAAACAGGGTCTCAAAGAGATTTATACCTCCATGTTCATAGCAGCATTACTCACAATAGCCAAGACATGGAAGCAACCCAAGTGTGTATTAATGGATGAACAGATAAACAAAACGTGGTATCAACACAAAATGGAATATTATTCAACCTCAAAAAAGGAAGGAGATTCTGACATAGGATACAACGTGATGAATCTTGAGGACATAATGGTAATCACTCATAGTGCTAAGAAACAAAATAAGTGACATAATAAATGAAACGTCAGTTACAAAAAGATGAATACTGTATGGGGTCTCTAGAATAATCAAATTCATAGAAACAGAGAGTAGAATGGTGGTTCCCAGGGGCTTGGGGGAGAGGGGAAATGGGATGCTCTTGCCTAATGCGGACAGAGTTTCGGTTTGGGAAGAGGAAGAGTTCTGGAGCCAGACAGCAGTGACGGTTGTACAACAGCGTCAAGTACTTAATGCCATTGAACTGTACAATTAAAAATGGTTTCCATCAACAGAGGAATGGATAAAGAAGACGTGGTACATATATACAATGGAATATTACTCAGCCATAAAAAGGAACGAAATTGGGTCATTTATAGAGATGTGGATGGACCTAGAGACTGTCATACAGAGTGAAGTAAGTCAGAAAGAGAAAAACAAACATCGTATATTAACACATATACGTGGAAACTAGAAAAATGGTACAGATGATCTGGTTTGCAAGGCAGAAATAGAGACACAAAGCAGGGGGTGGGGATGAATTGGGAGATTGGGATTGGCATATATATGCTAATATGTATCAAATAGATAACTAATAAAAAATTTATTTAAAAAATAGTTAAGATGGTAAACAATGTTGTGTGTATTTAACTACAATTTAAAAAATGAACACAATATCGTGAATCAACTATACGCCAATATAAAATAAAAATTAAGAAAAAACAAAACATACAAAGAAATCACGTCAGGCTTCTTGTCAGAAACTGTGCAAGCCAGAAGACAATGGAGAGACATCTTTAAGATCCTAAAAGCAAAAAATAACTGTCAACATAAAATTCTGTATCTAGTAAAAATATCTTTCAAACTTGAAGGCACAATAGCTGCCCCCCCGCCCCGCCACCAACAACACAAAAAATCAAATGCCTCTATTCTCTGCCAGGCAGTATTCTGGGTTCTGGGATATGGCAGTGAACAAAGCAAACATACATCCTAGAAGAGAGAGGACAGAAGCAAACACGTGTGAATAAAGAGTGGACCAGATGCTCCTAAGTACTGTCGAGAAAAAGAGAGCAGAGTGAGAGAGAGAAAGAGAGAGAGTGAGGGGAGCTGCGGGGTCAGGAAAAGCCTCATCGTAGGGAGGACATCTGAGTAGAGACCTGACTGAGCTCTGCAGATATCAGGGGGAGAGACTTCTCAAAAGAAGGGAAACAAAGGGCAGAGACTCAGAAGAAGGAGCAGGAGGCAGAGGGCAGGGCTCGGATGCCCTGGACCATTCAGAGGTCAGGGAGGAGCGAGGAACCAGTAAAGCAGATGGGACGGAAGAGCCAGGGTGGCAGGGGGGCGACACAGAGAGTGTGGTGTCCCAGGAGCCAGGCGAAGAAAGTGTTTCCGGAAGGGAGGCATGACCACATGAGAGGTTAAATAAGACCGGAACTGAGAATGACCCTGGACTTGGCACGTCTAACTCTGATAAGGGCTTCTCGGTGGTAGTGAGGGTTTAAGAGTCAGAGAAGGAGACAAAGAAGAAAGACTACTCTGCAGGTGAGTTTTTTTTTTTAATTAATTAATTTTTTTTATTGGTTGGGTTGGATCTTCATTGCTGCGCAGGCTTTCTCTAGTTGCAGAGAGTGGGGGGCTACTCATTGTGATGCTTGGGCTTCTCTTTGCAGTGGCTTCTCGTTGCAGAAGACGGGCTCTAGGCACACGGGCTTCATTAGTTGCAGCACACAGGCTCAGTAGTTGTGGCTCGTGGACTTAGTTGCTCCCTGGCATGTGGTATCTTCCCAAATCAGGGCTCAAACCCGTGTTCCCTACATTAGCAAGTGGATTCTTAACCACTGCACCACCAGGGAGGCCCTGCAGGTGAGTTTTACTGTATTCAGAGAGATTAACGAGATGGCCCCGGGCAAGGGTATTTTATAAATTCTTGGAGCTACCACATTATAATTAGCTGATGGCAATGACCCACCAAGAGGTAAACACTGATGAGCAGGAGAGAGTGAGGGTGGCTGCTGGAGTGATGTCCTTATGGAGACAAAGTGGAAGGTCCCTGGCTGACACCTGGGTGGCGGGGGGTGTGGCTCAGAGAGGAGCATGGAGGATTGTACTCAGGACATTAATCCTTTGTCAGTAATTTGCGTTGCTAATGTCTTCTCTCAATGTACGGTGCCTTTTTCTGAAAGGTACTCTTAATTTTAATGTAGTCAAAGTGGCGGATCTTCACTTCATCGCTGAGCCCCTGAGACCCCCAGGGCTGTCAGGCTGGAAGCTCCCAATCTCGGGGTGGGGCGCGAGTCCCCAAGATTAGTGCTGAGTCCAAGGCTCACCTAGAGCTCTGGGTTCTTGGTTCCCCGCCTCCCCGAGTGACAGAGCCCAGAACAGAGAAGTGAGCGGGATAATTTTTACTTAAGGTTTCACAAGGGAAGTGTAAGAGAGGGCTTATTTTTGCATCACTATTCTTTATAAGAGTTCAAATTCTCATTAGAAATGTCTGTCTTCCTTTAAAATTCTTCTAGCTCTTGGACACTCTTTAAGATTTTTTCTTTTAAGCATCCCTGCTTCTCACTCGCACCAGAACCGAATCTTCCCTAACTCCTATCCCTGGCCCCCCAGATTTTCCCTCTGTGCCTCTGCATGTCTCTTCCTTTCTCAGACAGGGCACCTCTGGTCCTGCCCCACAGCAGCCGGCACAGTGAGCAGGGTTACCAGGGTCAATCATTTGAGATACTGTACATAGCAACACTCTTCTTTCATCAGCAATCTTGCCTGTGTGTGTTTGATCCCATTAGCAAGGTAACCAAACGCAGAGCCCCATGACGACGGGCACACCTGCTCCAAATACGAACCATAACCCAGAACTGCAACAACCTGGACATGCAAGCAGCCTGCTCTTGTTCCAAGGCCAAACAAACCCATTAGTCAAACAGCTGTTTGCCTAATAAAAACTCAGCCCTATCTGGCTAACAATGTTAGAACACAAGCAGTCCTGTTTCCCTAAAGCAGACAGAGTTCCAGGAACCCCCATTTGGGGGCTGGGTAGGGGGAGTGAGAAGGAGAAGGTGGGGACCAGAGCTTAGGCCTCGGTACCTGCCCTGAGGCCACAACCAGAACTTCATTCTGGAACCAGCTGCATATCATCCTGAAGCTGCTGCAGGTCACAGTTTACCCACAGGAAACGTGCTGATGGGATGGGCAGGAGAGAGGTTTCATCTGGTATGTTCGGGTCCTGATTCTGCCCAAACCAGATGCTGGAGGACCTCCCGAGGACCAGGGAGGGGAATAATAAAAAAAAAGCTCTCCTGGAAGGAAGTGGAGCTCTTCGCTTCTACAAGAAGAGCCAGACCCGAAAGCTGCCACCACAGCCGTCACCACCATTTCTCAAGTGTCAACCCTCGTGCCAGGCACGCTGGGCTAGGGCTTTTACGTGCGCTTTTTTTTTTTTTTTTTTTAACATTTTATTTTGAACTAATTTTAGATTTAGAGAAAAGTTGCAAAAATAGTACAAAGAGTTTCTTATATGCCTTACCAGGCTTTCCCAAATGTTAACAGTGTTAACTTCTTATTGAAGCAGTTGATCAAATATACAATGTCATCAATGTTGGTAACAGTGTAACTCCAGACATGGGAAGATGCAATAAGAGGGAATTTTTTCCTGGACCATAACAGACTAGAAATATAGGTGGTCCAGAGACTTTTGACCTTTGTTAAAATGACCTAGCCCAGTAATAGCACATTGAGTGGCCTATCAGAGAAATCTTTGCCAGACCTAGGCATGAGCCTTCCTAGCACCGTGGGATGAAATGGTCATGAAATGCTTCTCAAAGCATGGTCGAATTTATGATCACGAGGGGGCCTTGTCAACTACGATTGGCACCACCATTGGCACCTGCCATCTACCTCTACGGAGATGAAATCATGTGCTGCTGCAGCTGCTGACGGCCAACGCCCCCTGGAAGGCGTTCAGGGTGGAGAGCTGAAACGAGGCACTCTGTGCTCTGGGCAAAACTGGCAGGACAGGTCTTTAGATAGTTAGATATTTTCAGGAGCCAACTTTATGAGCCCAATTCTTGTACCTCCTCATATCTAGAAAAACACTAAAATCCTTCATGGTGGCGACTGTTCCTCGTGACTAGCAGTCGCCTGCACCAGACTAGCAGAAACCTTCTGTAAACAATACGTGCTTGATTACATGTTTTCCCCTTTCACCGAAACCACGTATGTACTGATCTTCCCCCCGCCTCTTTGAAACAGTTTCTCAGAGCTACCTGGGATGCTGTTCCCCAGGCTGCAGTCCTCATTTTGCCCCAAATAAAACTTAACTCGCACAAAAACAAACAAACAAACAAAAAACACATCTTATATAACTATAGTACATGCACTCTTTATTAATGCCTTTACTCTCAAATTATTTTGTAGTGTCACAGCAAACAACAACGTACGGTAAGTCTTGTCAGCCCCATCTCACAGGTGAGAAAACTAAGGCTCAGAAGAATAAATACCTTACCCAGATACACACAAAGTCAGTGCCCCAGCAGGTCTGTCCCTGTACTAGCCCATTATGGGGTACCTTGAGAGTTGAGGTTATGTCTTAGTCATCATTTTGCCCGCACTCAACACAGAGCTTGCCACATACTGAGTGCCAAGTAAATACCTGTTGACCACCAACAGCCTTCTCTGTACCTAGCCAGGTAATAGTCCTGGGGGAGACTTAGAGGGTGGAGAGATGTCAGCCTCATGAGGATATAATGGCACAGGATTTCTTGCCTATAAACCCAGATTTGAGTCTTCAACCTGTTGGCAACAGGACATTAGTTAAGTCCTTTAGTTTTTCTTAATTTCCTTATCCATGTATCTCCTTCAGGGGAGGCGCAAGCATCCCCAAACAATGTCACCTCACACCTACCAGCAGGACCACCAAGGGGATGCCAGGCCTGCCACACCCCCTTCTCCTGCCCAGAAGAAGGTGTGAGAGGCAACCTGGATGGCGTGGTTGGCACTGTGTTAGCCAAAACTGTACTTAATAAAATTATTTTCATCTTAAAGAGAAAAAGAACGTCGGTCCATAAAACTTTGTTTTTCTTCATTTGGCTTCACGTAAAAAGAAAGAAAATTTGTCCATATTGATGTTTTGATTTTTCACTTCTTCCCACTAATGGACACTGTATTGTGTATACCTGAGGCTACAATTGAGGGAGGCGAGCACAGAGAAGTCCAGTCAAGCGTCTCATTCCTGCTCCTGGATAATGAATAATCCTGGTGGATGGGAAGTGAGGGAGAAAGGAGGGACTAAGGTTTTCCGGCTTCTCCCACAACCCAGACGCTCACCTGCGAAATGACTCATCTAATCCTCATATTAGTCTTCCCACTGACATGTTAATTAATTAATTTTTAATTGAAGTATAGTTGACTTGCAGTGTTGTGTTAATTTCTGCTGTACAGCAAAGAGACTCAGTTATACACATATATACATTCTTTTTCAGATTCTTCTCCATTATGGTTTATCTCAGGATATTGAATATAGTTCCCTGTGCTCTACAGTAGGACCTTGTTGTTTATCCATCCTATATGTAATAGTTCCCATCTTCTAACCCCAACCTCCCACTCCATCCCTCTCCCAGCCACCTCCCCTTGGCAACCGCAAGTCTGTACTCCATGTCTATGAGTCTGTTTCTGTTTTGTAGATAGGTTCATTTGTATCATATTTTAGATTCCACATATAAGTGATATCATAAGGTATTTGTCTTTCTTTTTCTGACTTACTTCATTTATATTGATAATCTCTAGTTCCATAAATTAGCCTTACTATGTTAAGATTATGTGTCTTTCCATTTCAATAGGTGAAAAACATGAGGCTCTATAAGTTACGTGAATTGCCCACAGCATTCAGATGTTGGCATTTCCTATCCCAAGCTCCAACACCAGGATTTTATCCTAGCTAGCCTAGCCTAGTTAGCCTTCACTATTCAAAACCCCAAGAGGAGGACACCGGGATCAAAGACTGAAGCTTTCCTCCAGTGGGCTCTCTGGGACCCTGAGCAGACTCCCAAGTGACTCTGACCTTCAATCCAGATGGTTTTCACTGTATTCATCTCTGAATTACAAAGGCAAACTTCACTTTTTCGGTAGTTTTGTTTTGTTTTTTCTTTAAGTGAGAACATATGAAAAAGAACAGAGAGGGCAGACTTCCGCTTTTGAATCCACACAGCAGCGTTTCACAGATTGTGGAATCACCTGGGGCAGAATCACATCTGCGATAAATTCAGCGCCCGGGGCCACTATGGGCAGAGGAAATGAGAACGTATAGACACAAGGCCTTGGCATCGGCATCTTCACAAGCTCCCTGGGTGATTCCTCAACACACTAAACTCTGAGAACTGCTGAGACACAGTAACCAGGACTAAAGAGCCTGATGTACAGGAGAGATTATTTAATTATCACACCAACTAATTGTAAGAAATCCTTCAAACAGATGCACAAACCTGTTCATTTTCTTCAAAGAGGAAAAACATCCCCTCTCCCCCCACTGCTCCCATTATCCATTTACTCGGCAAACGTTTTCTTCAGGAGTAGCTCAAAATACCACAGTTCAGTCTCTGTCAAAATCCACTCTCAACTAAAGGGGCCTGAATTCATGTGATTTCGCTGGGTTGAAGCTGTGATCTCACTGCATAAGGGCATCAACATCAAAACAAAGGTATCACTGAATACAGCAGCCTGTCTAACAGAGACACAGCCACCAGAGAATAAAAATAGCAAAACACTGCCTAGACAAGGGTGCCAGCATCAATCAGGAGACAGCTTCTTGATGCTGAAGCAGCCCTGCCCCGGAGGAGCCCGAGCACCCCCAGCCCACACCTGGAAAAAGCACCCTGGAACTGTACTTAGCAGCCCAGTTATGCATGCAGCAGCTTGGATTGAATAAAAACCCTCTTTCATTCTCTCTTATTATTGCTGGATTCAATTAGCTAATGGGAGGTGGGAAGCGATGAGCTTGCTACTAAAAGGCAGTGATACGCTTTTGTTTAGGGTTTATTCACTGCATTGGAGGAAGAAGCAGAATGGAGATGAGTTCTTTTAAAGGGAAGGTTGAACACAACGGTAGGAACCAGAATTTCTAGGGGACGGACTCTTAGAGGTCACTGTGTCCTACAGCAACATGCTAGAATTCTCCTTTTTCAGGTTGAGGGTCTGAAGGTTGCTATCAGGCTCTCCTAAAGTCTTGCTCTGTCCAGGATAAATATTCTTAATCATTCTTATATGAAAAGGCCTTTAGTCCCCCCCCCCCACTCCCACTCCTAAATTATCCCATATACCTTCTTCTGAACACAATATTTTATCAAAACCCTTCTAAGAGTGTCAGAATGTGTCAGAATGGGACACACTACGCCATGTGGTCTCATAAGCAGAATGCAGGCTGACTCTTATCTCCAACGGTCAGGATGGTGTCATTTAATTAACCCAGACAAGAATGACATTAGCTTCTTAAGTAGCTGTCTGATGCCACTGGCTTGCCTTGATCTGGACAAAAACTAAAACTAAGACTTGTAAGCATAGAAGAAACAAGCCACAGG
The DNA here is from genome assembly GCF_030028045.1 of Hippopotamus amphibius kiboko. Lineage (NCBI taxonomy): Eukaryota > Metazoa > Chordata > Mammalia > Artiodactyla > Hippopotamidae > Hippopotamus > Hippopotamus amphibius. Next base: position 82,559,659 of record NC_080190.1, on the reverse strand, counting down.
GCGATCTACATCGAACATTTGAATCAGCCTCTTAAACAGGTGATGTATTAAAGGTAATGGGTGTTAAACCTCCCCTTGCTGGTCTAGGCTGACCATTTCCATCTTGTCAATATCTTTTTGAATCCCGATAGGACCATCCACTCTTTAACCCATTAGTTCAGCTTGGTTTCAGCTACATTATGTGATTTTTAAAATGTATCCTGACTACTCCTCCAGACGCCTTGATAGTCTGTCTGTGGGAGGTCTTCGTGGCCTTCCCCTCACCTCCTCCAGCCCCACGGAACCCTATCCGTCTCAGTCATGCGTGAGTACATCTCCATCCACGTTGGCCAGGCTGGTGTCCACACTGGCAATGCCTGCCGGGAGCTCTACTGCCTAGAACACGGCAGCCAGCCCGATGGCCAGATGCCAAGTGACAAGACCTTTGGGGGAGGAGATGACTCCTTAACACCTTCTTCAGTGAGACAGACGCTGGCAAGCATGTGCCCAGGGCAGTGTTTGTAGACCTGGAACCCTTGGTCATTGATGAAGTTCGCGCTGGCACCTACCACCAGCGCTTCCATCCTGAGCAGCTCATCACAGGCAAGGAAGATGCTGCCAATAACCATGCCCGAGGTCACTACACCATTGGCAAGGAGATCATTGACCTCGTCTTGGACCGAATTCGGAAACTGCCTGACCAATCAATGCACAGGTCTTCAGGGCTTCCTGGTTTCCCACAGCTTTGGTGGGGGAACTGGTTCTGGGTTCACCTCCCTGCTGGTGGAACGTCTCTCTGTCAATTATGGCAAGAAGTCCAAGCTGCAGTTCTCCATTTACCCAGCCCCTCAGGTTTCCGCAGCTGTAGCTGAGCCCTACAACTCCATCCTCACTACCCACACCGCCCTGGAGCGCTCTGATTGTGCCTTCAGGATAGACACTGAGGCCATCTATGACATCTGTCGTAGAAACCTCGATATTGAGCGCCCAACCTACATGAATCTTAACTGCCTCATGAGCCAGACTGTGTCCTCCATCACTGCTTCCCTGAGGTTTGACAGAGCCCTGAATGTTGATCTGACAGAATTCCAGACCAACCTGGTGCCCTATCCCCGCATCCACTTCCCTCTGGCCACATATGCCCCTGTCATCTCTGCTGAGAAAGCCTACTGTAGCAGAGATCACCAATGCTTGCTTTGAGCCAGCCAACCAGATGGTGAAACGCAACCCTCGCTATGGTAAATACATGGCTTGCTGCCTGTTGTGCCGTGGCGACGTGGTTCCCAAAGATGTCAATGCTGCCACTGCCACCATCAAGACCAAGTGCAGCATCCAGTTTGTGGACTGGTGCCCCACTGGCTTCAACGTTGGCATCAATTACCAGCCTCCCACCATGGTACCTAGTGGAGACCTGGCCAAAGCACAGCGAGCTGTGTGCGTGCTGAGCAACACCACAGCCATCACTGAGGCCTGGGCTCGCCTGGGCCACAAGTTTGACCTGACGTACGCCAAGCGGGCCTTTGTTCCCTGGTACGCGGGTGAGGGTGTGGAGGAAGGAGAGTTTTCTGAGGCCGTGAGGACATGGCTGCCCTTGAGAAGGGTTATGAGGAGGTTGGAGCCGATAGTGCTGAGGGAGAGGAGGAGGGTGAAGAGTGCTAACTTGTCTACTGCAATTTAACATGCTTGTCTTAGGACTGTCTTATTTGTGTTCTCTGAAGCTGCCCACTGTGGCCCTATCTTGTCAATAAAAGTGATATTTCTATTTTCAAAAACAAAAGGTATCCTGTCTCTCCAAGGCATTCTCACACTTTTATGGTTGCAATCTGCAATTACAAAGCTGTATAGGAAAGCAAAAATCATCCTAATATGTAATTATTGAATTATAGTCAACCAACTGTAATGCAGTGTAAAAGCATTTCCTACTCAAGTATCTTTCCCCATTCAACACTAGCATCCTTTGATTCAAGATCTTTGTCCACCTTTTGCTGAGTGTAAACACAGGGCAATTCATTGCAAAGTGTATGGCAAACTTACCCCCAAACCCAAACCAAAACAAACCAGTAATCCATGGCGCTGAGGTTGAAGAACAGATTGAGTCATATACAAAACCATCGGCCAATGGAGGTCAGCAGATTTAGAAGAGTTAGCAACTAAAGAAGAGACATTTAACAAGGATGATGACTTCAAAGAAGGTTTAAAAGAGAATGGTCTAAATATTAAAGTATTTAAAGGAGACTTGGAAAAAACAGATAAAGCTCTTGTAAAAATAATTCTCTTTAGAATCATGCAGTAAAAGTCAAACACACAGTGAAGGATGGTATTTTGTGCTTTCATACAATTTGGTCATAAAAATTACATCCCCGACTCAGTCACCTCATTTAAAAAAATTCTTCACTAAGGTATAATTTACATACAACACGATGGATGTATTTTAACATGTAAAAATCCATGAGTTTTGATACATTTGTACAATCATGATACTATTACTGCTATCAAGGCAGAACATTTCCATTACCCCCCAAAAGTTACCTGACTCACTCTTTATTCATTCTAAAAATTCATTGTTGCATTTATAAACTAAATTTTTAAAAGGCTTATTTTCATAATTTTAGTTTCATTTTCAGAATAGTTCCCAAGCAAATATTTTTTCTACTTTTAATTTTGACATTTAAAAAATAGATAGACCTTATATCTTTAGAGCAGTTTTAGGTTTACAGAAAATTGAAGCGGAAAAGCACACAGAGCGCCCACATGCTCTACCACTACTATTAACATCTTGCATCAGAGGTACGGTTGTCACACCTGATGAACCAATATTGACACATTATTATTAACTAAAGTCTATCGTTTAAATTAGGCTTCCCTCTTTGCGTTATACAGTGTTTTGTTTTTGGTTTTGACTTTTACAAATGTATAATGCCATGCAGCCACCATCACAGTATCATACAAAGTAGTTTCACTGCTCTAAAACTCCCCCTGAGCATCATCCATCTGTCCCTCCCCACCCCCATCACTGATCTGTTTTTTACTCTACATATAGTTTTGCCTTTTCCAGAATGTCATATAGTCGAATCATGGTATACAGCCTTTTTAGATGGGTTTCTTTCATATTGCATTATGCATTTAAGGCTCCTTCAAGGACATCTTGGTTGCTTCCATATTTTGGCAATTATGAATAAAGCTGTTACAAACATCCTTGTGAAGACTGTTGCTTAGACATGAGTTTTCATCTTATGGGTAAATACTGAAGAGGGCAATTGCTAGATCACACGGTAAGAGGATGTTTGGTTTCTTAAGAAACCACCAAACTGCCTTCCAAAGTGGCTATACTATTTTGCATTTTCACCAGCAACAAATGAGAGTTCCTGTACCTCCATGTCTTCATCAACATTTGGTATTGTTGGTGTTTTGAATTTTAGCTATTTTAATAGGTGTGTAGTGGTATTTTATTGTTGTTTTGATGTGCAATTCCATGATGGTATGATGATGAAAATCTTTTCATATGCTTATTTGCCCTATGTATATATTCTTTAGTGAGCTATCTGTTCATGTATTTTGCCCACTTTTAAATTGCCTTTTCCTATTGTTTTTTTCTTCTTTTTCAATTTGATTTTTATTCTGGTAATAAAATATCCATGGCAGGGCTTCCTAGGTGGCGCAGTGGTTAAGAATCCACCTGCCAATGCAGGGGCCACAGGTTCGATCCCTGCTCCAGGAAGATCCCACATGCTGTGGAGCAACTAAGCCCATGTGCCACAACTATTGAGCCCATGTGCTGCAACTACTGAAGCCCACGCGCCTAGAGCCCGTGCTCTGGAACAAGAGAAGCCACGGCAATGAGGAGCCCGTGCACCACAATGAAGAGTAGCCCCCACTCACCACAACTGAGCCCTGCGCACAGCAAAAAAAGACACAACACAGCCAATAAAATAAATTAATTAATTAATTAAAAAAAATATCCATGGCATAAGGACTTCCCTGGTTAAGAATCTGCCTTCCAATGCAGGGGACGCAGGTTCAATCCCTGGTCAGGGAACTAAGATCCCACATACCGTGTGGCAACTAAACCCGTGTGCCACAACTACTGAGCACATGGGCCACAACTAGAGAGCCTCCATGCCTCAACTACCTTGCTTCCTTTTGTAGATTTTAACTCCTTCTTGGTAAAGTCTGTGCTTTGTTTTCCCTTCCTCCATGTGAAAGTCATCCTTCTTGGATTGGAGAGGATGGCAATGCTTGTCTCCAATGGTTTGGTACCCAAAGAGTGAAGCCCACATCTCCTCCACTGGTGACCTCTGGAACAGAGGGCAAGTCTGGTGGAAGCATTCTTGACTGATTTAGCAGCTGGCTGGAAGCTCAAGTGAGCTCCAGAATGAGTTTTGAGAATAGAGGAGAATGTGAATACTACTCAAGGATACAAAAAGTTAGCTCTCATTTTGGCTTAAAGGAGCCAACAGCAAGAAGGAGAAAACCAGCCCATGGGAACATGGCTGAGCCAAGCAACATGCTCCCAGATCAATAAGCAAAAAAAACTAACACAAAACAAAACACCCCAAAACAACCCCCAAACCACAAAGGCCAATCTTGGCATAAGTCAATGAACCCAGATAGCTACACGGGAGCAAATCACCTGTACAAGCAGGGCTCAAAGGTTCTACATGTAAGAAGCAGTAGAGTCACAGGGGAGCAATTCTGCTTTCTGTCTGTCACCAAGGAGCAGCCTACCCTCTTCCCCTGGCACTGGTGGCAGTAGCCTTTCTTGTTATGTTTTCGCTGCAAATAACCAAAAATGTCCTTGTTCCTGACATCTTTCATGAGGCTTAGCTCATCCTGGAGGTTATTCTTGCCCTAAATTGGCGTTCAGCCTTGGTTATGTGCCTCTCTTATTTTCCGTACATATCAATACCTTTAAAAAACTCTGGACTCATCAGAGAGCCACCTGGATGGTCCATACTGATGTTCTTGGTGGCCCTCAACTTTAAAATTTGTTTAATTAAAAAAACTATGTATCTCTCTTTGACTACATAATGCTGTAAACTATCTTCTCTGTTCCAATCCCACTAAGAGGTAACCTCAGTCTTTAGTTTATATCTTATCCTTCCTGTAATGAATATTCAAAAAATACAAATAAAAATACAAATAACTATTCTTTTTTCCTTATTTTTATTAAAAAATACAAATAGTGGTATACTTTTCTTTTTCACTGAACAATATTTCTTGGAGATCTTTCCTTATCATTGCATATGCAGCTGCTATTTATTCATTTGCCAAAGTTTTGAGATTTTTATTATTGACAAGATTTCAGTAGGAATTGTATACCAAGTGTCAAAAGCACATCTCTTGGGGCCAGTATTGGAACATTATCAGGAAAAAGGTTCAACAACAATAGTGCTCATTACAGTGAGATGCTTACTGAAGAGCTGAAGGCTAAACTTCGGATTAAACACAGAGGACTGCTATCCAAGGGTGTTGTGATCTTGCATGACAATGCACGTCCGCACACTTCTGCCCACACTGTCGACAGTCTGCAAAAACTTCATTTTGAGGTGTTAAAGCATCCTCCCTATAGCCCTGATCTTGCTCCATCAGACTTTCACCTGTTTGGTCCCCTGAAAGCAGCCCTACAAGGATGAAGATTCACTTCTGATGAAGAAGTGAAGACAGCGGTGCATTCGTGGCTCTCAGCTCAGCCTAAAACATTTTTAAATGAGGGAATATGAAATTCTTTTTTTATTTATTTATTTATTTATTTTTTGGCACACGGGCTTAGTTGCTCCGCGGCATGTGGGATCTTCCTGGAGCAGGGATCGAACTCATGTCCTCCGCATTGGCAGGCAGACTCCCAACCACTGCGCCACCTAGGAAGCCCTAAATGAGGGAATATGAAAGCTTGTTGACAGATGGACAAAGTGTATTGAAAAGCGAGGAGATCATGTTGAAAAATGATGTATTTGTCTTTTCTAAAAGTTAACTTAAATACTATAGCCAGAGTGCGGATAAATTTTGACTCACCCTAGTAGTTGCTGTCAAGACGTCAGCAGGGGCTGGCAGGAGGCCTCAGTCCCTCACTAAGGGGTCTTCTCTATAGGCTACCTGAGTGTACTCACCAGAGAGCAGCCGGCCTTCCCCAGAGCAAACAATCCAAGAGAGAGCAAGGGAGAGGCCACGACGTCTGTGATGATCTAGTCACCCACCATCATGTCCCCCATATTTCATCCATTAGAAGGGGAGGAAAATTAGCCCTCCACCATTTGAAGGGAGGAACATCAAAGAATTTGGGGTATATTTTGAAATAACCGTGTTTCCCTGTCTCTACTAACCTTATATTTTTTTACCCCAGTTTTTTAACTATTTTTTTTTCCAGTTAGTTTTTCTTTAGTAAATTTCTTCACTTATTTAGGTTAAATGGAATAGGCTCATGATGAATCTCTTGGCTATAGTCATGAGATGCGTTTAACATTTTAGGCATCCAATTATTAGCATCACTGGGAAACGAATGTTCTAGACTATGGTCTGAAAGACAGAAGACATGACTGCATTTGAGGGAACAGGCTTTGGTTTCTACCTGCAGGGTCCTGTTTTTTTACTGACTGATCAGCAGTTGATATTTCTTTTATTGCTGCAAAATCAGTCATGTGGTGGTAAGAATAGCTACACAGACTAGCCTGCATAGAAAGTAAGAAGAGGAGCCCCTGACAGCAGTAGGCATTAAGACCTGTTTTCTGGGGGCCATTCAACATTGACCCTGAAACCTGGAACCAAGCTGTAAAACATACAGTGAGCAACCTTATATATGCAGGGGTCAACAGGATAAATTTCTCAAAGTGGGATCGGTGGATTAATGGACGTTTAAAACTTTAATAGACATTGTCAAGTTGACCTCCAAAATTATGTACCCATTTATCCTCCCACCACAGCATGTGAGAAGGCCAAACTCTGCTCCCCTTCACTTACAGTGGGTATCATTAAACAGATCGATCTTTGCGGTTTAAGTCATAGCTGTTCCCAACCACGGTGGCAGACAGAAGTAGGACTAATACCTGTGAAAACTTTAAAAACAAATGTCATGTTCGTTCAGCATTTATGATGGTATATTATGGAATGTGGAAGAGTAGAGGATGGGAATTGAGGTCAGAAAGGTGGAAGATAGGTCAAAATAGGGTGAGAAGTGGTTTTAGCTGACAATGGCCGAAAGCATCCTCTCTTTACTGACAGCTGAAGAGCAACCATTATAATCCTGTACCATAATCTTGTTAGCCAGTCTCCCACTGATGGATATTTTAGGTTGTTTCTAATCTTTAGCTAATTACACACAATGCTGCAATGCTACCTTGTTTATACTTCATGATCTGGGCTTTCTTATATACTTTGTAATGTAAATTCCCAGAAGTGAAGTCCTGGTCAAAGCGGATATGTATTTGTGATTTTTTTTTTTTTTTGTATCTGTGATTTTGATAGTTACTACTATACAAATTGCCCTATGTAAGGTTTACTAATTTATACCCCACCAGCAATGTAGTAAAGTACTTGCTTCTCACAGTTTTGCCAACACAGCATATTATCAAATCTTTTTTTGGCAATATTATAGGTAAAAAAATTACCAGTTTTTAATTTGCATCTCTCTCATAATGGGTGAGATTAAGCATTTTTTCACACACTGATAAACTATTTTCATTTCCTTTCCTGTGAACTACTTGTCACATCTTTTGGACATTTTTCTGTCGAGTTGTTGGTCATTTTTATATTGATTTGTAAGAGCTCTTTATTAGAAAGATTAACTCTTTGTCTACTATGTGAATTGCAAACATTTCCCCCAATTTGTCAGTTTGTTTTTTTCACTTTGCTTACAGTGATTATTATTTTGTTGGCCAAACACGCGTCTTTAAATGTTTTTTTAAAATGTAGTTTAATTTATAATTTATTAATATTTTTGGATGAATTCTAGACTGTGAATCACAGTGAGAAAGGTAATAAAAGAAAAGTAATAAAAGATAGCCTCAAGTTTTATCCAGGTCTCATAAAATTTTAGGTTTTACAATTAAATTCCATTTGGAATTTATCTAGGCTGAGAGCAGTCAAATTAATTTTTTCCTAGATGGCTTCCCAGTTGTCCCAAATCACTTGCTAAGTAGTTCACCTTTCCTCCTCCTATATGAGACACCACCTTTATACACTGAAGTTGTTTATATATTTAAGCCTACTTGCTGACGTTCTGTTGCGTTTAATTGGTCTTCTGTCTAAACTTGTGGCAGCACCACGCTGCTTTAATCCCTCAAGCCTCCTACCATATTTTAACCTCTAGAACAGCGAGTTCCCCTTCCTGCTCTTCCTGCTCAGGGCTTTCTTGTCCATTTCCTAAAAAAACCTTTTGGTATTTTAATTGGGGTACCATTACACTCAGAAATGAACCTAGGGAGGACCGACGTTTTTATGTTGTTGAGTCTCCAGGGTTTTGAAGGCTTCTTCATAGAGGTCCTATAAAAGTTATGTTTATTACTAGGGATTTCAAATTGTTTTGGATGAGCTTGTAAATGGGCTCCTTTCTTTCATACAGTTTCCATCTGGTTGGTTAGTCCCATTTTTAGCCTATAGGGCCAAAAGGTCGAACTCAAGTGATCTCTTATTTTAAGATCTCTGCACGCCCACAAATATGTTTCCCTCTTCATAAACTTTAGGATGACAGGGTCACTTTCTCTTACGTCCCTGTAATCCTCACTCACTAAATTGTTTTTCCTTATTGGTCAGATGACACCATTTCTAGCTATTTCCTTTACTCATTGAGCAATGAAATTACTCTAAAGAAGGTCAGAGGTTTATCAGAGGTCCAAAGCTTAGTTCAACAGGGCATCCAGTGGTGGTCAAGAATATCCCATCACTTTTGCATGTTCCCGCTGGAGTTTGCCGGCACTGTCATCTCTACAAAGCAGGATTCATCTCTGGTCTCCCTCTGCTGGGGACCACAGCCCAGCCCCTTGGCTCTCTGCCTCTGCTTCTGTCTCAACAACATGCTCTTTTCTACCAACTGCCACATATTACATCTCTTTTTAGTTAAGAGTTCCATCCATTTCTTCTTCTTCTATTTGGAATAATTATTTTAAAAATTATCTTTAAAAACATGCTTCTTAGAATGGTAGTACGTGTGTTACATTCAGTAGAGAAAGGGCTCGATAGGGCTTGATAATTTCCTATGTTGGGAGACAGCCCGTGTTACGTATATGTCACCGGTAAGGTCCCAGTGCACGTTAACACTTTAAGGACCGAGAATTTCTGGAGTAAACACTATGTATTTCATAGAATCCTAATTAATACCCTGCACTCCTCGCATTCAGGGAACACATTTGGGGGGGTGGGGGAGGGGTGCAGCCCCAAGACAATAAGCACCCAGGTCTGCCTGAGTCGCTCTGCTGGGGACACCTGTGATGGCGATTATCTACCTCGGCTAAAGTGTCAAGGTCACCTAGGAACTGTGACCCGGGATAGAGGAGCAGCGATTCTTGAATCTTGTTTTCTACACAGCATTTCCCTGTGTGCTTTTTTTTTTTTTTAATTAGAAGAAAGTGATTCTCGGCTAAACACCCCAAACCAAAAACTAATTAGCCAGCCAATCAACCAAACCCATTAACTGGCCAACCAACTAACCAACCTATCAAACAGCAAAGTCTAAAACCATTGTCATGGGACTTCTTGGCGGTCCAGTGGCTAAGACTCCACGCTTCTACTGCAGGGAACACCCTACATGATGCCTGGCGCGGCCAAAAAAAGAAGAAAAAGAGATTTGCCAACGCTTCAATGGAAACAAAGATTACTATTAAGAAAAAAAAGAAAAAAACCCAAAGACACTGTTCTATTCATCTCCCCCTTCTCCCACCCCCTGTCCTTCTCTCTCTCTCTCTCTCTTCCGTTTCCAGCACACAGCACCCATTATACGCATGCCCTTACCCTTGGAACTGACTGCTTAGTGCCTGTGCCGCCTCCCACCTGGTTCCACACCTGGATGTGCAGCCCCATAAACTCCGCCAGGGCTGGGACTCGGCCGTAGTTTTCCCTCCTCCGAGACCACTGCACCCTGCCATGTCTGTCACCTCTCCTGTGCCCCCATGGCTCCCAGGACGGTGCACTGTCTGGCCTTATCCCTAACCTCTACCACCTGACCTGAGCACACAGGGAAGCCAACAGAGCTCCCAGTTCTCAGAGCTCTCAGTCCACAGAGCCACAAGGACACTCTGCTCTGCCGTCCTGGCCGCTTCTGGGAGCAACTTCCTATTCACGCTTTAACCCATCACACGGCTGCTTTTTTTCCCGTGTGTGATTTTGGCCAACGCAAGGTCTTCTGGCAGTTCAGTGCATACAAGGACGTGACTTAAATTGTAAATTCCTATGCTGTCAGGGGCCTGTAATACTGCAGTCCTTACATCACTTGCATAAAAATAATTCACATCTTCAGCAGGGGAAAACATCAGTATGCAAAAAGGTATCAAGGAGATCCTTGCATGGTAAACACATGATGTGTCTGCTCTTGTAATATGTCAGTTCCAGAGTGGTTTTTCCCTCTGTAAATCAGTTAGTATCACTCTTATTAGCCTCTTCTATCCGGGTTGATATTATTTTCTGCTTTACTGATAAAGGCGCTGCTTCTCAAAGAAGGGAGACGGCAGAGGCAGCGGTGGAAGTCTGGGATGAAGCTGGGGCAGAATCTGACCTGGAGATGATGCAGGTGCCCGGATGGGCTGGAAGGTGCTCAGGCCACGCCCACCGGCCTCAGGAGGATATCAGGGTTCTGACGTCTCCCCCAGGTCAGGGGAGAGAGGTGCCTTGAGGCCCTGCTGCTTCCCTGGTAGAATTCTTATCCAGAACCACGCCCTCTGCCTCCCCACCCCAAGGCTCCTACCTGCTTCTGTAGCCCAGACACACTTCTTTCTGACACAGGTGAGTCCACCACCCTCCTCCACGCACCACGTTGGCTTTAGATGCTGTGTATTCTCCAGCGGTGGTGGCCACAAAACCTTCCCTTCCATGGACTCTTCCTCCAGGGATCTCACCATCCTCCAGTTGAGGGGCGGGGTCTATGCTCCCCTTGAAACTGGGGGGTGGGGTTGTGACAGAATAACTACAGGAAAAATGTCACTGGTGGCTTCTGAGGCCAGGTCCTAAAAGGAACGAGGCCTCTTTTCCCTTGGACCCTCGCCACGGGGGCTCTGAGGCACCATGAAAGCGGTCTGGCTCCCCTGGGCCACATGCTGTGAGGAAGCCCAGGCCACCCGAAGACGCCAGGTGCAGGCGCTCGGGTTGGCAGCCCCAGTGAAGGCAGCAGGTGACAGCCAGCATCAACCACCAGACACGCAGGGGAGACCTCCCCCCCCCCCAGAGAATTATAGCCCCAGCTGGGTTGAGTTACCCCACCCAGCAAATCTTCCCAGTAGAGGCTTGTGACATCGCAGAGCCGGGGAGACCCATCCCTGGTGCTCTGTCAGAATTCCGCACCCACAGACCATAACCAAAGGGGTGCTGACGCCATGAGGTTTGGGGGTAGCTTGTTAAACAGCAGCAGGAACCAGAACAGATGTAAAAGCACAAATCTCACAGCATGTTCAAGTGTCTGCAAGACGTCTAAGACCCTGAATACACAAATCCTCTCAATTCCTCTGTTCTGGGATGCAATGAGCATGTAGTTTTCAAAGAATGTGAAATTCTAGCCAATAAAAATGCCACACTGAACTTTCATGAGGATGGGTTTTTACTCTGGCTTTAATCAGACAGTGAAAGGAGCATCCCCTGAACTGGACTGTCTTAATTTCAGACCTAATTTCCAAAAAAATGTCTGATAATCAAACACTTCTTTTTCTAAGACTGTTTCATCATTAAAGAGCTCTTTCAGAATGGGGTCAGTGTATCATTCTGGCTGGGAGGGGATCGGCTTGTTGTAAGGATAGAGGGTCTCTCCCAGAGCCGCCCCCTAGCAGAGCGCCTTCTGAGCGCTGGTCTCAGCAGCCGCTCTGACCGTGAACGTGAGGATGATGAAACTGACACTGCCCACGTGATGATCCCTTCCTCCCCCTCCTGCCCTCCCTCCTACCAGCATCCATTCTGTGTGTACTACAAGGTACACATAGACACGAAGCTCGATGCTGGAGATACGCAGGTGAGACCCCGTCCTTGTGCTTGGAGGCTGCCATTTTCTGTCCAGGTACACTTTTACAATTTTTAATATATTCAGAATAAAAATAAAACCCCATGGAAGCTTTTGGGTAGTGAGGATGCCCAAGCGCACTTGGTGGAGGACACAGGTTTTCAGATGGACTGCAACTCTATGGGTTGGGGTAGAAAGATAGGGATTGTACTAATTAGCATATTGGCTGCTGTGTCAGTCCCCCTATCTCAGAGGCTGAGCACGACAGAAGTTCAGTTCTGATTCATGGTGTTGGTAGACAGGTGGTATTTTACCACTAGGTGGTTCTCCGATTTGCTTCGCCAAAAGTGTACGCACATCATGCTCTTTCTACCCTTCGCCTTTCAAAAAGGACCACAGGATACTGGTCCCGCTCCATCCAGGCTGAAGAAGATGAAGGCTGATTTTGATCACTGACACTGGCGATGTGCAGATCACCGGTGGTTTTGCCATGATCCATTTTCACCAAGTATTGGGGATGAAAGTAGTGGGTTCAGGGAAGAACCCAGGGGACTTCCTTGGTGGTCCAGTGGATAAGACTCCAAGCTCCCAATGCAGGGGGCTGGGTTCGATCCTTGGTCAGGGAACTAGATCCTGCATGCATGCTGCAACTAAGAGGCCCCCATGACACAATTAAGAAGTCCACATGCCACAACGAATATCCCGCGTGCCGCAACTAAGGCCCACTGTGGCCAAAGTAAATAAATAACAAATAAATAAACAAATAAATACATATTTTTTTTAAAAAAAGAAAGAACCCAGGAAGAAAGAAGGGAGACAGTGAGTAGAGACAGCTCTTTTTGAGGAGTCTTCTGTTTGTTTTAGTTTAACCTCAATTACTTAAAATCTCATCACATTTGGGAACCAGAGGCTCCTCCAACTTTGGGAACCTGGGAAGCCCATGCATGCAGCTGGTGGAGCAGGGAAGAGGAGGGTGGGCACTGTTTGCCTGGTCCTGATCTGCCTTGGTCGACACATACCACTTTGGCAGGAAGTCCCCTGGCCCAACGCAGATGCCAAGGGAGGCTGGGAGATGCGGTCCATGGCTGGACACTCCCTCCTGGCAACAACGCCACAATGTGGTAGAAGAGTAGGGATCTTGTCACGGATTTCCCCATCCCTGTGGCAGGATGATTCCAGAGTTCTCCACGGTGCCAGTGCACTAAGAAATGCCAGGGGCTTGGCTCCCCCCGAGAGCTGGAGGCTTGGCCAGGAAGCTTACCCGGCTTCATTCCTCCTCTTCAGGGAAGATTTACAAAGTCTCATAAACCCCCAAAAAGGATTCTGTAAAATGCATTTGTCCACATGCCCCTCAGTCCACCCTGTCAATTCCCTCTGCTCCCTACACAGGATAAAACATCTTCATCAAGAAACAAGGCTTTCTCTGAGCTGGGCTTAAACATACCAACTTTCATAAAACCAAACACTTGAAAAATAACCAATAAAGCACTGAAAAGACCCAATGCCCCCAACTTTAGTCCATAATAAAATATTAACAAACCTGTCTCCATCCTGTAGGTGGAGAAGCTAAAGCCCGTCACTGAAAAAATTCACTTCCGTTTCCCCCGCAGAGAAACACACAGCAAAATATTCCATAGAGTGGTTCTCATGAGATGTTCCTGCAATGAGCGAGCTTTAGTTTCCAATGCTTTTAATTTAGTTTATGTTACAAATGAATAATGTATGTATGGTGGAGAGTAACTCATTCAACATAAGTGTCACTTAGATAAGAAAAGTGTGACAGGATCCTGATGTGCTCCTAAATGTTACAGTAAGCACATAAATCGTTTTGTTTTCTGTCTACTTGAAGTAGAAAACTGCTGAGCAGATAAATGTAATGACTATAATTCTATTTTAAAAGATCCAGGAAGCATGAGAATAGAATTTGTACAAACATCAAGAAGGCAATCAGATTTGTCATCTTTTGTGACAAACTCAACTAGATGGTACGGGGTGTGGCCATCAAACCCATATGCACTTTCAGTGACAGAGAGCTTGCCAGGGCCAGGTTCATGGGCTCTGAGGCACAGGGGACCCACCAACAGCTGGGGTCTCTCTTAGAACATGATGGGCCAGGCTGGGAATTGCATCTGAAGTTTCTCAGGGTCCCTCAGCTGGAGACTCCCCGCTCCCACCCTGCCAAGCTTTCAGGTCCAGACCTGGATAGTGGGTGGAGGGGAAGACTGGCCTGAGGCGGCCCTGGTCTGCTCTGGCTCATGCTTGATGTAGATAAAATGTGTTTTGGGAGTCCCTTGGTGGTCCAGTGGTTAGGACTCTGCACTTTCACTGCCAAGGGCCTGGGTTCAATCTCTGGTCAGGGAACTAAGATCCTGCAAGCTGTGTGGCATGGCCAAAAGAGAAAAAAAAATGTGTTTTGGTGAAGGGAGGGCTGACTCTCTGAAGCACTCAGTGTAGACACTGGCTATATAAGAGACTGGGATTTGAATTTGCTTTAAAAATCAGGCATAACACAAGGAGATGGAGTGGGAGGCTGGGGTCAGCAGATATAAACTATTATATATAGGATGGATAAACAACAAGGTCCACCTGTACAGCACAGGGAACTATACTCAGTATCCTGGGATAAACCACAATGGAAAAGAATATTAAAAAAGAATGTAAATAATATTTAGACCCACACAAAAAAAATCAGGCATACCAATTTCCAGTGATTGCTTTCCCCACAGGCTCCTAACTCCCTAGCAGAGGAGGGCCTATGTGGAATGTGATACAATGAAATAATGTAGGAGAGAATGCAAGTGCCCAAAAGTCCCTCCGTTCTGTGGCTCAGAAATGAAATTGCTCAGAGGAACACGGTACATGCAAGTAAGGCTGTTAAGGCAGAGAATGTAAATTAGCAACCACCACCACCACAGGGATCACTGCTTCAGCAGCGGGAGGTGCCGTAACTCAGTGCCAACCAACAGCCAAGTTCAGACAAGTATTCCAAATCCTGCAGCCAGCCTGTGGAAACAGGCAGCATTGGCCCATTGTTCAATATCAGATCGCTGAAGCGAAACTTTGGAGTCGAGCAGATCTGTAAGCAGTAGATTTGAGAACCTGGACCAACCAGACTCCAATGCCTGGGGTCCCTTCCCTCCATCACGTGGCCTCACTCCTCTCTGCATCCTTGGTGCCTGGGGCGAGCATCACACTAGTCAGTGTGCGAATGCTCTATGAGGCAGGAAGTGGGGTGAGGGCTGTGGAAGCCATTTATAATGGCTGTTCCCATGGACAGCGGTGGCCGCTCCAATTTAGCTCTGATTTGCATACAATCAAGGCTAGGGTGGTGCCCGTAGAAGAAAAACGACATGACAAGGAATGTCTTCTTTAGTTTTCTGCAGAGTACCAGCATTTCCACCTGCTTTTCCTTTTTCAGCTTTCAAAAACCCAAAAAGACCATCAGGAGCTTGACAGGACATTCCTTTCTAGACACATGAATCACCTTGCATTTCTGTCTCGCTTTCAGCTCGTTCTAGAATGACGTGACCGTGGCATGCACCACATGAGTTCTCTGCTCTTTTCCTGGCAAATCTGTCTCAAAGCTCACCTCTGCCAAGAAATGTCCCCTTCCCAACAGCCCAAAATAACGACAAGACAGGAAGCTGCCCTCTCTGCTGTGGGCTCCACACCAGTTATGTGACTTATCTGAACCTTCACGGGGAGAAAGATTCAGTCATGCGTGGTTGGAATGTTCTCCATCACCATCACCACCATCACCATCATCATCTTCACCATCACCACCAACACCAGCACATTCATCGCCATAATTACCATCTTACGGTCTGCGGAGAGCAGGCGCCAGGGTTTGTGTGAGTTTGGGAATGCACATTTGGAGTCAACCAAAGGTGAGCAGGAGACCTCTGGACCAAGCAAGGTATGGGGCTTTACAGACACTATCATATTTAATTCTGTTCCGTTCAAACACAAGATCTCTGTAGAAACTGGGAGAGCCAGGAAGAAGGGAAATGCCAATTGGAACCCTCAGAGGTTGATATTAGGTCTCCATTTTATAGGTAAGGACTGAAGCTTAGAGTATTTGATCACTAAGTTACGGCAATATAGCCAAATGACGGCACAGCTGGGTTTCAAACATAAGCTGACTAATGGCAAGCCCGTCTTCTTATCATCTTATCACAGTGCCCCAAGCCTGGGCTAGTACCATTCTTTCCCCCATCGTCCATCCTGCCCAGACACTGCCTCCGTGTTCCTTCCTATGAGGAAGAGTGTTGACCATTTCTTCCCTGCTAGCATTTCTGGAGAGGTCTGGAATTAAAGCAAACAAAGGTCTCAGCCCTTTCTCTAAGCATCTGTGGCCTCTTTGATTACTACGGATGATTTGGACTAGAGAATCATCAAAGTCCCTTTCTCATCCTTGAGATCTCTACGCAGGTATCTTTTTCCTAAATTGCAAGATTTTAAAATTCCAACATGCTTGTGAGCTGACTCGCTGGTTTTAAAACTCTGATTAGGAAGCACACGAAAAAGTAAGAAATGACTTGACATGGTGGGATGAGCAGGGGTCTGTGCCTTCTGGTCCATCAGCAGCGTCCCTCTTCCTGTAGCCCACACGCACCTGCTCATTCCTCTCTGCACCCTCCTGCACGCTATGCACAGGAGCCCTTTTCCATCGTCTGACCTGTACAACGTTAACTGCCCCTCAAGACCCACTGGCTGAAGGATCCCCCTCTGGGATCTGGGGATCCTCTGCTCTCCATCTTTTATGACATGGCAATACCAGTCTTGCCAGGGACCCTGGTGATTGGTGCTAAAACTGTTACTACATCTCTTGTTAAAAGCCCAGCCTAGGCTATCTGGACCCTCAAGGAGCCATACGAACCCTGGTATGACAATTCTTTAAGTGGCTGGCATTTTTCAAGTCCACCAACAGCAGCATTGCAGTCGACCTTTGGCAAAATTTCAGTGAAACTGCATGAGAAAACCACACGGCTGCAGCTGCATTAGACACGCTCTGAAATTACGAGAGTAAATAGAATCACCTCCTTAAAGTGCTGCACGGCAAAGACAAATCCTTCACAGGTGTTCAAGGATGAACAGAGACCTCAGGTAACTGGGAGTGGAACGGTGGCTGAAGTACGAGAACGGAGATCAGGAGCTAATACAATATTTCCTATTTGCCTCAGTGAAAGCTGAAAAGTCACTCATTGAATGTTCCGGACTCATCTTTGTGTCTGGCTGTCACCGAACTTCCCTGGGGTGAGGCCGGTGGCTGTTGAATTGAGATGTGGGGGTGGGGCAGGGGTGACATCCAAGGGGAAACGAGTGACCTAAACTACAAATATCACATGACAGGACAGAGCGGGGACCTGGCATAAATATGTGAGGTCAGCGTCACCACCTGGGGCACAGGAATGATGCTCTGTGTTTCGTTTCTCCACTGATGCATCCTTGAATATTTCAGATGCTGTCTTAAGACAGGCAGAGACCATGTAAGCCTTTGTCAATTGCCCCATCACTCTTCTGCCTTTGCTGACCCTGGAGCCCAGTGTGACGTTCTAGTCAGATTCAGAGCATTGACTACGGGCCGTCCTGTGGCTGTGGTTCAGAGGCTCAGATGGCTGCATTTGTGCGTGCGCGCGCGCGCGCGCGCGCGCGTGTGTGTGTGTGTGTGTGTGTGTGTGTGTGTGTGTGTGTGTAGGGGGAAGGTGCTTTGCATCAACAGCAAACCTAACCAAAATCTCCCGGTATGAAGATATTTTTTAAAATATTTTATTTTAATTGAAGCATAGTTGATTTACAATGTGATGTTAGTTTCAGGTATACAGCAAAGTGATTCAGTTATATACACACATACACAGATTTTTTCTTTTTCAGATTCTTTTCCCTTATAGCTTATTACAACATATTGAGTAGAGTTCCCTGTGCTACACAGTAGGTCCTTGCTGGTTATTTATTTTATATATAGTAGTGTGTATATGTCAATCCCAAACTCCTAACTTATCCCTTCCTCCCCTTTCCCCTTGAAGGTGTTTATGCATGATTACCATTATTTACCACCAAGCAGAAGACAAACGAAAAACCGCAGTTCCCAAATATTTTGCCCATTTCTTCTAAACCAATTACAAAACCAAACAACAACAGCAATTTGCAAGGGCTGTGGACACAACGTGTTGCTTTTTGGGTTGTTGGTTCTTGGAAATAAGACAGGAAATGAGACTGCTACAAGTGAGGAGGAAGAGGAAAGGCCAAGGGATGTCTGAGCCCAGGACATTCCTCTACCCCTGGGCCTGGAGCTGGTGGCCACACAGGGCTCTTGGACCCCACAGAGGCCAAGCTGCTCAGGCACCCTTGCCACTGTACTCCTGTATCCTGGGCTCCAAGGGGGCACTTCACCCTTGGGCTCTGGACATCTCAAGGGTAGGGTCCTACAGGGCACGGTCAGAGCTGACAGTCACGAGTGCACATTACTGTAGGAATGGATGAAGAATGAATGAATGAGTGAGTAACTGGGGCTAGTCCAGCAGTTTGGGTCTGGACAGGGCAAAGAGATGCTGGTATAATTACAAGCGCCTTCAGGAAGACAGACAGACAGGTCCCCAGCCTGCCATCAATGCCTCCCCACCCAGCACCCCTACTCCAGCCCTGCCCCATCTTTCTCCACAGCATGCAGCCCCCCGTGAACTACTGTATTTTATTTGTTTGTTGTTTCTTTTCCCACTAAAATGTAAGCCCCACGAAGGCAAGGATTTTCACCTGCTTGGGTCACTGCTGTTTCCCTAGGCCCTAAAATACTGCCTGACACACAGAAAACCCTTGGTAGATTTTGTGGAATGAGTGAAAGGCTCTCTCTCCCTTCCTAGAACGGAGGGTCCCCGTGGACTTGTTTCCAGAGCACCCTCACCCTCTGCAGAAGAACCGGTGATGGCCGTGATGGGCCGGAGCACACCCAGGGCTCAGGGAAGAAAATGCAAGCAAGGAGCCCCATCAGCTCACATCAGGTAGGAGACCCAACAGCACCAGAAGGGCAGGGTGTGCTGGGGCATTGCTAATCAGGGCGGCCTTGACCGTGCCTTCCTATTCACATCAGGTGTGAAAAACATGTACCAGGAGATTCCCCCCCCACCCCCACCCCCAATTTCCAGATTGCCTGAGTTCAGTGAGAAAATAATCACTGAAATGCTTTTCCTCAACACAAGAGCTTTTGCTTTTAGCTGAAGAAGCAGCTGAGAATTCAAAGCAAGAGACCCGACCTTGGAAGACTTCAAGGTCTACACTCAAAACAAAGAAACAAACAACACCCAAATACTGAGTCACTCTCCCTCTGTTGTGAAACAGGCATGTGTTCTGCAACCAGTTATGTAATTAGCACGGTGCCTCTTACTATTGAAAGCAGGTCTGATTATATCAATCCTGGATTCAAAAACTTTCAGTGGCTCCCACTGCCTGGTTGGAATAAAGCCCCAGGCCCTTGACCGAGTGCCCGAAGGTCTCCACATCCCGGCCTCCATCTGACTGTGCAGTCCCGCTGTCTATTCAGCCTGGCTTCGCACCCAAGCTGCAGCCCAGCCCATCTGCCCCCACTCTCGCCCACCTTGTCCTTATACCTCATTCTGTTTTTCATACGGGTCTCTCTCCTACTTAGATGTCAGCTCCTAAGGTCGGAAACAGCATCTGTGTCACCCACATGTGCCCACATGTGAATGAAAAATGCCGCCTCCCATATCAGTAAACAAAGGATGTTACAGTCATCAAGCTGTCACATTACAGCCGCCCAATGGTGAGTCCCAAGGGAACTCAGGATAGACACAGGATGCCCACCATGAAACCATCAGACACTGCAGCCACCCCCAACCCTGAACCCTCAGGGGACTCAGGGTGGTAAAGAACAGCATACTGGCCCCAGATAGCGGAGGTGCGTATCAAAGGAATGATTTCAGTGCATCTTCCCATACACAGAAAAGCCCTACGTTCCTTAACTTTGAGATATCTGGTTTTCTTTAATTAACAGTCATCTTTTGATGTTCCAACTACCTGGTCTTTGTTGCAAAACCTCCTCTATATCCTAGCTCCTCCCTTACCTCCTGGGAGCAGTCCCTCAGAGCAATCTGAGGGTCTGTCTCCCAGGCTTAAGTCCTCAGAAAGTCTGCCGAATAAAATGTAATTCTCAACTTCTAGGCTGTGCATTTTTTTCGGTCGACATCCCGACGCGCAGACATCAAGCCCGTGCTTGTTCAGCGGGCCTGGCCTCCACTTGCCCTCTGTTCCGTCCTCAACAGAGGGACGATGGTATTGCTAAAGGTCCAGTCTAATGGCTTCTCTGTCCCCCACCCCCAGCCCCTCCCAACATTCACACCGGAATCCAAACCTCGCTGCACGCGTGCAGGCGTCATGGGGTCTGCTCCCGCCTGCCCTCCCGCTCCTCTGCAGCCTCCCGCACTGGATCAGCGCTTCCATACACCGTGCTCTCTGCCCAGCCCCGTGCTTTCCCCACGCTACTCTGCCTGTTCAGGATTCAGCACCTACAGGACCATCTGTTCATCTTCCGAGAGACTGCTCCTCGGTCATTTCCTCCGGGAAACCTTTCCACCTGCCCCAGGACCCACGCACCTGGGCCTCTCACCCGGGCCCCCTGCGCACATCCTCACCCTCTGTGGCTATCTGACTCCCTTACTGGGCCGTGGGCTCCTCGAGAAGAGGGACCATTTATGATTTGATCCCTGGGAAGATGTGCAATAACCATTTCCAGAAGGAACAGGCCTCCAGATCGTGACCGCTTTGCTCTGCTCCTTAGACTTTGAAAGTTACAGCTGCAAGACCTCTTGAAGATCCCACGTACGTCTGTGCAGCTATGAACTCACACCGGGCCCTTGTGGGACTGAAGACAGAAGGGAGGCATCAAAACTACCCTTTCCCCTTCCCTGGCTCAGACCATCTGTGGGCGTTTCTGAAGCAGAATCAACTGGCTAGCTTCCAGAAGCCTGGAACTACGAGAGGCAGAGAGAAACATCCGTCACCACAGTATCGTTCACTTTTCTGGCAGCTGCATGAGGACAGAAGGTTCTAGTGTTTGCTCATGAAAAGAGGTCACTACCGGGAGAAATTCCTGGAAGATCTTCTGACAAGGCTGCAAGTGCCCCAGATCTGCTCTGGCTGATTTCTGCTGGCCCTGGCAGCCTCTGGGATCAGAGACGCTGTCTTCCTGTCCCAGGGTCAGAGAGTCTGGGAGACTGTGTGTCATCACACCTGCCCTTGACTGTCTCTCCAGGGCCGTGAACTTGACATGGCCTCCCCTGTGTGCCTCCCTCTGGTGCCCGGCTTTGCAGAGACTCCTGGGAACTGAACCCCGTTTCAGATCATGCCTGCAGTTTCTGCAGTGCCCACACACATCTCGATGGCAGGAGCCCTCCTTGGGTCCTGGACACTACTGCTTCCTCGGGGCATCCCTGCCACTGGCTGTCAATGAGAAACAGGGAAGGTGAAGGTGTGGGTGTTGATGGTCTAGGGAAAGAGAGGAGCTCGCTTTACTCCCGGATGTTTGGGGATGGTCCCTGGGGGAGACCACAGGCTTGAGGCTGAACACCCAGGACAGCTGGGCTTGGGACGTTTTCAGATCCACACTCTAATTTCTGACAACAGTGCCTGATCACGGGAAGCCCTGATCATTCTAGAATGCCCTGTGCAGCCAGCAGACCTGCAAGTTGATTTCTGCAAGGTGCAACACCTGCAAGACACTGCAGGGGTTGGCACTCCCTGTAAGACCCACTCCTGCAGTTTACACAGGCCACGGTTAGGAGAAAAGCAGATTTGAAATCGCCCACCCTGGCCAGTAGACAGTAACAATTCGCATAAGTTATTTTACAACAGGAAATCCTGGTAAGGAACACGGAACTAACAAGTCACCACCAACCAGAAGAATACGGGAAAGGTCAAAAGAGACGTCAGTCCACACGTCCTACCCACCTCCCAGAATCCTCCTTGCTGGAATCCATCTTGGCGGAGAGATGCGCGCGCCACCGGAAAGGACCCTAAGTCAGAATGATTGGCCAGAGACAACCTGGAAACGGATCCCATCACCATAAAACCTGAGACTGCGAGCCACGTGGCAGAGCAGTCCTCCTGGGCTCCCTCACCCTGCTGCCCTCCTCCTGGGCGCCCCTTCCCAATACAGTCTCTTGGTTTGTCAGCGCGTGTGTCTCCTCGGACAATTCATTTCCGAGTGTTAGACAAGAGCCCACTCTCGAGCCCTGGAAGGGGTGGCCGATGAACTGAGCCTGGGCCGCGTTGTACCTCACAGAGGATGTCACAATGTGGTTGCTGGCATTTTTATGGCATTTCACAGCTCTTAGGGCTCTTGTACGTGTCTCATCTGATTCCATGACAATCTTTTGTGCTAGGTGGTACATGTGTCATCACCCTCCGTTTACAAATGAGCATCTGAGACTCCCGGAGCTTAAAAGACTTGCCCAAGGAGCCTTCCCTCTGGCGCAAGTGGCAGTGGACCAGGACTCAAACAGCTCTGGGGCCTGAGGCCAGTCACTCGCCAGCTCCACGTGAGTCCTGCTTCCTACTTGCTCGTGCAGATCAACTGCATTTTAAAAACCATGCATCTTCATTCTTGCCCTGTCACTGGGTTCATCAGTACCATTTTTTTAGATTCCGTATATATGAGTTAGCATACTGTATTTGTTTTTCTCTTTCTGGCTTGATTTGCTCTGTATGACAGACTCTAGGTCCATCCACCTCACTATAAATATCTCAGCTTCATTCCTTTTTATCGCCGAGTAATATTCCATTGTATATATGTGCCACATCTTCTTTAGCCATTCATCTGTGGATGGGCATTTAGGTTGCTTCCATGTCCTGGCTATTGTAAGTAGTGCTGCAATGAACATTGTGGTACATGTTTCTTTTTGGATTATGGTTTTCTTAGGACCAAATGTAAAATAGATAGCTAGTGGGAAGCTGCTGTGTAACACAGGGAGATCAACCTGATGATGGGTGATGACCTAGAGGGCTGGGATAGGGAGGGTAGGAAGGAGTCACGGAAGGGAGAGGATATGGGGATATATGTATAAATGCAGCTGATTCACTTTGTTGTACAGCCAAAACTGGCACAACAGTGTAAAGCAATTATATTCCAATAAAGAGCTAAATAAATACCAGTTAAACAAACAAAGCAAACTGACACTCAGCAACTCCAGGGCCTTTACAGTCCAAGGGCAGCCCATGGGCCAGCAGCACCAGCATCTCCTGGAAACTCCTTAGGAAAGCAGAACCTCAGGTCCACCCAGACCTACAGAATCATCGTCGGCCCTTCAACAAGATCTCGGGAGACTCACAGGATCTGAGGAGCTCTGTGCGAGGCAACATATGCTTTCCTCCCTGTGCTCTGGCTGACTTTTCTAGCTTCACATTGGGGAAGCAGCCTTGATGGGGAGGGCTCTGAGAGACTTCTCCCTGATTGCTTTTTGAAAACCACAAGAAAAGCTGGCTTATCTGTCCAGCGTCTGTCAACTACAAACTGGCACTTGCCACGGGCACTTGCCATCTACCTCTATCACAAGGATGAAATCACATGTGCTGCTGCAGCAGCTGACCTTCCACATCCCCTGAAAGGAATTCAGGTGGAGACCAGGAATGAGGCACTCTGTGCTTTGGAAAATGGGAGGAACAGGTCTTCAGATAGTTAGATGTTTTCAGCAGCTGATTTCATGAGCCCAACCCTTGCATCTCCTCATATCTAGAAAAGCACTAAATCCCTACATGGTGACGTCTGCTCCTCGCGACTGGCAGAACCCCCAACAAAATATGTTTGATTGCATATACTCCTTCTTTACCAAGATCACATATACACTTCCCCCCTGTCTCTTTGGAAAAGTTTCTCAGAGCTATCTGGGCTGCTGTCTGGGCTGTAGTCCTCATTTTGCCCCAACTAAAACTTAATCGTAACTCTCACATGTGCATTTTTCTAAAGTCGACACTTCCCTCTTTGAAAACGGTCTCTACCTTTTTCCTTTTCTCCCCAGCTCCCTCCTGAAACACTTTCAGCCAGAGACACATCTCCTCAGTGGACTCTAGAGCTTCTCCATTCATTTCCATAAAAGCACAAACATGGAAGATGTGATTTCAGTGTGCCTTGATTTCTGGGAATCCTCAAGTCTGTTTAAAGAACTCCCAATTCAGTAGGGGATTAAGAGGTACAAACTACGGATACACAGCAGGACCCTGTGGGGCTCCTGGGCATAAAAGCCATTCTATGTCCCCCATTTCTTGATTACAGGAAATAGGCTTCATTCAGCCTCCAAAAGGCAGATTCAAACAGTTGCTAATCAGGGAAGGGAGGAGATGCAGAGACAAGGGAGACCAGTCAAGAAACAGCAGTGCAGCCTTGGAGCAGGGTCCTGGCTCCCCCTCAAGGGATACACATAACCACATCTTTGAGCTGTTTTGCAGATACTGAAACCCCCACCAGGTGGAAGAGATGAACTGTATGCCGCCCACAAGCACACAGACCCCAGACTGGCTGGAACCAGAAGGCTGATGATGCTGACTCCCAATGACCTCACCACCAACCAATCAGAAGACTGTCCACGAGTGGATCACACCCTCCTCTTTGAACTATTGCTATAAAACGCCTCACTACCCCCTCCAGGTCGGGACACAGTTTTGAGGGCATTAGCCCACTGTGACCCCCTTTGCCTGGCAAAGCAATAAAGCTCTTCTTTTCCACTTCACCCAAAACTCTGTCTCCGAGATTTACTTTGGTGTTGGGGTACAGAGGGGGATTCGGCTTTACTATGAGGTATAAAACACGCTACAAGGATATATAGTACAACATGGGGAACAGAGCCAATATTTTATAATAACTATAAACGGAGTATAACTTTCAAAAATTGGGAATCACTATACTGTACACTTGTAACTTATATGATATTGTACATTGACTCTACTTCAATTAAAAAAAAAAAAGCCAAAAAAAAAAAAAAAAAAAAAAAAAAGAACTTCCAGTTTGAGTTGTGACACAGTCATGACTTCCTAAGTGAAGTCTGTGATGTTAACATTTTCCTCTCCCCTTTTTGAGAAAGAATGTTCCTTCACTCCTCCAAGGGTGCGCGTGGCTTAATAATTGGTTGGTAAATTAGCCGCTCTGTTTAGCCACAGGGAGAACACAGTTTACAATCAGAAAAATTTTTTTAAGTGGTGAGCTAAGCTTTATTACAGAAATTGGGCAAGGTTTTAACTGGCTTCTCTAATCAAGTTACGGTTCTGCCCCCTGCCCTCCACTGTTCTCCAGCTGACACACCAGTCACCATCATCTTTCATGATTCTTCCCAGATACTTTTTACAGGAAGACGCTAAGATGAAATCAAGGTGTGATGTCTTCCTATGTTTAATCTGCTTCAATGAACTTTCATTTTTTCCTTCCTTGACCTTTTAACCAACGGAGCTTCATTCCTTCTGTGTTGTTTCAGCACAATTAGTTAATGGTGCCTAAGTGGCTAGCAATGCTAGCCTTGTCCCAAGGTAAGCAGCAGGTCGCAGACATGCGTTTAGGGCAGTAGCCGGTCCTGATCTCAGGGGAGCCCCTCTTTGAGCTGCCATGTTTGAAGGAAGCAGGGAAAGACCATTTCATCTTCCCTCCAGTAATTCTCCATCAAGAAAGGGCACATAAGCTCACTTTATGAGATGCAGCAGCATAACATTCTACTCCGTTTAAAGAAAGGCAAACTCCTAATTACAAATTGAATACACTCAGGGCTACTTTACTGTTAAATACATCATCTACTGAATTCTTGCTTTTCTCCATGACTAAAAGCAGGCCATTATTTCTCTCTTGCCTTTGGGGCAATCTGGGGCCCTGTCAAAGTTTCTAAACCAATTGGTTTCAGTCTGCTTTTAGCTGCTGTTCAGAACAGGTACATTAAGTGCCTCTTGCGTGATTTCTGGCTGGTCCGTGAAGCCACTGGTTCAAGTCAATGCTGGCAATGCCCCCGGCCTGGGATCTGGTTCCAGGCTCCAGGCGGCCCCATGCCTTGTCTTCAGAATCCCCTCCAAGTCCTTTCCACTAAGAGGACTTGTGACGCTGGTCTTGTGACTCAGTCCGAGCTCCATCAGCACCCCCTACTAGAAACTAGAGTGCTCTAACTTACGACTTTGTCTTTTAAAGAAGCCGGTCCAAATTCCCTCTGGACATTAAAAAAGTTTGAGCCTTCACACGTCCAAGTCTAACTTTCCAGTGACAAAATGGTAGAACCTCAGAGAAAATTGCTGATTGGAGTGTAACCTCCATTCCCTAACCTCCTTGCTCCTTGGACCCTATGATGTTTTTAGCTAGCTTGCACCTTGTAAGGGCAACTTTTCAGAATGGGGCTGACGTTTGAAGCAGATGGTAAACGGGACGTGGTGATTGTATGAGGGTGTGTGTTTGGTGGGGTGGGGGCAAAGCGGGGAAGAAGGCAGTAGTGAAAGAGTAAAACAGCCCCCAACTTTCAAATTTTTTTCCACTTCTGGGGCTGATGAAAGATATATTCCCAGGGCCTACCTGGTCACCTTGGCCAGCATTCTTTCCTGGTTTTTTTTTTTTTTTTCTGAGTAGATGTGATCTGGGCCAACAGTGAGTCCTTGATATAGCCATGGAGGACCTCAGCTTTGGGCGACCATGAGATCCAGGGACTGGCATAGTTGAGCCCCCAGGGCCAACGATGACCATTCCAACTCCCGAGGAGTCCGGGGAGCCCTCCTGTACACTGCGGTCAAGGGCTGGTGTCAGGGTTTCTGGCCTCTTTTGAAGGGAGGTCACATTACGTGTGAGGAAATCCAGTCAACAAAACTCAGACAGTGCCTTGACTTTGAGGGCCACACGGCCAGATATTCAGACCCACGCAACCACATAACCAAAGGAGGAACTGGCGTGGGTTGGAGAGGAACGGAGTAATCAAGTCTTCGCCACGAACACCGCCAGGAGGGAAGGTAAATTACAGCAAGCAGCCCAGTCACCGGGCCCCATGGACCTGTCCTCAGCCCAGTCTGAGGAGGGATAACAGAGCTACAGAGTTTCTCCATTTCTACCCTTTCTGGGGACCTATCACAGCCCATCTCTGGAAGATGCTGCCTTCTCCTGTCTAATATAAAGGAGTTCCTAGGGTTGAGGGGCTTGAGGCAGAGGAAAGGTCTGAGGGGAGAGAATTCCGATTCTGGAACCTAAGACAGGAGGTGACACGGTGACTTCTCACCATAATGCCCACTGGCCCCTCCTGGCATCCACTGCCAGGGTAGTCCAGCAGTATCAGAGCTCGGGAGAGCAGTCCAAGTGCCCTGCCGGCATCCCAGCATTCGGGCATCCCAGCATCCCAGCATCCCGGCATCTCAGAGGTGCCTACCTGTATCTCTGCTTCACCGATTGCTTCTCCGCTGACTTGCAGACATGCCCCGCATAGTACAATGGGAAGAATAAAAAGTTCCAGTTGGTGGCAAACCACGTCAGGGTGAAGGGAGCATCGAACTTCCTGAAGGTCAGCTTGGCGAGCTGCGTGGCACCGGCCCAGGAGGAGCACACGCACAGCACCACCGCCACACCCCAGAAGATCTTCTTGAGCTGCGCCCGGGAGCATCTCCAGCAGTGACGGCTCGGTCTCCCGCCGGTGTCGGTCCCCGCCGGCGCCTGGGCCTCTGCCGGGCCCGGGGGGTCCCGGGGGCGCTCCTCCCCTGGGGGAAGAGAGGGGCATGGTTAACCGGGGTCTCCACACATTCACAGTAGTCCGGATGAGCAGGAGCAAGAGGGCAACCAACCCGCCACTGTCGCTGTCATGGCCAGCCACTCTGGAGAGGGGAGGGGGGGGATGGGGATGCGGCCGTGAAGGCAGCTTCCTGAAACAGAACTTAAAGACATTGCCACTGGTTTTCTTATCCTTTAGAATCCTGACCCTCAAAAGATGGTTCGTGGGCTGGCAGCATCAGGACCACCCCAGCTTGCTGGCAATGCAGCATCTCAGGAACCCTGGCATCAGGATCTGCACTTCAACAGGTGATCTCCCTGCACTTCTGGAGAAGGGTAAATATTTCTCCAGGAGAGAGTGGCTGAAATATTTCAGCAAGTGTCAGCTCACACGGAGTGATGTGCTACCTGACACGCAGCAGTACCAGGGGCGGGGCATTGCCCCCCGAGGAGGTCATAGGCCTTGACCTCTAAAAGCTGCCAGGACATGGAGAGAAGCTCCTCCCTGCCTGTTCCTTAAGGGCATGGATGCCAAGAGTCTCATCTTCTTTTGCATGTAGAGCAAAAATGGCTCTGTCCCTCTTATTTCTCTATTTGCTCTTACTGACTTCCAGCGGATGGCCGTCAGTCCCACTCTGAAGTGTTACTTAAAAACCACAGCCTCCGGCAGCCGGTGCTGTGAGAGGTCTCAGATGCTCCATTCGAGAACCGTGTGACTTCTGGAAACCGGGCTGCAGCCCAGAGCGTGGCCGTGCGGCAGTGCTGTTCCCACAGACCCTGAGAAGGCGGAAAAGGCGTTATTTTCCACTGTTTGGTTTTCATTCATGATTGTGTGCAGGTCAGCCAGATGGAAATTTAAACAGAGCTGTAATTTGTATAAGGTGTGACCGTGGATGGATGCGAATTTCCAGGAGACAGCCTACTTGCCTTGTATATGTTCATCCAGGCACTTAGCTGAAGGAGGACATACACTGTGGGGGTACAGGAGATGCGGGCAAAATATATTGGGGTCAAATGTACTCTATGGATTTTGTTTAAATGTAATAGTAATTTAAATAGCTCTAATACCATGGAACCAAGTTTTGTATATCATACTGTCTGGAATATAACATTTCTATGAGGCAAAAATCCTGATTCAAGGTAGCCTATTATATACACGTTAGCTATTCCTATCATTAATTGCCAGGTCTGGTTGTATCTCTCTCCTTTTTTTTTTTTTTTTTTTTTGGCCGCACCACACTGCTTGTGGGATCTTAGTTCCCCCACCAGGGATCGAATCTGGGCCCTCGGCAATGAAAGCCTGGAGTCCCAGCCACTGGACCGCTAGGGAATTTCCTGGTTTTATCTCTTTTAGCCAAAGGTAATGCTAAGCCTTCGTGGCTGCTCAAGGAGAGATAATGTCCTTTACTGGCCCCAAATCCTTGACACCATCTATATTGTGCTTCTTTACCCGCTTTATTAATATTTAATCTCCCTCTTCCTCTTTTTCTTCATGTGTATATATATATATATCTGAGCCAGAAGGCCCTTGGAAAACCAAATGCTTGTCCACGTGTGAGCTTCCAGCAAGTTGTCTGTTTCTGGCATGGGCTGCGGGGCAGGGAGAAGCAGAGGGGGCAAAAGAAGGCAGATTCCTCTCCTTTTTCTTGATACCCTCCCACCAGGACATCTTGACTTTGTTCACAGCGAATTCCCATGACTTTCGGCAAATTCATTTTCAGATAGAAGCGCACATATTTCAATTTATACACTGATTCCCTGACGTTCAGGGTGAGCCTCGGCAACCCTTCCCTGGGATAATTTTCAAGCTGCGTCAACTATCAAAAACTCACACTGAAAAGATAATTATGGAGATGAAAAAAAAGTCTACTTAGAAAGGAAATGCAGTTTCATGGTACTAACTGGCCACTTAAGAATGGAGTCTGGAGGAGGCTGAACAAATTCAGGCTCACAGCATGTTTTCTCATTTAGTTTTGCATTACACCAAATTAAGTTTTGCAGCTTAAAGAATTAAGCAATGGCTGATGCTGTGTCGCCATTACAATGAAAGAGAAGAATCACCAAATCATGTAATATTGTACGGTTAAAATGCACCTATAGATTTGGATTAAAGAAGTTATTCTCTAACTTTGCAACCTCTCTGGCTCATTTGACCAGGGGAATATTGATAATACACAAGCAAAATATCACCTTGCACTTTCCCAAAGTGTAATGCAGTTAACAGGTATTATAAGGAAAAAGGATCCCACAATCAGAAAAGTTTGGGAAACACTAGGTGAGTCAGAGACAGGTTCCTTTGCTGTAGGAATATTCAGGGGCAATGGATGTAGCGGATTTCCAAAAGGCAGCTAGAGAATGTGTGCTTCCCACATCATCTAAATGCAACACCTATGGTAGGACTAGGGTCCCTTGGAACACACTTTGGGAAACACTGCAATACCCCCATAAAGAATCAGAGGTATCCAAACCTAATTCATTGCGAACTTTGTTTCACCGCACTGAGTCTCCTATAGTAATAATCACTTACCAATTTCAGTACGTCACTCACTCCTAATAATTCTTTTAAACTAAACCTACCTCGTGTAAACCAAAAATATTCTTTACAGAATCTTGAGAAAAGCACTGCATAGCATAAGTAAAAAGCAATGCACTGTATATTAATCTTAGTACCCAGAGATATCACTGGACATTTCGCTGCATTTTCCCCAGTCTTTTGTATCTTTGTACAACACGCATGCACGCACGCACACACACAGAACAAAACTGGGGTCATACTGTATTTTCGGCCAGCAGTCATTTAACCTGTTGCATAAGAGCGTGGACTTTATAAATCTCACAGGGCTCCGTATAGTACAATGCATCCTAGGAGTATCTCAATCCGCTAGGAAGTTGCCATGAAGCGTCCATCTGCCCTATGCCAAGAACTTTGGGCTGTCAATAAATAAATATAAAACATGATTACATCCTGCTCTTGAGGAATGGACAGTCTATCTGGAAGTGACAAACGGATCTATGAAAGAATTACAGAACAACTACAAATGGAGAGATTTTGACTGTAAGGCAAATTCTAAAGAGAGTGCAACCAGTGCAGGCTGTGATCACAGTAAGAAGAGTCACAGAAGGCAGAAGCTGTGCCTTGCAGGTTGAGAGCCAGAGGGACAAGAGAAGCAAAGTTCAGGGTCAGGAACACACTTGGTCTGTCCCAGGAATGAAGAGGAAGATGGTGAGATCTGAAATCCACCGCCTCCTTGCCCCACTGCAATAGCCAATCTTGCCTTGGTCAGACACGCAGCAGGAGAAATTGCCCAGCTGGCAGAAGGGACTTCAGCAAATTCAGATTTTGGAATTTACTTTCTCTCGGAAGTAAATATACATTATACATGCCCCAGTGTCCATAACAGACAGATACAATTAGTTGAACCGTACATATAGAATGACATAATGAATTTGGTTAGCAGATGCGTTCATTCCTTGCTATTTGAGCCCCAGCAAATGCATCGCATCCTGTCATTCTCAGGATCATTTTCAATGAGCTGTTCAACTGATGCTGTTTTCAGAGAGAAGCAATTACGCTGAGGGTGGCAGTATCCCCTCTCAAGAGCCTCTCATATCTTCCCATGCAAGAAACTTTGGTTTACTTTCTCTCCCCTCCTAAATTACAAGGCAAATGCTTCCTCTGTGTTT
This sequence comes from Hippopotamus amphibius kiboko, assembly GCF_030028045.1. Classification (NCBI taxonomy): domain Eukaryota; kingdom Metazoa; phylum Chordata; class Mammalia; order Artiodactyla; family Hippopotamidae; genus Hippopotamus; species Hippopotamus amphibius. The sequence continues at coordinate 82,528,154 of NC_080190.1, read as the reverse complement.
GATGTCACTCCTGTATGACACCTGAAAGAGGCAGTGCAGAGTGTTCGAAGAACACAGTACTGAGTCAGCCTCATGCTGTGTCCTACCACAGCTCCTTGGGCTACTATTACACACTGGAAATACTCTTTCTGTCACCCTCATTCACCAACACCCCCTCCCCACTAACAACCCCTCTATTTATGATCTTGAACTTTCCATCCTAACCTTGCACTTGAGCCAAGAGTTCCGGGCTCAATGCAAAGTAGATTATATACTTTGGCCCAATGGTTGTGCGAACAGATGCAGTCACTGTGGAGTCACACATTTCCCTTTGGCGGTGTTGCCTCTAAATGCTCTGTTTATGCCACTTAATTCACTCAGAAGTGCTGGGGGACAGGTGGGCTCTTCTCGGTTCTATTACCAGAGATGCTTCCATTGAGCATTTCGGAAAAAGATGTGTGTGTGTGTGTGTGTGTGTAGGGGGAGTGTTCTCCTGTATACAGTGTATTCTCCACAGCATGCGGAGATATAACTATACCTGTGCGTGAACTTCCATCCCGAGCTGTGTTCAGAGTCAATTTACTGAAACCGTGTATTAGTCCTACCTGCAAAATCACACTTGATACTTCTCTCCCACCAGGGATTTATAAAACATAAGCACTCTTTGGTCAAGCAGTACCTAGAGGCAATGTCTGCTCTGCAGAAGGAAACTCTAGCTTCTAATGGGTGAGTTGGAGGTCTGGTTTAGTCACTAACTCATTCTGGGACCCAGGTAAGTGCCCTGTCTCATGAGCTGTCCACTGCTTTCTGCTGAGAAAATGATGAATTGGGGGATTTTTAGGTTTGTTTAGTAAAAGTCATTTCTCCAATGAGAAAGCAAGAACAATTGGAAAATCACTGACACTCTCAACTGCAAGTTTCCACAACATGGCTCTTCCAAGCTTCCAAGAGAACACAAATGTTTCTTTTTTGAGGTCCCCTGAAACCTTAAGTAGATCCTTGATGACTCTCTGAAGAAGTGTCCAGGAAGTTTTGCACTTAGAAAGTGCAAGAGTCATGTCTTAGGGATGACAGACCCAGAGCTGGGCTCAAATACCACCCACCGACTGGCCTGGTCCCAGCCTCCTGAAAACAGAGGAGGTATCACGGTGCAGAGAACAGGAGAAGATACCTCCCCACGACACGTCCATCAATAAGATCTCTACAGTTAATTTTTCAAAGCTTTCTTGAGGCCTAATTTTCATAACCATAAAATTCACTTGTTTCGGGAGTACAATTCATGATTCTTAGTAAACCTACAGAATTGTGAAACCATCACCACCAAGTCCTAGAACATTTCTGTCACCTCAAAATCAGTCCTCAAGCACATCTGTAGTCACTCCCCCTGCCCCCTAATCCCAGGCAACCACAAATTTGCTTTCCACCTCTACAAGATTTGCCTCCCCTGGATATTTCATATAAATTTGTAAACTTGGGACTTCCCTGGTGGCACAGGGGTTAAGAATCTGCCTGCCAATGCAGGGGACACGGTTTCAATCCCTTGTCTGGGAAGATCCCACATGCCGCAGAGCAACTAAGCCCGTGCACCACAACTACTGAGCCCGCGAGCCACAACTACTGAGCCTGCAAGCCACAACCACTGAAGCCCATGTCCCTAGAGCCCATGCTCCACAACAAGAAGCCACTGCAATGAGAAGTCCGTGCGCTGCAAGGAAGAGTAGCCCCCACCCGCCACAACTAGAGAGGAAAAAAAGCTCATACACAGCAACGAAGACCCAGCACAGCTAAAAAAGAGATTAATTTTAAAAAACTTAAAAAAATTTTTTTTTTAATTCGTAAACTTTTGCATCTGACTTCTTTCACTTAGCATACTGTATTTGGGGTCCCTTTATGGCATGCACAGCATGCATCAGGAGTTCACTCTTTTTACGGCTGGGCAGGAGTCCACGTGGATTTTCCATATTTTGTTTATCCGGTCATCAGCTGATGGACAGGGGTATAGTTTCCAGTTTTTTGGCTGCTGTGAAAAATGCTGCTGTGAACACTCACATATAAGTCTTTGTGTGGATATGTTCTTGTTTCTCCTGGGTGGACTAGTTAACAGCTTTAGACCACTCAGCCAATCAACATTTACTGACGCCTACTGGGGCACAGACAGACATCCCCTTTCCTAGAAGAGCTTGCTCGGTCCAAGTGGTAGGGCTTACAGCGTCCACGTCACAGACGGTTCAGCGTCTCCAAATCCATCCAAACAAGACACAGTTGACAGCTGCTCTGGGAATACAGCCCCCACCCTTTTATTTTTCTGGATTGCCCAGGGGAAGAGGGCTTGATAATTTTCCCATTTATTGATCACTGACGCATATATCGTTCAGGGCCCGGCCGCCCGACTAAATAGCTTTTATAAAATCAGGAGCTGGGAAGAAAGCTTTTGTTTATGGCCATTTGCAAATGCAATTTATCTCCCAAAAATGCAGTTTAGGTTTTGTTTATCTCATGTACTCATTAAATACCTGCTCAGTGAATTTATGTGTGATTGGTTTTTTCAAGCCTAGGTTTGGAGGAAAGGGAAGAAAAGGCTGTCACATGTATAAGGGCACCATGGGCCCTGGGTGTCCCCAAAGCAATCCTGATTTCATATGTCCTGACCGATGAGGTCCACTTGCACCTGCCAGACCATTTGTTTGGATTCTTGCACTTTGGGTCAGAAATATTCCCATGACTCATATGCTGAGTCCTCAGCCGTGCTCCTGACTGGCACTGGTCCCTGAGAAAAGATGCAATCCACAGATAATTAAACTTGACTCTGAGTAAGGGAGAAGAAGAGGGCACAGGGAAGTAAAAGACAAGTGACAGTTTTTTTTTTTTTTATTTTTCTAGGCTGCATCATGTGGCTTGCAGGATCTTAGTTCTCCAACCAGGGAAGTAAACCTGGGCCCTTGGCAATGAAAGCGCAGAGTCCTAACCACTGGACCACCAGGGAATTCCCCATGACAGTTAAACACATAGTATATATGTCATGTTCTCTGCCAGGAGATAATATACCTTTTTTTGGAAAAACCTGTCTTAATGTTGGTGGACGGAGTGTGACTATCCTTGCTTTGCAGATGGGACAGCAGAGGGTCTGACAGTTACTCTCCCAAAGCCAAAGACCAGTGAGAGGGGCTGAATGCAGTTCCAAGCATCTGTCTCACTCCAAAGCCTCCAGAGGAATGGAGAGCATCCTTATTCTTCCCTTTGGAAGCTGATCAGGGCCATGGTGCTGAACACCCCAGTCAGAACTGCCAATCACTGAAGAAGGACTTCAAGTTTCTACTTTTAAATTTGGAACATCCTGAGTATGTATGGAAACTCTGGGCTGGGACTCACCACCACGGAATGAGGGCTGTCATGAGCTGGGTGTCTGTGTCCTCCCTCAATGTATATGTTAAGACCATAACCTCCAGGGGCAGCATTTGCAAATGACACCTCTAAGGACATAAGGAAGGTTAAATGAGGTCATAAGGGTGGGGCCCTGATCTGAAAGGGTTGGTGGCCTTATATTCTCCTATTTTCTCTGTGTGCACACAGAGGGGAGGCCGAGTGAGGACACAGCAAGGAGGTACTCGTCTACAAGCCAGGAAGAGAGTCCTCACCAGAAACCAAATTTGCCCAGACCTTGATCTTGGACTTCCAGCCTGTAGAACAGTGAGAAAATAAATGTTAAGTCATCCAGGCTGTGGCACTTTGTCATGGCAGCCCGAGCAGAATGACCTGAGGGTGTTACAGAGGGGAGTGTGCTTTGCTTGTGAAGGTGTGAAGCATGGACCCAGAGCTGTCACTGTGCAAGACAGGATGTGGTGACAAGCTGCAGGTGAGGTTTTGTTGTGATAACTCTTAGAAGAAGAAATAACTACCAGGTCATAGCCAAGAGAAGACTAAAGAGACATGTAATGTGGTGGCCTACACAGGCTCCTGGAACAGAAAAAGGACATTAGGTAAAAGCTAAAGAAATCCGAATAAAGGATGAACTTTAGTTAATAATAATGTATCAATGTTGGTTCATTAATTGTGACAAACGTACCACTGATAGAAGATGTTAATAATAGAAGAAACTGGATGTGAAGTATTTAAGAACTCCGTGTACTATCTCTGCAACTTTTGTGTAAATCTAAACTATTCTAAAATAAAAGATATGTTTTTAAAAAAAGAAAGAAAGAACTGCCGTGGATGACTAGATTAGAAATATCAGGTACTACCTTGTATTTGTTTGCCTTCCCTGAATTCCTTAAGCCTTTGTTGTGATTCCCGGAGATTAGCCTCTAGAGATAGAAGAAAACATGGCAGCTGCAAAGCCGTTTTTAAAAATCCAAATTATTTCCCTGGTGTGGGTACAGAATTGGGAGGTGAATGAAGGCTGCTTTTTGGGGGGTGGAGTAGGGGATGGAGAGAGGCTTTTCTGAGATTCCCCCAGGGCTGCAGAGCTAGTCTGAATCAGGTCTAGATTTGGTTCACTCCTCTGCCATCATTACCACCCTAGTGAACAGACTCTTGTACCGGCCTTTCCGCCCCACTCCTCACATCCTTAGAGGTCCCCGAATAGCTCCCAGGGTCCAAATCACACCGCCTCTTGCAGTGGATTTAAGACAATTCTGGAATGTTCACAGCCTTAGGCGAACGTGACTTGTGAGAAAGTGACTGGATGTGGGTAAGCTTGAAATAATGCCCTTTGCGCCTTAGGGGAGGGAAGGGGCCCCGTGGGAGGGGAGCAAGGGCCTGTTTGGATCTGTGGTCGGAAGACACCTGGGCTGGAGGGGATCACTTTTAATCCCCACGCCTGCCAGTCGTGACCTGTTCAGCCTCCAGAAGTCTCACCGTTCCCACTGCCCGCCTGGGCACATCACACCTCTGTACACAGCAGGTGCTCACCAGGGACAGATCTGGGGATATTCCGGCACTGCGGGTGACCGCACACAAACACCGACACACGTACGCACCCCACTTCCCTGCTGTTTCTCTTCATCAGACGTGAGGATGCCCTCACCTCTATGTGTTGAGACAGGCTGCTGTGTCTCACTGGGAGAGGGGGGTTACAAGAGGGCAGACTGCCCGCAACACGGCCCCCCAGGAAGGAAGGGGTGCGTTTAGCCTTTCCCCCTTGAAGGGGAGCAGGCGGACAGGGTGATGTTTTAACTGGGGGCCTGGGTGGTTATAAAACTCATCTTGATGCACAAAGCATGTCATCTAAAACATCCCATTCTCAGTGGAGTTGTGTAACATACATCTGTAAGGCAGGACTGAGCTTGCGTGGTCAAGGACCCAAGTGCACTTGGCCTTAAGGTATGACAGGAGTCCTCCTCGGCCTCGGTCCTCCCCGAGGGCAGGCCCTCTGCATGTGCTGAGGGTGATGGGCTGAGCTCATCCGGGACACAGAGGCTTTGCTGCGGAAACACCCTGGCCAGCCTCAGACAAAGCTGGGAAGCTGCGTGCTCCTCTTCGGGGTCTTTCTAGACCTCTTTTTGTACCCTCATCATGGGTGGGCCGTGCTCTCACACACACACACACACACACACACACAGAGGCCAAATTTCTAACTTGCCCTAGGTCTCATTCCCTCAGAGCTCCACTCTTTAATGGAGCTAGTAAAGGGTTTTAATCAGATAAACCAGTCTCTGCTAATGAGTAAGCTACGTACTAGACTCAGACTTTCGCTGCTGAAAGAGCTGATGGAAGATCTATTCTAATCCCCTTTCTTTTCAGACAAGAGAAGCTCGGGGTTCCAGGAGGTGAGGAGACACGTCCGACACGTGAATTGGCTGGTGGGGGAGCAGGACACGAAGCGTCCCATCCGCGTCCTACCCCCACGCGGGGTTCGTCCCCTACACACTGCCCCCAAGTGACACGGTGTCTTAACCAGTGAGAACGGATCACTCGTCAAAAAGGCTTTCAAGAATTCTCTCTCTTCTTGGCTCTCCCATACAGCTCCTCCGAACCCTCTCCCGCCTCTGCGAGCCTTCAATGCCCATCCTGGGAGATGGTGCCCCTTCATACATGACAAGATCCAAGTCACCAGCTCAGGTCCTCAGCCTCCCTCCCCTGCAGCACACGTTTCTCTGTATCTCCTTCCTTCTCCTTTGCTGAACCACCCCTTCTCTGGTCCGGTCTGTCTTCCCCGGCCCCTACGCCTCTGCTACCTCAATCACATTCTCCCGGGGCAACCACAGACCTGTCCCGGCACCAGCCTCCTTCCTCCGGTTTACAGAAACACCAGCTCTCCCCCGATCTCTCCCCTGTCCCCTAAAGAGAGCATAACTTCCCTCACCTCTCTCCCTGCCTAACCCCTTGACCCGCTTTTCTTCCCCATCACCAAGCACTCACCCCTTGCAATCTGGCTCGTGGACCAGCACCCACTTAAAATTGTTTCTACAAGACTGCATCCTTTGGGGCTTCCCTGGAGGTCCAGTGGTTAGGATGCTGCGCTCTCACCGCCGAGGCCGAGCCTTCGATCCCCGAGCAGGGAACTAAGGTCCCGCAAGCTGCATGGTACGGCCAAAAAAAACCAAACTAAAACCGAACCAAACCGAACCAAAAACACTCCTGCGTCCTTTGGCTGTATTTGGTACCCCCATCACGCTTCCTCTTTCTTGGTCTCCTTCCTGGGGTTTCCATTATGCCGAATGAGCTGGGTTCTGCCTCCTCGCTGCCTCCCGTATCTCCCCAGCGTCTGTGGCCGGCAGGCTTCTGGGCAGCCAGTTCATCCCCGCGGAGCCATCGCCCCCCTGATTTGTCTTCACCACCTCTTTCTCCCAGGTCCTTGCCTCCTACACGCCACACCTTACCCGAAGGCACTGCCAAAGCCTCGCCTTCAACTTGTCTAAATTTGATGTCCCCTGTCTCCTTTGCTGTGACTGCCAATGGCATCCTCATCTTTATTATTTTTTTTATTTCATTTTTTGGGGGGCTGTGCCATGCGGCAGGCATGAGGGATCTTAGCTCCCCGACCAGGGAGCGAAACTGCACCCCCTGAAGTGGAAGCGTGGAGTCCTAACCACTAGGCAACCAGGGAAGTCACAGCATCTTAATCTTTAGAGTCCTCTTTAACGGCTCCCTTTCTGCCCTCCTACTTCAACTCTGTGGTATACTTTGGTGTTTTTGATTCTATTGTAATTCCTTTATTTAAAAATATTTATTGTGATGAATGAAATCACCTTCATGGCTGATTCTGAACATCACAGCCATGCATCTCAGACTCAGATGGTGTCTCCCTTCTCTCCCATGCCTCCCCCTTCCTTCCTGCTTCAGTCCACTCTTTTGAGTCCAGCATTCGGGAGGCCTCCATGTTTGCCCGTGGTCAGCCTTGACCTTGGCCCCTTCCTCCCTTGACTTCTTTAGATAACCTAGGCTCTGGTCCCAGCAGACCAAGTGCCACCCTTTCCTAACTCTGCACCTTGGTCTGGGGACTGTCCGTGACAGGATCCCTGTGTTCTTACCTCCTACCTACGAAAGCAGAAGGCAGAAGCATGACTTCTACCATGGTGCCCCAATTATGCTCCCCGAAGACCAATTCCAATGAATACAGAGTCATCGCCTGGAGTTCAGTGATGAAAAAGGTTCTGAGGCCAAGTCCAGGCTCAGCAGGAAAGAATGTCCTTTTAGTTCGTCATTTTGGCAACTGGGGATAATGGTAGCAAGAGTGGCCGTCTGTGTCCCAGCCAGAAGTGAGCTCGCCCTCTGTGGAAACTCACGATTTCTTTTACATTCCTTTCACGGAATTTAAAAAAACTGCATTTCAACACGCAATCATCCTTTGCGTGCCTTTGTGACATTTCTCACTTGTTCGGTCAAGGATGATAACTGGCTTCTCTTCACGTCCCCAGTCATATCTCATTCATTCTCTTGCACATGTTAGGTAACATATTGGATCAACACAGGAATGATTTTTGTCCTTGAGGTTTCAGGCCCAGGGCTTCTCAAGACAAGACACCTCTCGGGTTGGCCCCCAAGGCTGTGTATCCACATATATAATAATCAAGTCTCCCAGGATGACAGTCTTATCCCTTTAATAAAAACAAAGGACCCAGACCTAGGCCGGGGCAGCCGAGACAGGCTGACTTTGACCGCCCTGGCACGGAGGCACGAAGAATACCAACAGCAGCAGGCCCTGTGAGCCGCAGCGGTGGTCCAGACCTCCAGGTCCCACTGTGACGGGAGCTTCGGGAGCAAACATTTACGGAGCCCTTACAAGGTGCCAGGCCGATACGGATGTGGAGCCTGGTACCCTCGCTTCCTCATCGCATGACCTTGGGTGAACGACTTCTCTGAGTCTCAGTATCCCTGTTGGAAACTGCAGTAGCAAGGCTTCCTTCCTTTGGAAGGAAGGGAGAGACTGTAGCCATCTTGATAGGCTCATGAGCAAAAACTATTACTCTCCGTATTATTATTATTTTTTGGCTGCACCATGCAGCTTGTGGGATCTTAGTTCCCCAACCAGGGACTGAACCCACACCCCCTGCGGTGGAAGTGGAGAGCTCTAGCCACTGGACCTCCAGGGAATTCCCTACGCTCATTATTGAGAGGGTTATACTGTAACCCTCATTTCCATAGGAAACAACTGATTCCCAGAGAGCTCTAATCATTAAGCCAAAGTTACCTGATTCAGCAGGAGTGGTGGCCCCGAAACCCGGTCCATCTAATTCCAAAGCCCTCATTCTTTCCACAATTCTACACGCGGCCGGCCTCTTGGGGGAATTTACTGTCTTGTCCTCAACCATTAATTCCTCTTGAATGTATTTTACTGAACAGGAATTAGCTGGTTGTGAATATAAACGATCCAAGTAAATACAGCTCCACTGAAGACGTGTCACAACATTCAGTGTCCGAGTGCGGGGGGGAGACGCCAGGAAAGGAATATGAAAACAACACGTGCCGTCGGACAGGACAGGTGCTATCAACTTGGCTGGAAGTCCCTTTTCAAGCCTCGACTCCTACCGGAGGCCCAGCTGCCGCCTCCTTCTCACGCTTTGTGGCCGGACCTGTGCACACGCCCTTCTCTCTGCCTGAAACAGCCTCCTTTCCCCTCCCTGCCTGACAAGTGTTCTCACTTCAGTTGCAACGCCTCTACCTCTGAAGTCTCATCAGAAGCCCTCCTCTTCTTCCTCAGGAAGGCTTCCTCCTCCTCCTCCTCCTCCTCAGATTACCCAGTTATCAGTGTCCCTGCACGACTCTGTCCCCAGCTCTGAACCAGAACGGACTGCGGTGTACTGGATAATTTATTTATCTGTATGTCTCTTTCCCACTAGAATGAAACTTCCTTAAGAGGATGAAGCTAGCACTGCTCCTCTTTGCATTTCCAGGGCTTTGCTAAGCAGACAAAGGACGCAGAGCAGGGTCGGAGGAGGGCTCTGTTGAGTAAATGAAGTCATCTTGTCCACCGTCCCGTGTTTGAGTTCCACCAAGCCCTGTATTTTCTATTTTGGTTTTATATGCACCACATGCGGGTGCCTTCTTGCCTCCCCTCAGAAGACACACCGCACATGAGCTGACAAACACTCCTTGCGGGCTGCGTCCCATCACTGGAGTCTGTCTGCCATCCACACAGAAACAGCACAGTGCAGGGACCACCTTATCCTGTGCACTCAAGGCAAAACCGAATGATTCAACACTTCTAAAACAAGCACGCGAGATGCAAATGGTTTCAAAAAATAGACCCGAAGCCAAATTGAACACAAATACTGAGGGGGAAAAAAAGCAGGCAGAGAGAAAGAGAGACATGAACATCTAGGCATACCCAGGGCAGGTTTAATGAGCCCTACCCTGCAGACTCTTGTTGACACATACACAGGTATCCTATACAAAAAGGCTGCTGGAGGCGTTCTTGTATCACTGGGACTCTGCAGATGCTTCTAGATGCTTCCAGATACTTCTAGACACCCCACACATGCACTCTTTGAGAGCAAGGAGAAGGTTTGCTGAAGGTGCGAGACAGTCTCTGACTGAAGGATTGCCAGACATTTATTAATCACCTACTGTGTGGCAGGCACGTGCTAGGTATTGTCACCTACCTACCTACCTCATTGCATTCATCCCCCACATTCTGCTGAGGTAGACTTTAGTTCTGTTCTACCGCTGAGGACACCGAGGCTTGGCGTTTATGATTTACACACATCAAACTGCACAGGGGCCGTCTTGATCCCCTGATCTGTCCGATCCTTAGTTGAATACATTTTCCATTACCCACAAACATTTACATGTAAATATTGGTTTAGAAACCAAGCCTGTGGTTTGCTCCTGGCCTACAGTCCCTGTGAACGCGGCTCAAAGCTCACCTGGCAGTAGCCCTGAAGGACTTGGGGGAGGGTATCCCCATTTTCACTTCCTGATGGCAAACCCCAGGCCTGGCTAGAGGGGAGCAGCTGTGCCTGGCGTGTCACCCCCTGCCTCCTACAGCACATCTGAGGTCACAGTGCCCAGCCTTGGAGGCCTTGCCACCCATGCCCAGCCTGACTCCGAGTGCCCCTGGGACATGTCCTGCCTAAGGTGGGCCGGGAGCCACCCCGGGGCAGGGGGAGGGGAGGTACCCTGCCGCTGGAGAGCAGAGCCAACCTGTCTGACTTCGTGAGGGCAGAACAACTTCCCATGAAGAGCCCAGGAATGAGCAGACACTTCCAGCTTCCCCAAGGCAAACAAATATCCAACCCTTCCCATCCCCAACTTGCATATATATCTGGGCAAAGTCCCTGAGAAGGCTCGAAAATGCAACGCCCCACCCCCACCCCAGAGGTAGCTCATGCACTAAATTCAGGTGTAGGTCATGGATGCCAAGTCTTTCCTAAGACTGGGAAGGGAAAGGGAGGAGACAGCCATGGGAAGGAAAAAAAAATCCACCTCTTAAAGGTAGGAAATGAGAAATAGGTAAGTAGTTGCAAGTTAGTGCGAAGGGATGTTCTGAAAAGCATGGCTTTTGGATCTGCCAGCCGGAGATTCCACTCCTGTTTCCCCACCGACTAGCTGTAGGTCTTGGACAAGTCCATCCACCTTTCCGGGCCTCGCAGTCACCATCTCTAGGATGGGGGCAGTGGTACCAGGATGGCTACTGGCAGGATGGCTACGGTGGACTGGCTGAGCACAGCCCACACAACTGCCCTGCGAGCCTCTGTCTTCCTGCCACTGGTTCTCAGTTTCACTGCAACAACCAAGAGTCTCAAGGGGACCCAGGGTCCTCGCAAACCATCAAACAGGGATCCCAGCTCCAGGCTGCAGTCCCAGGGGCACAGCAGAAGCTGGGCTTGCTCTCTGCACCGGGCTCCTTAGTTCAGGAAACGTCAGGGCCTGGAATTGAGGGGTCCGCTTTCCTCTCCGTGCTGACGATCCCTTCCCAGCACCCACCTGGCCAACTTGGCCAGCTCTAGGGAGACTCAGCCACTCCACCTCTGCCTGCAGGGAGGAGTTGGGGACTGAGACTGTCTCCCTCTGCTCCCCCTCCCACCGTGGGACAGCAAGGTCCTCTTTCCTCCTGCAGGATGCCCACTGGGTTTGAGTAAGGCACAGCTCTCAGGGGCTGCTGGGGGCGACTCCTCCTTCTCCTGATCTCTGCCTCAAGTCCCCGAAGTGGGGGGGGGGGAAAGAACACGTTTTCCAGGCTGCGGGTGGCTTTTCGCTCACCTGCTGACCCTGCCACGGAGCGGGGCATCACTTGGCTGGTGGGCTGGGGAAGGGTCAGAGCGCAGGGGGAGGGGATGTCTCAGTCTTCAGCTGCCAGCCCTCTCCCGCCTCCGGCAGCGGAGCAACGCCTCTGGTCTGCCGGGGTGGGGGGGCAGGCGGGGGGATGCTCTAGACCCAGGGGACTCAGGACAGGCCTGGAAGCAGCCGAGGCGCCCGGGAAGGAGGCAGCCGGGTGGGCAGCCCGCAGTCCCCGCAGCCCCGCAGCATCTCGGGGCAGCCGGGCGGCGGAGTCCCCACCCCCGCAGGAGCGCGGCGCTGCCCAGGGGTCACAGGTAAGGGGGTACGGGGACCCCGCGCCGGGCCCCGCCGCCCCGGGCCGTTACCTTCCACTTTGGTGAGGGTCAGGACCGGACTGTTGCAGGCGCTGAGCGGGGCCACCCGGGCCGAGTGCTTCTTCATGATGAGCCGTCCGCCTGCAGGAGCGCGGTCGCCGATCGCCTACATCCTGGGGCCGGCTGGAGCGCGCCTCGCGGGCCCGGTGGCCGCCTCCGGGGAGGAGCGCGAGCGGCTGGCCGCCCCGGCCCTGCCTCCCGGGCTGCCAGCCGGGCTCCCGTGGCCGCGCGGGGCTCACTGCGGCGGCCGCCCCGCGGAGCGCATCGTCCCCGGCCGCGCAGCCACTCCACACCCGCGCGCACAGCCTCCCGCTCCGAGGTTGCCGCAAACTCCAACGTCACGTACAAGTGCACTCCCCGCTCCCACCCCGCGGGCTCACCTGCTCCGCCCCCGCCCCGGGCCGCCCAGCCCCGCAGCCCGGCTTCCTCCCTCGGAGCCCGACCCCGGGTGCAGCCTCGGGTCCGGGCAACGGGCCGGCCCGCAGCTCCCCGGCAGCCCCTGCCCTGTCCCGCGACCAGCGCACAGGAGGGGAGGCCCTCCGAACTTAGCCTCAGCGGTTCACAAGTTTGAACAGGGAGCTGTTCGACTTTGGATGGAGAGTTGCCTCCTCTCTGCGCAAAATCCTGAATGATTGGTTTACGGGAGAGTCAGAAAAAAGCAAAGCTTCCCTCCACTGGCATTAACTTCTCTGAATGAGCCTAGGGCACATTTTCTGCCTGACCCCGGTGGACAGCTCTTTTTTCTTTTGAAGATGATGCCAAGCCCAGGGAAGCAGGGCAGGCACAAGAAAACCCAGGCTTGAGATTTCTGCCCCTGCACCAGTGCCCCAGTCCGGAGAGGCCAAACTCCCTAGGAAGCAGGGAAAGCTTCATTTCGGCTCAGATCCCAGGTTTTTGCTGCAGCTTTTGCCTCTGCAGGCACTGGTCTCCCTGCTCCCACTCAGATCCACCTGTAAGCTACTGACCAATAATGCTTGATAAAAAGCAATGACATACCTCTTGCATCACTGGCTGGGTGATTCCTGAGTGACTACCCAGTCTCCAGGGTGTTTGTCCCAGGATAATGCCATCATTCCTGCAGGTACGATGCACAGGACTTGTGTGGCCCTGGAACTCCAAGGGCTTTATGGGCATCTCATTCACACATGCCCAGCCATCAGTTATCAGTTTTGGTCTCAGTGGCCACTGGGAATCTGAAGGCTCAGATTCAAGGTGGGTTCTGTCATTATTGGTTAAGTCCTTACCTGGAGTTTCAGAACCTCCCACTCTACCTGGTTTCCTGTCTCAAAGCTGATGTTCTCCTGTATGATGTCATTCTCATCCTCCATAAGGGTAACTCAGTGGCCCTGCACAGGTGCACAGTGATCTTAGAGCTATAGGGTTTCCCTAGCCTGGAACCTACCAGCTGTCTCTGGTGACATCCACCTGCATGCTCCCAGGTCTCTGGCAGAAGTGGTTCCTACAAGTGGCTCTTGCAGGGTTCTTGTTATTACTTGCTCTCTTGAACAGCCGTAATGAATAAAATGGCTCCTGTATCTTCAAAAAGCCAGGGCTTCCCAGAGTTGCTGCTTCATCCTTATAGCCAAGAAAAGGTTTTTAGGGTCTCCCCAGAGCCCTCTAGTGGTAGCCTCCACGCTATGTGCCTCTCATACCTTGTCCCCAGATCCTGAGAGATGACACCACCGTAAGTCACTAACCCATTCCCTTCTTCGTAAAACTTAAGCACAAACTTAAAGCAAAAAAACAAACAAACAAAATCTAACCTATTATATTTCTTTGTGTTGTTTCATCAAGTTCATCAATCAACAGTGCACTATACACACAATAACTAAAATAAAAGTCACATTAAAACAGTACCCATTTTCTGAGCACTTTGTATCAAGTACTGTGCTAAGTGTTTTACATAAATCATTTAATCTTCTACTGGCAAAAACTCTGTAAGATCATTGTTACCTTGTTTTACAGATGGGGAAACAGGCTAAGAGAGGTTAACTAAAATATCCCAGGTTAACTAAAATATCAACAAGCTGAGCAGGAATTTTTTTTTTTTGGCTGCATTGGGTCTTTGTTGCTGCAGATGGGCTTTCTCCAGCGGGAGCTACTCTTAGTTGCAGTGCATGGGCTTCTCAGCGAGGTGTCTTCTCTTGCTGCAGAGCAGAGCAGGGGCTGTAGGTGTGCTGGCCTCACTAGCTGTGGCGCGGGCTCAGATGCTCCGCGGCATGTGGACCAGGGATCGAACCCCTGTCCCCTCTATTGGCAGGTGGATTCTTAACCACCAGGAAAGTCCCTGAGCAGGGATTTAAATACAAGCCTGAATGAATCAAAAGTCTGCACTTACCACTTACCACCGCTATACTATTCTCTTACGTTATAAATGTAAAATACAAAAATTCCACAGAACTATTCCAACTGAGGTGGGAGACATAAGTAATCTGTAATCCACTTCCTTTCATTTGAATGTGGTTTTGAAAGAGTTCATGATGCTTTTGCTTGTCTGGACTGTCCACACTTACTCCACTGCACAGGTCACAACCCAAGTGTCCAATAAATGTCTGTCTGATTATTTTTTAGGTATCTACTTTCTATTTATCGCAATGGTATGTACAAGTCAAAAAGACAATTAAATATTATTAAGTACCCCTGTCATTAATTTAACTGTTACCTAAACCTTTTTCCCCCTGCAGGATACCCAGGACCCCTTGATACCTGAGAGATCATCACCTCCTCATGGCTGTCAATTTCTGCTTACTAAAGACACGGTAACAAGTCTCAACTTCCTCCCCTTAATTTTAAGTACTGAGTGCTGCTTCTTTTCTTCTATATTCAACTCAATCAGCCTAGGGTGCTCCCTCACCCAGTGTTCCAACCAAAAAAACAAAAGCAAAGACAAAAACCCCTCCTGCCCCCCCCCCAAATAAAAAACAAACTTCCTCCACTCCTTTTTAAATCAGGAGTCCTCACCGCTTTCCATACAAATACTGATACCTCCTCAGCACACATCGTTTTGGGGAGTAGGTGTGAGGGGATACACATTTAAAAACTCACGTACATAAAATTATTCCAGAAAGTTAACTGTGTCCTGGTTTTTGAGAATTCCAACTATTTATTTATTTATTATTAAATTTACTTATTTTTTTACTTTTTGGCTGCATTGGGTCTTCGTTGCTGAGCATGGGCTCTCTCTAGTTGCGGCGAGCAGGGGCCACTCTTCCCTGTGGTGCTCAGGCTTCCCACTGCGGTGGCTTCTCTTGTTGCAGAGCATGGGCTCCAGGCATGTGAGCTTCGGTAGTTGTGGCTCGTGGGCTCTAGAGTGCAGGCGCAACAGCTGCGGCGCATGGGCCTAGTTGCTCCGAGGCATGTGGGATCTTCCCGGATCAGGGCTTGAACCCCTGTCCTGAACCAGGGCTCGAACCTGTGTCCCCTGCATTGGCAGGCGGATTCCTAACCACTGCACCGCCAGGGAAGCCCCCAACAATTTAAAACTTATGCTGGAGTTAGGTTGTAACTCAGGAATACCTAGAAAATCACCAAGTTCCCCACTTAACACCTAAATCTCAAATTACCAAAAACAGGTGCCAATAATTCTTTCAACAAATAGAGAGACATCATCCCTGAAACATCAATGGAAACAATTCTGTATAAATAATATCCGGGGGCTTCGTAGGTGGTGCAGTGGTTGAGAATCCGCCTGCCAATGCAGGGGACACGGGTTCGATCCCTGCTCCAGGAAGATCCCACATGCCACGGAGCAACGAAGCCCGTGTGCCACAACTATTGAGCCTGTGCTTTAGAGCCTGTGAGCCACAACTATTGAGCCCATGTGCTGCAACTACTGAAGCCCACGCGCCTAGAGCCTGTGCTCCACAACAAGAGAAGCCACAGCAATGAGGAGCCCGCGCACCACAACGAAGAGGAGCCCTCACTCACCGCAACTAAAAAGAAAGCCCGCGCACAGCAAAAAAAGACCCAACACAGCCAATAAAATAAATAAATAAGGAAATTAAAAAATAAATAAATAAATAAATAATATCTGGGCCAGAGGATGGATGATTTGACCTCTGACCTCTGTTTCTCTTTGGAGGGTATGAGTGTGAGCGAGTAACTGAAGGATAGCCACCTGTCTTACATTTAGTATTACAGGGACTTATCTGAAAGGGGACCTGGGGTGACTCCTTGCAGGTCATATTTACAACAGATCTCTCTGTCATCTTTTAAAAACGCAGGGTACAGTGGTTCGCTCCTCAAAGCCAAGCCTTTCCTTGCTCTACAGGAGACGGCAGCTGTTCTGATTGAAGCCTGTTCTTTGTCACTCGTTTGTTTTTCCTTTTCATCAATGCGGCTGAGGAGGTGGGATATTTAATGGCAGTTTGCGGCAGCCTGGTATGGTGTGCTCATAAAGACCACATGGTCTTTGTGTCCTAAGTATTACCCGATCACTGAAGGGAGGTCACTGAATAGTTACAAGGGTAACAAGCCTTTGATGCAGAGCTTACATACCACACACCTGAGTTTTACACCCCCCGGTCTGTCCCCAACAGCCTCCCTGCCATCTCCCCACTTCCCACTTGCAAACCAAAGAGAAAGATGACACGGGGTTGCGGGGTCGGGGGAGCGAAGGGGAAGCTGGGACAAAGTGAGAGAGTAGCATTGACATATATACACTACCAAATGTAAAACAGACAGCTCGTGGGAAGTCCCTGCATAACACAGGGAGATAAACTTGATGATGGGTGATGCCTTAGAGGGCCAGGACAGGGAGGGTGGGAGGGAGTCGCGGGAGGAAGGGGACGTGGGGATATATGTATAAATACAGCTGAGTCACTTTGGTGTACCTCAAAAACTGGCACAAGAGTATAAAGCAATTATATGCCAATAAAGAGCTAAAAAAAAAAGAGAGAGAGAGAGAGAGAGAGAGAAAGAAGTGAAAGAGAGAAAGGAGAAGAATGGAGATGAAACAGCCAGTTTCTCCTACCACAAAGTGGCTCTATTTCAATTGCAACCTAGCGGTGGGCGCCCACCCATGACCCTTTAGGAACAAAAAGGTGGATAAGCCTGGGGTGAGTCACCAGGAAGGGGCTGCTACGTAGGGTCTGGCTGACTGCTCAGATTCTGGAGGCTTCCTCCTGGCACTGGGCTCCCGGCTCTGGGCTTCGACTCAGGCTCCTGCCTCCCTAAATAATTCGTGTTGCCCCAACCACCTGTTAAACCCCCTTCCTGAGCAGACTCATATTTCTGCCGCCCCGGGGCTCACCAGCCTATTCTGTGCTGGCATGTGAATTACCACAGAGCTCCCGCACTCTTCCAAGAAGGCTTCCAAACTCTTTGGTGGGGTTAAGTGGTATTTAAGATTCTCTTGAGGGAAAGACAGCATGGAAAATGCCTTGAACAACAGCCAAGAGCTTGAGTTTGAACTTCAGTCCTGCCAACTGAAGTGGCCAACCTTGAGTGGTCACTCAGCCTGTTTTGGCCTCAGTTTCCTAATCTGGGCGTGAGAGGGTTTTCAAAGTGTGTTTCCTGGTCTCTGTGTAAAACAATACTACTTTTACCTGTTGGGGTTCCCCGTTAGATTTGATTTTTAAAAAGTTGTCACTGTAAAAAGAAAGTTTTGAAAACCACTGAATTGACAGCTTCCAAGATCCTGTCTGGCTTTAAAATTTGGGGCGTGTGAAATTATCTTCTTAGATAAGACAATTGTGACTACCTCCAAAGATCTTAAAAGGATCTTATTCTTTGTGTATACCTCCTGTTAAGTACACTCTTGCTTTAAGTTGTTTTCTCACTTTTTGGACAAAGTCAGAAATACATTTACATTTGTCAAAGTTCATAAAGTTGTATAGTAAAAAGGAAGAATTTTACAGCTTATAAATTATATATCATTTTAAAAATTGGGAAGATATGTTTTACATACACAAACACATTTAATTAATTTTAATATTTAATAAAATATACCTTTTACCATGTTTTGGTGCCTCTATTCTATTCTATTCTATTCTATTCTATTCTTCATTTTGTTCTCTTATTTTCTGTTCTTTCATTGCAAAAAAAATGCTGATTGTGGTCAACTAAGGTGGTTTTTTTATACTTCATTCATGGGTCATAATCCATGTGATTTGAAAAATACTGTTAACAATTATATTATTTGTAAGTTATGTGAGAGACCTTTACTTAAACTGTTCAAAATAAATAATAAAAGTTTAAAATCCAGCTAAGATTTTCAATAGCCGGAAAACACACCACTTCAATTAATTCACTCTGAAATATTAACACTATTTTATAGTCCTTTACAGTATTAAGTAGTAAGAGTAACAAATTATTTTTGTGGTTACCATTGTTTAAAAATAATCACTTAAAGTCGTTCCAGGAACCAGAAATGAACTTTTACCCAAATAAGTCAGTCTGCTGCATTCAGAAGCTTTCAGAGTGGAGCAAACATTGGTATTTCCAACAGGAGAGAAAGGCTAGTGGTTAAAAGAAATTAACTCTCATGCATTGGGCAGCTCATTGCCCTGATCCAGCTGGAATAATCGATAACCTTTTTCAATAACTCCAAGTGCAAGTGCAGGAAACAAGACGGTGGCCCTCCCCATCTTCACATCTTCCTCCTCTTCTTCAGTGATGTGTATCACCAGGATAAACTCAGACTCATTACAGTTCCACAGGATTTCTCCTCTTTCTCTACGGAGGAATGTCAAGGTTGGATAACTCCAGACAGGACATCAAGAGACAGGACCACTGGATGTCACCAGTGGTCTTCCAGACACATCCCGTCCAGGCACCTCCACGCCTGCTCCATGGTGACCAGACAACAGCTGGCCCTGTGGTCATGCTCTGCCCAGAGCTGGAATCATGATGAACACAGGGGGAGGCACAGAGGTGGGAAGAGGACGTCTGGTAGCTTCCTTTGTGGATCCTAGGCCGACCTGTGCGCAGGGGCAGACAGCAGGGGGCAGACACCCTGGGAGACCAGCACAGCTGGGGGTGCTGCTTGGTGGACACCTGCAGAAGCCTGGGGCTCCCTCTCCTGGGACTTCAGAGACCTAGCTAGGTGCCAGCACAGTTGAGGGGTGTAGAGGGAGCACACAATGTCTGGTCCCTGGTAGGTAAAGTCAAGAAATGATCATTCTCTTCCACCTTGGGAAATGGACATACCAGCGCCCACAAATTCCTTCCAACATCGTGAGTCAGTATGGAAAGGGGTCCTGCTTATAAATGCTTTCATTAGGGCGAGTTGTTCAATCTCTCCATGCTCAGCCATCTTTAAAATGGAGATAATAATAGCAGGTACCTGATGGTGCTTTGAAAAGTAAAGGAATTGATACATGGTAAGTGACTACAAGAGTGTGTGGCCAGTGGGAAGCACTCAGAACACATCGGGCACTATTTTAACGGGAGGGAATGTCTCTGGTGTGTTGTATCTCCAGGGCTGAACATAGTGTACGGCTTATGTAGTAGGTACTCAAAGCAGGGAGGAAGGAAGGGAGGGAGGAAGGAAGGGAGGGAGGGAGGAAGGGAGGGAGGGAGGAAAGAAGGGAGGGAGGGGGAAATTCACAGGACGCAGAGTTTAGAGTCTTCTAGAACCATGGGCTTCACCCTCCTCCAGGCCTGGGCCTTCTGCCCCCATGCTAACAGCAGTGACGAACCACGCTGGCCAATTCCCCTCTGCCCGGGGCTCTCTGCCCCCCACTGGCTTCATCTCAGAGGAAGTGTTCTGGAGACCAGGACACTGGACTCAAGGTGAGGAGACAGATCCGATGGCATTTAGCTCAGAAATAGCTGCCTGCCACTTTCCGGATGATTCATCGACCACAGCTGGCCTCCTGTCTGCTCCCTCTGCTCTTCCTCCCCGGTGGGGTGGGAGCTAGGATACTGACCTACATCACATCCCCGTCCACACCCCAGGCAGACTCCCTTGTCTGGTGTTTCTTTCCAAGGGTGAAACAAGGGGACTGGCCTTCAGGCTCGGCTTGAAAAGAGGAAAGCTGTATGCGTTTGGAAAGGAGCCACGCCACTCTTAAGTTACTCAGCACGAGGCAGGTCAGGACTCACAGGCAAGGACCCTGTTTGGTGAGGACCAGGCTCCAAGGTGGACAGAGGTTCAGAAGCTCTGATCTCTGAGATCAGGGCCTCATCTGACTCCTTGCATCTGTCTGAGGCAGGGATGCCCTCTGCCCTGCCCTGCAGTTATTTGTATACGCTTTTCAGCTTCCTGCTGGGCTGTAAATGCCGTGAGACGGGGACCTTGCCAACGAACAGGGCCTCCATAAGCACCACTGAAGGAAGGGATGAAAAATCACCAGGGCAGAAAGAGCTGGAACCTGCCAGTGGTGGACATGCACAAGACACGGACACCAGAGAAGCAGATTCAGCAGGATTACGAGAGGCAGGTTCTGTCAGGATGGGCACCCTGAACCTGCCCTGGAAACAGCCCCTGCAGGAAACGCGAAAGTCCTGCCCGTTTGTTCAAGGAGCTCCAGGCAACAAACCCCCTGTGTGCTCCTCCCACCGTCCCTGACCCCCACTGGCTTCTTTCCTCTCCTGTGGCCCTGGATCTCCTCCTCGGTTCCTCGTTTAGGCTGGTGGATCCAGGAAACAGCTCAGCCCTCCTGAAGCCTGGCCTCGCCATGCCCCTCCGTACATCCTAAAAGTACCAGAAGCCTCCAAGGACACGGAGTCTGCGTTTCCCTGTAGGGCTGGTGCAGGGGGGGTCACCCAGGATCACACACGGGAGCCCGAGACCTCCTCGACACACCTGCTGCCTCCCCTCCCCAAGTGCTCCCAGTCCCAGCAGCTGCTACACGCCCCTCACCTGCCCCTCCTCTACCCCCGGCTCCAGGCCCACCCACCTCCTCGCCAAGCAAAGCCTCCTGGGAAGGGTCCTCTGCTGACCTGACCCTGGAATTCCTGTGCCTAAAATCGTCCTCCTCGCTAGCCCTGCTTCCTTGAAGTCTTGGTCTGGCTCTTCTTTCCCTGAGGAGGAACTTTCCTCTGGCTATTGGCGCCCTCTGCTCGCACCCAAAGAACAGATCACATTGCTCTCGGCAGAGGGTTTCATCCTTGGCCAAGCTGCTCTCTTCAGAAGCCCTCAGGCCCTGCCCTGGCTTCTGGCTGTTTTCTGCCTCCTCAATCTCTGGTTTCAGAGAAAGGGGGGCCCTGGTGGAGGCCGGGAAAGCCAAGTTCTTGGTCGGGGAGGGACCAGAGCGTGGCTCTAGCATTCCTGCTTTCTGGAACTCTCGCTTACCAATCACTTGGCTGAAAGGCTTCAATGAAGCGTATACACGGTTCCCGGGGGTGTGCTTCCTGCTTGGTGCCGATGAAGGTGAGTTCTGACCAGTGACCGCCCACCCATGACATGCTGAGGCCACACCTCGGAGCACAGCTGACCGAGTCCACTGGAACTCTCTGTGCGCTCCCCGCGCGAGAGTGACAACTGGGCCTGCCAGAGATGATTGCCAAATGACCACTGGCCCAAAAGTGTAAAGTGCTCCAAAGAAACAATTGTGTCTTCCCAGAAAGCACTGAGAATGGCTCCTTTCTGCCTTGTTTTGCATAAGATATCTATTGACCTATACTGGGCATGTGGGGGCGTGGTTGCAGCGGTCCCCAGAGGAGCAGGTGCAGGACGAAGGGAGATAGATGTTCCAAAATTTAATCAGATGCAGGGAACACACCTCTTTGTTTGTTTGCTTGCTTTTGCAAAATCCTGCTTAAGGCCAAGTCAGTTCTTTGCTTGGGGGCTAAAAGAAAAGATCCCATCAGTTTTGGACAAAAGCAAGAAGAGGCCAGAGTCAGGAGGCTACATCCTACTCCTGACTGAGGCAGTTAGTTACGGCTTTCCCCCTAAATGACGGGCTAATGTAGAGCAAGGGGGCAAGCCCTAAGGCTTCCGTAAAGCCCCAATGGGGTTTGGAGGGTTAAATGCATGCTTAGCTGTTCCTAAAATTATCTCGGTGGCCTTAGAGTATTTCTGTCTTGTGGATTCCAAAACTACGTTCCAGCGAATAACTCCTTGTCACTTTGACAAAGGTGACGTCTCACTGCTTCAAGGGCACATCTGAGGCAACGGATTCACGACCCGCCCAGAGCACTCGTTGGTGAGACCAACAGGCTTGGTTTAGGTTCGCCACAGCATGTCAACACAAGTATGAGTTTTTAGCCGATGGAAACCTTTTGAAATTATCTATTCAAAATTTGTTCTTGGATTTTTGTCAATCCCCGTTTCGCTTTTAAGATGAGTATCTTTGGAAGTTCCGTGTACTGCTGATGGGAGCAAAAATATACCCTCTCAGAAAGTTGGCAGAATCTATTGAAATTCCTCCAGAATAAAAACTTTTGTGGCCTATGACCCACTATTTCCATTTGCAGAAATTTTTCCCCAAGAAATCATCTGCTGTGAATAGAGATATATTACAAAGATATTCATCCAACTTTTCTTCTTAATAAGTAAAATTGGAAACAACCTAGATGCTCAACCGCAGGAAAATGGGAAATAAAGTATGCTGTATTTACACAAAAGAGTTTACAACAAGTTATTCAGTAACACAGGGAAAGTTCTAGAGAAAAAGCAAACTACACATTTTATCCAATATGATCTTTGCATATACTACGTAGTTCCTACATTTGCAGATGATGTCATTCATATTCATATATATATAATATATTCAGAAAAAACTATATATATAATATATAGATACAGATGAAATATATATAATATATTCAGAAAAAACTATACATATATATAAACAATATATTCAGAAAAAAACTAAATAGGCTACTACTTTTTCCCCATTTTTTTTCTAACCACCACAAATAAAAATACTGATTCATTCACTTTCTCCTTGACACTTCTCTAAAGGACAATGTTCTTCAGTAGAGGACGAGATTGAGACCAATCTTGATGCTCAAGAATGGTTTAAAGGGTCTAAAAATGTGTCTCTTGTAAACAGATGCAAATGCTAGTAATAACAGGAAAAGTCTTCATGTACAGGAGTGCATAAAATAATGGTGTGGTTGGTTTTTCTTTTAAAATATTTAGACAATTTCTATTCTTTTTATAGAAAACCTTTTACATCCGTGCTTTTAAAGCCATTGTTCCTCTGTCTTTGCAGAAGTGTCTATTATAATATCAAAAATAAATATACAGTTCCGTTCTCTGTATTTTAAATATTTTGCTTTCTCACATCCTTTTTATATCCTTGCTGTGTAAATTTTCAGAACATGCTAGTAATGAGCAAAGAGAAGGTAGGATGAGAAAGGGGCTTTATTAACAGCGTTGACTTCTTCCTGCAGGAGGGAAGGAACGCAGATGTTGAAAGCTCTTGAGTTGGTGAG
The DNA here is from genome assembly GCF_030028045.1 of Hippopotamus amphibius kiboko. NCBI lineage: Eukaryota > Metazoa > Chordata > Mammalia > Artiodactyla > Hippopotamidae > Hippopotamus > Hippopotamus amphibius. Next base: position 82,504,815 of record NC_080190.1, on the reverse strand, counting down.
AGGCACTGGTCCCCCTCCTACCTGGGTGGAGCTCTCCTGGACTCAGCAATGACCAGTTGCCTTGACCTGACTGCTTCTGCCTTGGCTCCAATCTCAGTGAAATCTTTCCTTGTCCTCTCTCTCCCTCATCTTTTCATTCCTGCTTCAAAGTAGCTTTACATTTTGCCCTTGAGCGTGTGTGAGTGAAAAGGCTAATGGGACAGCATCTGTCTTAGATGAGAGGATGGCCATCGCCTTGCATCCTGGCTGGGCTCCTTGCTGCCCCATCACCTCCGTTTCAGAGCACGGGGTGGAAATTATTATTAGACATAGTTTTTTATTAGTGGATTTGTGTATACCCATTACATATTGTTTATTATAAATACTTCTCAGCTTGGATTTATTTGGTCTGATCCATTCTCTCTACTTTCCGAAAGCTCAAATGTACAAAGTGTGACACAATTCACTCTCCCCGCCCCCTTGTCTCAAGCTTGTTTTCTTTCCTTGATGCTGTCTAAAACATGCCCCTTCCATCTCCACCTTACCCCTCCTTTAAGCCCACTCCTCTTGTAAAACTATAAAAATGGAAACAAAAAACCAGACCATCAGAAGGAAACCGTCACACAAAACTATAACTCAAAAATATCATGCACCCAATGTTCACAATATTTACAACAGCCAAGACATGGAAACAACCTAAATGTCCATCAACAAGATGAATGGATAAAGAAGATGTGGTATATATATACAACAGAATACTACTCAGCCATATAAAAATAATGAAATAATGCCATTTGCAGCAACATGGATGGACCTAGAGATGATCATACTAAGTGAAGTAAGTCAGAAAAAGAAAGTCAAATACCATATGACATCACTTACATGTGCAATCTAAAATATGACACAAATGAACTTATCTACAAAACAGAAACACACTCACAGACACAGAGAACAGACTTATGGTTACCAAGGGGGTGGGGGGGGGAGGGATGGACTGGGAGTTTGGGATTAGCAGATGCAAACTATTATGTAGAGAATGGATAAATAAGCTCCTACTCTGTAGCACAGGAACTATATTCAATATCTTGTGATAAACCATAATGGAAAAGTATCTGAAAAAGAATATATGTATATACACTCTCTCTCTCTCTCTATATATATATATATCTCCACATATATATATATATGTATACGTATGACTGGATCACTTTGCTGGGCACCAAACACTAACACAACATTGTAAATCAACTATATAGTCTTCAATTAAAAAAATTTTAATTGAAAAAATAAAAGAAAAATAATAAAAAAAGGAAACTGTCAGGGACACTCACATTCAGGTCTTGAATTCTCTGCTTTTGGCGGTGAGAACCAAGCCTGGTGCAGTTCTGTGTGGGGCCCAACTTATTGGAAACACGAGAGCAGCTCATCGATTCCTGTTTTAACCTTGACTGCTTATTTAAAGTGAGGTGGCATCAAATGCTCTATTGATAGCAGAATTCTAATTTGGGATGAGCGGCAGCCTACAACACCTGAGATATGATGACTGCAGCTTGAAACTATCCCCAGCAGTGGCATTCTCAGAATTTAAGGCACACTTCCCCCGTGGCCCTGGAGGCATTATTTGACTCATTCGTGAGATGGGAAAAAGAAACCACAGAGGGTTCAACTCAACTGTTCTCGGGGCTAACTGAAGATAAACAAAAAACAAAAACAAACAAGTAAGATAACTTAAGGTGTTATCCTAAACTGGAATAAAAAAGTCACTGCCAAACATTTATCTGCAACCCTGCCCAGAAATGATATAGGTCAACATCATTTGTCTTCACCCAGATATAGATTTGCAGGAAACCTCTCTATGAATCTGAATGGTTGTGACAGAATCAAGCTGGGATTTGGAGGGCCTGAACCTAATCCAGTTCATAGCTGGGGCTTCTTCTGGATTTTGGTGACAGTTCACTCCTGCTTGGACTTTAGGTATGGCTTACGGATGACACCCTGTGCCCCGTCCAAGTGGTTAAGAGCACGGACCTTCCGAGGTGGAAAGGGTTTTGGAAATCACCTTAATTGGGGCCAGGAAGGAGTAAAACTAAAAGGAATGCAGAGAAACAAAAGACTATGGCTATTCTGGGAACACTAAATAGGAAGCAACCTAAATATACCTCCAGAAGCGCAAACAGCCAAGATGACGAGGTCTGTCTTGCAGCTGCTGCTGCTGCTAGGAAGCCGGGAGTATTTTAGATCGATGGGACCTGCCTGCATTTCAGAGACGCTTCTGGAGGTAACATAAAGAGGCCACTCTTTCTTGGACTTCAGTTTTAAACTTTGGAAAAGATTCAGGAAAATTATAACGCCTTTAAAGTGACTCGTTTTTACAAAAGGAAGTTGTGCCTCTAGGAAAAAAAAATTCCACCTTAAGGAAAAAAAAAAAAAGACAATGTGAGTGCTTCCTAGCTCCATATGGAAGTTTTCTGGGAGATGGGGGTTTCAGGAGGTGAAATTAGGTGCATTAGAGCATCTGTTAAGGCTTTTTGTCAGAAAGGTAGACATAGGAAAAATAACAAACTCATATCCGTCTCACCATCAAGAAAGTAAAAAGATAACAAAGAGAATAGGAGAAAATATTCCCAGGCCATATATCTGACTAGGGATTTTTATCTAAAATATATAAAGAACTCTGATGACTCAATAATAAAAAGACAACTCAATTAAAAAATAGGTAAAGGTGATTTAAAAATGGGCCAAAGAATTTCTCACCAAACAGATATCTCACCAAAGAAGATGAAGAGATGTTCCACGTCATATCTCATCAGGGAAATGCAAAGTAGGAAAACGATGAAATACCCTTACACATCCATGAGAATGGCCAAAATCTGGAATATTGGCAACACCAAATACTGGCGAGGATGTAGAACAACGGAAACTCTCATATATTGTTGGTGGAAATGCAAAAGGGTACAACCACTTTGGGAGACAGTTTGGCAGTTTCTTTCAAAACTCAACATACTCTTTACCGTATGATCTGGCCACTGTGCTCCTTGGTATTTACTGAGAGATGCTGAAAACTTATGCCCACACAAAAACCTGCCACATGGATGTTTACAGCAGCTACGTTCATAATGGCCAAAACTAGGCACCAACCAAGATGTCCTTCAGTAGGTGAATGGGTCACCAAACTGTGGTCCATCCAGACAATGGAATATGACTAAGTAGAAGAATCTGATATGAAAAGGCTATATACTGTAGGATTCCAAAAATCACAGAATTGCATACTTTAGGTGAATCATGTGGTTTGTAAGTTACATCTTGACAAAATTGTTATTAAAAAAACTTAAAATCTTTAAAAATGCTTCTTAGAATCTAATATAAAAGTTTATTCTGAACTACAGTCACATATCTATTGGTATCTATTAGTAAATAGTAAGGTTTTTCACAAAAATATCAATCATAGTTTACTGTGTCTGGTGGCATTGCAAGGTGACTTTGAAAATTATTTCTCGTTTCATTTTTTGGGACTGATTTTTCTCAAGCAAATATGTACTAAAAATGTTGTCATAAAAACAAACAAAAATTGGCCAGGTTTAAAAACGGACTACATACAGTCTTCAGACCAAATGTTCAATACATCTACTTACTACCTGTGTACACCTTAGACCGCTGACATTCTTTTCTTAAAAAAAATGCTTTTAGTTTAAATTAATTAATTGATTAATTATTTTGGCTGCACCATGTCTTAGTTGCAGCACACGTGATCTTCACTGCGGCATGCGGGATCGTTGGTTGTGGCATGTGAACTCCTAGTTGCGGCATGTGGGATCTAGTTCCCCAACCAGGGATTGAACCCATGCCCCCTGCATTGGGAGCTCGAAGTCTCACCCACTGGACCACTAGGGAAGTCCCAGGCCTTTGACGTTCTAAAGCGTTTATCCTCAGAGCCCATTAAATCACTAGAGTTGATTATAATCTGTACCTAAATATTTCAGCTCCTGCCTCTGTGAAGCGGGCCTGGCCCTATCTTCCTGGCGTGGTGGTGGGGAGGATTGAGTGGTACCCTGCATCAATCAGAAGTGCCCAGCAGTGCTGCGATGTGGCCTGGAGCCAACTACTCCACCCGCTCATTGGCTGGGCAAGGCTGCCAGGTGCTGGCCTGGTTCCCCATGTGACTCTTTCAGCTCTGTCCCTCAGCAAAGTACAAGCCACCCACATCATGGGTGTCAAGGGTGCTTACAAATGGCCAAAATGCAGGAGTTAAGTCTAGGAATGCCAGGGCTGCTGTACATTTCCAATGAAAGTTCTCGTCAGTGCTTATCCCAGACTTTATTTCTCCCCTTTTCTGTATGTTTTCCCTAAATGCCAAAATAGGGAAAATCATGCAAAAATAGGGACCCAGTCTTCCCTTTCTCTACAGTGCCTGATTTTCTGCCATATAATTACTTCTTTTTCTTTCCAGGAAATCAGAATATCTACCCCCTTCACAAAGGCAAGCAACCTAGGCTGGCCTCCTGCTTTCTACCCAAGCAGGAGGCTTCCCAAGGGAACTGGTTTATCAAAGCCACTCGGGACCAAGGTTATCCTGACCAAGCACAGAGAAAGCATCTTACAGTGAGTCTTGTGTGTTTCCCTTTTTCAAAATCCTTGAGGGCCACACACAGTCCAATCCAGACGATTTACTCTATATCCTGGAAAGTGCTAAATCAGCTCTCCAAAAATAAAAGCCCTGATGTGCAGCATTTTCCAGCTGCCCTGATGTAAATACTGATGAAATGGTCCATTTCAGGTTATTGATATGATGTCAGTGAATTAGAAATGGGGAGGAGATGTGTATAATTGCCTCTTGTGAGCTGGCATGAGCCCACTTCAGCATATTGCTTAGGTGTATTTAAGGACACATGGATGATAATAAAATTTTAGACCACCCGGTTCAGTGATTACACCACCGTGAGTATGTATTAGGAAGTGGGCTGGTGAACCACTAAAGCGTACTTCTTCAGCCTTAGCTGCCCGTTATGGTCCTCCGTCTCATGTTACACACCCCGCCACACCCTGGCTGACTGCAGGGGAAGCCCAGTTCTTTGACACCTATATCGAAAACCCAGTCTATTGGAGCGTCAACGTTCTTCCCTTTTGATGTGGCTTTTCAGTAAATTCTGCTGATTCTCACGAATATGTTTTAGGCTGTCTTGTTTCTCCTCTGTCTCCACTCTCATTCATCTTCCAAAGCGCCCTGCGTGGCACCTTTGCCGGTCTCTTAACTTGAGTCCTAGCCTCGCCTGGCCGTGCGCTGCCACCAGAGAGGTCTTTCTGAAATGTAAGCCCTCCAGGCCCATATGTTCTATGCTAGCCATCCCCCACCTGCCCCCTCACTGTAGACACACTCACTTTCCCTTCGCACCTTTCCTTCCTGTCTGCTGCGTGCTACTCCTCTGAGCTCAGCTTCAGTGTCACTTCTGCTGGGATGCCTCTGCTGGCCCCCAGCCCTCTGGTCCATGTCTCACACACACTCATGGTGGTCGGCCCCCTTCTGCAGCATCCATCACCCTTTCCCCGCTATGCACGGATCCATCGAGCCTCGGGTCTTCCTGCTCTGAGTGAGCTCCAGGAGGACAGGTGTCTGTCCAGCTTCATCTCTAGTGCTCGGATGATGCAGGGCAAGGGGATGGGATGGCGTGGCACTGCTCAGTCACTGGCATGAGAACGAGGGGGAGGCATTGAGAAAGGAGGGAGAAAGGACTCTGAACGTGTCCACTTAGCCTCCCTGATTGCTCTCCATCATCTACAGCAGGAGTTTGCCACTCTGGCTGCTCACTGGGTCATGTGAAGATAGATGCTCAGACTCCTACCTCGGACCAACCAAATAATCTCAGTGAGGGGGGGATGAGGCAAGCTTAGGCATCTGCATTCCTAAAAAGCATCCCAGGGGACTCCGCTGCAGAGTGAGGATGGAGGATCACGCACCTAGAGGATAACCCCCCACACCTCAGCCTTCCCCAGACTTTCTCCTCTGCACCCCCTCTCACATCCCTGACTTCTAGAACCAGCTGTATGCTTTTGGAGATGCCTTCCCTCCACCTCCACCTCCCTCTGGATAGAAAACTCCTCCTCTGCACTTCTGAAGACCCAGATCAGATGCTCCCTTCTCTGAGAAGGCTTTCCCGATGCTTCCAGGCAGAGCTGCTCTCTTATGCCCTTGCAGTGACACCTTGTGCATGTACGGTTCCCGAAGTGTGTTCCTTGGAACACTAGCTACTAGGGGTGGGGGCTACAGGAGACGGGAAGGGCTGCACAATACATACCCTCCTGGAAGATCCACAATGCACCCTTAGCTTACTAAAGGCTCTGAGAAGGTCTGCATTAAAAACGATACAAAACAAAAAACCCACCAAAATTGATTTAACCCACTGTCTCTTACACTTACTTGATCACAGGCCCATTTTCCTCAGTCCAACACTTAGGAATACTCCTCAGGAGTTGTAATTATTTGTTTAAACATAGTTCTCTTCTGGACTATTCTCTGAGCTCCTGGAGGACAGGGATCATGTCTGTTTAGCTTTCCATCTTTGCTACTTGGCAAACTGTGAGTATTAGCATGCATTTCTTGAATAAATTGTTGAATACTTTGTTACCTCTTGTGACTTTCCTCTGAAAATCTCAACCATCGGGATTTCCGGCATTTGCTTTTTCAAAATATTTGCTCAGAAGGGGGAGGAAGAGTTCCTTTCTACAAGGACCAACTCCACGGCATTTTCGAAACTGGAGAGTAATTCTTGCCTGCTCCATCCAACTGCCATAAATGTTTTACGCTCTCATCCATCACACTTTTCCAAGAACAGTTTCATCTTTTAAAAGAAATACATGATCCAGGTACTCAACAGGAAAAAAAGCAAAATGCTTTCTCAGGAACTCATTTCTTACTTGAGCGAAAGGTATTAATCAATACATTAGAACACCGATTGAGGGCTGTTCTAGATACTTCCTTTCTTTTTCCTTTGAAATCACTCAGCTGCCAGCATTGATACTCACTAGGTTAACCATCTATGAAAATCTCTCCAGTGCCTCTGGGGTGCGAATTGGTACCCGTGTGTCCACACACCTTTCTGTGTTTATATTTACAGGGTTACAGGTGAGGGGAAGACCCGGAGGACATTTCTAACAGCTCAGTGTTAATGACGACCATGGTGTGTATAGGATATCAGAGGAGTAAATCTGCTTAAGTTTGTTAAGAATAAAAAATGCGGGTCCATGTAGGTGGTGTTCAGCTGCCTGTGTTTTTCTGGTTGGTCTTTCATCACAACAGATGTGTTATTACTGCAAATACGTTCCCATTACAACCTGATGTTGGTTCGTTGAAAACTTCTGTTCCCTGGGATCAATGATATTTGAGTCAAGGTCAGTGAAGATTCGGAAGCGTCTCTGCAGGTGCTTTTGAATGAGGACTGCAGTGCTCTCTGGGGGAGTGATAGCAGGCACGTGGGTGGCCTGATCTCACAGCCAGGGATCGCTGGTCTGGCACCCTCTCCCTCCGGGGTTCTCCATGGGTGAGCGAACACCCTCCATTTCTCCCTGCACCCACCCATGACCCACAGCAGGCTATATTACTCATTCTCTCCTTTCTGTGATTCAATGAATGTTTACTGAGCACTTACCTGTCGACTGAAAAGAAAAACGTACAACCTCAAAGTTGAGAGCTATGTCTTATTCAGCGGACCTTCTGAGGACTTAAGCCCAGCACACGGCATCTCAGATAACTCTGGGAAACTGTTCTGAAGAGGCAAAGGGTGCCGGATGGGGGTGGGGGGAACCAGGATACCTTGGAGTCCTTGCAACAAAGACCAGGTAGTCAGAACCTCAAAAGGTTACCGTTAATAAAAGAAAACCAGACATCTCAAGTTAAAGAATTTAGCGCTTTTCTATGCATGGGAAGATGCAAGAGTCTGGGCTCACGGAAATCACTCCTTCGATGTGCACCTCAGCTATCTGGAGCCAGTATCCTGTGCTTCTCATCCTGAGTCTCCTCAGGGTGCATCCTTGGCGGGGGCTGCAGCAGTTGACTGCTAGATGGGGGGATATCCTGCCTCCATCCTGAGTCCCCCCAGGGCTCACAGTCAGGGCGGCTATTACGAGATGGCTTGGTGGCTGCACCATCCTTTGTTTACTGATGTGGCAGGCAGGATTTCAGTTCACAAACTACACACCAGGCACTGTGCTGGTGGCTGGGGCTTGACAAAGATTCTTCTTGACCAAACTCTAGCCAAGCTCCTCTGAGCCCGCTTCTCAACTGGGCCCACAGAGATGGAACAAACATGAACATATTTTTTTAAAAAATTTTATTGACATGTAGTTGATTTACAGTGTTGTGTTAATTTCTGCTGTACAGCAAAGTGACTCAGTTATACACATATATATACATGCTTTTTCATATTCTTTTCCACTGTGGTTTATTGCAGGATACTGAGTATAGTTCCCTGTGTATACTTTCTAACAGCTTCAAGGCACCTCCCTGGGAAGACCCCACTTCCCTCAAAGAGCCTATCTGCGGAAACTCAAGGATGTGCAAAGAATTTACTGTTTGTTCCAGCCAATACCTGACGATGCCCTGTCTCCTGGTCTCTGTGGGAGGGTAGGAGTCAGATTTCAATAAGTGCAGGTAAGGAACCCAGATGGGTTTCTCGGGAACCGCCCCCTTCCTGCATTTTCTAATTGTTCACCTTTCTGCCTCTACTGTCTACTGTTCCTGCCACTGCTGAGCCCCACCCCACCCCTCTCCAGTCACCTCTGGGTGAGCTAAGAGTGCCGCCTGCCACATCGGGAAGCAAAGGATGGTGCGGCCACTGAGCCATCACATCACATCCGCCCTGACGGGGAGCCCTGGGGGAAATCAGGGTAGAAACAGGATGCCCGCCTTACAACCATCAGCCCCTGCAGCCACCCCCAATGGTGCACCCTGAGACTCAGGATGAGAAAGCACAGGATACCGGCCCCAGAGAGCTGAGATGCACATCAAAGGAATGATTTCAGTGAGCCCAGCTCCTCCCATCTTCCCAAACACAGAAAGGCCCTACATTCCTTAAGTTGAGATATCTGGTTTTCCTTTTTTTTTTTAAATTAATTAATTTTTTTATTGGCTGTGTTGGGTCTTCATTGCTGCACACGAACTTTCTCTAGTTGCAGCAAGCGGGGGCTACTCTTCGTTACGGTGCAAGGGCTTCTCAGTGTGGTGGCTTCTCTTGTTGCAGAGCATGGGCTCTAGGCATGCAGGCTTCAGTAGTTGTGGCACGTGGGCTCAGTAGTTGTGGCTTGTGGGCTCTAGGGCATAGGTTCAGTAGCTGTGGCGCATGGGCTTAGCTGCTCTGCAGCATGTGGGATCTTCCCGGCCCAGGGCTCGAACCCGTGTCCCCTGCATTGGCAGGCGGATTCTTAACCACTGTGACACCAGGGAAGTCTCTTGTTTTCTTTTATTAACAGTAATCTTTTGATGTTCTGACTACCTGGTCTTTTGTTGCAAAAACTCCTATATATCCTGGCTCCCCCGCTTGCCTCTTTAGGAGAGTTTCTCAGCGTTATCTGAGATGCTGTGTCCTGGGCTTGAAGTTCTCAGAATGTCCGCGGAATAAAACATAACTCTCAACTTTCAGGTTCTGCTTTTTTTTTTTTCCTTTTTTTCAGCCGACATCTGTACAATCAGGATGGAGCTCAGTGTTTTCCCCTACCGTCAGCAGTCAGTGAGTAAAACGTGTTTTACTGCTTTTCCTGACATCCAGCTATGTTTATCTTAGACAAGATCAAGCATCTGCCCTCATGGGGCTTCCACTTCAGCAGGGAGACAGACAGTGAGGAAGTGAAGCAGGAAGTGGGGTGATGTGCTAGGTCTGTGGGTGTCAGGGATGCTCCCTTTGAGAATGTGAAAATTTAGCTGAAACCTGAAGGCAGAATAAGCTAAGAGCTGGGAGAAGAACATTCCAGCCAAAGGAGACACGAGGAAAGGAGGTGGGTGTCCCAAGAACAGAGCGAGTAGGAGGTGCATCGAGAGGTGAGGCTGAAAAAACAGGTAGGGACCCAGTCCACATGGTCTTGAGGCCTCGATACAACTGGATTATTAAAATATTCTTTTATTTTCTTCTGCCCCTTGCCAGGGCCATGCTGGGGAGCCAAAGATGGGGGAAACCAGGCGGAATAAAGTCAGATTTGAATCAAGACATTGTACTGTGGGAATGGGATGGAAAGAAGGCAAGAGATAAGTCTGTAGTGCAACAGTCTGGGTCATCCCATGGCTGGGGGAGGCTGGAGTGAAGGCGGGCTGGTCTGGTCTGTGAGTTCTTTGACAAAGACCATCCTGGCAACTGCTCCCTGGAAGGCCTGGCCAGGGCCCTCTGGTCGCTCCTTCCCTTCCCACTGGTCCACTTGTTTGTGGTTGGTCTTCCTTGCCCTTCTCAGAGCCGCGTGCAGCTTTAAGAGGCAGGAATGCTGAGCTGTTGTTTCATCCCCTGCTCATCGGGGAGTGTCTCCAGCCCACTGGAAGGCTGGCAGGAAGGACACTTACACGGACTCCAGGCACACGTGCTCTTTCCAAACAAGCAGACACCTGCTGTCTGTCTCTCTAACTGCTCTCCTGCAGAACTGGGCATGGTAGGAGGGAAATGGGTTGAAAATCATCAGAATTGGAACATTCGGGGACCAAGATGGCCTGGGGGAAATAGACAAGCCACCTCCTATCACAGAGTCTGGAGAAGCGCAGAGTCTCTTATGTAAGTGCTCACGTCTCTTCCTAAGCCCGGAAGAGGTCCTGCTGACCCTCCGTGTATCCAGGAGCTGCTCACCCTCACTTCCTGTGTCTGGGATCCTCTCTCTTCCCCACTTGAGTCACTTACTGACAACCCTGTGCTTGTATGGGTGAGCCTGGGTTTTCCCTTTCCCTAGGAGGTTGGAAGCTTTAGGTAGAGCATCTGATTTAAAAACCTTCTTTCACACAGGGTGGGATCAGCAGGCAATAAGTGGGGCCCCTGCAGAGGTGCGGGTAGAAAGCGACAAGAGCCCCAGAATCAAAAACCTAAGGACCCACAGTCAGTCTTCCCCTCCCAATAGGGGCGTTGCTGTGTGTATCAGGTCAATTTCCCTGCAGCCCAGAGCCAGGAGGGCTGGGCAGGAAAGCTGGGGTAGCCAAGATGAGGAAGGAGGAACGAGAGAGAAGGAGGGTTCAGAGGCAGCACAGAGAGCAGGGCGCACTCCAGGAGCCGAGGGAAAGGGAAGAAGCTCTACAGCCCGAGTGTTTCTCAAGCGCCAGGCTCATCCCTGGCCTCTGGCCATGGGGCCCCATCATCATGATAATAATAGTGGGACCTTGCCTAAGATGCCATGAGGATTAGGTGAGGCGTGTTCCCGAAGCGCCTAGCCCAGCACTGCACACGGTGGGTCACTATTCCCACGGTTACTGAAAATAACTGCTGAAATGGTAGACTCACTGGATGCGAGTTGTGCCAACAGAACAGAATATTCGAGATCAGGCTGATGGGGAAGAATCACTATTGTCGCTAGTGATCCCGATGGGTGTCTACCCTGTACACCTGCCACCTGACACTGCAGTCTCAGGGCACACGTCTCTCTTTTTTTGACATATTTATTTATTTATTAATTGGCTGCGTTGGGTCTTTGTTGCTGCGCACAGGCTTTCTCTAGTTGCTGTGAGAGGGGCTACTCTTCCTTGAGGTGTACTGGCTTCTCATTGCGGTGGCTCCTCTTTGCTGTGGAGCACAGGCTCTGGGTGCTTGGACTTCAGTAGTTGTGGTGCATGGCCTCAGTAGTTGTGGCACACGGGCTTAGTTGCTCCATGGCATGTGAGATCCTCCCAGACCAGGAATCAAACCCACGTCTCTGCGTTAGCAGGCAGATCCTTAACCACTGCGCCACCAGGGAAGTCCCCACACGTCTAAACAAGGTGCCAGGTGGACCCACAGAGAGAAACCAAGAAGACTAGGAGGAGGGGGTGGGGCCAGGAGAAGGCACCCTACTTGTCCCACTTCTCAGAGCAGGGGGCCAAGTCAGCCCTCTGCCTGGGGCTTCTGAGTGTCCACTGAGACTTGGCTCCTGTCCCTACACTGACTCTCTGCTTGCTGGCCACGTCACAGAAAGAATTGCTGGTCAGTTCAAAGTTGCTTAGTCATGACCTCCATATCCAGGACTTGGTCAATACCGTACAGGGTGACTCCAGCATAGGGGCCCCAGCGTCTGCTTGAGGGATGCTTTGGAGCAAGTCAGCAACGTGAATGGCATATTCCCAGCAGCTGAGTGGACTGTGCGACCCTGCCCTGGGGCCTCTTTTCATCTCTTAACGGGGACCTTCTGGCACATGCTGCCTTCAGACAGTGTCCCTTGGCCCTCAGCTTACAGTGTGTGAAATATAGGAGGCATTGTTAAGTCTTCTTTTCCCACAGTGGAAATGAAAACCAGCAAGACACCGTGAGTGGCTCAAAAGCCAAGAGAGGTATACAATTGTTAGCGATAGACTGAAAGGGGCCATTGCATCTAAACACAGCTCTCCCAGAGGGGGCACTTACTAAAACCAAGGCAGGATCAGCAGAGACCTGAAATTCATTCAGGAGGAACTCAAACGCTGGTACAAGGATTAGTACAAAAACACTGGGTATCCTTAGAATCAACACCTGAGCGGCACGTTTGAGGATTCCTTAAAGATCTCCTCCCAAGCCCCTGCCTGAAACCCTGGATGTTCTTCCACAAAGCAGGAGGGCTTTTCACAGTGGCCCCAGGGGAGGCCACTCAGCCTCCAGGACAGAAGCTATTCCAGTGCCTCCTCCTGGGGCAGCTCCCCTGGGCAGGCCACACACACCCGCCAAACCGGGGGCAGGTTCTAGCCAAGAGTTGCCCCCAGGGAAGTCCCCAGGCCTGGGGTACAACAAAAGCTACTAATTGAATAATATACAGACCCTTTAGAATGGCCTTATTTATTTATTTATTTTAAAATGTATTTTATTGAAGTATAGTTGATTTCTAATGTTGTGTTAATTTCTGCTGTACAGCAAAGTGATTCAGTTATACATATTTATTCATTCCTTTTCATATTATTTTCCACTATGGTTTATCACAGGTTATTGGATATATCAATAGATCCACACGTTATACAGCAGAACTTTGTTGTTTATCCATCCTATATATAATAGCTTGCATCTGCGAATCCCAAACACCCAATCCAAACCTGCCCCACCTCCCATCTCCCTTGGCAACCGCAAGTCTGTTCTCTATGTCTGTGAGTCTTACAATTTTACATGGAGGAAGACTATTTTGCTATGAGACTGAATATTTATTTAATAAGATCCTGTTTTTCATGGAAAGTAAAAAACACCAGTAAGCTGAAGGATGGCAACAAGAATGACTGCTATGGTTCCTAAGTGACCCAATTACTGATGAGAAATGACATAGCAATATGGGCACTTGGTTTCCAGAACTGTGTTCCGTGATGGTAGAGAATGAACTACCAAATCCGATGCCCTCAAAAACAACCAGATATATTTTCATATCATCTAACATCTAGGCTAGAAATTAACCAATATAGATTTGAACTGAACACTCATTTTTTGTTGTAGCTGCTCTCTTGTAACATATCAATGAGAGCAGGCCATTAGAAAAATTAAAAGAATGAAATGTAAACTGCTTTGCCTGTGCCCAGCACACAGTAGGTGTCCCACGAAGAAATGTTGCTAAATAACAAACGAGTGGATGGACAGAGAGAAGAGTGACCAAGACACTGTCACAGCTTCGTGAAGGAGCCCACAATGTGGTATTTCGTACTTAAATTAGAAGTTGTATGAATATGAGACAAAAACATTCATATCACCATGGTTACATGGCCACAATCACCACGGTTAAACATTGGGCCCTGCATTGTATGCCTAGTCCTTCCCTGCCTAAAGATAAACTCTGGGTCGAGGCATTGCTGACATAAAGATGGGGAGCTAGCAAATGACCCAGCCAGCCAAGCCCACAAGATAGTCCTGTTTTTATCCAAATGAGTCTGACTTGCCACGTATTTATGAACGAATGTTCACCAAAGACTCATACCACGTCATGTCCTGGGAGCCTCAGATTTTCACAATGGCTGTAAAATAAAAAGAAACCCTTTAAAAATTCAAAACACAGACTTTCCTGGTGGCGCAGTGGTTTAGAATCCACCTGCCAATGCAGGGGACACGGGTGATCCCTGGTCTAGGAAGATCCCACGTGCTGAGGAGCAACTAAGCCCGTGTGCCATCACTACTGAGCCTGCATGCTGCAACTACTGAAGCCCGGGCGCCTAGAGCTCATGCTCTGCAACAAGAGAAGCCACTGCACTGAGAAGTCCTGTGCACTGCAACAAAGAGTAGCCCCCGCTCGCTACAACTAGACAAAGCCCCATGCACAGCAATGAAGACCCAATGCAGCCATAAGTTTATAAAAATACTTCGGGAAAAAGTACTGGTTACCTTTGAAAGATGGAAGCCAACTTATTTTTTAATTGGTAAAAAAATTAAAATTAAAAAAGGAAAGAATCTATTTCACCATTCCTATGTGAACTGTACTTCAGAGTAATCAAATAGTTGATGAAGGGAGATTTCTTTTTACAGAGGCTTCCCAGTGAGTATAAGGAAGAGAAAATGATAAATTGTCACTATTTTGTGGTCTCTGATGAATGGATTTAGGCAATTCATTAATGGTTGCTAATCTATCAATAGATAACCAGACAATTTGTATCTTGTGGTAAAAATATGCAGAATTACATATGAATTATTATGGCAAAACAAAAACAAAAAGCAGAATTGGACCAGAAAACAACCCAGGTTTTATCTAACTACATCTAATTATCAATTTACAGGAAACATAGAGGACAAAGGAACATGTTAAATGACACCACAGAGATGCAATCAGCAAAATTCAGATTGTGGAACACTCTCAAGACAAAAAACAAAAACAAAAACAAAATTCTGCTTTTTTTCAATGAAGAAATTGCAAGGGGCAAATTTTTTTTAAGTTTTTAATGGAGGGAGCTCCTATGGATTAAAAGACATTTAGAAGACATCAACTAGTTGCAATATATGAATATTACTTAGGTCCTGATTCAAACAAACTGCAAAATGGATTTATCAGATAATTCAGGAAATTTGAACACTGGGTAATTTACGCTAATGGTACTGTCAGTTTTTAAAAAAAGAAAGTGCTTGTTTTCAGAAATACATACATTTAGAAATGCTTCAGAATGCTACGATGTCTAGAATTTTCTTCAAAGCAACTTGATGGAAGGAGAGAACAGATGGGAGTATCAAAGAAAAAAGAACGGCCATGAGATGCTAACCGTTGATAGCCACCATGGATATACCGTGGTTTGCTAAACTGTTGTTTCTCTACTTTCTAAATGTTGCATTTTTCCACAATAAAAAGATAAGTAAATAATGCAGAAAAATTTTTGAGGATATTAGTCCCCTATGTCTGCCCTTCCTCTTTGCTTGGGTGTGTGATGATTTTTATTTCTGCAACACTTTACTCCAAGGACTCTGTGAACTTCATGGAGCGTAAATGAGCTCCCAGGTGCCCCTGCGGTGGAAGGTGCTAGACACAGGAACTGAGGGAGACGGGTGAGTAAAATCCCCAGGACTAGGACTTGAAATAGACAGTGACCTAATGATTCTGAATTCAATGCCCGTGAGCTCCCCTAACTAGGCATCTGCAGTGGCATAAAAGGGTGCGTGTGTGCACATGTGAGTGTGTGTGTATGCATATGTGTGCATTTGTGTGTGTGTGTGTATCCCAAAGCCTGATGGCACATGGCTATCCTCCTTGAGCTGCTAAGGAGGCCCCCTCAGCCAGCACTCTGCTGCACTCACCAGGCAGAAGTGATGTCTTTCTTCCTCCTGGTCTCCTCCTTCTCTAGGGAGGGCTTTAGGAAAACTTGAAGGTCAAGGCAGCCATCCCTCTGTCCCTATTTTATTTGTGACTAAGGAAAGGCCACACTGACCCCTAGACCATGCAGGCATCTTTGAGAAGATCTAGTGTAAAGATTTAGCCACCTCCTGCTAAACGGGGGGGAAAGCCAGAGAAAGACCTACAACGGTGAAGTGACCTCCTGAGGTCACATGCAGAACCCACAGATGCATGGAACTGCTGACTCTCATTTATAAACCATATGCTCTCCTTACCCACCCACTCATTTTCTAGAGGTTCACTGGATTTTAAAATCTTACATGGAAATTAAGTCCAAACAATTCTAGGACAGAGCTGCATGTGTACGACTGCTGAATGGCTGAAATTCCCTTCTGCAGTGAGTCGAAGTGACAACCCAAGGTCATAGAGCTTAGGAAGAGGAGAGACCCAGGGGAAGAAATGTTTTGTCTTTTGCTATTCATTTTAAGGAAGCATTCTTGAATTCCACTGCTGAAGTGGAAGAGGCAATTGGTCTCAGATAACTGGCAGGCTTCACACTGTTACATCCCCCTCCCCCTTATTCTCTTCTTTAATTGAACTTGAATTGTGAAGTTATTTTTAACATAATTGGTAAAAATTTAAGAGCGTTCATGCCATGTCCCTGGGCTTATAAAAAATGTATTTTCTCTTGGATGTGCTTCAACTCAGTGCTGATAAGAATCTGGGTATTAGTGAAGGAATTTCTGAACATTTGAGTTAAGCCTGCTGTCCCAAGAATTAAGGTTTTTTTTTACATGTCTTTTTTTTTTGCCTTCACTGTAAGATGCTTTCAAGCTCACATCTATCAGCTTTATTGAGACGGGAATCAAGAATATGGGCCTTCAGCCTAACTGGAACATTCTCTACAATTCTTCTATTCAGTGAAACCATTGCCTTAGTTCTATGCTGCCCGAGTCTGGGATCATCCCAGCTGAGGCAACGCACAGGCAGTGGTCTGAGGAGGGAGTGGGGGTCCAGGAGTCCCAAGACCCAGGTTCTTAACCATGTCACACACCACACACCTCTCTGGGCATCCGTTTCCATGTCCATCAAAAGGAGATGGGAGGCCAGCTGGATGGCATTCTGGAAAAAGCAAAACTGTGGAGCAGTAGAAAGATCAGCGGTTGCCCCTGCTTAGTGGGAAGGAGGAATGAACAGGTGGAGGACCGGGGACATTTAGGGCAGTAAAACTACTGTGTCTGAAACTGTCATGGTGGGTACACGGGGCTGTACGTCTGTCCAAATGTCCAAATAGGATGTCCAACACTAAGAGTGAATCCTAACGTAAACAATGGACTTGGGGTGACTGTGACATGTCAGTGTCGATGCATTGGTTCTAACAAATGTACCACTCTGGTGGGGATACTGATCATGGTGAAGGCTGGACCCATGTGGGGAGGGAGTATACAGGAAATCTATGCTTTTTGCTCAATTTCACGGTGAGCCTAAAATTGCTCTTTAAAAAAGTCTATTAAAAAATAGACGCTAGATCTCCTATCTTAAAAGATTGCGGTTCAATGAAGCAGTGAGGCAAAGACTGCTGCTCGATGAAGTTCCATGAGAGAAACAATATGAAGACTGGCTGAAAACAGCCAGATACATATGTGCAGTGCAGGTATTATTAAAAGTCATATGAAGATTTGATTCCAAGCCTAATAAGATTTGGTTGATTCCAACTGACGGCAGGCGTCAGAGGTGGGAGCTTGGGTATGGGGTGGGGGTGCTGCCTCTCCCCCCCGAGCCTTGGAACTTTATGCAATAAGCACCTGAAGTGTGCAGTGGGACTGTCGTTATACCCACCGGAAAAAGCACACCCATGTGACCACTGCCTTTCAGAGTCACCTCTCTTGGGGGATGATGCTCTTATCACATTGCTCCAACACTTTTGGAACTCCTCTTTTTTAAATTTAATTTTCATCAATATTCTATATCGGAGTACAGTTGACTTACAATGTTGTGTTACCTTCAGGTGTACAGCTAAGTGATTCAGTTATACATACACATGCATCCATTCTTTTTCAGATTATTTTCCCATCTAGGTTATTACAGAATATTGAGCTCCCTGTGAAACGTGGTGGGGGGTTGGGGGAGGGGTGAACTTGGAATTCCTCTTTTGGAAGAAGCTTCTAGCATCCTATGTTCGTCTTCTCGGGGTATGGACTTAGTTTCTGGAAAGGGTTACGGGTGATGAACAAAGTGTGCCCTGAATGAGGTGCGGCTATAAACTAACTAGGAGTGGATTTTCGTGTATTGTTGCGAGAAATGAAAGAGAACCCATAACTGGAAAAACTGTAGTTACAATAGTAAGACTTGCAGAGGAAAACGTCTGCACCAGACCGTGAGATGCCACAGAAACCACGGCAGCCGATCCGTCATTAGGACCTGGCCTGAAAGTGCCTCTCCTTTACTAACATTTCTGATTCAGCCTGAAGCCTCAGAAGCTCCAAATTCAAACCAACACTCCAAGACGTCCAAGAGTAATTCTCCCGAAACAGAATTCCAGCTATGGGGCCATCCTGGCGTGCGGAAGAGCTTCCTTGGAACCCATGAAACAGAGGTTATCAGAGTTGAGAGAAAATAAGAACCTGGAGAGGGTTTTAACTGAAGTGTAGTTGATTTACAATGTTGTATTAATTTCTGCTGTACAGCAAAGTGATTCGGTTACACACATACATACTTTTTAATATTCTTTTCCATTATGGTTTCTCACAGGATATTGAATATAGTTCCCTGTGCTCTACAGGAGGACCTTGTTGTTTATCCATTCTCTACATCACAGCTTGCATCTGTTAACCCTGAGCTCCCAGTCCGTCCCTCCCCCACGCCCCTCCTCCTTGGCAACCACAAGTCTGTCTGGACAGAGTTTTTAAAGTAGGTTCCTGGTCTCACCTGCAGGTGTTCTAATCAGTACGTCTGGGGTGGGGCCCAGGCTGAGCCATGGTGGTTCCGAAGGAGATGGTTCATGACAGACAAGGTTGCCCCCTGGGCTCCCTCTCAGCCCCCCGGGCTGGGTCCTCTTCTGGTGGGTGGTCAGAGTGCACAGGTGGCTCTGAAGGTTGACTGTTGAAAGGACCTTTCAGTACTTTCTGATGGGGTTGCTGTTCTTTCACAAACAGTGGACACTGGGAAGGCCTGAGGGACCAGCTTATTTCACACACTTACTGCTGAGGGGGGCTGTCAGTTTCATAAGTGGAACCCAGGTTTCCTGGGGCTGACTCCCTTCACATCATCACACCAAAGATTTCAAAGATTTTCTCCTTGTCCCTGCTTGGAAATTGGCTTTTTGGTAGAAGAGAGTAGAATCCAGATGCTCTAGAAGAGACAGACCAGCTTATTCTTGTCAAAAGTGAACTACCTTCAAACACTTTGAATCTCTAGCCATCCGCGACAGCTGTGAAATTCTCCCCCTTGGCAAAGGCTGCAAACCTGCCATGGGAAGCAGAAGTGTACGTAAAGCCTTCAGAGCCTCTTGGCGGAACAGGTCTCTTGGAGAACTCCAGTACATCTGAGGACGGAGATTCATCGATGTCCCAGAAAAGGGTCACGCTCTGCCTTCTGAGCCCCTCCAACCTCTCTGGCTAAAGGGGTTCAGGTGGATGGGGGATGGGTACCAAGCACCTGCTGTTGGGAAGCACTTTTTGTGGTTGAAGCCTTTGAAGGGGAGGGATGGGCTCAGAGCTGCACCTGACAGAGAGGGGCCAGGGAGGGTGTGGAGAGAGGGAAAGACTTCAAACAGTAAGGAGGCAAGTGCAACAGTCTGGCAAGAGGCTGCCTGGAGAATGAAAAGAGGCCGTGGTGTGCATCTGGGTCTGATCCCTGTATCCCTGGACTCCTGAGCTGGCCCTGAGCTGTCTTCCCTTCATGCTGACCTGGCCATGCTGCTGGGGACCACACTGGCTATGCTGGTATCTCTGTCTCTAAGACCTTCTTCCCGCCTAACCATACTGTCCTTCACACACACCTGAGCTCCCGGCCATGGCTCCTTGCTGTCTAGAATCCATGGATGGGGACTTCCGTGGTGGACCAGTGGGTAAGACTCCCCGCTCCCAATGCAGGGGGCCTGGGTTCGATCCCTGGTCAGGGAACTAGATTCCGCACGCATGCCGCAACTAAGGGTACTCATGCTGCATCTAAGAAGCCCACATGCCGCAACTAAGAAGCCCACATGCTGCAACTAAGGCCCTGTGCAGCCAAAATAAATAAGTAATAAATTTAAAAGAGAAAAAAGAGATTAGGATCAATGGACAGCCTTTCAGATCACTGGCTTATCCAGATTTCCCTTCTAGCCAACTGATGTACAGCCACCATTTCTTCCAAGACACAGGATAACTTAAACAGGCTTGCAGAGTGGCCCTAATTAATCTCTTCTTCTTGCTCATGTCTCCTTTTCTTTACCCAAGGGTGAAGAAATGTTGCTTCCTGCCTGTTGTGCACCAGAGGAAATTAAGATGGTTTTTAAGAATAAAAAGCAATTAATTGTCCTTCTTCTAAACATGGTGAGAGAAAAAATAGCTAATAAAGATTGTTCTTTTTGATCCAAATGAAGAGAATTTTCCCAGGGTAGGTACTGCCGGAGCTTCTTTGATTAGAGATTTGAATAAAATAATATATGGATGTGACAGGCATAGAAATGAAAAAGTTTACTGGACAGGGTAACTATGGTGACATCTCCACTTGAGATACGGAAACTGTAGGCTTGTTTCTGAGCCCAAGAAAATTCTGAAATGCACAAGAGGTCTAAAAAAAAAAAATCACAGGATGGTAAGCAGTAGTAAAATCCGCCTCCAAATCTCCTGGTCCATCACATAAGACCTTTCAGTCCCCGCTGGGACTGAAATCTTCGTTGGACAAGGACCTCAGTCTTCTCTCTCCCATCCTCTGCCTGATGCTCCCTGACAGTGAAAGCTTTTCCCCTGGGGCTCAGGTGGGTGGGCATCGGGGCTGTTCCCTGAATCAGCTTGACAGGTTAAAAGGATGACATCTCCTACACACATTTTCCAGGACTGCCCATTCATAAAGGGGACTTTACAGCCTCCTGGTTATGTGTATTCTGGGTTTTCTTCAGCGATGGGGCTTCCCCCGGGACCTCTGGCTGGGAGGTGTGAGTTTTTGCATCTGCAGAGACCCTCATACACATGCACCCGGTGGGGTGAAATCAGTTTCAGCACCTGGTACCCGACCTCAGGCAGGTGGCTGATGCTCTGAATCTCAGGTTCCTCGTGGGCAAAATGATGACCACAACCCCTCGCTCCTAGAGACACTGGGGCGATTAAATAAGATGATGTCTGTACACAGACAACAGACCTGTGGTTGCCAAGGGGGAAAGGGGGGTGGGTGAAGGATGGATTGGGAGTTTGGGATTAGCAGATGCAAACTAGCACATGTAGGCTGGATAAACAACAAGGTCCCACTGTGTAGCACAGGGAACTACATTCAATATCCTGGGATAAACCATAAGGGAAAAGAATATGTATGAAAAAGAACATATATGTGTATAACTGAATCACTTTGCTGTACAGCAGAAATTAACACAACATTGTAAATCAACTATACTTTAATAAAACAAGTTTAAAAGAAAGATGGTATCTGTCATGCATCAATATAAACAACGTCTGGCACACAGTAGGTACTCAATAAACAGCACCTATTATAATCATTATGCATCCGAAGTAGCTAAAACTACCAGTCCTTTTGTTTTGTTATGGTTTTTTGGCCTTGTGGAATTTTAGTTCTTTGACCAGGGACTGAACCCAAGGTCTCGGCAGCGAGAGCACGGACTGCCAGGGAATTCCTAAAACTACTAGTTTTTTAATCCCTTGATGCAAGGTCAGGTTGACATAAACTAAAAAGAGAAGGTGGCGGTGGCGGCGGGGGGGGGGGTCTGGGAGTGCTAGGGACTCATCTCCATTGGGTCTTGTTAGAGGTCTTCTCTGCTTGCCCTTGGCGTGAGCATGGGGTGAGCAGGGGCCCTAGGAGCCTCCCTTGATTGGTCCTACATCCTCGCCACAGACAGGCAGTGAAGTAGCAGAGCTGGTGGCCACACAGGCCACCCAGCACAGAGACAAGACATCTTCCCGTGGCACCATGGCAACAGCAGCGCAGACCTCCACACAGTTGCCCAGGTGGGACCTGCACCAGGCGAGGATGCGTGGGGGCTGCACCTGCCCAGGCTCTGTTGGCCAAGCTGCCCCACCCCCAGCACAGGTCTGGAGGAGGCTTCTCATTCTAATTACTCAGGGAGCCAGCTGCTCCTTGGCAGGAAGGTTCCAGAGGCGGCAGCAGCTGTGAGAACAGAAGGGAAGCCTCCCCTTCTTCAGCGTCCATGGGCACCTTGCCCAGTGTCCTGGGAAAAAACCTTTAACCAGCCCATCTTCTCGCTCTTAGGTGTGGTTGATCTGTCAGGGCAAAGAGGAAGCCGTTGCTTTCCACAGAGAAAGTCCTAACAGCCTAGCGGGTGACTGTGCAACTCCTGAAGGCAGGGGCTGTGGGCAGAATGGCCCTCGGTCAAGGAAAAACTAATTAATTAATTAATTTATTTTAAAGATTATTTTATTTATTGATTTATTGATTTATTTTTGGCCGTGTTGAGTCTTTGTTGCTATAGGTGGGCTTTCTCTAGTTGAGGCGAGTGGGGGCTACTCTTTGTTGTGAAGAAGCCCGGTGCACGGGCTTCTCAGTGTGGTGGCTTCTCTGCTTTCGAAGCACGGGCTCTAGGTGCATGGGCTCAGTAGTTGTGGCGCACGGGCTCTAGAGCACAGGCTCAATAGCTGTGGCGCACGGGCTTAGCTGCTCTGCAGCATGTGGGATCTTCCCAGACCAGGGATCAAACCCATGTCCCTTGCATGGGCAGGCGGATTCTTAACCACTGTGCCCCCAGGGAAGTCCTGGCAAAATGTATTTAAATTCCACATCTTATCCTCAGAGTTCCCAAGAACTGTGTGTTCTCATCCTCGCGATGACTGCTTTTGGAGTAAAGTCAAATATTCTACCAAACTGGCCCTGTGGTCAGCAGTGCTTTCCCCTGGCTTTCCACTCTGTGACCCCAGAGGTTGTGTGCTCCCCAGGTTGGGAAATGTGGATCTGACAGTGCAAGAAGCAGAACGGCAGAGGGTTGAAGGGCAAAGACCCCACAGCCAGGTTGCCTGGCTCAGATTCTGGTTCCCTCTTTACTGCTCTGTGACTCGGGGTCAGTCACTTAACCTTCCTGTGCCTCTCGTTCCTCATCGGTGGTCCTGGGATGACAGCAAGAGTAACTATCTTATGGGACTTTTGTAAGGACTGATGAGTCAACATACATGAAGTACTGAGAACCATGCCTGGCAAGTCATGATAACATGAAAGGGTTTGTACTTTCATGACTCTCATTCACGAGCTTTTACGTGGGAGGCAGAAGATCACTGTTTTTATTTATTTATTCGTTTGTTTGTTTGTTTGCAGTGGGTCTTCGTTGCTGTGCACGGGCTTTCTCTAGTTGTGGTGAGCGGGGGCTACTCTTTGCTGCAGTGTGTGGGCTTCTCATTGCGGTGGCTTCTCTTGTGGAGCACAGGCTCTACAGCGCAGGCTTCAGCGGTTGTGGTGCACCGGCTTAGTTGCTCTGTGCCATGTGAATTCCTAACCACTGTGGATTCTTAACTACTGCGCCACCAGGGAAGCCTGAAGATCACCGTTCCTATTCCAGCCCCTCCACTAGCTCTCGATGTGATGCTGGACTGGGAACTCCACTCTTTGGTAAGCTGGCTATCAGAACTCCTAGTTAATGGGACACAGGTGTTACAAAAGCATACACACACACACACACACACACACACACACACACAATGACTGGGGAAGTCAGAATAGTTCTCAAATCTAGCTAACGCTCTTGTACCCATGACTCAACTACAGGCAGGTAAGATGCCACCACTGGGGCAGCTGGATGGAGGGCACACGGAACCTCTTCATCCCATTTTTACCACATCCTATGAGTTTAAATTATTTCAAAATTAATCATTAAAAAATGATATGTGGGTTTTTGGGGCTGCAACACTCACCACACTGCAAGGCATCCTGAGAGTTCAGGTCAAGAACTAGCTAGGGACTTCCTTGGTGGCGCAGTGGTTAAGAATCCGCCTGCCAATGCAGAGGACACAGGTTTGATCCCTGCCCCAGGAAGATACCACATGCCGCAAAGCAACTAAGCCCATGTGCCACAACTACTGAGCCTGAGCTCTAGAGCCTGCAAGGCACAACAACTACTGAGCCTGCACACCACAACTACTGAAGCCCACGCGCCTAGAGCCCGTGCTCTGCAACAAGAGAGGCCACCGCAATGAGAAGCCCAAGCACCGCAATGAAGAGTAGCCCCGGCAACTAGCCTCCAGCAACCAGAGGAAGCCCGCGCAGCAACGAAGACCCAGTGCAGCCAAAAATAAATAAATAAAGTAATTAAAAAAAAAAAAACTAGCTAGACAGGCAGGTGGGTTTCTGAAAGTTAGGAAGCAGTAGGCAGGCTCATGACCAGCATGGAGGCTGGAGGTCAGGAAAGGTCAGGACACAGAAATCCATGCAAGCCACTGTCAGGCGCAAACCTGAGCTCAGCGGGGAGAGGCAGTCATCAGTCAGGGGGTGCTGAGGCCTTCCTCAGGGGCCAGAGTGGGTGCCAGGGGTTCCGGCTCTGCCCCAGCTCTGCAAGGAACAGCGTTCAGTGTCCTCTTGTCCAAATGGAATGAAGTGAGGAACATGAGTGGTCTGGGGTTGTTTGAGAAAAACCAGACCAGACAAGAGCTCTGTGACATTTTGTTCTCTTGCTTGGCAGGGCTGTCTGCTCTGCAGACAGGAAATAAATGCCAAGAGATTTCACATGGAGCAAACGGGGTTGGAGAGAAGGCAGAGGAGCCGGGTAGGGAGGGCCCAGCATTCACCAGGCCAGTGCTTACAGAAGGCAGGGGCGAAATCACTCTTACTCTGGGGCCTTCAGACTCCCCTCACCTCCCACTCCACCTCTCCTAGGCCCTCCCCCATCTAAACATTTGGAATTCACTCAAACCTGGCCCATGGTTGGGGTTGAATTGTGTCCCCCCCAAAAGAGATGTTGAAATCCTAACCCTCAGCACTTCACCAGGTGACTTGATTCATGCTACAACCACTGTGAAGCACAGTATGGAGGTTCCTTAAAAAACTAAAAATAGAACTACTGTATGATCCAGCAATCCCACTCCTGGGCACTTATCTGGAGGAAACTCTAATTTGAAAAAATACATGCACCCCAATGTTCATAGCAACACTATTTACCATAGCCAAGACATGGAAGCAACCTAAATGTCCATCGACAGAGGAAAGGATAAAGAAGATGTGGTATATATACACAATGGAATATTACTCAGCCATAAAAAAGAACAAAATAATGCTCTCTGCAGCAACATGGATGGACCTAGAGATTATCACACTAATTGAAGTAAGTCAGACAAAAAGACAAGTACTCTATGAGATCACTTACATGTGGAATCTAAAAAGATGATACAAGTGAACTTATTTACAAAACAGAAACAGACTCACAGACTTAGAAAACAAACTTATGGTTGCTAAAGGGGAAAGGTAGGGGGGAAGGATAGATTAGGAGTTTGGGATTAACAGATTCACACTACTATATATAAAATAAACAAGGACCTACTGTATAGCATGGGGAACTATATTCAATATTTTGTAATAACCTATGTGGGAAAAGAATCTGAAAAAGAATGAATATATGTATAACTGAATCACTTTGCTGTACACCCGAAATGAATGCAATGTTGTAAATCAACTACACTGCAATATAAAATAAAAGTTAAATTAAAAACAAAAAACAAAAAAAATGTTATTTGACTTAGAAACAGGGTCCATGCAGGTGCAATTAGTTAAGTTGTGGTATGCTGGAGTCAGGAGGCCCCTAATTCAATATGATTGGCATCTTTATAAGATGAGGAGGAGAGACACAGAGACACACACAGGAGGGAGACGGCCAGAGAGGGGAGTTTCAGGCCACAAGTCAAGGAACACCTGGAGCCGCCAGAAGCTGGAAGATGAAAGGAAGGATCCTCCCCTAGAGACTCTAAAGAGAGCGTGGCCCTGACAACACCTTGATTTCTGACTTCTGGACTCCAGAATTGTGAGAGAAAAAAATTTCTCTTGTTTTAAGCCACCAAGTTTGTGGTACTTGTTACAGCAGCCCTAGGAAACAAATATACATATGTATTCTACGAATCAAAGTGGCCGTAAGCACAGCTGGGTGTTTTCAGCCTGTGTTTCTCATATTAAGGCTGGCAGACCATCAATGTCAAAATCACCTAGAGAGTGTATTCTGAATGCAGATTCCTGGGACCAGCTCTGCTGCACAGAATCAGAATCTCTGAGGGTCCAGCCCTGGAATAAACATGCATTACAGGCTTTCCAGGTGATGTTTACATACACTGTAGTCTGAGAATCCCTCGCTGTGCCCAGGTGCCCCGCAGACGAAGTAAGCAGGACCTCTGAGGCCAGGGCTGCAGCATTACTACACTTTAGAGGTCACTCAGTGATCCCACATGCAGCCACATTTGGGAGGCGTGCATCAGAGTCCCCTGGAAGGCTGGCTGCAACCCGGATTCCTGGGCCCGACCCCTGGGGTTTCTGACTCAGGATGCCTGGAGGGAGGCCTGGGAATGGGTGCTGCTATCAAGCTCCCGGGAGATGCTGAGGCTGCCGGTTCGAGGACCACACTTTGAGAAGCACTGCGCAGAATGAGGAGTCTTGCGGCTGCGAGATACTTAACCTACTTACATTATCACGGGATGTACGGAAACGTCTCTGAAGTGAGCTAAGCATGAATTTGCAAAGTAAATTTCTTAATTGTACTCTTGGCGTCACCCAACAAAGGATGGGTTTGGCGTGCCAAGATCCTGAGAGGCAACTGTCCCCACGGCAGGGCCACGTCAGAGTGACTTGGGAGGAAAGGAAATGATGCTTTTTGCAAGCGTAAGTACTTGCTGTAAATGTACTTCCTTGAACACTCCCAGGATGCCTCGGCAGCTTTTGGTCTGTAGGTGCTGTGGATTCTGCAACTATAAAGCTGGATTCTGGGGCTCCTAGGAGCCAGGATACACACAGGGCTGCGGCGAAAGGGTGGAGGATGCCACGGGAGCTGGGGCTTTCACCTCTATGCCCAGCAAGGGGTGGACACCTGGGCGGGGTCCGCTGTCCACTTGGGGCTGGACTTGGGCTGGAATGGACGCTCCATACCCTGACGTCTGCCTGCCAGTCAGTGGCCTAACCACCACAGAGCCCCTTAAGGACCACCGGCCAAAACACATGCACTGCCGTGGGTGAAGTTTCACCTTTGTGCTGGTCCTTGGGCTTTAGCTCCTACGTGGAAGGCGGCATGATGAGGGAGAAATAGCTTTGTTTTGGGCATCCGTGAGATTAAGCGTGAGCCCGTGCAACGTCCCTTCCCGGCACGTGATTCTTCCTCTGGGAGCCTCAGTGTCCCCCTTTGCCATGGGAGCCGGCCCCCTGCCTCACAAGGCTCCGGTGAGGATGAAATGGGATGGGGATGCATGCGATGTCCCCCGCACAGGGCCCGACACCCAGGTGCTTCACGTCTGTCTACAGATATTTTAAAGAACTAGGTCGTGGAAAGCAATTATACTCCAATAAAGCGCTTAAAAAGAGAGAGAGAGAGAAAAGAAAAAAAGAAAAGAAAAAGGAAAAAGAACTGTGTCACGTGATTGTGGAGGCTGGCCCATCCAAAATCTGGGGCCAGGCCAAGGGACTGGAGACCCAGGGAAGAGCTGATGCTACAGTTTGACTCTAAGGGCAACCTGGAGGCAGAATCCCCACTTTCTTGGGGGAGGTCAAATTTTTTCTCTAAAGACCTTCAATTGATTTGACGAGGCCACCCACATTGTGGAGGGGAATCTGCTCTTCCCCCAGTCTACGCTTTAAACGTTAATCTCATCTAAAAAAGTACCTTCACTGTATGGAGTTTCCTTAAAAAAACTAAAAATAGAGTTACCATGTGGTCCTGTAATCCCACTTCTGGGCATATATCTGGAGAAAACTATAATTCAGAAAGACACATGCACCCCAATGTTCATAGCAGCACTATTTACAATAGCCAAGACATGTAAGCAACCTAAATGTCCATTGACAGAGGAATGGATAAAGAAGACGTGGTGTATATACAATGGAGTATTACTCAGCCATAAAAAAGAATGAAATATTGCCATTTGCAGCAACATGGATGGACCTAGAGATGATCATACTTAGCAAAGTAAGTCAGAAAGAGAAAGACAAATATCATATGATATTGCTTATATGTGAAGGATATCTGAGAAAAGGATACAAATGAACTTATTTACAAAACAGAAATAGGCTCACAGACATAGAAAACAAACTATGGTTACCAAAGAGGAAAGTGGGGGAGAACAACAAATTAGGAGTTTAGTATGAAAATATGCACTCTACTGTATATAAAATAGGTAAACAAGGACCTACTGTGTAGCACAGGAAAGTATATTCAATATCATGTAATAATTTATAACGGAAAAGAATCTGAAAAATAATATATATGTGCATATATATATATGTGTAACTGAAACTAACACAACATTGTTGTACACCTGAAACTAACACAACATTGTAACTATATTTTAATACAATTTCTTTTTTAAAAAGTTACTTCACAGCAATATCTAGACTGATATTTGACCAAATTGCTGGGTACTATGCCTAGCCAAGTAGACACATAAATTAGCCATCACAGACACTGCGGGCAGGGCTGGAGAAGACACACAAAGGCTGATGACATAAAGTGATGTCCACTCAGGGATAATGTGCTTCAACTTCATTGCCAGGCAACCGGGGGCTCTACATCCATCTGCTGGACCAGAGGCTGGCAGCCTCTGAGCCTGGACTCCCTGAGGAGCAGGTGGGTAGCTGCCTCATGTGGTGGGACCGTGGGCCCCAAGGTTAACAAGGTGTCTGGGAGCAGGAAGGACACCCCTGTCCAAGGCATTACACTCAGACAGTCACAGCCAGGACTACCTGGGGATCCAACGAAGCTTCCAGGCAGAGGCCAGTAGCCCTTAGGTGGCCCATTGCTACAGAATCACAGAATGTCAGAGCCCAGAGGCCCTGATGGGAAAACTGAGGCCCGGTGGGGAGCAGGGGACAGCTCTTCCAAGGTGATGTCACTAACTGGCCACAGAGCTGCAGTGAGAGCCCAGGCCCCCTAAGCTCCTATACTAGCTGCAGCCACAGGTGAGGAGTCCCCCCAAGGCAGCCACGCCTCCTGGAGGAGGGCCTCCCCAGGGGCCTGTCTACACGCGCATCCGTACCAGCTGTAGCTGGTGATCCAGGAGAGATACCTGAGCACAGTCAGGCCAATCGAATTCCCTCTATGGGGACGGGAACATGGGCTGAGACGCAGAGACTGGAAGTCTTGGGGCCGCTCTCCTGAAGGTGGCCATGCCATGTGCATCACAGCGGTCCTGTCCTCTCTTCCCTAGACTGGCTGTCCCACAATCTGTGGATTCCGGGAAACACCTCAGGTCCTCTCCCAGAATTTCCTATACGCTTAAGGCAACTGGAAGCCCAGCCTAGGTCCTGATGCTGTGTATGCGGGGACGGTACCACAGCCCTGGCCCCTCAGGCTCGAGGCAGGTAGGCAGATGTGCCCCTCCTCCGTGTGGACCACCCCCTGAACCCCTCAGAGGCAGGCGTGGGGGGTTTGGCTGTGTGTCTGTTCCAGCCCTGAATCATCTGGTTGCAGGGAGCCCCCAGGGGGTGGGCCAAGTTCCTGAGACCCCAGAGGCTCCCTCTGCAGCTGTCCCAGCCTCACCATTACCAGGAATGGTAAATCGCAGCCCTGAACCCCTCACCCTGCATTTCCTGGCCGGCAGTCGGCAGCAGAATCACAGATGCTGTGCTCCATGGGCCAAGAGCCGTTAACAGCCACTGCGGTAAATAACGGTGGCCCTCTGGCCAGCTGTCCTGTCCTGTCCATTTGGAATACTGATGTGTAATGGCTGGAATGGCACCAACATTTCCAGGATGGGCTGGGCCACAGCCCGGCACCTCCGCCTCATTCAATACGGGAAGCGAGGACGCAGGGCTCTGGAGGTCCCTGGAGAGGTGACTGCAACCTGGCTGGGTTGTGTGGGGTGACCTGGAGGGACCCCTGAGGGAGCATCTTGGCCATCACCGGTTCTCTGGGAAGTTCGATGACACAAAGCCACAGCAAATCTTTAGATCATCTGAAAGTCACATTCTGGCCCTAAGGTGCGTGGTTCTGGCACTGTGGCTTCAGGACGGCCTGAGAGCAGTTCAGCTGTATCAGAGGTTCTGGACTTCAAGCAGCCGTGTGGACCAGGGTCTGGCTCGCCATTTGCTTTGGTTGGTGCAGTTTCATCAGACACGGTCACAACTTCTTGCTTAGGGATTGTCAAGGCTGCCCTGGGCTTCAATGGCAGAGCTGAGTTGCTGTGACTGGGACCACGTGGCCCACAAAGCCTAAAATATTGACTATCTGACCCTTTCCAGAAAAGCTGTGCTGTCCTCTGGACTAGGGGACAGAACATGGGCTGGGCCGCACGTCGGCTCCTTCAGGGAATCTTAGCCAAATCAGCCTCACCACGCCTCAGGTTTCTCATCTCTATAATGGGATCATAATATCCACCTCACCAAGTCGTATGTGGAGGGATTAAAGGACGTGATTTCCTAGCACAAAGCATATATTTAATAGTTATCTTTCCCTCTGCTTGCTACGGAATGAGGCTGCTGACGGGGCCCCGATCTGCTTCAAAAGTGGTTATTGTTTTACAGTAGACATGAAAGTACTCTGAAAAGTTAAAAGCGCTCTGTAGTTGTTCTTGAGGTGAGAAGTCTGGAGCCACACGCGAAGGTGGATGAAAATAGTTCTGTGTCCGTGAACGTGTCAGTGAGAAGCCTTCCCAGCCGTGGACGTGGACTCAACGCCCCTTTGTATCACTCGCTCACTTTCATCCTCAAGGGGCTTCCTGGAGGCGGCCTGCCTTCCCACCAGAGCTGCAGCCCTTGTGAGCTGTGCGGCCTTGGGCATTTCCTTCACCTCTGCAAGCCTCAGTTTCTCACTTGAAAAACAGCGATGCCAATCACACTTTTCTCAGAGAAGTACAGTGAGGACATAAGTAGATGTAATGACACATAAAGAACTCCAGACCAGAAGCTCTAAAACGTTAGCTATTATTTTCATTGTTGTTCTAGGCATAGTTGTAGCGAACAGCTGGCAGAGTGCAAGTGAACTGCATGGGGTCGGAGATGGAGGGAGAGGGCGATGAAGAGGATGCAATGGTACATGGTCCTGATGCAGCCCCTGCAATAGGTCTGACCCCAAGGATAGGAGTCATCTCTCCATCTCTGGGTGGACACCTGAGTGACCTGGGACCCTAAGTGATGCTCCCACATGCTAGGGGCGGCCGACACCAGTAAGAGGAGGTGAAAAAGCCTTTAAAATCGTGTGCCCATGGGGGACTGGAGCAGGGAGTCGGGCAGGTTTTAAGTTTTTGCTGGTTGCTTGGGATATTTCTTTTTTCTTTTTTTCTTTTTATTTATTATTAAAAAAAAATTTTTAAGCTCTTTATTGGAACACAATTGCTTTACACTGTTGTGCCAGTTTTTGCTGTACATTTCTTAAGGTCATGAAACCAGCACTGAAGAACTGCAAATTCAGAAAGGAACCTAAAGAAGGAGGATTTTTCAGCGTTATAAAAAGACCTTAAAATGCCTCAGTGTGAGCTAAGCGGACTTCCATCATCCAAAATGGCTGAAGGGTCCCTGATTTGAGTGCCATCGACATAATGCTCTGTCTGACCAAGGTCAGAAGGGCGTCCCCTGTCCCCTCCTGTCTCG
The DNA here is from genome assembly GCF_030028045.1 of Hippopotamus amphibius kiboko. NCBI lineage: Eukaryota > Metazoa > Chordata > Mammalia > Artiodactyla > Hippopotamidae > Hippopotamus > Hippopotamus amphibius. The sequence continues at coordinate 82,473,018 of NC_080190.1, read as the reverse complement.
AAGGGACACAAATTTGGGAGCTTCAGCCCCCAGGGCTACCAAATCCTCCCTTCAAATTCCCAGAGCTACCCCAGCCTGTCCTGCCAGACACATCCCTGGAGAGAGCCCCTGCCTGTGTGGGACAGGCACACACAGCCCCATTCAGGACAGCGCTGCCACACCCAGGACAAGACATGGGCGTGGAGATGGACTTTCCGGTCTTCTCCTTTAGTAAAACCGAGGCTTCCTCGTGGCATGATCGTGGTGGACACACCTCATTTCACATTCATCAAAATATACGGGATGTACAACACGCAGCGTGAACCTGGGATAAGCCATAGCTTTGGGTGATGGGAAGCAAGGGGGTTATCCAGGAACCTTCTGTAACTTCCTCTTAATTTTGCTGTGAGCCTAAAACTGCTCCAAAAAATAAAGCCTCTTTTTTTTTTTTTTTTTTTTTTTTAAATCAAAGGTACAGATAAGCTGACCACGGAATGAAACCACCAACCCCCTCAGGAGGCAGACCCAGTCGCAGTATCTGGGGACCACAGCTCCTCACAGCAGAGTTCCGTCAACAGTTGAGACGCTCATCTCTTTACAGATAATATGTTGAAGATGGAGTTGTGGTTGTTTCTGTTTTTTTAATTAGGAGCCCTTTTCAGAAAGACAGCGCCACTTTCTCTAGACATTATTTTCATAAAATAAAGATGGCCTCAAAGCATCACAGTATCTTCTTGTGAAATGTTAGCAAAATATCTCAGTGTCCCAGGGATGCTAAACACAACTGTGCTTGAGAAACGTGCCTGCAATAACCCTGCGATGTTCCTACGGAGGGCAGAGGTGGACTGGCCCCCCAGCTGTCCCATTCCGGTGGGAGGAGTCCTTCTTCACCTCTGCCACCTGGGATGGGGCGGCAGGAGCGAGGGAACCCCGCGCTCTGCCAAATGAGAAGACAAAACAACAATCGGGAAAGGCTGGGCATTTGTACTGAAAGTCTGACTGAGCGCGTAAGCTGCAAGCTGCAAGTCCAGGGTTCTAACCACTGTGCCTGGGGTGACAGAGGCGGTGAGAGGCTCAGCCGTCACTCACAGCCTGGAAGGGGGGGTGGGAGGAGGAGAGAGACGGGAGGAAGGATGGGTAAAGAGAAACAGAGGAGGGGTAGAGAGAGGAAAATTTCTACGGGTGACATCTCTTCTCTACACTTTCTCCTGCATCTTAATCGGTCTCCTTTTTTCTTTTTCATTATACAGGAGAGATTTTTTTTCTTTCTTTTTGAGGAGGACTATTACTCTGAGTTTTGAAACTGAGAGGAGAAAGCTGGCAGTCTCTGAATAAGCTCTTCCCCGCTGGGCGCTGACCAGAGGGAAGAAGACGAGTGATTCTCAGGACACTGGACAGCAGGAGGGGACCCTCGCAGGAGGAAGGGCTGGCAGAGCTGGAGGACCACCAGAGTGCAGTTCAGAGACAGCTCGGGAGGGAAAGGGCCTTGCTAAGTCAGGCCGATGCGTTTAAAAGCACAGCCAGCTGTTTGATGGGACGCTGAAAAATCTGTTCAGCTCATGGTCTCCTGCCCTAGAGAAAGAAGTTCCTCCGGGAAATCTATGAGGGTGAGAGGGTTTCACACGGAACGGAACGGACGGACGGAGGCTCCAGGCTGCCCTTCCTCCTGGCGTTGCAAGTGCCTTCTTCTCACTGGCCCATTTGCTTTCCCTGCCCATCCCCCCATCCCCAGCACAGTCTGCATCCTCCTTCCTCCCCATCCCCCCACCCTCTCCCCTTCACCCCCTCTGCCTCAGCAGAGCAGACCCTGCCCTGCAGGACGCCTGCTCCTGTCCTGCCTGGTCTTCCTTTCCCATCCTGCCTGCCATCGCCCTGCACCACCCTCCACACTGCTTTCCTCCACTTTCTCCCAAACATCAGCGTCCGATAAGGGAGTTGCTGTGTTCCCACCACCCCGGGTGTGCAGGCGAGAAGGAATATATTGGCATCAGCATCCGATTACACGGGGCAATTTGTGGTAGAAAAACCGAAAACTGCCAGGAAAAAAAAAACTGATCAAAGTTCAAAATGCTGTGATGCCGAGACCAGCTCGGCGACTCGAGGTGAGTGACGGGTGCCGCAAGCTTGAAGAAGACACAGACACAGACTGAAGAGAAAAGTGGGACCGGGGGGCTCAAGACCTCTCGGATCAAGAGCCCTGCTGACTCATCCCAGGCTGCTTTTATTGAGTTCGTGGGCTAACATACTCAGGTTACACTCATAAACAATCAAAGGCCTCACATGACTGAGGCAATTATCTTTGTTTACTTCCTGGGTCTGAGTTGAGCAGGTGTGGATTTGAGCTGGGGGTGGAGAGCAAAACAGCCCTGGGGGCAGGAGACCTCTCTCAAAAGGATTAAGGGTCTGTGCCCCACCCGTGTTGGCCCCTCTGCGACTGTGCCTGTCTTAGGTTGTTCCTCCCTTGAGGAATCTTACCCGTCTTTGGCTAACCAGCCATCCCTCAGGACCAAACAGGGTGATATTAGTCTCCACGCCCCGCACCCTCAGCTCCTCCACTGCTCAAGCAGGACATTCTGAATCCCATCGCTCGGCCCACATACTTCAACATTTTCAATGTTTCAAAAAGGTTCCAGAATGTCTTCCCACACTGTGAGGCCTTAGGAATAAGACAGTCTTTGGGGGCAAAGGCATCAAAAGCAACCTGCAAGGCAGAGAGATACTCCCCAAGGAGCAAAGCTGTCTGCAAAGGGCTACGACAGCTGTGATGGGGACCCAGAGTTTACAGACGTGCACCATGAGACCTAGGTCACTGTTCTGATGACCACTTAGCTTTGCAATGTTAACACACTCAGCACTATATGGAAATCCAAGAGAAGCAGCACATGGGACACCTCACTCTTAATTAGGAGAAACACGGCCAGAGGAAGCCACCTTCACATGTCGGGTTCCCAAGAGAATTATGCGGCAGGGAACTTCAGGCCAGCAGACTTGGCTTCTCACACAGGGCTTTGCCCCTCATCACCAGCCACCCTCCCAGCAATCTGCGTGGAGCCTTCCTGATTCCTGTGACTTTCTGCTCTCACATCCCTGGTCCCTTTTTCTAAGGCCTTGAGGTATTAGGGCTTCAGCAGCTGGAAAGGGCAAGTGAGGAACAACCCCATGTGAGATGGTCTTTTCCCCTAAGGTCCAGGGCAGAGGTGGCCTCAGCCACTCTCCGAGCATCCTTTACCTGAATCCATCTAGCTCTGCTGACCTTTGGTAGGGGATGGGGAAGCGGATGAGGGTGGAGGGCAGAGAAGTGCCAGGCGAGGGAGGCAAGGAGAAGGCTGTCCTGTCCTACAGGAGAGACAGCCTTCCCTCAAAAAGAACGAGATTCAAGAAGGTGTCACCCCCCCAGGTCCCCCTTCTGACGCTCTCCTCCTCCTGGTGAAGATTCCTGCTCTGAGCCCCGAGGCCTAGCTATGTTGCTGGAATCGCTGGGTTCCCCCTGCCCTCTTGGGGGTTTGGTGAGCAGGGAGTGGCCCTCTTGGGGGTTTGGTGAGCAGGGAGTGGGGGTGAGAGGGGGTGGGTAGGAGAAAACACCCTGAGCACCCTCGGGAGGAAGGGCAGGTGCCAGTACTCCCAAGCTCCCCTCACTCTGGTGGGTGGCACTTCACAGAGTCTACACCTGGGGCCTGATTGGGCCCCAGGAGCTATGAGGGCTCCTGGGATGCTACTGAGTAGGGTTTCAAAGCTCACCTTCCAGGAATGATAAACACTGCCCCCCAGGGCAAATAAAGTAAAGAGGAAGGTGGGAGTCCCAGACAGCAGGGACAATTAGACAAGGACAGCACAGGGACAGACAGACCAAAGGTACTGCACACACAAGTCCAGGGCAGCAGGCGTGAGGGGGGATGCTAGGTGCAGGTATTGATTAGAGCAGAGGGGTTAGGCTGTGATTATTCAGAGGCAGGAAGTGGGTGGGGACAGAGGAGGGCACACATCAAAGCTGCGACTCAACAGCAGGTCCAGGGACTTCCCTGGCGGTCCAGTGGTTAGGGCTCCAAGCTTCCACTGCAGGGAGCACAGGTTCAATTCCCTGTTGGGGAACTAAGATCCCACATGCTGCAGGGCATGGCCAAAACCCCCCCAAAACCCATCAGGTCCAGAAAGGATACACAGGGGTCACAGACCAGGAGTTTATGTACAAACCAAGGTGTCTGGGTTTGATGGGAGAGCCAGCGGTAGTCACTATACGTTCCCAGGAAGAGGAAGAATCTGCCAAAATGATAGGACGCAGGGTAGCACAGTGCTGAGAGCGTCACCTCTGGAGAAAGACAGCCTCAAAATTTACTGTCAGTTTGATCTTGGGCAGGTTACCTAACACCTCCATGCCTGTTGCTCCATTTGTAAAATCAGGATAAAAATGCCACCTGCTGTGAGAGAGTGAATGCATAAATCCTCACTCGGCCCAGTGGCTGGCACAGAGCAAACAGTTTATAACTCAACGAAACCTGGTGATTCTTCCTGCCAATCAGAGACTAAATGGTAGAAGCGGGAGGTGAATATCAAGGGCAAGGTCTGAAGCTTGGGCCAGCATCCCTGGGGCTGCAGACATGGAGGGAAGCAAGGAGGACAGGGCCACGAGAGATGGAGGGATAGCGTGGGCTCTGAGAGAGACAAACGCTGATGCACACACAGAGGAAGAGTGCCTGTTTGTATATGTCACAGATGTATTTCAGCCTCGATGTACATACCACATAAACTTGGGTTAAATTTGTATCACTGAGTAGGGAACAGCTGCAGAGAAACCTAGTGAAACATCCTGCTTAACAAGGAGTTGAGGGGCTTCCTAGGTGGTGGCGCAGTGGCTGAGAATCCGCCTGCCAATGCAGGGGACACGGGTTCGATCCCTGCTCCAGGAAGATCCCACATGCCGCGGGGCGACTAAGCCCATGCGCCACAACTATTGAGCCTGCACTTTAGAGCCCGTGAGCCACAACTATTGAGCCCGTGTGATGCAACTACTGAAGCCCACACGCCTAGAGCCTGTGCTCTGCAACAAGAGAAGCCACGGCAATGAGGAGCCCGTGCACCACAACGAAGAGTAGCCCCCACTCACCGCAACTAAAAAGAAAGCCCACGCACAGCAAAAAAGACCCAACACAGCCAATAAAATAAATAAATAATAAAATTTTTTAACAAGGAGTTGAGTGCATCCTGATGTTCTTGGTTGGCTGGGACAGGGGAGAAGATTTGGGAATTATTATAAGATGACCATATGCCCTGGTCTTCTTGGGACAGTCTTGGTCTATGCTATCGTCCTGGTGAATACTGATGGAGTGCACGCTGCTCTCTCCTGCACCCGGTTTCGATGACCTATGTTTACCTCTGAGGGGAAAGACTACACGTGAAGCCCCCATGCTCACTTTGGGCAGGATGGAACTGTGAGCTTCACGTCTGGAGTTGGGGTCCGGGACTCCAGAGCTGCTGTCCCTCCGGCTACAAAAGCTGGAAAACAGTCTTGTCCCCAGCAATTCCAATCAGCAGTGACTGCTGTCAGGTCTCCCCAGCTTCCCTTCAAAGTACAGTCCTGGGTACTTCTTGGTTTCTGTTTTTGTGCTGGTCTGTCTGCTCCAGAACCGTAGGCAGTGGGAGAGCGACAGGGGTCATATTTTCGAAGTCATTATGTTTGGGCCTGCTACGTATTTCTGTTCTAAAAGATAATCACGTTTGCTTAACGAGGTTCCTGAGTTTCCATGGCAATTCTCTTTAGCCCATGTGGCATGAGGCTGGGCCTCTGCTGCAGAAACAGAAGGCTTTATCTTGAATCTAACTCCTGGTTGGTAACAGTGATCTTGGAATCCCTGAGGCCCATCCTGGTCTAGAATTCTAAGAGAAACCGGTCCAGACAACAGGGTACTCCCTCGGCACCTCGTACCCATCTTGGCTGTGACCCTGTATGGTGGTCACTGTCAGCCTTGGGACCACTCGACTGTGACGGCAGATACATGACTGACTAAAGGAACGAAGGAAGGAAGGAATCACAGGTCTACAAAGTCAATTCTAGAAGGAAAATTCTAGAAATGGACCAAAATCTGACTCAATGGAAAAGAAGGTCATCAGAGGGGTGAGATGACGCATAGGGAGAAATGATGGTTCTAGTTTGTAAAGCATATCAGACAATTCCTAAGGTGATGTCATCTTAATGCTCTATTTATTTCTAAAACTTTCGTTTCTTTCTGTAGATCTGATGGTTCTTCACTATTGGAAGTACCGCTATTTCTTTTCATCGCTTGTTTTCCTTGGCAGGGATGATGGTTTTTCAGAGATACTGAGAGTGTGGGAACCAGGTTCAAGTCTCAGCAGCATTGCTGGGTTAGAGTGTGCACTTTTCAAAGGCATCAGAAACATATTGCAAAATTATCTTTCAGAGAGGGTGTACCAATCTGTACAATTATATACTGCACAAACAGTATATAATTCCCAATTTCACACATTCTCACCAACAATGAGCATTACTATTCTTTTCAATCTTTTCCAATCCAATATGAAAACATGCCATCTCTGTTTCTGTTACATTTCTTTGACTTACTGTTAATTTGAAATATATTTTAACGTGTTCATTTGGGTTGCTTTTTACCTTATTTTAAATATTTTTCATAACTAAGGACAGAAATTTTTTATCTTCACCAAACAGAAGTTTAAATTTTTAGGTAGATATATTTATCAATATCATTTTTATTGTTTTTATGCTCGATATCATGCTTAGAAAAGTCTTACTGCCTACAAGAATACCTAAATATAAAACTATTTTCTTATAGTAATTTTAGGTTCTCATTTTCACATTTAAAATTTACTCCACCCTCATTCTTTTATGCTTTTTATTTTGTATGTGGTATGAAATAGAGCTCTCTTTCATCTCTGAATAATCTGTCCTTTTCTCACCATTTTTCCCCTGCAATTGTTAGCATTTACTTAATTCTTACATATTCATGAATCCCTTTACTTTCTATTCTTTTCTATGAAAATATGTATGTTCAGACAGTACCACAATATTTTAATTGTTGTATTTTATAAAAAATATCTTAAAATCTGTTAAGGCAAATGTTCCCTTACTATTTTCCCCGCTCCAAAGTTTCCTGATTATCTTCTGTTTTTGCTGCCAAATGAATTTTGATATTTTTCAGGCTCCTCCCTGCAAAAATCCAATAAATAATCCGTAAATTAAGCACTATTTAAATCAGACTAACTCAAAGTAAGCACAGCCATCTTTGTAATATGGAATTCTGCAACGCAAGGATGAGAGAACTTTCTATTTACTCATGTCTTCTTTTATGGTTCTTAGATGTCTTCTTACTTTATTGTCATAGATCTCACACTCCTCTTGTGAAGTTTATCTTAAGCCTTTTACATTTGTGTCTACTTTGAATAGGATCTAAAATTACTGTGTTTCTTACTGGTTATTTTTAGTAGGTAGGAAAACATTGACTTTTTTTTTCAAACTTCTTATGTCATCAGCTCTATTACTACACTGCCTATTATGCTAATAGATTTTAGTTGATTCCCTTGGGTTTTCCAGGTAGAGTTATTATCACCCACAAACGGCAGTCTTCCAGCTTCCTATCCAACGCATAGCTCTTATTTCTGCTGTCTTTGTGCACCGGGCAGAGTTTTCAGGACAGCAGTAAATAAGGACAATCACAGAGGGCGTCCTTGGCTGCTTTGTCTTCAGTAGGAGTAGGAATCCCTCTGCCACTCCTCATAAGGTCCCAGTGCGGGCCTTGGGGCTGAGATACACACATTTTCATTGGATGGAAGAAGTGTCTGTTAATTCCTAGTTTACTGAGAACCGTTTTTTTTGTGAAATTTGGGAATTAGTTCTCATACTGGATGCTTTCTAAGCCTCTAACAAGAGGTGGATCCTCGCTGCTGATCACGGATAGCTTTCCTAATATCAAACGATTCCCACATTTTTGGATTACTCCTATTCGTTCACACTATGTTACCCTGTTTAATATACTGCTGGGTTGGATTTGCCAATCACTTAGTTAGGATTTCTACATCTATCTTTTTATTTAAATTTTATTGCAGTATAGTTAATTTACAATGTTGTGTTCATTTCTGCTGTACAGCAAACCGATTCAGGTATACACATATATACATTCTTTTTCACAATTTCTTCCATTATGGTTCATCACAGGATACTGAATATAGTTCCCTGTGCTCTACAGCAAGTCCTTGTTGTTTATCCATCCTATACATAAAATATTGGGCTGGCCAAAAAGTTCATTTGGCCAACCTAATAGTTTGCATTTACGAAGCCTAAACATCTAATCCTTCCCTCCCCCACCCCCCCTCCCCTCTTAGCAACCACAAGTCTGTTCTCTGTATGTGAGTCTGTTTCTGTTTTGTAGATATGTTCATTCGTATTATATTTTAGATTCTACCTGGAAGTGATATCACATGGTATTTGTCTTTTTCTGACTTGACTTCACTTAGTATGATCATCTCTAGGTCCATCCATGTAGTTGCAAATGGCATTATTTCATTCTTTTTTAATGGCTGAGTAATATTCCATTGTATATACGTACCACATCTTCTTTATCCATTCATCTGTTGATGGACACTTAGGTTGTTTCCATGTCTTGGCTATTGTGAACAGTGCTGCTATGAACATAGGGGTGCACGTGTCTTTCTGAATTACAGTTTTGTCTGGGTCTATGCCCAGGAGTGGGATTGCTGGGTCACATGGCAAATCTTTTTTAGTTTTTTGAGGAATCTCCATACTGTCTTCCATAGTGGCTGCACCAATTTACATTCCTACCAACAGTGTAGTGGAGGGTTCCCTTATCTCCACACCCTCTCCGGCACTGATTACTTGTAGACTTTTTAATGATGGCCATTCTGACTGGTGTGGGGTGGTACCTCGTTGTTGTTTACATCTGTCTTTCTAACAGATTTGTTTTACGTTCTCTCTCAGTCTAGGCTCATCGGGATTGGTGGTGGCACTTTTGTGTCTTAGGTAACTGGGCCCTTTCCACTGTCCTGGTCCATTCTAACCCTGGCATTTCCTGGCTCACGAGAGGAGACCTTTATCTACAGCCCTGCTGTCTGGAGCTGAAGAGAAATGACACTCACTGCGATTCAGTTCCATTTAGCAGCCTTTGCCATGTTTAGAACCGAAACTTACAGATCCTGTGTGCCCCAGAAAAATTAATTTGGATGAATGTGGGATTCTAGGGGCCTCAGCCACTCAGAAACTACAGTCTTGTTTATTACTATCACCTTTTGGGCAGTTACTGACACAGTCAAAATCATTACCAAACTCTGTCCAAGCCAGACACCTCATTTATATTCACAGATTAATGATTACAGTCAAGCATCTGTCAACTCCTCAGAGTACATGAGCTGCTCAGCTGAACGAATATAAGATGCAGACGTGAGGATGTTCAGTCATTTCTCTGAGCATCTCCTGCAGCCAGGCAAGCCCCTCAAAGAGCATGTTCCAGGCCAGGTCATTAAAGAGGCTTGCAAACCTCTTCACGCCTCCTGGTTCTTTGCGATCAAGAGTGCCTGTGTGGCTGCAGCCTTTATTAACCAGAAGCCTGTGTCCACTCAAGGGTCCTGCATAAGACACTGAAACTTTAATTGGTAGAATTCAACTGAAGAGGGAAGCACTTTGTCATTGCCATGGTGACTGGTCCTCCACGATGGAGGTGCTCCTGATACAGCAGTGGTTCATGGCCCTTTGTGGGCTGCAGGCTCTCTTGAGAATATGATGAAAACCATGGCTCCTGCTGCTGGAAAAGCTGTGCACATGCTCATACACACACGTAAACAGCCAACTGAGAGGTTCACAGCATCCTCCAGCCCAGACATGGAACCTGGTCAGAGGGTCTGCACATCTGGCTTTGCCTCAGTTCATTGCCTGGAGAACTTCTGAAAACACGTGATTTTAGGTCTTACTTCTAAAAGAGATGGATGACAACCTCATGTGGTGGGAAGATGTGCTCCTGACCCCCTGGTACTCAGGACAAAGTAGGCTGCAGAATAGCATGCAGGACCAAGGCCCCACACGTCACTGATCGAGTTCCATGTTAGGACCCCCTGCTATTGATGCTAAAGGGGTGCAGGAGAAAACTCACTGGATGACCCAATTCAGAGAATCACATACGCGTGTCTGCTCGGGTGTTCTTGGGCTGTGAAAAAATCCAAGAAATTTTATAGAACAACATGCTAGCATCTAAGATGTGGCCTATCAACTACGTGGATGTGGAGATCTGACCGTGGAAAGTAGCCAGAAGGACATAAGCAAAGCATTGGTGGGCTATTAACAAAAAGATAGGAAATCCTTTAAAACCTTACAATTAAGACTCAGTATGAGAATGAGAAACTAATAATTTTCAAAATCTGTTACTATCAGCGATAGAACTTGCTTCCAATTAAATGACTCCCATTTAAACTCCAATCACTCACCCTGGATGTTCTGTGTATGTGCTCATAATTGATAAAGCCCAGGGGTCCCCAGCTATCTGATTCAACATATAAGCTAATAATCAAGTGAACAGCAGTTTTCACTTAGAAGGACAAGGAAATTTATGGAGACCTTTTAAAAGAAGGGGACAAGGAACTAGTCATGAGAGAAACCTTTACTAGACAAGCTGTCTCTAAGTAATATTTCTCCCTGAAATAAAAGTTGTCTTAAAACAAAATAAAACAAAGAAACAAAAACAGGGAAAAGAATTCTACCTGTACTTGCTTATTTTGCCCCCTGGTGGATTTCTTTTGTCACTACAGCAGGCAGGCGTTTCCCCTAAGTGTGGGATCAGGGCTCTTGGATAGGCTAAAGCAGGCTGCATTAAAACCATTTGAATACCAAGCACTAAAAATGCTTATGATGGCATTCCCTGCCCATGTATTAAATAAAATTTGCTGACACAGAAAGGAAGTGTAAGGGAAACCTGACAAAGATCTGATTTTTAAAATTTTAATTGATGGCGACTTTGATTTGGGGGCAAGGGAACAAGGTCAAATATCAAATCTGTTCTTAACTTTGCTTCTGGTGCCCCTGCATGACCCTGTGGTTCCTTTTGGCTTTGCTTTGTTTTATGCTTTCTCAGTGAAATCTTTATTGTATAGAAAATGAAATAAAGTCCATTTACTGCCACCCATAATCATTCTCATTGATAGTTTTTATGCTCTTAGAGACAGCAGAGTATGACCGGGATCTCTGATAGCTTCCTCACTATCTGATATTCCAAGAGATCCTAGGTTCATTTTGTGTTTCCTGCCCAGACCTGGAATCAGCTATTCCTAAAGAATCCCCGGTTTCTATTAATGAGCGAGAGATGCTCTTTGCTCTCGGCTTGGCGAGTGAACTAGAAAGTATTCGTGTGGAAACAGATATTGGACACATCCGTGAAATATCTCATGAGCTCACACTGAGACTTCCAATTCAAGTGCAAGACTCCAGGGCTCTTATTTATAGTCCCCTGCTGTATCTGATCTCCTCTCCTGCACACTGAGAATGTGGGCTTTCAAAGACTACAGGGGATGACAGAATTAAAGTAACAGCCCATCATAATTACTCACTTGCTTTACCTAATGGTACACACACAACAGTCTCTGAATAACCGTCTGAGACAACCTCCCACATGATTGCTGAAAATACTAACTCAGGTTGTGAATGTGCCCTCCCTACCCTTCCCCCTTTTCTTAGTTGGGTTCTATCTACAGTCAGAGCATCACCCCAACACTCTGAGCTCACCCCAACTTAGCTGAACGCTCCACACCGGCCCTTATGTCAACGTCTCAGTAGTCATTTGGTTGTTTGAAGCCAGTGTTCTAGAAGATTCCACAGGAAGTGTTCATGGGAACAATATGCCCTGAGTCCTTTATATTGATAAGTTTTTGTCCTTTATCCAAAAGGATATTTCCTTGGCTTACACTTTTTTTTTTTTTACTTGAGTAAATATGTTGTACTCAAACATTTTCTTCTGGGATTTCTGTTGAAAACCTGATGGTTTCCTTTTCCTCTTCCTTTTAAATTATGTATTCTTTTTTTTTCTAAGTGCCAAAAGATTTCTTTATCTCTAAAATCCAGTTGTTTTACAAGACAGGGTCTTGGCCTTTCTGGGGTCATTCTTCTTAGATACACATTATGCTTTTTAATGTGTAGTTTCAATTTTTCTTTATTTTGGGAAAGTTTTCTTGAATTATAGTTTTCAGTTTCAGAACTTATTTGTTCTGTTCTATCACTTTGGTTTTTTTCTTAAGGAATTTCTGTTAGCCATATGTTTGATTTTTTTTTTTAAACAATGGAATATCAGCCATATCTTTGATCTTTTGTGGCCATCTTCAATATCTGCAACTTTCAAATTCTTTTCATTTCTTTTTGATTGTAACATTTTTCTCCATTGTGTTAGGTTGTTTGTTCCTGTGTTCCTTCTAGATTGAACTTAATCTCTGAAATGACTTTTCCTTTTATTTCTAATTCTTTCCTGGGTTGTGTCACCTTTCTGAGTTTGGCTAATTCTGACGTATGCTGTTTCTTTCATATCTCGTATAATTTCCCACTATTTTGAAATTCCGGGTGACACTGTTATTCTGTTTGTGGGCATGTCTTTCCATCATGCTTTTATTGTGTAGGGTTTTTATTCTGCTCTGTAGTCTCTTTTTTCTTATAATAACTCTGTATGGGATTTGACCATAATATTTTTCTGCTGTTCATTTTGATGTGAAATTGTTTTTTTTTTTTTTGTTCCCTGAACTCTGAGAATAAGATGGGATTTGGGAAAGCTTCTCTAGCTCCACAGGGCTTTTCTGTGTGTAGTTCACACAGATGGCAATTTGTTTCTGGAATGTCCTGCTCTGCCCCCTCCCCAGCTGTGCTCTGGAATTTCTCTTTTCTTCCTTCCTGTTTGGCCCCATCATGTTCAATCTTGACCCCTCCCAGCAGTCTCTCCTTGTGAATTTTGTCTCAGGAGGGACCCCTGGGGGTCTGTCTCCAGCATCCACAGGGGTTTTGCCTCCAGCTCCTTCAGTCCTCCTTGCCCTGGGCCCCCCGCAATGACCTGGTATCAAAGAGAGCAAAGCCCCTTCCAGTGTCAGGGAGGTTCTTAAAATGGCCTGTTCTTTCCAGAGATTACCTGTTGGCTATTTGGAGTCCTCCTGTTCTCCCATCCATTAGCCACTGCCCATCACTTCTTTCTTTCCCTCACAGGTGCCAATACCAGGCAAGATACCAAGCTTGTTGATCGTCTGTCTCCACTCGCCTGATTTCCGGGGTCCTAGGATATCTTTTCATTTCGTTTTGTTACAAATTCCCATGGGCTTTTGTCTTTGCTATCTAGTTATTTTATGTTATTATTCTTAAATTTTCATTTAATTTTATTTTATACTGGAGTATAGTTGATTTACAATGTTGTGTTACAGGTGTACAGCACAGTGATTCAGTTATACATATACATGTATCTATTCTTTTTCAGATTCTTTTCCCATATAGGTCATTACAGAAAATTGAGTAGAGTTCCCTGTGCTGTACACTAGGTCCTTGTTGATTATCTTTTCTTTTTAATTAATTAATTATTTTTATTTATTTATTGGCTGCGTCGGGTCTTCGCCGCTGCACACGGGCTTTCTCTAGCTGCTGCGAGCGGGGGCCGCCCCTCACTGTGGTGCGCAGGCTCCTCACTGTCGTGGCTTCTCCTGTTGTGGAGCACAGGTCCCAGGCACGTGGGCTTCAATAGTTGCGGCACATGGGCTCAGTAGTTGTGGCTCACGGGCTCTAGAGTGCCGGCTCAATAGTTGTGGCGCATGGGCTTAGTTGCTCCGTGGCATGTGGGATCTTCCTGCAGCAGGGATTGAACCCATGTCCCCTGCATTGGCAGGCGGATTCTCAACCACTGCGCCACCTAGGAAGCCCTAGAGCACAGGCTCAATAGCTGTGGCGCACGGGCCCAGTTGCTCCGCGGCATGTGGGATCCTCCCAGGGCGGGGCTCGAACCCGTGTCCCCTGCATTGGCAGGCAGACTCTTTGCCACTGCACCACCTAGGAAGTCCTCTATTTTTTAATATAGTAGTGTGTATATGTTAATCCCAAACTCCTAATTTATCCCTCCCCTCACGACCTTTCCCCTTTGGTAACCATAAGTTTGGTTTCAAAATCCGTGAGTCTGTTTCTGTTCTGTAAATAAGTTCATTTGTATCATTTTTTCAGATTCCACACATAACTGATATTATATGATATTTGTCTTTGTCTGAGTTACTTCACTTAGTATGATGATTTCTAGGTCCCTGCATGTAGCCGCAAATGGCATTACTTCATTCTTTTTTACAACTAATATTCCGCTGTATATATGTACCACATCTTCTTTATCCATTCCTCTGTCAGGGATACAGATAGAAAAACTACACTGTCACTGCTACCATCTTCCTGGAATCTTCTCCACATCTGGTCAACCTTTAGATAATCAGTGGTAGATTTCAATGGGATATATTCTGATGAGATTATCCAACAAGGTAAGATATGGGAGGGGAGAAGGAGAAAAAGAAGGTGAACACACATTAAAAAGAAATCTTGGGGTCGCACAGAAAGTATACTTAGCACAGAAATAGACAAAGTATAGACTCGCGGACCTGACAAAAATGTGTGGGATGATGGTATAACATTGTCTGGAGATAAAGAGAAGCCCAGAGAAAGCCACCATCACCAGTCCTTCCTACCCCACAGTCTGAAAACCAATAGCATCTTTCCCTCCAACTGGGTCATCAAATTAGGCTAGTCCTTAAAAAACTCAAAGAAAGTTGGTTGCTTTATTTATTGTTTCCATTCTTACATATTCTGCCTCAGGAAGTACAGATAATTACCCCTTATGTTTGGGCAAAATTTAAATGCCCAATTAGCTGAAACTTGAAAGAATAAATGAGAATAAATCTCATTCCCTAGACTTTGTGGTCTTGAGTATTGGGTTTGGATGAGCCAACACTAACAGAGCGTGGCTTCACTTCCAGTTCGACAGGCCACACGAGGGCCAAGACACATGGGGTCAGGATGCGTGGGAATACCTGGAGTCCCTGGAACCTTTCCATGGCAGAGACTCAGCACCAGGCATCTCTCTGAAGAAAGGCATAAAATGCCACCCACATCATGTGCTTACCATTAACCTCGCTAAAAGGGTTTGATTTCCAGGTACCATCTGGTCTGCTGGAGATTGGACTGTTCTGGGCAGTTATAATCAATTTTGCATCACAAAATACAAAGTATTTACTCATTTACACTGTAAGTATTTCTCTCTTGACTGCAACAACTTCTTATGGGAAAGTTCAAAACCATGTATATTCACCCAAAATGGCTGCTCTTGACTCCACTGATTTTGGTCAGTGGTATAAGTCAGTTCACATTTTGAAATATCAATCAAGAGAATATAGCTCTCAGGGGTGTTTTTCAAGGAGAGGAAGAAAGGAGCATGTGAAATGGATGTCCCGGAATTCACAGGATCGGGGATGCCTTTTTTTTTTGGTTCTCAGAGGAAGTCATCAGGGACGAGCTGATGGACGGGAGAACAGCTGTCAGGGAATTCTCGGGGTTAAATTACTGCATGGAAGCCATTCTTATAAATGTCACAGTTACAGTATCACGGCCGCTTGGAATATCTCTTAACAATCAGCATCACATTGCCATGCTTGAAACATCGCTAAGTCTTAAATGACGCCTAACAGCTATAAATGTCAATGCTGTAAAGAAAGATTAAGCATTTGGATTGGACTTTGGGAAGAAAAGACTTATAGAAGCTTCAGACTTGAAAGTCACTTTGTCCAACTTTTTTTTTCTTTCCATTTTTTATTGGAGTATAGTTGACTTACAATGTTGTGTTAGGTTCAGGTGCACAGCAAAGTGAATCAGTTATACATATATATGTATATCCATTCTTTTTTCAGATTCTTTTCCCATATAAGTTATTACAGAATATTGAGTAGAGTTCCCTGTGCTATACAGTAGGTCCTTTTTAGTTATCTATTTTACATATAGCAGTGTGTATATGTTAATCCTAATCTAATTTACTACTCCCCCCTCACCCCCACATTTCCCCTTTGATAACCATAAGTTTGATTTCGAGATCTGTGAGTCTATTTCTGGGTTTTTTTGGTTTTTTGTTTTTTGGCTCAGTTGGGTCTTCGTTGCTACACGCAGGCTTTCTCTAGTTGCGGACAGCAGGGGCTACTCTTCCTTGCAGTGTGAAGGCTGTTGTGGCTTCTCTTGTTGTGGAGCAAGGGCTCTAGGCATGTGGGCTTCAGTGGTTGCAGCACATGGGCTCAGCAGTTGTGGTGCACGGGCTTAGTTTCTCCGAGGCATGAGGGATCTTCCCAGACCAGGGATCAAACCCGTGTCCCTTGCATTGGCAGGCGGATTCTCAACCACTGCGCCACTAGGGAAGTCCTGTTTCTGTTTTGTAAATAAGTTTGTTTGTATCATTTTTTATTAGATTCCACATATAACAGATATTTTCCACATGTAATCAAATGATATTTAACTTTCTCTGACTTAGTTCTTCATGTTGGAATCTCATCCACAGCGCCCTCAACAGGTGTGAGCCTGCTGTGCTCAAACATTAGCAGAGATGGAAACTGCTCCAGAACTAGGTTCGAGGCCCCCTCCCCTTTCTTGTTCTACACAACCAAGATGGGATCAGATACCTAGAATCCAAAATATGGTAAATACTCTGGTGACTTAGTGGGAAAAGGACCACACTGTATTTGTAAGATTTCCAACCACAGGGTCCCACGTGCTGAAGCCTCACACTTTCTTTCTGAGGCTGCCATAATGGCTTTTATCAAAGGCAGTGGAGCCTGGGCTCACTTCCTAAGACCCAACTGTTCTTCATCACGTGCCCTTGGGCAGGAATCATTCCCATTTGACTGAAAAGGGCTTCCTGAACCGGGCAAGCACTGTGCTGATCCTAGCTCTGCCTCTGGACCCAGAAACCTTCCTCCAGACGTTTCTCTCACCCCAGCGCCGCCCCCCATCAGCCCCGAGACAGGCCTCTATCTACTCCTACTTCCTCGGGCTGCTCGGGCCCGTGGGCTGGGCTCCTGCCTGGCTCCTGAGCAGCATCTCCCCCGACCCTCTGGGACCAAGAGGCAAGCGTTGGTGCAAAGGCAGGATTCTGTCCATCCATTCCCTCCACCAAATGCATCCTCCTTTTTTTAAGCTCTGTTTTTCATTCTCTGCCAGCAAGCCCCTCATGCCCTCAATGAAGCCCAGCAGAGGAAGAGCACGGATAAGAGCTATGTCAATTTCAACACCCCCGCCCCCCCCACCCCCACCCAAGCCCCTTTCAGGCACTCAGAACCACCTAACAGATTGTAAGCATTTTTTAAAAAAATTTTCATTGGAGTCTGGTTGATTTACAATGTTGCGTTAGTTTCAGGTGTACAGCAAAGTGAGTCAGTTATACGTATACATATATCCACTCTTTTTTAGCTTCTTTTCCCATACAGGCCATTGCAGAGTATTGAGGAGACTTCCCTGTGCTATACAGTAGGCTCTTATTAGTTCTCTATTTTATATATAGTAGTGTGTATGTCTCAATCCCAATCTTCCAATGTATCCCTCCCCCAACACCCCCTGGTAACCATAAGTTTGTCTGCTACATTTGTAAGGCAGACAGAGAAAGACAAATGTCATATGATATGGCTTTTATGTGGAATCTAAAAAAAGGGTACAAATGAACTTATCTACAAAACACAAACAGAGTTACAGATGTAACCATTTCTTAAGTCTGCCTTCTAGTAGCGCGAGCTTATTCTTATGATTATCTACCTTCATTCAGTACATATTTGCTGAGGGGTCACCGTGACCAGGCTCTGTGGGAGGCAGTGAGGGCCACTGGCTTGGCTTACGTCTGATGGGGGCAAAGATCACTATGATACAGTGATGCACGTGCTAGGATAGAGAGGGGCTGGGGACAGTGTGGGGGCTCCCAGGAGGGTGGGGGCGGCCACCGGGAGGAAATGCTGCTCAGCCCACGTCTGAAGGAGGAGCAGGTGTTATCCTGGGGCTAAGAGCATGGACAGGAAGGCAGAGAGGAATGTTACATGCAAAAGCTCACCATGGCCAACAGTCGGGGAAGTCAGAGGCTTTAGGAAGTGGGTCACTGCGTGGAACCTGCATGCAAAGAGGGGTTTCTTCAAAGAAGGGCTGGCAGGTGTCAAGACCCTTGAGAGCTGGTTTGGAATTGATCCGAAAGGCATCCTGGAGCCACTGAAGGACAAACAGAGGTGAGCTGAACTAGCCATCATGCAAGACCAGCCAGGGCAGTGCTGGGCCCCGGGCCTGGGTCTCCACCTACACCAGGTGGGACAGGAGACACACTGAGCATCCGAAAGGCTTTGGAAAGGACGTCACTCGACAGCTTATAAACGCTCTGTCGTTATTTCGAGTTTTACTTCTTCATTTAGTAGAGGCCTTCTTTTGGTAATATATTATCCAGGAAGAAGCCAGGGAGGACACCACCAGCATATCAAACAAGAGGACGCTGACTGTCATTCTGGCAGGCCCAGCCTCAGCGACCGCCCTGAAAGATGGTCTCTGTGACACCACACGGTCACTGCATAATTGAATTGCCACCCTGTGCAAAATGCCCAGTGATAAATTTCATCCAGTCCAATTTAGAGCTGCCACATCCCTTGTCATCCTTCTCTCTCTGAAGATTCAAGTCCACCCATCAAGGATTCTAAAGAGCTCACTGTGCAGGGAACTGTGTTGTGGAGCCAGGGGAACAGGGACTCCTTGGCAACAACTCCAGCTGTAAATCAAATTGCCTTTGGGCAAAACTGATCAGGAGAGGATTGTGGGATAGACAAGGTCAGTCTTATTATTCTTATTTTTTAGACAAAACCAGGAGGCTCAGTAATGCTCTTTGAACCTGAATTAGAGATAAAGGAGGAATGAGTTAGACAACACATGAAATTGTTTCCATTGCTGAATTTTTAGTACAAACATCTTAGAGGGCTCATCTCTCATTTTTGAACTTTTCTAAGATTTCCTAAAGCCTAAATTCTACAAAGGATGGGGAAAAGCAGAGCAGTGGGAATAGAGAGCCATTTTGTTGTAACTTACAAGTACTTCTGAGGGCGGTGTCTCATTATTCTTTTCTTTTTTTTTTTAATATTTTTATTCATTTGTCTTTTTATTCATTGAAAAAAGGACAAATTGATAGAAAAGGATGATATAAAAGCTGTAACTCCTATATTCACATGTGTCTTATATGATATTTCCATAGAATATTGCAGAGTGCCTTTCCTTGGAGGGTTTTTTCTTTTTTTTTAAGGGTAATGTACCTATCTTTGGGGGCTATACAGCACTGTTTCAGGAAGAATAATAACTACGGTTTGTTCATTTAAGCCTCCTACATCTTATACCAGAACCTGAATTGGACCCTGAAACAGATAACAGAGGTGACATATCACATTTCTCAAAAACTATCCTAATATCTCAAAGAAGGAAAAATGTGGAACTATACATAGCCTTGCAGTAACAGATTTTAGTCTTGTGAAACTTAACTTACAAGAAATGGCCCCTCTGGGAAGTACACAGGGTTGTTATATGACACAGAGAAACCATCTGATCGTTGGTACACCGTGTGGCCGGAGACCAATCTCCTTAGAAAGGCTGGCATCTGGGGACTCAGATTTCAGATAAACCACAAACAAGTGGTTTCTACTGAACACTTGCTGTCTTCTTGGGAATCTGGAATCTTGGTGTGTGTCAGGCAAGGGCACCTACAGGACCAGCCCCCAAGAAAAGACTCCAGGCACTACACCTCACAAGCTTCCCTGTGGGATGACATTTCACACATGTTGTCACAAATTGTCCCTCCAGGTCTTAAGCATGTCCTGTGTGACTCCACGGAGGGAAGACTCTCAGAAGCTTGAAGCCACTTTCCCCAAGATCTTGCACAACGTGTCTTTCCCCTTTGCTGATTTTGCTTTGTATCCTTTTGACTGTAAGAAACCTCAGTCCTTCCCTGGTGGTGCAGTGGTTAAGAATCCGTCTGCCAATGCAGGGAACATGGGTTCTAGCCCTGGTCTGGAAAGATCCCACATGCCGCAGAGCAACTAAGCCTGTGCGCCACAACTACTGAAGCCCGTGCGCCTAGAGCCTGTGCTCTGCAACAAGAGAAGCCACCGCAATGAGAATCCCATGCACTGCAACAAAGAATAGCCTCCCTCACCGCAACTAGAGAAAGCCCATGCGCAGCAACGAAGACCCCACGCAGCCAAAAATAAATAAATAAGTAAATTTAAAAAAAAAAAAGAAAAAAAGAAACTTCAGTCCTGCTTATGACCGTATGGCGACTCCTCCTAGGAAATCGTGGAATCTTGGGGTAGGCTTGGTGAACCCCAACATAAGGTGTCCAGTGAATTTAATCCTTTCCAAACAAGCTTCACTGACACCATCCCATATACTGATGCAGTCTGTCCCATTCATTCGTTCATTCGTTCACTCTTTCATGCCCACTAAGTGCCAGACATCGGGTTGGATGCTGGCAACACAGCTTTTTCCGGATACCCACATGGCCTGTTCCTCCACCCTCATCTCTGTTCAAACAGAGAGGCCCTCTCTGACCAGCCCATCTAAAGGGCTCCATCCTCATTCACTGACTCAGTGGTTCTCACCCTGGCTGCACATTAGAAAATATCACCACCAGAGTCCATCCCAGAGGTTTTAATCTCCTTGTCCTCAGGCAAGGATCTGGGCATCACTGTTTTCCAAACCTCTCTGGAAGATTCCAGTGTGCAGACAGGGTTGAGGCTGAGGACCACAGCTATCTCTCTTTATCCTATTTTATTTTCCTTCATCGTACTTAGTGTCACCTGATAAGTTATATTTCTTATTTAAAAAATTTTTTGCCTGTCTTCCCCACTAGAAAATACTTTTCATAAGAGTAGGAATTTGGTCTCTTTTTTTTTTTTCTTCAATGCTGTATCTTTGGTGCCTAGAATGGTACCTGCCATCCATGGGATGCTCAGTAAATATTTTTTAAATGAAAGAATAAATTATCCTCTGGGGTGGCACTCAGAGCTCTCTGTGATCTGAAAAAGCCAATTTATCCTGCGATTTTCATTCTCTTCCCTCAAATATACTCCACGTATTGTGGGATATGTTGGCTCCTCCTCATTTTTCATATTCATCCCAGTCTCTCTATACTGGACCCATCTGGGCACATACCCACCCACCTTCTCCTTCATGAGACAGGAGACCTGCCTCCCAGGCTTCCCTGAGGACCCTGCCTCGCTCAAAGCAGGTGTCCCGCCTGTGAATTGCACTGAGTGTGTTCTGGATCTATAAAATCAATGACATTTCAGAGAAAGGATAATTAAACCACTGGATTAAGTCACCATTTTCAATTAAGCCACTGAATGAACAGCTCACCAGAAGAGGGGGTTACAGCCACTACCTTATTTCTAACTTGGAACCCTGATTGATGGCTAAAATGCCTGACATCACTGTCCAATGCCTGCTTTGCTTTTTCCTACATGCAATTCTTGATCGGCTGGGCCAGGTTGAGACCCTGGTGTAGAAAATGGAAAATTATGAGTCTTCAAGGATGTCAAAAGTGGTAGTTCCAACACTAATCCCATGTCAGATTTTTCTGCGGTTCATGTGCTGCAGGGAATCTGAATTCTGAAGAGCTGGGGATCCTTTGGTGGAGGATGCTTCCTCACTACAACTGGTCCTCCAGAGCATGGAAAACCTTCACCTAGGTCTCCAGATGCCTTTCCACACGAATTAAAGGAAAGCTCCCTCAGGAATCTAAGTGACATTTCACTTCTCTAGGTCTCCTAAAAACTTTATATTGTTTTTCTTGCTGTGGAGTGGATTTGGAGATTTTTATTCTTTTGAAAAAATATCTTATTCCAAATTATTCCAGCTGTTTTGGGGTGAGTTTTTAGTAAACAAAAAAGGAAACTTCTATAATTCTTGGAAAAGACACTCCCAGAAAAAAACTGGAGAGAGAATATTATGCACAGAGTTAGATTTACTACATTAAAATTCCAGCTTCATTACTTACTAGCATTGAACCATAGACAAGTTACCTAACCATTCCCTGCCACAGTTTACTCATCTATAAAATGGGCACAATAATAGCAGCCTACCTCATAGACGGTAAGGAGGATTAAATGATTATGTACATGTAAAGCACTCCCAACAGCGCCCAGCACAAAGTTAGCACTCAATAGTTTTGGCTATCACTAGAAATTTAGCCTGAAAATTAAAACATAAAAGTTGTAAGAGCAATATGTGTGGATAGTTATGTAATATTAGAATGAGATTGCCCTTTGTAATGATGACAAAACAGACTTAAATCATAAACCACCATGAATAAAATTCACAGAAAAATGCAAAGTAAAGAAAAAATTTTGTAGCATAGGGTGAGATCCTTAATATGTAAAAAGCTCTAACCTATCAATAATAACAAAATTTAACACCATGATAAAATGCGCAAAATATTGAAAAATTTAATTCATAAATGAAAACTATGGTCAAAACATGAAAAAGTTTCCTAAAAAGATAAATATTTAAATCACAGCATACAATATTTCCTCTAACAAATCAAACTGCAATGATCAGATGAAACGTTAATATACAATGTTGTCAAGAGTGCAAGGAAACTGGCGTGCTCACATGGTGCTGCTAAGAATTACAACCTTCAGATGCCAACTGGGCCACAAGGCCTCCAACTTTAAAAATCTGCATATTCTTAGATTCAACAAATTCACTTCCAGAAATTGTCTTAGGAAAACAGCTATGGATGTATCACCGTATACCCATCACAGCACTGTTTAGAGCAATGGAACAGTTTAAATAACCTAAATATATAACAAAAGGAGATCGTTTAAACTAGCAATTTATCACCAATGATGTTGAAGTAGGTTATGCTACAATGTGAGATGTTCAAAACATATTTTTCAGTAACAAACGCAAGTAAAAGACAGGATACTCAACAGCAAATTTTCCTTAAAAAGCATATGCAAACAGAAATAAATACTGGAAAAACAAGCAGTGGCTCTCTCTGAGCAACGAGGTGGTAGGTGCCGTCTTTCTTTTTGTTTGTCTTAAATGTTCTCTAGTGGGCATGAATTAATTTTGTGATAGGCAAAATACACACCCCCCATACACACACACCCAGAAAGAGAGGGAAAGACAGACAGACAGACAGACAGACAGAGACAGGAAGGCAGCAGGACAGCAGTCCTCTCTGACCTCCACCTTGTTAGATGAAGTAAGTTTATGCTCCATGCTCTCCAAACCCCCTCCTACAACTTTCCTTCTGGCCTCTGTGTTCAGGCAATGTTTGTGATGCTCCCCGTCTCAGCTGCTTCTGGGGAAAAAGAACTACACAGCCTCTCCTCCGCCCCACTCCCCCAGCTCATCCAAAGTCTAGAATAAACAAAAACGTTGTTTGCACAAGAGAAGCTTATTATTATTACTTATTATCTGCTAAGCATCAACAGTTCTTTATAAAAAGAGACGAGTGATGTGCTCTAAATTAGGCTGCGTAATAAGTGCCTGGCTCCTGGGATCACGGCCACCTGCCAAATGCTTTCTAGTTTGGGGGTCTATTAAAAGCTCTTCCCCTCCAGACTCCTCTCTCCGATCAGGAGGAAGACGGCGTGGTGGAATTTGTTACAGATTCTAGTTGGGAAATGATGTGCCGGCCAACACGGATGCTGATGCATGTTGGGCTGGATCCCTTCTCTCCATAACCACGCGCTCAGACCGAGGTGATGTATGACGGTCACAGTCTTCAACCCTAGTTCCATCTCTGGTTTGCTTTTGACCTTGGCTTAAGTTATTCATTCACACAGTGTCCATAAATACTCCACAAGGATGTCAAGCAAGGGAACAGCTGCTCCTGAGACAGGGCTGGGAAGGAGGGGGCCTGGGTGGGGGAGGATGGTTCTCGTGCTTGGAGCCAGACAGGTGCGGGGAGCAGCTAACAGCCTTTCTGACCCTCCCCCACAGCGGAAAACCAGAAAGACAGATATGCAAAGAAGCCATGCAGATATTCAGTTAACTATTTCCCATAGTTTCTAAAATCTTAAACACATCTTAAAGAGATAATAACACTTTAATCAACTTTTTATTTACGTATAACACCAACGTAGAAAGTTGACAGATCCTAAGCACACACACCAAGAACTAGAAGGACCCCAGAAATTACCTTCCTGGCCCTCCTTGTCTTTCTTTCCTTCTGCATCCTGAAATGAACCCACATCTGGATTTCGAACATGAGAGAGACATTCTGCCTCTTTTTGAACTATATAAACATAAAACTGTATAGCATGCTTCTGTCAGTGAGATTTTTTTCCCGTGTTTCATTTAACAGTGTTTCTTCCTTTTCATGCTGTGTGGTACCGTATTCCAATGTATGAATATACTATTTATTTACCATTCAATTGTTGTGCAACATCTGAGTGGCTTCCATGTTTCAGCTGTCATGAGTAATGCCTTTTACATAGGTTTTTTGGTCCACTTGTACCTGCATCTCTAGCGGATTAAGCTTCAGCATGGAACTGCTGGGTCATCCGGGGTCTTCAGCTTTCGTGATACTGTCCCACATTCTCTTACAAACTGACTGTATCAACTGACAACCCCACCAGCAGTACGTGAGCGTTTCACTAGCTCATCATGCTTGTCAACACTTGGTATTGAGAAGCTTTTAAAATTTAAATACATGGTAAGATGGTTAGAGAAAGGTAATTTACATATGCCCTTCATCACAGTAGACAAGACACGGAAGCAACCCAAATGTCCATCGACAGATGAATGGATAAAGAAGCCGTGGCGTACAATATACAATGGAATACTACTCGGCCATAAAAAGAAGGAAATAATGCCATTTGCAGCAACATCATGGACCTAGAGGTGATCATCCTAGGCAAAGTAAGTCAGAGAAAGACAAATATCATTATGCTATCGCTCAAATGTGGAATCTAAGAAAATGATACAAATGAACTTATTTATAAAACAGAGACAGACTCACAGACTTTGAAAACAAAGTTATGGTTACCAAAGGGGAAAGGTGTGGTGGGGAGGGATCAATTAGGAGTTTGGGATTAACACACACACACACCACTATATGTAAAATAGATAATCAACAAGGACCTACTGTAGAGCACAGGGACTGATACTCAATATTCTGTAATAACCTATAAGGGAAAAGAATTAGAAAAAAAAATATGTATAACTGAATCACTGTGCTGTACACCTGAAACTAACACAACATTGTAAATCAATTATACTGCAATATAAAATGAAAATTACATTTTTTAAAATTTAAATTACTGAGTGGGTGTGTGTGGATGTGAACTGGTGATCTAGTTAGCAAAATATTAATATTTTTCTGAGTTCTGTGAACTACTTTAGCAAATTAAACCCTAGAGGGGGGTCACTGAAACCTCTAACCTATAGCCAGTCAGTCAGAAGCATGGGTGACAACCTGGACTTCTGACTGGTGTCTTAAAGTGGGGGGACTGGGAGCAGTTTTGTAGGACTGAGACCTAACCTGTTGGGTGTGATGTTTTCTCCAGGTAGATAGTGTCAGAACTGAGTTAACTGCTTGGTGGTGTGTAAAAAAAAGGACATTGGATTTGGGTGCAGAATCGCTAGGTGGTATAGGCTGTGATTTTTTTTTTAATTGTGGTATCGTTAATTTACAATGTCATGTTAGTTTCAGGTATTCAATTATACATAATTTTATATACATACACATATTCTTTTTCAGATTTTTTTTCATTCTAGCTTATTACAAGATATTGAGTAGAGTTCCCTGTACTATACAGTAGGTCCTTGTTGTTTACCTATTTTATATACAGTAGTGTGTATATGTTAAACCCAACCTCCTAATTTATCTCCCCCACATCTCCCACTATCCCCTTTGGTAACCCTAGTTTGTTTTCTATGTCTGCGAGTCTATTTCTTATAAACTGTGATTTTAATACACTGTTATCTGAAAGCAATACAGCTGAACAACTTTTCGTATGCTTTTTGTCAATTTAGGTAATTTATTTTGTAATATGCCTATTCATGTCTTTTGCCCATTAAAAAAATCAGGTTGTTTATGTTCTTATAATTAATTTGAAAGAATCATTTATATACTGGAGAACTTCTTGTTCGGATGGACACTTTGTAAACATTTTTTTGCCGTTTGTGGTTGGTTTTTCTTAATGGTCTTCAAGTTTTTATATTTGGTGACATGAATTTATCACTTTTTTCTTTCATTGTTAGTGCTTTTTGTGCTCTAAGAAATACTACCACAAGGTAATAAAGATGTTTTTCTATTCTTTCTTCTAGAGGTTTTATAGTTTTAGGTTTTTCATTTAACCCTTTGATTCACGTAGGAGTAATTTTTGTTTATGGTGAGAGATACATGCTGAAGTTTATTTCTTTCCCCACGTGGGTATTCAGTTGTTTCAGTATCATTTACTGAAAAGGCCCTCTTTTTCATATTATTGTGTCATTGGCGTCTTCATGAAAAATCACAAAAACTTTGGAAGTGGGCTGTATTTATGGCTTCTGTGTACTTTTCTACTATGTTTATCCTAATACCAACTCCTCACTCTCAATCAATGTAGCATCATAATTTTTAGAATCTGATGGTCTAGTTTTCTACACTTGTTCTTTGCTAGTCCAGGTTTTCTGCTATAAATTTTACAATCTTTTTGTCAATTTCTAAAAAGGTTCTCAAGGACTCTGAGATTTCACCAGCTCTATGGAGCGATTTTGTGGAACCAGCATCTTAAGATTGATGTCATAACATAAACATGATGTAGCTTTCCTTTTATTTAGGCCTTCTCTAGTATTTCTCAGCAACGTCTTACGGTTTTCATCAAAAAGTCTTGTACATCTTTTATTTGTTGTATTTATGCCTAGGTATTTGGTGGTTTGGGGGTCTGTTGCACTATTATTTTCCTTTAAATTATGATCACTGGATGGAGGTACTGGTACCCTGATGACCAATGAGGTTGGACACCTTTTCATGTGTATTAACCAGTGGAGCTCCTCTTTTGTAAAGTGCTTGTTGATGTTTTTAGGTCACGTCAACATAAACGGTCTGCCTTTTTCTTCTTTATTCGAAGGGATTCTTTACATATTCTAAATAAAAGCAATTTTTAGGGTATACATGTTGCAAACATCTTTTTCTGCCCTGTTGCTTACCTCTTTAGTCTCCCGATGAGCATCTATGCAAACCCACCACCTCACCCTGTGTTCAGCTGCAGAAATCTTGATCTCGTCCAATGCTGGAGGAAAACGTGTTTGTGTTGAATTCACCGCTTTTTATGGACAACTTCAGAGATTTTTTCAAGAGCAACTTTGACCTCTAATTTTCCCCTTGCACACTGCCTTTAGAGCCTGTCCCCTATGTTATAAGTCTACTGAGATGTCCCAGATTTTATGATCAAGCAAAAAAGGTGTGAGGTGCAACCCTTCATCTCCAGACATTCAAAATTTAGGTAAGGAAACAGACCGCGCATTACAGCAACCAAGGAACTATTATAATTCCCTGAACATAACCTGCCTTTTCCATTCTGTCTCTTCGGAAGCTCTTTCCTCTCTGTCTAGAATGCCTTTTCCACTTGATCCCTATTTATCCTTCAAAACTAAGCTCAAATAGCACCTCCTCTTCATATATTTCCCTCACTCAAGTAGGTTCTCAACTGTGTCTCCGATACCGCTCTTGTTCATTTCCAGTTTTTCTCCAGTACTCACCTAAGTCTACCCTAATTCTCATCCCCCTCCCACTATCCAAGGTCCTGACTTTTGGAGCTTCCATCCCAGAGATCTTGAGGATGTGCCTCTCCCCTGACCAGCCTCATCCCTCAATCCACAATAACTGTGGATTTCAAGGCTGGACCCTTTCAATCTCCCTGGCCAGGTGACTAGAGAGAACAAAGGGTAGGACGTGCCCTGCTGTGCATTTGCATCCACCAGCTGGAAATGAAATCAAGACACACCCCAGACACACCCGAAGAGTGAGTTTCTTGGATCTTCTCGCTTCCTTCCTGACTCCTACTGTGTTTCTTTCTTTATATATATATGTAGGCATATATGTACACATACATATATATATTAATTAAAAAAATTTTTTTGGCTGTGTTTAGTCTTTCATTGCTGCGGGTGAGCTTTCTCTAGTTGCGGCGAGTGGGGGCTACTCTTTACTGCAGTATGTGGGCTTCTCATTGCGGTGGCTTCTTTTGTTGTGAAGCAGAGGTTCTAGGTACATGGGCCTCAGTAGTTGCAGTGTGCAGGTTCAGTAGTTGTGGCACGTGGGCTCAATAGTTGTGGCTCACGGGCTTAGTTGCTCAGAGGTATGCGGGATCTTCCTGGACCAGGGATTGAACCCGTGTCCCCTGCATTGGCAGGCGATTCTTAACCACTGCACCACCAGGGAAGTCCCACCTGATGTGCTTCTGAACACACTGCCTTCCTGACCTTTCTAGACTTGACCTTTCTTTACGATCTTGATGCAATTCATTTTCTCCAGTTTTGCTCTCGCAACACTGAGGACACAGCAGGCCAACATTTGCCTTCAGCTTTGCTGACTTCTGTTAACCATCTCTCCCCTCTGAGTCCTCACCCTGGGACCCAGTCTGATGCTAGCCCTGTAGAGTGTGCCCTGGTCCTCTGGATGGAGTGATGGACAGATGATTCTCGAGCGCATATTGTAAATCACCAGGCATAGCTGACTCATGCAACATAAGGACCTCAGGCATAAATGTATGTGTGTGTGTGGTTATGGATGTATTTGTGATGTTTAAGTATATTTTTATTTTGACACTTCCAGTGCCTTCTTAGCAACATATAATCTTTCCAGATTTATGCTAAAAAGGAACACTGCCACGCTTACAAATCTCTTCTGCTCTAAACCAGTGTTCAATGTACTCACTTCAAAGACAACCTACTTTTAATACTCTGATTTTTCTATGGTAATATTTGTATATCACAACGCCTATCATTCCCCACAGAAGGCTTTTAAATCAGTGTATTTACAGAATCATCTTACTTCTTAAAAAAAAAAATCTCCTTGTTCTACAATTTTTCTTTTACACAGTGCCAGGAACATCTGCCCCTTCAGCTGCACCCAAATGACAGGATTATTCAGTCTGCATGAATCATGCCAGGAGACGGTTTCAGATACAAAATATATTTCAAAGAGTCTCACCATCAGCAGTCCCTGGGGGCATGAGAGGTGCCGCCCTTGAGGTTCACAGAGCCAGGAGAGGGCACAGCTCTTCTGTATCAAGATGTGCACCAAGGCACAAGAGAGAGACATTTATAGGAACTGATGTGAAAGAATGTGTGCAGAAGTACCTTTAAAACCCCGAAGAGTTATACAAATATAAAAACTGGCTATTAAATAGCTTTGACTCACAGAGAGGTATTCCAGGTTGGTAAGCGAGCACAGAACAAGTCGGGGGCCCCGAGACGGTGCCATGGAGGCCTTCAAAGATGAGTAGGCAGCAATAAAAAGGAGAAGATTATTAATAACCACAACAATCTGGATGATTCTCCCAGGAATTATGCCAAGAGAAAAAAGCCAGTCCCAGAAGGTTGCATATTGTATGGTTCCATTATACAGCATTTCTGAAATGAAAAAATTATAGAGATGGAGGAGGAGGTGCGGGGTCGCCAGGGGTCAGGGAAGGGGTGCTGTGGTGGGAGGGAGGGGGTACATTTATGAAAGGGCAACGAGACACCCTTGTGATGGAGCCAGGAACCTACATATATGATACAACAATACAGAACTAAACACACACGCTCACGTGTGCACACACTCCCACACAAGTACAGGTCAGACTCCTGACCCTAAGCTCAGAGACTGCTGTCAACGTCAGTCTCCTGGCTGGACTACAGCTTTGCAAGATGTCACCACAGGGGAAACCAGGTAAAGGGTACATGGGGTCTCTCTGTAGTATATCTTACAACTGCATGTGAATTTAGTTACGTCCATTAAAACTTCAGTTAAAGCAAGGACTTCCCTGGTGGTGCAGTGGTTAAGAATCCGCCTGCCAACGCAGGGGACACGGGTTCAATCCGTGGTCTGGGACGATCCCACATGCTGCGGAGCAACTAAGCCCATGCACCACAACTACTGAGCCTGTGCGCCACAATTACTGAGCCCACGTGCCACAACTACTGAAGCTCATGTGCCTAGAGCCTGTGCTCCACAACAAGAGAAGCCACCACAGTGAGAGGCCCATGCACTGCATCGAAGAGTAGCCCCCGCTCGCCACAACTAGCAAAAAGCCTGAGCTCAGCAACAGAGACCCAATATAGCCTAAATAAATAAACAAATTTACATAAAAAATTCAGTTAAAGGAGAAAGATGAGGAAGACTAACAGGTAGAGCTGGGCTGGGTGTGAGTGGGGTGGTAGCAGAAGCCTACAGGGCAGAGGAAGCAGCTTGGGTTGAGATGGGTGAATGTGGAAGATATTCCATCTAAAACAGGAATAATAAAACCAGTAATAATAAAACCAGTCACAGCAGCAGAAACAACAGTCCCCATTTATTGAGCACCACATCGGCCGGGCATAAGCTTGTCATACACTAACTCCCTGGATGTCACACAACCCTGAGACGTGGACCTGATGATTCCCATTCAACTGCTCACTCAGAAGCCCAAGATTAAGGGGCTGTATAACTTCAGAGGCCATGCTCTGGACCACGTCCTTTATGTCTCTGGAGGAGCTAGTGGTTCTGAGTCGTTAGAGCAAGAGGTGCTGTGAGTTATGGAGGAAGATGGAGATGGAGGGGTAGGTGAGCCATGAACATGATGAAAAATCTTTCCAAAGGGAAGTGACACGCCCAGAGCTGTTCTCTAGGAAAATAACTCTGTTGGCATCATGGAAGGTGGACGGATTAGGGACACGAGTAAACAAGAGACTGGGGTCAGGGACACGGCAGGTCTCACAGGCACTGATCAGTCTGGAGCTGGGAAAGCTCGGAGCACCAGACCATCTTGCTGCCCAAACGTGAGCTGCCCCCGCCTGCGGTGGGTTATATGTCCTTGCACGGATATCAGACACACACAAGTGACTGAGGGTGCCACTCTTGAGTACACAAAGTCAAGAGCACTCATCTGATCAGTCGGACGTGGAAATGTGACAGGTGGTCCTGCAATTAGGATGATGTGGAACAGGGTGAAGTGAGCCCAGCACGGATGTGCAGGTGAGGTGAGAAACAAACCTACCCGCTACCCACTGTTGAGATTTGTGGGTCATCTGTCACTGTGGCATACACTGGGCGATCTTGACTACACAATCGGGATCATAAGAGGGAAGAGAAAGGACCTGAGTGGCCAGGTGAGGTGTGAGGCTGTGAAAGGAAAGCAGTGCTGGTCTCATGGCTTGCTGCTGTATCCAGGATGGGAGGCAGGTTGCACGTGGTGACACAGAGGAGCGACCCTGGGCTATTTTCTGAGACAGTCCCCATCCGAATCTCAGTAGAAGGGACAGACTGTCCAGCAAAATGTCTGGAATCTGGCACGGGGTGTTGCCACCTGGAGATCACCAGGGGTTCACTTGTGAACCAAAACAGGACTGAGAAAAGGTGAGTACATCACCTGCATGTACCTGCACACACACACACACACACACACACACACACGGTCCCCATCACCGGAACTATGCATCTCGGGATTCACAACTTCTTTAGCTTCATTCTTTCTCTGTAATCCTCTCTGATCTCTGTTCTCATCGTCTTTGTTTTCATTATTTTCTCACCTGTAGACTGTGCTGCAGGGTAATGACTTATTTCAACCTCTGGGGGCAACATGTCTTCAGGTTGGCAGGGGAAGAAGAGGAAGAAAGCCTGACTTCTCTATTTACCTTCAACTGTGTGCAAACAGGAGCTGCAGGGGAGGCTCAGCAGGAAGACTGCTTGGAAGGCATTTGATGAATAATGATAACTTCTGAGTCTTGGACAAAATGCCACCTTTACTGCCCCACCCAGGAGAGCTGGATGGTCTAGAAAGCATTCGGGAACTGTCCAGCAGCTCCACGGGAGGCTTCTAGCTCACTGATGCTCCGTTATTCGTCTCTGTATCCTCAGAGTCTAGTACAGTGGCTGGTATCCAGGAAGTGTTCAAAGTTGTTGGTAAAATGAGCACTGAAGACGCTCAGCAGGAAAACTCCGTGCCCTCTATGACACTGCATCTCTGCTGTGGGCTCCGTCCCCTGTGATGTCATCAAGTCCCTCAAGTCAGACTCACAGATGGCTTCCTGCAAGGGGCACGTCTGAGGGACCAGCCCCACGGGACCAACCATCACTGGGACCCAGCAGGTTGCTAAGCTAACTTGATTCACCAAAAGGCGTAAACAAAGTACTGGTGTCTTAAACCAAACACTCTTAAATCACAGCTGTACAAATATGAGCTGCACACCAGGCTAAGGTAGGCTTACCTTGACCCAGATTTGGAGGTCCAAAGATAGGCTTTCCGGTTTTCTCTCACATTTTCACTTTGCTTTTCCTAATTCCCCTCCACGGATAGAGGGGATGTCATTGTAAACAGCTCTGGACTGGAAATCAATGCTCAGTACTACGGGTGCTAACATGGAACCCCCCCAAAATGCCCAAGCGGCTCAAAATATGAGGCCACTTGAAGTCAGATTTTTCAAAATTACTACTGAGATATTGGTACAGCCATTTGTCTACATATTAAAATAGTGCCTCTCATCTCTGATGAGCATGACAGGGGGCAAACAACTTATTAAAGGAGAAAGAAGGTACCTGGTCCTATGCACAGGCTCTCTGATAGTTCATGATGGCATATGAATGCTTTTGACCAACCTGCAAAATTCTTAGTTACTGTAAGCATAAAGTTAAAGTCAATCTTAAACCATTTTAATGATTAATATTTTAATTACTATTAAGCTTTACTAAGCATCTGACATCTCCAGGTTTTTCTTTAAAAATACATTCCACTTACTCTGCACCAAGAAAGTAATCTTTCATCTTCATAATTGATGAAAGTAAGATGGCCAGAAATGAGGGAAGAAAAAACACATCATGTGCTTTTTTTTTTTTTTTTTTCTGTGCGGGGGCTTTCTTTTAGTTGCGGTGAGTGGGGGCTACTCTTCGTTGTGGTGCGCGGGCTCCTCATTGCCGTGGCTTCTCTGTTGCGGAGCACGGGCTCTAGATGCGTGGGCTTCAGTAGTTGCAGCACATGGGCTCAATAGTTGTGGCTCACGGGCTCTAAAGCGCAGGCTCAATAGTTGTGGCGCATGGGCTTAGTTGTTTCGCGGCATGTGGGATCTTCCTGGAGCAGGGATCGAACCCGTGTCCCCTGCATTGGCAGGTGGATTCTCAACCACTGCGCCACCTAGGAAGCCCCCTCATGTGCTTTGTTTTTGCTAACGGTTAAGCCTCAAAGGTTTAATTTCTAAGTTTTAAAAACATATACCATACCCCACGCTTAAACCTAAAGAGAGCAAATACTGGAAACGTGCTTGAAAATTATTCAAAAATACATAAAAATAAAACATTTCAAGGCATCGGGCAGAATTTATTCAATTTAGCAAATGCTAAATGCAAGTAAACGCTTAAAGGACCCTTGGTTATGAACAAAGTAGAGAATTTTGAGTAGAGAAATGTAAAACGGACTCGAGTTTCTAGCAGTGAGGTGTCCCGCAGGGATGGGTTTGAGTTACAGAAGCCATGGGTACATCCCGACTCTGGCTGAAAGGAAGGAGACCAGCGACTACTCTGAACATCAGGCTCTTCCTCTGCAAAAGGAGACTGGTAACAACGGTCAGACCAGGTATCATCCCTCGTCCTGCTGGGTAACTGTGGTTCCAGGGGTGCAGAGGGACTCGACTGCTTTGGGCAGGAACAGCTTTTTGTCTCCTTGGACTTGAATACTTGGCTGGACTTGGCAATTGAAGGGGAAACAGTGCAACATGTACTAGAGGCTCAGAGGGATTCAGGTTCTAGGAGGATTCAAATGTATGAACCAGTGTTGAGCACAGCTCCTGGATTACAGCAGATGCCCAGCACATGTTAGCTGATCTGCTATTATCAGTACTGTTCCCAGCACAATAGAAATGATTATAGTTTATATTATAGCACTGTCAGCACTGACTTCCAGTATTTTATGAAAAGACAGTAAGAATTTATTTTCATTCCATAAGTAATGGGAGCCCCAACTTCCATTCAGTAGCAATAAGCACACAAATCATTAGGCCTTTCTTGTGGCCTCAATTTCACCTCTAAGTAACACAGAGACATCGCCCCGTGGACCCTTCCAGCCACGGCACTTCTAACAATGGCAGCCCACCAACTGAGACCAGATCCCAGGAGAGAAAAGCTGCTTTGCTCTTTAAATCATTGAGGACTATCTTACAGGTGGAAAGGGTGTGCGAAGGGGAAAAATCTGACAGTGCATGTTGCTGCCTGATGGAGATTTATTTCTCGTATAATAGGTAAGGATGCTATTTTCAGCAGCTCATCTGTTGCCTTCTAGTTCTTTTCACTATTTTGTTCACATCCTCACCAGAATACTAGCTACTTAGTTGTTTGTTTCTAGATAGAGTAGAACTGTTAGCCTAATATAAGAGGCTAGAGGAATTTACTTCTCCCATGGGTGCAAGTCAGAAATTATCTAATGATTAGATGCCAGGCTCACACAGGAAGTAACAGGGCTTCCTCTCCCCCTCAGCTCAGCACGGGACACAGAAAGGACCCACTTCCCTGCACCAGAGCGTCTGTGATGCTGCTAATCAACACGGGACATTTCTACACCACTGCCGACCCATCATGTTATTCTCAACATCTTCATAATGAATTAGCTACAGGTGGCCGCGAGTCAGATATTTTCCATGATTAATTAGATTTCTCCATCCCTGGTGTCTTCCTGACATTGTGGCAGTTAAGAGATTTTATCTTAACGAACACTTGGAAATAAAAAAATTGTGGCTCTGTGGGATTGTGGAAAGGGTACCAGGTTAGAGTCCAAGGTCCAGGCAGCAGAGGGTTTGGGGGGGGCGGGTAGATGGTATTACAATGCACAAGGTCGCATGCCCCTTCCCACACCCCAGCTCTGCCCTGTGATTTCTGCAGATCCTGTGAGGGGAGCAGATACCCACCTCCCCGTGCCCTGGGTGCAGTCGGGGTTGCCGCAGCTGACGTGTGTGGAGATAACACATGCCTTGTCCAAGCAGAAACTTCCAGAGGGGTCCCGAGCTCTTGCCACCCCTAGCGTCTGCCCCCTGCAGCCAAGCCAATCGACACAGTATGATTCAGACAATTCACTCAGACCTCCTGGGCTCTGTTTCTGTCACCTTCCTCTAATGAAGAATAAACAATTTCGCTTCTCATTAAAGGAGAAGCACACTAACACATCCAAAGGGCTCTCAATCAGAAGAGCTGGTACCAGATCCTCCAAGTATCAGCGTGTGACCTTGGGCAAGTCATTTGACCTCTCAAGCCTCAGTTGCCTCAATTTTAAAATGAGACCAAGAATCCTTCCATTGTTCATGTCACACAGATGCTGAGAGGATCAAAACGACAGGGAACATTTTAGGCTTTCTGAGCTGCCTCTGGTCTCTGTTTCTCCTTCCTCTTCTTTTTCCCCTCCTCCTCTCCTTCCTCCTTTTCTTCCTCCTCCTCCCACACTTTGAAACTATAAAACCATTCCTCACCTCACTGGTCAGATAGAAACAGGCCTTGGGACAAATTTGGGTCTCTGACTCTATTTTGCTGACCTGGGAATTTGAAAGGATCACGAGTGGGCACAAAGGTTGGGATGGGGGTGGTGGAAATTGGGTGACAAACTCATGACACAAAAGGTACGCTCCCAGTCCCTGCCTGATGTCAGCAGAACTGGGGGACAGAAGTGCATCAAGACGAGTACAGGCCAAGGTATCACTGAATCGGGATGAAGTGTTATTTAGCAGCTACAGGATATCAAAGTTTCTGCATAAGGACACAGGAAGTGGTGGCTACGCATTAGTACTGTTTTATCTTCTGGAAGACTAGATACGCTAACTGGAAAAAAAAACCCACAAAAGGAAGAAACAACACCCACAAAAATGTCGACCAGTTATTTCAATAGTTTGGGCATCCCACGTTTTATCACATCCTCGCAGAGTGAAATGAACTCTAGGTTTAAAGGTAGATGAGAGCTCTTTCTGCAGAGCTCTCAGTTTTCTATGGTTTCTTGTCTAGTGGATTGAGATGATACATGCACAAAACCCCTTTAAACCAGAGCTGTCTGGAATCAACATCTGAATTTAACCCACAGAGTTGAAAATCACGCCCAGGGTCCTGGGAGCAGAGGTGAGCCCACAAAGGAACACTGAGTCTCCTTATTTTGAAGAACCCAGAAATTCTAGAGCTTGGAACACACAGACAGAGCCAGGGAAAGATATTAATGAACTTTCTTTTACTGAATTTGCTTTGCTTTTGGTGACAAGAATAAAGACAGGTAATAAAAAAGCAATCTATCCTGAGATAATTCCAGTAGAGTCTAGATCTCTGTTTGCTAAAGACCATGCTCCGTAGAATGAGCCAAGACTCCTTGGAGAAATGGCTTGGTTCCAGGGCTGAGGCTGAGAAAGCACAAGATAAACCGGGACTTCTTATTGCAGTAGAAAGTAAACAATTGACCAAAGAATGATTGGAACATGTCAGAAGGATACAACAGCCAGCTTCAAGGCGAACTCCACTGGGCAAATTGGGACAATGTAAGCATTAGAAGAAATAATAATAGGAACAGGTCCATATATAGACGCAGAGAACAAATGCAAGGACACCAAGAGGGGAAAGAAGGGTATGGGATGAACTGGGAGATTGGGATTGACATATATACACTAGTATGTGCAAAATAGATAACATGAGAATCTACTGTATAGCACAGGGAACTCTACTCAGTGCTCTGTGGTGACAAGAAGAGAATGTGTATATGTATAGCTGATTCATTTTGTTGTACAGCAGACACTAACACAACATTATAAAGCAACTATATTTCAGTAAAATTTAAAGAAAAAAGAATACATGAACCCTTATTGATATAAACAAACAAATATATAAATGGAGGAGAAAGGAAAGCTTTTCCTTAAAGTAGAAAGCCAGCTGCTAAGTGTAGAAGGAATGATGGAATTAAAAAAATCACTGTTTGGCAAAGACCATCGTAATACTAGTTTCAGATATGAGTCATCAGTGGGGAAATACTAATAACAAACGATGTTAATTTAGTCTCCAGGTGTCTTTCCATAACATAGCTATTAATTACAAAGGTAATAAAAAGTAACTTTACACTGGAGAGACCTGTAGATCCCACCTTAACCAAGGGACCAACATTACATCAGCAGCAGTGATGTCATGGGCCTCCTGACAGGATGCACCAAGAAGGACACAGCATCACTTCTGCGGTGGTTCTGACAAAAATGCCTGGCCTGCATTTGACAAAGAGGAAATATCGGTCAAAATAAATTGAGAGACATTCTACAAAAACACATGGCCTCTCTTGGGATTAACAGATACAGACTACTATACATAAAAGAGATAATCAACAAAGACCTACTGTATAGCACAGGATAGATATTCAGTATCTTTTAACAACCTATAATGGAAAAGAATATGTATAACTGAATCACTTTGCTGTACACCTGAAACTAACACAACATTGTAAATCAACTATAATAAAAAAAAAAAAAAGCAAAACAAAACAACAAATGGCCTCTTCAAAAATGTCAAGGCCATGACAAAGACAGAGGAACTGTTTAAAAGGAGAGGAGATTAAAGAGATGTGGCAACAAATGCAGTATGTGTTCTGAGTCCAATTCTGGACCAGACAAAAGATTTTTTTCCTTTCCCTATGAAGGACACTAATAGCATGGTTGGTGAAATTTGAATAGGTAGGTAGATTAGAGAGTATACTGCATCAGTGTTCCATGATGTTGATAAAAGTACTATGATTATGGAAGAGAATGTCCTTGTTTTTTAGGAAATACGCTCAAGGTATTCAAAGGTAAAGAAAAGGAGTAATATACCCATATCTGATTCTCAAATGGGAATAGTGAGGCAACTATGGTAAGTTATTAGTATTTGGAGAATTTGAGTATATATGGAAATTATTTACTATTTTTGTAACTTTTTTTCTAAGTCTCAAATTATCTCAAAATAATCTGACATGTAAAGTGGGGGTTAGTGACTAGATCTTGGGTTTATTGTCCATCATTTGGACTTCAGAAATGGGTTATCATTTAGGGTGAAAAAATTGGGGTCGTAAGCCCTGAGACAAAGCTGAAAGAGAAGCAGAGGGTAAACACGGGAGCAGAACAGTCCCAGGGACAGGATTGGGGTTGGAAATCAGAGAGCAGCCAGGACTTCTGGTCCTCTGAGCCCAGGCGTAAGTGCATACATGGACCAGATGACAAAGAGAAACAGAAATGAAAACCACAGGTTCCCAAAGCACCACAAGTGGAGGCATCTACACTAACAGACACATGGACAGCAGTGGACAGAGGCGCAGAGGCACGAATGAGTAAAGATGGGACGGGTGGTCAGACAAGGAAGTACCCCCAAAGGCAGAGAGAAACCTTGCACATCAAGGTCCTTCTAGGAGATTCGGACACGCTTCCTTCCTGGAGCAGAAACCAACCTGAGCTCTTAGTCAACCACAAGCAACCGCAGGAAAGATGGATGTGCTTCTTTGGAGGGAAGGAAAGTCAGGGGACAGAAGCAGAGCCCCCTGCCCGC
This sequence comes from Hippopotamus amphibius kiboko, assembly GCF_030028045.1. Taxonomy (NCBI): domain Eukaryota; kingdom Metazoa; phylum Chordata; class Mammalia; order Artiodactyla; family Hippopotamidae; genus Hippopotamus; species Hippopotamus amphibius. Next base: position 82,434,289 of record NC_080190.1, on the reverse strand, counting down.
CTCACATTGATCTGTTCGTTTTACAGACGTTGTGAATTCTTTCCACCACATTTTTATATTAACTCGGTACCGACCTCCTCTTTAAAGATACTTAAAAAAAACAAACACAGAAACCCAAAACACCGACACGTAGATCACATCTTAAAATTGCTCAAAAGAACCATGCTTAAAAGACACTCCTTTAGCACCATCTTGTGTCTGCATTTACATGATGAAAAATTCCTCTTCCCAGTTCTCCCCCAAATGTCCAAGAGAGGACATTCCTTCTCAGACCAACCTAAAATTCTGCTAGGTGTTTACATCTCTTGTTCTGAGGCTGAATTAAAAAAAAAAAAACCAGATTAAAAACAATCAGATTTATATTCTCAACAAACAAGGGCATCACTTTCAAAGTCAAGTGTACATGAAAACAAGGAGAGATTTATGGTTCTGCCCAAAGTAGGATAATAAAACCAAATCAGTCATGACTCACAAATATTTTAACTACCATATAGTATTCTGCAATTCTCTCCTTAAACTAACAGTTCTCCATTAAAACAGAACCTCTCCTAAATATGTCAGTTTATGATTAAAGATAAATCAGCCATATTGAATATGTAGTTTTATTCACTTTCCTTTTTTCACATCTAAAGGACCAAATAAGCATCTTAAAAAAAAAAGAATTATAAGCCTTTCAAAGAAATTCAAGGGATTCAACGTGCACATTTTCAAACTTGTTTTCCAAACTTAAGCAAAAACTCAATACATTTCCATCAGCAATGAACACACATGCTATATAACCTTCCAAATAACAGCAGAAACCTATTAATGGTATGCAGTGATGTGTTCAAGCTAACTCATACTGGCTCCTAAGACCACTGTGCACATCTTTTCCCAAGCACACATTTGGCGATGTTACAGTGGAAATTTGAAACCAGATTGACACTATGGAAATTGGCAAATGCTACTAAGCAGGGCTCCCTCTCCCTTCCTGGAGATCTGGTTATGAAACATTTACCAGCACATCACTGCATAAGGGGGATAAGAGAACACCTGCATCAGCCTGTGTAATTTGGCGAGAAGTATCTTACATGTCACCATGTGCCGTGAACTAAAGCCAAGGAGAGGAGAAGGACTCCATTTCAGGGTATATTATGATTAGACAGTTAAATATCTTTAATCCCAATGATGCCCTCCAACACAGTATCTACATATGTCAGTTTCTTCCTTTTCTATCATCTTTTCTTAACATTTCTCATAAGTTAAGAGACCACAAATATCAGCCTGTAGTAAGTATATTCAGAGCTTTCCCCCAAAATCATATTGCCTGGAAAGGCAGGCAAAAAGTAAATGTTGATGGGATCCCCTGAAGGGCTCCAAGGTTTTCACTGGCCCATCCTAGTTCTTTTGTGTCCTGGGACTCAGGCCCAGAGCTTATTTTGATGACTAAGGCAATGTACATCTGTAGCTGGACAGAAAGGATACATGTGGGAACAATCAGAGGTTTATAAGACTTCTTTGCTTGCCTGGGAAATTTTATTTAGATATCATTATTCCTAGAACCAGCCAGTAAGAAGGCAAGTTATAAACTTCTCCCAAAGACTGAGTAGAATTCCCGAATATTATAACACAAAAGGGTTGTTGTTTAATGTTGGTGAGGGTGTGGAGAAAAGGGAACCCTCCTACACTGTTGGTGGATATGTAAATTGGTGCAGCCACTGTGGAAAACACTACGGAGATTCCTCAAAATAACCTGAAAACAGAATTTTAGTTTTTATGATCCAGTAATCCCACTCCTGGGCGTATATCCGAACAAAACTCTAATTCAAAAAGATACATGCACCCCAGTGTTCACAGCAGCACTATTCACAATAGCCAAGACATGGAAACAGTCTAAATGTCTATGGACAGATGAATGAATAAAGAAGATGTGGTCCATATGTGCAATGCAATATTATTCAGACACAAAAAAGAACAAAATAATGCCATTTGCAGCAACATGGATGGACCCAGAGATGATCACACTAAGTGAAGTCAGTCAGACAGAGAAAGACAACTACCATATGATATCACTTATATGTGGAATCTAAAATAGGACACAAATGAACTTATCTATGAAACAGAAACAGACTCACAGACATAGAGAATAGACTTGTGCTTGCCAAGGAGGAGGAGGAGTAGAGGCAGGCACGGATGGGGAGTTTGGTGTTAGCAGATGCAGACTACTATATACAGAATGGATAAACAGCAAAGTCCTACTGTGCAGCACAGGGAAACTATATTCAGTAGCCTGGGATAAACCATAATGGAAAAGAATCTGAAAAAGAAGGTACATATATGTATAACTGAATCCCTTTGCTGTACAGCAGAAATGAACACAACATTGTCAATCAACTATACCTCAATAAAATAAATTTTTTTAAAAAAGAGTGGTTGTTTGAGAGTCCTTTTAGAAGATAAATGCTGATAAATGATTTTTTTTTTGAGAAAAGAGGGGGGAGAGGGTGTTCTGAGCATTGCTTTAATGATAAGAGTGCATTTCTGTGTCTCAGCACAGATTTAACCAGACAGCCACGGCAAGGGTGGGAGGAGACCCGAGGTGCTGCAGAAAGGATGGCCTGCACTGAACTCTCCCTGCTCCACTGCAAGGGTGAGCAGCTGCCAGGCACTCGATTCCCCCAGAATCCTGACGGGGGGTCCACGGGACACGGAGAGACAAGGTCAGCCTCCCCCTAAATGTCTCACTATGTCCTGAAAGCCCCATGTCATTGTTTCCTCTATTTTTAAGAGTCTTTTTTCCTTTTTAAAATTTATTTTACTGAAGTATAGTTGATTGACGATGTGTTAATTTCTGCTGCCCAGCAAAGTGATCAGTTACACATAGATATACATTCTTTTTCAGATTCTTGTCCATTTTGGTTTATTCCAGGATACTGAAAATAGTTCCCTGTGCTATACAGTAGGACTTCATTGTTCTTTTTTTCTGTCCTTGGAGTAATTCTCAGCTGTCTCTGTTTCTCAGCTCTGAGGTCTTCATCTGGGGAAGCTCTTCTTGTGAGGCTGCTGTCAGAAGCTTGGTCCCCAGAAGTTTGGAGGGACTGGGTGTTGGTGCCAGCAGAGGGAGCCTGGGTCTCACAGCAGAAAGAGGTTTCAAACAAGTCTATATTAACACAGAGCAGGAGCTGAATTCCAAAAGTGAAATCCACTCTCCATTTAAAAATTGTGGTTTTCTTTCTGTGATTATGAAAGAAGGATGTAATTTATTTTCTACCTTGAACATTTCTGTTTCCCAAGTTTCCTATAGTAACTTTCAGAAAATACAACATCCAGAGACAACCACTACTCATGTAACTGAGCTGATACTAGGTTTTCCACCTAATCATAAAACTTGGAGTCTTTCCACCTTTTCAAACTTTGGATTCAGGGGCTACACAATTCTACTGTATGAATATAACTTAATGAACTTGATCAATTTCCTATTTTGATCATTTAAAATTTGTGTTACTATAGCAAAAGACTGTTCTGTAGTTAGGAATATCTTCTCAGAACAAGTTGCTAGAAGTAGGTTACTGCCTCCAAGGGTGTAAGATCTATAAGACTAAACGCTCTTCTAATTTACATGACCATCAGCTGCGGATGAGACTGCCTGTTTCACAGCATCCTAGCCAGCATTTTTATTCTAATTGTCTTCTTTGTGAAAAAATTATAAACGGTTATTGTATCTTGCATTCCTTTGAAAACTAGACTAGAAAGACTGAATTGATTGGATATTTTTAGGCATTAATTACATATTCAAACAGAAGATCATTCATCTGTCCATTTATTCAGCAGGTGTTTATTGAACACTTACTTTGTATTAAACATTGTGCTGAATAAAACCTAACAATCTGAACCAGAATCTCAGCAGCCCCTGCCCCAAGGCAGCACCTCTTTCTGGCTCTGCCTTTCCCGTTAGTGCCTGCTGTCAGCTGGCTCGAGAACTAGACGTGGTTGGCCTTCTCAATCCTTTGCCACATTCCATGAAACGCACCTTGGACATGTCTCTAAGAGTCCCCCTCCTCTTTCTACTGCCACAGCCCCCAACTCTTAGCCAGGTACCCAAGAGCTCTTGTAAGGACCATGGGATCAAAAGTGAGATCCTACTATCTACCCAGCCTATAAGCTATATGCTGGAATAGCCTATCTTTTCTCTCCTCAGAAACGTCCCCCTTTTCTTCACCTTCTCCTCAAACTCCTTAGCCTGAGCTCCAAGGTCTTCGAGCTTCTGGAACCATCTGACCTTCCCAGTCTTATTTCTATCACTTTCCTAGTCATGCCACGATCTCTGGACAGTGCTGTTTTCCAGCAGTAGGTTGTGGGGGAGGGGCACCCAGCTCAAATACCTCCTTCACTAGGAAGTTATCCCTGGTCCGGTGGGCCAGACATCTCTGGACTTCAGAGCCCAGGCAGTACCCACTGTGCCCCCGCCAGGCACCCAGATCGCAGTGTCCAGTCCTGCTCCAGGCCCCCTCCTCCCTGTCCACCTCCTCTCCGTGCCCTTGCCCACTTTGGCATCCTGTCGCCCAGGACAGTCCTGGCACACGGCTGTCCCTCCGTCAATGTTTATTAGAATGAAGAAGGAACAAGGAAACATACGGATAAATAAAGGTGGCAGCAGCCACCTGAAGAAGTCAGCCTGCAACCTGGAAGGAGGAAGCCAATGTGCAGAGAAACAGCGAGGAGCGATGAAAGGGAGACCCAGCAACGTTCCAAGCTCCCTCCCAGGGGTCCCCGAGGCCCAGCTGCACCCCAGCCTTCGGCCACAGGGAGGTGAGCCGTGGACCTGCCGCTTCAGGACACGCCTGCCTCTGTGTTCCTTCCTGCGCAGTTTCTCCCAGACTAGTGCCTCCAAATGACATCGACGGGCGATACAGGTCTACCTAGGGGCTCTAAAGGAAAAATTCCAGAAATGACACATATCGTCTATTCCTAGCCCCTCTGTAAAATCCCTTCCTGCCCTAAGACTCTAAAGGAAGAGATCTTTAGCAGGGAGTGGTATGTTCTTTCACAAACCCTTAAGCAATGTGAAAATTTATTTTTTTTAAATTGAAGTATAGTTGATTTACAATGCTTTAGATGTACAGCAAAGTGACTCAGTTATATATATACATAATGCATAATATATATACACATATCATATAGACCTAATATACATATAATATATACATATATCATACACATATACACAATATACATATATCATATATATATAGTATATATGCATCTATTTCTTTTGCAAATTCTTTTCCATTACAGTTTATTACAAGATATTGAATACAGTTCCCCGTGCTATACAGTACGTCCTTGCTGTGTGTCTATTTTATACATGTAGTGTGTATCTTTCATCTTATTTTATTTTTTTAATAAATTTATTTTTTATTTTTGGTTGTGTTTGGTCTTCATTGCTGCACACAGGCTTTCTCTAGTTGTAGTGCTCGGGCTTCTCATTGCAGTGGCTTCCCTTGTTGTGGAGCACGAGCTCTAGGTGCACGGGCTTCAGTAGTCATAGCATGTGGGCTCAGTAGTTGTGGCTTGTGGGCGCTAGAGCACAGGCTCAGTAGTTGTGGCGCGTGGGCTTGTTTGCTCTGCGGCATATGGGATCTTCCTGGACCAGGGCTTGAACCCATGTCCCCTGCATTGGCAGGCGGATTCTTAACCACTGCACCAGCAGGAAAGTCCTATCCTTCATTTCTAAAGGATAACTGTGCTGAATAGAATATTCTTAGTTGCCTTTTTTTTTTTTCTCTTTCAGCCCTTTGAAAATACCATTCCACTCTCTCCTGGCCTATAAGGTTTCTGCTGAGAAATCTGCTGATAGCCTAGTGGGGGGTTCTTTGTACATTATAAGCTTTTCTACTGCTGCCTTTAGGATTCTGTCTTTGATTTCTGACAGTTTTATTATAATGTGTCTTAGAAAAGATTGCTTTGGTTTGAAATAATAGGATGATTTATTAGCTTCATGAACTTGGAATTCCAAATCTCTTCCTGGGTTTGGGATATACTCGGCCATTATTTCTTTATTTTATTTAAATGTGTATGTATGTATGCATGTATGTATTTATTTGGCTGCACTGGGTCTAAGTTGTGGCACGTGGCATCTTCATTGCCACATGCGGGACTTCGTTGCAGCAAGTGGGCTCTTAGTTGCAGCGTGCGGGATCTAGTTCCCAGACAAGAGATTGAATCCAGGCCCTCTGCACTGGCAGCGCAGAGTCTTAACCTCTGAACCACCATGGAAGTCCCCATTGCTTCCTTTTTTTTTTTTTTCCCATTACTTCTTTAAATAAGCGTTCTGTCCCCTTCTCCATCTCTTCTCCTTCTGGAACTCCAATGATTTAGTTATTGGTTTTCTTAACATTGTCTCATAGATCACATAGGCTTCCTTCCCTCCTCTTCATTCTTTTTTCTCCTCAAACAGGGTTATTTCAAAGCTCCTATTCACTGTCTCATGGGCTGTTTTCTTCTATTTAATCTACTGTAATATTGATTTGTTCTATTTTGTTTTTCACTTCATTCACTGAATTCTTCAGCTCCAGAATCTACATGGTTCTTTTTTATGATTTCTGTCTCTTTGTTAAATTTCCCACTTAGATTGTGTACTGTTTTCCTGATTTCACTGAATTGTCTTTCTGTGTTTTCTTGTAGCTCACTGAGTTTCCTTGAAAGAGATATTTCAGATTCTTTATGGGGTAAAGTGCAGCTCTCCATGTCTTTGGGTTCGATTACTAGGAGATTACTGTTATCTTTTGGTGATGTCACATTTCCTTCGTTTTTCATGATCCTTGGAGTGTTACGCTGTTGTTTTCAATTTCTGCTGTTGTTGTTGGCCGTGCCACTCAGCTTGTGGGATCTTAGCTCCCCGGCCAGGTATTGAACCCAGGCACTCGGCAGTGAAAGCGCTGAGTCCTAACCACTGGACCACCAGGGAATTCCCTTTGTTTTCATATTCGAAGTAGCAGTCACCTCCTCTAATTTTTACTAAGTGCCTTCAGAGTAGAAATGCCTTTTGTCAGCTCTGCTACAGCTTCTGAGGCTTTCTCAGACCTTGTATGCATACACCTCTCCAAGCATCCCTCTCGTGGCAGAATTCATAAGCCCAAGTGTCTTCTCTCCCTCCTACAATGCACTGGTGCGCTGCCGATCGCCTTTCCTCTGTCTTCCTGAAGGTGGCACTGCAACTCAAGTTTGCGGCTTCTCCCTTGCTTGCAGCCGCGGCCAGCTTTCTGCCTCTGCTCCCGGTCCACCAGGGCTCACTCTTGCCACTGCCCCAGGGAGCTCACACCGGCAGCCAGATGCAAAGTGGGGAGGTGTGGACTTGGCACATGGCGAGCTGGGGGTCCGCACGGGCCAGCTGGGGGGGGGTCTATGGGTGAGATTTTCCCCACTGCTCACGAGCTGGCTTCCTGATGGATGCTGTCAGCAGGAACCATAATCCTTTCATGCCCCACAGGAATCTTAGATGCTGCTCTTCCATTCTTTTCCCTGTGCCCAGCCATGGAGCTACCAATTCAATAATAGTCTGGATGCTGTGAGAGATAGAAATGAGTGCCTTTGCCAGGAGAATTCACAGGCTGTCTTGTTTAGCCTTAAGTGCGCTGCCTTGGGAGAGAGGTCATGCTGCCACATTCACATTGTGGCCAAAGTCTTCTTTTTTTTTCTCCAGTGAGGTGCTGGAACTTCTCCTCTGGAAACGTGGGCTTCCACAAAGGCTCACTCGTCCATAGGTGACTGCCCAATTCAGTGTTCTGCAGGCACTCCTGGACCACAGCCCAGAGGGGCTGGAACTGGTTCACAGTCTCCTGCAGGGACCACAGCCCATAACAAAATCCATCTGCCCATCACCTAAGACACTGCTGGGAGAGATTCCTCCTGGGCCTCTTGGCATATGATGCTGGGTCCCACAACTCTCAGACATTTCTGTTTGTGGATGGATGCCACATTTTTGTTGTTGAATGGGGGGAAAATTAGGGGTGTCTTATGCCACAGTCACGCTTACGTCATGCCCTGCCCAAGGGTTGTTTTAAATCTTGAGTGACACAAACTCCTTAGTCCAAGCTGGTGTTTCATTGGTCAGTATCCCTTTCTCAAAATGTAGTCATATTTGTACCAATTTGATTCTTTTTTAAAAAAATTTTTATCGGAGTATAGTTGATTTACAATGTTGTGTTAGTTTCTGCTGTACAGCAAAGTGAATCAGTTATACACATACATATATCCACTCTTCTTTAGATTCTTTTCCCTTATAGGCCATTATAGAGGACTGAGTAGAGTTCCCTGTGCTATACAGTAGGTCCTTGTTAGTTATCTGTTCTATATATAGTAGTGTGTATACGTCAATCCCAATCTCCCAATTTATCCTCCCCCGGCTTTCTGCCTTGGTAACCATGTTTGTTGTCTACAACTGTGACTCTATTTCTCTTTTGTAAATAAGTTCATTTGTATCATTTTTTTGATTCCACAAATAAGTGATACGATATTTGTCTCTGTCTGACTTACTTCACTTAGTATAATCACCTCTAGGTCCATGCATGTTGCTGCAAATGGCATTATTTCATTCTTTTTTATGGCTGAGTAATATTCCACTGTATATATTCTACCCATTTAATTCTTAGTCAATGCCTCATGCTGGTCACCACACTTGCATTTTTTTTTGAGACATACAGCTCTCCCTAGACATAACTGAATGTACCCTGAGCCTATCCTTGCCACAGCCACACCTTAGTCTCTTATCCTTGAACTATTTTGCTCAGGCAAACATATTTACTGAGAGTCATCTTGATGAATTCAGGTGTTTCACCCAAACGCACCACAGCTACATCACTGATGCGGGCCTCAGCTCAAGGCTGACTTTTAATTGGCTGCTGTCATTTGAAAGCCTACTCAGTCTGACCATTTATCCTTTGCATCATTTCATTGTACAAATCCCAGAACTTCTGGAACTTCAATCCTGTTTGCAGACAGAGCAGTTCTTCCTTTTCTTATTGTTTCTTTCTTGTACTTTGCTAACTACACCCAAGATCAGTGAAAATTTGCTATTAGCACTGTTTTCCCACTTTTTTTTGCCTAAAGCCACAGACACATTAGGGACATTATCTGCTTTCCAAGTTATTTCAGGTGAGAATTGGACCTAAGTTTTCACCACTGCACAACAGAGGTTGTCATCCTCCCACCCTCTTTATCCATTTCCCAGAACCAAAGCCAATGTTGTCCATGTCCAGTGCGAATCACAGAGGTAGGCAAGGTTAAAGCCAAATGTCAGTGGCTAAAAAAAAACCAAGTTACATGCTTCCGGTGGGTTAGCTGTGACCGGGCTCTGTGTCGACTTCCTTCTGTAACCTTGGCTAATGGGACTCCTCTCTCTGAAATGCTCCTGATCTCACGGCTGAGGGAAAGAGACATGGTGGCCCACGTGCGGGCTTTCACCGTTCCTGCTCACACTTCATTGGCCAGAACAGGTCCACGGCCAAGCCGACGTCAGTGAGCGGGGAAGTAGAATCCTCTCCCGAGGAGGGACAGTGACTATTTGGAAACAATCATGCAGCCTTAGCAGGATGTTTCTGTTAACAAAAAGGGAACAGCTGTTGGGTAGGGAAAGCAGAATCTGCCCCGGATCGGAGGGTCCTGCCTAGACTGAGAACGGGACTCGGTGTTCCAGCTCGGATCTGACTCATTCTAAGAGCCATCACTAAAACTTCCCCAAGCATGAAGTCTGCTGCTATGGCGTTGGACATCCCATGTTGCACCTACACACCTGAGGCCGTGCCCCAGCCTGCTGACTGTGAGTTACCGTTACAGAGACCCATCACTCAGGAGACAGGGTCTTGAGAACTTTTGCTCATGTACATCCCTGAAGATCAGGCCACCTCTCCCGCTACCCACAAGCTCTACGATCCTTGGCCTCTGCGGGTTGCCTCGAAAGGCCAGAGGTAGCTGTGATCAGAGGCAGATGCTCAGATGTAGTGCATTTCTCTCTTGAATAATAATGAAACAGAATTGCCAAGGCGACATCAGGGAAGCACTGAGAAGGGTGGAGGTGGGGAGTCATCAAGACAGACAAACGCACATCCTTTCCACGGACACACAGGCAGGCAGGCTCAACCTTAGCGCACCGCTGTCTCTCTTACGTATCAACCAGAAGGCTGGGTTCCAAATGTTGCCCAGAAAGTTACCTTCATCTTTTGTTCCTTCTCCACCAACTTCCATTTATTTATCGTGAGTCTAATCTTACACGCATATTTTCTGCTTTTTGGTTTTTTCCCCCAAAGCACTTGAATGTGCGTAGAGTGACACATCACTTTGCACAATATGGATTTAGGCAGATAACACTGCCATCAGTGAGTTTCCCAAGCTCTGCCCCGTTCAGTCTTCCTTCTCTTCCATGTGTTTGGATTCTGTTTCAACTACAAGCAGATAAATGAGCTTGTTGGGCCATCTGTGTGTGTTTCCTGCCAAATACTTTTTCAGAAGTTCAGACTTCAGCTGCTGTGGTTTGGAATCTTCGTGTGGAAAGCCGACAGCTGCTTGGGCAGCTTAACTCTTGGGCGTGTTCAGTGAGGTGTGTAATTGCAGAAGGAATGAGAGGGGACCTGGAGGGACCTGAAGATCTTATGTCATGGGCAGGAGTCACAGCTGGGGCGACATTTGGGGCTTCAGTGTTTTTCACCCCAGTCTGATTCTCCTTTCCTAGACAATGAAACATGTCAGAGCCCAGGCCCTCGCTCACTCATCTTTTATCCCCCGGGGGAGGATGTAATGTTCACAGTTTACAGGCCACAAAATTAGCACCTGTGCTGAAAGGCTGGATCTTGCACAAGGCTGGACTCTTCTGGAAAAGGCCTTCTATCTCCTTCCTTGCTCAGACTGTCCAAGATACATCCCTAACCTTGCTTTTCTGTCTTCTCCAGAACAGGGACTCAAGATAAGAGACAAACAACAATAACAACAGCAAATCTTCCCAAACAAAACTCATCCAGATATGAATCTGGCCTGAGAGCCTGTTCTCAAGTTTACAACCATGCAATGGCAGACTTGGCTTTAAAACTCAAGCTTTTATACACACTACTGTATCTAAAATAGACAATCAACAAGGACCTACTGCAGCACAGGGAACTATACTCAATATCTTGTAATAACCTATAATGGAAGAGAAAGTAAAAAAAGAATATATATTGATATATATGTATAACTGAATCAATCACTTTGCTGTACACCTGAAACTAACACAACATTGTAAATCAACTATATTTCAACAAAAATTTTTAAAATAAAAACTAAAAAAAACCTCAAGCTTTTATTCAACAAACAGAGCCTCTCTTTTCTGAAGAGCTCCCCGGAAATAGAAGCTATGCGGTTCCTCTTTTTTTCCCACGTGAAGAGGAAGAGAGTCATAAATTCATTCTATGTAACTATGTTTTTTCTTTTATTCTTATTTTATATTGGAGTATAGTTGATTTACAATGTTGTGCTAGTTTCAGGTATACAGCAAAGTGATTCAGTTATACAAATACACACACATTCTCTTTCAGGTTTGGTACTGATGCTTTCTGAAGGGCTGAAAGCTGAACCCAGAAACTTCCACGGCAATTATGTGTGGCATGGCAGCCCTGTGCTCCTCCTATGAAAAGCTGAGTAGGAGCAAGGCTATTCCCCTCTCTGTTAAGCAGAACAGGTCTCCTCCAATCTATGCTTCAGGCTTCTTGAATTTGAAGCAGAAAATGCATTTGGCCAATTTTAAGCTTCTCTAGATACTGCCACAGCAAAAATCAAATGCTTTGCCCAGAGTTAATCGATTCTGAAGGATGAAGAATGTCTGCCATTGTTTGACCTACAGGTCTTCCAATACATTTCTGGAATGATGTGGAAAGACAATGGGCCCTGACTTGTTTGCTAAATTTTATCACAGTGTTTCCGCCCCCAACCACCACGCCTGAGACGTCTTGGGCACAAAAAGATCTGGAGGAGGGCTATAGGGATCTTCCTGGGCTCAGGAAAATAACCAACATTTATCGAGTACTTACTGTGCGGCAGGAACCATCCTAAGCCTGTATTGTCTTACTTAATCCTCATAACAATGCAGATAAACAGAGTAATTTTGCTAAGAACAGAATAAGTGTGCTTACTTCCTCAATTAACTTTAATTTGTAAGAACTAACTACAGATGTAATAGGTGAGAAAGTGGCATGGCCGTGACGTCAGCCAGGTGAGGGTCTATTGTAATCTCCGCTCCGTCCAGTTCTCAGATGCGCTGAGGCCAAGACCATGATGCCATGTTTCTTGTACACAGGCAATCAACAGGAAGTAGTCATTGAATGAGGATATTTACTGAGTGAGAAAAGGGGGGCTCTCTGCCCATATGGAGCCCAGAGTGTGTAAAAGAAGGCAGATGCCACCGCTGAATGCATGACCCCGGCAGGGAGGGCCGGGAAGCACAAAGGCTGACACTGTCCCAAGGGTACCTGGCTGCTTCGGTGGCTCAGGGATGGATGTCTTCTCTGAGCCCTGCTGGGGGAGAAGGAGTTAGCTCATCTGGGATGGAAAGGTTAGACTAAAAAGCGTTCCCAGCAGGGGGCAAGGGATGGGTGGAGACCATCTCGTAGGAAGCTGCTTACGTTCCAGGAACTAAAAGAAGACCCAAGAGGTTGAAGTGTAATTGGTGGAATACGGAGGGATGAGGGAGGAGGCTGATGAGATTGTCACCACTAAAGAAAACCTCTAGAAAGCTCTGAGGATATGCAACAAAGGGCAAGAATAACAAAGTGGCTTAGCTCGGGTCCCTGACCGGTCCTGGCACGGCCCTTTCTGCCAGAAGTTGCATGTTCTGGAGAAGAAACACAGCCGTCATCCAAGGCACAAGGCACCAATTTGGGGCTCCCTGGGAAGACCGAGTCTGACTTAAGAGTTCATCGTGGCAGGCGGAGATAAAAGGACCCTCCCCTCTTCCCCTCCTCCCCTCTTCTTGTCTCCCTCCCACAGAGCAGAAATGTGCATACGTGTGTCCACACTTTCACTCTATTTGTTTCCGAGTTAGAGCACCAAGCTGTTCCAGGACTGTCTGTATTCATTTTAACGACAAACAGATTTGGGGAAGATTCTGCACATTTCCTTGGAAAACACACAGAGGAACTGACCAGAAATCTCCCAGGGATTCTTTTCTTTTTTTTTAAGGACTTTTACTGAGATATAATTGATGTACAATAAAGTGCATGTATTTAAAGTGTACAATTTGATATTTTTTTTCTTATTAGTAATGTATATATGGCAATCCCAATCTCCCAGTTCATGCCACTCACAGGGAATCTAAAGGGGAAAACTCACTAACCCTCTCTGATTATCTGCCTATAAGGCGACACTAGCTTCCTGGGCGCCTTTTTACTTTTCAGAGCGGGTTTCACACAAAAATACCCCGTGTGGAACAGCATACAGAAAATGAGAGGGTGCTATGGGTGCATATACATGATAACATCCGTTATAACTGTTATTGGACATGTTGCAGCAGAGGCTGAGGGGCTGCTTTTTTTAGGGGGTGCTGCAGGAAGAAGTCAAGTATCTGAGAAGGTCTGGTTCTTTCCAGAAAGGTTTTATTCAGAATCGCGACCCAAAGGTATTGCTGTTTAGGGAAAGCTAGCGTGCAATGGTGGTGATAACGCCATTCGCTTGTTTTCATTTTGTTTCTTTCTCTTGAGTGTTGCTTAGCTGTCATGTTTTACGAACATCATAAGACCTTGTTTATATTTACTTAATTAAGAAATAAGGTTCACACACCTGATCATTCAGAATACACTGGGTCTTCATGTCCCACGACTGCTGTGTATTACAGAAAGCAATTGTTATTCAAAGCTCATTGACACTCTAAGAACTTTCTCTCTATGAACTCTGTTAATAGAGTTGTAGGATGCTCTGGGCTGTAAACTTAGTGACCATTTCTAAATCAAGCTGTGAGAACAAACACATCAACCCAAAGGTGCAGAATGTTTCCATTTTACATTCCACTCCAATGCTTCCCCATTAGTTCCTTCTGTCATCCAACAGTTACTGGACATCAGCTCTGTCCCACACAATGGGCAGGGTGCCTCCTACCTGGAGAACACACTCTTTGTGGACGTGGGTGTGTTGGAAAAGAATGCAACTCTGTGCTCTCATCGCATTGGTCTTTGAATCAAGGTGCAGTAAGTGCGCGTCGGCAAAACCCACTTCAAAGTATGATTGGGTTTTTAGGTGTCTCTAAGTTTGTGTCAAGAAGAGCCAAACCTTTATCATCCAAATATTATTTCATCTGTTCTTTGCTGCTTCCCAGAAACCACTACTAAGTATACTCGGGGACTTCAGTTTTCGCTTGTCAATAACAGACTCACACCTCACTCACGGGTGCATGACATGATTTCTGCCTTCTCTGGCCATACTTTTCCCCTCTCAACCAGAAAAAGTGGAAAGTATGAAAGGATGAGGAGGAGGACCGTTTGTCTCCACTCCTACTGCTGTTGCTTCTACGTAGTTGCTACTTCCATCATCACCACCATCACCACCACCACCACCTCCAAACTATCTCCACTTTCACCTCTACCATCAACATCACCATCACTCACCACCACCACCACCATCACTACCCCACCTCCACCACCATCACCACCGTCACTGCTATTACCACTCACCACCACCACCACCACCATCACTACCCCACCTCCACCACCATCACTGCTATCACCACTCACCACCACCACCACCATCACTACCCCACCTCCACCACCATCACCACCGTCACTGCCATCACCACCCATCACCACCACCCACCACCACCACCAATCACTACCACTCACCACCACCACCTCCAAAACTACCTCCATCACCACCACCACCACCACTTTATAATACCAACCCTACCACCACCTCCACCACCACGACCTCCAAAACCACCTCTAATTCTATCTCTATTATCACCACCACCATCATCTCCATCACTAGCTTTATAACATCACCCCTACCACCTCCACCACCACCACTACAACCACCACCATCACCACCACCTCCAAAACCACCATCACTTCTACCTCCACCACCAACACCTCCACCATCAATACCACCACCTCCATCACAACCCTTATAACATCACCCATCTCACCACCATCACCAGCACATCACCTCCACTCAGCAAGTGCCTTGAATGTGCAGGTACTGACTAGTCTCTTCATCTCCTTTATGTACGCAAAATTATCATTTTCACCAAACCGGCATTTTCTACAGCAGCCTGTATTTGTAGATCCTATCACTCTTCACTATTCAGACAAACCCAAACCCTGGGAGCTATCCTGGATCCCTTCTTCCTCTTCATTTCTTCCTCCTCAAATCCAATCACCAAGTCCTCTGAGTTCTACCTCCTCTTCTCAATTTCCACAGCCACTGACTTAGTTCAGGTTTCATAACTGACCCCACAGACTGGGGAGGCTATTTGTGGCAGGTAGTATGCAGAGAGGGGTTGGGGGAGGAAAGGGGCTTTGGCTCAAGTCTCAGCTCTGATTCTGCTGTCTCTTCATTTCTCTGAGCCCATATGCTTCCTCTATAAAATGTGAGGTGATACCTGCAGCCCCTGGCTATTGTGAGGCTTGGATGAGGTCCTGTTGTACATAAAGTGCTTAGTCCAAGGTAGGGGCTGAATAAATCAAAGTGGTTATTTCCATCACTGTGAGATTAAGTCACTGACGTAGGTTTGTAAGTGGGCTCCCTGCCCCGACTCAGGCTCACAGCTTCACTCCATCCACCACCCCCTTGGTGAGAATGCCCTTGGGAAGTACAGAACTGAGTCAGGTCACATCCCAGCATAAAATGCTTCAATGACGCCTGTACATCCAGACTCAAGACTGGCCTCCCACTGACCTCTCCAGCCCTCCTTCCTACCACTGCCTCTGGGGCCTTTTGTTCCAGCCTCACAGAGAAATTGGTAGCTCCTCAAACACCCCACCAATAAAGATGTGCTGGCCGTGGAGACATTCAAACCTATCCAAATAGATATGGAGCTACACCCTTTGTAGTTCCACAGGTAATACAGCCTAAACAGTGAGGAAGGATGGACGATGAAATGATCGTAGAGGAAGTGCATCAGAGCTACAGGAGGATCAGAGCTGCAGGGGCAGCTTTATAATGGAATCTTCTCCCGGTGCCTCTGTAACTGCTTCTTCCTCTGGAGTGATACTGAGGCAGGAACTGGCCTCTTTCCCAGCGAGGCCGGGAGGGGTGAAGTCAGAGGGCACTGGGGGAAGAGAGAAGCAGGCGTTTTCTTAGGGTTTTCTGATTCCTTAAGACAGCAGTCTCCAACCTTTTTGGCACCAGGGACCGATTTCGTGGAAGACAATTTTTCCACAGACTGGGGCCGTGAGCGGGGTTGATGGATGGCTCAGGCGGTAAGGTGAGTGATGGGGAGCGATGCGGAGTGACAGATGAAGCTTCACCTGCTCACCTGCTGCTCACCTCCTGCTGTGCCGCCCAGCTCCTAGCAGACCATGGACTGGTACCGGTCTGCAGATGGTGGTTGGGGACCCCTGCCTTAAGAGAGCAATGAGTTTGGGGAAAATCCACAGACACTGACCGTTGTGGAGAGAACATTGTAAAGGGAAAGGAAATATTTCCAGAACACCTGGCGTGTCAGACAAAAAGGTAGCAAGTAAACACGGTGCTGCTGTGTGCTGTGCATTCCACCAGCCTTGGCTTGGGCTAGAAACTGGATTCTGTTTAAGTAAACACAGCACAGAACAAAGAGGAAACTAAACAGACTCTCTCGCCTATGGGAGATGGAATTAGGACTCAACCCACCCCCCATTACAGGGTATAAATGTATCCTCCGATTACAAGAGTAATAGCTAATATTTCCTGAGTATTCATGATGTACCAGGCACATTTCTAAGCGCTTTACACACATGAACTCCTTCGTCCTCACCACCTCCCCATGAGAGATACTGTTATTGTTCCCATTTCACAGATGAGAAGACTGAAGCGTGGAGTAGTTGAACAACCTGCCAAATTCCTCCAGTGAGTAAGTGGCAGACCTGTAACTGGACCCCAGGCAGCTAGGCCCCAGGGAGCTCTTATCAAGTGTGACATCTGCTGCCCTTCAGAATACTGATTCTCACATTCTGACACACCACATCCTCTCTCATTCAAATAAAGTGCGCCTAAGAAATTCTTACGGTCTCCAAATAGCTAGTACTGACTCATAAGGAGTGCGAGTCACTGCAGAATAGCACACGTCAAGTCACATCACTGCTCTCGGCCTCAAGTCCATCAATCTTACCTAATCCACATTTTGTTCCCCCTTCATGCCTGCGCTGCCCTCATCCAGCTTGGACCACACAGCTCATCATCATACATATGTGTTCTTGGATACAGTCCCACCTTCAAACTCACCAAGCAAAACCCCTAGTCAGGTTAATCACACCGCATGCGGCCATACTGGCTGGTCCACCTGAAGTGAATGACCACTGACTTCATGAGGGCCCTTGGTACTTTCCCACAGTCTTGCTATAGTTCCCTAAACTTAGATGGTTTGCTCTCTTCTCTGGGGGTAACTGTAGGTTCAATAGTACAATTCATGGAAAACGACAGCAACCTGAAAAAGGCAGCACCACTGATGACTTAGACCTTTCAGGAACGAAGGTTTAAGACACCATAATTCAAAAAGACACGTGCACTCCAATGTTCACTGCAGCACTATTTACAATAGCCAGGACATGGAAGCAACCTAAATGTCCATCAAGAGATGAATGGATAAAGAAGATGCGGTACATATATACAATGGAACACTACTCAGATGTAAAAAGGAATGAAACTGGGAGATTTGTAGAGACATGGATGGACCTAGAGACTGTCATACAGAGTGAAGTCAGTCAGAAAGAGAAAAACAAATATCGTATATTAACACATATATGTGGACTCTAGAAAAATGGTACACGTCAACCGGTTTGCAAGGCAGAAATAGAGACACAGATGTAGAGAACAAACATATGGACACCAAGTGGGGAAAGTGGGGAGGGTTGGAGGGGAATGAATTGGGAGATTGGGATACCAAATTGTACACCCTAAATATATGCAGTTTATTGTCTATTAACTGTATCTCAATAAAATTCTTAAAAAAAAAGATACGCCATCACTGCCTGCCAAGGCAGGGGACACGGGTTTGAGCCCTGGCCCAGGAAGATCCCACATGCTGCGGGGCAACTAAGCCTGTGCGCCACAACTACTGAGCCTGTTCTCTAGAGCCCGTACACCGTAACAAGAGAAGCCACTGCAATGAGAAGCCTGCGCACTGCAATGAAGAGTAGCCCCCACTTGCTGCAATTAGGAAAAACCCACGCTCAGCAACGAAGACCAAAAACAGCCAAAAATTTAAAAAATAAAATAATTAAAAAAAAAAAAGATATGCCATCAGATAAAGCACCCCAACCAACGAAGTACCTGGCTGAGGGTAAAGGTCACGACACATAGTGTGAAAGGAAGTTGTAACACCAACCATGATCTTCTGACCAGTCAGTGTAGCAGGTAAGGAGGCATATTTCTCCCGTTACGTGTATGTATGGAGATATCTATGTGTACATGTGTGTACCTACGTGTATCCATGTAGACAGAGTAAAGGAGCTGTTCATCTCTCCTGCCATTTTAAGCCATCACTTGCCAGACCTGTCCCTTTAGATAAAAACCTACTTCCACAATTCCCAGTGGTGCCATCAGAGTCCCTGCCAAGAGGTCATCACCCCCAGCTCCCAAGTTGCCATGAGAGTCAGAAATGGCTGAAAAACAGAGGCATTTGGAAATCAGCGGCCCTCAAACCCTGGGGCTCTGAACCAGTACACAGTTCCTCTAAAAGTTAGGTAGTGCTGTCCCCAAAAATGACCATCAGTCACACACTGTTTCTATGGAAACGACTGACAACACAATCAGGCATCAACTGAGAACTGCCTGTGGCGCCAAGCAGCCTCTCTGATAGTAGGCCATCCCTCCTCTGATGCAGAGCTGGCTTAAGAAACTCAGCCACGAGCCCTTGGTGCTTCTACCCTCTGAGGCCCAGCTTCAAATCTCTGCATGAAGCGTGGACTTAGAGGATTTAAAAGGCAAATCAATTTCCGAAGCGTGGACTTAGAGGATTTAAAAGGCAAATCAATTTCCTACCAGT
Source organism: Hippopotamus amphibius kiboko (assembly GCF_030028045.1). Taxonomy (NCBI): domain Eukaryota; kingdom Metazoa; phylum Chordata; class Mammalia; order Artiodactyla; family Hippopotamidae; genus Hippopotamus; species Hippopotamus amphibius. Next base: position 82,415,118 of record NC_080190.1, on the reverse strand, counting down.
TCCAGTTGGATTCTGAAGCTGAGAATCATTTAGCTGGCCTCCCTCCAAAAACAGAGGCAGAGGTGGAACCAGTACAGACTCCTCCATTTGTCTGAAAAAATAATAGGCTTCTAATACTTCTCTCAAGTTGAAGTTGCTGGTATTAACAGACAGAACCAATTTCTGGTCAAAGACTCAGCTCCGAGAGGCAAAGGCAAATTCACATTGCAGGAAATTAGACAGAGGAGATCCCAGCTTGACCAGTCCCCCTGGGAGTCTGACCTGAGAGCTGAATGCACACGACTGCAGGCCTGTGCACGGGAAACTCTGCTGCCCTGCTCGCCTGCCACCTGGGTGGTCTTCCGCGTGCACAGAGCTGGTGGAGAGCGAGCACTGGCCTTAGCTAACGTTTGCATCTGGCAAAAACATCCTGCAGCTGCAGACGCCCCCTCCTGCAGCATTTCAGTTTTTCTTGCCCTCCGCAGCCTGCTTTGATCATCTTGTTACCAGGTGCACAGGGGAACTGGCCAACACAGGGGGATGAGTCTTTGCTCCTGCCCAGAGCTCATGTAAGAGGCTGGCATTTCCCTCCTCCTTAGCTGGACAGGTTCTCCCTCTTGAGCCGGGTGGAAGGTGTGCTGGTGGGGCCCAGGGCTAGAGATGGGAGAGCAGATGTCCCACCTTCGTCCCAGGCATGTGGGCAGCCTGACTTTCTCGTGGGGACGTCCATGAAAGAGCTGGTCACCCAGGGGTGTTTGCTGCATGTTTAAGCAGTTTTAAGGGGGAGAGACGATAGGGAAAAAAGGCTTGGTCTCTGTCCATGAAATGACTAACACTAAGCACTGAGAAACGCTGGAGAAAATCACCTTGAGGTGGGACAAGCGTGCCTGGGGGAAGGAACCAGTAACAACCAGGTCAGGTTATCATCACAGATGTTCTGTAGCACTTTTCCACGTGCAGTGCTTTTATATATACATTACGTTCATCACAATGGGTTGGGAATGAGTCAGGAAAGTTATCTTGGAGTAGATAAGCTCAAAACTGGGTGAGATAAAGCCTTTTGCTCTCAAATATGTGTTCTGGCAAAGGGATGGTGTCGGGACACATGCTATAAAGAACTGTACACATGGGACTTCCCTGGCGGTCCAGTGGATAAGACCCTGTGCTTCCACTGCAAGGGACACGGGTTTGATCCCTGGTCGTAGAACTAAGATCCTGCAAGCCATGTAGCGCGGCCAAAAAAGTAAAATAAAACAAATAAAATTTAAAAAATAAATAAATAAATTGCACTGGCTTGCGGCAGTCAAGCACTAAGAAAAAAAAAAAAAAAAAAAAAAAACCCCAACTGCAGTAATTTGCACTAATTTGTAAGGCAATTGATTTAAAAAAAAAAAGAATTGCACACAAATGTCCCTGACATCCACATGGATTGGTCTTTACAGTTTCCACGGGCTGATGTATATACTAGCATACAAGAGCCTGAGGAACTTTCCACAAATTAGGAAACTGAGACCCAAAGATGTTAAATGAGCTTCCCACAATCCAAAAACTCTACGTGGTAAGGCCAAGCCAGTACTCCTGACTTCATCCACAGGAAGGTGAACTCAGTGCCTGGAGAGTTTACCCCTGGAGCATAAACTGATGAAACCAGGTCCACTGAAGAAAGACAGTGGGGGAGACTCTGCCGCCTGGAGGGCACACGTGCTTCCACAGTCACTAACGTTCATTTTTATCTACAGCACTCTACAATGAGGTACTGCCTCATGACGGTCAGAATGGCCATCATCAAAAAAATCTACAAACAGCCGATGCTAGAGAGGGTGTGGAGAAAAGGGAACCCTGCTACACTGCTGGTAAGAATGTAAGTTGGTGCAGCCACTATGGAAAACAATATGGAGGTTCCTCAGGAAACTAAAAATAGGACTACCATATAATCCTGCAATACCACTCCTGGGAGTATATCCAGAGAGAACTATAATTTGAAAAGATACGTGCACCCCTACGTTTACTGTGGCACAGTTTACTACAATAGCCAAGACATGGAAGCAAACTAAAAGTCCATAGACACATGAGTAGATAAAGATGTGGTACATATGTACAATGGAACACTACTCAGCCATAAAAAAGAATGAAATAATGCCTTTTCCAGCAACATGGATGGACCTAGAGATGATCATACTAAGTGAAGTTAAGTCAGACAGAGAAAGACAAATATCATGATATCACTTATATGCAGAATCTAATAGAAAAATGATACAAATGAACTTTTTCACAAAACAAAAACAGACTCACAGATCTCAAAACCAAACTTATGGTTACCAAAGGGGAAATGTGGAGGGAAGTGATAAATTAGGAGACTGGGATTAACATATACACACTACTATGTATAAAATAATCAATAAGGACCAACTATATAGCACAGGAAACTCTACTCAGTATTCTGTAATAACCTATATGGGAAAAGAATCTGAAAAAGAATGGATATATGTGTATGTATAACTGAATCACTTGGCTCTACACCTGAAACTAACACAACATTGTAAATCAACTATACTACAATAAAAATTAAAAGAAACAAATAAACAAAGAAAAAATATCTGTAGCTCAGAGGTCTAGTCTTCGCCATGCCATGCTGGCTCCGACATCTTGTTCTGTAACAACACAGTCCCCTGGGGTTCTCGGAATTGGCCAGAAATCCTGGGGGCAGGAGGGCTACAAGAGTCTGGCGTTAAAAGAGCTCCAGAGGAGATGGAGGAGAGAAGGGAATCCCCCCCAAGAAGAACATTCAACTCTCTCTCCATCCTTTAACTTCACTGCTTTTATGAAATCTTACTGATGCTTCTACAAAGAAACTGGCAGATAAAGCAAGACAGAGAGAAGCTGGTAGACAGGAACTCCTCTAACCTAAGGGAAATCCTTAGAGTTTAAATCTCAAGGAAAAGCTTCCCTGGATCTGTTATGTCCCCTGCAGTAATGATAACCTATTCAATAATATGTAGGAATGATAACTTTTACTACCATGGAAAAGGCCTAGGTGGTCCAATAAAGTGTTAAGTAAATTGAAAAAAAAAGAAAGGCTCACCAACGCAGATGCCTGGGGAAGAGAATGAAGGAAGCATGGCAGAGCAGAGCCATGGGCTCAGGTAAAGAGTCCCTGATTCAGGAACTTCCCTAGTGGTCCAGGGGTTAAGACTCTGTGCTCCACATGCAGGGGGCCCAGGTTCAATCCCTGGTCAGGGAACTAGATCCTGCATGCCACAACTAAGACCCAACACTGCTAAATAAATACATAAATAAATAAATAGAGTCCCTGATCCAGCCTGGTGTGTTCACTCACTAGCTGAGCGACATCAGGAAGGACACAACTTTGGGCATCCCCACGCCCCCTTCCCAAGTATAATGGAGCAATCTTGGATTGATGACCTTCATTCTGTATCTGGGCACTGAGAATCTGGTCACACTTAACAGGTATATCCCCAGCTCAAGCAAGTGTTTACTCATTGTCACAGGCGGCTGGGCTGGCACGTGGCATGGGAGACTTCTGGAAGCTCTAAAGGCCAGCAAGAAATCCTCATTCTGAATGACTGGCTGTAAGACAGGGAGGCCTCTCCCCACCCCCAGATGAACACAGCACACCCAAAGGACTGGAGGCAACAGTGAGTGAGGAGAGGCTGGTGGCCAGAAAGGTGGGCAGAAAAGGAGAGGACTTCCTCTTCTCCAATCCCTTGATTTATCAAGCACCTGGCCCTGTCCAGAATTTCCCACAAGTCATGGCAGGCTCACAGGCCAGTCTCAAGCAAGTCCTTAGCATACAGAATGAAATGATCAGAGGGAGGTGCAGTTCATCACCGCCAGCGAAATCTGGCTGATAATCCTGCCAGGCGCCTATCTCACATTTTGGCGCTGCTGTGACAACAGGTCAGAAACGCTGCTGAGCCCGCAGCGCTGGGGCCAGAGTGTAAATTTCTAAACGTGGTCCACATAGGCTTCCCACCTTCCAGTGGCTTTAAGTGGTCTCTCCTGAAACATCACCGTCCATCTTAACTGTCATGACATTTACCAGCAACAGCTACCCACTCTTCAGGTACGCGCAACCTCGATAAATCTTTTATGATCTGCAAATACATCCCAGCCAAGAAATCCCAGCACTTGAGCAATATGTAATTACTAACCACGTGTAATCACGTTTATACTGTGTTATATGAAAGATTGAATGCACATAAATTATCCCTTTCCTAGAGAGAAATCTCTCTTTTCAGTATTAGCATTCTGCACATCAAATTAAGAATACTGTTTTCTTTTAAAATGCAGATATGTTCAGCTAACTCCTCTGCTTCAAAGCCCAGTGATACTGGCTCCCAGCAGCTCCCGGGTTTGACTCTACGCATTTGGAGCGGTTTGGGGGCCCCAAAGCCTTTGCTCCTGTTGGGTTGTCCCTGACAGCAGACAAAGCCTTGTGCCGCCCTCAGTTTTCCCCCTTTATTTCTTTTGAAGGACCAGTTTTTCACAGTACTTGTCCCGATTGTTCTCAGAGTGTTCAAATCTGTAATTCTGCATGTAGAGGGAAATAATTTTCTCAACACTAATCGCTAATAAATACTGTATTAAATTGTCTTCAAAAAAAAAAAAAGCCCAATGATAACTGCCAGCTGGCTAGGGAATAAGGTCCCAACTCCTGAGCATGGCTCTCCAAGCCCTTCATAACCTCAACCCAACACTTAGCCCCGACTCATTCCTCCGGCTCATCAGCACACTTTATATGCCTGAGCTAAAAACAGGACAGCTTGCCAGTTGCCAGTAGCCGGTTGCCAGTGTCATGAAGGTCATCTGATTTTAAGGAGAAGGAGGCAGCATGTAGGAACAGATCCAGATCCCGAGGTAGACAGGAGCAATTCAAATAGGGACAAATGCATCCATTCACTTACACATCCACTCGCTCGTTTCTCCAATGATCTTACCAGCCACCAGGCAACGATGTTGTGATGGAAGACAAAAATCAACAAATACCTCCCTGACCTCATACTCCTTTCCATTAGAATGTACAAAATTGCTGATATCTGACCATTTTTGACCTACAAAATAGATGTTCCCATGATTCCATCTAATATTTATGCTAAATACCAACTATTCCAAGGTGATTTCTCAATGAAGGACCAGATGTTGTCCCTGTTTAAGTCAGACAGCCCCTGAAACTCCCCAGAGAGCAGCTAGAACCCAGCGGAGGGTCTCTCATCATACACAGACAATTCCCCCCTCCCCCGGCAAGGACTGCACAAACATCACTAACATTGGCACGGAATTTATTACCGATACAACCACTGACCTTCTTACAGTATAGGGGTGAGGAGGAGAGCCTATATTCAAGGGACTGTCACTGAAGGGGTCTCAAGGTTTAGGACCTTTATTGCTTTCAAATAAAAGCAAATCTCTAATGGGTGGGGGTGTTGAGGTCTAGGTACAAGATGGCGTGGATACAAATTACACCTCAAAACTGTCTGCCATATAGACCCAAACTCCAGTCAAAACAAAGACTATCCTACTCCAGTAAAGAACAGAGGGAAATAAGAGACACAGCCCAAGGATGGTTGAGGAAATGCTTATCCCCAAATCTGGCCAAGTCGAAAATCCTAAGACTCAGAAAACAAAAATTCATCATTGAAAACCCAAGTTGACCACAAAGATCTGGACACAGGAATGTAAAACTAGCATCAAAAGGTAGGCAAATCTCCAGAGCAGCTGCTCACTTCTCCACACAGCTGTATCTCACAGACGGGATGCATTCCCCTGCCAAAGACTTAAGGGGAGAAGCCCACAGTCTCCTTAGACCCGGTCTGGGCAAAGCTTCATTATAAGCACAAAACTGAAGCTCTTCTGCAAGATGCAGTCAGAAACCTGAGGCTACTGGTGTTCTGTACTCTGCCCTCTGGAGCTCCTGCTATATGTATTATATAATATATAGGATTTAGGCTGATTATAGAATGTCCACTTCTAAGGAAGGCCCTTGGTCTTTGTAAGGGTGAAAATTCCCAAAACACAAACCCAGGGAGGTACTCCAATCTGAAGCTGCTACGATATATCCAACCAGTATCAAGGACAACCAGATCTTGATTAGGCGGTTTACCATTTCAGAACCCATCTCCAACTTTATTTCTTTGTGATTCTAAAAACATGAGAACCCCTTTTGACTCCAATAGAACACCTGAACACTCTGGGATGGAGTCTGGAAGCTGGGGCTTCCATACAGTCATCAGGAGGTTCCCTCTGTTCTTTCCTCATTTCCCTGCCATCAACAAAGGACGTTCTTTGGAGCCTCTCATAACGCGTCATTTCTTGAAAAAGAAACACATGTCTTAAGGCCATGCACTGTAGGCTGCAGAAGTGAGTTGGTTGGTTCCAGGCCTGGAAAAATATGTCGTTTTTCATTGTGTAGATGAGGCTTTTGGACTAGATTGATTGAGCTTAGGAGTCTGTGTCTTTTATTTAGCCGGCATCCTGAACCCAATTAAAAGGGATTCAGTGGTGGGTCTGACAGGTACATCAGGTACAAAAAACATCTATACAAAAAACTCTTTGAGAGAAACCTGCCCTCTCCTCCCCACTTATACCTTTTTTGGGTCCTTCCTCAGCAACAACTATGACCAGCAATTAGAGAAAACAGCTGGTGAGAATGACAATCACTTGTTTCTTAAGATCTTTTATTGAGATATAATTGACATACAATAAACTGCATATATTTAAAGTGTACAATTGGATTTTTTTTTCTTATAAGTAATGTATATACGGCAATCCCAATCTCCCAAGTCATCCCACCCCACCCCACTCCTCACTGCTTTCCCCACTTGGTGTCCATATGTTTGTTCTCTACATCTGTGTCTCTGTTTCTGCCTTGCAAACTGGTAGATTTGTACCATTTTTCTAGATTCCACATATATGCGTTAATATACGATATTTGTTTTCTCTTTCTGACTGACTTCACTCTGTATGACAGTCTCTAGGTCCATCCATGTCTCTACAAATGTCCCAATTTCATTCCTCTTTATGGCTGAGTAATATTCTATTGTATATATGTACCACATCTTCTTTATTCATTCCTCTCTTAATGGACGTTTAGGTTGCTTCTGTGTCCTGGCTATTGTAAATAGTGCTGCAATGAACATTGGGGTGCCTGTGTCTTTTGGAATTATGGTTTTCTCTGGCTATATGCCCAGCAGTGAGAGTGCTGGGTCATATCGTAATTCTATTTTTAGTTTTTCAAGGCACCTCCATACTGTTCTCCATAGTGGCTGTATCAATTTACATTCCCACCAACAGTGCAAGAGTGTTCCCTTTTCTCCACACCCTCTCCAGCATTTACTGTTTGTAGATTTTCTGATGATGCCCATTCTAACTGGTGTGAGGTAATACCTCATTGTAGTTTTGATTTGCATTTCTCTAATAAGAAGTGATGCTGAGCAGTTTTTCATGTGCCACCTGGCCATCTGTATGTCTTCTTTGGAGAAATGCCTATTTAGGTCTTCTGCCCATTTTTTGATTGGGTTGTTTGTTTTTTTGATATCGAGCTACATGAACTGTTTATATATTTTGCAGATTAATCCTTTGTGTGTTGATTCATTTGCAAATATTTTCTCCCATTCATTTGCAAATATTTCTCCCAACCTTCTCCCAGAAGGTTGTCCTTCTGTCTTGCTTATAGTTTCCTTTGCTGTGCAGCAGCTTTGAAATTTCATTAGGTCTCACTTATTTATTTTTGTTTTTATTTCCATTACTCTAGGAGGTGGGTCAAAAAAGACCTTGCTGTGATTTATGCCCAAGAGGGTTCTTCCTATGTTTTCCTCTAGGAGTTTTATAGTGTCTGGCCTTACATGTAGGTCTTTAATCCATTTTGAGTTTATTTTTGTGTATGGTGTTAGAGAGTGTTCTAATTTCATTCTTTTACACGTAGCTGTCCAGTTTCCCCAGCACCACTTATTGCAGAGACTGTCTTTTCTCCATTGTATATCCTTGCCTCCTTTGTCATAGATGAGTTGACCATAGTTTATCTCTGGGCTTTCTATCCTGTTCCATTGATCTATATGTCTGTTTTTGTGCCAGTACCATACTGTCTTGATCACTGTAGCCTTGTAGTATAGCCTCAAGTCAGGAAGCCTGATTCCCCCAACTCCATCTTTCCTTCTCAAGATTGCTTTGGCTATTCGGGGTCTTTTGCGTTTCCATACAAATCGTAAAATTTCTTGTTCTAGTTCTGTGAAAAATGCCATTGGTAATTTGATTGGGATTGCATTGAATCTGTAAATTGCTTTCGGTAGTATAGTCATTTTCACATTGTTGATTATTCCAATTCAAGAACATGGTATGTCCCTCCATCTGTTTGTGTCTTCTTTGATTTCTTTCATTAGTGTCTTATAGTTTTCTGAGCACGGGTCTTTTACCTCCTTGGTTAGGTTTATTCCTAGGTATTTTATTCTTTTTGTTGCAATGGTGAATGGGGTTGTTTCCTTAATTTCTCTTTCTGATCTTTCATTGGTACTGTATAGGAATGCAAGAGATTTCTGTGTGTTAATTTTGTATCCTGCAACTTTACCAAATACATTGATTAGCTCAAGTAGTTTTCTGGTGGCATCTTTAGGATTTTCTAAGTATAGTATCATGTCATCTGCAAACAGTGACAGTTTTACTTCTTCTTTTCCTTCTCTGATTGCTGTGGCAAAGACTTCCAAAACTATGTTGAATAGTAGTGGCGAGAGTGGACATCCTTGTCTTGTTCCTGATCTTAGAGGGAATGCTTCCAGTTTTTCACCATTGAGAATGATGTTTGCTGTGGGTTTGTCATATATGGCCTTTATTATGTTGAGGTAGGTTCCCTCCATGCCCACCTTCTGGAAAGTTTTTATCATAAATGGGTGTTGAATTTTGTCAAAAGCTTTTTCTGCATCTATTGAGATGATCATGTGGTTTTTATCCTTCAGTTTGTTAATGTGGTGTATCACATTGATTGATTTGCGTATATTGAAGAATCCTTGCATTCCAGGGATGAACCCCACTTGATCATGGTGGATGATCCTTTTAATGTGTTGTTGGATTCTGTTGGCTAGTATTTTGTTGAGGATTTTTGCATCTAAATTCATCAGTGAAATGGGTCTGTAGTTTTCTTTTTTTGTAATATCTTTGTCTGGTTTTGGTACCAGGGTGATGGTGGCTTCATAAAATGAGTTTGGGAGTGTTCCTTCCTCTGCAATGTTTTGGAAGAGTTTGAGAAGGATGGGTGTTAGCTCTTCTCTAAATGTTTGATAGAATTTACCTGTGAATCCATCTGGTCCTGAACTTTTGTTTGTTGGGAGATTTTTAATCACAGTTTCAATTTCATTACTCGTGATTAGTTTGTTCATATTTTCTGTTTCTTCCTGATTCAGTCTTGGAAGGTTATACTTTTCTAAGAATCTGTCCATTTCATCCAGGCTGTCCATTTTATTGGCATATAGTTGCTTGTAGTAATCTCTTATGGTGCTTTTTATTTCTGTGGTGTCCGTTGTAACTTCTCCTGTTTCATTTCTAATTTTATTGATTTGAGTCCTTTCCCTCTTTTTCTTGATGAGTCTCACTAGAGGTTTGTCAATTTTATTTATCTTCTCAAAGAACCAGCTTTTAGTTTTATTGATTTTTGCTATTGTTTTCTTTGTTTCTATTTCACTTATTTCTGCTCTGATCTTTATGATTTCTCTCCGTCTACTCACTTTGGGTTTTGTTTGCTCTTCTCTAGTTTCTTTAGGTGTAAGGTTAGATTGTTTATTTGGGATGTTTCTTGTTTCTTGAGGTAGGATTGTATTGCTATAAACTTCCCTCTTAGAACTGCTTTTGCTGCATCCCATAGGTTTTGGATCATTGTGTTTTCATTGTCATTTGTCTCTAGGTATTTTTTGATTTCCTCTTTGATTTCTTCAGTGATCTGTTGGTTATTTAGTAACATATTGTTTAGCCTCCATGTGTTTGTGTTTTTTACAGTTTTTTTTCCTGTAATTGATTTCTAATCTCATAGCACTGTGGTCAGAAAAGATGCTTGATACAATTTCAATTTTCTTGAATTTACCAAGGCTTGATTTATGACCCAAAATGTGATCTATCCTGGAGAATGTCCCATGTGCACTTGAGAAGAACGTGTAATCTGCTGTTTTTGGATGTAATGTCCTATAGATATCTATTAAATCCAGCTGATTTATTGTGTCATTTAAAGCTTGTGTTTCCTTATTAATTTTCTGTGTGGATGATCTGTCCATTGGTGTAAGTGGGGTGTTAAAATCCCCCACTATTACTGTGTTACTGTCGATTTCCTCTTTCATAGTTGTTAGCATTTGCCTTATGTATTGAGGTGCTCCTACACTGGGTGCATATATATTTATAATTGTTATCTCTTCTTCTTGGATTGATCCCTCAATCTTTATGTAGTGTCCTTTCTTGTCTCTTGTAACATTTTTTATTTTAAAGTCTATTTTATCTGATATGAGTATCGCTACTCCAGCTTTCTTTTGATTTCCATTTGCATGGAATATCTTTTTCCATCACCTCACTTTCAGTCTGTATGTGTCCCTAGGTCTGAAGTGGGTCTCTTGTAGACAGCATATTTATGGGTCTTGTTTTTGTATCCATTCAGCCAGTCTGTGTCTTTTGGTTGGGGCATTTAGTCCATTTACATTCAAGGTCATTATCGATGTGTATTTTCCTATTATCATTTTCTTAATTGTTTTGGGTTTGTTTCTGTTGGTCCTTTTCTTTTGTGTTTCCCACTTAGAGAAGCTCCTTTAGCATTTGTTGTAGTGCTGGTTTGGTGGTGCTGAATTCTCTTAGCTGTTGCTTGTCTGGAAAGCTTTTGATTTCTCCATCAAATCTGAATGAGATTCTTGCTGGGTAGAGTATTCTTGGTTGTAGGTTCTTCCCTTTCATCACTTGAAATATATCATGCCACTCCCTTCTGGCTTGCAGAGTTTCTGCTGAGAAATCAGCTGTTAACCTGATGGGAGTTCCCTTGTATGTTGTTTGTCGTTTTTCCCTTGTTGCTTTTAATAACATTTCTCTGTCTTTAATTTTTGTCCATTTGACTACTATATGTCTTGGTGTGTTTCTCCTTGCGTTTATCCTGCCTGGGACTCTCTGTGCTTCCTGGACTTGGGTAGCTATTTCCTTTCCCATGTTAGGGAAGTTTTCAACTATAATCTCTTCCAGTATTTTCTCAGGTCCTTTCTTTCTCTCTTCTCCTTCTGGGACCCCTATAATGCGAATGTTGCTGTGTTTAACATTGTCCCAGAGGTCTCTTAGGCTGTCTTTAGTTCTTTTCATTCTTTTTTCTTTATTCTTTTCTGCATCCGTGATTATCACCATTCTGTCTTCCAGGTCACTTATCTGTTCTTCTGCCTCAGTTAATCTGCTATTAGTTCCTTCTAGTGTATTTTTCATTTCAGTTATTGTGTTGCGTATCTCTGTTTGTTTGCTCTTTAATTCTTCTAGGTCTTTGTTAAACTTTCTTGCAACTTTTCGATCTTTGCATCCAATCTTTTTTCAAAGTCCTGGATCATCCCCACCATCATTATCCTGAATTCTTTTTCTGGAAGAGTGCCTATCTCCTCTTCATTTACTTGTTTTTCTGGTGTTTTATCTTGTCCCTTCATCTGGTACAAACTCTTTCGCCTTTTCATTTTCTCTGTCTTTATGTGGCTGTGATTTTCAGTTCCACAAGATGAAATAGTGCTGATACTGCTTGATTCTGCTGTCTGCCCTCTTGTGGAGGAAGCTGTCTAGGAGGCTTGTGGGTGCTTCCTGATGGGAGGGACTGATGGTGGGTTGGGCTGGGTGGGTGGAGCTCAGTAAAACTTTAATCTGATTTGGTGGGTGGAGCTCAGTGACACTTTAATCTGCTTGCCTGCTAATGGGTGGGGCTGTGTTCCCACCCTGGTGGTCATTTGGCCTGAGGCGACCCAGCCCTGGAGCTTACAGGCTCTTTGGTGGAGCTAATGGTGGACTCTGGAAGGGCTCACACCAATGAGCACTTCTCAGAACCCCTGCTGCCAGTGCCCCTGTCTCCTCAGGGAGCCACAGCCGCCCCCCACCTCTGCAGGCAACCCTCCAACACCAGCAGGTAGGTCTGGTTCAGTCTCCTATGGGGTCACTGCTCCTTCCCCCTGGGTCCTGGTGAGCACACTTTTTTGTGTGCCCTCCAAGAGTGGAGTCTCCGTTTCCCCCAGTCCTGTGGAGGTCCTGCAATTAAATCCCACTGGCTTTCAAAGTCTGATTCTCTGGGGATTCCTCCTCCCATTGCTGGACCGCCAGTTTAGGAAGCCTGATGTGGGGCTCAGAACCCTCAGAAATTCTGCGGTATAACTGTTCTCCAGCTTGTGAGTCACCCACCCAGCATTTATGCAATTTGATTTTAACGCGATTGCGCCCCTCCTACCGTCTTCTTGCGGCTTCTCCTTTGTCTCTGGATGTGGGGTGGTTTATTTTTTTTGGTGAGCTCCAGTGTCTTTCTGTCGATGGTTGTTCAGCAGTTAGTTGTAATTCCGGTGCTCTTGCAAAAGGGAGTGAGTGCACGTCCTCCTACTCTGCCATCTTGATTCTTCTCTCCTAGAAGCTATAAATCTTTTAAAGCATCCCACTTCTTCTTTCTCAAGGCTGTACCTATTCAATGAAAAACTGTATACCCATGGCTCTGTGTAATATGATATTTATTAAATATTCCAAAAAAGTTTATGTATTGCAACCATCACAGTGGGAGTCATAGACTCAGATCTATTACATGCATCATTTCTATTCGTCCCATTAGTGCTCCAGTCTTCCTAGAGGTAAGAGAAACAACAAAGACGTGGAAACAGATGAATTTGGTAAGTTAAGGACCCGTGCACTCCCAGGCTCTCTGCCAGGACACCACAGAGTGTTATGAACGCTGTCTCTGCCCTCACAGAGCACTGACAGGACAACCTTCCTGAAAACAATTCTAAAATAAGCACCATGAGGGTAGACATTTTTCTACTTGCACTACAATTTATTTTTTCTTTTCTATTTTGGTTTATCACAGGATATTGAATACAGTTCCCTGTGCTATACAGTAGGACCTTGTTGTTTATCTACCCTATATATACTAGTTTGCAACTGCTAATCCCAAGCTCCCAGTCCATTCCTCCTCGACCTCCTTCCCCTTGGCAACCCCCAGTCTGTTGGAGGGTGTGGGAAGACATTCGGGAACCTTTCTGAAACCTTGAAAATGTTAAAGTATGTGGGCCAAGTGATGGGATTCAGAACGTCCTGCTTGAGCAGTGGAGGAGCTGAGGGTGCAGGGCGTGGAGACTAATATCACCCTGTTTGGCCCTGAAGGATGGCTGGTTAGCCAGAGACGGGTAAGATTCCTCAAGGGAGGAACAACCTAAGACAGGCACAGTCGCAGAGGGGCCAACAGGGGTGGGGCACAGACCCCCAATATCTGAGAGAGGTCTCCTGCCCCCAGGGCTGTTTTGCTCTCCAGGCCCAGCTCAAATCCACACCTGCTCAACTTGGACCCAGGAAGCAAACAAAGATAATTGCCTCAGTCATGTGAGGCCTTTGATTGTTTATGGGTGTAACCTGAGAATGTTAGCCGAAGAACTCAATAAAAGCAACCTGGGATGAGTCAGCAGGACTCTTGATCGGAGAGGTCTTGAGCCCCCCGGTCCCACTGTTCTCTTCAGTCTGTGTCTGTGTCTTCTTCAAGCTTGCGGCACCCGTCACTCGAGTCGCCGAGCTGGTCTCGGCAGGAGGGTAGAGACTTTTAGCTGTTTTGTTTGATGGAGCAGCCCAAGCACCCTGAACAGGGCCTGACACATAGGTTCTCAATAATTATTTGCGGAGTTAAGAGAGCATTTGACAGCACCTGGCACCCAGGAGTGCCCACGTGCTGTTGTCACACAGATGAGTTTCTAGGTCCTGCTGTGTCCTTCTGGAGCCCCCGCCACCGGGCAGAGGCATGACGGCTCCTCTGAGGGAAGTCATTCACCGAGTACCTCACAAGACAGACTCTGGCAGTCATGATGGGTCAGCTTCCTGGAGGCAGAGCCTCCTGTGGGACAGGTGACCTCTCTGCATCTCTTTCCCCACCTCCCAAAGTGGAGGTTGAGTATAAGCACGGATAACTCTATGTGCAAAGCTAGAAGGTTGAGAGACACAGTAAGGGCTCTTCTGAAGTAGCCATCCCATGAAGTTGCTACAGGAACCTGACTGGTCATGCAGTAATGTAACAAAGATGTCAATTCTAACATTATAAAAAAGCTACAGAAAACAAGTTCTTTACATGTGGAAAAAGAGAAACAGACATTAACCACTGTGAATCATTACAGCAATGTTATGGTCCTGATTAGGTCAAAACACACATGGAAACTATCTCTTGTGTTGATTTAGAAAGAAACTGGGAACACACTCAGCATTCTGTTATATTTGTCTATGGGAGAGACGACCAATACCAGTATTCTGACCATGTTTTCTAAGCCAGAAATCAGTCAACGTGATCTGAAATCAGGACACAATATTTGGAATATGGGACTTTGTATATATACACATATACGTATGTTTACATACATGTATATGTGTGTGTGTGTGTATATATACACACACACATAAACACAAACATAACTGAATCACTGTGTTGTACACCTGAAACTAACACAACCTTGCAAACCAACCATGCTTCAATTTAAAAAATGTAAATCTGTCCTGTCACTCTTCTGCTGGACCCCTCGGTGCTTTCACACCTCACTAGGAGCAAAGCCAAGGTGCTCTCCAGCCCTCACTGCACGGACACAGGTACACACACACACACTCACATACACACACACACCCCTCTCTCCTTTACTACTACGCTCCTCCTCCGTCCTCCTGTGCAACCCCAGTGGCCCCTGTGATCTGTCTCAGACCCACAGGCAGGCTCTTGCCCCAGCATCTCTGTGTGGCTGTCTCTGCTTCTGGAACTCTCTTTCCCCAGACAAGCCATGTGGCTTACTCCTTCACCTTCCTCCTGGATTTGCTAAAATGTCTTCTCCTTTTTTTTTTTTTTTTTTTTGAGGATATTAATTTATTAATTTATTTACTGGCTGCGTTGGATCTTTGTTGCTGTGTGCAGACTTTCTCTAGTTGCAGCTAGCAGGGGGCTACTCTTCATTGCAGTGTGCGGGCTTCTCATTGTAGTGGCTTCTTTTGTTGTGCAGCACGGGCTCGAGGGTGTGTGGTTTTCAGTAGTTGCAGCACACAGGCTCGGTAGTTGTGGCACCCAGGCTCAGCTGCTCCGTGGCATGTGGGATCCTCCTGACCAGGGATCGAACCTGTGTCCCCTCACTGGCAGGCGGATTCTTAACCACTGCGCCACCAGGGAAGCCCCTAAAATGTTTTCTCCGTGAGGTCTAACTTCCTCACCTTTACATCCTTCACAGCATCTCTGGCTGCATCTGGCTCACAGCAGCTGAAGTTTTCTTAATACACAAGTTTCAAGAGAGAGCCAGAGACTGGAAGGCAGGAGGGTATTCACTCTTCTTCTTTTTTTTTTTTAAATTATTTTTATTGGAGTATAGTTGATTTACAGTGTTGTGTTAGTTTCTGCAGTACAGCAAAATGAATCAGTTATACATATACATATATCCACTCTTTTTTAGATTCTACTCCCATATACATCATTACAGAGTATTGAGTAGAGTTCTCTGTGGTATACAGTAGGTCCTTATTGATAACCTATTCTATATATAGTAGTGTGTGTACGTCAATCCCAATCCCCCATTTTATCCCTCATCCCACACCCTTTCCCCCTTGGTAACCATAATTTCTTTTCTACATCTGTGACTCTATTTCTGTTTTGTAAATAGGTTCATTTGTACCATTTTTTTAGGTTCCATAGATAAACGATATCACATGATATTTGTCTTTCTCCATCTGACTTACTTCACTCAGTATGACAATTTCTAGGTCCATCCATGTCACTGCAAATAGCATTACTTAGCTCTTTTTTATGGCTGAGTATTATTCCATTACATAGATGTACCACATCCTCTTCATCCATTTCAGTGCTGATAGACATTTAGGTTGCTTCCATGTCTTGGCTATTGTAAACAGTGCTACAATGAACATTAGGATACATGGATCTTTTCAAATTATGGTTTTCTCTGGATATAATGAGGGCATTCACTCTTTCAAAAGTTTGGTGTGGGTAGAATCTTTCACATTGAATCCCATGTTCATAATGCCTTCCCTTCTACATTCATTTTCATTTCTGATTGAGTTTCAGTTGGCAAAGGCTGTTATGCTCCCCTGTCTCCCCTCTAATCTCATGATGAGTTGTTAATTATCTTTAAAATGCTTAAACATCCCTAGGACAATCTTGAGATTTTTATCACAGAGTAAACATCACTTAGTTAGAGGTCTCTTGGTTACCTGAAACTAAGACCACAACTTGGGAATGAGCAAAGCACACCTCTGGCAGCCAAACTGGTTAAGCTCCTTGAGGTCCAGCCTCAAAAGTTGCACAATGTCGCTTTTGTCCTATTAATCCAAGCAAGTCATCTGATCAAGTCCAGAGTCAGTATGGGGAAAACTGCTCAGGGGTACAATATATCACACCTCATTCAGAGACTACTGAGCACTGTTGAGATAAAAGTCAAAGAAGATTTGTTTTTGACTTTTCAGCCTATGACATCTTATGCTAACTCAGCAAATTAGAATTGTCAACAGATGTTGTTTGCTAAAGGTGGGTATGCTGAAAGTAGTTATGCTAGCCAGCTGAAAGTTTTGGAGCAAGAAAAATAAGTGAAGCCATTATAAAAACCTACATTGGGATGTCAAGAAGCCTACAAATCAGTTGTCATTTGTAGTATATAGGTCAGGAAATCACAATGGCCCCTGCAATGTCCCCATATCCTAATTCAAACAGGCCATGACAAATGACGATCGTAACGACGAGCTCTGACAATCACAAATTATAAGAAAACCGAACAGAACAGTACACATTCTTAAGAACTTTCCTTATAAGTTATTTGTAAAACTTCTGGTGTTTTAAGGGGCCAGGTTTATTTATACAAAAATTAACTTGCAATCCCTAATGATCTCCATGGAAAGGTACAATGAAACCCTGTAATAACACAAATCTCAATATAATTTGTGTGGGTGTGCGTGTGTGTCTGTGTGTGTCTGTGTGTGTATGTGGCAGGGAGGGATGGAGAGGAGCTTCCACTCTTTGCCTCCATCCAGGTCCTATATAAAAAGTGAGGTAGGGGCTAAGCTTTTTACCTTTGAGGGGATACAAGTGGGAAGTGAAGAGGGAGGATGAGACCAGCAGTGTAACTGAAGGCAACCCTCTTTCTAAGTGGGAAGGCCCAGGAAGGTGTATTTTGGCATCCCCAGGGTCCTCCCATACAGATTCCTGGACTCCCTGCTGCTGTGTGGAGTCCCAGCCAGGGAGCCTGGAGGGACCAAGAAACAGCAAGGAGGCCAGCGTGGCTGGAGCAGACTGAGCAAGGAGAGGATGGGACCACAAGAGGCCAGAGAGGCGGTGGGGAGTGGGGGGGGGGTGCATATCTGAAGGCCTTGGAGACTCTGCAGGTGTGAGATGGGAGCCAGAGTAGAGGACAGACCTAACCTGACAGCCACAGTGATGAGAAAAGGCCTGAGGAACTGGTAGTTCAAGATAAAACTATGTTTCTCTTTCTAAGCCCTTAACCGGCCCCCAATCATTCCCACTGATATCTAAGCAAAAGCAGGATACTGCCACCAGGTGGCGCCAAGTTGAAGTCGGGATGGGATAGATTTGGTTTTGGCCTCAAGAGGACCACTGACCTCACCCCCGCCCCCACCCCCCACCCCCCACCCCGCTCCGCTTGCTGCAAGAGGCTGGGCTAACCTAGGTCATCTCACTGACCTCACAACAATGTGACCCCACTTTTTACGCAACTGAAATTTCTGAACCCCATAGGTGGTGAATTTTGACTGTATCAATTTGTTTAAATTTTTCGTTCATTGGATTTTCTGAAATGGAAGCACACTTAGCTAACCTCTCATTCTTCTAAAGAAATGGTCAGTTTTGGAACTAAAAAATTATGTTTGTGGAGCGCTTCAGGAAACAGACTATTATTAAGGTGTGGTCAAGCCAAAAAACCCAAAATGCTTTATTTTCAAAAGGTCATATCTAGAGTTCTCAAACCTTTATGTTAAATTTACATACCTACCAAAGAAGGACACGGTCTACTTTTTTCACAGCACTCACAGCAGACTCGTATATTATGATATATAAACCTTATTCTAAGACAGCAACAATGAATGGAGCTATCTATAAAAGTCAATTTTCCATCCTCAAGTCCTGAATCTCCCTAGACCTGAAAATGTAAATGTCAAATCAGAAACCAATTTCTTTTAAAAAAGGAGCACATTTTATCAGCAGATCTCCTATCCCTTTCACATTCTCCCTTCCCACGCCCACAATTGCGAGCACTTGGATTGTATAATCAACCCTTTCAAAAACATACACCAAGTTATGCATGCTAATATTCTTGCTCTCATCAAAGACATGCTCTATGTTTTGTTATTTTCAGGTTACTTGAGGCAACTGGCATTGTTTTTCATTGTCTTCAAGTTATTCTAAAAGTAAAGTAAAATAAAATAAAATAAAATAAAGGCTTCAGTGTTGTGATACTGAATTTCCTAATATCCCACTCTGGCTTTGATTGTCTGCTTCCTAAACTGTCAGGGATAAATGCACCAGGATTCCTTATTGTCATGGGTTGCTGTAGAGGAGAAGAAACTTTGGTAAAAAGCAATCCATGTTCCCAGATACAATAATGCCTAACCTATATGTTATTTACCCTGGGATTTGTTTGGACATGGTATTTTAAGACAGCTAAGTCAAACAATTTTCATGTTTTAACTTGATTTAAGAGCACACATGAAAATCCTATGGAATTAATTATGTAAAATGAATACAATTAGCCACAGCACCACTATTATACAGAAAGATATTACAAGTGACTGTGTGTGTCAGGGTGAGCCACGGAGCCCTGGGGGAGTATCTGCAGTTTTGTTATGTGACACAACCCGCTAGGGGGAAATATTTAGGACTTACTTATAATCTTGGAGCAAAACCATGATGACTTTACTGAATCGCGGAATATAATAGCTGTAAAAGATCTTAGGAGAACTTGCTAAAACCCTGATAAATAACTAAAATTAAAACAAGGTACCTTCTTTGATCTACTGACTATTAAATTAACCTCTGAAGTCCCTCTCATCAGGAAGCACACACAACCTCTTAGATACTGCTGTCTGCCCTCTGTGCACCAGAGGGCAGACAGCAGTATCAAGAAGAACTATGTTCCTGCAGCCTCTGGAACAAAAACCACAGTCACAGAAAGATAGAGAAAATGAAAAGGCAGAGACTTTGTACCAAATGAAGGGACAAGATAAAACCCCAGAAAAACAACTAAATGAAGTGGAGATAGGCAACCTTCCAGAAAAAGAATTCAGAATAACGATAGTGAAGATGATCAAGGACTTCAAAAAGAGACTGGATGCAAAGATTGAAAAGATGCAAGAAAGTTTAACAAAGACCTAGAAGAATTAAAGAACAAACAAACAGAGATAAGCAATATAATAACTGAAATGAAAAATACACTAGAAGGAACCAATAGCAGATTAACTGAGGCAGAAGAACAGATAAGTGACCTGGAAGACAGAATAGTGGAAGTCACTGATGCAGAAAAGAATAAAGAAAAAATAATGAAAAGAAATGCAGACAGCCTAAGAGACAGGTGGGACAATATTAAATGCACCTACATTTGCATTATAGGGGTCCCAGAAGGAGAAGGGAGAGAGAAAGGACCCAAGAAAGTATTGGAAGAGATTATACTCGAAAACTTCCCTAACATGGAAAAGGAAATAGCCACCCAAGTCCAGGAAGCACAGAGAGTCCCAGGCAGGATAAACCCAAGGAGATACACACCAAGACATATAGTAGTCAAGTTGAAAAAATTAAAGACAAAGAAAAGTTATTAAAAGCAACAAGGGAAAAATGACAAATAACATACAAGGGAACTCCCATCAGGTTAACAGCTGATTTCTCAGCAGAAACTCTGCAAGCCAGAAAGGAGTGGCGCAATATATTCAAAGTGATGAAAAGGAAGAACCTACAACCAAGAATACTCCACCCAGCAAGGATCTCATTCAGATTCGACAGAGAAATCAAAAACTTTACAGAGAAGCAAAAGCTAAGAGAATTCAACACCACCAAACCAGCCCTACAACAAATGCTAAAGGAACTTCTCTAAGCAGGAAACACAAAAGAAAAGGACCAACAGAAACAAACCCAAAACAATTAAGAAAATGGTAATAGGAAAATACACATCGATAATGACCTTGAATGTGAATGGACTAAATGCTCCAACCAAAAGACACAGGCCAGCGGAATGGATACAAAAACAAGACCCATAAATATGCTGTCTACAAGAGACTCAATTCAGACCTAAGGACACATACAAACTGAAAGTCAGGTGATGGAAAAAGATATTCCATGAAAATGGAAATCAAAAGAAAGCTGGAGTAGCGATACTCATATCAGATAAAATAGACTTTAAAATGTAGAATGTTCAAGAGACAAGAAAGGACACTGCATAAGGATCAAGGGATCAATCCAAGAAGAGGATATAACAATTATAAGTATATATGCCCCAATACAGGAGCACCTCAACAAATAAGGCAAATGCTAACAACTATAAAAGAGGAAATCAACAGTAACACAGTAATAGTGGGGGACTTTAACACCCTACTTACACCAATGGACAGATCATCCAGACAAAAAATTAATAAGGAAACACAAGCTTTAAATAATACAATAGACCAGCTAGATTTAATTGATATTTATAGGACAGTCCATCTTAAAACAGCACATTACACGTTCTTCTCAAGTGCACATGGAACATTCTCCAGGATAGATCACATCTTGGGTCACAAATCAAGCCTTGGTAAATTCAAGAAAATTGAAATTGTATCAAGCATCTTTTCTGACCACAATGCTATGAGATTAGAAATCAATCATAGGAAAAAAACTGTAAAAAACACAAACACACGGAGGCTAAACAATATGCTACTAAATAACCAAGAGATCACTAAAGAAATCAAAGAGGAAATCAAAAAATACCTAGGGACAAATGACAATGAAAACACAATGATCCAAAACCTATGGAATGCAGCAAAAGCAGTTCTAAGAGGGAAGTTTATAGCAATATTATCCTACGTTAAGAAATAAGAAAAATTCCAAACAAACAATCAAACCTTACACCTAAAGAAACTAGAGAGAGAAGAACAAACAAAACCCAAAAGTTAGTAGAAAGAAAGAAATCATAAAGATCAGAGCAGAAATAAGTGAAATAGAAACAAAGAAAACAATAGCAAAAATCTATAAAACTAAAAGCTGGTTCTTTGAGAAGATAAACAAAATTGATAATCTAGCAAGACTTATCAGGCAAAAGAGGGAGAGGACTTAAATCAATAAAGTTAGAAATGAAACAGGAGAAGTTACAACAGACACTTCAGAAATAAAAAGCATCATAAGAGACTACTACAAGCAACTATATGCCAATAAAATGGACAACCTAGATGAAATGGACAAATTCTTAAAAAGGGTATCACCTTCCAAGACTGAATCAGGAAGAAATGGAAAATATGAACAGACCAATCACAAGTAATGATACTGAAACTGTGATTACAAATCTCCCAACAAACAAAAGTCCAGGACCAGATGGCTTCACAGGTAAATTCTATCAAACATTTGCAAAAGAGCTAACACCCATCCTTCCCAAACTCTTCCAAAAAATTGCAGAGGAAGGAACACTCCCAAACTCATTCCATGAGGCCACCATTACCCTGATACCAAAACCAGACAAAGATACTACAAAAAAAGAAAACTACAGCCCAATATCACTGATGAATTTAGATGCAAAAATCCATAACAAAATATTAGTAAACAGAATCCAACACCACATTAAAAGGATCATCCACCATGATCAACTGGGATTTATCCCAGGGATGCAAGGATTCTCTAATATATGCAAATCAATCAATGTGATACACCATATTAACAAACTGAAGAATAAAATCCATATGATCATCTCAACAGATGCAGAAAAAGCTTTTGACAAAATTCAACAGCCACTTATGATAAAAACTCTCCAGAAAGGCGGCATAGAAGGAATCTACCTCAACATAATAAAGGCCATATATGACAAGCCCACAGCAAACATCATTCTCAATGGTGAAAAACTGAAAGCATTCTCTCTAAGATCAGGGACAAGACAAGGATGTCCACTTTCGCCACTACTATTCAACATAGTTTTGGAAGTCCTTGCCACAGCAATCAGAGAAGAAAAAGAAATGAAAGGCATCCAAATCAGAAAGAAGAAGTAAAACTGTCACTGTTTGCAGATAACATGATACTATACTTAGAAAATCCTAAAGATGCCACTAGAACACTACTTGAGCTAATCAATGAGCTTTGTAAAGTTGCAGGATACAAAATTAACACACAGAAATCACTTGCATTCCTATACGGTACCAATGAAAGATCAGAAAGAGAAATTAAGGGAACAATCGCATTCACTATTGCGACAAAAAGAATAAAGTACCTAGGAATAAACCTAACTAAGGAGGTAAAAGACCTGTACTCAGAAAACTATAAGACACTGATGAAAGAAATCAAAGATGACACAAACAGATGGACAGATATAACATGTTCTTGGACTGGAAGAATCAACATTGTGAAAATGATTATACTACCCAAAGCAATCTACAGATTCAGTGCAATCAGTGCAATCCCTATCAAATTACCAATGGCAGCTTTTACGGAACTAGAACAAAAAATCCTAAAATTTGTATGGAGACACAAAAGACCCCAAATAGCCAAAGCAATCTTGAGGGAGAAAAACGGAGCTGGAGGAATCAGACTCCCTGACTTCAGACTATACTACAAAGCTACAGTAATCAAGACAATATGGGACTTCCTAGGTGGTGCAGTGGTAAAGAATCCACCTGCCAAGGCAGGAGACACAGGTTCGAGCCCTGCTCTGGGAAGATTCCACATGCCACGGAACAACTAAGCCCGTGCACCACAACTATTGAGCCTCTGCTCCAGAGCCCGTGAGCCACAACTATTGAGCCCATGTGCCACAATTATTGAAGCCCACACTCCTAGGGCCCGTGCTCCACAACAAGAGAAGCCACTACAATGAGGAGCCTGCGCACCACAATGAAGAGCAGCCCCCGCTCGCAGCAACTAGAGAAAGCCCGTGTGTAGCAACGAGGACCCAATGCAGCCAATAAATAAATAAAATACATAAATAAATTTAAAAAAAAAGACAATATGGTACTGGCACAAACACAGAAATATAGATAAATGGAACAGGATAGAAAGCCCAGAGATAAACTATGGTCAACTCATCTATGACAAAGGAGGCAAGGATGTACAATGGAGAAAAGACAGCCTCTTCAATAAATGGTGCTGGGAAAACTGCACGGCTACACGTAAAAGAATGAAATTAGAACATTCCCTACCACTACACACAAAAATAAACTCAAAATGGATTAAAGACCTATATGTAAGGTCAGACACTATAAAACTCCTAGAGAAAAACATAGGAAGAACCCTCCTGGACATAAATCACAGCAAGGTCTTTTTTGACCCACCCACTAGAGTAATGGAAATAAAAACAAAAATAAATAAGTGGGACCTAATGAAACTTCAAAGCTTCTGCAAAGTAAAGGAAACTATAAGCAAGACAGAAAGACAATCCTCAGAATGGGAGAAAATCTTTGCAAACGAATCAACAAAGGATTAATCTCCAAAATATATAAACAGTTCATCCAGCTCAATATCAAAAAAACAAACAACCCAATCAAAAAATGGGCAAAAGACCTAAATAGGCATTTCTCCAAAGAAGACATACAGATGGCCAGGAGGCACATGAAAAGCTGCTCAGCATCACTTCTTATTAGAGAAATGCAAATCAAAACTACAATGAGGTATTACCTCACACCAGTTAGAATGGGCATCATCAGAAAATCTATAAACATTTAATTTTTTTTTTTTTTTTTTTTTGGGCGCACAGGCTTAGTTGCTCCGTGGCATGTGGGATCTTCCTGGAGCAGGGATTGAACCCGTGTCCTCTGCATTGGCAGGCGGATTCTCAACCACTGCGCCACCTAGGAAGCCCCCTATAAACATTTAAATGCTGGAGAGGGTGTGGAGAAAAGGGAACACTCTTGCACTGTTGGTGGGAATGTAAATTGATACAGCCACTATGGAGAACAGTATGGAGGTGCCTTGAAAAACTAAAAATAGAATTACGATATGACCCAGCACTCCCACTGCTGGGCATATACCCAGAGAAAACCATAATTCAAAAAGGCACATGCACCCCAATGTTCATTGCAGCATTATTTACAACAGCCAGGACATGGAAGCAAGCTACATGTCCATCAAGAGATGAATGAATAAAGAAGATGTGGTACATATATACAATGGAATATTACTCAGCCATAAAGAGGAATGAAATTGGGACATTTGTAGAGACATGGATGGACCTAGAGACTGTCATACAGAGTGAAGTCAGTCAGAAAGAGAAAAACAAATACTGCATATATGCAGAATATAGAAAAATGGTACAGATCAACTGGTTTGCAAGGCAGAAACAGAGACACAAATGTAGAGAACAAACATATGGACACCAAAGGGGGAAAGTGGGGGTGGGGGGGTGGAGGGGCTGGCATTAATTGGGAGATTGGGATTGTCATATATACATTACTAATAAGAAAAAAAGTATCCAATTGTACACTTTAAATATATGCAGTTTATTGTATGTCAGTTGTATCTCAATAAAAGTTCTTAAAAAAATATATATGCAGTTTACTGTATGTCAATTATATCTCAATAAATGTTCTTAAAACAATAAATTGGATGGAATGCCCCTTTAAAAAAAATTAAACTCTGAATAAAGTCCTTCTTTTTCTAACATTTGGAGCTCCAAATTCCACCAGTCAATTTCCCAGTAAAAAAGTCCCACCTCACAACAGAGCACCAAATTACATGATGCAGAAACTGGTAGAAAGTAAGGGCAAAATAGCCAATTCAATAATAATAGTTGGAGATCTCAATACCCCACTTTCAATAACAGATAGTAAAAACTAGGCATAAGAAAACAAGGAACCAGAAGACTTGAATCGTGAAAACTAGCTACACCTAAGACATCTATAGGCTGTCAAACAGTAACACAATATATGTTCTTCTCAAGTACACAAGGAACATCTCCAGGACAGACCACACGCTAGGCTATAAAACAAAGCTTAACAAAGTTTGAAGTATTGAAATAATACAAAGTATATTCTTTAAACACAATGTATTGAAATTATAAATCAGAAATCAATAAGAAAAATTGGGGGAAACTTACAAATATGTGGAAGTTAAAACACTCCTAAATAACCAATAAGTCAAAGAAGCAATCAAAAGGAAATTAGAAAATGCTTTCGAATGAATGAAAATGAAGACACTACTTACAAAAATGTACAGGATGCAGCTAAAGCAGTGCCAAGAGGGAAGTTTATAGTTGTAAATGCCTATGTTAAGGAAGACAACAGGTATCAAATTGGTAACCTAACCTTCCATCATAAGACAGTGGAAAAAGAAAAATGAACTAAACCAACAAACAAACAAACAAACAAACAAAAAAGAAGAAAGGAAATAATAAAGCTTAGAGTGAAATTTAATTATATACAGAACAAAAAAAAAAATAGAGAAAAGTCAAAGAAACCAAAAACTATTTCTTTGAAGAGGCCAACAAAAGTGACAAACTTTTAGCTGGACTGTCCAAGAAGAAAAGGAGAGAAAACTCAATTAATAGAATCAGCAATTAAAGAAAGGATGTTAAAAATAACCTTACAGGAAAAAAATCATAAAAAATACTATGAACAGCTGTCTGTCAATAAATTAGATAACTTAGATGAAATGGAAAAATTCCTAGAAAGACAAAAACTACTGAAACTGACTTAAGAAGAAATAGACTGTCTGAGTAGAACTATAATGAATAAAGAGACTGAATAAGTAAAAACAAGCAAACAAACCTAAAAACTATCCACCAAGAAAAACTCATGCCCAGACAGCTTAACTGCTGAATTCTACTAAATATTTTTAAAAGAGTCAATATAATTATTCACAAATTCTTCCAAAAAAAGAAGGGGAGGAATACTTCCCAACTTATTCTATGAAGCCAGCCTCATCCCTGCATACTAAAACAGGACAATGATAACACAAGAAAATATAGATGAATACTTCCAGTGAAAATAAGTGCAGAAAGATTCAACAAAATATTAGGAAACAAAATTCAGCAACATACACAAAAAGCATCATATATCATTGCTAAGTGGGAATGCAAGGTTAGTTTAATATCCAAAAGTAATTATTATAATACATCATATCGATGGAATACAAAACAAAAACCACATGATCATCTCATAGGTGAAAAAAATTCACAAAATCTAATCCTCTTTCATGATAAAAGCACTCAGTAAACTAGAAATACAAAGGAACTTCATCATTCTGATAAAGGCAGCCCTGCACTGGGCTCTGTGCACCATTACCTGTGGCATCAGTTCCACTCATCACTTTGAGCTTCCATTCCATTTCTGGACTACAGAGATGTTTTGACTATTTTCAGCCCAGGCTTTCTATTTTAGCCAACTCTTTCCAATTTTAGCTATCACTGACATGACTATACAGCAGAATTTGACAAAACATTGTAAATCAACTATACTTCAATAAGTTAAAAAAGAGAAAAAAAACAGTGCCTCCTGTTGTGTCAGCACCAGGTAGAGGAGGTGTGACTCTGGATTGGTTAGTCTGCAAAGCAAGGACCTGCTGGGACAGAGCCCTTTGCAATCTCTGAAGACTGGCTGGCCAGTCTCTCCCCAACCAGAAAGGTTTTTTAAGAGGTCAAAACATCATAAAGGAAACAGAAACGTGATTAATATAGGAAGTGTTTCAAAGCCTAAACTCACAGATTTGTCTTGATCAAAATTCTGTTTCTTAAATGATCAACTTTAGATTATTTATTGTTCCTTCAATTTGAAAGATGGTGTGCACCTCATTTATAATTCCCTTTATTCTTTCAATGTAAATATGTATATATATCAATCATTTATACATATACATATATAATGATTTCTTTATTAACTTTATTTTTTAAAAACATTTATTTATTTATTTAGTTGCACAGGGCCTTAGCTGCGGCACACAGGATCTTCAGTTGCAGCATGCGAACTCTTAGTTGCAGCATGTGGGATCTAGTCCCCTGACCAGGGATTGAACCTGGGCCCCTGCATTGGGAGCATGGAGTCTTAGCCACTGGACCACCAGGGCAGTCCCGACTATCTTATTAACTTTAAATAACACACTCACACTTACATTTTATCACATCAGTTTTCAGTACCTCCTGACTTCCTGATTCCTACCACGTAGGATGAGGACATTATAGAGTCCCCACCCTTTGCTCCCTTTCCCCACCCCCTGTCAGCCCACACTTGTACTATTAACATGTCAAGTCTAGTGATATTTACTTTCTGACCTGCACGTACAACCATATCCTTCTAGCTCTTTGTACACACTGATGCTAAAATCTGAGAATAAACAGAGAAAAATCTACTGCAGCAATGTCAACATTATGATCCAGTTCATGGCCAAGAGGTGCCTAACATTTTCAAAATATCTAGCAGAACATTTCTATAACCTCAGGGGAGAGTATTTCATAGACAAAAAACGTGTTTTGATAAATCATAAATGAAATTACTCATAAATATGAACTTATACAAATAAAAAAGACCCGATAAACAGAGTACATGTAAAAACCACAAAACCACACAATACAAAAAAATATTCTGCAATGCAGATAATTGACAAAAGATTTATCCAGACTATATAAAGAATTACAAATTAGTACAGAAAAGACAACTTAATTGAAAAGTAGGCAAACACAGTTAGCAGCAATTTGCCAAAGAGGACATCTGAATGGCCAATGAGCATATGAAAATATGGTCACCCTGACTAGTAAGCAAGAAATTGCTAATTAAATCTATAAAAATACCATCCATTTCATAAGCATCAGATTGGCAACATATCCAGTCTTCGATACCAAATATTAGTAAGGATATAGAATTATCCTCCATATTCCCCTTTATACACCTTTCCCACATTTCCATCGTAAACTTTCATGGGTACAAACACTTTGGAGATATTACTTGTTAGATATGATTTACTTTGATAATCAGATAAATAATCTAGTTTGATACTGGCCATTGGGAATACCTTTTTAAAGCTGAACATGTTCCTAACTTCTGACCTCAGAGAAACTTTTACATGTGCATCAGTTACACACACACACAAAGGTTTTTCTGTAGTGCTCTTCTGAGTAGCACAACACTGGAAATAGCTTAAATGTCTACCAACAGGAAAAAGATAAAGCACACTATTCAGCTGCAATGGAGCAGAATACCATGTAGCAGGTGAAAACATGTCTGTGTATCAACATGAACAAACATGAGATAATATTAGTTGAACAAGGAGGTGGCTGAATGCTAGTGCAGTTCTGTGGCACTTATATACATTTTGAAAACATACATGATAGCATGTAATTTCTATATATCTATAGATATGTCATAAAGCATAAAACTATGCATAAAAATGATAAACACTCAATTTGCCACAGTGATTACCTCTAAAGTTGTGGAAGACCTCAACTGTATCCTTAATACTCTATTTCTTTCAAAAAAATGAAAATGGCACAATGGTAGGTGTTGTATAAGCTGGGTGGTGCAGTCCTATAGATTTATTATGCTGTTGTTTCTTAGGTTGTTCTAAGCATAGAGCTAATGGTCACGAATGCAAGTGTGAAGCTGGACTGCCTGGTTAGGAATCCTGGCTCCTGCACTTAATAGCTGTGTGATCTTTGGCAAGTTACTTAAGCTCTCTGTTCTCCAGTTTCTTCACTTGTAAAACAAAGATAATAATAGTACCTACTTCAGAGGACCTTTGTGACATTAGGTGAGTTAATGTATCAAAATCACTTAGCCTAGGAATTACCATATAGCGAGCCCTAAATAAACATCAACGATTATTATGAGATTTGAAATATATTAAAATTAAAAAATACAAGTTGATAAATAAAATCTGATTATATTTTTGCAAGCTTTAGTATTTATAAAGGTATACCTCAAAGGTAAATATAGGAAAACATAAACTGAGGTTATATACTTTTCAGCATCTTGGTTACCTCTAGAGAAGAAGAGGGGAAAGAGGTCCAGAAGGGGACAGGGAACACTTCAACCACCTGTAATAACAGCAAACACACACAAAGCGCTTCCTGACCAGGCAGGCACGATTTCAATGCTTTACATACCGGGACTCACTGAAATCTCACAGCAGCTCTGAAGCACAAAAGTGACTCACCGAAGGTCACTCATGAGTAAAGATTTTGCATTATAAAAAATGGACAAACAATTTCATATTCAGAAAATACAAAGAATTACAAACTAGGATGTGAACCAGTCTAGCTCCAGAGTGTATGTTCTTAATCTCCATATGCTTCTCAAATAAAGAAATGTTTCATTTATAAAAACAGATGATATTTTGACAGATGAATGAATGAAGATGTGGTATATATACACAATGGAATACCACTCAGTCATAAAAAAGAATGAAATAATGCCATTTGCAGCAACATGGATGGACCTAGAGATGATCATATTAAGTGGAATAAGTCAGACAGAGACAGACAAATACATATGATATCACTTATATGTGGAATCTAAAAAAATGATATAATGATATAAATGACCTTATTTACAAAACAGAAATAGACTCACAGACATAGAAAACAAACTTATAGTTATCACAGGAGACAGTGGAGGCGGGGGGGGGTGGGGGAGTGATAAATCAGGAGTTTGGGATTAACATATACACACTACTATCTATAAAACAGATGAAAAACAAGGACCTACTGTACAGCACAGGAAAGTATATTCAATGTCTTGTAATAACCTATAATGGAAAAGAATCTGAAAAAGA